>NC_136073.1:285186934-286386934 GCF_964261635.1 Lissotriton helveticus
AGGCAAAGGCTGTTATACAGTACGAAGGGGACATTGGAAATAATGATGGGCTCTCTGGGTTACTGAATGCACCATGTAATGTGTTGTTTCTAACATTGCAGTGCATTCTCCCCCCCCATTCCACCGCCCAATGTACCGCCTAATGTACTCCCACCTTCATCTAGTAGCTCTGTTGTGATTAATGATATGACAACGATTAGAAGGGGGAAAATGTTGGGGGTAGAGGAATCGAGAATAGGCATTCAATAAGGTTGGGTGAAGAGGGGGGCCTGTTGCAAGATCCAGAGGGAATGTCTAGACAACAAGTTCCAGCAAAAAGTGCTTTGACCAATGATGTACCTATGACAGTATTCCCTTCTATAGATCTCCCCCCCGAGTCAATACCGTACGTTGTGGTGTTGGTAGGGGTTCCTGCTCTAAGTCGGGGAAAACTGGAGGCTTACACTGACCTTAAAAATAAATGTATTCATTGGTTGAATTACAATAGGCCATTACCCACCCAGGTATCTAGCAAAATTCTCTTTGCTCGTAGAGTGGATTGGGTGGGGCACCGGAAAGATAGCATCGAGGGAGACTGTATTGTAATCAATTTTAGGGATAGATGGGTTGTCGAACATATTTGCAATTGGATTCCAGCCCGGTCAGAAACCCAAATACAGTCTTTCCCCCTAACCTATTTCTATCCACCTACTCCCAATAATTTCATCCTCAATGTAAGGAGAAGAGGTCAGTCCTGGGGTGATTGGAATAGACGAGGTCCAGGTGCCAGGTTAGGTATTACCAATTAGGTTGGAGATGCATATTGTAATCACATACCTGCACTTTCTCTGTTTCCTGTTAGTAACAGATTCAGCGTTCTGGATCCAGTAGACTGACAGTTGAGAAGCAGCCAGTGTGCTGCCCCCCTGGCTAACAACCAATACCCAATAGAAATCAAGGAAGGCTCTGTGGCGTACGTCTGGCCCATCAACACCCTTAGCTCACAGGTGTGCGAGAGTGCCCAAAAGGAATTCACTAATGAGAACAGGGGCAATTTAAGGGGGGATAGTAGTTGCAACCATGAAGGTACCTTGTTGGGCGCTCTGTTTCCACCAACACAGGAGGATGAGCCAGAGTGACATCATCTTCAGTAGTTAGCAACCATGATGGTATCTTGTTGGGTGCTCCCTTCCCACCAATACAGGGGGATGGAGCCAGAGTGACATCATCCTTAGTAGTTGGAAGTGCCCCCGATAGAGAACCATGGGGGGATGGGTAAGACTGTAATCAGGTAGGATTGCATCTTGACGGTACGTTAGCTAGGGATGATGGACCTTTGAGGGGACAGAAGAAAACACAAGTGGAGAAGGCCGATGGCAATATTAAAATACTCTCCTGCTATTTGGCTGGCATTGAAAATAAATTGTTTTGCCCAGATTGGGGTTCTTTTGTAGAGAACTGTGATGTCTGCCTATTTCAGGAGACGTGGGCTCGGGAAGATTGTCAGTGGAAAGGCTTTGCCATTTTTAATATACTGGCCACGATGAGGGGTAAGGGGAGACCATCTGGGGGCTTAAGTATCTGGGTGGGAACGCATTTGGGTGCTAAAGCTGAGCAGATTGTAACAAATTCCGAGGATGTACAATGTGTCCTCTTAACAATGCCAGCAAACACACAAATTGCCCTACTTAATATCTATTCTAGGCCAGTGCAGAGGGGGCAGGAATCTGGAGTCGTGGAACATCTGAGACAGTTTATCTTGACTCTCGACCCAGCAGCTGTCCTGATAATAGGGGGCGATTTTAACTGTCAGTTTGAACCCCTAACCAACTCAACCAAAGAAGGCCCTGACGAGAGGATCAGCACTGGCATATACCCGACCCCCTGAATCTACCAGTCAGAGCCTGGACGCCGTTGGTCTTACAAATTAATTTGCTTATTCTGTCATCTTCACTAAGGGCATGTAATGGGAGGACACAATCTAATAGACCAGGTCTGCCCACCTTTAATAGAGAAGGGCAAAATTCTATTTTGGATTACATTATGGTTGAATCCAGAACATGGGATAGGGTCCTGGAATTTCAGATTTACCCGAGACAAGACAGTGATCATAATGCTTTAGATATGACCCTTAAACCAGGGAGTTTGGGTTTGTCGAACCCGCTACTAGTGCCCAACACAACTGAACATTCTCTGTCTCTATCTAATAACAGGCGGAGAATGAAATGGTCCTTTATCCAGGGCTCTCCAACTAAATTAGCTAGCATCTATCTCCAGATCTTGCCATATTTGAGAGAAATGGGAGAGGCCGGGGCAATGGACATACAAACAGGAATGGGGGACAGGCCTTTAAAAATACATAAACAGCTGTCCTCGATACTGCGTGAAGTATTTTATCCGGCAGGTACTCGAAGGGTGAATCAGGTCGTTGCTCATCCCTAGTACAATGCCAATTGCCGAAATTCAAAAACAGATTTGTTAAGTGCTCTTAAGGCTAAGGAGAAGTTAAAAATGAATCAATGTAGGGGCAATTACAAGCGGGTTGGTCTAATAGAAAAGAAAAACCGGGAGGCTGGTAAATGGAATGATCTCAGGAATGCCCTTACGGTAAAAGACCTGAAAACCTTCTGGGCAATAGTCAGCTCCGGGGGGGAGGGAGGGCAGATTAGCGTTAGGGTGAATCAGGTCGTTGACCATCCCTGGTACAATGCCAATTGCCGAAATTCAAAAACAGATTTGTTAAGTGCTCTAAAGGCTAAGGAGAAGTTAAAAATTAATCAATGTAGGGGCAATTACAAGCGGGTTGTTCTAATAGAAAAGAAAAACCGGGAAGCTGGTAAATCGGATGATCTCAGGATGCCCTTACGGTAAAAGACCTGAAAACCTTCTGGGCAATAGTCAGCTCCGGGGGGAGGGAGAGCAGATTAGCGGTAGAACCAAATATAGCCCCACTAGCTTGGGAAGCCCACTTTGGAGCTTTGTACGCAAATTCAGACGATGACAGTACTTCTACTTTGCTAACAAGCCTCCTCCATGAGTATCGATTGGAGGGGGCTTGGGAGATTACTCTATGCGAAGTAGAATCCGCCATTAACAAGTTACTACCTAATAAGGCGCCTGGTTTAGACAAGCTGCCTGGGGATCTATTTCGGTCAGAACCAAAAATCTGGGCACCATATTTGTGTGCCTTGTTCAACGCTATTTTAAAGGGTATAGACCCACCGGATACCTGGTGTGGTGCCGAGATAGTCCCGATTCATAAAAAAGGTTGCCCTCTTTTACCGTCCAATTACAGGCCTATCAGCCTGATTGATACCACCCAAAAACTGATGGGGCGGGTTATTCTAGACAGACTCCAGGGTTGGATCGAGGAAAAAGAGATCTTAAGTCCCTTCTAGGCTGGCTTCAGGATGAGCACATCTACTATCGACCAGATATTCAGACTTCAGGTCTTATACTGGAAAACGGTGAGTGTGGAGGGTGGCGGCCTCTACCTCATTTTCGTTGACCTGAGGTCTGCTTTTGATCTGGTCCCCAGGTAACAACTGTGGAGAGTACTGTATGACCTTGGTATTTTACCTTACCTCTTGGATGTACTGGTGAGGCTTCATAAAGAGACTTATGCACACGTTAGGTGTGGGAAGCATGGAGAACTGTCAGCATGCTTCCTGGTGAAACAGGGGGTGCGCCAGGGGTGTGTCCTGGCCCCCACCATATTCTTTCTATATATTAATGGGCTCATAGACCACCTACTTGGAGCTAAGGACAGTAATGCACCAAGGCTAGTCTCGGGGAGGGTGCCCGCGTTGATGTTTGCGGACGACACGTTGTTGTTGTCCAAGCCATCAACAGGCATTCAACGTACCCTGGATGGTTTTGCTGAATTCTGTAAAATTAGAGGATTGGAGATCAATCTAAATAAAATCCAATTTATGATCTTCAACCCTCCCAGGTTGACTCGCCCGAATCCAGTTTTGGATGGTACTCCCCTTGAGAGAGTGAAGATTTTCGAGTATTTGGGCATCACTCTCTCGGAACATCTGGATTGGAGTACCCAATTGGCAAAGGCATCCTTATAGTTAACCCAAGTGGCGGGGGGATACTGAAAATGCATGGAGGGTTCGAGTTTAAACCAGCTGCCCCTGTTATCAAAATCTACAATGTACAGGCTAGGGCGGCCTCCCTCTATGGGGCTGAACTTTGGGGGCACTACAGGCCTGCCAACCTCATGAAGGTAGAGCATACATTTATGAGGAATTTGGTGGGACTTCCACCTAGTTCACCGCTAGTGCCCCTTCGTATGGATCTAGGATTACTTCCCATTGAAGAGGAAGTGGCTCTAAGGCCGCTCATCTACTGGAGAAGGCTATGGACAGTTCCTGAATTAGTCTCCTATAGAAATGAATTTAAGGAGATGTGGGTAACCCTGAATAGCAAAAAAATATTGAGGCTTTGTCACATTAAGGCATTCAGTAGTAGGATAGGAAGGCCTGGGCTATGGGAAACTCCAGATGTAGTATGGCCTTCAATAACGAGGGCAGATCTGGTTTGATCCTACAGGCACCACAATCTTTTAACTCTTCATGCAAGTTCTACAATCGGTCGTTTGACAACTGAGTTTCTCCATGTTAAAGAGGAATACAAAAAAGAGGAGTTCCTAGACCTGATCTATCCATCACTGGCTAGAAAACTATGTTTGCAGTTCAGGATGGGGACTCTCCCTCTTATTTCATTTACTAGCAAATGGGACAGTCAAAAAACATACTGAGTGTCCAGCATGTAAACACAAGACAGAAACCGAAATTCAGTTTTTTTTATTGGTCCTGCATATTATGCACTAAGAAAACTTTGGGTGATTCTGATTTGTAAAAACTTAGGTTTTAGACACTGTCTTCAAGCTTTTAGAGTTTTAAAGTATGATACACATCCATGTCTTTGCCGTCTCGCGCTTTTTAAATGGTATGTGGCATAAACGTAGGAGTGTTTTAAAAGGATTACTGTCGATAACTTTACTGAAATGGGATGGCTAAATGTTTAGTTTTAACATGTCAATAATGTCAAATGTAAGATTGTCTTTGTATTGTCTTATGTTATTAATTAATTCTATTGTTGTGATATGTAAGTATTTTATAATGTGCTTTTATGGTCCATGAGACCGAAATAAAGCTATCGACTGACTGACTGACTAATGCGACTACTAATTAAAGTCGCATGTTTCTGCATCTCTGACTTAGAGGTTGTTTTAATTTGCTGCCCTATTATATACTAAGGCCTTACAGTGGAGGTCATGCCAATCACAGGTGTACCTCAACCGAGAGAGTACCCTAGTGTATGTAGGTGTTTTCACTGTATTCTAAGTGTCTTTTACCATAGCACTGGTTCTAGGCCTGGTCAGTCTGAGTCAATTACCACCAGTACTCGTCAGCAAAATGTTGGGGGCACAGGATGACTATGCAACAAGGCTTCTTTCTGCACCTCTGTTGGTTCTTTCTGCATTTCCTTTGCTTCTTTCTGCACCTTTCTTTGTCTTTCTGGTCTTCTGTTGCCTCTTTCTGTATTTCTCCTGCTTCTTTCTGCACTTTTCTACCTCTTTCCATACATTTCCTACCTCTGTAGGCATAGTTAGAAATGAGCATTTCAAAAAGTTTAGAATCTCACTAAAAAACATATGTTTCAAGGACGTTATAGTTTGAAATTAGAATTTAAAAAACCTTTGAAATTCACAGAAAAAACCATAGGTTTCAGAGACGTTATAGTTAGAAATTACCATTTAAAAATCCTTTGAAATTCTCTGAAAAAAACATATGTTTCAGGGACGTTATAGTTAGAAATTGGCATTTAAAAAACATTAGAAATTCATTTAAAAAGCATAGGTTTCAGGGACATTACAGTTAGGAATTATCTTTTAAAAAACCTTTGAAATTCACTGAAAAAAAACAGGTTTCAGGGACATTATAGTTAGAAATTAGCATTTAAAAAACCTTTAGAAATTAATTGAAAAAAACACAGATTTCAGGGACTTCATAGTTAGTTGGACATTTCACTCAAACAAAATCAAAGAAATTCGGCTAACTATAACTGGTGCCCCCGCAATGCACTGCTGATGACGTCACATATTACATCATTCATGATATGGTCAGTGACATCACTGATGACATCTCAAAGGACATCACTGATGACATTACTAATGACATAAACTACGTTATAATCTGATGCACCTCCTCACACCCTAATATAACCTTTGATACATACATATGTAGATAATGGGTTTGCTTAAATTGAAACGCACATCATAATGTTATGCCAATTTATGAAGAAAGCATCTATTAGTGACAAAAGGCAACTGTAGCCGGGGTGCTCTAAAGGTATATGACACCTACCCACCAAAGTGTCATTCAGTCCTAGGATTCAGCCAAACCCAGGTCAAACATATATATACAAAACACCTGAGCACACCAGTATCATTATTTCCAAAAATTCGAGTGTATAGGTATTTCTCCAAACAATCCAATGACGTCTCAGCACCCTATATATTCTAGGTCCATAATGTCTCAGAACAGAAAAGTACAGCAGCCTGCTGTTTACCGCTTGTGAATTGTGGAAATTAAACACAGACCTCAACTCAGGAAGATCTGTTTGGACTACTTGATTTTGCTGCGCAATCGACCCAAAAAGGTGGCATAAAAATAAATTCTAAAATCAGGGAAATGGAGCCCACCTTTAATAAAGGATAGCTTCAAAAAAGATAATGCTCTGCAATTTTTTTTATACCCCCATATATAGCTGCCCAAAATTCCGTCAAGCTTTCTGAAAAAATAATTATTCACAAGCAGGCAGATAGACCTAAATAAATAAAGAAATTTGGGAAGAATATTCATTTTAATAAGATTTACCCTTCCAAATAAATTAAGAGGAACCTTATGCCATTTTTTAAGAAGAACCGCTGTATCTTTCAATAACATATCATAATTAAGTGTATTAATATCCCTAACAGTGGTTGATATTTTAATACCTAGATAGGTGGCTGTCTGGCAAATACCTAGAATAGGAGTTGAGGGCTGGTAGTTTAAAATAATTTGCGTCTTATTCAAGTTTAGTTTGTATCCAGAGATAGCACCGAAGTCTTTGGCTTCTTTCGTAATTCCAACCATTGCTTCAACAACATCTGTTGTAAAGATTGCCAAATTATCGGCATAGGCAGTAATTTTGAGCGTAATATTTCCATGGCAAAAGGGCTTAATGTGTACTTGAGACTGTAAAGCATTTATAAATGGATCCATAGAAAGAGCAAAAATAAGCGGAGATAAGGGGCATCCTTGACGAGTGCCTCTCAATATAGGAAAACTGGAAGATAGCATATTGGTATAGCCTATTTTAGCATTTGGGCATTCATACAGAGCCTGTATTTTCCTTAAAAATTGTGTCTTAAAGCCAATCTCAGTTAAGACTGCCCAGAGATAATCCCACCCACCCGGTCAAATGCTTTTTCAGCATCTAAGAAATGAATGTTAAATCTGACAATAAGTATCTAGGAAATGAAAACAGCCTTGGTTCTATTATTTTGGGTGTAATAATAAATCGTAGTAAAATAGGGTTATGATCTGAAGTTACCCTGGGGCATATCTCCATTTTACATGTTTCTATTATATTAACAAAGGCCCATGCCATATCGATACGTGAGCACATTTTGTGAGGCGCTGACTAGTAGGTAAAACCTGATAGATTAGGATAAAGATTACTCCAAACATCCTTAATATTGTGTATACGTGAAAGTTCAAGGATAGCAGCTCGTGTCTTACGCATACGTGTAGATATACCTTGCCTCGTAGTATCTGTACATAATTCATAACACAATTAAAGTCGCCCATAAGTATTAACTCCCCTTCCCAGTCTAACAACTCCATATTTAGTTTATCAAAAACATAAGCATCATCAATATTAGAACCATATGTAGCACAGAAAACATATATAGCATTTGATAAATTAATTTGCACAATGGCCCATAGTCCCGCTTTGTCGGCATTTGCTTTGAGAATTTCTACTTTAAATTGTTTTTTCTTAAGTATGGCTACCCCTCGAATAGAAGCATTTAGAGTTGTACACGTCAATAGCTCATACCCTCCTTGCGCAAGTAATTTCCTATCTTTATAACATGAACGAGTTTCGGTTAACAATGCTAAATGAGGATTGTACATTTTAAGCTCTCCGAAAAACAATTGCCTTTTACTTTTATTATTGGGGCCTGCCACATTCCAGGCTAAACAACTAATTTGATGCATTTCTATAATCTGAAATGTCCCAGGTTCTTATTTTAGTCTAAAAAACATTCTCTTTAAGTACTTTACACATTCTATGCTTGTGTCATCTTTTTTAAACCAAACCCCCCCCCAGTACCCGTACCGCCCAAGCCCTACCCACCACACCCATAGTACTACCTACCTGGAAGCCTCCCTCTATTTTCTGCTGCCGCTGGAATGGCAGCTATCCAGAGAGGATTCCCCAGGAACCCCAACCCTACGTATTATACTCATTCACGAAAATCAATAACCGCAAAGAGAAAAAAGAAAGAGAAAGGAAAAGGAAAGCACAAAAGTGCCATAGTTGAATATAGAGAGCCCTATCAAATAAAACTTAATTTCTTAAGTTTTAGAACCCATTTTTGCAAGACATTGCTCAGCTTCTTTTAGGTCCTTAAAAAAAAATCTGTGTGCCCAGATTTTATGAATCTGAGCTCCCTCTATTATCTGCTGCCGCTGGAGGGGCAGCCATCCAGAGAAGATTCCCCAGGAACCCCTACCCTCCATAGTATACTCATACGCAAAGATCAATAACCACAAGAAGAAAAATAGAATAAAAAAGAAGAAAGAAGACAAAAAAGTACTCGAGTAGGTTATAGAAGACCCTAACAGATTAAGCTTAATTTCTTTAGTTTTTATACTCATTTTTGCAAAACATTGCTCAGCTTCTTTTAAATCATTAAAGAAATATGTATGCCCAGATTTCATGACTTTGAGGCGAGCAGGTTCCTGAAGATAAGCAGTTGCCCCCAAAGACTTAAATGGGTCGATCAATTTAAGTAACCCCCATCTTTTATCCATTGTGACCTTGCTAAGATCTGATTTTACAAAAAAGGTTAGGTTATCAATTGTCACTGGATTGTTCGGTCTAGCTTTAATTGAGACTGCTTGCCTTAGCAAATAGTTGCCAAAGTAGATCAGCAAAGGCCTTGGGTATTTACTCTCCCTATTTCTGGAGATCATGGGCAATCTGTGTACTCGCTGGAGTTGAGAGTCCCAGTCCCATTCAGATAAATCCGGGAACACCCTTTGGAGTAGTTTGACCAAATAGGCCCTCTCATCTGAACCCTCCGAACCTTCGGGTATCCCAAAAAGTCTCAGGTTCTTCCATCTCTGTCTATTTTCAAGGTCTTTAGCTTTGTTCTGTAGGGCCCCAATATCTTCATTGTGTTGACCTGTAGAGACCATAGTAGTCGCCAAAGTTTCCTCTACTTCGACAACCCTTTGTTGTAGCACCTCTATATCCTTTGTTACCCAGTCCAGTTTATTTGTTACTTCATGCAGACTGCTATGTATTTTACTGTTATCCTCTCTTAACTGTAAAAAGTGTTCTTGAACCTCTTGGCGGTGTACCATTAAAGTTTTTCTAATTATATCCAAGGTCGAGTCGTTAGTAGAATCTTTGGTAGAAGCAGTAGGAGCAGTAGGAGGATTAAGGGGTGCAGTACACACATCCGAAACCGCCCGTGCCATAGATATAGCCTCACCATGAGGGAGGGCAGATAAAGAAGGTTTCTCTGTTTGACAAAGTGTGTTATCAGCAGTAAAAGATATAAGAGAGGGAGAGGTAATTGAAGGAGCCGCCATTGGATCTAATTTAGGATCAGGTAGCCCCCCATTATTCAATATTTTATTCTGAGGGTTTTGAAAATTTTTATAGTGATCACCTATTAGATTCGGCGGTAAATTCCTTACACTCTTTTTGACTTGCATCCATTTACGCAGAGGACTCTGGTCCATGATTTGTTTCCCTCCAGTGAGGGTTGGTATTAGTGTTGTGAGTAAAACTGAGGGATTCATATTTTTCCCACCTTTCTTTGCTTTGCTTTTTGCCTTCCCCCTTTTTCTAGGGCCTAAGGATTTATTCCCCTTTGTTTGTATAGCATTATATTCTGTTTCCTCCTCTGCATCGTCTGCGTCTCCTCCCTCCACATATTCCTCATATTCATCATTGGAGTTAGAGCTAAAATCGTTCTCTTGTAGGATCTCAGGTAACTTGCTACAATTATCTGTTCTCTTATCGACTCTAACCATATCATTCCCCTGTAAAGCTTGAGGAGGAACTAACATAACTGTGGGGGATGTTACATTATTGAGAGAATTAGCAATGTCTATTGTAAGAAGTCCCTCCAAATTAAGTTCATCAGCCAGCGCCAGATTCACAACCGTAGAGTCTTCCACAAGCGACTCATTTAATTTCTTGCTACACATATTAGCTTCGTTAGCTACACTGCTCACTAGGGAGTTATTAATATCCGGCTCCCCCCCTGCCTTTTCGGAGGCATCGATATTGCTGGCCTCCTGTACACCCGCCTTGTTAATGGTTTTACACTTCCATCAGCACTGCCAACGGATGTTGACACTTTGCTGGGTCCCGTAACGACTCATACATCGTGTTGCCCCCAACGGCTGCCAATCCTGATGATGCCATTCATTGAGATCTCACTGGCGAATCCAAATATTGGTGAGATATGTGGAACAACAGGCACACAGATACCATCTACAGCGAACATTGCTAATGCAGATGACGCTGACGGCGATGCTTCACATCTATGCACATTTGATCTACTTGATGAAGTAGTTCCACTTTCACCAACTGTAGTAGATGGTTTCTTTGATTTTGGAAAAGGGGGGTGGTGATGGACAGAGTTTCTGAATGATGCAGAATACTCTTACCAAGCCAAGAGATCATGGTTTTAACCCATCACCATTTTTTAGCTCAATGCACCATCCCAGCTCTGAACCTGGCTATATGCAAATTAGTCTGTTCCTGTCCCAGTGCATGCTGGGAGCAGGGCAAACCAAACTACCAAGCCAATTCTTATACTGGGAAGGAAACAAGCTTCCGGGGACCGGTTTCTGGCATTACAGCCTTCTTCGGCCCGGCTTGCTTGAATCCTACTGGTGCAATGAGCAAGGGACTCACGTCTGAGCATACCCTCCCACACATAGTGTGGATAAAACCGATTTTGGAAAAGGGGGGTGGTGATGGACAGAGTTTCTGAATGATGCAGAATAATCTTACCAAGTCAAGAGATCATGGTTTTAACCCATCACCGTTTTTTAGCTCAATGCACCATCCCAGCTCAGAACCTGGCTATATGCAAATTAGTCTGTTCCTGTCCCAGTGCATGCTGGGAACAGGGCAAACCAAACTACCAAGCCAATTCTTATACTGGGAAGGTAACAAGCTTCCAGGGACCGGTTTCTGGCATCACAGCCTTCTTCGGCCCAGCTTGCTTGAATCCTGATGGTGCAATGAGCAAGGGACTCACGTCTGAGCATACCCTCCCACACATAGTGTGGATAAAACCGATTTTGGAAAAGGGGGGTGGTGATGGACAGAGTTTCTGAATGATGCAGAATACTCTTACCAAGTCAAGAGATCATGGTTTTAACCCATCACAGTTTTTTAGCTCAATGCACCATCCCAGCTCAGAACCTGGCTATATGCAAATTAGTCTGTTCCTGTCCCAGTGCATGCTGGGAACAGGGCAAACCAAACTACCAAGCCAATTCTTATACTGGGAAGGAAACAAGCTTCCGGGGACCGGTTTCTGGCATCACAGCCTTCTTCGGCCCGGCTTGCTTGAATCCAGATGGTGCAATGAGCAAGGGACTCACGTCTGAGCATACCCTCCCACACATAGTGTGGATAAAACCGATTTTGGAAAAGGGGGGTGGTGATGGACAGAGTTTCTGAATGATGCAGAATACTCTTACCAAGTCAAGAGATCATTGTTTTAACCCATCACCGTTTTTTAGCTCAATGCACCATCCCAGCTCAGAACCTAAAAGTAGATGGTTTCTTTGCCAGCTTAGATGATTTTATGTTTTCTCCCGACACCGAGAACTTTTGAAAAAGTGCACACAGCGTTACATGAACTCTGAAATTCGGGCTTCGGATTTTCAAAACAAACCCTCTAACTTGGGAACTCTATGTTTCTACAATCTACATTTGAAAAAAGAATTCTCCATCCCAGAATAGAACTTTTTTTCAATTGGCACAAAGTTATCTGCTTAAAGTAGAACTATTTTTAGAGAACAAGAAATTCATTTGATACTTCCTATAGACAATATTTGGCATTTTATTTATTATGCTATGGAATGGTCTCAACTTTTTTTTAGAGTCATTTCATAAATGTAATTTCATAATTCATTTAGATAGCATTCTTTTAATGACAGCTATTGCTTATAAAATATGTGCAAGGCAAATACTCATGTATGTGTATAAACCATGTGTTGATGTATTTCATGTATTTTGGGTGGGATTATGAACACATGCTTTAGTTATGTTTTTTATGCTTATGGATTTAGTAATATTAGACATAATACGTGGAGTGGGTGTTGTATAGCGTTTTAGGACCCTAGTATAATTTTCCCGATCCATGCCCTTATATAGGTATAAAGTACAGTATCCTTATATAGGCATAGAAATCATAACCATATTAAGACATAGCTCAAGTAGTCCTAATATGGCTTGGCTACTTCCACTAGTTCTGAAAATCTACATCGATTTCTTGGAAAAACCCGCCTTCAGCAGTCAGGGACTTCCCCCTGCATGAATATGAATTTGTCCAAGAACTCATTGAGTTTTCAGAGAATTAAGTCTCTAATGACGTTATTATGTCCAATCTTATGTCTAACTCGGCACCTTCAAGGTATAGAAATGCCCACACTTGTCCAAACAAACACACAGTGGTTTGGAGCAGTTCGCTTATCTACTTGCCCGACGCACCCTGCTGCAGCAAGTGCCGAAGGAAGCTGACCCTCCAGCTGACGCACTGAGAGACGCTGTACTTTCTCCAGCTGAGAAATCCAGCTCCGGTGTTTCCAGGCTACCCTTGCGGGTTGCTGGGAGATCGAGTCCTGAGAGAGAGATACCAGACCTCCTACATTCTAAAACCAAGGTACGGAGCTGATTAGACCCTAAGAGAATTCTTGGATTAGATTCTTGGCAAAGAATACTGAAACTAAGCTACACCTCACTTACTTCTTCCCTTGTACTAGACCTATGTTAGGTACACCGAGGTAGGCGTATTTTAGAAGCACCAGTTGAATGCTTTTAGTCATTATTTATCAATGTATGTATTTTATGTACTATATGGCTTAGAAACCATATCATGCTTTTACAGTATTATTTTATAATACTCTTCGTACTGTACGCATTGTACTTTACAACAAGTATTACGATTGTAGCAGTTCATTTCTTATGCTTGAGAAAGAAGACTGTTCAATAAATACCTTTTATTGAAAACGCCCGTCTCTATTTCTCTGCACCTCTGGTGAAACAAAGCATGCACGATTGACTGAGTGAAATCACCATCTATTGTTTCTGCGACTCTAGAGATATATTTCTTATTCTTGGGGAACAAAGTTGTCATGTTTTAAGCGGTTGTCAGAAACTAATCCTTTCTTGTTCATTCGAGAAAGTTTCTAGTGACCTCTGATCTAGCTGGCACATACACAATTAAGTCTAGTATATTCGGTAGAGACCTAGTCGACCTCGGTCCTACGTCTAAACTACAGGATATACTATTCCAATTCGCAGAGCCTATTGGGAATACAGGAACTACACTACAAGATGAGTGTCCTGATTGATGGGACATGGATGAACCATCGTCTGACAGGACATCATTGTCGTATGGTTGGAAATCATCTTTAGTATATGGGTAGATTTTCTCCCTATCAAATCATTTTAGATCTTTCTGTAGTTTGGTGATCTTTGGTTGAGGAGATAGTCACGATGGCCGGACATTTCTGCAGTGATCTCTGCCAGGCGGGTTTTGAATTCTGAAACGCTAATTCCTAATTTTAAGCCATTTTCTGCTGTGTTGATTTTTATTATCACAGCCTCCGAGAGACGTTTTGCCGTGCTGATGATCATTATGATCCAATCACGTGCTAACGTCCACGCTATTCGGCTCCATTCTCGCCTAAAGATCAGGTCATCTAAAAAGATCCTGGGTGCAGTCCGAACCAATAAACCATTCAGTGCTTAGTTGGCTCTGAGGTATTCCGTCATTACAGAAACATGGAGGGTGATTTTTACTTGTAATTTCCTAAGGAAGCTAATAATTTCCAGTCCCCTTGAATGCTTGCTGTGGCTGCATTACCCTCACTATCCAGTAGTGAAGGTGTTCTCAGTATTTCTGCCATGATGTCTTCGCCAAAGCTTAATCCTAGATTGGCCGCCATGGTAGAGGTAGTCATGTCTCAATGATTGTGGTTGAAAGATCAAGTTAGAAGAGAGTGAAAGGATAGTAATGGGGTCCCTCGGCTGATCTGCCATGCTAAGTACAATATCAAAAAAGAGAGGGGGCGACCAGGAGCTAGTTAATGGTCCAGTGCCCATGCTCCAAACTAACCATGAAGTCAACAAGGGGGGGGGGGGCACAGTTCCAGAGTGAGTGATGCCAAAAGTTAAGCACTCACTAAAGGGGAAAGAAAGGAGAGAGAGAGGAGAAAGGGAAGGGATAAGGTGATAGGTCTGGGACCAGTGGAAAGACAAATCTTGTCTCTTGTTGCCCTCACATACCCCGAAGGATTTAATGCTTCATCATTAGGCAGTTGCTCCTCGTCGGGTCGGTGGTGCAATGCACTACGGGACCCCCAAACGGATGCGGAGATCTTTTAAGAAAACTGCTGTTGAGTGCAGGTGGGTGTGTGGATAGTGTCCTAAGTGAAGGGTGATATCGTGTGTGAAATGAGTTAAAACTGCCTAAGGGTCACCAAGAGAAATTTTAATGGAGAGGTACTCTTGGCAGAGTAAAAAATCTGTAGATTAAGGGATACCAACAAAAGCGTAATGTGCCCAGGTACCTCTAAGATCAACATGTTTCACGCCTCTTTGGTCAAAAAGATCCCTGGCGTTTCATCAGGACCAGAATTAACTGTGAAAGTGATGTTGTGCACAAAGGTGAAAATGTAGAGGGGTAACAATAGCCCTCAAAACGATCAGGGGGGCCATTCCCTTGAGTACTTGAATAACGGCTGCAGCTAGATAGTCCGATATGCCCTCTTGATCATGACCTAGAATGGATTAAAAGTGAAGAGAACCACAAAACGAAAATGAACGCAAGCCTCAAATACTTATATGAAGCTTACAATGATGTCTCCAATCGGTGTGTGTCCTGGAGGCATCCCTTCTGGTATAAAGTGCAGTGCGAGACATGATTTGTGAAATAGACCACCCTTCATCTGTGTAAAGCCCCATATGGTAGCACCAAAAAGAGGAAGGAGGAGAGCCGCCGACCAACAGCATTGAGCATGCAGATGGACCAGGTGGCTCCCCGTCGAATACCCCCCATGATGCCGCCGGGATGTCACAGTTACCTGCATGGAGTAGGGAGCTATACACAGTTAAAAACAGGTTATACAGATTGGCTCACACCCTCATACTTGACCGCACAGTACCTCTGAACCACTGTACAACATCCCATCCCTTTCTCCTCTCCTTTTTTTCCAGTTTAGTGAGTGCTTTACCTTTGGCATCACTCACTCTGGAACAGCGCCCACATTCAACATTCAACACATTCAGCGGACCCCCTGCTGATGGTCAGTTTACGACCTCAGCCATCTGTTTTATGTTTTAAATTCAAATGCCTGCATCATTCTGCCATATTTTAACTTGTGTTTCTGATTTTAACCAGCGTTACCGGCAGCACACCAGATTTCTTACCTGGTCTCTTGATAGTGGTGATTAGTCCCCATTCCACCACGGCTCGTGCCGATTGCACAGAGCGATGCATCTTGATTTTCCTCACCTCCTACCTACTTAAGAAAGGAAGGGGCGTGCAGCGGCTCGCCAAAGGCAAGCCCGCCTGTGCCCATCCATGCCAGACAGCTGTCAGCCGCCAGGACCCCTCCACGTTTTCACTCCAGATATGGTAACTACTCAAGCCAAGAGCTTAAATTATTAAATACACCCTTTAGTACCTCTGTACCCGAATGCCTCTTAGATACCTTTGTGTATACTGCCACTCCCAAAGTAGATATTGAAAGTATGTTCAATGAGTCAATTCCTTTCCCTGCACTACAATTGAAAAATGCCAGATACATCACTGAGACCCCTAAACAACTAAAAGGGCTTTATTGTAATGCCCGGTCGATCCCAAAGCACGCATTGGAAATATGGATCCTTCTTGACTTAGAAAAGCCAGATATCTGAAACTTGGCTCCATGTATATGCCTCCCCTGACGTGGCAACTGCATTTCCTTGAGAATATCATCTAACTAGATTAGACAGAAATGCCAAAAGAGGAGTAGGTAACACAATAGCCACCATGGCAGGACTAGAAACCACCACACTAGATACCTCTACCATAGAAACAAATGTATATTTTCAAAATTGAAACACAATCAAAAGGAACTTGGAGAGGTGCCCTAGAGTACAGAACTCCATGCCAGAAAACTAATTTTATAAACCATCTACTTGAGATCATTGCCCCATATATAGCATATAGCTGTTGATAATTTCCTCCTTATTGGAGATTTTAATTATCATGCGGAGCTGCTATCAGACCCCGACACAACACAGACTTTCTGTCTGCCTCGCAAAACCATTGTGATTCTCACCGCCATCCTAGTTTGGCAGTGGGAATTTTCTGCATGATGGCGGAAGGACCATCACTGCCGGCCCGGCAGTGGCGGTCCTACGGTCATCATAATGAGCCCCTTGGCTTCATCTCAAACATAGCACGCCTGAAAGCTAGAGGCAGGGCCTATTCCTCACAGACAGGAATTGTAGACTTTTTCAAAGGTGCCCCAATTGTAATCTCCACCTACCTCATAATATACATATTACTCATACAACCAATCACAATACAATTTGAAAATGACACTTGACGCGTAATACCTAATGTTAATAAACAAATATATAAAGTGCTTGTCTGCCTACCAGGATATGGGATGAAAAAAAAGATAAAAGATAACTCACCACAGAAAGGGAAGGGAACAAAATGTACTTCCAATCACACCAACCTCTCGACTAGCAGTAAACAACAGTGACTATCCTTGTGCACAAAAGACACACCACCACCCAGTATGAGTTCTCATACACAGCTAGACTAATAAGGGTTCCATAGGACTTAAACCTGTAACTTGGCTTTAATCTGCAGGGAAACGTATAATGTTATCTCCTGATATTTGATTTCCAAAAATCTGTAACACTTATGCATAATCCGAAAATCTTCACACATAGATTACTTAAAATAACAATATCTCTTCATCAAGGCACAATTTAAACATCAAATAACAATATTCGTAGCACGTTACAATGCCATGCCATTATTTCACTCCAAATCACACATGTCAAGACAACACACTGACACTCCTATCTTGTGTCAGTGTGAAAGACAAATGGTCACTAAAGGCCCTACGAATACTCAAGAATTGCAACTTCTGACAACACCAACAGGTACATCGGCACTAAAGTAACTGATTTTAGGATTCCCTAACTTCTGACACTCTTTGTGGTCCAACATTTTCACTTATTGTGCAAGTTAATAACTATACGAATCTATATTTTTAAACTTAGCAAATTGTCCTAATGAGCCTGCCATTCTTCATCAAAATTCTGCAATGCTTTTAACTAATAAATACATACTCTTCTCCTTGCTAATTTCTGACCTAAAAATGACCTCCTCATTAAATCACTCTTTCAATATATTTTTCAAGTGGGGAAACAGAAAACATGTTGGGGATTATCATGCTAAGGTCTCCAGTAATGCTATAGGTCAGAAAGAGAGTGGGAAGAAACTGTAAATATTCCTAGCCCCATTTTTCGGAGATCATGCAGAGAAGATAGAAGGGGAAAGCTTCTTTTAGAACATTGTTGGTATAATGGGTTTATTATCGGTAATTGTCACCTTGATAAAGATATCCTTGCCCATCATGCTCATAGTTGCTCAAAGTCTAGCTCCGTAATTGATTATGTTTTTGCTTCTTTGCCTGTCTTTCATTTGCTATCTGATTTAGAGATTGTAGATAACCCTTTGAGTGATCATAAATTATTAACTTGCTCTAATACTATAGCTGCCAAGGAAACCTTGGAATTTGGTGGGAAAAGTGCACCTTAACACAATTAATGAAAAGATGCATTGTATAGCATCCAATAAAGAGAAGCTAACGAATTAATTATAGTTACCTATTACAATAATAAAGTTGGAGGAAGACTTGGTATCTAGTTACTTCATGCCTCTTTTTAAATACTTCTGTAAAACTGGATAAGTCCCTACCACATAGAAGGTTTGTATTATTTTCCCTATATATAAAAAAGGCTCAATTAACCTACTGATTAATTATAGGCAGGTTACACTGCTTGACACCACTGGGAAACGTGTCAGACCGACACCACTGTGAACTGGAACTGCCTGACCATAGCTCAGCGGTACTGACCGTAGAATTTGGATGCGACCACCCAGCGACCTCCCATGGGCATTTGGAAACACCCACTTTTCATTGGCACCTCGTACCTCAGGCGGAAAAGGCCCGCAGCACAAGGTGCCATTGAAAAATTGATGTTTTTAAACATCCCTGCACCATGTGGTGCCTGGCACACGGTGGAGGGATGCTTGGGGGGGCACCATAGGTGTGCCCTTGGTCCCATATTGGAGGGCCAGGGGGAAGCAGGGCCCCCAAAGACACTTTCTGACAGACTTTCAATGTCGGAAAGGCCGACATGGTAAGGCTGTTGGAAAGTGACATCATAATTCTGACAGCAGAGCCAAGGCTGGCTCCGCTGTCATTATGGGATGTAGTGTCATTCTGATGCTCCGACGGGCTCCTTGAGCCCGTCAGAAGCGTTGATACATACCCTTACTTAAGAAAAAAAAATTGCCCCACCTTTCTATTTGACATAGAAGTCATACATGTACAATACTGCAATTCTTTGCACAAAATGGAGGGAAAATGTTTAGTCAAATTTGCACATTAAATACACTGGCCCTGATTGAAGCTATTCATCTCGAAATGGGATTACAGAGTATATACCTTGGGGTGTCCACTTTTACACAGCACTGAGAACACTTTAGAAGGTCTTTTATGTACAAAACATTTTGGTCAGAACATGAAGGATTATACTCCTTTTAAAAACATTAATCAAGATCCTCTGCACTTTAAATTGAGTAATCTTAATATAGTGGAAATGTCTTGTTTTCAACTTAAAAACTATTTGAAACACAGTCTCAATGGTGTACAGTCATAATATCGAGTCTTTTATTTCGACTGGACAGAATATCGAGTAAAAAATATAGAATGGACATAATATCGACTAGACATAATATAGACAACAAAAATATCGACTAGAGAAAATTAATATCGAATAGAATGGACATAATATCGAATCAAAAATATAGAATGGACATAATATCGACTAGACATAATATAGACAACAAAAATATCGAATTTAAGGTAAGTTAATAATAATTTTTATTTTTTGTGTAATATAAGTCTGTAGCGGGTTGTGGGTTTATAGGGGAATAGGGTGGGAAGTACTTTAATTCTAATTAATTAAATATGTTAATTTATTTATTAATATCTATTTAGAATTAATTGTTAATTAATTATTAATTGGTAATTAATTAAAATATAATTGGCAATTAATTATAATTGATTAATTGATAAATATTTTAATTTTAGTAATTTATTTTCTGTAGCGGGTTGTGGGTTTATAGGGGATAGGGTGGGAAGTAATTTAATTATAATTAATTAAATATGTTAATTTATGTATTGATATTTATTTAGAATTAATTGTTAATTAATTATTAATTGGTAATTAATTAAAATATAATTGGTAATTAATTATAATTGATTAATTGATATATATTTTAATTTTAGTAATTTATTTTCTGTAGCGGGTTGTGGGTTTATAGGGGAATAGGGTGGGAAGTAATTTAATTATAATTAATTAAATATGTTAATTTATTTATTGATACTTATTTAGAATTAATTGTTAATTAATTATTAATTGGTAATTAATTAAAATATAATTGGTAATTAATTATAATTGATTAATTGATAAATATTTTAATTTTAGTAATTTATTTTCTGTAGCGGGTTGTGTGTTTATAGGGGAATAGGGCCCCCACCGATGGGACACCCCCGCGCCGCACGGCCACCAGCTGCTGTGTGTGCCCCTGCCCGCCCTCTGCCTCGCTACTGCCTCGTTTTGCCGGCTGCCGGCTGCCCCCGCAGTAGGGTTGTTTTGACAATCATTTGTGCCTGTTTTCTCTCCTTAAACTCCGTGCATCTCCTTTTTTTTCTTTCCTTATTTTGCCTGTTTTGTCCAACAGTTGTGCTTGTGTAGTTTTCTCCGTGTTCCTGGTATCTTTCCCCCTCATACCCCTTGTTTTGTTGCAGATTTTTGCCTGTTTTGTTCTTCCTTCGTGTTGTCCGCCGCCCTCCACCCTCCCTTCCCGCCACCGCCGCTTGGCCCCGCCCCTTTCTTCTCTTCTGTATCCCTCCCCGCTCCCGCCTCCCAGCTGCCCCGCCCACCCGCGCACTTCGCCTTAAATGGCGACCGTGCGAACGCGCAGCGGTCACGCGCAGCGGGCGCGCCGATTGTGCGCCGAAGGCGCGCCAAAGGTAAGCCCGTCTGCGCCCGTCCGCGCCTGGACCGCGCCCAGGGCCAGGACCCCTGGCCCCCACCGACGGAAGCCGACCCGACGAACCTACAGCGCCGCCGACCTCAACGCACTCAACACCGGCCGCATCCCAGGATGTCACCGAGCCGCCCCGAAGCACACCCACGGACCCTTCAGCTGCCACGCCTGCAAGTTCACCTGCATCCGGACCTTCCCTGCACCCGCCAAGCCGAACTCCAGCAGCACCCACCTCAAGTGTATCCTGCTCAACACCCGCTCCGTCCACAGACACGCCGTAGAACTCTGGAACCTGCTCGACACCACCGTCCCCGACGTTGCCTTCATCACCGAGACCTGGATGAACGCCTCCTCAGCCCCAGACATCGCCATCGCCATCCCAGAGGGCTACAAGATCACCCGGAGGGACCGCGACAACCAGACCGGAGGAGGCATCGCCATCATCCACAGAGACACCATCCGCATCACTACCAACACCGATGACACCCTCACCACCGCTGAACACCTGCACTTCCAGATCCACACCAACCCGACCACCACCCTCAGAGGCACCCTGATCTACCGACCCCCGGGACCACGCACACGATTCAGCGAGGACATCGCCGACTTCGTCAGCCCGCACGCTCTCCCCTCCGCCGACTACATCCTCCTGGGGGACCTCAACTTCCACCTGGAGAACAACAACGACCACAACACCATCAGCCTGCTCGACAACCTCGACAACCTCGGACTCAAGCAACTGGTGACCACCCCCACCCACCTCGCCGGACACACACTCGACGCCGTCTTCTCATCCAGCAAAGACGTCACCTTCAGCCACGCCACAGAACTCCACTGGACGGACCACAGCTGCGTCCACTTCACCTTCAGAAGAACGACGATCCACCACCACCAGCAACAGG
This sequence comes from Lissotriton helveticus, assembly GCF_964261635.1. Taxonomy (NCBI): domain Eukaryota; kingdom Metazoa; phylum Chordata; class Amphibia; order Caudata; family Salamandridae; genus Lissotriton; species Lissotriton helveticus. Next base: position 285,208,715 of record NC_136073.1, read on the forward strand.
TTGCTCGAAGAAGCTGGAACAAGATCACAGCCGACCAGCTCACCGCTTCCCTGAGCCAGCACCCTCCCGCCAACTCAGCGAACCCCAGCCAGGCCGCCGACAACCTCACGAAATGGATCAACGACTGCGCGGACGAACTCGCCCCTCTGAGAACCCCACCCAGCAGATCCTGCAGCAGAAAAACACCATGGTTCACCGACGAACTCAAGAGCTCCAAGAAGAACTGTCGAGCCCTCGAGAAAGCCTGGAGAAGGGAACCAACGACGGACAACATGACCACCCTCAAGCTCGCCACCCGGAAGCACCACCAACTGATCCGCGCCACCAAGAAAAATGCATACAAGGACCGGCTGGACAACAACGCACACAACTGCAAGGAACTCTTCAACATCGTGAAAGAGCTATCCAACCCCAACGCCGGAAACAATGACATCACCCCGTCGCAAGAACTCTGCAACTCCCTCGCGTCCTACTTCCACAACAAGATCACGGACATACACAACAGCTTCAACAACCAACCAACGCAAGCCACAACCGCAACGACGCCACCCACCACCACCCTCCGCACCTGGACCCCGATCAGCACCGAAGACACCATCCGCACCATGAACTCCATCCATTCCGGATCTCCGACTGACCCCTGCCCTCACCACGTCTTCAACAAAGCCGACGCTGTCCTCGCACCCCACCTACGGGACATCATCAACACCTCCTTCGACTCCGCCACCTTCCCTGAGAGCTGGAAGCACGCCGAACTCAGCGCTCTCCTCAAGAAACCCACAGCAGACCCCACCGACCTCAAGAACTACCGTCCCATCTCGCTCCTCCCGTTCCCGGCCAAAGTCATCGAGAAGACCGTCAACAAACAGCTGGCCGCCTTCCTCGAGACGAATGGATCCCTCGACCCCTCACAGTCCGGCTTCCGAGCGAACCACAGCACCGAGACCGCCCTCATCGCCGCCACCGACGACCTTCGAACTCTGATGGACAACGGAGAAACAGCGGCCCTCATCCTCCTGGACCTCTCCGCGGCTTTCGACACTGTCTGCCACCGCACCCTAGTACAGCGCCTCAGCAACATCGGAATCCAGGAGAAGGCACTGGAATGGATCACCTCCTTCCTCGACGGAAGAACACAAAGAGTCCGCCTACCACCGTACAAGTCAGAGGCCACCAAAGTCATCTGCGGCGTCCCTCAAGGATCCTCACTGAGCCCCACCCTCTTCAACGTCTACATGAGCCCCCTCGCGGCCATCGCACGCCAACACAACCTCAACATAATCTCCTACGCTGACGACACCCAGCTGATCCTCTCCCTGACCAACGACCCCGCCACCGCCAGAGCCAACCTGCACGAAGGGATGAGAGACGTAGCCGAATGGATGACGACCAGCCGCCTGAAACTGAACTCAGACAAGACGGAGGTCCTCATCCTGGGCTCCACGCCCTCCGCCTGGGACGACTCCTGGTGGCCCCCCGCCCTGGGCACCGCGCCCAAACCGACGGACCACGCACGCAACCTGGGCTTCATCCTGGACTCCTCCCTCTCCATGACCAGACAAGTCAACGCCGTCTCCTCGTCATGCTTCAACATCCTGCGCATGCTACGTAAGATCTTCCGGTGGATCCCCACCGAGACGAGGAAGACGGTCACCCAAGCCCTCGTCACCAGCCGACTGGACTACGGCAACGCCCTCTACGCCGGAACCACTGCCAAACTCCAGAAGAGACTCCAGCGGATCCAGAACGCCTCGGCGAGACTCATCCTCGACATCCCCCGACGCAGCCACATCTCCGGACACCTGAGAGATCTGCACTGGCTCCCGGTCAACAAGAGAATCACCTTCCGTCTCCTCACCCACGCACACAAAGCCCTACACGACCAAGGCCCGAGCTACCTCAACAACCGGATCAACTTCTACACTCCCAAGCGCCTCCTCAGATCAACCAACCACGCCCTCGCCGCCGTCCCCCGCATCCGAAGAGCGACAACAGGAGGAAGGTCCTTCTCCTACCTGGCCGCCAAGACCTGGAACTCACTTCCCACCAATCTGCGCCTGACCCAAGACCACCTCTCCTTCAGGAAGAAGCTCAAGACCTGGCTGTTCGAGCAGTAGCGGCACCCCCCCCCCTCCCAGCGCCTTGAGACCCTACGGGTGAGTAGTGCGCTCTACAAATGACCTGATTGGATTGAATTGAATTGAAGTAATTTAATTATAATTTATTAAATATGTTAATTTATTTATTGATATTTATTTAGAATTAATTGTTAATTAATTATTAATTGGTAATTAATTAAAATATAATTGGTAATTGAAAATAATTTATTAATTTTTAAATTGTAAATTAATTTATTGTTAATAGGTAATTAATTAGTATGAGAAGGCAATTTTTATAATTAAATAATTTTATTTTGTATTTATAAATAAATATTTAATATTTGTATACACTTTTTTAATATTTTAATTATTTGTAATTGGTATTACTATTTATGTTATTTATATATATTTGTGAAGTATTTACTTTCCCTACTATTGCACTCTCTGAAGTTGGAATAGTAATTTTAACCCCTACGCTATCCAACACTTTCCCTACTGTTGCACCCACTGGAGTGGGTATGCAACGTTTACAACGCTACTTTTACTATGCACTACCATTACAACAAAACTTTTAAATTGCAAAAACTTTTACAACGCATACATTTACAAAGCATGTTTTTACAACGCAGATACCGTTACAACGCATACTATTACAATGTAAGTATTAGTAAGTATATAATTATTTTTAAAAGGTTATATGTTTGGGATTTTGGGTAAAGGGGTATTTTTAGGGTTCAGGGTCAGTTTTCAGTTTTTGGGTAAAGGGGTATTTTTAGGGTTCAGGGTCAGTTTTCAGTTTTTGGGTAAAGGGGTATTTTTAGGGTTCTGGGTCAGTTTTCAGTTTTTGGGTAAAGGGGTATTTTTAGGGTTCAGGGTCAGTTTTCAGTTTTTGGGTAAAGGGGTATTTTTAGGGTTCAGGGTCAGTTTTCAGTTTTTGGGGTAAAGGGGTATTTTTAGGGTTCAGGGTCAGTTTTCAGTTTTTGGGGTAAAGCGGTATTTTTAGGGATCAGGGTCAGTTTTCAGTTTTTAGGTAAAGGGGTATTTTTAGGGTTCAGGGTCAGTTTTCAGTTTTTGGGTAAAGGGGTATTTTTAGGGTTCAGGGTCAGTTTTCAGTTTTTGGGTAAAGGGGTATTTTTAGGGTTCAGGGTCAGTTTTCAGTTTTTGGGTAAAGGGGTATTTTTAGGGTTCAGGGTCAGTTTTCAGTTTTTGGGGTAAAGGGGTATTTTAAGGGTTCAGGGTCAGTTTTCAGTTTTTGGGTAAAGGGGTATTTTTAGGGTTCAGGGTCAGTTTTCAGTTTTTGGGGTAAAGGGGTATTTTTAGGGTTCAGGGTCAGTTTTCAGTTTTTGGGGTAAAGGGGTATTTTTAGGGTTCAGGGTTAGTTTTCAGTTTTTGGGGTAAAGGGGTATTTTTAGGGTTCAGGGTCAGTTTTCAGTTTTTGGGTAAAGGGGTATTTTTAGGGTTCAGGGTCAGTTTTCAGTTTTTGGGGTAAAGGGGTATTTTTAGGGTTCAGGGTCAGTTTTCGGGTAAAGGGGTATTTTTAGTGTTCAGGGTCAGTTTTCAGTTTATGGGTAAAGGGGTATTTTTAGGGTTCAGGGTCAGTTTTGGGTTTTTGGGGTACAGGGGTACTTTGTAAAAATAAAGTAAAATTACATTTAAATTAAATTTATTTAATAAATTATATTAAATTATATTATAATATTTTTTATTAATTTATATTCAAAAAATTATTATATACTTACCAATACTTACGTTGTAATGGTATGCGTTGTAAAGGTATATGCGTTGTAAAATCTTGCGTTGTAAATGTATGCGTTGTAAAAGTTTTTGCGTTGTAAAAGTTTTGTTGTAATGGTAGGCGTTGTAAAAGTATGCGTTGTAACGTCATACATCCCTGGAGTGGGAATAGTAATTTTAACCTCTACGCTATCCAGCGCTTTCCCTACTGTTGCACCCACTGGAGTGGGAGTAGTAAATTTGACCTCTACGCTATCCAACACTTTTGCTAATGTTGAACTCACTATAGTTGTAACAATAAATTTTAAACATTTTCTAAAATGTTATATATGTTTATTTAATAATATGTTTATATATATATATATATATATATATATATATATATATATATATATATATATATATATATATATATATATATATATGTGTGTGTAATTTTTGGTGATATAATTTTTTTAATTATATAAATTATTTATTAAAATTACATTTTTTTATTAATTATTTCTAAGTTTATATTAAATATATTTATTACTATATTAGTTTTAACTTAATTTTAAGACATTTAAAAAAATCGATATTTTGACAGTCTATATTTTTGTAAGTCGATATTTTGGAGTCGATATTTTGGTACTTACCTGTTTGAAGATAGGGAGTCGATATTTTGTCAATCGATATTTTTTACTCGATATTTGTGTATCTCGATATTTGTGTCGTCGATATTATGTCAGTGATCCAGTCTCAATAGTGGCTCGAGGGTTAATGTTGTTGTGTTCAGGGATAAAGAAGTTGAATATCATGGGATCTACCTCTGCCAAAAAACAACCGCAACCTTGTCAAACCTGGAAATTTGAATTCGGATTTCACTGTTTTTTATTATTGTTGTTGATTAACATTTTACCTATAAATAAGGTTATATGTGCTTGGAAAGGATTAAATCGGGAGGACAGATTATGTGATCTTTGTATGACCAGCACTAATATCTTAACCAGGTGCTATTTGTTTGACCTTCATTGCACTTTGACTGTTACCACCTATTGAAACCACTATTCCTTGAAATATGGGGTTTGTTCAATGAGTGAAGCATTGCATTTTATTCTTCCTTCATTGAATAAAATTGAGTGTTTTTATAGTTTTCTAAAGTTGTAAAAATCATGTTACTTTATGTTATTATTGATGTGGGTTTCATAGAGATGTAAATCATTATAAATACATTGAAATTGAAAAAAGTTGAGAGTTGAGGAATTTTCGGAGTCAATGATAAATATGAGTAGAGGGAAAACCCGGGGTTCCAATGACCTCCCAAGCAAATTTGTGAAGTTCCTGTCCTCTATTGTAATATAACACTAGGAATAGATGAGGCGACAAATGTGCATGGCTGCTACTCCAGTGGTCTCAAAACCAATCTCTCTCATTAATACAGAGGCAAAATTCTAGTCATTTCTGGCTAACCTCCCTGTCAAGGTAATTTCCACTCCACTACATACTGACCAAATTGGCTTCATGTCTTCAGGGACTAGACATAACTTGAGGTGGATTCACTTGACCTATGACCCAAGTTGACACCTTACCTGGCTTTTCTAACTTTTATGCTGGATCTTGCCCAAGACCCATAGCCTCATATGTTGAGTCATGGGAACCCTTCTGGGTAGCTATGTGCTTTGTAAAACTATGGGACCTATTACGCTGCAGTTGTATAAGGCTCATTTGCATTATAGTACGTAGGTCTGATTCCTTTCAGACAGCCTCGTTATAATGGAGGTGTTCTGAAAGGAATATGACTGGTCATTCTGGCTGGCTCCTGATGGGCTGAGAGAGTCCCCCGACCTGTTGGAAATGCTGCCAGTAATCCCAAGGCTGGTTCTTACCGCACTTGGGATTACATTGTTGATTTTCGGCAGTCTTAAAGTGCCAGCCTTTTCGACACAGAAAGGCTGTCGGAACTCGCAATTGGTGGCCCCCAAATGCAAGTTTTTCAAATTTCAGTTGTTCAGAAAAAGTGTTTAAGATCCGGAGGGAGACTATTTCACATAACCTGGGGTTTTAGGGTTATCAACCTTGGCCCCTCCAGTTCTTGAATGGTGACAAGGAAAGGACAGAGGGATCTCAATTGCTCTATCCGTTTTATTCTCTCCTTCTGGTAGTCATTAGATGTATGGAAGCTAAATGCATGGGACCGTTGGGACAGTGAGGGTTTTCCACAGACTATTTAGGTCTTGAAAGAAAGATGTCTGACACAGAAAAAGCAACATATGGCATCATTGTCTCTGGAATCTAATCATCTAAATGGAATTAATAGACATACATTTTGAGGTTTGGTTGAGGTAGCAGCAACTAAACAAAAAAGCTTAAATGGGGTTGGCAATAAGGCTAACAAGTTATTTGAAAACATGAGCAGGGGACCCTTTGGGTTCCAAAGATTAACCATGATATGAGTAGTCTGGTCATGCCTGGTCATGTATGCAGAGATTGCTACAGGATTGGCAAACTTCGGCTCACTCTATGGTACTCGGATAATAAGTGACAATCCTGACCTGTGTAGCGATTGCAATTAACTTTTATTGTATTTTAGGAAAATATAATTAAACTAAATGATATTATGCTCCTTTGGAATTTTCCCAAATTGTCAGCTTTAGTTTACTTCCATTATTTAATTGCGTAATTTTTTACTCCAGCATTATGTTTCTTCTTAGGCAGGAACCTGCCCTTTGCTTATTTATAACACTCCACAAATTATCTTTTTCTCACATGGTTTATCCTTGAGTTTTGTTAAACTCATGCTTGAGGAATTCTCAAACCGTGTTGAGTCTAATTCAAAGACCCCCATTACACAAACTGAGTTGCAAAACAGAACATAAACAATTCATAATGCACAATATTAACAATATGATATGAGTCCATACTTTTTTTAGTTATCTTGTGAACAATGTTAGACACAGTTGAACCTAATGCTTGAAATAAGCCTTTTTCTACATATAATCAAGATGTATCATGATAATTGAGAATGCAATCAAGTCAAAGAAAAACCTTTAACAGTAGAAGTGTGCTGCACTCAATTGTGATGAACGACTGTGTAAGGATCCTCTTATAGGTTGCTTCTTATATAGTGGCTAAACAAACATGTATTTGTTACTACCTAAAAGAACAAGTGCCAGCCATATACTATGCCAACAACATTGACAATAATGATACTAATGGCAACGGCCTCCAAAGAAATCTTAAAATATATGGGGATTCTATAGCCCAACTCAAATTAGTGGCGCTCCAGCTCAGACAAACTCATGGGTCTCTGTCCCAGTTAGAGGTGTGGAAACCACTCATCAACCTCTGGTACAACCACAGTTGGTGAAGAGGCAGGCCATCAATTGTGGAAGCTCATTAACAACTAGTTCACTGCCTCTAAAACACTGAAAACCCATCCTTTCCAGGGCAGGCTTCCTGAAAGAGATTTCTGCTGTCTGAATTCACCATGATCAGTATGGCGTGACCCATGTTGGCAAACTCAATAATGGCCCTCTCGTACAGAAAGAAAACACATAGGCAACATGCCTAATTAAATTATTAAGCTATTTATCAGCCTAAAGATGATTCTGGTGATCAGTCAGAAAAGGTAATAGTAAAGGTAATGTGTGCCTGGGAGCAAATACATTAAGCAGAACCAACAGATATAAGTATGTATGTGTATTCATGGATCATGTGTGTGCAAAGAAGGAGGTGTAGGAGGCCACAAAAAAAACCTCTGTTTACAGTGCATAAGTAAAATGCACTCCCTACTTGTCTCCAAATAAGTTTCAATACATAAGAAATACTGTTCATAGTAATAAATATTCAACCTGAATATATTCCTTGCTCTAAAGAGATCATAGTGTTCATCCTTTTACACAGAGCACTGAGGCATTCACATCACAGAGCAGTATCTTTCAGTGTATAGAATATTGCTTTTCTCTAGTGAACTGGTTATATTATGTGACTGTGTCTCTTGTTTATAGAATTGCTTAAACTATTTGCATTCATTATCACAACCAAAACAGTGTAACTTTTTCCAATGGCCATTCATATCCTTTAAAAAAAGAACCATTCTTGCTATTACATTTATTTCCCATCCTAACCTCAAAATTGGGTTAGCCTTTTATATTTCAGATACTGTGCAGAAAAGTCTTTCATGGGCAAATGAAGAATAGCAACACATGTAAATAGATCGAGAATGAGTCTGAAAAACCCACATGTTTGAGTGCGCTTGACAGGGATGCACGTAAGGTAATCATGACACAGTTGGCCTAAATATCAGTTCAATGGACTACAGAAAAATCAAAAGGGTGTTAGATGATTTAGTCACCATCCCACTTGTCTGACTACAAGGCCTTCAGAAGATAATAAGATGACTGAACCATGCTTATCATTGTCACATGTTGATAGATGTGAAAGTGAACCATATTACCATCTGAACTGACCGATTCCATAACCATTGTCATAACCTAGGATAATGATTCATGTTCCTAACAGAAGAGTGCCAGGATCGTAGGTATGCCTATAATCCTGCTGCAAATCAAAACTTTTGAGAGCTACTTTCAGTTCTTGTTACCATTTTTCACGATTTCTAAAGTGTTTTGCTTAAATGTACTGATCTTGAAAGTACAGAAGGAAATCTGGCGCACAAGAATGGCCCAACATACTCAATCTCTTTATAAATGAGAGAAGAACGTTAAGGAAAGTCTTACAGTGGATGTAGTTAGTTCTTGCTTCAGAAGGGTGTGGGCAACAAAGGTTGAGACATTTGCCAGGCATAAAACCACATAAAGGATAGAAATATTGATACTCTGCACATATCCAGCTTTTTCCATCATCTTCTTTTCTAATTTTCTCATACCTGCAAATATATTTACATGATGAAATTGTAGAGGAGATTTTACATTTGTAATGATACAAACAAGTAAGTATGGGAACTTTATTGTTTAGTCAATGAAAACTGTAACAACTGTGTACAAATAGCAAATAAATATGCAGTTAAAACAGAATAGAGTTGTGTTGTCCAATTTTCTTACCATGTGAGATATCGTACATTCACTAATCTTTTACAGTTCTATGATACCACAAAAATAAAATTGTGGCGGATTCAACTGGAAATGCTGACCCTATTTCCTGAATAGCTGCTGTTAGAATTGCTGGAGCAATCTTTTCATCTGTTTCCCTGTCTGAATGACAGCAGGCAGGGAAACAGATGAAAACTCAGATTCCAGCGAGCAGGAGCAGTTTTACAGCTCCTGCCTGATGTAAGTAGAGTAGTGTTTGCTCTAGCTTGGCGGGTGCTGTCAGCTCCAGCAAAGCAAAAGCAAACTGCTATGTCACTGGGGTGGGCACCTCGGGACCTAGAAGGAGCTGGCCCTAGGGGCCCTGGGCGTGGTAGTCCCCAGGGCCAATAATGGCTCTATTCCTTTAGAATGCATAGGCCAACCCCGGGCAGGTTGTGGTTCCTGGGGCTATATTTGGACAAGGGAGGAGGGCCCAGGTTGTCTCCCTCCTCAGGGCTGTTAGAACCTCAGAAGGAAGGATGCGTGACCCTCCTCTATTTCGTTTAAGACTCAGCCAGCACCGGGGAGGGAAGTGAGGGAGGGTAAAAGGCAAAACGTTTGGGAGTAACCCTGCAGAGAGGGCCAAGTCCAACAAGTGGTCATATTTGTCTGCGGTTTAAGGTAAAGGTCCTTGTGCTGCAGTGTAATCTGAAGATAGACCGTTAGTCATGCAGGTGATGATTAGTATGCAAATGTATGAAAAAAATCAAAATGTAACATTTTAATTGCACATTTTACTAAAAGTGTGTATACATATGTAGTGTACCTTTTCACACATTCCTCTAAGTTTTTCAGGTTTTTCAGTTTTTACGATTTTTCTTCATTTGTATATGTTTATTGGAGCATGGAGGTTATTAAAATAGCATGCAGGGTACATGATTGAAAACTGCAGCAGTCTAAAACATTCAGCATTTTAAAGATCTAATTTTATTAAATATGCCAAAAACCTTTCTATATTGTATATTTAACGTACCTTGAACCGTTTCTGCAAATGACTTTTCCCAAGCATACATTTTTATTAATTTGATGCAAGTTAGGACTTCATTAATGGTTCGTACACGTCGATCAGTCACTTTAATAGCTTTTCTTCGGAACACTAAAATAAGATTCGCCAAGAGCATCTGGAACAAAAATAAATCATTTGTTAACTGCATGTGGTTTCATGCTCCTATCACACGTAGTGGAATCTGTATGCGATCCGTGATGTCGACTTGATGGACTTGGAGGGCAAGCAGCTCTGATTTGTATCCAGCTAGTGAGCAAAGGATCTAGTCAGTGCTTACTTTTAGCCTGTGGTTTCCAGTGATTGGCACCGGCACTTAATTGTCAGCACCAGCACTTATTAATGTCTGCCAAATGGTGGCATTGTTTGTCTTATTGTCAACAAGTCCAAGAACAGATGTTTGTTAATTAAATATAGCTTAAAAATGACTATTAGTTTCCTCCCAATCCATTCTTTCAGTATTTCCCTATTATGTAAAGCATAATATCCAGGTAAGAATCCACAAATCATTAAGTACCCTCCCTGGCCAAGGATCCACAATTCTATAACCACAAAACCTGGGTCAGTGTCCACAATTCTTACAGCAGCATCCCAAACCAGTATCCACCATTCATAAAGCACCACCCCATCGGCTAAGATCCACAAATCAGAATCCATAATAAATAGAGTACCACACCACTTCAGGGACAGGATCCACAATTATAAAGCAGCATCTACGGGCCAGAGGCCACAATTCATGGAGAACCACCCCTAGGCCAAGATCTATAATTCATAAAGCAGCATCCATGGGCCATGATCAACAGTACATAATACACCATACCCTAGTCAGGATACAAATCCTTTAAGCTCCATAATCAAATCAGTATTCACAGTTCTTACAGCAACATCGTCTCACCAGATCCACAGTTCCTAAACCACCCTTCCCAGACCTTGATTCATAATTCATAAAGCACCATCCCTGAGACCAGGATCCCCGGTTCAGAAAGCCCCATTCTCAGGCCAGTAAAGCAAATTCTTAAAGCACCATTAGTGAGTCAGTATCCACAGTTCCTAAGGTACCATCCACTGGCCAGGATCCCCAATTATACACAATTATTAAAGCACTATTCCTGGGCCAGCATCCACAGTTTAGAAAGAACCATTTCTGGGCAAGGAACTGCAGTTAATAAAATACCATTCCAGGGCCTAGAACCAAAATTCATGAAGCACCATCCCCTGGTCAGTATCCACAATTGCTCAATCTGCTGAGTACCGCAGTCGGGAGATATTCTTTTGTGCCCTAGTGTTTCAAGTACAGGTGCTGAGAGTGTTTTGTTTGAGTTTGTTAAGTAACAATGCCTCAGTGTATAAGCAATGCCCTTGGGACAGTATCTATAAAGCCACAATAATAAAGCACAGTCCTCAGGCTAACAGTCAATGCCCCTGTGTAGCACAATTCGGAGACCAGTTTCAGAATGTCATTCGACTATGAAGCACTATTTTGATACCAGCATTTGTAATGTCCCAGGATTTAAGTAAGGCAATACGGGACGCCGTGGGCACCAGACTAGGTTTTCCGCAGAGCTCCTAACTATCAAATCACATACGGGAGAGCCTCTCCCCGCGCCCCGATCTTCTGGATTAGAACCCCTAGCGAAGATTTTTCTTGCTTACCTGCAGAGCATGTAAGTTAAACAACTGCATCTTTTTACCCTTTTCCACACACCTTAGCGCGTGTGTAGGATATCTTTCACACGTGGCACTACTTTTTGCCACTCACTACTACCTGGTCCTGACGAAAGTCCCGCCTACTTTTCTTCTGGGACTGAAACATGTAGACTGCCAACACCTAGCCATCTAAGTAGTCATAATTTTTCTACTTGTAGTTGCATCACATACTTTTATCTTACACCCTGGGCCGCCACAAATAAAATATTAGGTAAGGACCCCCAGAGGTGCATTTTACTACTCACCTTCATCCACATCACACTATTGCACGACACCTGCTCCGCTGTAGTCAGGCGTTGAAGCACAACCAGGCGGCATTCGGCTGCCTGGTTGGACCCCGATGATGAAGCATGACACCAATCAGATTGGTGTGTGAGGGGTTTATAAACAAAACCTATTGTGCCCATCTGATAAGCTATACTCACAAGTGACCTGGAATATCAACTAATATTCCACTACTTCCACATAGTGGGCCAGTCCACATTGTTTTAAGATAGTTTTTGCCAAGAATCTAAATCAAGAATTCTCTAAGGGTCTAATCAGCTTCGTACCTTGGTTATAGAATGAAGGAGGTCTTGTATCTCTCTCTCAGGACTCGATCTCGCAGCAACCCGCAAGGGTGACGGGAAAACACTGGAGCTGGATTTCTCGGCAGGAGAAAAGACAGCGTCTCTCTCAGTGCGTCAATGGGAGGGTCGGCTTCCTTCGGCACTCGTTACAGCAGGGCGTCGGGCAAGTAGATAGCCGATCTGCTCCAAACCACCGTGTGTTTTGCTAAGGCAGATGCTGGTATATTTATACCTGGAAGATGCCGAGTTTGACGTAAGGTTGGACATAAGACGTCACTAAGAACTCGCAGTTCTTTCAGGACTCCAGGAGTTCTAGGACAAATCAATACAGAAGCAGGGGGGATTCCCGGGCTGCTGCAGGCTTGGTTTGTTTAAGAACGTGTTGTACTTTCTAGGAGTCTATGGGAGTAGCCTTGCCATATTTGGTCTGCATTGGCTATGACTTAATATGGGTATGATTCTTATGCCTTTATAAGGACATGATTTGATATAACCACATAAGGGCATAAATCGGGAATAATTAAAGAGGGTCCTAGATACGTTTACAACATCCACTCCACGTATAATGTCCATCATTACTAAATACTAAGCAATATTAAACATATAACTATGCATGTGTTTTCCAGCCCACCCCAAAATACATAAAATGCTTTTGAAATGGTATATACACGAAAAATGAGTAGTATACTGTACGTTTTCAAGCAGTGGTATCATTCAGATAATATAATTTTAGTGCATTGTAATCTTCACTGAATGAATCACGAAATTTACATTTATGAAATGGCTCTTAATACAGAAAAGAAGGTCGAGACCATTTCATCACATATTTATACAAGACTGTACATGTGCTAGAGGCTATGTCAAAATATTGTCTCTAGAGATTCTAAAAATAGAAATCTTGTTCTCTAAGAATAGTTCTACTTTAAGCAGAGTATCATGTGCCAAAAAGGTAAATATTTTGGGAACGAAAAAATAATTTCGTTTTCATGGGAGAAAAAAAAATGAGTTCCAATGTTTTATAGGTTCTGTTTATCAAAACTGAAGGCCGAATTCAGAGTTCAGGGAACGCCGTGTGCTCATGTTTTGTTTCAAAAATTATTCTTGTTGTTAGGGTAGAACATTAACTCAGATAGGCTGGCAAAGAATTCGTCTACAACAGTAGGTGAAAGTTGGACCAAGTCCGAAAAAGTAGAAATAGTGCATATGTGAGAGGCATTGCCGTCATCGGTGTCTAGATCAGGAATGCTCACAGAAGGTTGTACCTGTGTGCCACTTTCCTCTCGTCCCTCACCGCCACCTAATCGTAATGGTGAGGTCTCAACGGATGCCGTCATCAGAATAGGTAGCCGCTGGGGACAACACGCTGCATGAGCCGTTACCGAACCAAGCAAAGTATCGATATCCATAGGTACTGCTGATGGGAGTGTGAGACAGATGTCTAACATGCATTCTTCTCCGCAGAGCAGGCATCGTAGAACAGGTAAGATGCAATCTTGCCAGATTGGTCTGAATGAAAGAAACCAGGTATTATTCAGATCTCTTAGCCGAGCCAAGCCGAGGACTTTAGTAATCCGCTCTCGGTATCACATTGCTAGGATCGTGTCTTACATTGTTGCGTGAGTTGTGTTTGTGGCTGCATTTGCCATATCGGAGCAGAAGGAACAAAAATAAAATTCCTGCAACGAGTCCCAAGATGAGAGGCAGACCGCCGAACACAGAGTGCACAAAATTCGGGAAGATGCTCAGGACTGCTTCAAAGGGTGCAAATAGTCCCGAAAAAATTGTCTTAAATACATGTGCGATGCCACTGGTATCTGACATGTTTAAGATTTGGCTTAATATTTCTATGAAATGCACGAGGCAATTTGTCGATAATAATGTAGGTATCCTTGCAACTTGCAGATCATAAGTTTTTCTAGATGAGGTTAAAGGCACAATTGTTTGTAAAAGAATAGACTTCATTCTGCTTAAATTATAAATTCGAATAGAAGAGATATTCAGAGAAGGACATATTGCTGCCTATTCGTCTGGCTTGCTGTTTGGATACAATACTTGCATACAGCAAATGACCCTGGAAGTAACGCTCACGAGGTAGGCCGTTCCTGGCACCATGCCACAACAGCTGTGGTCACTTATTATAACATAACTGCCGTTGGAAAGTCTCTATCTGTGTAGCAGGGGTGCCGTGCCGGTGACATGAAAGGTTATTTGATGAACCTACGCAGGCTCCATGCAAGTTAATACCTTGACACAGAAGTGTACCGCTTAGTGAATTTTTACAGTTGTTACCACTAAGAAATACCTCTTTTTTCCCTTCACTATAACATCTATGTGTATAAGGTAAATTCCAGGTTGACTTGATGTATCCTTTACCCAACCTTTCATACAGGCCTGCTGGTATATACTTTTGGCAATATTGAAACTGAAAAGTCGTTATCGGAAATGTAATTGTACCATGTATTATCCATTCAATGACAGGTCGTTCGGAGATTGTCAATGGTAATCTTTCTAGTTTTTCAATGCTCAGCACCGTATAGTCTGCTCCTTTTTGTGCCAAAAAGATTTGTTTATCTGTAAGGTTAAAGATAGAAAATAATGATGTTGTGTTGATTAGACGCCATGGCACGTAGCCTGAACGGAGATTTTTTAACGTCCAGCCTAACTCTACAATAGAACGTAATTGGGACTGGCCATATTGTAACATTAGCATATCCTGTTCTATTATATCAATAGCAGATGATACAATGCTGTCCAGTGAATAAATTCTGGTGGACAGATTCGTTAACCCATTGTCCACTACAGACAGTGATTTTTCCAAATTAATACGATCAATTTCTCGTATTTTTTCAGCAGTTTCAATTTGCGTTACTTTCCAAACTTCGTTGTAAGCAGCGTATATACCGGCGTATATGAA
This sequence comes from Lissotriton helveticus, assembly GCF_964261635.1. Taxonomy (NCBI): domain Eukaryota; kingdom Metazoa; phylum Chordata; class Amphibia; order Caudata; family Salamandridae; genus Lissotriton; species Lissotriton helveticus. The sequence continues at coordinate 285,223,807 of NC_136073.1, forward strand.
ACGTTTTTGACGCTGTTTGCGAGGTCCCATTAAGAAATCTCGCAAGTCAGTACCTTCTTTAAGTAAAGTCAAGTGTTGCTTAATTTCAGGTAGTGTGGATTTTTGTAGCCATTTGAGGCATAGTTATCCTACACTGTATGTGGTTATTATCCCTGGATGTTGTCTCTGGGAATATCTTGGGTCTGGCCTGTTCTGTTTGAACCCCTTTGTTTTGTTCAGGAATCTATCTTGACAGTTATTAGTGACCGTGGGCCAGATAAACCATTTTTTCCAATCAGGATTTGTTCTGTTTTGGTGTAAAATATGGGGTACGTCTATCTCCACATCTGTAGTGCTATTACTATCAGGTATGGGCTTTGGTATAGACGGTTTGTTTAAGTCTTTTATCTTGGCTATGCCAAGACACGTTGTTTGTTGAATGGTGTCATTCAGGAATATTATCTGTTCTGGGATCATGCAGGCTCTGAATAATGATTCTAAACCTTGTACCTGCCAGTCTTTTGTACCCCAGATTGTTTTAGTCTCATTGTTGTTTTTCCAAAATTCAAAACCAAATGTAGACATTTTTTCATAAAATTTTTCAGAATAAATCAGTTTAGTATTTGTCAACATGTTTTTCATTACTGTCCTATTCATAATTTTAAAATAAAACGTTTCTGGCTCAGTGTTATTGAACCCTGAGAAGTATGGGAATTGCTCATAAAATGTTTTCGAACTGCCTTTTGGCGGTGTTGGACAATGCTCCCATTGATTATAAGTAAAAACGTTTCTAGGATTAGCATATTTATGCAAATAGTGATGCCCATAATGATTAAAGCAATACATTTCTTCATAATCTGATGAACCTTGTAAATAATCATGTTCTGTACATTTTGCTGACATTTCTAAATCTGAAATTATATTATTAATATTTTCAAAGTCCCAATCATCAGAGAAAGTACTAGGTGATACAAAGTCACTTAAGGAAACTTTGAGCTGATGTGGATATTTCAAGAGTTCAACCGGGCCATAGATTTAGTAATCAGTTGTGTCCCATGCTACACCACCAGGTATACGGCTGTGATGTTCACCGATGACAGTTCTCTTTTTTCGATGTGAGACGATCTGTGAGGCTTTAGAACCAAGTTGATGTTCTGACTTGCTGTGTCCATTGTACTGTATTTTCCATCAATCATTCTTCCCAAGTTTAAAACCAAAATGAGCCAGAGCAGGAGTAAAAGTACACCTAACACAATCCACAATTCAATCCATGGTGAAATAACATATGTTACTCCAAGTTGATGAAAGAGTTCTGTAATTTTGTCTTTGAAAGTCTTGTTTGCTGGCTTGTCCTCATGTTCACTTGGATCATCAGAAAAGTCATCGAAATTGATGAAGCAGCCAGATGCAGTTCTGTCGATTGTTGGAATAGCTTCCGGATTTTAATGAATCTTTGGATTTGTATGTTCAGAGGCTGCATCATTGTAGACAGGTGATTCGAACTGTTGCAATTTGGGTCTCAAGAGGCACAAGTTCCATGGCTTTGTTGCATAGTCCTTTTTTGTTTACTTCAGGTTTATCAAATGTGATTAGTCTCTCATTTTGAACCTCTTGGATTGTAGCAAGGTTTGGTCTTCTGCTACTTCTTTGGAGTCCACTGGGCCTACTACTTATTATTGGCCACATGATTGTGGTTTTACCAGGTCGATTGACACAACTCTGTTCTCCTTTTTACCAGCAAGGGGCGGTAGTATTACTGATCTTGTTCCGCTGATTGCCAAGACAGGTACAGCTTTTCTGTAAGAAGGCCCAAATTCCTTCTTCACCGCGATCTTTTCTCTGTCCAGATCCCCAATCTTTGGAATCCAGACAGGTCTTGCTGGGACAGGTGGTTTTTCTTCAGTGGCCATTGGCTTTAGCTTTGTGTTACTTAGACTTCCTGTTTCAATTAAGTCCTGTAAAACAGCCAAACGATCTTTGATATCAAAGTTTTTTTGTTCCACCACTGAAGTCTGACAATCGAGGTATTCGATTATCATTCTTGTACCAAACAAAAGTTCATACGGAGTGATTACACCCAGAGAATTTCTTGGCAGATTATTAAGACTACGTTGGACACTTATTAGATGTTTGACCCACCCATCACCCGAACCTAATACCCTCGCTGTTATAGATTGCTTTATGTCACAGTTTTTTCTCTCCACTACCGCATTTCCCTCAGGATGGAATGGACTAGAGTACCGCAATGCAATGCCAAAGCTGGCCATGGCGTCCTTGTAAGCTCGAGAGCTAAACGCAGGACCCTGGTCAGAATGTAGCATGCCAATTGCGTATGTGCCGATAAAGACTCGCAAATCTTTTATAACAGTTCTGGCGTCAGCCGAGCGCTGGGGCCACATCCAAATGAATCTCGTGCAGGAATCCACTGCGACCATGATATATTTATAGTTGCCATCCCTTTGTAAGGGACCACAGTGGTCCAGGTAAACACATGCTAACGGTTTATCTGAGATTAGAAGGGGCGTCTGTGCTGGTCGTTTTACTGTTGATACTTTCATTCTTTGGCATATTTCAAAGTCAAAGTCAAAAAGCTTTATTTCGATAAAAATTCATTATCATAAAAGCAAAACAATAATAATAATTTTTACAATTTACATTATTACATTTTAAAAGAAGAAAATTCTATATTCCTGGCCCGATTTAGAGAAAAGAGTTTGCTCAATAACACATAGCCAGTTGATAACAAGAGTTTAAGACATTAGCAGAATAAATATTCTTTAAAAAAGAATTAAACAGAGTGTTTTAGCTTTCTGGCTCGAATAGCCCAAGCCCAGAATAAAAATTTGGCTAGGGCACACACATAGGGTACATAGCTGTCCGAAACAAGTATCCTAATTGCCACATCATGTCTCCTAGTTCCCAGCTGACGGCATAGGTTCTTCAACCACACCCTTCTTGGATTAGCGTATTCCTTACAAACAAATAAGAAATGGGCTAGTGTCTCTGGATAAGCTAGGCATGATGGACATAAATCGGTTTGGCCTATACAAGATTTCCATGTTTTGGTAAAAGTATTCAGTGGCAAAGTACCTGTTCTAAATCTAAAATACAAAGACCGGGCAAAAGGTTTCCCGATTATATCCAAATAGGGTTCTCGCCTGGGACAGTCTTTAAACATCAAAAAGTCCTCTGTAAGCCTACCAAGGGACGTGCTAGAGTGTCTTTGGGAGCAAATCCAATCCCGATAGAGCTTTTTGAGTGTTTGTTTTGGGGGTGACGTTCTGCTTAGCCAAGAATCAAGTAGGCCCAATTTGGACAATAGATTTTTCATGTCTTTTAACCATTTGATTTTGGCCCAGCTAGGTGATGCCATTATTTCTTCGAGACCTCTGGCGTAGCCACTAAGTTCTTCTACCCGCCAAATACGGGCACATAATAGGAGAGGGCGGAATTTCGCAATTTCGCCGATCTGGGTGCAGCCAAGGTCCATGAATAAAGGTAAAAGTGGGGTACTTTGAGGGAGGGACATTATTTGTCTGCAGAAATTATTCTCAGATCTTTGCAGAGCTTCAGTAGATGCAAAGCCCCAAAGTTCCGCCCCATAAAGGGCAGAGCTGACACCTTTGGCAGCGTAGATCTCAAGGACTGTTCCTATTGGTTTGAATGTACTGGAACGTTGCTCCCTTAAGAGGGCACCTGTAACCCTTTTGTGGCTCAGCAGCATCTTATCTAGATGGGGCGTCCAATCCATTTTGTCTGAAAGGCGTATCCCTAGGTAATCAAATACCTTTACCCTTTCCAGGGGCTCAGAGTTTAAAATAGGGGGACGCACCTGTTGTTTGGGGGGATTAAGGACCAGGTACTTTGTTTTATTAGTATTAATTACCAGGCCCCGATCAGTGCAAAATAATTGGAAATTGTCCAAGAGTTTCTGTAGTCCCATAGGAGTTTTGGAGATTAAGAGCGTATCATCCGCGAAGAGGAGGGTCGGTATGCGTTCACCAGCCAGGGATGGTTCGTCAGATGGAAATTTAAGTAAGTGCTCAACCACCCCATTAATGTACAAAGAAAAAAGGGTGGGAGCCAGAACACATCCCTGGCGGACCCCTCTCTCGACCGGAATACAGCCCGTTTTCTCCCCTCCTGAACCCCACCTAATTTGGGCAAAGCTGTCCTGATGGAGCCTGACCAGTAAGGATAATAAATACTGTGGCAGCCCCATGTTAGCCAGAACCTTCCATAATGAGTCCCTAGGGACAAGGTCAAAGGCAGTCTTTAAATCGATGAATGCGAGATAAAGACTGCCCTTGCCTATCACTACCACCTTCCAATATATCATCATAAGCCTAAATGCTTGCTCTATCGTTCCAGTACCTACTCTGAAACCAGCCTGGAAATCGGTGAGAATTTTGTTTTCTTCCGCCCAGTTAAGTATCCTGAGTAAAAGAACTTTACCGACAACTTTTTGGCTGACATCTAGCAAGCTAATCGGCCTATAGTTGGATGGATCATCCCTTGGGCCTTTCTTGTGAATGGGGACCACCTCCGCCCCCTTCCATGATGAAGGGATGGGGGCGCCCCTACAGATAGCAACAAGGAGGGAGTGGATAAGTTTGCCCCATTTAACACTATCAGATTTTAGCAGGTCCCCGGGAATACCATCTGGTCCAGCAGCTTTTTGTGGAATGATAGAGTTTATGGCATATTCCACTTCCTTTAACGTAAAGTCAAGGTCGCTAGATAGAGGCATATGATTAATGTGAGGAGAGGATTGAACAGACCCTCTCTCATTGGGACCACTATGACAGGAATAAAGTTTGGAGAAATGGGCCTCCCATACCTGTCCCGAAATGCTGCAAGTTATAAGGTCACTGTCTGGTCTATTTCGTGCCCTTATAGTGTCCCAGAAACATTTGGAATCATTTTTCATACTTGCTTCCTTAAGGATTAGCCAGTAGGCATCATCCCACTCCCTTTTAGCTAGCTGCAGGGCCTTTTTATGTTCTCTCCTGGCAGTTTGAATTAGTATAGGGGACTTCCCTTTGACTGCCTCTATTAGGCGGGATTTGGCCTTCCTGCATGTAGCCGAATACCAGTCGTGCTTGCCTTTGGGTTTAGATGGAAGTTTCTGTTTCCCTAAAGACAATTGTACCCAAAAGAGGTCCCCTATGGTTTTTATGGCAGCTTCAAAAATAGTAGTGGCCTTAACTGCTGATTTAATTAAATCAATAGAGCCAATTTCGGCTTGAGTGCCTTTGACCACTTCCTCTATGGTGGATAATTTATCGGTATTACACATGATCTTGCTCCACTTTAGACGCCTGCCACAAGAGGAAACAGTAATCCCCTGTGGGCAACTTAATGGGACTGGCAACGTTTTGGTGGGCCAAAGGTTTTTTAAGGATAAGGAAAGTGAGTTATGGTCACTCTCTACGGTAGTGACAACAACCATGTCAATAACAAAGCTCCAGAGACCCCTGTCCAACAGGATGTAATCAATCCGTGTAGAGTGACCAACTCTGTTGAATGTGGGGACACCCAACAGATCAGATCGAGTACGGCCATTGGCTGCTCTTAAACCAAACTCTAGTGTGAGTGCGTTTAAATGGATTGCACTGCGAGTCCAGCGCTTGATGGATGGGATAGAGAGGGTAGGGATACCCCATCTACTATCCTCTTCTCCTAAATCAGGTATTCCTTCTAGGGGGAGTGGCTCGTATGTGCAGTTGAAGTCCCCTGCTACTAAAATATGACCAAGTCCACTCTGCTCCCCTAGTTGGGCCTCAAGCTCCATCATTGTAGGTGAAATACGCCCATTTGTTGTTCCTCTGATGTAAACATTATAGAGGTCAACAGTTATTCCTCCCTGTGAGCCCAGTAGGGAAATACCAAGGATATCAGGTGTTCCTGCCTTCTTGACAGTTAATCTGCAATTAAGCAGGATGCTTATCCAAATAATAAGCCCCCCCGATGGCCGCCCCTTCCCTGCCTTGGGTTTCACTGCAGGTGTAAAAAAAGTAACAAACCCAACCCGGTGCAGTGGTTCAGTAGCCCATGTCTCTTGGAATATACAAATTTTATGAGCATCAACCAGGGCATTCCACTCTGGGAGACCTAATTTCCTAGAGATCCCGGCAAGATTCCAACTAAGGATTTTTAACTCGCCATATGATGGGACACCTTCTGGGATCACAGCAATTTGGGGGTTAGATGAATCTGCACTGTCCCTAATTGGTGTAGGTGGTAACACCTATGGGTATGTGAGAAGAGATGTATCCAATACTGCATCCCTCGTAGTGTTATTACTGTGAGGGAAATTAGTATCTAGGGCTCCCTTAAGGGGAAGTCAATCAACCTCATCTAGTACACAGTACCTGTTTGGATGGGCAAACTGTGAGTAAGAGGGGTTAGAGGACGAAAACGGGTCCTGCCATGGCTGCTGCCATTGATTATTGGCTGAGAATAATGGCTGAGGGAGTTGTTGCCACTGCTGGGCAGGTTGAAAAAAGGGTGGTAGGGGATGAAGAGGTTGTTGCCACTGGACGCCAGCATGGTGCGGAAACAAAGATGGAAGATTAGGCGGCTGCTGCCAGTGGTTAAGGGCATAATGTGGGGGATGTGCAGGCCCTTGATTGCTTGGAATAATTGGCCGATGGAAGTTGGATCTTGACGAGTTGGGGAGGAAGTAAGACATGGGGAGAGGTTTGATTTGGGTGGCAGGGCCACTGTTAGGTGAATTGCAAATGAAACTCGCTGCCCCTACATCCCTAAAATTGACAGTAATTACATCCCCTGATATTGTTTTCTTACTCCTACCCACCCAATCCCCTCTGCGCACAGCAAGGATTTCCCCACTCATGTTATTGGGTAGGGGTTTGTGTAGTTGGAGCCACTGAGCACATTTGTTTCTTAACTCTACATAGGTTTCTTTGGCTCCTTCCTTCAGTGGGGGGACAGCAGTCAACACAACCACAAAAGGAGAGACTTCTGGTGGCAGGCTAATGGATTTGTAACGAGCCTGCCTAGGCTTAGGGGCTTCAGAGATATTTGTAGAGTGAGAAACTGGGGTGTTTGTGGATTTTCCTTTAGATTCCTTCGCTTGGGAGGTGGTAGATTTAGTACCAGCGGGTGGTTGTTGCAAGGACGAGGCATCGCTCACTGCCTTTGGGGTAGGGATAAGTGGGGGTTGAACAAAATTGTTTCCTGTATTGGGCAAGTGTGATGCAGGTGGTTCCTTGGTAGATGGGGGTGTTTTCGCCTTTTCAGTTGTATTCTTGGTGGCCTTAACTGGAGGTTGAGGATTGGGGGGTGGTTCTCTATACCCTTGCTGCTGGACAGACCCAGGCTCATTGATCTTGTTGGACCATTTTGTATTAATAAGCGACGTTAGTCTGTCAAGTTTAGAAATCAGGGGTTTTATTTGGGCTGCTATTGTGGCCTCAAGATCATGCTTGAGGTCTGTGACCATATTTTCGATCCAACAAGGAATACCAGACGCTAAGTGTGGTGTTGGTGATACCAAATTGTGGTTCATGGCTTTAGCTTTAGGCTTCTCCTTGGGTTTAGACTTAGGCACTGCATTTATAGGTATAGTAATAACCTTACCCCTGGAATCGCTAGGCACGAAAGGGGTCGACTTAGCAGTTAACCCATCCAGGCCCGGCTCTGTCTCTCTAGGTGTCTGGCAAGCTTCTAGATCTGGGGTCTCCTCCAGATCCACAAAGGACGGATCCGAGTCCGAACGAGTAACTGACAAGTCAACAGCGCTCGGTACTGTAGCAGTGCCTATGGTAGATGAGGGCAAGGACAAGGAGCGATTGTTCAAGGCTCGCTGAGACGGTGAGTTTGCATTTGCAATGGAGCCCAGAGAGGAGCGCTTGGCGTTCATAAGGTCCAAGGAAACTCTTTTCTCCAGCAGTACAATGCTCTTGTCAATTGTCTCGTTTACCCGTGAGATGAAAAGGTCAATGGGACCAGTCACTTGTGCTACCTCTGTAGCTTTTTTAGTACAGCTTCTGGTTTTGTGTCGCATAATTGACTTGGTAAGACGGTATCAGATGTTAAATAGATATAGCCTAAACAAAGGAGTAAGCGACAAAACGGCCTACCAGAATGGTGGTTTCAGGGCGATGTAACAGGGGTTCAGGGCCTGGCCGTCCTCTGCCGTCCTTGAACGGCCTTAAACGGCCCGCTCTTTGCCCGGTCTTCGCCCCGGCCGTTGCCCCGCGCGCGTCCCGCGGGCGCGTTACTGCCACAGCTTATCTAGAAAAGGATCTGGTAAAGGGGGTGGGAAGAGGACCAGCTGCGGCCAATCCACGCCGCTAGGCACGCTGGTCCTCGCAGTCCCGCCTCTGCCCTTGGTGGTCAGCTGCTAGGTCCTGGTAACGCGCTGGTGCTCACTGCACGTTGGTGGACAAAAGGCTGAGTCCACAAGTATCAGAGTCTGTGCCTACGAGCGGCACCCGCGGAGCGGGGGCCGCGAGGCGTGGCGAAGTGGCCGGATAGGAAGCAAAGCAGGACGAACAACACTCCAGCAGGAAAGGACCCAGGGCGCGCTCACTCCGTTCTGATTTTAAAGGGAGGAGGGGGCGGGAAGAGGACCAGCTGCGGCCAATCCACGCCGCTAGGCACGCTGGTCCTCGCAGTCCCGCCTCTGCCCTTGGTGGTCAGCTGCTAGGTCCTGGTAACGCGTTGGTGCTCACTGCACATTGGTGGACAAAAGGCTGAGTCCACAAGTATCAGAGTCTGTGCCTACGAGCGGCACCCGCGGAGCGGGGGCCGCGAGGCATGGCGAAGTGGCCGGATAGGAAGCAAAGCAGGACGGACAACACTCCAGCAGGAAAGGACCCAGGGCGCGCTCACTCCGTTCTGATTTTAAAGGGAGGAGGGGGCGGGAACAGGACCAGCTGCGGCCAATCCACGCCGCTAGGCATGCTGGTCCTCGCAGTCCCGCCTCTGCCCTTGGTGGTCAGCTGCTAGGTCCTGGTAACGCGTTGGTGCTCACTGCACGTTGGTGGACAAAAGGCTGAGTCCACAAGTATCAGAGTCTGTGCCTACGAGCGGCTCCCGCGGAGCGGGGGCCGCGAGGCGTGGCGAAGTGGCCGGATAGGAAGCAAAGCAGGACGAACAACACTCCAGCAGCAGTGTTTCATATTTCACATTCTAGAACATAGTTTCTAGTCTGTTTTCTCATGCGTGGCCACCAATATCTCTGTTTTAATAATGATGCTGTGGCGGAAACACCAGCACATGCAGAAGCGAGCCCTTCATGTGCCGCTAAAATTAGTCCTAACCTGTGTTCCATGTTTGGAATTGCTCTATCCCCCACTCCAGGGATTACAGCAAAAGGAACATTATTCACATCAGTTTTGTATGAGTACTTTACTGGAAAGCCTTTCAGGAGTGTCTTATCACTGTCTTTTACTGAAGCACTGACAGCGTGCATTATCTCGCTGTCTATTTTTGTTTTTGACCAGGTAATGGCAGCTACGGAAGCCATTTGCACAGCTGCCTTCGCGGCCTCATCAGCCAATGAATTCCCTGCAACGTGAACGCCATCACGTTGATGACTCAGTGTATGTATCACGTGAGTCTTTTGTAGTTCTTTCTGTAAAAGAACTACATGTTCCCAAAGCATTTTATGCTTGATTGTGCCACCTTTTGCATCTTTGAAACCGTTTTGAACCCAGTTCTGCAAGTATTCATTGTAAGACTGGACGCAATAATATGAATCACACACTATTATTGTGGGGAATTTGCGATCGGTATTTTCAAGCGCATTCTTAAAAGCCTGTAGTTCAGCTCACTGAGCTGTACAGTTTCTGAGTGATTCAGTTTAAGTGACCATTGGTCTGAATTTACCTATGCGCCAGCGACCTTTGACAATCGTGCATGCTGCATTGTAAGCTTGTTTATCCACAACGTAGGGGTGTGCAAATCTGTCTGTGTAGATTACACAGGAGTACTGTTCTAAAGGCAGAATTACGATAGGCAGAGGATATTCATTTTCGTATTCTAGATCTTCTAGCTTTTTCATTTTGGGATCAAATGCGTGGATCCCGTCTGTTGCAGCAAGAGAATTAACCCATTGTATCCATTCTGGATCTAATGCCACAGCATTTGGAACGCTCGGTCTTGTTACTTCCTCATAGGCTGATACTGCTGTTAAAACAGATATGTTCTTCCCTTGAGCTAGGTTTTTTCTTTAGCTACAGCAGTTTGAACCGCAGTCAGTATCTTTTCAGTAGAACTGAATTTCATTTCAGCTTGTGTGTACAAGTGTGATTTATAAGCTATTGGTACAGTTTCTCCCTCATTAGAGGTCAGGTACGTGAATCCGCATCTTCCTGGGATGACTCGGATTACAAGGTTGCGTTCGTTTGCGTGTGTTTGCAGTTTTGTTTTAGTTAACATGTCTGTTTGTAATAATCGTAAAATTTCTGTGTGTTTCGGAGTCCAATTAATTGGTTTGAAATCAGGTTTTATTAATTCGTAGAGGGGTTTAACTCTCTCTGCGTAGTTTAGAATGTAAGTTCTTCCGAAATTCAGGAAACCTAGAATTGATTGTAAGTTCTTCAGCGTTTTTGGAGCTTGGAGTACTGCACACTTCTCTAAGAAGTTGTCTGCCAGGCTTTTGCCTTCACTTGATAATTCATATCCTAAAAATAGGACAGTTAGGTGGGCAATTCGTGACTTTTTAAAGTTGAATTTGTACCCTTCAGATGCGAACCCAAGTATGATGGTGTTCACTCTTTTCAAGTGTGTCTCCAGGTCATCGTCTGTAAGATAGATGTCATCGACATAAGATAATGCCTCATCATCATACATTTGTAGTAACTCTGTTACCCTGGCTGAAAATAATCCTGGGCTATTCTTGAATCCCTGTGGGAGATGACAAAATTGCCTGTGGGCCCCCATACTGGAGAAAGCGGTCAAATACCTGCTTTCTGGTGCAATGTTTTGACAGAAGAAACCATTTGAAATATCTAATGTCTTTTTATATTTTTTGCACACTATGTTATTCATTAATGCTGCGCTGTGTGAGTTTTGTACTTGAAATGTTTTGCAACAAGTAATCAGGTGTCTGTAGTCCAAAACTAGACGATATGAATCGTCTGGTTTGGAGACAGGAAACAAAGGATTGTTCATTTGTGAGGTGCATGTTTCAATCACCCACTGATGTTCAAGTTGATCTAAGATCTCCCTGACTTGTTTTTTAGCTTCTTGCTAAACAGGATACTGCCTTTGTGCAGTAGGTTGATTTTTTAACTGAATTTTATGGTGAGGAGAATCCTCATCCCATCCTACATGATTTTTATATAATGCAGGTGCTTGGGCCAGCCCATTTTCTAGCATATGTGTATTTTTTTATGAATTGGAATGTGATTTGAGAAGGCAGGCATAATCATTTCTTCACCATGTGGGCACTCCCTGAAAAACTCTGGTGGCCAGTCTTTCTCTGCTAGCAGGATATCAAAGCCTTTAGATAGATTATCCCAAAAGAGACCTCTTATTTTCCTAGTTTTGTCCCCTTCTATATGTAATGTTATTTCATATAATTTATGGGGTACACTAACTCTGGTGTCTGCAGTTTCCACCTGAATGTATTCATTTGTGTCCACTGTCTCCAGAAGATTCATCAGGATCTTGCGAGCTATGGTCACTTCTGCTGCGCTGTCTAGCATTGTCTGGGCCCATTCTCTGTTTTTGAGTTGTGTCCTCAGAATCCTCGGCATGTTTTATTTTAATACTAGCAACCTTCTTTTTGGGAAATTTTATTTTTTTACTTTAATGAGCAGGTTCCTTGTCTTTGGACTTGATGCGCTCTTCTTTATGTTCTGGCCGTCCTCTTCTTTCTGATTTCTGTGAGGAAGTCTGAAAAGATCAAGAGCGACGTGTATCAATATCTTGATATCTGTCAGGTATTCTCAAATTGTCCCTATTTCTAAGGTTGTATCTTTTTTCAGAGGGCTCCCTTTGTGGAGACCTGCCCCCTCGTTCTGGAGATCTATCTCTCCGTTGAGGAGACCTTCCTCTGGACTGAAACTGTTTTTCTCTGTGAGTGGTTTGTTTATTACCCTCCCGCTTCTTTTTTGGAGTATTGAGATTATTCTTGATAAAGGTTTTTTCAGGATTTTCAGTTAGTTGTGGTTTTAGTGGTTTCCCACCCAAACTATCTCTACCTAGTTCTTCATAGGATTTTTCAATTATTGTGGCAAATTCAAATGGTTGTTCTGCTATATCTGTTTCTTTTCATTTTTGGCGGATCGCCACAGATGCTGCTTCTCCTTTTATGTTGGCTAGTAGTATAGCCGAGACTTGCTTAAAGTCTTTCAGTAATTTCATACCTAGATTTAAAGCAGGCTCCGGACCATATTCATTTTGAATCTGTCTCAGTACGTCTGGTATAACCGCCATAGACGGAACACCATGTGTTTTTGTGTATATTGAAGCAAAGACTGTTCCCCAAGTGTCACAGTCCTCCACATGTGGTGCGATCCCCATTGGTAGACAGATTGTCAGAATTCTGTGGTTTTCATTATGTGTACTATCAGGGAATACAGCCTCTATTTGAGTAATTTTCTGAGCTAACCAGAACGGAATTCGTTCCCGTTTTGCGGGTAATTTGCCAATGACTGATTGTATAGTCTGTGGTGTAATTTTATTTGTGTTCCCCTGGTGAGGGGTGTGCTGTGGAATTTTTATTGCTGGTTGGACTGTTAAAGTCCGCATGACATAATGGACCAATTGTCTATGTATTTTAATTAATTGTTTTAGCTGAACTAAAAGTTCTCAACTTGACATTTTTTTAATGTCAGGGTGTGGTGTATAGCTGGCTAGAACCGGCCATGTGGCTCCTGGTCTACCTAGTGGACGGAGCCTGGTGAAGTGATTTTGATGTTTTAGGGTGCCATTAAACCAGAGCTGGTGTTCTTGGTACGTTAGTGGAATTTCAACGTCCTCGAAAGGGACGTATTTCTCTGGAGATTCCTCTATTTTGTAGTAGTGGAACTCGTGTGTCACAGCATTTGCTGCTGGAATATGTATCCAGGAATAGAATACCTCTGTCTGCCGATATTCATGGGCCTCTACCACAAATATGACTGTACCACCTCTTGGTGATACTCCATTTTCTATAAGTTTCATAGTTATGGTTTTCCTTATATTTACCGGGATGAGTATTGCATCCGGTTCATTTTGTTGGAGACTAGTGTCTTCCGCTAAAAGTTGAGCTGCCAAAGCATCTCTTTCGTCGTCACCTTCCAGCATTTTTTCCGACAGAAAGTTTGCAGAGCAAGTTTCAAGGAAACAAAGATTAGTTGCACAATATTTTGGAACACTGTATCCTTCAACGTTGACTAACCCAAAAACTAATACATAGGAATCTCTTCCTACTAAGTTCTGGCGGATATTAACCTTTTACCCACTCCAGACGTCTATTGGAGTTTTTTATGGGAAAAAGGGGTCTGTGTGAAAAGCACGACTGAGTTACTCTAGTATCTAGCATTAGATTATCGCCTTACCAAACGTTGGGCGCCATGTAGTGTAGTTCCTATATTCCCAATAGGCTCTGCGCATTGGAATAGCATAAACGATAGTTTAGACGTAGGACTGAGGTTGACTAGGTCTCTACTGAATATGTTAGACTTAATTTTGAATGCCAGCTAGCTCAGAGGTCACTAGAAACTTTCTCGAGCAAACAAGAAGGTGTTAACTTTCCTGAATAGACAAGAAGGGATTAGTTTCTGACAACTGCATAAACATGACAACTTTGCTCCCCTAGTACAAGGAGTATATCTCCAGAGTCGCGGAAACAAAAGATAGCTATTTCACTCAGTCAGTCGTGCATGCTTAGTTTCACCAGGAGTGCAGAGAAATAGAGAGACGTGCGTTTTCAATAAAAGTGGTTATTTATTGAGCAGTCTTCTTTCTCTTGCAAGAGAAGTGAATTGTCACAATTGCAATACTTGTCATAAAGTAAAGTGCGTACAGTAAAAGGAGTATTATGAAATAATACTGTAAAAGCATTTATATGGTTTCTAAGCCATAAGATACTTAAAACAGATAAAATACATACAATGATAAAAGTTGACTAAACGTACTCAACTGGTGCTTCTAAAATATGCCTACCCCAGTGTACCTAACCTAAGCCTAGTACGTGGGAAGGAGTAAGTGAGATGTAGTTTGAGTTAAGATAGTTTTTGCCAAGAATCTGAATCAAGAATTCTCTAAGGGTCTAATCGGCTCCGTACCTTGGTTATAGAATGAAGGAGGTCTTGTATCTCTCTCTCAGGATTCGATCTCCCAGCAACCCGCAAGGGTGACCGGAAAACACTGGACCTGGATTTCTCGGCAGGAGAAAAGACAGCGTCTCTCTCAGTGCGTCAATGGGAGGGTCGGCTTCCTTTGGCACTCGTTACAGCAGGGCGTCGGGCAAGTAGATAGCCGATCTGCTCCAAACCACCGTGTGTTTTGCTAAGGCAGATGCTGGTATATTTATACCTGGAAGGTGCCGAGTTTGACGTAAGGTTGGACATAAGACGTCACTAAGAACTCGCAGTTCTTTCAGGACTCCAGGAGTTCTAGGACAAATCAATACAGAAGCAGGGGGGATTCCCAGGCTGCTGGAGGGTTGCTTTGTTTAAGAACGCGTTGTACTTTCTAGGAGTCTATGGGAGTAGCCTTGCCGTATTTGGACTGCATTGGCTATGACTTAATATGGGTATGATTCTTATGCCTTTATAAGGATATGATTTGATATAACCACATAAGGGCATACATCGGGAATAATTAAATAGGGTCCTAGATACGTTTACAACAAGATCACTCACCTGTTCAGTGCCGGTTGGAAGTGGGCGGAACCACGGTCGGTCGGGTAGCGCCGTTCAACACCTGGTATATCACGACTCGTGCCATCAGGGAGAAGGTTCTGAGTGAGTCTGATCTGTATTTTCAGGAGAACTTGGGGTCGGTCAGCTCCGCTGTGGTACTTTGGGAAGCTCATAAGGTAGTTATTCGGGGAGTTGTGTTGAGTCAAATTGCTGGACAGCGTAAGGAGAGAGCGGCGAATATGGTACAATTAGAGGGTGAAATCCTTGATCTTCAACACACAGTGCACCTTCAAGACTCGGAGGTTGTGTGTCAGAACCTCCGTATTAAAATCAAGGAGTTCTCTGACCTAGCCATAGATGGGGCCAAGGCACAATTCCAAGCTACACAAAGTAGAATCTATGATGTAGGAGATAAGGCAGGCAAGCTCTTGGCTTGGTTGGATCGTAGAGAGGGGGTGGGGCGTGTGGTGGCTGAAGTCATTACGGATTCCCTAACCCGCATTACTGCACCACAGGACATTGCAGACACATTTGGTTGGTATTACCATTCACTTTACACTTCCCGTTCCACACACTCTGAGGAGGAGGCTTCCTCTCTCCTACGTGATATTAGACTGCCGGCTCTCACTCAGGAGGAGAGCTCAGATCTTGATCTAGATATCACAGTGCTTGAAGTTAAAAAAGCCATGGATTACCTGCGAGGAGGGAAAGCATTGGGCGCCAACGGGTTTCCCATTGAGTTATTCAAGATAACAACAAATAAGACAGCCCGTTTCTCACCGATATGTATAGGGCAAATAAAGAGATAGGAATCCTTCCAGAAGATCAGAGACTAGCCAATATCATTGTAATCCCAAAGGCAGGCAAGCCCGCTAAACTATGTTTGTCCTACAGACCTATCCCACTGCTTAATTGCGAAGCTAAAATCTTTGTGAAGGCCCTGGCCACTCGCTTGCTCCGGGTTCTCACCAGTGTGGTCCACCCCGACCAGTCAGGGTTTATGCTGGTGAGAAATACATCCCTCAACCTCCGCAGGCTCCACGGAGTACTTTGCCGGGCGGATACGATCAGGGAGGATGAAGTTGTGGTATCCCTAGATGCTGCATCATCTTTTGACACTATTGAGTGGGCTTACCTGTTTGCTGTGCTTCATAAATTTGGCTTTGGTCCTGAGTTTATTAAATGGGTGCTTCTTCTGTACCATCAACCGTTGGCTCAGGTGGTAGTGAATAATCGGAAATCGCCCATCTTCTCTCTTGGTAGAGGCACCCAACAGGGTTGCCCATTGTCACCGCCCCTCTTTGCTTTGGCTTTGGAGCCCCTGGCGGCGTGGATCCATCAGGATCTCGGCAATAGGGGCCTTACATGGACACATGCTTCGGAGGACCACATATCATCACACGCTGACGACATCTTGCTTTATCTGGCCTCCCCAGCAGCGTAGCTCAACATGGTATTAGATATTTTTCAAGTGTATGGATGTTCGCGGGGTATACAACTAATTGGTCTAAGTCAGTGCTTTATGTTCTTTTCGGATGGTGTTCGTCACTCCCCCGGGTTTGCCAATTGACAGAGGCTGAGGAGTGCTTCAAATATCTGGGAATATGGGTTTCCAAAGATCTTCGTAAATTCTATGACCACAATCTTCGGCTCCACTGATACGACTCAAGACTGATGTTCAGCATTAGAAGTCACTTCCCTTGACTCTCCTGGGACGTGCAGCCTTATTTAAGATGATGTCTCTTCCCCGATTTTTGTTCGCACTGCAGTTGCTGCCTCGGACTTTAAAGAACTTGATAGTATAGTTCTTGATTTGCTGTGGGAAGGTACACACATAAATTCACACTCGGTTGGTTTGATGGGGGTATTGGACTCCCGGACGTCAAACAGTATTACTGGGCTCTTCTCTCTTTCTGCCTTCCTCTTGCCTCTTTCTGCACCTCTGTTGCTTCGTTCTGCACTTCTTTTGTGTCTTTCTTTACCACTCTTGCTCCTTTCTGCACCCCTCTTGCCTCTTTCTTCATCCCTCGTCCCCCTTTTTTCATCTGTTTCTTCCTTTTGCACTTTGTTTCACTCTTTCTCCACCCCTCATCTGTCTTTCTGCACCTCTGTTGCTTCTTTCTGCACCTCCGTTGCTTTTTTCTGCACTTCTGTTGCTTATTTCTGTACCTCTCTTGCTTCTTTCTGCACCTCTCCTCCCTCTTTCTGCACCCCTCTTCCCTCTTTCTGCACCCCTCTTGTCTCTTTCTGCACCTCTGTTCCTCCTTTCTGTACTTCTGTTGTTTCTTTCTGCAGCTCTCTTGATTCTTTCTACTACCCCTTGTGCTCCTCTTCCCAAACCTCTTTTGCCTCTTTCTGCTTCTCTGTTCCTTCTCTCTGCCCTTCTTTTGTTTATTTCTGCACATCTCTTGCGTCTTTATGTATTTCGCTCACCTCTTTCTGTACTCAAATGAAAAGTGCAAGTGTGTCAATGTCAATTCAATATCCCTCTGAGATGTGTCCAACATCTTGCATTTTGACTGACACAGCGCCAACAATGACTGGCCTGAAACTACAGCTTACAGCACAAGTCACATGCAGAGACACCTTGATCTAAAGTAATTGTACATGTGTTCAGTATGTACATAGTGAGAACCCCCAAAACAAATTCAGACTATGTGAATGCCAAATGGTATATTCCAACATCTTGTGTCATCAGCCCCGAAGGTGTTTGACACAGCACATGTTTGAAACAGCAACACTGCTGGCTTCTACATGGCTGCTGTAAATGCCACACCTTCTTGTGTGATTCACACAGGGCACACATTACAACACAATGAGCACAGTGTATGCATAAACATCAAGTATAAAAATTAGTTTAGCAATCTACACAGTGAAACAGGCACAGTATGCAGTCATTTCATCATTACTGTGGGTTGCTTAGCCATCTCACACATTGACAAGTTTACATATTTGAGAGTCCATCACACAACAGATCTATGTACATGCACAACAACATCATAAGTTACATGCGAGGGAGTACATGCCAATGCATGTGATCCTGTGCACTGACATGGCATGTGTTGTCATCAGTGAGTTAAATGTCACACTAGCATTGAATTTAACTATCTGGTAGCATGATTCATAGTAAGTGTCTACTGTTCAATGCTGAAAACTGGCCATTGCCATTGCTTCAGCATGATGTGTCCATGGGTGCCGTAAGTGTGCACCACCACCACAATCACAGTAATTGACACCAATTTAAAGATGCCAATTCACGGTAGCGACCACCTGGCCCTTGTAGTATGACACCGCCAATGCTCATGCCCCTTCAGCCAATGGGAACCGCGATCACTGTAGAGAAACACACATTTGAATCCTGCGGTAGGCGTGCTTCGCCACTGCAATCAAGGTCATTGGCACCAATTTAAAGATGCCAATTAGCTGTAGCAACCGCCTGGGCACCGCAGTGTGACACCGCCATTGCCATGCCCCTTCAGCCAATGGGAATCGCAATTGCGGTAGTAAAATACACCATTGAAAATCACACTAGGCGTGCAACCCTACTGCAATCACGGTCATTGGTACCATGCCCCTTCAGCCAATGGGAACCGCTATCGCGGTAGTGAGATATACTTTTAAAAATCGCGAGAGGCGTGCTATGCTACCGCAGGCCAGTCATTGGATACAATTGAAAGATGCACGATTGCGGTAGCGACTGCCTGGGCCCCTCGGTGTGACACCCCTCATGCCCAGGCCCCTTCAGCCAATGGGAACCACATTCGCAGTTGTGAAATATACTTTTGAAAATCACGGTAGGCGTGCACTGCCATTGCGGGGCCGGTCATTGGTTACATTTGAAAAAAGCTGACCTGAAACACCAATTGCAGCATTTGAGTACCACTGAAATAACCCCAGTGGGCTATATATGGCTGGGAGAGAGCCACACATTTCAGCTGCATCCAGGCACTGCTGCCTGACATTGTTCACCACCAACTGCTGCTGTTCCTGTCTCCTAGACCCAGTGATGGTGAGAACTTAGGACATCAGGGCCCGTCCCTTCATCACAGAGGAGCTGGAGGTCCTGCTGGACGAGGTGCTTTCACAGTATGGGAGGCTATATGGTGTTCCTGATGTAATGGTAAGTGGTGGTGATGCACTGCCTAGCTTGCTGACTTCTTGTCAATGGGGTATGTAGCCTTAATTCCAAAGATCCATGTCTGCATTTAAGGATGGGAGGTACATGCAGTGTTTTGCAGCCATACAGTAACACTTATGGTTTTAACAGTGGAAGTCAGAACAAACATTGCCTGTGCTAATGGATGTCAGCGTCCATGTTGTTTTCACATGCTCATTTGTGACATAACAAATGTGTTTCATCCAGAGGGTACTGAAGGATGTGTGTACAATGTTCATATTACCACCATGGATATGTAAGCATTATGCACAAGATTGAGATGCCTGAGGGTGACACTCTTGGTGGAAATTCACCTATGACACATCAGATTAATGTACTTCTGAAACATCCTCCTTCCATTGTTTTCATTATGTGTACTGACTCGCATGTGTAGCCGCTGTTTGCCCTCTCATATTGTACATGCATGTGAATGTTCTGATGGCCCATGTTTCACCTCAGTGTGAGTCTCCTTGGCCTGCACAATTTGACCAGGACCCATCAGTAAATGGACAGAGTGAAACATATGTGTTGTCTGCCACCCTATTCCTCAATGAGCTATCTTAGGCCTGAGGATTGCACAAGACAGACCTTGTGAGAAGGGTGTGAAAATGTAAGATCATGTCCCTAAATGTGACCTCCATGACGCAGTGGTACTGTGTCCATCCTAATACCAGCATGTATTTCTATGCGATTATCTGATGCAAAGGTACTACGTGTCATGCTATATGGCCTCTGCTGAACATTTCTGTATAGCTGTGCCGAGTTTTTGCATGCTCCTGTACTGAGACACAGTGGTTCATAACACTGTGTCACTGAAACTTCCTTTTCTTGTCTCCCATGCCTGCAGTGTCCTAGTCTGCCAGCGTAAGGACTTATGAAGGGCCATTGCACGCAAGGTGAGGGCTCTAGGTCTCTCCAACTGACGGCACACACATTGTCACAAGAGGTGGGATGACATCTGCCGGCTGGCAGAGATGACGCTGGGGATGCTCCCTCGTACTGGAAGGTTGGTACGCAGGAGCATGACACCACTAATGGCCAGCATCTTGGAGGTGACACAGCCAGAGCTGGATGGACGTTTGAGGGCCCATCAGCAGCAAGTTGGGGGTGAGTATTCTGCGAAGGGTGACTTTGGGTGTGAGTGACTGCATGTATCTCAACCCTGAGTCAGTGCGGAGCTCTGTGTTCATTCTTCTGTGATGCAATGGCTTCTAAGTGGCATTTGTGTTGAGTGCGTCTGTCATGCATTTTCGCTACATGTACTTTTTCATGTGTTTAATACAATGGCCCTTGACAGTGCAAGATTATGACATCTGCTGCATTATAGGTGTCATAGACATTACTGGGCAGTGAACAGCAGTGTGCATCATCTTAGTGTGCTTTTGTCGATGTCTGTAGTGCCTGACTTAGAAATTGTGAGAACTACACATCTGACACCAATGTGCAATGGTCATTGTGCTTCAAACCGCAACAATGGTGGACATCAGTAGCTCATAGCCATTGCAAAAGGACATTTTGGAGTCAGTATCTGTGTTGTCCCCTTAAAGTGACTCCATATGTGACTGAGACAACATATTGAGATGTATATCAATGTCACGTACAGGCACGTAGGTATGCTTACAGAGATCAGTATGTTAGGCTACAAGGAGGCACGGGCCAGCTATTTGGCTGTGTGAACATCACATGGGTTGTTAATGTCAACTATGCATGTTTCCATGCATCTTCTGGGTTTCACATTAAGGTTGCACACGCAGACTCCACAGGGTGGTGTGCAAAATGGGGGTATCATATCCTCGTTTTGTGCTTTGCTTGCATATGATATTTGAGAGTATGGCACTATACTAAACCTACGTCTCCATCTATTGCAGCATCTACTGAGGGCATAGAAGGACAGGGGACGGACACCAGTGGTGAAGCTTCAGGCATTACTGCTACACATGAACTCACTGACACTGATGTGAACAGCGCCTCGTAGGGGGACAGGAGTGCCCTGAAGAATCACGCTCAGAAACACCAACCTCAACATCATCAGACTCCAGTAGTGACTCCTCGATGTTAGAAATTCACTGAAAAAAACCATGGGTTTTAGGGGTGTTATAGTTAGCTAGACATTTTACTCGTACAAAACCATAGAAATTCCTCCTTTATAGTTAGTTCTACTAACTATAACTTGCGCGCCCGCAATCCACTGCTGATGATGTCACATATTACATCATTCATGACTTTGTCAGTGACATCGCTGATGACATCTCAAATGACATCACTGATGATCATCCCCTTTGGTATCACTGATGACATCCTCCAGTGAATGTGGTTTGTTTCCATATTTAAATAAGTATTATTAATATAGCAATCTGCATTGAAGACTGAGTGGATGTATAAGTGTCTGGATGGAGGATTTAGTAGCACTGTTATTGACTGTCTAAGCGAATAATTTAAAGTGTTTCACTAAATATATGGGATAGTGATTAAACTGTGTGAATATGTGTATCACTCTATCTCTTGTTGCGTAAACTACTACATACGTTGGCTACTAGCTATGTGAAAGTCTATATTAGTTATTCATTAGTTAAGTGAGTATTTAGATGGGATAGTGAACGTGTGTAGGCTTGGGTGGGAGGTGTGTGACTGTCCAAAGATGTGTAAATAGTTGATTTAGTAGGTATATGAGGTTAAGACTGTATGTGAAAGTAGTTGTTTGGGTGAGTGAATCTCTTTATGGGTGTGGTGATGAGTAAATATATTTCTCAATTATACATGTCCAACAAAGTAGAAATATAAAAGGCAGTGTATGTGACAGTTGTTGTATATAAATAAGTATACATAAGACTCAGTGATTGTATGAGTGACTGTATCGAAAACTGTATACTTGTAATAGTGATTTTATAACACACGAATTATGAGTTACTATCTATATGAAAAAATAAAGTGGTGTTTGTATAAGTGTGTAGCTTACTTATGTATGCATAAGTGAGTAGGATGACTGCATAAGTGAATAGGATCTGTGCTGGAGTGTAATCTTGATGCAGGTGTATAAGTATATTTAATAGTGTTCTATTGATCTTTGTTAGCATGTATGAGTGAATCTATAGGTAAGTGTGTAGATGTGTGTGTAGATGTAGGAATCACTGAGTGGGTTTTTAGAAACTTGTATTGGTGTGTCAATGGTTTCAAATATGGTACACCATATTTTATAATGAGTGTTGAAAGGTTATACTAGTGTATGATGAGATGTGTCAGATTGTCACATGGATTTTGTGATCAGTGATGTCATCAGTGATGTCATTTGAGATGTCATCAGTGATGTCACTGACCATGTCATGAATGATGTATTATGTGACATCATTAGCAGTGGATTGCGGGCGCGTGAGTTATAGTGAGTGCAACTAACTATAATGGAGGAACTTCAATGGTTTTGTACGAATGAAATGTCTATCTAACTATAACACCTCTTAAACCTATGGTTTTTTCAGTGAATTTCTAAGGTTTTTTAAATGCTAATTCCTAACTATAACATGCTTGAAACCTATGTTTTTTTCAGTGAATTTCAAAGGTTTTTTAAATGCTAATTCCTAACTATAACATGTCTGAAACCAATGGTTTTTTCAGTGAATTTCAAAGGTTTTTTCAGTGAAAATTTTTAAATGTATTAATTGTTATATTTATTTTTTTTATACGTATTTACTACATATTTTTATCTATTTATTTTTAGATATTTTTTTGAAAAAATAACATTATATATTTTTTTACATAAATAGAAAAAGTGTTTCCTAAAAATATTAAAATTCTATATTTTTTTATTTTATATTTTTTTAAATATATGTATAATATTCTCTTAATTGTTTTTTTTTTAAATTGGGGGGAGTCGCGCACCCAAAGCGCACCTTCCTCGATTACTGCACGGAACATAGCCTCCATTTTAGGATTAATGTTTAGGATCTGCGTAGGGTGAGCAATGGGTACGTATTTCCCTGCGCGATCGCTATGTGGCCCGTACGCGACTTCAAGTGCATACGCTATATGTACGTATTATGTTATGCGACGCTCGCGCATTTGTGTGACGTCAAATAAGTGTCCGACGTGGTGGGTGCGCGACTCCCGTGAATTTTTTTTATGTCTAAAAAGATATATATATGTATTTAATATAAATATTAAGGCAAGATATTATCAGAGCTAATCATAAAAATAATATTCTTTTAGTTTTAATAAACTTAAATTACTTTTAAATGGAATTTCGCAAAGACGCGCTGGGTGCAGGCTGCGTATGCGCACTCTACGTAGGTCCAATGTGACCAGAAAAAAAATAGATTTGATTGGTTCATAACACTTCCTATTCTAACTATTGAAGAACCCCACCCATTTCAATTACTCTTCTTAGTTAGATCTTCCTTGGGAGAAGACCTGTCTTGAGAAGAACTTCATTCTTTTGGGACAGCAGACTTGCTTTTGCTCTAACCTAAAAAAATTACTTCAAACCAAGAACAATCTTCGGAATCAGAACATTCCAATGAAGAGGGATTTGTTCCAGAACCACCACGTCCCCAAAAATATGTCTCCATTGTCTGGAAATTTTTTACGTATCCAGAGGGGCTTAAAAAAGTCAATGCCACAAAAGTTGCTTGCAAAATTTCCAAGGCTGTATTATCTCGTGGAGACCCCAACAAAAAGTATTCCTGTGGCACAGCAAGCATGCTGAAGCACCTGCAATGTTTACATCCAGTAAACCTTGCCAGAGAGGAGTGTAGAAGACTGCAGGAGAGTGTACCACCAGCACCGCAAGTTCCTAGCACTTCTGGAGCGTCTACTTCAAGCTGCAATCTGGACCTACGGCCCCAACTGGCTAACGCAAAAATATTTGCGTGAAACGCAATAGATTGCTGTGCTACAGGGAGCAATCTGTTGATTTAGTTTGCAGGGCACTGGATAACCATCACTGTTAGAGTTTGGTTTCTTTGCCCTAAAGTTCATTGTTTTGTTCATCCCGTTGACTTTTTTCATTTTTAAAAAAATCAAAAAAACTAAAAATTGTTCATAAAATCACACAAAAAACCTACAAAAAAGAAAAAAAAGTTATTTTCAGAACTAACTACTCTGGTTATAAAAAGAGCTACGTTTGTATGCTAGTGTGTCAAAGTTTAGATGAATGTTTACATAGTGCATAATTGAATGAAAGAATGCATTTGTGGTGTATGATGAATGAATAAGTGCAGAACTATAAGAAAGTATTGCAGCATGACACTGTAATCTCTTTAGCTACAGCGTGCTGTGGTACTTCCGAAGCACAGGGATGCAACATGTGTACATAATAACATAAATATGTTGCAAGTCTGTGCTTCGCTCTGCACTGCTGCTTAAACTGCAGCCATGTGGTGACACAGGCACCTTTGCACCATGGTGCAAGGATGTCTGTGTCGTGTAGAGTTTGTTATTGTACAAAAAGACACACCTTCCTGCACAAAAACAATCTGTGAAGGCATTTTTCTCCTTCAATGTATGCAGTGCATTTTAGCATACATACAAAGAGAAAAAATTAGTAGAAATGAAAATAATTCTCCTTGTTGTGCCTTGCTACACCAATTGGAGGATGGTGTAGCATTTACACACATGTCCAGATTTATGATTTCTGATAAATCTGGAGATGTGCCTTGTTCTCAGAGTGTTCTGTGCAAACATTCACAGCAACACCTATAGAATGCCCTTTCATCGCAAAGTGGTGTGTATGATGAGGTCGTGTCTTTGTAAATATGAAAGAGTGTTTTGCGCTACAACCATGTTACAAAAAGTGACATATTGTTAGCACAGGATCCTTCTTAATTTGCCCGATAAATGCTTAGGTATTAGCAGACTGTTACAATAAGAGCAAATTACAAGTTCGTTGTTTGAAAGATGCTCAAAGAAGAATGATTTAAATTATTGCGATTCTTCAATAGGTACAATGGGTGATATTATGAACCAATCAAATTTTTTTTTTCAAGTCACATGATATCCTATAACAGTGACATTCCAAAACTACATAGGTATAAACTGGGTGTTATCCAGACTGTATTAATACTTTGTAGGTTCTTGCAGATTGGCTTGCATAATATATAAAGAAATTATTTGTACTAGGGTTAATGGCTACACCAATCTTTAACTATATAAGTAATAAGAAGAGTAATTTTCAGTACTGCAAACAGAGAACAAGAAACATTTATAAGTGCTTACATTTTGGCAAACTGATAGGGCACGTTTATAGTTTAGTGAAGGTAAGGGATGGGGTCTGACGTGACATGTGCAAACACACTCTATGATGTGTTTTAAGTTAAGGAATGTTGTCTCTTTTATTCCTGAAAATCCCTGGCCCTACTAGCCCACCATATCTCTCTATTGAATGCAATACAGGTGTATTGCAGAGAGGTGCTCTGAAGATGTGTCCTATATTATACTTCTCTGCAATGCAACTCTCTGGCACTTTCTGCACATATGTGGTGAGTTAGTTGGTCCCCAGTGACACTCAGTATTCATGTTAACTTTATCCTATAACAGAAAACACCCACTGAGCATCTTTCCACACATATCTACTCCGTCCATCTCCTCTTTCTTCACCTGTGTGCAAACACAGGCCATTGTGCATTTTAATACTTAGTTAAACTTACCTTCACAGTACTAGAAATAAAACACGCAACATATTTTATTCAGTTGTTTTTTATAATCTAAATTGCTGTATATAATTAGGATCTGTGAAAGAAAAAAAAATACAGTTATAATATAATATAATATATTTTTTACAACACAGCATAATTTTAACATTTTACAAAGTATTTTCTTTGCCTTTTTTGCTGTTCTCAGAATATATTGAATTTCACTAGAAACAGTGATTTCAATCTTACTCATCACATAACAGCGGGCAAAAGAAAAACCATCAATAAGATTGTTTAAAAATACCCAAAACTACATCCTCAATAATATACCCTATAATACAAATCACACACATATAAAATGCTTACTCCTAAGAAAATATTATAACTTACATTTATAAAAGCTATAAATGGTGTTCCTTAAAAATATACGCTGAAACAATGTGCAAGAAAAGTCCGTAATTCAAAGACACCTTTACTCAAGGACAAATGGTAATATTGAAATCCTTTATATTGAAATTGTCCAATAGTAATCATATTAATACATATTAATAAATTCTTCAGAGGCCGAATTATGTTCCTAAAACTTTGGCTTTAAAAATATTAGGTAGGAATTTGGAAATTCACTAGGCAAACATTGTTTAAAAACTAACTGAGCATCATTACAAAGTGTCCAGCCTTTTTCACATTCTAAATAGGCAGTGTAATGTCCAGATGTTGTGGAAGACCATCATGGAAAATTATTGCTATTGCTACAAAAGTCCTTTCTGATATTGATAGTTGACTTGCTACAAAATGTTTTATTAAACTGTCCAATTTTCTTCCATCAGCTGTACAACGTTGCATCATTAAAATTATATATTGTCCATATCTTTGTATAAATAATGTTGATAACATTTCTGATTTGCATTGGCTACACTCCATGTTTTGATTTGCTACTTTAACTAGTTTATTGAAAGACACTGATTTACAGTCTGGTATGGTAATGTCAAATATATAAATCTTTCAGTGTCTATGTTAGTGCTATATGTAGACATACAATTTTCACAATGATGTTCCCATTTGTAACATAGGCCAAAAAGATTTTCAATTTCTACGCCTTCATTTTCCCATATGGTAAGCATATACATTTGAAATTCCTGAGCATCTTGTTGGATATTCTGCATAAATTGTGTAGAACCAGAACATACATCCAAAAGATTACAAACATCACAAACACTTTGTATTTTAGTTTTATCAGTTCTCAATTTTTCATGAACACAATGCAACAAGGAACAAAATCTAATTTACTGATTCTCCATAATTTGCTGTTGCAAACCTTCAAGAAAAAAAACAACATTGAACACTACATTAGCATAGCAGTTGACACCTGAACTATTTTCAAACTGATAACTAACAATCTCTTCAAAAGTGTCCTTTTTCTTTTTGCTTGCAATCACAAAGTTATCCTGTTTTTTTTCCTTCTCTATACCTTCACTACAGATATTCTGATACCTTCTTTTTTTACCTATCACACGCTTTTCAAATACAGGATATTGACCTAAATTGGGAGCATACCCTCTTCTTAACCTATTATACTCTTTTACACAGTTTGCATCTGCAGTAACCTTTGTGTAATCAAAATCAATCAAAAACAAACCAGATATAGTTCTGACTCGCAACAAACCAACATATGCCATACCCTCTTTAAACACGGTACTTCCAACGTTCACCAAAGCACTGTCTACACTTAAACCTTGAGATTTATGAATAGTCACTGCATATGCCAGAGAAACTGGAAACTGTTTTCTACGGACATATAAATCTTAACAAGCAAAAAATGAACTGAACAACAATCAATTTTTTTCACTTCTTCAATCTGATCAAATTTAATTTTTAAAAACTCAAAACCATCTTTATTCGGATAATTAACAAAATCCACAACTTTGACCATTGCTCCATTAACTAAACCTTTTTCTACATCCAAATTACGACTTAAAATTACCCGACAGTTTCTACATGTATATAGATTCTTTTCTAAACCAGCAATTTTTCTAAAGGATCCAATTTTGTCTTCAATTTTTCTGTCAAAATAATAGTGATTCCTTCATGCTCTATTTTATCAATAGCTTCTATTTTTATTATTTCTTCATTTTCCAGTTTCAATAGTTGTTCATTGGATATAGAACACTCATGCAGTGTTGGCATTAAGCAGATTACAGATTTGTTTTCTGCAATTTTCATATATATTTTCTCAGGAACTATATTTTCATTTATAAACAAATTGCAAAGTAACCGGCCATGCAAAGCTTGTTTGCCATGTTCTGTCAATACTTCAATTCTTATATCTTGAAGAATAGTTCCATAATCAACATAATTTGCCTGTCGCATATTTGTAATGAGTTCTTTGTATTCATAATATGACCAAATGTTAACGTTTCCAACACTACCCAGAGACTTTCTGGTGTCTTCATGCGCAAGTGTTTTAAATACTGGTTGTCCTTTTACAGGAGTAAGTTGCAGTAGATCTCCAAAAACTATGACATGTTTTCCTCCAAATAACACGTCGTACTATGTTTTGAGAATTTGCTGCATTCTTAAATGCACAAAAGCAAGCTTTAAATTTGAGACCATGCTTACCTCATCAATAATCAGAAGTTTCATTTTCTTCAGCACTCTTGAAACTTCACATCAAGCTTCTCCAGATAGCTTGTAATATTCCAATTTGCTTTCACGCTCCACAGGTAGCATCAGTAAACGATGTAATGTAATTCCTTTAATGTTGTGTGCTGCCAACCTAGTTGGAGCAGTTGCAACAAAGACAAATGAGACTCAGTTGTTTTCTGTAGATAACTGGTGATTACTTTAATTATGAAACTTTTTCCTGTTCCGGCTTGTCCACTCACATACATTCAGATAGGTTGGAATGATGTGCATGTGCATTCTTTGTTTTCATGAAGAAATCCATGGTCAATCTGTTGTCTCACTTGCTGATATATTTCTTCTGTTCAACATTTAGTTGTTCTTCCAAGTTTGCTGAGTCCGTTACATATTCTTCAGCTTGATGTATTGCTGTTTCCACCTCATTCATAGCGATTGCTGCTTCATTTTCAACAGTTGGTTGTCCTAGTGGATTTTGACTCAGCGCAGCAGAACTTTGACTGTCTTAAGAACTGTCTCTAACAATCTCAGCTGCAATAGTAGCTTCTAGATCAATTTCATAGTTCAACATTTTCACATAATTTGCAAAAACACTGCATTCTATGGTATCTTTACAAGCATTGAAGGAATCTTCATAGCTCTGAAATTCTCCAAGTAATTCAAATTCTGAGCGCCACGGTTTGAACAGTTGCAAAAGAACTAAATAGTAAAATTCCCTTTAATCAGCAGTGTCACAACTCAGCTTTCTGTGATTAATGACATTTCCTTTTGTTTGTTTCACCAAACATCCTTCGGAACCAATTACTCCATATTTTCTATCATTGATGTTTTCTGTAGTATTCTATTTAAAAGTGTAGTTTTGCAGCACTTCATAGAGACACTTGTTCTCAAGATGATGACTTCTGTTTGGGTAATATGTATCCAACATATTCATTTTTAAAATATCTGTACTTTCTGGAACTTTTTCTGCTAAATATTCAATTTCTTGAACAGATTTCACTACCAGATTTCGCATTGCAGGAAGACCTAGACTCACCCAAATTATTCTTCTAGATTTGGAATATAGACTTGCAGATGATAACTGATCTGAGCATTCATATGCTCCAATTTCTCGATTGGATAACATCTTCAAACTGAAACTGTATAATGTCTTACTTATAGTCTTCTCGTGAGAAATTTCTTCCCACATTTCTTTCAATTCCATCTTTTCTGATTTTGTAATGTAGGACATTACATGTTGAGCAACAGCAATGGAATTGTCTGCAACGTACTGAATATCCATGTTAGCATTCCACATGGGCAGAATAATCGGATTGTAGTCATTTATGTATTTTGACTCTTCGCTTCTTCTTAAATTGTAGGTATTTTTTGGAGACTTTCTTGTGATGGTATGTCACATAGCTGACATAAAACTGTTCACTCTTCCTTTGGATATTACAGGATGTGGAAAACCAAAACGATATTTGGTATAAAACTTTTCCTTAGACTTGTACTTTAGTCGACATTTTTTTCCACAACGATGGCTTTGGAATCGTAAGACTTGTTGTCTTAAGTTGTTTTCTTCTGTGCTTTTGGATACAGCACATGTGGCATATTCTTAAAAAAAAGACATAACAGTATCATCCGACTCTGTTCCAAATTTGGGGGCATCCTTGATCCATAACAGCATATGTATATGAGGAGCACCTCTTGCTTGATATTCCTTTCTCTAAAAGAAATCCACAACTTCTCCAAGAGGAGGATTTTTTTTATTGCAAATAGAAAGACATCATAGCTTCAAATGTATGATTAAAATACCTGCATACATTAACCGGATCCAAAGAGCACAATTCTCCAGGTGTCTAGTATTCAATATTTTTTAAATTGGAATTTGCCTCTCGAAGAAATTCAAGTGAATCATCCCAAGCGTACTCAGCACAGCTTAGGGTAAGAAACCATGTAGAAGTTCCTAAGTTCTGTAGCATACATTTAAGTTCTTCATGAAGACGGTACCACTATTCATTAGTGCCTCGCTGACATGTCATCAGATTAATCAGCTGAGATTCTAAGTGATCATCCCTCTGGTGCACTTTATCCATAAAATCATTTGCATAAACATTTTGCAGATATATAAGGGATACATTGTTGAAATCTTGGATCTTCTGCATATAATCTTGTTGTCTGATATTCAGATGCAGGAATCTGCACAGGTCGTTCATCATATCGTCCTCCTTTTCCTGTTGGAAACTGCGGAAAACAACGAGTTTCCAAGCTCTCTTCCCATACAATCATGGGACTTCCCTGTGCTTTTTTTCATTTGGAATAACTCAATAGTGTTCCCCATCACTACTTTTGAATGAAAATGATGTACACTGGAATGTTCATAGATTTCTTTACTTCTTGACATGTCCACATTTTCAATTTGTCCACTCGGCGTTTCAGAATCTTCTGCTAAAAGTATTTCTTCTTCTCCCATATAAACATTTTTATAGTACTCATGGTTTTATATCAAATACAAAGTTGCCTTTTGCACTTTCCTAACTTCCACTAACTCCTGCCAGATGTTCTTACTTTTAGTAGGCACGTCATAACTAGAATGACTAGTGGTTCATTTTCTACACACTCTACATCAATAGTTTCAACATTTTTCTGAATATCTTGAGGTAAATATACAACTCTTTCTTTTAAACCTCTCAGTAAATCTGAAGGAGGCAATTTACCTGTTTTAGGGTCCATATGAACAATAGCCTGATACGGGTGTGCACATTGAATGAAAATAGACTTATAGGTATTTAAATCTATCAGTTCTGGAGGAATAGCAACTAACTCTAGATTTTTATGGATAGCTCTTGCGGGCATTTTTTTTCTCATCTAATTTGTTATAAAAATATTTACAAATATGCTGATCAGAACCCAAATCAAAACAATTCTCTACCAACAAATAAGTTGCATATTCCTTCCATTTATCATCATTATTTTCTCTTTCACTTTTTCAACACAGATCAACACTCCTAGTCTGATTTTTAGAGTGAGTTTGCCAGCAACAAATACAAGAAAAAATTGGCATTTCACCTGATATCACCTTAAACTTTTGTAATTTGATCATCAAAATTGTTTGGAATAGTATGTTCCACATTCTCTTCAATATTTTCTTCTATTAATGTATCCGTTTCTGCACGCTCTTGTTGAAGAGCAAAGTAACAAAACTCAATTTCATCACAAATCTTCTTCACATCTGATTCTGATCCATGCAAAAGAGGATTGTTCAACTCATTTACCTTTAGTGCTGGACTTTTTGCATAATACAATGTTCTGACTAACTTCCATATATGAGTATGATGTGAGTATGACATCCTTTTCTAGAAAGAAAAGCCAGAGAATGACCTTGCAAACCAGTATTTTTTCTCACTCTGCAAGGATCTAGTCCTTGCAACATCTTAATCTGTTGTTTAAAACTTTTTTTAGTATATGCTCATAAGAAATTGCGTAAAAGATCAATAGATTCTTGTCGTACACTACAAATACTACTGCAATCCAAAGTGAACACTGGGGTTTTAGGACTTCTGCCTAGAACTTCATCAGCTATCACTTCTTCTGCATTTCTGGGAACCATTTTCTCTTTCTTAATTGGACAACCATTTCTAACCTCTTAAGCTCGACCACTGGTGTCAACTGCATGCAACACATCCTTGGTCTGGAAACAACTCTCTTCATTAAAGAGAGGCTCTGAACTTGAACTGTGTTTCCATTCCCTCAAAAAAACATCACAAAAATGAGTTCTGTTAATTGTACTTTTCCTCGTACTTTTGGCCTTCATTAAATGGATTGGTTTACCTAGTGATTAAATTCTGTTTAAAAATGAATAGTTTCCTTTTTACTTCACAAGCCTTTTCAACAATGGATTCAATATGCTTCTTCTTTTTATAAAATAGTGCTCTCTTTTTATATTTCTTCATATCTTTCAGCAAATTATGTACTACTGTATTATACACTTTTTTTCGTATTGCTTTATACTGATTTTGTCTTCTTTTATCATACGTCGTATCCTTTTTACTGCATATTTGCTTTTTTTCCTTTCCTATTATTTTGACTATTTTTTCTACTTGAAGCATTGTCAGTGGTTTCAACATTCTGAACATTCTTTCTGGGCCTAGCCATTTTTTTTAATGAATTCCGTAGTGGTCTTCCCAGAAGATTCTGTCTTTTTAGCCACATTATGTTGGTCATCCAATACTTGATGTTGAGTTTTCTTCAAGTAACTGTCCTTTAGCTCTCTTTTTCTCTTTCTTGATTTTTCAGGCATGATAACTTTATTTTAATGATGATAAAAAATATCTGTAAAAAATTATCATGAATAAAAGTATATTAATAACTTTATAAATTATACTTTTCTATTACTATACAAACACATTCTATATAGATACTGACTGAGGAATTGTTGACCTTACATACAAGTGTGAAGGTGGTTACACAACTACATGCATAGTGCATAAAGTTCGAAGCACTCTGTGTCCTAATGAGGGGCTCACTGAATGAGTACATGCATACTGACTGAATGATTACAGTACTATAAGGAGAGACACTGGGTGAATTCATAATTGGTTGAGATATACTTGAGTGAATGTATTAGTACATGCTGCTGAAAAGGTCACTATAGGATTGCAAGATCAGTCACAGGGTGTTTGCTGGAGTATATAGATACTGCCTGGGGAATTGTAAGCCTGAAACACAAGTGTGAAGGTGGTTACACCACTACCTGCATAGTGCATAGGAGTTTGACGCACTCCATGACCTAAAGCCTGGCTCACTGCATAAGTACATGCATACTGACTGAATGATTACAGTACTATAAGGAGAGACACTGGGTGAATTCATAATAGGTTGAGTTTTACTTTAGTGAAGGGATTAGTACATGGTACTGAAATAGTCACTATGGGATTGCAAGAGCAGTCATAGGGTGCTTGCTGGAGTGTATGGATATTGGCTGGGGAATTGTAGGCCTGAAACACAAGTGTGAAGTAGGTTAGACCACTACATGCATAGTCCATAGGAGTTTGAAGCACTCCATGCCCTAATGCATGGATCACTGCATGAGTACATGCATATTGACTGAATAATTACAGTACTATAAGGAGAAACACTGGGTGGATTCATAATTGGTTGAGTTTTACTTTAGTGGATGGATTAGTACATGGTACTGAAAGAGTCGCTATAGGATTGCAACAGCATTCACAGGATATTTGCTGGAGTGTATGGATACTGACTGGGGAATTATATGCCTGAAACACAAGTGTGAAAATGGTTAGAGCACTGCATGCATGGTGCATAGGAGTTTGAAGCACTCTGTGCCCTAAAGCCTGGCTCACTGCATGAGTACATGCATACTGACTGAATGATTACAGTACTATAAGGAGAGACGCTGGGTTAATTCATAATTGTTTGAGTTTTACTTCAGTGAATGGATTAGTGCATAGTACTAAAAGAGTCACTATGGGATTGCAAGAGCAGTCACAGGCTGTTTGCTGCAGTGTATGGATACTGACTGGGTACTCAGCAATTGTAGCCCTTAAACATAAGTATGAAGGTGATTAGACCACTACATGCATAGTGCATAGGAGTTTCAAGGACCCCGTGCCCTAAAGCCTGTGTCACGTCATGAGTGCATGCATACTGACTGAATGATTACAGTACTATAAGGAGAGACAATGGGTGAATTCATAATTGGTTGAGTTTTACTTTAGTGAATAGATTAGTACAAGGAGCTGAAAGGGTCACAATAGGATTGCAAGAGCAGTCACAGAGTGTTTGCTGGAGTGTATGTATACTGACTGGGGAATTGTAGGCCTGAAACACAAGTGTGAAAGTGGTTATACCACTACATGCATAGTACATAGGAATTTGAAGCAGTCCGTGCCCTAAAGCCTGGCTAACTGCATGAGTACATACATACTGACTGAATGATTACAGTACTATAAGTAGTGACACTGAGTGAATTCATAATTGGTTGACTTTAACTTTAGTGAGTGGATAGTGCATAGTACTAAAAGAGTCACTATGGGATTACGAGAGCAGTCACAGGCTGTTTGCTGCAGTGTATGGATACTGACTGGGGAATTGTAGGCCTGAAACACAAGTGTGAAGGTGGTTAGACCACTACTTGCATAGTGCAAAGGAATTTGTAGCACTCCGTGCCCTAAAGCCTGGTTCACTGCATGAGTTAATGCCTACTGACTGAATGATTACAGTACTATACGGAGAGACACTGGGTGAATTAATAATTGATTAAGTTTTACTTTAGTGAATGGATTAGTACATGGTACTGAACGAGTAACTACGGGATTGCAAGAGCAGTCACAGGGTGTTTGATGGAGTGGGTGGATACTGACTGGGGAATTGTAGGCCTGAACCCCCCCAAACACAAGTGTGAAGGTGATTAGACTACTACATGCATAGTCCATAGGAGTTTGAAGCACTACATGTACTATGGCCCTGAATCACTGAATGAGTACTTGGATAATGACTGAATGATTACAGCAGTACAACGATACATGAAGTTACCAAATGCTTCTCTCATAATGCTTTACAAATGCACTCACACTCACAGTGTTATTCTAGACAAGCAACACTATTCACTAGTCTATAAGAGTTAAGATGACTGCACACATTCTACATATTTCATTACTGCACTTTAGAGTACAAGTCTGACACATTTTAAAATACATAAGCAATGAGTGTTTTCAAATTCTACCAAAACCTGGCAACAGGATAGGTTTTTAACCAGTTATATATCTGCAAACACATGAAGTACCCAAAGGCGTCTCTCACAACAGTTCCAAAATGTACACAGACTCACAGTGTGATTCTAGACAAGCAAGTCTATCCCTTGGATTTATCAAAACACATTTACTGATCTAGAAAAACTACGGTGACTGCACACATTGCCTATATCTCAATACTGCATTTTACTGTTAAAGCCTAACTCATTTTGTAACTACATAAGCAATGACTTTTTTCTAATTCTATCAAAACTTGACAAGAAAGATTTTTAAGCCTTTATGTTTCTGCAAACACATGAGGGAACCAAATGCTTCTCTCACAATTTTCCCAAATGCACACTGACTCACACTGTGATTCTAGACAAATACCAGTATCCCTTGTACTTTAGCAAAAAACATTTAGTAGTCTGGAACAGGTGAGATGACTGCAAACATTCCACATATTTCATTACTGTACTTTAGAGTGCAAGCCTGATACATTTTAAAATACATAAGCAATAACTGCTTTCAAATTCTACCAAAACTTGGCAACAAGATAGGTTTTTACCAGTTATATATCTGCAAATACATGAAGTACCCATAGGCTTCTCTCACAGCAGTTCCAAAATGTACACAGAGTCACAGTGTGATTCTAGACAAGCAAGACTATCCCTTGGACTTTATCAAAACACATTTTACTGATCTAGGAAAACTAAGGAAACTGCACACATTCCACATATTATAGTACTGCATTGTACTTTAAGCCTAACTCATTTTGCAAATAAATAAGCAATGACTATTTTTTAAGTCCATCAAAACTTGACAACAAGAAAGGTTTTTAAGCACTTATGAGTCTGCAAACACATGAAGCAAACAAATGCTTCTCTCACAATTTTCCCAAATGCACACTGACTCAGAGTGTGATTCTAGACAAATACCAGTATCCCTTGCAATTTAGTCAAACAAATGTAGTAGTCTGGACGAGGTGAGATGACTGCACACATTCCACATATTTTAGAAGTGCACTTTACTGTGGAAGCCATACACATTTTACAAATACATAAACAATAACTGTCTTCTAATGCTACTCAAACTTTACATCATTACAAGTTTTAAACCAGTTACCTGTCAACAAATACTTGAAGTTATCAAATGCTTCTCTCACAATGGTTCCCAAATGAACACAGTCTCACAAAGTGATTCTACACAAGCAAGACTAGTCCCTGGACTTTACCAGGAGAAACACATTAATCTTATTAAAAAAAAACACCACATACTATCCCTCACAAATGAAGAAGTTACCTTTCAAATTGATTTGTAGATTAAGAAATGTCAGTCACACACCAGATTTTCTTATACAGAATCTCTGTGCTGTGCAGCACTTAGCAAACGAAAAAAATGCCAAACGTTCCCTCTCATTCTGCACACATATACATGCAAATATCAAATCACATTGCTTCCCACATTAATTCAAAAGCTAACACACATTTCTATTGGTTACACATTTCAGCCCTTTCCAAATGATATAAGTTTGAATCCTACCCCCAATCTGCTCACTGCCTGTTACCATAGTAAAAGTTTGTGGAACACTCAACTGAACTCACAGGTCACAAGTTCAGCACAAAATTTTGCTTATTCGAACAGCAAGTGTGCTTGACTTTTCAAAATATCACCTTATCCTTTGTAATGTTCCTTTCAAACAGTTTTTGTTAACCAATCAAAAAAACAGAAACATGCAACCTACTTTTCAGACTAGAATGATCTCAAACAGCCAATGATTTCTTTTCTTTTTTTCAAAACTACATCTGGTAGTTATAGTTAGGACCTATTTTCCATAGGAAATCCGCAACATTCTATTTGGAATAACTTTGGCGCCGGTTGACAAATCTTCGCGAAAGTTTTCAAAACTGGTGGCCCATTCCGGTCTGCTCTTATCCTGAAAGTCTCTGGGTGATTCGTCAAGCGGGGGCTGAGAAAAAAGGGGGTCCAAAAACGTGTTTTCCCCAGGCAATTTTCCATAGGGACCGTTAATCACAGCTACAGCCGAACAGCAAGTGTGCTTGACTTTTCAAAATATCACCTCATCCTATGTAATGTTCCTTTCAAACAGTTTTTGTTAACCAATAACAAACATGCTTTTAAAAAACAGAAACATGCAACCTACTTTTCAGACTAGAATGATCTCTAAGAGACAATGATTTATTTTCTTTTTTCAAAACTGCATCGTCCTACTGGCGGTCGCCAGTAGGTTGTTATAGTTAGGACCTATTTAACAAAGGAAATCCGCAATATTCTATTTGGAATAACTTTGGCCCAGGTTTCAAAACTGGTGGCCCTCTCCAGTCCGCTCTTATCCTGAAAGTCTCGGGGTCATTCGTCAAGCGGGGGCTGAGAAAAAAGGGGGTCCCAAAATGTGTTTTCCCCATGCAATTTTCCTTAGGGACCGTTAATCGCAGCTACAGCCCGAACTGCTGAACGGAATGACACCAAATTCAGCAGAAAGGTAGGCCTTGGTTCAGGGTCATGCCCTTTGCTTAAATGGTGTAAATCCGTTCAGTATATCCTGAGAAAATCAAAATCACATATATATCTATGGCCGGGGTGGATCAACGCACCCTAAGCGCACCCTGCCGATCACGAGCTGTATTCTTATTGGGTGTCAAAACTCCAAATCAGGAAGTGTTGGCAGTCATCTTGTGCCTTGACAGAACTGAGGCACAAGGAACCTAATAAAAAACACGCAAAACGTAAAAAGTGGGCAGGGTAGAAACACCCTGACCCCCTAGGCCTGCTCAGGGGGTCCCCCAAGGACCCCCAAGGCCCCCCAATGTATTTATTTTTTACATCAGCAAAATCCACACAGGGTGTGCAGATCTTGCTGATAAACAAAAAAACAAAGTGCGGGCTCCCACGCTTCAATGCAAATTAGCCCCTGGAGGGGCCACATCCTGGGGGCATGTTAAAAATAAAGTGCGGGAGCCAATCCCCCCAACACTGGCCCAGGGACCGCCACCCACCAGGGCATAGTATGAATAATTGTGGGGAGCACATGCCCCCCAAAGCCCCAGGGACTGCCACCCCTGGGACTTAATAGTTTAATTTTGGGGGGCTCTAAGGCCCCCCTGAGCCCTGGGGACCGCCACCCCCTGGGGCTCGACTTTATTGAGATTGCGGGGGAGCACACTACCCCCCCCGCAGCCCCAGGGACCGCCACCTCCCCGGGATTCTAAATATCAAAATGTGGGGTTCCGTGATGGACCCCCAAGCCCCGGGGACCACCACCTCCCCGGGCTTTAAAGATGTTGGGAGGGGGGCCGCGCGGCCCCCCTCCTGGAGACTTGTTATGGCCCTGGGAACCACCACCCCCCAGGGCCGGCTCCTGCAGTGTCCCGGGGTGCCCTTCACTGAAGCAAAGCAGATTGCTTTTCCACAATTTGGAGCAGCATGTTAGCTGCTCCCTATGTAGAAAAGTAATGCCGTCTCCCACAGGAAGCGGGTAGCCGGCTGGGACCGTGGGAGGATTGGGGGCCCCCACGGTCCCCAACGAAGAGGGCCAGCCCTGGGGGATTGGGTCCCCGGGGCTACAAATGGCCCGGGAGGGGGGCCACACGGCCCCCCTCTCCAAATATTAAAAAAAAGAGGCAGCCCGACTCCGGGGGATGGGGTCCCCAGGGCCATAATAGGCCTGATGAGGGGGGCCACGCGGCCCCCTCCAAAAATGTAAAAAAAACAATGGCCAGGCCCCGGGGGATGGGATTCCCGGGGCCATAAATGGCCAGAGGAGGGGGGCCATGCAGTCCCCCTCCAAAAATGTAAAAAATAATGGCCATGCTCCAGGGGATAGGGTCCCCGGGGCGAATATGGCCTCGGGAGGGGGCCATGCAGCCCCCTTCCCAAATTTGAGATTTTAAAAAATAAATTAGGGGGCAGACCCTGGGGGATGGGGTCCCCAGGTCCAAAAAATGAGATTAATATGGGGGATTACACAGCCCCTCACTTAAAAAAAAACCAAAAAAACAGGCATCGCGACGGAGGCCAGGCCCCCTTCTTGCCCCATGGTGCGTTTGCAGAGGGAGAACACATTCTCCTTGCATACTGGGAGTCCCTGGGGGCCAACCAGCCCACCAGGAACCTCCAGGATGCACCAGGGGGCTACTTTGCAGAGAGGTGTTCGGAGGCCATTCCCCTTTTTACACCTCTCTGCAATGCAGCTCTGTGGCGCTTACTGGAGGTAGCTGGTGGGCGAGTTGCACCCCAGGGACCCTCAATATTCAAGGGGAGTTAATCCCCCAACTTAAAACGAGCCACGGGGCGGGTTTGCACAGTGGAGAAGGGAGGGGGCTGGGCGCGGTTTAAGTTGAGGAATGAATTACTTGTCAATCCAGAGGGACCTTGGGGGCCAACTAGCCCACCAGGTACCTCCAGTAAGCTCCACGGAGCTGCATTGCAGAGTGTTGTAAAAAAGGACATGGCCTTTGAACACCTCTCTGCAACGAAGCCCCCTGGAGCATACTGGAGGCACCTGGTGGGCTAGTTGGACCCCAGGGACCCACAGGTTTGAGGAGGAATTAATTCTTTTACTTAAAACGCTCCACAGGGCTTGTTTGCAGACATGTCACCTCAGGCCATGCCCCCTTCCTTTACCACTGTGCAAACGCGCCCCATGCCGCGTTTTAAGTTAGGGAATTCATTCTCATTCAATACTGAGTGACCCAGAGGGCCAAATAGCCCAAAAGGTATCTCCAGTGTGCGCCAGGGAGCTGCGTTGCAGACAGGTGTTCAGAGGCCATGCCCCTTTTTACACCTCTATGCTACACTGCTCTGTGGCACCTATTGGAAGTACCTAGTGGGTTAGTTTGACCCTAGGGACCCTTAGGATTGAAGGGTACTTAATCTCTCAACTTAGAACGGCCACAGGGCACGTTTACACAGTTGTGAAGGGAGGGGACGGGGCCTGAGGTGATGTGTGCAAAGAGGTGGTGCAGGCAGTGCCCCTTTTTACATCTCTCTGCAAAACAGCTCTGTGGCGCTTACTGGATGTACCAAATGGGGTAGTTGGACTCTAGAGACCCTCAGGATTGAAGATGAATTATTTCCCCAACTTAATACGCGCCACAGGGCGTGTTTGCACAGTGGTGAAGGGAGGGGATGGTGTAGGAAAATGGCTCTATATATACTGGACCGAAGTAAAATTAGCCGAACTACGAATTCCGATTTACTCACCTGTTATCAGGAAAGATATCAGTGCTGCATCTTTGAGCCCAGTACTGATCCTGAAAAGCAATTTTAACCGTACTAACCAGTAACTTGAATTTCCTTCCATAGAATATCATTGCCTGCTTTTTGCTGAAAAAGTTTCTAAGTGTAAATTTTTGAAACTTACAAATATTCCTCTAAAATCAGCAAAACTACTAATTCCGGTTTCCTCACCTGTTATCAGGAAAGACCTAAGTGCTGCATCTTTGAGCTTAGTACTGATCCTGAAAAGTAATTCTAACCGTACTTACCAGCAACTTGAATTTCCTTCCATAGGGTAACATTGACTGGTTTCACTTGGAAATTCTTCTGTGTGTGGAATTTTGGAACTTACAAGTATTCCTCTAAAATCAGCCGAACTACGAATTCGGATTTACTCTCCTGTTATCAGGAGAGACCTCAGTGCTGCATCTTTGAGCCCAGTACTGATCCTGAAAAGTAATTCTAACCGTACTTACCAGCAACTTGAATTTCCTTCCATAGGGTAACATTGACTGGTTTCACTTGGAAATTCTTTTAAGTGTGGAATTTTGGAACTTACAAGTATTCCTCTAAAATCATCCGAACTACGAATTCGGATTTACTCACCTGTTATCAGGAGAGACCTCAGTGCTGCATCTTTGAGCCCAGTACTGATCCTTAAAAGTAATTCTAACCGTACTTACCAGTAACTTGAATTTCCTTCCATAGGCTAACATTGACTGGTTTCACTTGGAAATTCTTCTAACTGTGGAGTTTTGGAACTTTAACACCTTCGACACTCATGACGAGCTGCGCTCGTAATGAGCCACGGCGCTCCGGTGCTCATGATGAGCTCAGCTCGTCATGGCCCGTGGAACGCTCAGGTGCGGGGAGAATTCCCCCGCTGTGCTGAGCGTTCCACGGGAGCCAATGTACCTGTGACAAGCTCAGCTCGTCATGAGCACCTGAGTGCGGTAGCTCATGATGAGCTGAACTCGTCATGAGCATGGGGGCGCTGTGCGTGCCCCCCTCCCCCCCAGCACAGCGGGGGAATAACCCCCGCAGCGAAGGGGTTATAATAGTCATCTAAAATCAGCCGAACTACAAATTCTGATTTACTCACCTGTTATCAGGAGAGACCTCAGTGCTGCATCTTTGAGCCCAGTACTGATCCTGAAAAGTAATTGTAACCATACTTACCAGTAACTTGAATTTCCTTCCATAGGCTAACATTGACTGGTTTCACTTGTAAATTCTTCCAAGTGTGGAGTTTTGGAACTTTAAAATATTCACCTAAAATCATCCGAACAACGAATTCCAATTTACTCACCTGTTATCAGGAGAGAACCCAGTGCTGCCTTTTTTAGCCCGGCACTTACCCTGAAAAGTAATTCTAACCGTATTTACCAGTAAGTTGTATTTCCTTCCATAGGAATCCATTGTCTGGTTTTCACCAGAAAAGATCCTAAGTGTTGATTTTCATAAACTACAAATATTCCTTAAAAATCGCCTGTATGACTTAAACACATTCTTCCAACTGTTTTTCAGGAGATACACCAGAGTAAGAAAAAGTAACGATAACACTAGTTACCTGCTAAGTGAATTTCCTCCCATAGGATAACATTGGTGATTCTATGTGAAAAAGTGTCAACTTTTAAAATACAATAGTATTCCTTAAAAATCACTACTGTAACCAAAACGCTTTTACTCAACTGTTTACAGGAGATGTCCCAGGACTGAATCTAGGATCCAGTCCTATGGTTAGAAAAGTAATCCATAAAGTAACTAACTGCATTGAACTAGAAATTCACATTGAGCTCAATGTTGCATTGTGTTTGAAATTGTGTTGCCCATTGCAACAACTGTAACTACTGTACTTAAAAGTCTATTGCCTATTTGCAAAGTATTTCAACTAAATTAATTCATTCTGAGACAGTATATTTTGTAATGTAATGTATGATGTAATTATAATGTATTTTAAAAAATAAAATCTCTAAAAATAAATAGTTTAAAAAATGTAGTAAATCTGTATAAAAAATATAATATAGGAAATAATACATTTAAAAATTGTAATTTACAAAACCTTTGAAATACACTGAAAAAAATAGGTTTCAGACATGTTGTAGTTAGGAATTAGCATTTAAAAAACCTTTGAAATTCACTGAAGAAAACATAGGTTTCAGACATGTTATAGTTAGGAATTAGCATTTAAAAAACCTTAGAAATTCACTGAAAAAACATAGGTTTTAGGGGTGTTATAGTTAGCTGGACATTTCTCTTGTACAAAACCATTGAAATTCCTCCGTTATAGTTAGTTGTTCTAACTATAACTCGCGCACCCACAATCCACTGCTGTGCTGATGATGTCACATATTACAGCATTCATGACATGGTCAGTGCCATCATTGATGACATCTCAAATGACATCACCGATGACATCACTGATGACATCATCCAGTAAATGTTGTTTGGTTCGATATTTAAATAAGTATTATATATATATATATAGCAATCTGCATTGAAGGCTGAGTGGATGTATAAGTGTCTGGATGGAGGATTTAGTAGCACTAATGTGACATTGTTGAGCAAAACCTCCTTATGGGTTTTTGCAGGACCAGCTGCTCCCACTAACCCATGTGGAGACAGGCATGGCTGGGGGAGAAGCTGGCCCCCATTGCTACACCAAGTAACTGTTGATATAATGCACTTTGAAACATAAATATGTTACTGTGTAGACAGTAATCAATCATGTTTGTGAGCATCTTGCTTTGATGCTTGCATACGGCCGGTCTCCTTCTAAGATAGTGTTGTATGGCCCTCACTCCAATCTTATGATTGATACTCGTGTAGAGTGCTGTCTATAGTTATTAACAAATAATCATTTTGTCACTTGAAATCTTGAATTTTTGATAAAAAGTCCCCATTATCTTTTATGTACGAGAGGAGCTATTGGACGTGCTCCTGTAGAAAATAGTTAACGTATGACAATGTTCTCTCCAGTAGACTATTCTGCGCAGAGATTATCTGTTGTCCCAGGGGCTTGAGTGTTTTTTTAAAATATTTTGGGGATGAAGTATATTACTGGTTTGGTTGGGGTGTCGTTCCTCAAGAATTTATATTCATCTATTGTTAGAAGCCCCGAAAAAGCCACAGGAAAAGTGGTATCAAATATTAAATAAGTGCTCATTGGACTTGATCCTATTGATAGTAGAAGAGCTTGTGAATATTTTGAAAACTTTGAAAGAAGAATTATCAGTAATAAAAAGAGAACTTGAGCAACATGAAGAGTTAAAAGACATCTTAGAAGACATCAATTCAAAATTGGAGAAATACGTGAAATAAATACACGACAGGAAGATAAAAAAGTCTCGGAGAGATACAATAGATTATAAATTAGAAGAAGTTTATACTTGAGCTGAGGTTTATGATCAAAGAAGATGGAAAAAACCCAGCAACGAAAGC
The DNA here is from genome assembly GCF_964261635.1 of Lissotriton helveticus. Classification (NCBI taxonomy): domain Eukaryota; kingdom Metazoa; phylum Chordata; class Amphibia; order Caudata; family Salamandridae; genus Lissotriton; species Lissotriton helveticus. Next base: position 285,267,443 of record NC_136073.1, read on the forward strand.
AGTTCATTGCAAGAAAGTTTGGTCACAGAGGCGGATATAGCTCAGAATACAGCGCCTTTAAATAGTGAACCAGGCACCTCACAACAAAAAGAAAAGCATCCACCTTCAACAAAAGCACAAAAAGCATCTTTTTTGGTCACAAACCCAGCGGCCAACAATGCTCCATGAACTGTAAAACCCAGAGGGGCAAAAGAAACAGTGGAAGAAATAGAAAAAAGAACCACGAGGAGCCAGACAAAGACAGTTTAGCTATCAACATCTCAAGTATGTTGAGTGGCGCATATAACCTTAAGCACCCTTGTTAATTCAGAGTTTTAATTCACACACGTTGAAATTTTCCCCGTCTTAATTTTACGAACAGATATTTTGTGGCTTAGAACATCTGGAATTCTTCGCGTTAAGTAAGCTGGCGGTACTGTACACAATACCAGTTGATCAGAATCAGGCATTATTGTCTAGGTAGTTGCTCAGAGTCATTTACTATGTAATACAATAATGTTTGCTTTAAGAACCTTTGTTTTTTCGAATGACGCCAATCACGAAAACTGGTGAAGCTGTGAGAACAACTGCCGAATGAAGCAGCGTTTGTAAATGTAGGTGTTTTTCACACTTCAATAAGAATTATGATGTGAGATTATCTTTGCATGAGATAGGTCCCTCTAATGATCTTTTTGATTGAAGCAGTGTCCTAAACTGAGTAATTCATTAAACTTTGTAATCGTGTCTCGTGAATCATGCATGCGTTCACCGCATAAGCGTCTGTCATCTGTTGAAACATTGTATCTTATATTTTAATACAAAATGGTCTACCGCAGCAATTCCACTCGCGCTTAAGGAGCGCATCACAAAACATCATATAGTCTACATGCTGAGCAGTAGTGGACGGTAAGGGGCTAGTTTTGGCAAATCTATGATTTAGTTAAATACCGAGAGATCGCATTGAATCATGAAACGTGGTACCCTAATCAGACTTATAATGCTGAACTCATAACATTGTATATTGTAATAAAACCTTTGATGCGTTCTGTTTTTTGAATTAGTGAAGGACTTGTACTGATTTGCGTTATTCATGTATTTGTTTTCAGACCCCTGAGGAAGGGTCGAGTAGGACCCGAAATGCATTGGGTTTACAAGATACTGCAAATGAATGACTTTCGCACCTGAGAATACAAAATGCTAGAAGGATGTTTATACAAGAAATAAAATTAAGAATAAAACTTTTGATGAGAAATCAACAACGATTTATGTGAATGTTATTTGGATATCAATAAGAGGAGAAATATCATGTTTCAATACAAAGGTGCACACATATAAGGGAAAGGAGTTCCTGACCCATACAGTTTTGGATTTTCAAGGGCACTGCCAGACACAGTGCAACAGATGTTGTAGCACACCAAGAATAAATTGAAAAATTTAAATAACCAAAAAATATCGGAGTGCACTGAGAAAACTCTGTCCTATTTTGAGTGTTAATGTAACACGTTTGCGGTTGCAGTCCCTGTCTGACACATAGTAACTTTTTCCCCAGATAATAATAATAATAATAATACTGATATTTATAGAGCGCGAACAGCTACCTCACAAGGAGGTGTCCCGGCGCTGAATGAACATTTTCTTGTTAGGCCGAGCAAGAAGGGGGGAGTGCTTAGCTTTTTTGGGTATAGAGGCAAGTCTTTAGTTGCTTCTTAAAGCTGGCTTCTGTCGTAGCAGATTGGATGGTGGCAGGCATAGCGTTCCAGAGTATCGCCGTGCCAGCAGAAAAGGACCTGCCTCCGAGTCTAGCTTTCTTGGCACGTGGGACGAATAGCTGAAGCCGAGAGTTGGATCGCAGGCACCTCTCCTGGTAATACCGGGGGAGTCTGAGTTTTAAGTAGTTGGGACAGGTCCCCTTTAATGCTCTAAACGCCAAGGTTAGAGCTTTAAACTTTATTCTGCTAGCCACAGGGAGCCAATGCAGATCGTGCAGATGCGGAGAGACATGCTGTCTAAAAGGAATGTGCTTTAGCAGTCTCGCAGCCGCATTCTGCATGATCTGCAGGCGTTGCACCAAATATTTGGGGAGGCAGAGATAGAGGCCATTCGCATAATCCAATCTGGACGTAACTGTTGCATGAACTACCAATTTGCGACAGTCTACTGGCAAAAGAGAGAGGAACTTTCGGAGATTCCTGAGTTTGTAGAGACATACAGTTGTGACTTGCTGTATATGTGAGGAGAAGGAGAGACCCTCGTCCCATCTTACACCCAAATTATTCGCATTGGTGCAAGGTAGAGGGGGTGGGCCCATTTCAGGAGGCCACCACAGGTCCGAGGGGGGACGAGTGTGTTTGCCAAAGTAGACGACCTCTGTTTTACCTGCATTCAGTTTTAGTTTGTTGGCATTCATCCAATTGGCAACATCTCGAAGACAACCCCTTAGCTTACTAAAAGCTGCCTCAGACACATCAGAAAAGGGGAAGACTAATTGCGTATCATCTGCATACGAAATTGCCTTAACACCCCATTTAGCAATCAGGGTAAAAAGTGGGGCTAGATAAACATTAAAAAGTAAAGGGCTAAGTGCCGAAGATAGCCCAATTTCCCCCTTCGTCTGAATTTCTTATGATTATTTGAGTGTTATTATTTAATTTGGTCATGAGTTGGTGGTATTGTAATTTCTGCTTGTTAATTTTGTCTCTTTTAGTTTCTCTCATTTTGTGGTTTAGTTGTTTGATTCCTGCAATTATTTGGTCATGAAAGATATCAATTGAGTCTCTCTGTGTTATTGGGTTAAATGTAGATTTGGGTTTAAATGGTGTTTTTTAGTGTCTTGTTCATTTACGCCATTGGTCCTCTCACCTATTGTCTCCGTAATCTGGTTGTCATGTGCGGAGCTTGTGTCTTCCTCCCATAGATCATGTAATTCCCGCAGTATTGGCAGGTCAGATGGTGTTGGATTGTAATAGGGAGACAGTGGTAATGATTCATTATTCAGGTCCAGCTGTGGTTTATTTTTTACATTTTCACGGAGGAGATGACATTTCTTTAGTTGTAACTTGTGCACACCTTTAAAAATGTCATTTCTTGTTGATGCATAGTTAAACGTGCTCTCCGGGCAGTAATATAGATCGAGAGACAGGAGTTGTTGCTCCGCCTTGTTAAGGTCCACATTTGTCAGATTGACTATGGTTTGACTTGAAACTTGGTTTGTATTTAGTTTCGCTTCCATCTGCGCACAAGTTCTTACTTTTGTTCTCCTCTGTTTTGCCATGTGCCTCTCCCGCCAGCGTTTGGTGGATCTGTTTGACCTTGTCCTCGTCTGTTTGCCTTAGGTCTCGGGAGCAGAGTCTGTCTGCACTCTAGGCATAAAAAATCCAATTTGTGTGCAAGTGACAATTTTGATGGAATTTGCGCACCTCTTGCCTCACGAGGAACTGTTTCCATTTCGCTCTCAAAAGCTGAGCTTAAATCAGAGACTGAGTTGTCATGAGGTCTTCCCCTGTTGCTTACTGCATTGGTTTTGGCAGAGCTGGTTCCCCCATATTTGGATATTTATAACGAATCATATCTCTTGGCAAATGTAAAATATGGCCGCATTCATAATCTGCCTTGTCTCAGTCGAATTTATATGTTTTTCTTTCCCGTATGTTTTCTTCTTCTTTTGACAGTCTTTTCATAATTTCTTCCCTCAGTTTAGCTGCCTCTTCGCTTCTTCCCATTTGACTCCATTCATCATTTATTGTTTCAATTTGTTTCTGCAATTTAGTTCTATCAGATTCAGCATATTTTTCCAGAATGGTAATTAATTTTCCTGAGGAGTCCAGGTTCGTCTCAGCCCACTCCTTCATCATTGCAGGGTTGGTGTTTTCATAGCTGGTAGCTATGAGTATTTTAAGACATCGTGGGATCCTATCTAGATACTGCTGTAGAAATTTCCCCTCCCACCACTTGCTTTTCTCTACATGTCTGAAAGTATCTTCTAGACTGATGTTACTGTTGCGAGAGAAAGAGCGAGAGAGAGAGAGAAAGATATTTACTTGAAAAGTTTATATAATTTCAAAATTATAAAATAAATTAAAATTAATAGTTTATTAATTGTTTTAAAGTAAATATATATATTATTTATTATGTATGTGTGTTTACCTTTTTTAATTAAGTTTATATGTTATAGTTGTTAAGCTGTATATTAAATCTAATGTATATTTTATAATTTCGTTATTATATAATGTATTTAATATTTTGTATTTTATATATATTTTTATATAAATATATATATATTTATTTATATATATATATATATATATATCTATATATAAAATTGATTTTGTACAACTTTTTTGTTTAACGTCAATATTTTTGTACTTACCTGTTTATGTATAGGGAGTCGATATTTTTGCATTCAATATTTTAACTTCGATATTTTTTATGTATAATTCTAAAGTCACTATTCTGTCAGCGAACCCTAACACCCAATGGAGAAAGAAGCTCAAAGTCACCACACATGCAGCTTCACAGAGCAAGGGCATTGAGCGATCCTTATCCATATCCAAGACACAATTGAAATCCCCCACCCCATATGCACGTTGTCAGTGAATCCTGCAATATCAATGGGATCATGTGCTTTGGAAAGCCAGATTAGTCTGTGTTGGGTGCATACAGAGAGATTATATTTAAGCGCTACCATTCAGCAGCCTTCAAGGATAATATAACAACCTTCTGGGTCCACTTTGCTTGTAAGTACCTCTAGAAGGAACATCGGAGCCTGCCATATAAGCGCACCCATGGCATATGCAAAATTCCAAGTGCAACATAATTGACCCCCGACCTCTTACACAGCTTTGCCAGTTCTCCCACAATCAAGTGCATCTCCTAGAGGCATGCAAGCTGATTGTGGTAGTTCCTAGTGTATTGGTATAACTCATGTCGCACACAGGGAGTGTCCATGCCCCAGTTATTCTATGTCAAGAAATTATAGTGGGGTATGTGTGTGGGAGTGTTGTCAGGCATGAAAATGCTGCAAAATACCTAATAACAACCCTCAGATGAGTCATACAGGATATCACCATGATTCCAACAATAAGGGATGCAATACCCCACCCCCTGTCTGTGTGGCAGTGTGGGGCTGACCCCCCATATATAGCCTGCTATCTCCAGGCCTTTAGGGACGACAGTATGGGAAATTATAGTTCTGCATAATGTAGCATAAGTGAAACAAACTGTAATTAACATAACCCCAATGGAACTCCCACCCCAGCATGTCTCCGTATACACCCCATGACAAAGATTAAGCAATAACACATGAAAAGGTAAACCTCATGGAAAAAGGCAGTCCCATCTCCTTTGGGTTATGAGGGGTGTTGCTGCATAAGCTCGTCAGCAATCCCTGGGGGTAAGCATGTAGGCCACCCACCAGCTCAAGGCAACGCCCCTCAAAAGCAGCAACAGCAGGTCACTGTGCCCCTCCCGGCATAAAGAGCAGTAGAAATCAAAACGCACAATGGAGATACAGCCAAATCATATCATCAAAAAGTCTGGTAGTGAGGCTCAGCCCAAGCCTCGGAGAGGTGCTGGATGTATGTGTTCCAGTATCTGATTCTGACCCTTGATCCGAGTCCGGTACTGCGAAAGGGTTTGAGATATGGTGGAGCACCTCCATCATCAACTGTGCTGTTCCTCTACTGCCTGCTGTGTCATGGGGCGACCACCTTGCCACCAAGAGTGCTGCCTGGAAGAGCGCCCACTGCACTCTCTCTGGCACAGTACCATCATCCTCTGGGAGGGAGACACCCAGGCCTCTGTCATGTAATTCCTACACATCTATATAGGATCTGTGTGTTTAGACAGCTTAAACTAAGGGATTGGTGTTCAGACTGATTCCAGACACACTTAAAGGATATGTTAGTTTGTAGACCAGCTAGCTCATAGTACCACTATAAGCCCCACAACCTTACCAAGGAGTGCATAGTTTCTGGCAACTATCGAACATGTCAACCCTGAACCCTCAAGGATCATCGAAACAGTAGAGTACTTTTTCGCTAAGTCACTCATTCTCACTTGTTCTCAGAGAGATACACAGAATAAACATGACAACCCTGATCCCTCAGGGATCGTGGAAACAGTGCAGTACTTTTCTCTAAGTCACTCATGCTCCCGTGTTCTTAGAGGGATGCACAGAATAAGCCTCATTCAAGTATAAAGCATGTGTGCTGCAACAACTATTAGAGAGAAACAGAATAAAAGCACCAAAAGAGTAAATAAAAGGTAGAATTCTACCATTGTGGTAAAACAGTGAACATGTGCGGGCACATATATACAAGGCAGTAATCATGAGTACTCCTACAATGCAAACCCTAACTAGATTTACCTAAGTGTACCTAGAATGTATGTAGGTGTATAACTAAGAATCCCCCTAGGAAATATCCAACCTCATTATCTGATGGGAGAGAACGAAGGAATCCGTCTGGGTCTTGAGTTGGACACCCAGCAAGGAATATCAGACTTCTGCGTGCTGGAATGTATGCGTGCAGGGACTTCAGTATCTTGTGTCAGCATGGTTGCTTCTCCTCTGGTTTTTACAGTGATGATCTTGTACTTATATCCCCAAAAGGCACCCTTGGGGGTTCTACCTATATGTGTCATAGTACTGTGGGCGAATTGGCCAAGGATGATGATAGTGGTGACTTTTGTACAGAGGTATTATGCAGAAGATGGTAATCATGCTGTGATACTAAGAATCCTAATGCATAATAAATTAGGATAGTTTTTTAAGCAAACCACACAACATTTATTTGGCACCTAACTAGGTAAAAGGTCAGCACCAGAGCTGTTACCTACAGCAAGGTAGGATAGATGTAGGTAAAAGGTTGTGCAACTACCTTGGCCTATATTGGGGTACATTGGATACCTCCTCTGGATTTTGGAAGAAGTGAGTCACATCAGCATCCACCACAATCAACCTAGCCAGGAAGAGCAAGGCATACTTCATGCCCAGTGTGCTTCACCACCATCTTGGAATTTCAACATATTTGGACCTCCTCTTTGTAGTCAGGATAAGCCATGACACCTGCACCATCATAATGCCCCTGCCCCTGGTTTGGAAGAGCTGCAAAATAAGAAGATCTCTGTTCCTTTAGTTCAGCATTCTGGCAATCAGAGAGTGAGGGCCAGTGCAAGGCAGCAGGGGATGCCCCGGGATGTGGTGTGCCCTTTCAATAGAGAAGAACTTGGGAAGACGTCTCTCCAGCACCGTATCCAACTGCCAGCCCTTGTGAAACATTTCCATTTCGTGACCCTCGAATTGTTCAGGGATACCCAGAAGAAGGATGCTGTTGCGCCAAGAGTGGCCTTCCGCATCCTCAGCTCAGTGTTGCAACTGCGATACCTCTGTTTGCAAGAGTTGAACCTACGATTGCACCTCTTGCATTGTTAGCGGCATCAATGTAAGGAACGTTTCATTCTTATCCACTCACGCCACCAACTATCTGTGATCTATACAAAGGAAGTTCACCTGAATGTTAACTGCATTGTATTTGGTCTCTAGAGAAGTCCTCATATTTAGAACAGCTTGCAGGATCTTTCCAAATTGGCCAGAAAAGCTGTGCCTAACTCATAATGCACACTGCAAATGATGCACTGAAAACATTCACAAACAGTAATTTCGTATGCACATTTCATTGTTTTACAAGACAGAAAAGCACACAAAAAATAAAAGAAACCATAACTTCCAATCTACTTGCCGAAGGGGGTCCAAAAACTTGCACTAAGGCATTCATACAAGTAGCTTAAAGCGAAGGTGCTATGAAATGTTGCATGCCCATGGCACACTAAGAATGCCATTTCATAGCCTTTTAAACAGAGTAATCAACTGCCTAGTATCAACAAAATTGCATATGTCTTGTGCAGCTGTGTAGGCATATGTTGTTGCAGAGTGACTCCACCAGATGTGCAACAGCTGCAAAATGCAGATTCACAGGGAAAGTGTAGTGAATTACCATATAGAATTATAGATAAGTGATAGGTATTAAAATGGGTGTCTTTCAATAATGGGTTCTGAGTAATATTAAATAGACAACTCGAGTAAAGCTGCCACTCAGAATCCAAAATGAACAACATCTGTGTTATTCACTGTTACCCATCTAAAATGTTATATTACCTGTGGCCCACTCAACATATCTGCCCCTGCTTTCAAGAGCATGTGGGGCGGGAGTAGTGGAGTTATGGGGGTGCCACACACAACATGGACTAACATGTCTTAATCCCCTGCCACATATGACACCTGGAACCCCCGTCATTAAAATTAAACATATCAGGTGCCTTGCCATTAATCTACATGATAATCTGCATTTACCATCCCCTCTCAACCCACATATACAAAAATTATACTTGATCTCTCGTCATACATCTCTACAACCCTCTGTGCGTTTTCTTCCCATTTCCACCTGAAGCTGTGCTCTCTGTTCTCCGTCATAGCAGAAAGCCAGCACATCAGCAGCTTAAATTTCCTTTATAATGTAGCAGCAATGGGAACAACTTGTGACGCCCACTACTGCTGGGTTATAGCAGTCGATAACCACCTGTAAAATGTGTTATTTATAAGTTGTTCCCAGTGAGAGCTTTACAGACCAATGCTATTATTAGTATTACATTGCTACTCTGTTTCATCATTCCTGTCGTCTTTTAAAGTTCTTAATCAACTTCAGTTTCTTCATATCCCTAACCAAGTCACTCTTTTTAACATACTCTAACAAACGTTGCCATTTTCTTGACATCTAATTTGACAAATTGTTGTGAACCTTTTCTGCAAGTGCCAAAATGTACCACCTCAACTTTACTCTCCTGTTCTGCATTCTCATGTTTTAAATTCATTTCATAGTTTGAGCTTTGGTTTTGCCTCCATTGGCTCAAATCTACAGCTGCTCTAACTAACCATCTCCTCCATCTTTAATCATGAAAATGTACTCACCTTTATTATTTTACATGCTTTCTCACACATCACCTACTTTTATGAGCACCTTTAGGCATCTTGCTTTTTTACTTATGTTATGTTCATAAGCCTCTTACTGTGCCCATGCCATTCCGCCCCGTCTCTCCACTTTACTACCTCCAGCATACACCAGAATGTTTCCTGTTGAAGAAGCTCTTATTGTGCTAGGCTCCAAATTCTCTTCTACCTTTTCTCAAGGCTGTTTGCAATCAAATGATTAGAATATAATTTCTTTTATCATCAGGTATTTTATTTCTGACCATCATTCACACTTTCTTCTCTCTTCATTATCGCTGAACTAAACAATGTCTTTTATATTATTGATCACTTTATTTCCTGCTCCATTCTGTCCACTCTGCCCTCTTTTTAGACCTCGTGCCCCCGTATTATGAGTTGGCCACTATATTTCGATATGGGCAGTAAATCCTGTTACTGCATATTTAGAATTACAAGTATTTCAATACAAACCACATTCTCTGGGTAAATGTCAACAGACCTGCTGCAATTTATTGGAGGAGCTTTTGGTGCAGTAAGCATGCAATTCCACATTGTATTTCCCCTTATTGAGGAAAACTACCAATTGGTTGGTATTCATTCAACGTGATAAATTTCATCTCAGGGAAGAAGGATTTGATTGGGTGTGCTAAATATTGCACCACTTAGGGACACACTCAATATGAGGGCCTTAATCTATTGTTTCCTACTTTTCTTCTCCTTTTGTCTCTCCCTCTGTAATTATTCTCCATCCTGGAATGAGCAGACCTCTTGCTTCTTTTCAATTTAGTATTGTATTTTTCAAACTCGGTTCTTTATCATCTTAATACCCTCCCCAGTTAGTCTATCATTCCCACATTCATTATTTCCTCTTTTTTCCTCCATTGTCAGTTTAATGTGAGTAACACATTTGTTTTCAACTTTTGGTGCTAATCTTCACAACATTGTCCCTAGCTCTGTATTTGTTGATCATTGTTAGATGATAATAGCATTGATAATCTCTTTGTTAGATAGCACTCCCTACCTTATTTCTGCCATTTCTAAATTCTGTGAGTACGTACTGTTACTATTATTGGTATTACCCATTTTAATGGGATGACATTTACCATTTCACAGTATATGTCAATGGTGAGTATTTTAGTTCACAGCCATTTTAAACTTCTCCTGTTTCCATGTCAGTCTCTTAACACTCCCTAACCCTATGAATATGTACATTCTAAATCCTCTTCCCTTTATCTTTCCTCTGCTGCCCACAACATACGATTAAATTTAGATAGCCACGCATTTGCTGTTGCTTGCAGTTTTTAGCACTCCAGAATAGGCGCAGCCAATGCAGATAGGAGCAGTGAGGTGCAAGGGTGGGGTATTAGACATACAATGATGAGAGAAACTTACATTTGGTTTTCTTTTTTTAAATTTAAGTTTCTAATGTCATTGCATGTCAAATCCATCCCCTCCCTGCCCCAACTCCCCACTGCTCTTACCTGCACGGCCGTGCCTGCTCCTGAAGATTTGCTAATTCCTCACCATTCCCACTACCTAGATTCTTACATGCCTTTTCCCAGCAGGGACTTCATCATTGAGAGCAGTATACTAACAACACATGCTTAAAAGGACTTCTGCTGATCACATTCTGTATGAAAGATACTTCACTTTGTAATTGAGTCATTCATTAGTGGGGTGAGATGTGGAATTTCTACAAGGCTGGCCCTGACAGACCAAGATACAATCTATCTTCAATATCTTCCCAACAACCAAGATCTTAATTGATTCCATAATTCCTCAATTTGAAAGCAGCTGAACATTTTCAACAGGAATACTTTAATATCATACCCCGTTTGATGATCTCACTACCCCATCTTCAAAAAACTTTTTCTGAAGGCTTTGCAGCACAGTTCAATTAAATGTTTACATCAATGACCCAAGTCATTTTCATTTGTATCTTCTCAGTGTTTAAGCTCTTCTTTAAAAGCCCTCAATCTAGATGGTTTACCCATACCAGATTAAAGTCATGCCCTAATCGATAGGCCCAACCTAAGAAAGGTCATATAAATTAAAAGCAGTTTAATGAACAAAACATTATTATTTGATGGGTATGATCAATGTCGCATATATAACTCCTTACATGGGTATCTGTGGTCCAAACTACTAAAATCTGTTGATTTGTTTATTTTTAAATCTCAATGTAGCACTTTGTCATGCCAAAGAATGTCATTGTGCTTCACAAGATATACTAAAGTGGGGAATTTTCATTTTCAAAGGTTAGTGCGAGTCACTCTAGATGTCTTAAATATCTTGTTCGGAATCAACACACTGTAGGCTGTGCGAGAAGTTTTTAGTTTTTTCCTGAACCTTGAAAAGTTTGAGTACTAAGGAGAGAGGGATCTAATTTCCAGAAGTTTCAGCCTTGTACATTGAAATGTTCACCATCAAATAATCTGAGCTCATGAGAATGCACTAAGGTTGATTTCTATAGACAGAGCTCAGGTGTTTTTGGAGGCTGATACTAGTTAATGTTTTGGAGAGATACAGAGCATGGAATGATATTGTCATGATAGTGGTCCTTACTCCCAGTGCATGACCAATATGCTCTGGTGATAGCGGTTTTAATTTCATATGTGCTCATGTCATTTCGATACTCTGTGTGAAATTTGATTTTACAAAATTCTCGCTGTATTTTAATGATCGTGTATTTGCACATTGTACTTTTACTTAGCCCCCATGTTCATTTACCTGCTGCCTCCTCTGCCTTGCGCCCCGTTCCACCGCGGGTGTTCCCATTTGTGTGGAGGGCGCGTCGGCAAATAGCTGGTCCCCGATCCCATTGGCTAAACCTGGTCAGTTGGGACGCCAGGCTCGGAATCGGCCCTATTTAAACGGCGCGATTAGAATTGCTCTGTTGGTCCTTACTCCCAGTGCATGACCAATATGCTCTGGTGATAGCGCTTTTAATTTCATATGTGCTCATGTCATTTCGATACTCTGTGTGAAATTTGATTTGACAAAATTCTCGCCGTATTTTAATGATCGCGTATTTGCACATTGTACTTTTACTTAGCCCCCGTGTTCATTTACCTGCTGTCTCCTCTGCCTTGCGCCCATTCCACCGCGGGTGTTCCCGTTTGTGTGGAGGGCGCGTCCGCAAATAGCTGGTCCCCGATCCCATTGGCTAAACCTGGTCAGGTGGGATGCCAGGCTCGGAATCGGCCATATTTTAACGGGGTGATTTTCTCCACGCATAGCGGACGCGCACAGCGGGCGTGCGCTGAAGTTGCGCCTAAGTTAAGCCCGTCTGCGCCCGTCCGCACTGAGTACGCGCCGGAAGCCAGGCGGGCTGGCCCTCGCTTCATCCTTCTGGCTAATCGTGAGTTGTACACCAGGTCCACACTACTCTCTCTTAGACCTCTGCTGAGGACATGCCACTTTACTACATCTCCTGACAACCTTTCTAAGATTCAATGTTGCAAGAGGCCCCTAAGATCAATACGCTCCCGTCACCCCTTCAAAAATCGGGCTGATTTGGGGAGATTTTTGCCCGGAGTTAATCTTATAAAGGAGGCTGGCTTGCTTATAAATTCTAGGTCCTTGGTCCGTAACAATGCAGCTTTTAATGACTTTGTTTCCCCAAAGAAACCCCCGTTGGGTCTTTATAACTGAAACTTGGGGTTCTGATTGTTCCGGTTCGGATCTGGTGGATGCAGTCCCTGAGGGCTACATTCTGACCAGGATGGATAGGACTGGGTGCAGGGGTGGGGGGCTGGGAATTCTTTTTAGAGATACTTTTACTTGCTGCACTGAGCCTCTTTCCTCGCCCTCTGACAACTTCGAGGCAATGCACTTTTCCATTAACTTTCTCCCCTCAGCTTCCTTTTCTGGCATCCTCTGCTACAGACCCCCCGGTCCCAGAACTACCTTCTCCCAAAATATTTTCAAACTCATAGAGCCTTTTGTTGATAAGCCCTATTTTAGCATCTTGGGCGATTTCAATTTTCATTTAGAGGCCACAGAGGCCAAGGACACGATGGCACTAGTAGGTGGTCTAGGTGCATGTGGCTTGGACTAATTGTTGGTGGGCTCTACGCACTCGGCTGGCCACACGCTGGATGGCATCTTTTCAAATGATGCCAGATTAACGACTGGTACACCTATCCCCCCTCTCCTGGTCTGACCATCGGGCAATTCCCTTTTATCTACAAGTTAACCCTATTTCATCCAATAAATTTAATGGCAACTCCTTGAAACCAGAAGAAACTACAAAGAGATTAATGATGACAGCCTTGCACTTTTTATGGATGCTTTTAGCTGTCTTTCCCCTTCTGACCCAAACGGGGCTGCCGCTAGTCCCTAGCCCTAGCCAACGCTCTAGATGCTCTTGCTCCGGCTAAACGTCACTACTCAGCCCGAAAGAGTCCTTCACAGCCTTGGTTTTCTGACCATTTAAGAGTACTGCGTCAGAAGTGTAGGCAACAAGAGAGGTCCTGGCATGCCCACCCTGACTCACGGGAAAAGCCCTACACAAATCTCTATTGAGAGATTATAAGAAAGCCATTATTGAGGCAAAAAAGAGTCATTTTTCTAACTTGACGGCCTCCCTTACATCATCTCGAGACCTTTTTAAAATGATTGAATCACTATCTGTACCCAAAGTAGCCGACCCCACTACTGAAACACAGGAGCTCTGCAATAATATTGCGAGCTTCTTTCACTCTAAGATTGCTGACATTTACACCGCCCTTGAAATCCGCAATCATGAGTTGGATGTCAACGCAGCAGGTGCCTCCCCTCCCCCGTCCTTCTCCATACTGAGAACCTCGTAGTTCCTCCCAAACTTCGGCTCACCGGTTTCCCTCTCCTGACTTTAGAAGACCTGAACCTTCTTCTAGATGCCACCAAGTCTTGTTCTCCCCTTGACCCTTGACCTCTAACAACTCTGAAGTCTTGCAGAAGGAGTATTCTTCCTCCTCTATAGGAGGTTGTGAACATGGCTATCAGTGAGGGGATCTTCCCCTCATCCTGGAAGACTGCCGTGGTTAAACCATTGCTTAAAAAGCCCTCTCTGGATCCGGGGGTATTAAAAAACTATCGTCCTATCTCCCTACTCCTAGCCCCTGCTAAGATACTGGAGGCCCATATAAATCGAAACTTCTCGGCCTTTATTGAGAATTGCAATGTATTGGATATCTCTCAACACGGGTTCCGGGCCGCTCACAGCACGGAATCAGCCCTCACGGTTGTGATTAACAACATCCGCTCGGAGGTAGATAGGGGACATCCCACCCTGCTGGTGTTGTTAGATCTCACAGCAGCGTTTGGCAACTTATCCCCATCAAGCCTGATCTCTAGGCTCAAGGATATTGGCATTGAGGGCACTGCCCTCATGCTACTCTCCTCCTTTTTACATCATAGGGAGCAGAGAGTTAAGATGGGCAATTTGCTCTCCGCCACCCAAGCAGTGCAATGTGGGGTACCTCAGGGCTCCTCGCTGAGCCCGTTATTATTTAACATCTATGTTACCCCACTTGCTAAGGTGGTGAGATTTTTCGGTCTGGAGGTGCTGTTGTATGCCGACAATACCCAGATCTTGGTCTCAATAACCCAGTCAGCAAGCGACGCTGCCCCTAAGTTTATAGCCTGTATTGAGGCGGTTTCCCAATGGATGGTGAAAAACTTTTTAAAGCTGAACGGTGAAAAGACCGAAGTCATGATCTTTGGAGGAAGTCTGGATTCATGGTTAAAGGACTGGTCACCATCCTCCCTGGGGGAATGTCCTCTCCCCACTATCTATGCCAGGAACCTGGGTGTTCTAATTGACCCCGCCCTATCATTCGACTCTCAGATTAGCAGAACGGTGTCTACTTGTTGCGCCATCATTAGAACACTAAGGAAAATCGCCCCGTACCTGTCCCAGGCAGCCCGGAAACAAGCAACAGTGGCCTTGGTTTCATCCAGGCTAGACTATTGTAATGCCCTGTATAGTGGCATTAACAAAAGTTCCATCCACCGCCTTCAAATGGTACAGAATGCGGCGGTCAGGATAGTTCTTAATTTACCTAGGCTAGCCTCTGTAACCTTGGCTAGAAGGGATCTCCACTGGCTTCCGATTCCCTCTAGGATCTCTTTTAAACTTTTCTGCCTGGCCCACAGTGCTG
This sequence comes from Lissotriton helveticus, assembly GCF_964261635.1. Lineage (NCBI taxonomy): Eukaryota > Metazoa > Chordata > Amphibia > Caudata > Salamandridae > Lissotriton > Lissotriton helveticus. The sequence continues at coordinate 285,282,548 of NC_136073.1, forward strand.
TTCATGGCACAGGATCAGAGGGTATTAGGTCCCTTCTGTGTGTCTACACCCCTAGAAGAACCCTCCGTTCAACATCCAAGAACCTGCTTTCGGTCCCCAGATTTGCAAAGGCAAAATGGGGAGGTAGAGCCTTTTCCACCTTGGCTCCAAAACTCTGGAACTCTCTTCCTTTGGAGCTTGCTAGTCAGCCTTCCTTGGCAATTTTCAGGAAGCGTCTGAAGACTTGGCTCTTCTCTCAGGCCTATTAGTCGTCTGCGCTCCTAGTGGTGTTGCGGTCCTGTATTCGGTAGTCTGGACTCTTTGTCTGTCTGTTTTCGCGCCTTGATGCCCTCTGGGGCTAAGTTCGGGCGCTATAAATCGCCTTTCATTCATCCATTCATGATAGTCTAGCTTAAATATATGGAGGGGGAATAAGAAACTGGACTGGTGGTTTGGTTTGGCTCAGGAACACGAGGTAGCACCTGTAAAGCTTCAATTTACAAGTAGAAATAGGTATGGACTTAAATCAAAAATTATTGTGAGAAATAGGGTTGTTAGTTGAGTGGGGTGGGAGCCCTGGTCAAGAAACAGGCCACAACCCTTTGCAGTTTGAGCCACAACAAGTCACTAAATTAACCTGTACTTAACCCTGGGTAGCTTGGCACCAAAAGCATTCAGGCTTCAACTTTGAGGTAATGTATAAAGTATTTATGCAGCACACAAAGAGTAATAAAGTATAAATGCAACACAAATACAATCCCAAACCAATTTAGAAGTGATTACATTTTAAGAAGTTATTTGCAACTAAAATGGTAAAAATCCAGTCAGTAGAACTGGAGTTATGAATTTTTAAATTTTGGGGAAAAAATGGTGCCTAAAAGATCAAATCTCCAATGTTGGACATATAGTAGTGCGAAACTGGGTCAAAGTAACCAAATACTGCCAACTGCGATGGAGCACAGTTCAGAAACATAAAGTGGATTGAGCCAGGTCAGCGCTTACTTTGGACTTAAAAGTGAAGAAATTATGAGAAAATGTGTCTAGGAAGGTAAAGTTCAGCAAGGCAAGCCTGCATGGGATGTCCGAGGTGGGAGTTTCATTGTGGGATGGCCTTGGGTAGTAGCAGTGGTTCTAGTTTTGAAAATTGAGCATATGGGAACTTTAAGCACCACAACCTAGGGTCAAGGACTGATAAGACACCTCTTGGAAATTCAGGACTTTCTAGGGCTGAGCATGGTTGCAGGTTCTAGATGGTGGGAGCCTTTTATGAAACTGTGACTATAAACAGGAACCAGCAAACTAGCCCTTGGAGTAAGTTCTGGTAGTCCTTGGTGCAGATGAAGATGTAGGGCTCAACAGCAGGGCTGGCCTCTGAGATTTTAAGACAGGCTCTTGGCAGAAAAGTCATCCTTCCAGTACAGCAACAGTCTGGTAGAGTGCACAGCAGGTCACAACAGCAGGCAGTCCTATGAGACCCTTCCACAGAGCCAGTAGTAAACTGAAGAGTGGGTCTGAAGTTCCTATTTTCATACCCTGGTGTCATTCTTCTGGAAGGTGGGAGAAGCTTTTTGAAAGTTCTTTTAAGTGCATGGAATTTTATGACTCCTCTACACTGCCTCCATGCCGGCTGCAATGACTATACAGGGTTGATAGGCCATTTTTGTGAAGGCAGAGCATACGCTATTCAGTTGTAAGTGGGCTGTGCTCAGCTTCGCCCCTGATTATCCCAGCAGATGGCCCACTGAGGCACATCTAATCCCTCTATTGTATGAGTGTCTGGAAGGAATTTACTAATTTATTGTATGACTGTCTGGAAGGAATTTACTAAGTCTAACTGTCAGCTATGCCTAGTCATGTGACCCAAGGCAGACTGCAGGCATAAAGGGCCTAAGGGGAGGAAAAAAGCCAACTTTCTAAACATTGCATTTTTAAAATGTTAATAAAGGCTCCACCTTTACCATTTAAGAGGGTTTATCATTACAATTTCATAGGTAAATAACATGACATAGCTAACTGCTCCCATATAGAGAGTACAGCTTCATAAATGTAATAAGGAATCCCAATGTTATCCCATGGGAGGGGTAGGCCTCACGGTAGGGAATACAATTTTTTTTTCTCTCTATTAGCGCATGTAAAACTTAAAAGGACATGTGCAACCTTTTGATTATACATTACCCTGCACTATGGGGCACCTAGGGGGTAACAAAAGGGGAGTTTAAGGCTTTGCAAGTGGGCTTTTGTTCCAAGTCGATATGGCAGTTCAAAACTGCACTTAGGCTGCAGCTGCATTCCAGGGACATATTTTAAGGTGCTACTTAAATGAGTGTTACAATGAGTGCCGCAAGCCTACTGGTAGCATTTAATTTACAGGCACTGGATTTATGGTACACACTCTTCTTGGCCTTAAAGATAAATTAAATATGACAATTGGGTATAAACCATTTCAACCATATTTTAGGAGAGTGAGCACAAGCACTTTAACACTGGTTGGCAGTGGTAAAGAGGACAAAGTCCTAAGCCCAAAAACACGAATTCCGCAAAAACAAGAGAAAAAAAGCTAAATGTTTGGGGGTGACCCTGTGGAGAGGGCCAGGTCCAATATACACTGTATGCAATAGGACAATAAGATCATATAGGGCCTGGGGGCAGGTGACCTGTTAAGTTATGATCCCTGTACAAACACCTGTTTGTGCAGAGATTGCTATTATCTCACCCTATAATTAATTACGGGGTGCAATAAAGTTGAAACCCTCTTATCTTTCAGCAGGTCAAAATTCCTGTAGTTTAACCCCTTGGATGCGTTGGATGCACTGGAGCCATCCGACGCATCAGTGCTCATGTGTGTCGGACGACTCCCGCTCATCCGACCCCATGGCACAGGGAATCCCTCTGGTGCGGGCACCAGAGGGATTCCTTTTACCCCAAGAGCCTCGGGAGCTGGGGAAGAGCTTCCCCAGCTTCCGAGCCCGCCCCCTGGTTTCCCTGAAATGACAATCAGAGCGCACTTTACGCTGACGTCATTTCAGTGAAACCGAAACTGAAATGAGCCAAGAGGCTCATTTCAGTTTCCCTTTCTACGTGCTCAGGGGGCTATCTAAGTAACAGAACCTGGAAGGGTAACAGAACCTGGTGAGAGCCAGACATGTCACCCCATCCTGGATTTCCCTGGGCGTCTAGTTTTTAAAAATGTATAGGTTTGACAGGTTTCCCTATGTAACTGCAGAGCTATGGTTCAAAATCTACATCTAGGCACTGCAAAATAGTATCAGTTTTCACTGTGAAAATGTGGTGTGTCCAAGTTATATTTTGGGCCGTTTCCTGTCGCTGGCACTAGCCCTACCCTCACAAGTGAGGTAACATTTTTCTTGGAAGACTTTGGGGAATGCGGGATGGGTGGAATTTTGTTGATCCACACATATTCCAGAACTTTACTCCACAGATTTTTTGGTTTGCAAGGGAATCTGGGTAACAGAACCTGGTGAGAGCCAGTCAGGTCACCCCATCCTAGATTCCCCTTGGTGTGTAGTTTTAAAAAATGTATAGGTTTGCTAGGTTTCCCTAGGTGTGGGCAGAGCTATGGTTCAAAATCTACAGCTAGGCAATGCAAAAAAGGGTCCGTTTTCACTGTGACAATGTGGTGTGTCCATGTTGTGTTTTGGGCTGTTTCCTGTTGCGGGCACTAGGCCTATTCACACAAGTGGGATACCATTTTTCTCGGGAAACTATGGGAATGTGAGGTGGGTGGAATTTTGTGGATTCATGCAGATTCCAGATTTTTCCACCACAGAAATGTGAGGAAAATGTGTTTTTTTGACAAATGTTTAGGTTTGAAAGGGATTCTGGGTAACAGAACCTGGTGAGAGCCAGTCATGTCACCTTATCCTGAATTCCCCTGGGTGTCTAGTTTTGAAAAATGTATAGGTTTGCTAGGTTTCCAGAGATGCTGGAAGATTTAGGGTTCAAAATCTACATCTAGCCACCTTGCAAAAAAATTTCCTTTTTCACTGTGACAATGTGGTGTGTCCATGTTGCGTTTTGGGACAATGCCTGTCGCCGGCACTAGGTCTACCCACACAAGTGAGATACCAATTTACTCGGAAGACTGTGGTAAATGTGGGGTTGGTGGAATTTTGTGGATCCACACAGATTCCAGAACTTTCTACCACAGAAATGTGAGGAAAATATTTTTTTTAATACATTTTTATATTTGCAAAGGATTCTGGGTAACAGAAACTGGTGAAAGCCATTCAAGTCACCCCATCCTGAATTCCCCTGGGTGTCTAGTTTTCAAAAATGTATAGGTTTGCTAGGTTTCCATAGGTGCCTGTAGAGCTAGCGTTCAAAATATCCACAAACCCTGGGTACCTTTGGAACTCCTATGATGTTGGAAGGAAATGACGCCAATTTGGCGTGGATACCTGATGTGGTCAAAAAGCTACAGGGGCCTAAGCGCCAACTACCCCAAATAGCCATACAAAGGCTTAGCACGGGGGAGGAAGGCCTAGCAGCAAAGGGGTTAACAATTGAAAAGACCTGGTGTTTACCAGGTGTTTTTTATGATGTAAGCACCAAAATCCACATATTATTCCCAAAAAGTCAGAATAGACCATAATTATTACATCACATACATTTTAAGTACCTTACTGTCTGATTTTATTAGGTGTGATAATTATCACATTTGACAGTGGCTGCAAATAATCGTGAAACGGCCACTACAACGCAGCCATTTCCACGTTTAACTTAACCACGCATGCATTACAACGCATGCGTGGTTACAACGACAGCCTTTACCACGCAAACCTTTACTACGAAATATGTAGTAAAAGTATGTGTGGTAAAGGCTACAAATAAAAAAGAGGGGGATGGGGTGTCTCCCCCCCCAAGAAAAAAACTTGCAAAAAACAGGAGCGTGCAACGTAAACAGGAAGAAGAATGAGAAGGGTTAAGGGCAGGGGAGGGGTATGTGTAAGAAGAGTTTAGGGGTGGGGGCATAACTTTTACCAAGAGTATGACCTTACCCTGCATGAATTTACAACGAAATTCATTGTAAAAGTATGTGTGGTAAAGGAATATTCGTGGAAAAGGCATGCGTTACAACAGAATGCGTTGTAACATCATACAACCTAAATATTCAAGCCAATGCTGTCATTTTCAAAGAGTTCCTCATTATGCGACAATCAATTACTTGCCAACAAATATTACAGAAATGGCTATAGAGGTATTACCTTTACTCTCTGTAATATCTATCACACTTGGAAGCCGGTCCCTCAAATTTTAAAATAACCACCTGCAACATTTTTTGTTTCATCATTTTCACATCAGGACTGAAAAAAATTACTAGGAGGTGTGTGGTACAACCGTTGCTTCTCCCGATGCTCCTCTCTGCAATGTTTGCACTTATTGTAATGCTGCAGAATGTAAATAATTTCTGTTTTTGGCCATGTGTTCTGTTCTGCAGCATTACTAGTTGAATGTTAAAGACTCACATCTCCAATGGCAAATCATTCACAGCCAGATTACATTGTACAACAGATGGTAGGAGTATCTCTAATTTTTATTTAAGGATATCAATGAGATGAGAGTGCAGCCTCTCTCATCTGTTCTCACTTGTTTTTACAATATATTATTTTACCTGTAGTGAGCACCAGAGCTTACTCTTTAAAGAATGGACAGCACTGTAACTATGGTGAAAGGTGAGCATTCAAATAACCAGGTATGCCCCTTTTCCACTGGAACGTTCATTAAAAACAAATAATGTAATACAATTTCCAAAGAACCTATGAAAACTACAACCATTACTCAATCAAGAAAACATAGCTGTTGTTTTTTTTATTATTGTATTTTATTGCAATTTAAGGTACACAAGAAAGGAGGAAAATCAAAAGCAAATACATATCTGAAAGAATTGTAAGAACACAAACCAACAATAAACAAATGCAGATCACTGGAATCACAATCAAGGAAACAAATGAATAATAACAATGTGGAGGACAGTGGCGAGCATTGGGAGGGTATGTGGAGAGAAGCATCCCAAAGGATGTAGCTACCTGGGGAGTGTTGGGGTGTTACGCTGCACGTTGCTGAACAGACCTATCCATCATGTGGAATACTGACAGGAAGCAAACATTCCAAAGGGGACCGAGGGCATCTGCAGCAATATATCTCAGGGTACTGATGGGCAGAGAGCAACCATTGTCGTTAGTTATTTATCAGGGGCGTCAGTTTCAGACAGGTTAGCAGCCCGGTATTGAGCAAAAAGGCCCAAAAAACGATTTGGGTTGCTTCTCGGTGGCCTTGTTTCATTGTAAACCTCCGATTGAGTGTGGCAGTATACCATATCTTGTTCCCATTCAGCTAGAGTAGGTAACGGCCCCCTCAACCATCTCATCGCCAGCCTACGCTTAGCCAACAGGAGGCCAAAAGCGGCCAATTTGCGCATAGCTTTCTAATGAGGTTTAGTGTAGCCTAAAAGTGCCATCAGGGGATCTGGTGCCTGGGGGGATCCCAGTATGTCACTGAGTTTATGAAAAATCTCATCCCAATATTGTGCAACTGGGGGACATAGCCACGACAAGTGGAAAAAAACAGCTTGGGAAGCTCGGCAGCGCTCAGTCATCAGTGTCACGTAATCCAAACCTGTAAAGGCGTGAAGGTGAATGGTACACTCTATTCAAGTATTTAAAATGGGCAAGCCTATGTCGGCCATTGATAGAGATCTGCCGGATCACTGTGCAACAGTAGAGCCACATGTCATATGTTGTAGTGTAGTTCCTATATTCCCAATAGGCTTTGCGCATTGGAATAATATATCCTATAGATTTGACGTAGGACTTAAGTCAATAGGTCTCTATCGAATATAGTAAAATTAATTGTGTGTGTGCCAGCTAACTCAGAGGTCACTAGAAACTTTCTCGAGTACACAAGAAGGGATTCGTTTCGGACAACCGCATAAACATGAAAACTTTGTTTCCCAAGAATAAGAATATATCTCTCGGAGTTGTGGAAACAATAGATAAGTATTTCACTCAGTCTTTCTACAGAGTCGCAGAGAAATAGTGAGACGTGCGTTTTCAATAAAAGGGTTTATTGAACAGTCTTCTTTCTCATTTAAGAGAGGTGAACTGCTACAATCGTTATGCAGAATGCAAAGTATAATGCGTACAGCATAAACAGTATTATAAAATAATACTGTAAGATTTTATGGTTTCTAAGCCCTATAAAAATACATACATAAATAACATACTCAACTGGTGCTTCTAATATACGCCTACCCCAAAGTACCTAACCTAAGTCTAGTACAAGGGAAGAAGTAGGTGTTTGTCATTTAGCCTAGGTTAAGTTTTGCCAAGAATCTACCAAAGGTTTCTCTAGGTTCTCATCAGCTTCATACCTTTAGAAAGAAGGAGGTTTGGTATCTCTGTTTCGGGACTCAATTTCCCAACACCCCGCAAGGGGAGCCAGAAACACTGGAGCTGGATTCTCGGCAGAGAAGGGCAGCTTCCTGATCTGTGCATCAGCTGGAGAGTCGGCTTCTTTCAGCACTTGCTGTAGCAAGCTGCGTCGGGCAAGTAGGTCTTCGAACTGCTCCGACTCACTGTATCTTGCTATAGCAAGTGAAGGTATATTTATACCTTGAAGGTGTTTAGGAATGCCATAGTTGACGGAAAGTCGGGCATATGAACGTCATAAATGAACCCCTAAGGAATAGTTGTTCATTGTAATGGAGCTGAGTTCTTGGAGAAATCAATATTCAAGCAAGGTGAAGTTCCTCATGGCTTAAGCTGGTTTTCCAAGAAATCGTAGTGACGTTTGGTGAACGGATGGAAGTAGCCATGCCTATATTTGTGTTGCATGAGCTATGCCTAAATAAGGGCTTGATTTCTTATCCCTATATAAGGGCAACGAGAATTGTACCTATATAAGGGCATGACTCGGGAAAATGCAATTGGAGCCTAAAACGCCACACAACACCCACTCCACTTTCTTATGTACGACATTACTAAGTTCTAAACCTGTTAAAAATACATAAAAATGCAATGGTACTGGTTGTACATGAATAGAGCATTTGTGCTGTACGCATTTAAAGCAATATTTAATTCCAAGCATATAGGTGACATTTTCAAAATGCTATTTGAATGAATGATGAAAATACATTCATGAAATGGCTCGTAGATACAGAAAAGAAAAGGTGCCGAAACCATTTCATGACAGATTATATCAAACTGTTTGTTCTTGGGACAAGGTCAAATATTGTCTCTGGAAGAATTCTAGTTCTCTATGAATAGTTCTACTTTAAGCAGATTACTTTGAGTCAAAAAATGAAAAATACAAATGAGGAAAAACAAAAGTTGAATCATAGAAAAAAGGAGTCCCAAAATTGAACTTTGTTTTGAAAAATGAAGGTCGAAGTCTGTAAAAAATGTGTCTACCATGGTAGGTGAGAGTTGGATTACCTCGTTAAGAAGATCAACCGCACATAGATGTGAAGCATTGTCATCAGCATTGGTCGCATTAGCAATGTTCGTGGTGGATGATACCTGTGTGCCTGTTTCCTCTCGTACCTCACCTTCAGCATTTTGTGGTTGTGAGATCTCAATGAATGACGTCATCAGAATTGGTAGCCGCTGGGGACAACACAGTGCATGGGCCATTACTGGTTCAAGAAAAGTATCAACATCCATTGGCTTGACTGATGGGAGTGTGAGACAGATAGCAGCCATCGCAGAACAGGTAAGATGTAATCTTGCTAAATTGGTATGAATGATAGAAACCATGTGGTATTCAATTCTCTTAAACGAGTTAATCCCAAAATTTGGACGATGCGCTCACGAGACTTCATCGCCAGTAGAGTTGTCTCCGTGGTGAACTGGGTGTTGCTTGTGGATAGTCTTGCCATATCGAAGCAGTAGGAGCAAAAATAGCCCACCAAGTTTGGAAATATTCCTAGGACTGCTTCAAAGGGTACTAACAGTCCAAAAAAAACTGTCTTAAATACATGTACAATCCTGCTCGTATCAGACATGTTTAGGATACAACTTAACATTCTGAGAAATGTATAGGGCAATTTGTAGTTCAGAAGGCATGTGTCTCTGCAGAAGTCCTTGCGACTTGCAGATTATAGGTTTCTTAGGCCGAGGTCATCGGCTTTCATTCTGCTCAAAGTATCAATTTGTACATAAGGGATGTTCAGTGAAGGCCATATTGGCGACTCCCGGTCTGTCTTGGTTTTTGGAAACAATACTTGCATACAGCAAGTGACCCTGGCTGACACAGTTCCGAGATAGGGTAAACCTGGCAACATGCCCCAGCAGCTGTGATCATTCAACATAATGTAACTTCCATTAGAAAGTTGCCTAAAAATTGGATCAATCACTGCAGCTGGTGAGCCTTGCAGGTGGCAGGATAAGTTGTTAGAGGAACCATCGCAGGCTCTGTGTAAATTAATGCCCTGACAAAAGAGAGAACTGCTTACTGCGTTTTCACAATTTTTACTACTAAGAAACACTTCTCTTCCCCCACTCCAACATTTGTGTGTGTATGGTAATTCCCAGGATGTATTGATGTGTTCTTTACCCAACCTTTATATGTGCCTGCTGGTATATGTTTTAAGCAAAACTGAAAATGGAAAATTGTAACAGGCAGAGTGATTGTTCCACGTATTATACATTCAATGGCTGGCTTTTCAGCGACTATAAATGGCAATCTTTCAAGTTTTTCAATGCTCAGCACCACACAGTCTGCTACACTCTGTGCCAGTTTGATCTGTTTTTCAGTGAGATTAAATTCTGAAAACAGGTGACGTAGTATTGATTAAACGCCAAGGCACATAGCCTGAAGGCAGTTTTTGTAACATCCAGCTTAATAGCGTGATAGAACGTAATTGCAACTGACCATGTTGCAGCATGACTAAGTCCTGTTCCATTATGTCTATGGCAGAGGATATTATGCATAGATACCAGCATGTATAAAACGTTTATGATGCGGTTTAGTAGGTCCTTGTAAGAAGTCCCTCATATCAGCGCCATCTTTAAGTAAAGATAAGTGTTGTTTTACATCCCTTAGTGTAGATTTGTGTAGCCACTCAAGGCACAGTTCCCCTACACTGTATGTTGTTATTATTCCTGGATGCTGTCTCTGAACATATCTTGGATCGAACCTAGTGAAAGTGAACCCTTGTGTTTTTTCAGGAATCTATCTTGATAGTTTTTTGTGTCTGTGGGCCAGATTAACCATTTTTTCCAATCTGGTTCTGTTCTGTTGTGATGCAAAATAGTACGTACGTCGACCTTCCCTTACTGCTATCAGGTGTAGGTGTAGGTATAGAAGGTTTGTTCATGTCTTTTATCTTGGCTAACCCAAGACAAGATGTCTGTTGGACAGTGTCATTCAAAAACATTATTTTCTCTGGGATGATGCAGGCTCTAAATAAAGCTTTTAATCCCTGCACTTGCCAGTCTTTTGTGCCCCAGACAGTTTTTGTCTCAATGTTCATTCCAAAAGTCGAAACCTAAGGAAGACAGCTAAGCATAAAAGGCTGCAGAATACATTTGCTTGGTATTTGTCAACATACTTTTCATTCCTGTCCTATTAACATTTTTAAAGTAAAGAGATTCTGGATTGGATACATTATTACCTGAACTGTATGGAAATTTGAATTAAAATGTTTTTAGCTTCCCTTTGGTGGCGTCGGACAATGTTCCCATTGGTTATACATCAGTACATTTCTAGGATTTGCAGATTTGTGCAAGAAATGGTGACCATAGTGATTATAACAATACATTTGTTCTTAATCTGATGAACGTTCTAAGTATTCATGATTTGTAAACTTTGCAGACATTTCTAAGTCTGACATCATATTATTAACAGTCTCAAAGGCCTAATCATCAGAAAAGGTACTAAATGAAACAAAGTCATTCAGGGATATCTTGAACTGGTGTGGAATCTTCAACAGCTCTGCCGGACCAAAAATGTCATATTCAGTTCTGTCCCAAGCTATACCACCAGGTATAGGAACATCTGTGATGTTCACTGATGACAAGTCTCTTTGTTCACGATGAGATGATTTTTGTGGCTTGAATAGTAAGTTGATGTTCTTACTTGCTGTGTCCTTTTTAATATATCTTCCATTTATCAGCATTGCCAAAGTTATTACCAGAGTCAACCAAAGTAGAAGAAAAAGCACACCCAACACAATCAAAAGTTGAATCCATGGTGAAACCAGATAAGTTTTTTCCAGGAAATGAAAAAGGTTTGTTGCTTGTTCTTTCAAAGTTCTTTTCACTGGCGTCGTTTCAGACTCGCTGGGATCCTCGGAAAACTTATCAAAGTTAATGAAATAGCCAGAGGCAGTTCTGTCAATTGTAGGGATTGCATCAGGATTCGTTGAAATCGCTGGAACCACTTGATCACTTGTTACATTTGTATAGTCAGATGCTATTTCATTGTAGACAGGCGTTTCTTGACGAACTGGTATTTGGGTCGCAAGAGGTACAAGTTCCATAGCTTTGTTGCATAGTCCTTCTTTTCGCACTGCAGATTCCTCAAAGGTGATGAGTCTCTCAGTTTGAACCTCTTGGATAGTAGCCAGATAAGGGCATCTGATACATTGGCGGAGTCCACTTGGCCTACTTCTTATGATCGGCCACATCTTGTGGTTTTACCAGGTCGATGGACCCAAACCTGTTCTCCTTCTTTCCAGCAAGGAGCGGCAGTAAAACTGTTCTTGATCCGTGGATTGCTAGGACAGGTACTGGTTGTCTGTAAGAAGGCCCAAATTCCTTCTTATTGGCGATCTTTTCTCTGACTAGATTCCCAATCTTTGGAATCCAGACAGGCCTTGCTTGGACAGTTGGTTTCTCTTCAGTGGCTGTTGGCTTCAAGAACACGTTACTTTATTTCGTTCTTATTTCATTTAAGTCCTGCAAATCGGCCAAATGGTCTTTGATATCAAAGGGTTTTTGTTCTACCACTGAAGTCTGACAATCGAGATCCGAAATTATCATTCTGGTTCCAAAAAGGACTTCATATGGAGTGATACCCCCTAGAGAACTTCTTGGCAGATTGTTAAGATTACGTTGGACACTTATTAGATGTTTTACCCACCCATCACCCGAGCCTAATACCCTCGCTGTTATAGATTGCTTTATGTCCCGTTTTTTTTTCTCCACTACCGAATTTCCCTCAGGATGGAATGGACTAAGGTACCGCAATGCAACACCCAATTTGGCCATGGCCTCCTTGTAAGCTTGAGAGCTAAACGTAGTACCCTGGTCAGAATGTAGCCTGCCGACTGCGTATGTGCCAATAAAAACTCGCAAATCTTTTATAACAGTTTGAGGGTCAGCCGACCGCTGAGGCCACATCCAAATGAATCTGGAGCACGAATCCACTGCGACCATGATATATTTATAGTTACCATCCCTCTGTAAGGGATCACAGTGGTCCAGGTAAACGCAAGCTAATGGTTCATCTGAAATTAATAGGGGCATCTGCACAGGACGTTTTACTGTAGACACTTTCATCTTCTGGCAGATTTCACATTCCAAAACCTAGTTTCTGGTTTGTTTCCACCAGTATCTCTGTTTTAATAACAACAACACTGTTGTTTGTTATCCCTCTGAGGCGGAAAGCCGGAGGTATTCTGTGCTCCCTTGTACTCTGTCTCATTTAAAAGGCGATTGATGTAATAATCGCGTTTATTTTTAAATTGTGTACAATATTTTAAATAGTGCTTTTTTAAAACCTGCCCTTACCTCGAGACGAGATTACATCGCCGAGGCTCATTTACTCCCACCACGCTGCTATTACCAGGCGCTGGGAACCCCTTAGTACAACTTTAGGTGCCATTTTGGAAAGGGAAGGCTGGCCGGAGAGCTCGGCGCCCCTCCCGCCCTCCCAGGATACTAAAGGGCGAGGCCTTTCAGTCCCTAGTGATTCTGTTGTTTGTTATCCCTCTGAGGCGGAAAGCCGGAGGTATTCTGTGCTCCCTTGTACTCTGTCTCATTTAAAAGGCGATTGATGTAATAATCGCGTTTATTTTTAAATTGTGTACAATATTTTAAATAGTGCTTTTTTAAAACCTGCCCTTACCTCGAGACGAGATTACATCGCCGAGGCTCATTTACTCCCACCACCCCGCTATTACCAGGCGCTGGGAACCCCTTAGCACAACTTTAGGTGCCATTTTGGAAAGGGAAGGCTGGCCGGAGAGCTCGGCGCCCCACCCGCCCTCCCAGGATACTAAAGGGCGAGGCCTTTCAGTCCCTAGTGATTCTGTTGTTTGTTATCCCTCTGAGGCGGAAAGCCGGAGGTATTCTGTGCTCCCTTGTACTCTGTCTCATTTAAAAGGCGATTGATGTAATAATCGCGTTTATTTTTAAATTGTGTACAATATTTTAAATAGTGCTTTTTAGGTTTCGACCTGGTGAGGGCACGAAGTGCCCCTCCCAGATCGAAAACTTTTGTCTACAGTATGGATGTCGGCACCGCCTCTGTCTCTCATTGGCTAGCTCCATAAATGGAGGCTAGCCATTGGGAGACAGAGGCTGTCAATCGCGCTTTCTCTTGAAAACGCGATTCGGGGCGTTTCGCGGTGTTTTTTTAAGCCCCGCCCCTTTGTCCCGGGCCGCGCTGTCATTGGCTGCCGGCCCGGGACACCCCCGTGACGTCATCCCCGGGCCGCGCTGTGATTGGCTGGCCGGCCCGGGAAACCCCCCTGACGTCATTCCCGGGCCGCGCTGTGATTGGCTGCCGGCCCGGGACCTAACTTGTTACCACTGATTTCATGTTTTATTGGAGGACAGCACGTGGCTTTGTGCGTGCCATATAGTGACACTTCAACCCCTAAGTGAGGAGATGGGTGCTTAAAGGTGAGGTCTGGCACTTATACATTATTTATATAACGTTTTAATCCAAAGCGTTTTACTTCGAAAAATACCTACAATTTTTATATAAAAATCGTAATCGCCACTAATTTTGCGGACCTCGGAAGAATGAAAGGCCGATCTGATCTGGGGAGGATTCGACCCTGCAAGGGTTTGATTTCACATATCTCAAGAACAAGGGCTCGGCTTCCTGGTACTGGAGCACTAGAACAGTTTTCTCTGTATCAGATCAGAAAATGTCTCACAGCAATGGAGGTTGGAGACGGGACTTAAGCTACACCTGGCCAGCCACTCAAGGCCTCTCGGATACCCTCGATTTCTATCTGCGCAGCCGATCTGATTTTGTTGTATATATTTCCTCCTGTGTGTAACAAGTTTCCTTTGTTTGTTTTTCTTTGGCACCAAGTCACGAAATGCCTCCGTGAGAAGGGTGTTTTTTTCTTTCGCTAAAGCTGATTCACCTGTAAATTCCAGGCCAGGGCCCCGGGCAACACCTGCTCTGTCTCCGAAGGTGAGCTTACCTTTCGTTTCACTTCCAAGCAGCGCTCGCGCATTCCAGCCCTAAACAGGTTTAAATTGTTTTATGGCCTCCTGCGGGTAACATTTTTTTCTTTTTACAGAGAAGGAACAGCAATCATTTCAAGTGGAAGAGTGCCTGTTTTTTTCTGTTTTCGTCCCCTCTCGGAGGCTCGAATGCCCCAGGGCGCCCCGGATTCAAATTACAAACCAATGTATATTTATAAGCTGTGTTGTAATAGTTGGTTTATGGAAATAAAACGGAGAAAGGGAAAACCAAACACGGCTGACACTTGAAACCGTGCAGCTGGATCCTGGCAATTTGTGCGTTACCACTAACTGAAACTGTAATTTCGGGACTGGTTTTGTATTTGTTCTTTGCAGGCTTTGCGTTTCGGATTAAAAGGCGCTCTCTCCGCAGGAACTAGCTTGTTCTGTAAAATGAAAGCCCGAGCAAGGTTTGGTCCCGGGATCGGAATCGCGGAGTCAACATCACTGAAATAATAGCAGAGGTCACAACGGCAACGAAAATATAAGACCGGCTTCTGACATCGCATCCTTTAAAACACGTTTTTTTAAGGTAGTTGCCCACTTTGATAGATGGTCATGGGACCGATACCCCCCCCCCCCCCGAAACTTAAAGTCAGTGGTTAATACTTACAAAAGACCAGATCTGAAGGTAAATTGGTGCAGCTCATCGGAGCAGGTGTGCGCCCCTGCTCCCGCCTCGTCTTCTTTTCGTGCATCAGACACACCGGTGTCTGAGAGGGTGCGGCTGCTGTAGAGAGTTCTGGCGGTGTGTAAGGAGAGTACTGCGTGAAGCACCCGGCAGGCACTGCTCGGAGTCTGGGTGCCCCATCGCATGCACACAAGAGCGGCATCTGAACATATTGGCACCCTTAACACCCCTCCCCCCGCCTTTCCAGGCAGACAGGACATGGTCGCTTCCATCACGAGGCATCTGCCCAGGAAGGCAGATGCCATCTCCTGGTGGATGGGGGCCGAGGGTGGTGGTTCACGAGCCTAGGTGCGAGGCGGATCTCCAGGAGGAGGCCGCTCACCTGCCGGGGAAGCACGCTGTTGTGTAGGATTAAGAAGGACGGGATCCCCCCCCTAATCCCTCACCGAGTAACCAGAGCTGGCGCACACCTGCTTTCGAAGCGCCAGTTTGCCTCTTTCTCTCTCGGCCTGTGTGTGCTGGTGCTCGCAGTGCGGTTGGTGTGACCCACTATGCTTGGCTCCATTTCTCTGCGGATGTGCCTGTCATTCATTCTGTATGTTTGTGTGTGTGTGTGTGTGTTTTGGTGGCTGCCAATACGTGCGCCTCTTTCCTCTTATGTGCCTCGCCGTGTTGTCGCTCGTAGTGTTGCTGCTTTTTTTGTACAGTGAGGGTCGTGTTGGCTATCTCTGTGTGCAAATCTTTCTGTTTGCATATCACAGTAATGTTTTTCTGGCCTCTTCATGGTGTAGGTTTCTTGGGCTGCTAATCTGAGCGTTTGTCTTGCTGTCAATGTTGGTGTGTTTTTTTCTGTTCACGAGTCTCTTTCAAAGTGTATGCATGTCTCCTTGGGTGCTGCCTCTAGCAGTTCTTGGTGAGTCCCTCTATTAATACATATGTTCCTGTGTGTTTGTTTCCCCTTAGTAGATGTCGGTATGTTATGTTAGGTCTACTTGTATACTGCATATTTCCTCATAGAAGGGTAGTGGTGTAACCAGAGAAGTTTCTGAAATATATTTTACCAATAGAGCCAGTGAAAATTATTTATTGGCCAGGATGTACCATGCAACTTTTCAATGATGTGTGAAATTTCAATCAGGGCCTGTCCGTCTAGATGTTCTCTGAGACTGAGCGTCATAGGTAGGGTTCCTGGACTTTAAAAAAGTTCTTTTGCCCTTGCTTTTGAAAAGCAGGCAAAATGGGTCTGAGTCGAGATCTTGTGTTTATTCCGATTATTGATTTTACTTATTAGCATAATTTGTGGTTCTCTTCTATGTACACCTTTTCACATAATTTTTACCCGTGGGAGACTGGGTCGAGCATAAAGTGTCTCTGGCAACAGTGAACAAGCATTTGCAATGCAATAGGTCTCGCATTATGAAAGTTTGAGCTATTGACATTGCTAAGTATTGCAACACCAATAGCTCAAACTTTAATAATGCGAAACCTATTGCAGTGTAAATGCTTGTTTAAAACCTGCCCTTACCTCGAGACGAGATTACATCGCCGAGGCTCATTTACTCCCACCACGCAGCTATTACCAGGCGCTGGGAACCCCTTAGCACAACTTTAGGTGCCATTTTGGAAAGGGATGGCTGGCAGCAGAGCTCGGCGCCCCTCCCACCCTCCTCCGCCCCTATTACCATGAATATAAGCAAGGGACTCACCCGACCGCGCAGCGGGCGGGCGCAGCGGGCGCGCCAAAGGCGCGCCAAAGGCAAGCCCGTCTGCGCCCGTCCGCGCCTGGCCCGGGCCTAGGGCCACCCCCCCTGGTTCTCATCCTCTGCCACCAGGAGGTTATTATTCTTCCTTCCAGCTTTGCCAGTTACGTCCTCTGATCCTTCAGGCTTGTACTATCTCAAATCCTTATTCCCTGCTTACTAGCCCGGCTCCACGCTGCTTGGCCTGTAAAGCCTCGATACCTTCTAGCCATAATTCGCCCCCTTGTAATACTAAATCTCACATTATTGCCCTTTCCAACGTCCGCTCAGCAGGTAAACATCGCCAGGACATCCACGAGCTGATCAGTGACCATAAAATAGACTTACTTTTCATAACTGAAACCTGGATGGATGAAGCGTCCAATCCTGACTTAGTGATCACTGTACCTAGTGGGTTCGTTATATACAGACTGGACAGACAACTCAAGAAAAAAGGTGGTGGCATTGCCATTATTGCACGTGATACGTTTTCCGTCAGGACCAAAACGATCACCCGATCTTCTTGTGAAGCACTTGAATTCGCCATTAAACTGTACCCAACCTATACATTTAAAGGGATCCTTTTATATCGCCCCCCGGGGCCCAGGAGCGAATTCATTTCAGATCTTAGATCTACACTGGAAGTTTCCGCCCTTGATAATTCTCTCACGATCCTGGGTGATTTTAATTTTAATTTTGATCTACCAGAAAATCCCGATACTGCTACTCTTCTAGCAGATATGACCACTTTTGGCCTTTACCCACTGGTTAAATCTCCTACGCATGATGGTGGCCACACCTTGGATGGCATATTCACTAATGCATTGGGCCTACAAGTCACCCAAATACTTCCCTTGACCTGGACTGACCACCATCTTATTCTGGCATCATTGTCAGTACAGGATTCTCCTGTGGGCAAATTATGCCCCAACCCTCGCCAACCCTATTTGGCATGGGACGACTTAGACATCTCTAGGTTAGAATCAAATCTTACCGATACCACCCCGTTGTTATCCACTGATCCTAACATTGCGATATCCCAATTCTATGACTGGGTAAGCTCTGCAGCTTCTGAACTAGTTCAGACTAAACAACGATCCCGTAATAGATCGGCCCCGTCGGCCCCTTGGTATTCAGCTGAGCTACGTATCCAGAAGCAACTGTGCAGGAACAGCGAGAGGCACTGGCGGAAAGATTATACAGATGAAGCCAAATCTAAGTATAAAGAGGCAATGGCCAAATACAAAATCTTAATCTGTGAGGCAAAGAAAAAATACTATTGTGAAAAAATAGAATCAGCCAAAAATTCTAGCAAACTATTATATGAAACCACCAAACAGCTAGCCGGGTTTTCTTCTGATTTAACCCCCCCCCCTTCCCAATCACTTTGCGACGACCTAGCGAATTTTTTCTTTAGTAAAGTCGAGGACATCTATCGAGTCTTCGCAAATAATGCAATTACCCTCCCTACTTCTCCCCCTTCACATCATGGCCCCAACTTCCTGCAGTTCACAGAAGTAGGTCCCCCTCAGGTACGGAATATTATATCATCCATTAAATCGGGCTCTGCCTCAGACCCATGTCCTTTGAAAATCCTATGCCCGATTATTGAAACAGTTCTCCCGTCTATGACCGCGATCTGCAACTCCATGTTCTGCACGGGGATTTATCCAGAGTTTTTGAAAAAGACCTTCGTAAAACCTCTCCTTAAAAAACCTAACCTCGACAAGGATGAACCAAAAAGTTATCGTCCAATCGCCAGTCTTCCAATCCTAGCGAAAGTAGTCGAAAAAATCATGAACCTTCAACTATCCTCCTTTGTCGAGGAACATAGGTTACTGGATGAATCACAGTTTGGCTTCCGCCAATTCCACGGAACAGAGACTGCCCTGGTTAAGGCAGCGGATGATATCAGATCTATCCGGGATGCAGGAGGTACAGCAGTTCTTATCCTGTTGGACCTATCGGCAGCCTTCGACACGGTCGACCATGTCATTCTGGTCGATCGTGTCGGAGGCATGGGCATTCGAGGGAGCGCCAGAGAACTTATCGCTTCATTTCTGGCGGGAAGGTCCCAGGTGGTTACTATCGGACCTTTCAAATCATCTCCCTTGTCACTGCCATGCGGAGTTCCTCAAGGCTCATCCCTCAGTCCGACACTATTTAACATTTATGTGTCGGACCTTGCCAGAGTCATCAAGGCATATGGGATGAGCCTTACCTCCTACGCAGATGACACCCAGCTGGTCCTAGCAGTCAAGAACGATGGGCCTAAGATTGCCAGTAATTTCAACCAAGGCATGCAGGCAATTGGGAGCTGGATGGCTGCCAATTGTTTGAAACTGAATTCCGACAAATCGGAAGTTGTCATTTTTGGCAAATTATCCCCGGAATGGCCCTTACTCTGGTGGCCTTCATCTATGGGGCAGCCCCCGGATCCGATCGACAAGGTGAGGAACTTAGGGGTGGTGTTTGATAACCGCCTGAACTTCCTACCTCATGCAAATCAGATTTCACCCTCAGCTTTTCATAAACTACGGCTCATAAAAAAAATCTTGCCTTTCCTACCTGAAAATGCTGGAAAAACCCTGGTCACTTCCCTGGTTTTATCCACTTTAGATTACTGCAACGCTCTGTTCTTGGGCGCCCAAGAGAAGGTGCTTCAAAAAATGCTAATCATTCAGAATGCTGCGGCCAGGCTACTTGGGCGCATTCCAAAATACCAGTCAGTGTCAGCTACCATAAGACAGCTGCACTGGTTACCGGTGAGAAAGAGGATCGAATTCAAGTCCCTCTGCCTAGTATACAAAGCTTTACATAATATCGGACCTGCTTTCTTCACCCAAAATCTTATCCCTTACCGTCCTGCTAGAACGTTACGCTCATCCTCTTTACAGGAACTACTGGTACCACGCACCAAATCGGTAGCGTGGGGTGATAGAAGATTCCTTGTAGCTGCCCCGAAATTGTGGAATACTGTTCCACTTGCAATCAAATCGAGTACCTCCCTCTGGATGTTTCGCAAACAGCTTAAGACCTGGCTGTTTAAACAATAAAAACTTCAGTCCCCCTTGATGGTTATACAATGCAGAAACTTCAGTGCCGAGATGCCCTTGGGCCTTTGTTCGCACTATATAAATGTTTCAATAAATTAATAAATAAATAAATAAACACATGCGTGTGCAGAGGCGAGCCCTTCATGTGCTGCTAAGATTAGTCCTAATTTATTTTCCATGTTTGGAATTACTCTATCTCCCACTCCATGGAACATTATTTGCATCAGTTATGTAATGAGTATTTGAATGGAAAGCCTTTCGGTAATGTTTGACAACTGTCTTTGCTTGAAGCATTGACAGCTTGCATTATTTTGCTGTCTTTTTTCATTTTTGAATGAGTGATTGCAGCTACGGAAGACGTTTGCACAGCTGCCTTCGCAGCTTCATCAGCCAATGAATTCCCTGCAACGTGAACGCCATCATATTGATGACTCAGCATATGTATCACGTGAGTGTTTTGTAGTCTTTGTCGTAACTGAACTACTTGTTCCCAAAGCAGTTTATGCTTGATTGTACCACCTTTTGCATCTTTGTAACAGTTTTGAATCTAGTTTTGCAAGTATTCATTGTAAGATTGAACAATGTAATACGAATCGCACACTATAAGTGTGGGGAATTCGTGGTCCGTATTCTCAAGCGCCATCTTGAATGCTTGTAGTTCAGCTCGCTGATCTGTACAATCTCCTAGAGATTGTGTTTTAGTGACCATTGGTCGGAATTTGCCATCTCGCCAACGACCTTTAACGATCGCGCACGCAACACTATAGGCTTGTTTACCCCCCGTAGCGGGTTGTGCTGATCTGTCAGTATATATTATACATTCATACTGCTCTAGAGGCAGAATTTCAGTAGGCAGAGGACATTCTTGTTCATATTGTAGAAATGCTTGTGTTTTCAAATATGGGTCAAAAACGTATTCAACGCCAGCAAGAGAATGAACCTATTGTATCCATCTCGGATGTAAATCTTTAGCATTCGGAATGCTTGCTTTTGTCACTGCCTCTAAGGCAGGTACAGGTGTAACAACCGTAATGCGCTTACCCTGTGCTAGGGCTCTCTCTTTTGCTACTGCAGTTTGAACCACTGTCAGACTTTTTTCTGTTGAATCAATCAATCAATCAATCACATAATTTGTAAAGCGCACTACATACCCGGTAGGGTTTCAAGGCGCTGGGGGGGGTGCGCTGTTACTGGTCGAAGAGCCAGGTCTTGAGTTGTCTCCTGAAGGTCAGCAGGTCTTCGGTTTGTCGCAGGTCGATGGGTCGAGGGGGAGGGTGTTCCAGGTCTTGGCGGCGCGATGGGAGAAGGACCTGCTTCCGGAAGTGGTTCTCCGGATGCGTGGGACCGCGGCCAGGGCGTGGTCAGTGGAGCGGAGATTCCTGTTGGGTATGTAGAAGTAGAGTCGACTGTTGAGATAGGCTGGTCCGGTTTTGTGGAGTGCTTTGTGTGCGTGGATCAGGAGCTTGAAGGAGATTCTATTGTCGACGGGGAGCCAGTGCAGGTTACTCAGGTGGGGGGTTATGTGGTTGCGCGTGGGACGTCGAGGCTCAGGTGTACGGAGGCATTCTGGATTCTCTGTAGTCTGCTGATGTGCTTGGACGGGGCTCCGGCGTAGAGGGTGTTTCCGTAGTCGAGTCTGCTGCTCACTAGGGCCTGGGTGACTGTTTTCCTTGTGTTGGTCGGAATCCATCTTTAGATTTTGCAGAGCATTCGGAGGGTGTTGAAACAGGTGGAGGAGACTGCTTTGACCTGTTTGGTCATGGAGAGTTTTGAGTCGAGGATGATTCCCAGGTTGCGTGCGTGGTCAGTGGGGGCCGGGGGGGACCCCAGTGATGTGGGCCACCAGGAGTCGTCACATGCGGAGGGGTTGGATCCGAGGATGAGGATTTCCGTCTTGTCTGTTTTCAGTTTGAGGGGGCTGTCCTCCATCCAGTCGGCGACGGCCTTAATTCCCTGGCGGAGGTTGGATTTGGCGGTGAGGGGGTCCTTTGTGAGGGAGAGGATCAGCTGAGTGTCGTCGGCAAAGGAGATTATGTTGACGTCGTGCTGTCGTGCGATGCATGCTCGTGGCGCCATGTAGACGTTGAACAGCGACGGGCTGAGGGAGGATCCTTGAGGGACGCCACAGATGACCTCGGAGGCCTCGGATCGGAACAGGGGGAGGCGTACTCGCTGCGTTCTGCCGGAGAGGAAGGAGGTGGTCCAGTCCAGGGCCTTGTTACCGACCCTGCATAGTGGAGGCGTGTGCGTAGTGTGTGGTGGCAGACGGTGTCGAAGGCGGCGGAGAGGTCCAGGAGGATGAGGGCCGCTGTCTCGCCATTGTCCAGTAGGATCCAGATGTCGTCTATGGTGGCGATTAGGGCGGTCTCGGTGCTGTGGTTGCTGCGGAATCCTGATTGTGACGGGTCTAGAATGTTGTTGTCTACGAGGTGCTGGGTGAGCTGGGTGTTTACTATCTTCTCGATGACCTTGAAGTGAAGTAAATTTCATTTCTGCTTTTGTGTACAAATGTGATTTGTAAGCTATTGGTACTTTTTCTCCTTCATTAAAGGTTAAGTATGTGAATCCGCATTGTCCTGGAATGATTCGGATCACCAAGTTGCGTACGTTTACCCGTGTTTGCAAATGTTTTGTGGCTAACATGTCTGTTTGCAGTGAACGTAAAATTTCTGTCTGTTTTTGTGTCCAATTAATTGTTTTGAAATCAGGTTTGATTAATTCGTAGAGAGGTTTAACCCTTTCTGCGTAATTTAGAATGTATGTTCTTCCGAAATTTAGGAAACCTAGAATCAACTGTAAGTTTTTCAGCGTTTTTGGAGGTTGGAGCAGCGCACATTTCTCTAGAAAGTTTGCTGTCAGGCTTCTGCCTTCACTTGATTTCTCATATCCTAGAAAGGGGACCTTAAGGTGGGCAATTCTCGATTTCTTAAAACTGAATTTGTACCCTTCAGAGGCGAAGCCAAGTATGATGGTGTTCACCCTGTTCAAGTGCCTATCCAAGTCATCGTCTGTTAGGTAGATGTCATCGACAAATGATAATGCCTCATCATCATAGGTTTGTAGTAACTCTGTTACTCCAGCTGAAAATAACCCAGGACTATTCTTGAATCCCTGCGGTAGATGACAGAATTGACCCTGTGTCCCCATAATTGAAAAAGCGGTAAAATACCTAATTTCTGGTGCAATATTTTGGCAGAAGAAACCGTTAGAAATATCTAATGTGGTTTCATACTTTTTACGCACAATGTTATTCATTAATGCTGCACTGTGTGCATTTGCTACTGCAAATGTTTTGCAACAAAAGTTTAGATGTTTGTAATCCAAAACTAGACAATATGAATTGTCTGGTTTGGAGACAGGTGCATATTCATTGACAAGGTGCCTGTTTCAATCACCCCCTGGTATTCAAGTTGATCTAATATCTCCCTGACCTGTTTTTTTAGCTTTTTGCTAAACTGGGTACTGCCTATGTGCAGTTGGTTGATTTTTCAACTGGATTTTATGGTGAGGAGAGTCCTCATCCCATCCTACATGATTTTTATATAATGCAGGAGCCTGGGCTACTGCCCATTTCCTGGCATAAGTATATTTTAAATGAATTGGAATGTGGTTGGAGAAAGCTGGCATAATGATGTGTCTTCGCCATGTGGGCACTCCCTGACAAATTGAGGTGGCCAGTCTTTTTCAGCTAGAAGAATGTCATAACCCTTAAAAAGTCGCTCCCAAAAGAGTGCTTTCACTTTTCCTGGTATGTCCCCCTCCATCCGGAGAGTTACTTCATATAGCTTATGTGGGGCACTAACCCTGGTATCTGCAGTTTCAACTTGGATGTACTCATTCATGTGCACTGTCTCCAGATGATCCTTCAGGTTCTTGCGAGCTATGGTAACTTCTGCTGCACTGTCCAACATCGTTTGCGCCCAATCCCCGTTCTTGAGTTGTGTCCTCAAGATCCTCGGCATGTCTGATTTTTAGACGTGCTACTTTCTTTTTGGTGAATTGAGTTTTCTTATTTTAATGAACGTGTTGATCATCTTTGGACTTCACATGTTCTTTCTTGTGTTATGACCATCCTCTTCTTTCAGATTTCTGTGACGAAGTCTGAAAGGTACGAGAGGAACGTGTATCAGTATCTTGATATCTATCAGGTTTTCTCAAATTATCCCTGTTCCTGAGGTTATATCACCTTTCAGAGGGCTCCTTTTGAGGAGACCTACCTCGGGATTGAGAACGCTTCTCTTTAGAAGTTTGTTTAGTGTTCTCCTACTTCTTTTTAGGAGGAGTAAGAGTGTTTTTAATAAAGACCTTTTCAGGACTTTCTGACAGATGGGGTTTAACTGGTTTACCACCTAAGCTGTCTCTGCCTAATTCTTCATAGGATTTTTCAATTTTTCTGGCCAGTTCATGTGGTTGCTCAGTTATATCAAACTCCCTTAACTTTTGGTGGATCGCCACAGATGCTGATTAACCTTTAATATTAGCTGATATTATTGTTGAGACCTGTTTGAAATCTTCCAGTAATTTCAAACCTAGAGTTAGAGCAGGCTCTGCCCCGTATTCATTTTGAATCTGTTTCAGGACGTCTGGTATTACTGCCATAGACAGAACACCATGTGTTTTAGTGTAGACTGTACCTCAAGTGTCGCAGTCCTCAATGTGTGGTGCAATCCCCATTGGTAAACAGATTGTTGAAAATCTGTGTTTCTCATGATGGGTAGTATTGGGGAATACTGCCTCGATTTTTTGAGCTATCCAGAATGGAATTTGTTCCCGTTTCGCGGGTAATTTACCAACACCGAATGTAAAGTCTGTGGTGTAATTTTATTTGTATTCCCCTGGTAAGGGGGATGTTGCGGAACCATTATTGCCGGTTGGACTGTAAGAGTCCGCATGACATATTAAACCAATTGTCTATAGATTTTGAGTAGTTTTTCAGTTGAACTAATAGTTCCGCATCTGACATTTCTTCAATGGCAGGATGTGGTGTATAGCTGGCTAATACTGGCCATGTCGCTCCTGATCTACCTAGTGGACCGAGCCTGGTAATGTGATTTATATGTTTTAGGGCGCCTTTAAACCAGAGCGCATGCTTTTGGTAAGTTAGTGGAATTTCAATATCCTCGAAAAGAATGTATTCATCTGGTGGTTCATCTTCTTTGTAGAAGTGAAAGACTTTTGTTCTTGGATCTGCTTCAGGGAAGAGTATCCATGAATAAAATACCTCTGTCTGATGATATTCATGTGCCTCTATCACAAAAACTACCCTACCACCTCTTGCTGATATGCCGTTTCATATAAGTTTTATAGTGATTGCTTTCCCTAAATTTAGAGGAATGATTACAGCATCCTCGTCGGTCTCTTGGAGACCTGTTATATTAAAAGCTGGTACGGCGTTTTCGCCTGTAGCTCCACCGTTCTCGGTGTCACTATCCGTCATTTTGTTGCCTGCAAGTTTGCAAAGCAAGTTTCAAGGAAACAAAGATAAGATGCACAATATTTTGGAACACTGTATCCTTCAATGTTGAATAAACCAAAACTAATACATAGGATTTTTCGTCCTACTCAGCTATGGCGTATATTATCCCTTTACCCACTCCAGATATCTATGAGAGTATTACGGAAAAAGGGGTCTCTGAAAAAAGCACAAGTTACTTTTAGTATCTAGCGTTAAATTAGTGACTTACCACACGTTGGGTGCCATGTAGTGTAGTTCCTATATTCCCAATAGGCTCTGCGCATTCGAATAATATATTCTATAGATTTGACGTAGGACTTAAGTCAATAGGTCTCTATTGAATATACTAAACTTAATTCTAAGTGTGCCAGCTAACTCAGAGGTCACTAGAAACTTTCTCGAGTACACAAGAAGGGATTCGTTTCTGACAACCGCATAAACTTGACAACTTTGTTTCCCAAGAATTAGAATATATCTCACAGAGTTGTGGAAACAATAGATAAGCATTTCACTCAGTCAATCGTGCATGCTTCGTTTCTACAGAGTTGCAGAGAAATAGTGAGACGGGCGTTTTCAATATAAGGGTTTATTGAACAGTCTTCTTTCTCATAGAAAGAGGACTGCGCTGTTAGGCAAACTGCCTCCACAGAAAGAAGCCTGCACAAACCCTAACTGCAACAACAGCAACAGAAACCGAAAGAGGACTGCTTATTCACTTCTCACTGCAACTGAAAGAGGACTACTCTCTCCTCTATCTCTGTGGCGGCCATCTTGTAGTGGCACTAACCCAACCTACAGATTCAAATGACGACCGGCATCTTCACCTCTCACTACCCACGGCAACAGGAAAATGACCGCTCTCTACCTCTCCTCAATCTGAAAGTGGTCTACTCACTCTTATTTAAACCTTGAGACTACTTTTAACACATAACAATTGTTTGATGATGACCCCAATGTCGGATGCTCACTGATCCAGTTCGCTTCGTGCATACCCATCCCTGGCCATCATGGTTGGCCCTGCTTTAACCACCTACGGTTCAAACGCTTTCACACTGGTCTACCCTCCAAACCTCCCTAAAAATGCCTCAAAAGCCTTAAAACACCTCACCCTGAAAAACCATACCGAGACACTGACTGCGGACCTACGATTCTGTGCGGACTTAGGCACTGTCACCAATGACCTGGTTTTTTACTCCAGAAGAATCCCTGCTTGGCGCAACACTTTCTCACTATTCCTTAATGTTCACTCATCCAGGATCATTCCCTACGGCACTAAGCTCACAATAGCGCCTTCAACAACTTTTCAAGCTGACCTCACTATCACCCTCTACAAAAGCGGCATTGTACTGACCCAAGCCTCACCTATAAACCTTGACAAATTCTCAGAGCTTTTCATTACTCTCCGAAACTATGTGCAAGACACAGGGTCGCCGACCAAACCCGGCCAAACCGTACACCTACCCCCTTGCCCAATACAGAACACCCGAATCCCATCACTATGCCTACAATCTTCCCTAACGCTATGGACCTGAGTCAACCCCTCCACATAAGTCCACCCCCCCACGCTTCCCACTCGGAATCCAAGGCTCCCATCACATTGCACCTTAACCCTATCAGCCCGCCTTCAACCGCCCCGAGCGAACCTAACACTGAACCTTTGACCCCCTCCTTCTGTGCTCCCTCCTCGATCTCCAGGACCACTACCTCTACTTCACCAGTGACCTGGGCTATAGCAGGTCAAACCCGCTCCGCTAACACTCAAGCCACTCCATCTATGACCCCACACACAATCCATCCGAGCCACCAAGCCCCACACCCCTCAACGAATCCTACTGCACCAGATCAGGCCAACACTTCTAACACTCAAGCCACCTCTCCTACGACTCCCAGTTCAGTCCACCCGTGCCCTCCTACACCCCACTCCGCAGACATCATTTCCTTGCACTCCAGAGCCTCCATAATAATTCAGAACCTCCATTCCTCCATCCTCGATCTTACAAAACTCCTCCACCTCGCTGAACTCTCCTTCGCAAAGCTCAGCCCCAGACTGCCTCCTTTCTAATCCCAGAGCTCCCCAAACGACCACTTCCGACAACCTCAAGACATCTGCACCCTCACAAGCACACTTGCTGCCTGTCTGAGGAGGAAACCCTTGACCTCGCCCTCGCCTACAACCTCTCCCTCACCACAACTAATCCACTAGATCTCACTGAAAAGGAAATCCAGGACCTCCTTCTGGACCTTAACACAGCCCCTATTTCTCCCTGTCTACCTGATGTGAGTGACGTGATTGCCGCACACCCCATCCACACGGTAGCCATCGACCCACACAAATCAGCCCCCCCCCCCCAGTAATAGAAGAATGCTCAGAAGCAACCATACGCCAGTGCCCTTGTCTGTCCTGACCCTCGCCACCACTCCTCACCCTGCTCTGACGGGTCTCTTAATCAACTGTCGTTCTGCAGTGAAGCATGCGGCCGATGTCGCCGCACTCATTCTGAACAACAACACCGACATAGCCATTCTAACAGAATCATGGCTTAATGAATCCTCATCCCCATGCCTCGACCTCTTAATCCCCCCTAACTTCAACATTGTCAGGCTCGACAGAACACATAACAAAAAAGGAAGCAGAATTGCCTGCATCCATCGCGCTATCCTCCTTGTCAATGAACTTTTAACGAATACTACTGAATCCTGCGAATATCTAGCCCTCTCAGTCTTCAGTAGCACCATCCACATATGTAACCTACACATCTTTTATCACCCCCCAGGCACAAACAAACTTTTCACTGACTACCTCATGGAAGTTATTACGGCTAAGAACTCCCCTAACTCCAAGGACATTTTCCTCGGCGACTTCAACCTGCACTGGAATGATCTTAAGGATCCCCATGTCAACGCCATTAAAGACCTCTTAGCCGATCTAGCCCTGACCCAAGCTTGCCCTCTCCCAACCCACTTGAAAGGAGCCACTCTTGACTGGATCATCTCCAAGGAAACCACCGTCAAGCTCACCTCGATAGAGCCCTGCGACTGGTCTGACCACCATACCATCGCATTTCTGTTACCTAGCACACGCAAGACAAGGACACCACAACAGGTACTCCCAAAACGCTGGGTCAGAGACACCAAAAACCTAGACATCAACAAGCTTGAGATCCGCAGCAAAACTGACCTACCACCCCCCCTCCACATTGTGGAAAAGTAAATTTTGCCATGTTCTGTGTCCCTACGTGTTCCCCCATCTTATGTTATGTGTGCATGATTAATATGCATATGTATTCCCTATGTTTGATTAAAGACGCAATTACAGTTGTGTCCATCTCTAGTATGCCAGTTTCCAGTTCTCGTGAAAGCTACGAGTATTAGGCCTATGTAAACCTACGTTGCCACGTTTCTCAGTGTGCACGTTATTTCATTGAAAAGTCCCCGTTTCTAGGCCTCAAAAGGGCCCGGACACCAGATTCAGCTCCTGTCTCCTGAACCCTCGCTGAGGAGCGATACAGCCCCCACCTGTATCCTCGACCCTTCACTTACTTCCTGCCTCACAGTGCCCGGCTCGGCCTGGCTCTGCCTACGAGTCTGCCAAGAGTATGTTATGATTCTAGTTATCAGTCCAGCCCTCCTTCTCTGCATTCCTAAGCTACTGAATCGCATCAATAGTTTCCGTCATTGTCTAGCCTTTACGTCTCCATGTAAGAGAAATACTGTATTAATGGTCATTTAATATTCCTCAACGCACTACATGTAGAATAATGCATGCTCCAGTCTTAGAGTCTGTTAGCCTCTCCCCTCCTGACTCTTAGTTTATATCAACATGTTCTCTAAACATTAGATACTAGATAGGGTTTAGGTACATGTCGCCCTGACTCTCCAGACTTCAGTCTCTACTCCTAGCGCAGAGTTCATAGCCCCCAGCTTCTCCTAGTAACACGTCATTGTCAGTTTGCGCGCACCATTAGGTTAGAGGTCCCGGCTCCTTAGGTAGCCCCCTCCATGTTTCCGCCCCATTTATGACATATTCTGTTACGTTTACATCACATGTCTATGTATACGCCTCCTGTTACACCTACTTTCACCCTTATCTTTCGCGACTGCTATTGACCACACCCACTGCTCCGCCTACTGTATTCATTGTAATGCAACTGTTTTAGTATATATGCTTGTGTACTGTTATTAAATGTTACGCCAGTCCAATCCTGTCCCAGGCAGCGCTGCCATCCTGTTCCCGTGCAGGTTGTCCTGTTCCTGTCCTTATGCTGTATTAAACCTGCAAACTCCTACTACCTCGAATCTTGACTCTTATTTATTGAGCTATCTGTTATTGCTATGTCCAGTCAAACCTAGATCCGGTATTATTTATTTATATACCACATAATGGCGCCCGAATAGGGACTTGCCCTTTCCCCACGCGCCGGTGAAGCCACGCCGGCCCCCTGACCCTCTGCAGCCGTGACGGAACCATACCGTGCACGTGCAGATATTTCTGCTTCAAGTATCCCTCAGGCCCACTGAGGAGACGGAGGTGGCGGTCCAGCATCCAGACGAGGCGGTGGAGGAACGCGGCGAGTCCCGACCAGAGCCCAAGCCGAGAGTCCAAGGTCCGAGGTATACGGAGGCCCACCCGTAACTGAAGTCCGAAGTTTGTCCGTCCGGCGTCGAAGCAGTCCAGTCCAGTCCGAGGCCTTCCGTTCTTGCTGCCCGGTGAGTACCGTTGCTGGGGTAGTATCTAGCCAGGGTCAATCTAATTGACTCTGGTCCGTGGGTTTTGGTGGTACACAGACCCAAAACGAAGTGTCCACTTCGGTGGATGCGGGTCCTGACGTGTCTCTTTATGAGACCGGTAAGTTTCGTACTGTTTTAGCAGTGCATCTAGTTTCTGTTCTAGTCAGATCTGTTCTCGAGAAGATTCATGTATTCTGTTTTCAGTATTCCAGGTAGTATTCTGTTCGAACTGTTATTTTAAATGTTCTTCATGTATTTTTAATGTCGTGGTATGAAAGTGGTGTAGTTATCGTGTTCATTGTGTATTGTATTGTGTCTAGATTACAGTTCAGTCATGCCCTTATTTTCTAAACTACGTCAGTTAAAAACCAGAAAAGGTCTGTTAGAAGCAGCAGTTCCTGTCCCGCCTAGGGACAGTCCAGGTCACTTTATGTATCAGAAGCATGGCATAAGTGCCATATTATATCTAGATTTATGGGTAGAGTATACCAAACAGTTAGAAGAAAAGTATAGATGGCCTGTATCAGGCACATGGGATGCCGAGTGCATCATGCGAGTAGAAGAAGCATTGTGGAAAAAGAAAGCCAGACAGTCACAGAAAGATACCATCGAGTTATGGCGCAAAGAATCTCATAAAAGAACCGAAAAAGAAATCAGAAAGTCAGAATTAAGTAGAGAATCCTTAGAACGAGCCCAAGAAAGGGAACTAATCGAGATAGGTGAACGAGTTAAAACCGAACAGTCAGACAGACAGAGGAATGCCCTCATTAAGGGTATGTATCCTCTTCTTGCCGAGGGCTTGCCAAAAGCAACCCCGGAGGCATCCAGTAATTTTCCGCCACCATTAGTTCCGACCAAGCTACGTCACAAACCGACCGCAGCTGATATTTTTATTTCGTCCTATTTGGACGACACAGTCCCAGAATATGCAAATCCTGTTCCGCCAGCTCCTGTAAATAATGTAAATCCTGCTCCTCCAGACACCGGAGTACCTGCCACGGTACCCCCGGTCCAGTCCATATTACAATTTCCCGCCGCGCCAGCACGAAGAGTATCAGTCGACGATTCTAGTTTAGGGGCCGCAGGAGGAGGTCCTCCTGGTACCCCGCCACCACACCAACGTGTAACGTTAGTCGAGTTACATGAACGTGCGTTACAGCGTACGCCCAAATATAAGTCTGTTGCAGAAATCCGACGAGCCCTTACGGAATGCCGCTATGATCCAGTTGCAGGTGATGATAGTACAGTTATATATTCCATCCGTGTAAGACGGGTGACCGGGTATTTGGACACCCTACCGAATATGAAAGAAGATCTAGACAGAATATATCGTTTCATCCGTACAGGGGATGATCCAGAAAGTATTGGCGAAGCCATGTCTCAAAGGAAAGCTGAGATCCAGCTCATGTTATTAAAGTTTCTGATTAATTGTTTAATAAGAGAACAAGATTCTCCGACCAAAGATCCAGCCGAAATGAGAATCCTGACAAGGTGGAGTGATAATATAGCCGAGGGTAAGCACAGAACCATCAGTAGTATAGAGAGTATGTACAAGAAAATTCGTAAGGAAATACTAAAGTTACACGAACAACGTAAAGCAGCACTAGTAAACGAGAAAGAAAATGACTCTTCTACTGAAGAGGTAGACGACGAGAATCCCACTAGAATAGCGTACGTAGGTAGAACTAGACTTTCCGACCGACATTCACGTCTAGACTACAAGAAAACTCTTCCTCATCCAGCACCAGAACAAGGTTCTCTAGAACAAGTATTTCAAGCTACCGATCATATTCTGAAATCACGAATCGGTTACAGTGAGTTAAGTACTATGCATGAACAAGAACTAGCCCGATCAGCAGTCCGATGGACTACTGATTCTACCACTTTTCCAGATGAAATAGTGGCACAAATGTTTCTGAAACTGCCCCCAGCCGAGCAACGACTGATGGGTATGTATATGGTCCAGCACCTCATTACTCTGTATGAGGGTCAGCACTCTGATCCAGGTCCGTTACACGATGTCCTGAACGAGTTACTCCAGTATAGATGGAAAGGTCTAGGTACCGATTTAATTAGTGTTATTCTAGAACAGCGCCACAAATATAGAACGTTTTTGAACCCGCATTTTGTTCATGTCTCACCCCCAGAAAGTAAACCCTTTTACATAGACAGACAGAATCCGTTACGAGAAGTACACCCAGTTAGGACAGCGGATGGTGAAATGCAACGAGTGTTTGTGTACACTCCAATTACAAAGATGGAACTCTTAGAAATGAAGAAATTAATTCCCTGTCATGACAAAGATCCAGCAGGGTTCCACCGAGAATTAAAGGACATGCTCCGTATGGGAGAATACACGTATCCAGATATTATTAAAATGCTAAAGGTCCTGTTGCCCGCAGGGGTATATGAAAAACTCAAGGAAAAAGAATGGGAGGTGGGAGAGAAAAAGATCGATTGGGCAGTTCTAGAAGCTGAAGACAAGATACGAGTACCAGGTACCGGTCTTGGAGAGAAATGTAAAGAATTACCAGAACTGCTAATACAAGTTTTGCCCAGATTATTAGCCACTAAAAAGGAAGACTGGGATGCAATCTCAGCCTGTAAACAGAAACAAGACGAAGACACTAGTGATTTTTATTCTAGATTTGAGAAATGCTTTAGTATAAACAGTGGCCTCAAGACGAGTAGCGAGTCATACCCTCATCTTTTTGTTACTAAATTAGTCGAGAATTCAAGTCCACAAGTTAAGAACCGAGTTTTGAAAGTCGAAAGTACATGGCAAGCTAATACCCCGTCCCAGATGTTACAGATGCTTCAGTACCACCAGAATAGAATCAGAGAAGAGCAAGATCATGAGAGAAAACGTATGAAAGACACGAAAATGAAAGTATTAGTTGCACAATCTGTTCCACAAGACAGTCAGAAGAGGGGTCCGAATCAAGCCAGTCATCCTGCAGCTCCCGTTAAAGGGACATGCAATTATTGTAAACAGCCAGGTCATTTTATAAACGAGTGTGCAGTTCTGAAACACAACATAGCTACCGGTAAGACTAAAGAAAGACCACGTCCGCCTAGACAAGAACAAGTTTCACAGACTTCTCAGCCACAGAATGCACAACAGACAGTTCCAGCACCGCAGCCTATTGCTGCAACACAACATGTTACACAGCAGATGTATCAGTATGCACAGTCCGAGTATCCAGAGTATCAGCCATATTCATGAAACAGCCTAGAGAGGGAGGTAGGCTTGCCTCTCATCGAGATTCCTGTAGATCAAGAGGGTCCCTATGTTCATAGTCAAGTACTAGGGAAAGACAGAAAGTTTCTGATTGATACAGGGGCAAGTAGGACCACCATTAGTCACGACGAGGTTCCAGGGGCTCCGCTCTCAGGCTCTAGAAATGTTTCCCTTGGATTTTCAGGAAAGCCTATTGTAAACGAGATATCTAAACCAGTTACTCTAGAAGTAGGTCCATTGTCCCGCACTACTGATCTGTTACTTACAAAGTCATGTCCAGAAAATCTGTTAGGCATTAAGACACTGAAAGAATTAGGTGCAGTTATTTGCTGTTCCCCAGAGGGAATACGCTTGTTCCTACGTGACTTCAAGGGTCACTATGTATTACGAGATTTTGATCCGAGATTGTCCAATGTTCCACAGCATCTATGGGCGCAAGGTCCAACTGATGTAGGTTATATGCAAATCACACCCCATCGTGTGACTCTCAAACCAGGTGTAGTGTTACCACGACTCAGACAGTACAGACTGCCACCTGAGGCTGTAGCAGCCTTATCCAAAATTATTGACGAGCTCATCGCTCAAGGAGTAGTTGTAGAAACTGACTCCAATGTATGTAATTCTCCGATCATTCCAGTCATGAAACGTACTGATCCAAATGCACCCCCAGTATATCGATTAGTGATTGACCTTCGAGAACTCAATAAATGTATTATTCCTCAGTACCCAGTTGTCCCAGATATCTCTTCCCTACTGACAGCCATTGATTCCGAAGCCTCATTTTTTACAGTCATAGACCTCAAGAACGCATTTTTCAGTGTCCCCATTCATCCAGACAGCCAGTTTCTTTTCGGATTTTGTTTAAATGGAAGGAGCTACCAATTTACACGAGCTCCTCAAGGTTTCACAGAAAGTCCTAGTATTTACAGTCAAGCACTTAAGAGACAACTAGACAATATTCACATGCCAACTGACACTGCCCTGCTCCAGTATGTCGATGATCTACTGATCACAGCCCGTTCTGAACGTGCTTGCGAGCGAGCATCCCTTACAGTCTTGTATTTCCTTGCCGAGATGGGGCACAAGGTGTCCCCTTCGAAGCTTCAATTCTGTGTCCAGCAAGTGATCTATTTAGGCCACTTACTGTCCAAGAGGGGTAGGCAGTTGACACCCGACCGTATCCAGTTAATAGCGAGTCTTCCTCAGCCCAAGACCCAGAAGGAGGTACGTGCTTTTATCGGCCTCACTTCTTACTGCAGACAATGGATTCCTCAGTATGCATTTCTAGCTAAGCCACTGATACAGTTAACGACACAGGAGGCAGCCGTATCGACTGTCCTCCCTTGGACATCTGAACATACACTTAGTTTCAATGAGTTAAAGAAAGCCTTATGCCAAGGTCCAGTTCCAGCTACACCGAACTACAGTAAGCCTTTTACACTTTTCGTCACTGAACGGGAAGGTACAGCATTATCTGTTCTCACACAAGATCAAGCAGGACAATACAAGCCCTGTGCTTATTTTTCGAGCACATTCGATCCTGTAGCCCAGGCTCTGCCTGCGTGCCTCAAGTCAGTTGCAGCCACAGCACTAGCTATCAGACAAAGTGATTCCATAGTATTAGGACATTCCTTGACAGTACAAGTTCCACACTCCGTGGAAGTTCTTTTAAATCGAACACAGACTCAGCACTTGACAATTGCACGTTTGACAGGTTATGAATTGACACTGTTCCAGCCACACATAGAAATCAGACGCTGCAACGTTCTAAATCCTGCTACACTGTTACCGTCAGTTATTTCGAATCCTGCCACACACGACTGTGTGGAAGTAGTTAACACTATGACTAAGCCAAGACAAGATCTGACAGATATTCCATTACCAGATCCCGACCTGACACTTTATGTGGATGGTTCATGTATGAGAACAAGTACAGGAGAACTAGTAGCCGCGTATGCAGTGACTACAGACACTGAAGTTATAGAAACACACCGTATTGACACCCTGTCTGCTCAAGCAGCAGAGCTAGTTGCTCTGACCCAAGCCTGCACACACGCCAAGAACCTGAAAGTTAATGTTTACACAGATTCACGTTACGCATTTGGAGTTGTACACGACTTCGGAGTACTCTGGCAGGAGAGAGGTTTCATGACTTCTCATGGAACCAAGATTCAGCATGGTCTCCTTATTCAAGCTCTGTTAGATGCCATACACTTACCGACATCTATTGCTATCATGAAATGCAAAGCACATACGAAAGTTACTGACACTATTTCTCAAGGTAATGATCTAGCAGATCGCACAGCCAAGCTTACAGCACAGACTCCAGACATTCCAGTTAATCCGACACAGACACATACTCCAGATCAGACTACCTGTATGACAGTTAAGGACCCCACTCAAGATGTCATAGATATCCAGTTACATGCTACTCCCGATGAAATCAAGAAATGGTCCGAACAAGGAGGGGTCCAGACAGATCAGGGATGGGTAACGAAGGGTAAAGCCACATGGTTTCTCCCCGACTCTATGGTTCAAGTCATTATCAATACCGCACATAGTCCAGCACATTTAGGAGAAAAAGCTATGTTAGACAGTATCCAGAACATTTGGTTCAACAAGCATTTACGAGCTGCAGCCAAACAGAAAGTCCGTACCTGTATGATATGTTGCCAGTTTAATCCA
Source organism: Lissotriton helveticus (assembly GCF_964261635.1). NCBI lineage: Eukaryota > Metazoa > Chordata > Amphibia > Caudata > Salamandridae > Lissotriton > Lissotriton helveticus. The sequence goes on from NC_136073.1 coordinate 285,318,509, forward strand.
GGTAAAAGTGTCCCGGTGGAACAAGGTGGATTCCAGCCCCCTGACCACCCTTTTGAAGTCCTCCAAATGGATTATATTCAGATGGAGCGATGTCGAGGTTTCAAGTATGTCCTTGTAGTTGTATGCGCTTTGTCCAGGTGGACAGAAGCATATCCAGTTCCAGATTACACAGCCGCGACCACTGCCAAGCAGTTGGTTCGTGAATTCTTCCCCCGTTACGGACTCCCTAGAGTCGTGTATTCTGACAACGGCCAGCCATTCTCATCTGAGCTCATGAAACACGTTTCCCTTTTGTTAGGGTACCAGTGGAAGTTCCATTGTGTACGCCATCCTGAAGCAGCCGGTCTCGTAGAGAGACATAACCAGACTTTGAAAATCCGTATTGCAAAAGTTTGTCAAGAGAAAGGTGTAGACTGGCTAGTAGCTCTGCCAGTTGCTCTGTTCTATATGCGCATGGTCGCACATTCCAGATCAGGTCTGTCCCCGTACGAGGTCGTATTCGGCCGCCCCCCTAATATGTGGGGTACACCTAGACCCCGAAGTATTACCGATGTTTCAAGTAATATGCTGACAGATTACCTAGCTTCCTTGATGTCTGCCCTACACTCTTGTCGTTCACAGGTTGCCGCCGCATTTCCAGACAATACCGAGGTGGCACCGCATGAAATCGTTCCCGGATGCATGGTTCTTGTGAGGAACTTTGATCGTTCAAGTCCGCTGGAGCCCCGCTGGAAGGAGCCCAAGCAGGTCCTCCTGGCCACCCGTACTGCCGTCAAGCTGGAAGGCAGGAAGGGCTGGGTCCACCTGTCTCATGTGAAAAGATTTTTTGGACTAAAACCTGTTACCAAGAACATTTCCGAGGATTTTAAGGATTGCCAAAGTACTATTCTTAAGGACTGTCCCGCAAAAGACAATGATACAGATTCCTCCCCGTTAGAAAAAACCCCGCAGCAGGAGTATAAGCTTAAATTAAGGTCTAGTAAAATAAGTCAGCCAGTTTGATTGTCTAAGTCCTCCCCTAGGTGAAACGGTTAGACCGGTTTCTGACATGTATAAAATAGACCCCCATAGTGAGAGAGTTAGTCAAAACTCAATCCGATGTATCGTTTTTCTAAGCTTCATATTGTTTTTCAGCCTTATGTTTACCTGCACATGTTATGCATTTTATTTGTGTTTTCCAGTTTCTCATGTAAATAAGTCTGCTAATGCTACAGTAGAGCACACGTTTAGTGATCTACCTCCTCATGAACTTTCATATCGTCTTGCTATGCGTAATAATTCCTTTATCCGCATGTTACATTATTCACACCAGACCAGCAATGCCACTAATTGTTGGGTGTGTGGTCGACTCCCCCCTTTCCAGACACCGACGGGAGTTCTGCCACTCTTTCCTTATCCATTTTCACATAACGGTTCGTGTGGAGCATGGTCCACGTTAACGTCATCCTCAACAGATATGTCTTTTCTGAACAGTACATGTTTCCCAGACAAGCAAGGTCTTCCCCACAGAACAGGGTTAGATCTAGAAAATGAAGTTTATAACTTGGGTAATTATTCTTCGAATTTCATGGTCCTGAATGTTCAGTCTGATTCTACTCCAGACTTACCTGCTATGTCAGTATTACCAGTAAAAGGCGAATTATGTGTCCGAAATAATGGTTCCGTACATGTAGGCCATAGTGATTGTACTACTATTGTCAAGTATAGTGACAGTAGGAAATCTATTTTCAAAGCTTCACGTCATTCTTATTTTGTTTGTGGTCAGACCGCATATGTTCGTCTGCCCCTCGATTGGGAGGGAACCTGTTATATTGCCTTCCTACTGCCACCAGTTTTCCTAGCCCCACCTGACTACCATAGGAATTCCCACCTAGTACATACTAGACACAAGAGAGACCTCCCGATTGTCGATTATACTGAAACTGCTCTAGAACAATACATAGATTTTAATAATGGTGTCTTCCCCTATTTAGGTACTGTCGTGAATAGTAAACTGATACGTAGATTAACCAGAACCCTTGAAGCAGTAGTGATTGAGACTACTTCTGCTCTAGGTAATTTAACCGAAGAGCAATCCTTTATGAGAATTGTCGTGCTCCAGAATCGTCTCGTCCTTGACGTCATACTGGCCGATAGGGGCGGGGCATGTAGAGTCATCGGATCTAGTTGCTGCATTTTCATTCCTAATAACGCAACGTCTGTTTATTCAGCTATTACCAGACTCCATAATATTGCCCGTATGTTACACCAAGATCCAGGCACCTGGACATGGTCCGGTTGGTTCTGGAATATAATTTCCGCCTGGGGATGGAACGTATTGTCATTTCTGGGTATTGCAGTAGCGATCATATTCAGTTGCTGCCTCTGTTTACAATGTGGCCCTGCGATTTGCGGCATTTGTGCTACCTCTTGTATTCCTAGTCCCAAGTCCCGTTCTAAATCCAGTTCCAAGAAAATTCGAGACGAGCAAATGATACTGTATGAAATGATAGATGGTATCATGAATATTGATGTTTCCTGATGGAAACGTAGTGACAAGGAGGGAATGTGGAAAAGTAAATTTTGCCATGTTCTGTGTCCCTACGTGTTCCCCCATCTTATGTTATGTGTGCATGATTAATATGCATATGTATTCCCTATGTTTGATTAAAGACGCAATTACAGTTGTGTCCATCTCTAGTATGCCAGTTTCCAGTTCTCGTGAAAGCTACGAGTATTAGGCCTATGTAAACCTACGTTGCCACGTTTCTCAGTGTGCACGTTATTTCATTGAAAAGTCCCCGTTTCTAGGCCTCAAAAGGGCCCGGACACCAGATTCAGCTCCTGTCTCCTGAACCCTCGCTGAGGAGCGATACAGCCCCCACCTGTATCCTCGACCCTTCACTTACTTCCTGCCTCACAGTGCCCGGCTCGGCCTGGCTCTGCCTACGAGTCTGCCAAGAGTATGTTATGATTCTAGTTATCAGTCCAGCCCTCCTTCTCTGCATTCCTAAGCTACTGAATCGCATCAATAGTTTCCGTCATTGTCTAGCCTTTACGTCTCCATGTAAGAGAAATACTGTATTAATGGTCATTTAATATTCCTCAACGCACTACATGTAGAATAATGCATGCTCCAGTCTTAGAGTCTGTTAGCCTCTCCCCTCCTGACTCTTAGTTTATATCAACATGTTCTCTAAACATTAGATACTAGATAGGGTTTAGGTACATGTCGCCCTGACTCTCCAGACTTCAGTCTCTACTCCTAGCGCAGAGTTCATAGCCCCCAGCTTCTCCTAGTAACACGTCATTGTCAGTTTGCGCGCACCATTAGGTTAGAGGTCCCGGCTCCTTAGGTAGCCCCCTCCATGTTTCCGCCCCATTTATGACATATTCTGTTACGTTTACATCACATGTCTATGTATACGCCTCCTGTTACACCTACTTTCACCCTTAACTTTCGCGACTGCTATTGACCACACCCACTGCTCCGCCTACTGTATTCATTGTAATGCAACTGTTTTAGTATATATGCTTGTGTACTGTTATTAAATGTTACGCCAGTCCAATCCTGTCCCAGGCAGCGCTGCCATCCTGTTCCCGTGCAGGTTGTCCTGTTCCTGTCCTTATGCTGTATTAAACCTGCAAACTCCTACTACCTCGAATCTTGACTCTTATTTATTGAGCTATCTGTTATTGCTATGTCCAGTCAAACCTAGATCCGGTATTATTTATTTATATACCACAACATCACCTTGGTCAGTGACCTCAATGATCATTACTCGGCTACTATGTCAAGCATCTTGGATGACCTAGCCCCTCTTAAACTAAAAAGAACTCAAGTCAGAGATAAAAACCCATGGTTCACTGGTTCCCTCAACGACGAGAGAAGATCCCTCCGACATCATGAAAGAACCTGGAGACAGCACCTCTCAACAGACCACCTAAAACTCCTTCGCCAGGCCAGAAATATCTACAACAAGAACATCGTCAACTCAAAAAAATAATTCTTCAGAGCGGAACTAGGAAATGCCCAGAACAGACCTCGCAAACTCTTTGAGATGGTTAAACTACAATCAAACAAACTGTCCAAAACAGTGAAAGAAAACCCCAAGTCTCTCATCTCCTCTGAGGTTTTCTCCTCATTTTTCACAAACAAAATCAAAACCGTAGAAACTGAACTCAAGGCCGCCTCCTTCCCCCCTCCGAACTTTGACCCTTTGCCTCCTCCTTCCTTGCCGCCACGATCCTTACCAAAGAATTTAGCTCACTGGTCCGAATTTGCATCCTATGACGAAGTCGCTGTCGCGAAAATCCTCGCTTCCCTGAACCCCAACAACCACTTCAATGACCCGCTCCCTTCAAACTGTCTCGCGACCGTTACCAAATCCATCATTCCTAGCTGGACTGCAATCATTAATGCCTCCCTACGACAGGGATTAATACCGACCTCGCTGAAAACAGGCCAAGTCCTACCCATTCTGAAAAAACCGTCACTGGACCCAGCCTCCCCAGACAACTTTAGACCCAGTGCTGGAAAAGTGTGTACAATTACAGCTAAGTCACCACATCAACAACTACCATCTACTCGATGACTGTCAATCAGGCTTCCGACCGGGGCACAGCACCAAAACCACCATGCTCCACATCGTTGATGACGCTCTTCAAGCCCTTGACCAAGACAAAACCTGTCTCCTGATCCTCCTTGATTTATCATCGGCCTTCGACATGGTCAACCATGTGATGCTACTCGAACGCCTTAAACTCAGGATGGGATTAGAAGGCACAGTCCTCGACTGGTTCAGATCCTACCTCCATAACCGATCTTAGAGATTTCTAGTCAATGGCTAACTGTCCGCTCCCTCTGCGGTCACGGTGGGAGTCCCTCAGGGATCAACATTGTCCCCCACCCTCTTCAATCTCTATCTGGAACCCCTTGCCGAAGTCCTCCGCAATGCAAATATCTCCTTGCATATGTACGCTGAAGACACTCAGATCTACATAAAAATATCATCTCTTGCAGAGATCCTCACCCTGAATGAAGCCCTGAAGCTGACCGTCAGATGGCTCTCCTCCAATCAACTAAAACTAAATGCCAAGAAAACTGAGTTCCTTCTAATCTCCCCACCCAAGAACAACCCGACATCCAGACATGGATTAAAGCCATCACAGCCTTAAACTGTTCCCCGACCATTGTGAATTCAGCCAAATCTCTGGGAATAACCTTGGATTATAAACTAAATATGCGAGACCACATCAACACAATGGCAAAATCGGCCAGATTCCACCTGAGCTACCTATGCAAATTGAAACCCTTTCTAGACGCTCCGGACCTAAAACTCGCTCTCCAATCATTAGTCATCTCTCGACAGGAATATGGTTGCTCCACCCTCTCTGGCTTACCTAAGATCTCGCTGGCACCCTTAAAAGCCTGCCTCAACGCAGCCGCCAGACTACTTACAGGCTCAAAAAAATTCGATCACATCACTCCTCACTTGAAAGCGTTAAACTGGCTCCCCTTGAAGGTGAGGATTCACCTCAAGCTGGCATGCATCACGCACAGGCCCTTCACTCTAACTCCCCTGCGTATCTTGCACAGAAGCTTGTGTTATCTGGAGGAAACAGAAACTCAAGATCGACCAAGGCCATCCTACTCCGGCCTGCACGCTTTAGGAAAATAAAAACCTACAATCGGGCTTTCACCGGAGCTGCGCCAAGAATATGGAACTCCCTCCCTCCCGACATTAGAAAAATCCCTTCCTTTGCTCGCTTCAAAAAAGAGGCCAAGGCCTTTCTCATGGGTAAATTCCTTGGCTAATTTCGTTCCCTCAGCCACCTGAGAGACTATTGCCTTATCCTGCGTCCTTGTACATTACCTTTCTTGTTCATTGTATTATATTTGTCCTGCTGTATAGCCTATCATATCCCCCAGGTACAGTACCTGTTTGCTACCCTGTCCCACCTTCATCCCCCTGATTCTCTGTAAGCTCTCCTATGTACTAATTTTTATCGTTTTTACCTGTTTTTTGTGTGCAATGACCTGCCGTGACACTGTATTACTCTATTGTATCTGTAAAGCGCTCTGATACCCTCACGGGTCATGCTCGCGCTCTATAAAACCTTAAAATAAAATAAATAATAAATAAAATAGGCGAACTGCTACAATCGTTATGCAGAATGCAAAGTATAATGCGTACAGCGTAAACAGTAATATGAAATAATACCGTAAGAGCATTGTATGGTTTCAAAGCCATATAAAAATACATACATAAATCACATAGACTAAAATACTCAACTGGTGTTGCATACCCCGACGCACCTAACCTAAGTCTAGTACGAGGGAAAAAGTAGGTGTTTGTCGTTTAGCATAGGTTTAGTTTTGCCAAGAATCTACCAAAGGTTTCTCAAGGTTCTAATCAGCTCCATACCTTTAGAATGAAGGAGTTCTGGTATCTCTGTTTCGGGACTCGATTTCCCAACACCCCGCAAGGGGAACCGGAAACACTGGAGCTGGATTCTCGGCAGAGAAGGACAGCTTCCTGATCAGTGCGTCAGCTGGAGAGTCTGGTTCCTTCGGCACTTGCTGTAGCAAGCTGCATCGGGCAAGTAGGTCTTCGAACTGCTCCGAACCACCGTATCTTGCTATAGCAAGTGAAAGTATATTTATACCTTGAAGGTGTTTAGGAATGCCATAGTTCACTTAAAGTCGGCATATGAACGTCATAAATGATCCCCTAAGGAATAGTTGTTCATTGTAAAATAGCTGAGTTCTTGGAGAAATCAATATTCAAGCAAGGGGAAGTCCCTAACGGCTTCAGCTGGTTTTCCAAGAAACTGTTGTGAACGGATGGAAGTAGCTATGCCTGTATTTGGGTAGCATGGGCTATGCCTAAATAAGGGCTTTATTTCGTATGCCTATATCAGGGCATCGAGAATTGTAGCTATATAAGGGCATGAATCAGGAAAAGGCAATCAGATCCTAACACGCCACACAACACCCTGATAGGGGTGTCAATGTCAGAGGGAATGTGGAGGGAACCTTCGTGGCCAGGGAAGAGGTATATCATTTGGAAATCATTTTGAATGGGCTCTGGTCGCACAAAAGAGAAGTCAGAGGGGGAATATCTAAAGGTTCCTGCAGCTCCTCTCCCAAAACTGCCTGCAAAGTGTGTTGGGTTCTGAAGAAATGGCATTTCGTTAGTGCCATGTGTCTGTCATCAGTGCCCGCCATCTCCTCCCAAGAGCACACCCGCCCATCCCGAAAGAGATCCCCCATAGTCTGCATGCAAATTTTATGTAAGAGAGTCAAGGGTCCCCCTATCCGAACTGGGCGCAAACCAATGGCACCACTCAACACGCAATCGGGGGGAATAGAGCTGTGCGCCATCATACATACCAAGGAACGCATTCCACGCATGGGCAACAGAGTTGATTGAGTCAAGTATGCCACATTTACGCGAAGGGGCCTGTGTGAGGAAACGCGACAATCAGTGCAGGGCAGCAGCGACCCTCTCTACATGGAGATGGGGCAGATCCCGAGGCCCGTGCACCCAACTGTACGCATGAGAGGCCTGCACCGCTCTATAATACAGTTCCATGTTCGGGGTATTTAATCCCATGCATAAATGTATCCAACGCCACCCTAGGAGTCTTACCCGCCCAAGCTAGTTTCGTCATTAACGATCGAAGTTTGAGGAACAGATGCTGTGGGAGGACTATGGATATATTAACAAATAGAAAAAGTAGGCACAGGAGAACAACCATTTTGATCAGAGCAACACAGCCAGTCAAAGAGAGGGGGAGTCGTATCCAGCTATCTATGTCATCAGTGAGCTTATCAATAGCTGTCCCGTAATTGGCTTTCAAGATAACGTCTGCATCAGAGTGAACTTGGATGCCAAGATACCGCACAGGCTTAGTAGTACACTGCAGTGGATAATCTAGCAAGAATATTGTAGTTGCCTGCGTCAGAGGAAAACTGATAGAAGTATCCCAATTAATCAATAAGCCAGAGAGGCCTCCAAAGCGAAGGATCTCCCGAATTACCAGAGAAAGATGCACTCCAGGGTCCCTCACATAAACAAGGGTACCGTCAACATACGCAGACGTGATGAGATTATTTTGGGGGAAGCAGAGTCCCCTGTGTCTGTGATATTCACACAGTGCCTGCAACAGGGGCTCAGCTGCCACAGCGTACAACAACGGGGATAGCGGACACCCCTGGCGAGTGCCCCGGTAGATTGAAAACTGTGTTGAAACCGTATCCCCTACCCGATCTCTAGCCATAGGTGCATTGTACAATACTGAAATTAGCTGTAGATACACTCTGACAACACCCATTCGGGTCAGCACAGCCTTCATAAACTTCCATTCAATTGAGTCAAAGACCTTCTCGGCATCAAGGAAGACTGCCTCCACCTTGATCTCGGGCCCCACATGCTGCAGGGCACCAAAAACTGTACGAATATTATGTGTGAGGGTGCAACCAGGGATAAACACAGGTTGGTCCGGTCCGATCAGCAGAGGGAGTAGAGGAGATAATCGGTTTGTGAGAATTTTGGCATATAATTTAGTGTCCACGTTGAGGAGCGAGAGCGGGCGGTATGATGAGCATTTGTACAAATCTTTACTGGGCTTTAGCACGGTGATAATTAGCCCCTCGCACATGAGGGGGCATAGAGCCTTCAGTAGTGATATCGTGAAATAAAGTGATAAGGTGTGGGATAAGGAGGTCACTGAAGCCTTTAAAGAATGCTACCATGAGGCCATCCATTGCAGGGGCGCTCCCCTCACGCATGGAGTCCAACGCAAGTTGGACCTCCTCCACCTCGATAGGGCGCATCAAGAACTCATGATGCTAGTTCTGTAACCATGGGAGCTGTATATATTCCAGGTAGCCGCCTATATCCTCGTCACTAGGGGAGAGTTTAGAGCTGTTCAGCTCTTGGTAATAAGAGCGGAAGCGGGCACCGATCGCAGCACTCTCTGTCAGCAGTGTTCCATCCATCCCCTCTATCTCAACAATGGTACCAGAACCCATCTGGTGGCTTGTGGCGCCAGTGCCGCCAACACTGAGCCCGGCCGATCAGACTCTCCATAGGCTCTGGCAGATGCATATTTACCCATATGTTTAACTTCTCGATTGGCTTCCTCGTGAAATTTGGCTAATGTGGACTTTATCTGTTCAAGGAGCGTATGGTCATCAGTGTGGGTCTGACGCGTTTCGAGATCGGACAAGCGGTTCTCAAGCAGGGCTAGACGGTCCCGAATGGCGCGAAGAACTCCTGCATACTTACTAATGGCCACCCCTCAGATATACACCTTGAACTCCTCCCACGCCGTGGTGAAGGAGTCAACTGTGCCCAGGTTATTGGTAAAACACTCAGAGATCGCTTCTTTCAGTTTTGAGTGGGATATCATAGCACGTGGGACCAATAGTCAATGATGATGTGAACATCGTGTGCTGCAGAGTAATAGGTGTACCCACCCTGGGCGTGCAACTGCAATCTCCACACATCAACTAATTGCAACTGTAAAACGATGTCTAGCACCATCTTAGCTGAGGCAGAGAGTGGGCGGGGAGGACCCTTCATTCAATCTAGGGTCGTGTCCAGAAAACAGTTAAAGTCACCACCCAGGAAGATCGGGAAGGAGCGTCGGTCCTGGAGCAGTACGAACAAGGACCGACAGAATGCTGGATCATCATAATTAGGGTCGTAGGAGTTGACTACTAGAAATTCCCAATTAGGAGCATAACAACATGGCACAGTATGCCTACCTGCCATGTCTGTCAACAGAGGCTCTAATTGAAGGCCTGATTTAGGATTAGTCCAAGTCAAGACATCCTTGGAGTGTGAGGTAAAGTAAGCTGCATGAGAGGCGCTCGCTAGTTTGTGACCTGCAAGGAGAGCACTGCCTGGGTAGAAATGCGTCTCCTGCAGTATTGCAACATCTACCTCCTTGCGCCTCAGGTATGCAAGAATTGTATGCACTTAATGGCATCATTTAATCCCCGCACATTCCATGTCAGGAAAGTGAGGCGCTGGTGCGCACCCGCCCTAGGTTGCGTATCTGACATAGTAATTACAGAGGAGTAGTGAAGAATGTCCGCATAGGGGCCGACCCCGTCCCCCACCCATCACATTCTGAAAAGGAAAAGTTACAATCCAAGCATGAAAAATTAAAATAGAAAGAAAAACGCCCCCACAAAACCCACCTCCCCCTCTCACGCCTTGCAAACCCAACACTGCAAAGGCAAGCATCTACCCACCCGACCCTCACAAAAAAGGAGACCAGTCGTGAAGGCACCCCACCCATCGCTCCCTCTAAACACCCACCTATATAAGTGGATCAGCGGTTAACTCAGTGGGGCAGATGTTGCCCAGCTACACAAACTGAGCCAACCCCCTCACACAAACACCGCTTGCAATTCACAAACCCACTGCAACCATATCCGTCAATCATAAAGAAACAGTAAAAAACTCATAGCAACTTTTTAATGGGGGACCAGGACAACAATGGATGGGTAAACCACTGAGGGAAAGTACGATACCCTGGCTGCTCACACCAGGTAGCCGTAAGGGCATATAGCAAAGAAACCCCAGAAGGAGAGAGAGATCCTGCGCTAGTGCAAAATATTACCGGAAGCACTGCACTCGCCACAGGGCCATAATAGTCCATCAGAAAGCATATTAACATGTGACCAAACCAGTAACAGTGAATGCAGGAAACAGAGGTAACACATAATGGAGTTATCACCAGTCATTCAGTCGTTATCTTCCATTGACCTGGCGGCTTCATTTTGTGAGGAAGAGGCTTGTTGACTGGTCAAGCGTTTGCCTACCCTTTCCCAGTCACGGAAGGCCTTTTGTAGTGATTGCGGGTCTGAATAAATTCTGGGCTTCCCATCAAAGAGGACCTTAAGACGTGCTTGGTATAATATAGCATATTCGATGTGCTGGTCTCGCAGTTTGCGTTTGAATGTAGTGAACTGCCGTCGTGCCTCCTGCACTTTGAGGGTAAAGTCAGGAAACAGGGATATGTGCGACCCCTCATACCTCGGGGGACCCAGTTCCCTCACCTTGCGCAACGCAGCGTCTCTGTCCCGATAATTTAAAAGTTTTGCGATAATGGGACGGGGAACGATGTGCCCTCTCTACTACCTTACTTCCCCGGGTGTCTAGTTTTCACAAATGTTTAGGTTTGTTAGGCGACTCCCCTTGCAAAACCAGGTTGTTTTTTATTGGTCATTTTGATGTCTCCTCAATACGTTTTGGGCCCTTGCCTGTCACGGGTACTTGACCCACCCACACAAGTGAGGTACCATTTTTATCAGGAGACCTGGGGGAATGCTGTGTAGAAGGAAATTTGTGGATCTGACCACATCGCTGAGCCAGAACCAGCCTGTAGACACCACCGACACCAACGACGCAGCACACAGTCTCGCACAGTGGATCACCAACTGCGCCGACCACCTCGCTCCACTGAAGAAACCCCCAGGCAAGACTAGCAACAGAAAAACCGCATGGTTCACAGACGCCCTCAGAGTCGCAAAGAAATCATGCCGAACCATCGAGAAAGCCTGGCGCCACGAACGGACATCAGAAAACATCACAGCCCTCAAGAGTGCCACCCGCGAATAACACCAGATGATCCGCACCACCAAAAGGACATCGTTCAAAGAACGGCTGGACAACAACGCCCACAACAGCAAGGAACTCTTCAGCATGGACAAAGAGCTCTCCATCCCCAGCGCCAGCAACAAAGACATCACACCGTTGCAAGTCCTCTGCAACTCCCTCGCAACATTCTTCCACCGCAAGATCGCAGATATACACGACAGCTTTGGACCCCAGGCTCCACCTCCAACTACCAAACCAACGACCCCCACCAACAGCCTCAGCGCATGGACCCCCATCATCATGGAAGACACCATCCGCGTCATGAACACCATCCATCCGGCTCCCCATCCGACCCATGCCCTCATCACATCTTCAACAAAGCCGACGCCATCATCGCACCCCATCTCCGGAACATCATCAACAGCTCCTTCACGTCAGCCACCTTCCCTGGAAGCTGGAAACACGCAGAAATCAACGCCTTCTGAAGAAAACAACAGCGGACCCCAAAGACCTCAAGAACTTCCGCCCCATCTCTCTTCTCCCCTTCCCGGCTAAAGTCATCGAGAAGACCGCCAATAAACAGCTGACTGCATTCCTCGAAGAAAACAACTCGCTCGACCCATCCCAGTCCGGATTTCGAGCCAACCACAGCACCGAGACCGCCCTCATCGCAGCCACCGATGACATCAGGACCCTGATGGACAACGGAGAGACAGCCGCTCCCATCCTCCTGGACCTCTCGGCAGCCTTTGATACCGTCTGCCACCGCACCCTAATAACCTGTCTCTACAACACTGGGATCCAAGGAAAGGCCTCTCGTTCCTCTCCGACAGAACCCAGAGAGTCCGCCTCCTCCCTTCCGCTCTCAAGCCACCAAGATCCTCTGCGGCGTACCCCAGGGCTCCTCACTCAGCCCAACCCTCTTCAATATCTACATGAGCCCCCTCGCCAACATCGCTCGCAAGCACAACATCAACATCATCTACGCCGACGACACCCAACTGATACTCTCCCTCACCAAAGACCCTCTCACCGCCAAAGCGAACTTCAAGGACGGAATGTAAGATGTCGCAGAATGGATGAACACAGCCGTCTGAAGCTCAACTCAGACAAGACGGAGGTCCTCATCCTCGGACAATCCCCATCCGCCTGGGATGACTCCTGGTGGCCCACGACGCTGGGCACTGCACCGACACCCACGGACCACGCACGCAATCTGGGATTCATCCTGGACTCCTCCCTCACGATGACCAAGAAAGTCAACGCAGCCTCGTCCTCGTGTTTCAACACTCTGCGCATGCTCCGAAAGATCTTCCGGTGGATCCCCACCGAAACCAGAAAGACGGTCACCCAGGTCCTCGTCACCAGCCGACTGGACTACGGGAACGCCCTATACGGAGGAACCACAGCCAAACTTCAGAAACGCCTTCAACGCATACAGAATGCCTCCGCACGACTCACCCTCGACATCCCGCACCACAGCCACATATCCGCCCACCTGAGAAACCTGCACTGGCTCCCCGTCAGCAAGAGGATCACGTTCAGGCTACTCACCCACGCATACGAAGCGCTCCACAATGTGGGCCCGAATACCTCAACAACAGCCTCTCGTTCTACACCCCCACCCGCCAGATTCGCCCTCGCCACCGTCCGACGGATTTGCAAAACAACCACCGGAGGAAGATCGTTCTCCTACCTGGCAGCTAAGACATGGAACTCCCTCCCCGCCCTCCTTCAGCACCTTGAGACCCTCATGGGTGAGTAGCGCACCCTACAAATGTAATGATTGATTGATCTACGCAGATTCCAGAAATTTCCCACACAGAAATTTTAGAATTTTTTTTTTTTCCAGCTAAGTTTGAGGTTTGCAGGGAATGCTGGGCAGGGACATGTTGGGGGACCCACCCAAGCCATACCTTGCTGGACTCCCCCGGATGTCTAGTTTTAAGAAATGTGTAGGTTCAGTAGGTTTCCCTAGACGGCCGCCAAGCCTGGTGCCAAAAACCCATGGCAACTCCCATTGCAAAAAGCAAGATGTTTTGTGATAGGTGATTTTGATGTCACCTCAACAGGTTTTGGGCCCTTGCCTGTCACGGGTACTTGATCCACCCAGACAGGTGAGGTACCATTTTTCTTGGAAGACTTTTGGGATCGCGGGGTGGGTGGAATTTTGTGGATCCACACACATTCCAGAAGTTCCCACCACAACAATATGAGGAAAATTTGTATTTTTTTTCTTCCAATTTTGAGGTTTGCAAGGTATTCTGGGTAACAGAACCTGGTAAGAGCCAAACAACTCCCCCTATCCTAGATTCCCCAGGGTGTCTAGTTTTTAAACATATATAGGTTTGCTAGGTTTCCCATGTGACTGCAGAGTTAGGGTTCAAAATCTACAGCTATGCACTTTGCAAAAAAAGGGTCAGTTTTCACTGTGAAAATGTGGTGTGTCCATGTTGGGTTTTGGGCCATTTTCTGTTGTGGGCATTAGGCCTACCCACACAAGTGAGATACCATTTGTCTTGGAAAACTTTGGGGAATGAGGAGTGAGTGGAATTTTGTGGATCAACACAGATTCCAGACCTTTCCACCACAGAACTGTGAGGAAAATATGTTTTTGGGATACATTTGTGGGTTTGCAATGGAATCTGTGTAACAGAACCTGATGATAGCCAGTCAAGTCACCCCATTATGGATTACCCTGGGAGTCTAGTTTTCATAAATGTATAGGTTTGCTAGTTTTCCCTAGGTGCTGGCAGAGCTAGGGTACAAAACCTACATCTAGGCACTTTGCAAAAAAAGAGTCAGTTTTTCACTAAAAATAAAGTGTGTCTATGTTGCACTTTGAGCCGTTTCCTGTCGTGGGCACTAGGCCTTCCCACACAAGTGAGGTACCATTTTTATTGAGAGACTTTGGGGAACACGGGGTTTGTCGAATTTTGTGGATCAACGCAAATTCCAGAACTTTCGACCACAAAAATATCAGGAAAATGTTTTTTTCCTTTTTTACAAATTGTTCGGTTTGCAAAGGATTCTGGGTAACAGAACCTGGTGAGAGCCAGTCAAGTTACCTCATACTAGGTTCCCCTGGTGTCTAGTTTTAAAAATTGTATAGGTTTGCTAGTTTCCCTAGGTGCCAGCAGAGCTAGGGTTCAAAATCTACAGCTAGGCACTTTGCAAAAAAGGGACAGTTTTCACTGTGAACATGTGGTGTGTCCACTTTGTGTTTTGGGCCGCTTCCTGTTGCGGGCACTAGGCCTACCAACACAAGTGAGGTACTATTTCTCTCAAAAGACTTTGTGGAATGCGAGCTGGGTGAAATGTTGTGGATCCAAGCAGATTCCAGAACTTTCCATGACAGAAATGTGAGGATTTTGTTTTTTTTTAACACATGTTTAAGTTTGCAAGAGTATCTGGTTAATGGAACCTGGTGAGAGCCAGTCGTCACCTCATCCTGGATTCCCTGGGTGTCTAGTTTTAAAAAATGTAAAGGTTTGCTAGGTTTTCCTAGGTGCCGGCAGAGCTAGGGTTCACAATCTACAGATAGGCACTTTGCAAAAAAGGGTCGGTTTTCACTGTGATAATGTGGTGTGTCCACATTGCGTTTTGGGCCGCTTCCTGTTGCGGCATTAGGCCTACACACACAAGTGAGGTGCCATTTTTCTCACAAGTCTTTGGGGAAAGCGGGGTTGGCGACATTTTGTGGATCCTCGCAGATTCCAGAACTTTCCACAACAGAAATGTGAGGAAAATGTGTTTTTTTTTAACAAATGTTTAAGTTTGCAAGAGATTCTGGGTAATGGAAGCTGGTGAGAGTCAGTCGTCACCCCATCCTGGATTCCCCTGGATGTCAACTTTTCGAAAATAGGTTTGCTAGGTTTCCTTAGGTGCTGGCAGTGCTAGGGTTTAAAATCTACAGCTAGACACTTTGCAAAAAGGGTCAGTTTTCACTGTGAAAATGTGGTGTGTCCACATTGCGTCTTGGGCTGCTTCCTGTTGTGGGCACTAGGCCTACCCATACAAGTGAGGTACCATTTTTCTCACAAGACTTTGTGGAATGCGAGCTGGGTGAAATGTTATGGATCCCGAAGATTCCATAACTTTCCACGACAGAAATGTGAGAGAAATGTGTTTTTTAACAAATGTTTAAGTTTGCAAGAGATTCAGGGTAATGGAACCTGGTGAGAGTCAGCTGTCACCCTATCCTGGATTCCCATGGGTGTCTGGTTTTCAAAAATGTGTAGGTTTGCTAGGTTTCCCTAGGTGCTGGCAGAGCTAGGGTGCAAAATCTACAGCTAGGTACTTTGTAAAAAAAGGGTCAGTTTTCACTGTAAAACAAAAATGTGTCTACATTCCGTTTCGAGTTGTTTCCTGTCTCGAGCACTAGGCCTACCCACACAAGTGAGGTACCATTTTTCTTAGGAGACTCAGGGTAACAGAATTGTAGAGAAACTGTTATTACCTATTGACTTTCAATGCATTATTGCCTTCCAAAGGAAAGACAATGTGTAAAAATGAAGTCATTTTTGAAAAATGACCTATAATTCTCATGCAACTATGGGCACTCACAATTTCGGAAATGTGCAAATATCTACTGTTTCTTAACTCTATATTTTGTTCTAATTTCAGAAATGCATAGGTGTCTCTCATACTGATTTTTCCATGTATATATTTTCCCAAATTAATTGTTCTGTAACAGTAAATAATAAAAAAACAAATTGCAAGACGCTGATCAGTATTTGGCTCTGGGTTCGTCGGGTTCTTGGTGAACCTACAAGTCTTATACATCCCCACAACCAAAAAAGTCCAGCAGATGTAACTTTATATTGCTTTCAAACAGATGTCATAATTAGGAGAAGTTACAGGTGAAAACCTTGACACAAATGGCTGTTTTTTTAACTAATTTTCAATTTTTCCTATATTCAAGGGTTAGTTTTTATGAAGAAACCTTGAAGGATCTACACAAATGACCACATGCTGGATTCAGAATCGTGTCTACTTTTCTAAAATGGATAGCTTTTTAGGTTTTGCTCTTGAGTTCTATGTCGGATCGATGACCCGCCTCTGTCTCTCATTGGCTAGCTCCATAAATGGAGTCTAGCCATTGGGAGACAGAGGCTGTCAATCACGCTTTCTCGGGGAAAACGCGATTCGGGGGCGTTTCTCGGGCTTTTTTAAGCCCCGCCCCTTTGTCCCGGGCCGCGCTGTGATTGGCTGCCGGCCCGGGACCTGACTTGTAGGCAAAGCTGTCCCGGCAAATTTCAATAAATGAAGCTCATGTCCCAGTTTTTAGAGAGTCAGCTGGAAACGGTGGGACGGTGGGAAGTATCTGTTAGCTGCTGTTATAAGTCAATTTAATTAACAGGCATGCTACTGGCTTTAAAAAAAAAAAGCATTTTATGTACGTTTTTACTTCTGTATTTCTCTGCTAAGGAGCAATTCTGTGCGCTGTGTGCAAGTAAAATTGTAGTCCTTGTATTTTTGGGAAATGTCCCGGATTTTGGCTTTAACATTCTGGTCACCCTACCCGGTGCCCTCTCCCTTCAGGTGCACCACTGATCCCCGCCGGGCCCCGGGCAGCCGCGTCCGGGAGCTCCATCCACTCCCTGCCATTTTCGGCGAAAAAGAAAAGCTTTCCCGAGGAGCCGGTCCGGACCCTCCTCCCGCCTCAGACGACAGCAGCAGCAGGCCGGGCGGGTGGGGGAGGGGAGGAGAGTGGGCGGTGCTTGACTGCACCGCGGCGTCGGCTGCAGGAGGAGGAGGCGGGGTGGCCCCGGGACTCTGACTGGCCGCCCAGGGAGTGTGGGGTCCGCTAGAGAGAACCGAGCTCCGTCTGCTGGACCGGAGAGCGCCGATCCGGGGCTGCGAGGAGCTAGGGACCAGGGATCCGAGCGGCGGCCGGAGGACGGGACTTTTGTGCGCCTTCCGCCTGGGGTTCCCGGTCCTGCCTGGCCGTTGTTCACCCTCAGCGCTGCCCCCGGGGAGACCGGACTGTCCCGCGGTGTGAGGTGAGTGATCGAGGCCCAGCCCCCCCTCCAGGGGTCCGGCGGTAGAGATCCGAGGGTTCACCCCTTTGGCTGGTGAAGCTCCCCTGACTCCTCTCCCCTTGTCCTGTGCACACCACGACCCCTTGGACACCCCCAGCCACTGTTGTGGGGCCTCCCCGGGCAGAGCAGAGCTGCTTCTGCCTGGCACCGCCACGGGCAGGAACCGCAGAAATGGCTGCAGGCTTGGAGCTGGTGACCGAGACACGACCACATTTCAGTGCACAGAAAATTGTACGAAAACTGAGGAAATGAAGTGCTGAAACCGGGGTTTGATGACTATATTTGTTCAAAGGTGTAAACTATGCCGGACACTAAAGTGTTCCGTAAACTTGGTCGGCAGGCAGGACGTTGTTTGTGCGTTCTTTGAAGTGGAGACCTGACAGCACGTTTCGTCCCCCTGCGTTATCTCCTGTCTGGATACACTTCCATCTCACTGTGCATTCTCCTTTTAGTATAATGCGTGCCTCCTCCATGTTTCCTTTCACTTTTATATCTTAATTATCTTCCGTCGTTATCAATTCCTATTCTGCTGACCTTACCCTTTCTATACAAAAAGGGATGATGGACGGAGCATTTGAACAAATCAAACACTCACCCCCAGTCAACTGATCTGGGTTTAATCCATCACCATTCTTTAGTTCACTCAGCCACCCTAGTTCAGACATGGCTATATGCAAATCAGTCTGACCCCTGTGCCTTATGGGAACAGTCCAGCCCGAACTGCCAAGCCATGTCTTCCCTGGACCGGAAACAAGCATCCTGGGACCGGTTTCGGATTCATAATCCTCATCAGCCAGGCTATCTTGAATCCAGTGGCCAAGTGAACAAGGGACTCACGTCTGAGCATACCCTGCCACACTTAGGGCGATAAAGCGATACAAAAGGGGATGATGGACGGAGCATTTGAACAAATCAAACACTCACCCCCAGTCAACTGATCTGGGTTTAATCCATCACCATTCTTTAGTTCACTCAGCCACCCTAGTTCAGACATGGCTATATGCAAATCAGTCTGACCCTGTGCCTTATGGGAACAGTCCAGCCCGAACTGCCAAGCCATGTCTTCCCTGGACCGGAAACAAGCATCCTGGGACCGGTTTCGGATTCATAATCCTCATCAGCCAGGCTATCTTGAATCCAGTGGCCAAGTGAACAAGGGTCTCACGTCTGAGCATACCCTGCCACACTTAGGGCGATAAAGCGATACAAAAGGGGATGATGGACGGAGCATTTGAACAAATCAAACACTCACCCCCAGTCAACTGATCTGGGTTTAATCCAACACCATTCTTTAGTTCACTCAGCCACCCTAGTTCAGACATGGCTATATGCAAATCAGTCTGACCCTGTGCCTTATGGGAACAGTCCAGCCCGAACTGCCAAGCCATGTCTTCCCTGGACCGGAAACAAGCATCCTGGGACCGGTTTCGGATTCATAATCCTCATCAGCCAGGCTATCTTGAATCCAGTGGCCAAGTGAACAAGGGACTCACGTCTGAGCATACCCTGCCACACTTAGGGCGATAAAGCGATACTAAAGGGGATGATGGACGGAGCATTTGAACAAATCAAACACTCACCCCCAGTCAACTGATCTGGGTTTAATCCATCACCATTCTTTAGTTCACTCAGCCACCCTAGTTCAGACATGGCTATATGCAAATCAGTCTGACCCTGTGCCTTATGGGAACAGTCCAGCCCGAACTGCCAAGCCATGTCTTCCCTGGACCGGAAACAAGCATCCTGGGACCGGTTTCGGATTCATAATCCTCATCAGCCAGGCTATCTTGAATCCAGTGGCCAAGTGAACAAGGGACTCACGTCTGAGCATACCCTGCCACACTTAGGGCGATAAAGCGATACAAAAGGGGATACAAAAGGGGATGATGGACGGAGCATTTGAACAAATCAAACACTCACCCCCAGTCAACTGATCTGGGTTTAATCCATCACCATTCTTTAGTTCACTCAGCCACCCTAGTTCAGACATGGCTATATGCAAATCAGTCTGACCCTGTGCCTTATGGGAACAGTCCAGCCCGAACTGCCAAGCTATGTCTTCCCTGGACCGGAAACAAGCATCCTGGGACCGGTTTCGGATTCATAATCCTCATCAGTCAGGCTATCTTGAATCCAGTGGCCAAGTGAACAAGGGACTCACGTCTGAGCATACCCTGCCACACTTAGGGCGATAAAGCGATACAAAAGGGGATGATGGACGGAGCATTTGAACAAATCAAACACTCACCCCCAGTCAACTGATCTGGGTTTAATCCATCACCATTCTTTAGTTCACTCAGCCACCCTAGTTCAGACATGGCTATATGCAAATCAGTCTGACCCTGTGCCTTATGGGAACAGTCCAGCCCGAACTGCCAAGCCATGTCTTCCCTGGACCGGAAACAAGCATCCTGGGACCGGTTTCGGATTCATAATCCTCATCAGCCAGGCTATCTTGAATCCAGTGGCCAAGTGAACAAGGGACTCACGTCTGAGCATACCCTGCCACACTTAGGGCGATAAAGCGATACAAAAGGGGATGATGGACGGAGCATTTGAACAAATCAAACACTCACCCCCAGTCAACTGATCTGGGTTTAATCCATCACCATTCTTTAGTTCACTCAGCCACCCTAGTTCAGACATGGCTATATGCAAATCAGTCTGACCCTGTGCCTTATGGGAACAGTCCAGCCCGAACTGCCAAGTCATGTCTTCCCTGGACCGGAAACAAGCATCCTGGGACCGGTTTCGGATTCATAATCCTCATCAGCCAGGCTATCTTGAATCCAGTGGCCAAGTGAACAAGGGACTCACGTCTGAGCATACCCTGCCACACTTAGGGCGATAAAGCGATACAAAAGGGGATGATGGACGGAGCATTTGAACAAATCAAACACTCACCCCCAGTCAACTGATCTGGGTTTAATCCATCACCATTCTTTAGTTCACTCAGCCACCCTAGTTCAGACATGGCTACATGCAAATCGGTCTGACCCTGTGCCTTATGGGAACAGTCCAGCCCGAACTGCCAAGCCATGTCTTCCCTGGACCGGAAACAAGCATCCTGGGACCGGTTTCGGATTCATAATCCTCATCAGCCAGGCTATCTTGAATCCAGTGGCCAAGTGAACAAGGGACTCACGTCTGAGCATACCCTGCCACACTTAGGGCGATAAAGCTCAGACGTGAGTCCCTTGCTCACTTGGCCACTGGTTTCAAGATAGCCTGGCTGATGAGGATTATGAATCCGAAACCGGTCCCAGGATGCTTGTTTCCGGTCCATGGAAGACATGGCTTGGCAGTTCGGGCTGTACTGTTCCCATGAGGCACAGGGTCAGACTGATTTGCATATAGCCATGTCTGAAATGGGGTGGCTGAGTGGGCTAAAGAATGGTGGTGGATTAAACCCAGATCAGTTGACTGGGGGTGAGTGTTTGATTTGCTCAAGTGCTCCGTCCATCATCCCCTTTTGTTTCGCTTTGTTCGCCCTAAGTGTGGCAGGGTATGCTCAGACGTGAGTCCCTTGCTCACTTGGCCACTGGTTTCAAGATAGCCTGGCTGATGAGGATTATGAATCCGAAACCGGTCCCAGGATGCTTGTTTCCGGTCCATGGAAGACATGGCTTGGCAGTTCGGGCTGTACTGTTCCCATGAGGCACAGGGTCAGACTGATTTGCATATAGCCATGTCTGAAATGGGGTGGCTGAGTGGGCTAAAGAATGGTGGTGGATTAAACCCAGATCAGTTGACTGGGGGTGAGTGTTTGATTTGCTCAAGTGCTCCGTCCATCATCCCCTTTTGTTTCGCTTTGTTCGCCCTAAGTGTGGCAGGGTATGCTCAGACGTGAGTCCCTTGCTCACTTGGCCACTGGTTTCAAGATAGCCTTGCTGATGAGGATTATGAATCCGAAACCGGTCCCAGGATGCTTGTTTCCGGTCCATGGAAGACATGGCTTGGCAGTTCGGGCTGTACTGTTCCCATGAGGCACAGGGTCAGACTGATTTGCATATAGCCATGTCTGAAATGGGGTGGCTGAGTGGGCTAAAGAATGGTGGTGGATTAAACCCAGATCAGTTGACTGGGGGTGAGTGTTTGATTTGCTCAAGTGCTCCGTCCATCATCCCCTTTTGTTTCGCTTTGACCTTACCCTTTCAGCATTCGCCTGTCCTCTTCTGGCTCCAAAGCTGCCCTTGCCTCCTGGGCTTTCAGGTGCCCTTACTTTGTGTCTTCTGCAGCCCTTACCCTTTCTGCCGACGTTAACCTTTGTGTATTCTACTGCACTTACCCTGTGTCTTCTGCTGCCTTCGCCCTTTGTGCCTTCTGCTGCCCATACCCTGTTTGTCTTTGTTGCCCTTACCTGTTTGTCTTTGCTGTCCTTACCGTGTGTGTCTTTGCTGTCCTTACCGTGTGTGTCTTTGCTGTCCTTACCGTGTGTGTCTTCTGCTGCCCTTACCGTGTGTGTCTTCTGCTGCCCTTACCGTGTGTGTCTTCTGCTGCCCTTACCGTGTGTTTCTTCTGCTGCCCTTACCGTGTGTGCCTTCTGCTGCCCTTGGTGTCTTCTAGTGCAATTAACCTATGTGTCTTCTGTTTCTCTTGCCCTATGTGTCTTCTGCTTCCCTTGCCCTATGTGCCTTCTGCTGTCCTTGCCCTATGTGCCTTCTGCTGCTCTCACCCTCTGTGTGTGTCTTCTGCTGCTCTCACCCCGTGTCTTCTGCTGCTCTCACCCCGTGTCTTCTGCTGCTCTCACCCCGTGTCTTCTGCTGCTCTCACCCCGTGTCTTCTGCTGCTCTCACCCCGTGTCTTCTGCTGCTCTCACCCCGTGTCTTCTGCTGCTCTCACCCCGTGTCTTCTGCTGCTCTCACCCCGTGTCTTCTGCTGCTCTCACCCTGTCTCTTCTGCTGCTCTCACCCCGTGTCTTCTGCTGCTCTCACCCCGTGTCTTCTGCTGCTCTCACCCTCTGTGTGTGTCTTCTGCTGCTCTCACCCCGTGTCTTCTGCTGCTCTCACCCCGTGTCTTCTGCTGCTCTCACCCCGTGTCTTCTGCTGCTCTCACCCCGTGTCTTCTGCTGCTCTCACCCCGTGTCTTCTGCTGCTCTCACCCCGTGTCTTCTGCTGCTCTCACCCCATGTCTTCTGCTGCTCTCACCCCGTGTCTTCTGCTGCTCTCACCCTGTGTGTGTGTGTCTTCTGTTGCTCTCCCCCTGCGTGTGTGCCTTCTGTTGTTCTCACCCTGCGTGTGTGCGCCTTCTGTTGCTCTCACCCTGTGTTATTTAATTGT
This sequence comes from Lissotriton helveticus, assembly GCF_964261635.1. Lineage (NCBI taxonomy): Eukaryota > Metazoa > Chordata > Amphibia > Caudata > Salamandridae > Lissotriton > Lissotriton helveticus. Next base: position 285,341,432 of record NC_136073.1, read on the forward strand.
ACCTATTATAGGTATTTGTCATTTAATTGTACCTATTGTAGGTATTTGCTATCCTTGAATGTTTTAGGTCTTATAAATTAGATAGGAGTAATTTATTACTGTGCTGATTTTTGGAAAATGGCTGATTTTGGAAAACATGACGATTCGTGTTACACTTTGGATTTCCTCATTTGCCTTGCTTTCATTTGTTTAACATTCTGCAAGAAGTCTTTCACCCACTCAAATACAACATCCTGCTGTGATCATTCAAACCCTGCCAAAATAGTCTAATAAAAAAAGTAGAATTGGATAAATACAGTAGCATACGATTAAAAATATGCACTTGTTTTGATCTGCATATATATACGAATTTAGAGTAGATAAAACGGTGCGGTAGATCAACCATTTGGCCTCCTGAGATAGATATGTAGACAAAATATTTATCTGATGGGAATATATATAACACCCACCTGTTCATCATAGTAACTTGTGCCAGGAATGAAAAAGCCAGCGTATGGAACATCTCTTCGTGTTCGGCTTGGGTGCAGTTATATCATAAATGAGATGCATGAAGAAGGGTATTTTTCATCTGGAAACATATTTTTGAAATAGTGATGTACCGTTTGTCTACTAAACTTACTGAGTGTACCTGGGGTGTAAAGTAAACCCTCACGTCAAGAGTATTGCCCTCTCCAGTCCACCTGTTTTTTCCCTTGAGTTCTGGGACGTGTACTCCTGGTTTTGTAATAGTATGAACAAGACAAGAAGTCCCAGATTCAAAGAAAAAACTGGAATGCGCATTGTCCTGGGGAAACTTGGCTGGGCTGTAAAACGTGCCAGGCAGAAAAGTATGAATGCATATTTATTAGTAAACTAAATGTAAAAATATACAATTTTACGGCTCAATTTATTCTCAAAATACAAAATAAATATGGGTAAATACCAAAAAGGTGTTTAAAAAATAAATACACCAGTTTTGTGTGTGCCTCTGTTGCCTGCTTGCGACCCGTTTTTGTGTGTGTCTCTGTTGCCTGCTTGTGACCTGGTTTTGTGTGTGTGTGTGTGTGGGTGCAAATGCAATAGGTGTCGCATTTGCGAGAGATTAGGCTATTGGCTTTGTAAATGACTGCCATTTATTTATGTTTTCAAAGCCAACACATAAATAAAAATGTTGTCATTTACAATGCCAATAGCTCTAACTTTTCCAAAGGCGAAACCGTTGCATTGTAAATGCTTGTTTGGTTTTCTTGCAAAAGTCTTCTTGTCTCTAAAAGATGCGGAAGATGGTCATTTCAGGACCACACCCCCTTTTTTGATACCATTTGCACGGAAAAAAACAGACGCTTTCAACTGTATCCCTTTTTTTCCATTTTCTGGAACAACTGTATTTTGGCTAATTACTGGGTCCCCTCCAAGGTAATCCACAAGCCATGGTTACCTTTAGAATCCTGATGACGTTGGAAGAAAATGAAGCAAATTTGGCGTGGATACCTTATGTGGTCAAAAAGTTACAGGGGCCTAAGCGCCAACTACCACAAATAGCCATAAAAAGGCTTAGCACAGGGCGCCTAGCAACAAAGGGGTTAACAAGGGAAAAAGCCTGGTGTTTACCAGGTGTTTTTTATGATGTAAGCACCAAAATCCACGTTATTCCCAGAAAGTCAGAATAGACCATAATTATTACATCGCATACATTTTAAATAACTTACTGTCTGATTTTATTAGGTTTGATAATTATCACATTTGGAAGTGACTGCAAATAATCAAGCCAATAGTGTCATTTTCAAAGAGTTCCTCATTATGCCGTCAATCAATTACTTGCCAACAAATATTACAGAAATGGCTATAGAGGTATTACCTTTAGTTTCTGTAATATCTATCACACTTGGAAGCCCATCCTTCAAATTTAAAATAACCACCTGCAACATTTTTAGTTTCATCATTTTCACATCAGGACTGAATAAAATTACTAGGAGGTGTGTGGTACAACTGTTGCTCCTCTCTGTAATGTTTGCACTTATTGTACTCCTGCAGAATGGAAATAATTTCTGATATTTGGCCATGTGTTCTGTTCTGCAGCATTACTTGTTGAATCTTAAAGACTCACATCCCCAATGGCACATGACTCACATTCAGATTACATTTTACAACAGATGGTAGGAGTATCTCTAGCTTTGATTTAAGGATATCAATGAGATGAGGGTACATCCTTTCTTATCTGTTCTCACATTTAAAAAAATATATTCTTTCACCTTTAGTGAGCACCAGAGCTTCCTCTTTAACAAATGGACATCACTGTAACTATTGTGAAAGGTGAGTATTCAGATAACCAGGTATGTCAATCAGTGCAATAGAGCTTGAAATCCTCATGGCTATGGCAAAGTGAGACAAACGTTCTTTCCAGCCAAAACCGTTCTTTTACTTTTTATTTGGGTGTAGCTGGGACTGTGGAACCAGAGACATTGAGGCATTTCCTGGCAGCAAAAACTTCCACGGAGTCTATGGACTGACAATAATTAAGCGATACCAAAGGATGTTGGACGGAGCCTTGGAACAAATCAAACACACACCCCCAGTCAACTGATCTGGGTTTAATCCATCCTCATTCTTTAGCTCACTCCACCACCCCAGTTCAGACATGGCCATATGCAAATCAGTCTGACCCTGTGCCTCATGGGAGCAATCCAGCCCGAACTGCCAAGCCATGTCTTCCCTGGACCGGAAACAAGCATCCTGGGACCGGTTTCTAGCTAATCAGCCGTCATCAGCGAGGCTAGCTTGAATTCAGTGGCAAAGTGAGCAAGGGACCCCCATCTGGGCATACCCTGCCAACTTAGGGCAAAGAAACGATACCAAAGGGATGATGGGCGGAGCGTTGGAACAAATCAAACACTCACCCCCACAATAATTTAACCAATCATTTACCAACTGTAATGCTATCTGTCCTCACAAGCATTAGTAGAAAGTCTCAGATTTTGTGCCTGAAAAAAATCAAAATAGTCTAAAATGAACTTTCAGAATGGGGTAGTCTACCAGTTGACCCTGCAAGAATTACTGGGCAACAGTCAGACCTTTTAGCTATGCCAACAAAACTATAAATGAGATCACATCTGTTAAACCTGATGAAAGGATCAACCTTTTGCCCCTTTTTGCCCATTATCATTGAGGATTGTGCTAAAATAATCACTAACTGTTGACTGTCAAGCTCACCAGATGACCCAGAAATGCATAAAATAGCATTTTGGCCCAAATTAACACATTTCGTAAATCAGTGAGTGTTAACTGCCATTTCCCTAAGCAAATTTAACCCCTTGCACTACCTCCATAGTGCTGCTGTTCGGAGCCCCACCCATTCTTTAGAACGCCCACACCGGGGCGGAAAAACCGCCGCGTTAAAGGCGTTAAACAAGCCAATGTTAATTTTCCTTTAAAAAAGAAACTTGGTGAAACCCATGGGCCCTAACAATGTAGGCCTACTACCCTATTAGCCTTCATTTCCAAGCTTGTTGAGAAGATATTCACCCATCACTTTTATTGAAGAGACTCATGGTCTGCAGGACAATCAGGCAGGTTTAAGGTTTGGCAGTAGTACCAAATTGTTGTAATGTCTGCAATTGACAACCTTCGAGCGATGGTGGACAGTGGTGATGATGGGGGCTCCAAATTTTACTGGCTCTCTCTTTTGCCATTGACCCCACAAACCTTTTGTAGCACCTCAGGTCCTTTGGGATTGCCAGAAATATTTTAGTATGGACTTTCATTTCTGTGAAATAGGTCTCAATCCATCAAACTTGAGATCATGCGCTCTACATCAAAAACAGTTCCATGGGGAGTTCCATAAGGAGCAAGAATATCTGCTCTGTTATTTAATCTTTACCTAAGTCTTCTCACATTCCCATACTTATCATTTCTCAAAAAGTGAAAGCAGAAAATGCATATTTCCAGTTAAGACTATGGAAATTCAGCCTATTTTCAGATACTCAAAAAAAGCTTGACCTGTCTGTAAAAAGTGCAAAATTCCCCAATTAAGCAAATTTTTAATTTGAAAACAGTTGATCACATACAACTCCTGACTTCACGTGGAGATGGGCATTATGTTTAGAGCTTATCATGCCCACTTTGAATTACTACTGCATTTGCAAATGTTCCGTGAAATCACGTTTAAGCCCTGAAAATGTGTCAGTGACAAAACATGTGTCGGCTGCTGTGTCTTTGATGCTGTATGACACAGACAAGTGTGCTCACCTTTACTTCTAAATACACTATTGGACTTATTAATTACTCTTACTGGACTCTGATGTGTGCTTTGGTACTTTTTCTAAACAAATTAACCATTCTGGGACTCTGCTCCAAGTCAAACTCATCATCCTTGGTGGCAGTGATGCAGCGAGATTACCAGCATGAGTTATTCATGAAGCTACTTTACTCACCCGGGCCCATAAACATTCATACATAAGCAGATATTCACTGGTGGCAGTGATGCAGCAAGATTACCAGCATGGGTTATTCATAAAACTACCTTAATCACCGGGCCCATAAACATTCATACATAAGCAGATAATCACCGCTATAATCAGGTTTTTATATTTTCCTTGATAAATGTATCTTTACACCAATTCTTACCAACCCTTATCACCTTGGTACTTAATTTCCTCTGGTCAATAGATCAGGTTATTAGCACAATAGGTAGAAATGACATTCACCTTTAATTCTTAAAATGACCACAAATTTGAGATAGAGAAATAATTTTGTGAGTCAGATACCAATACATGTGAACCACCAACTTCTTTAAGGAAAACATAAACTTAATAAGATCTCATGACGTTGGTAACTGGGAAGGGTGGAAAAGGAAACAGTACAAGAACATACCACACAGAATTATATTTACGTAGAATGGTGTGAGGACCAACCCCTGGCCAAGAAGCTGTGAAAGGAACTCCCGATTAGTCAGAAGCCAACAGTTCAGGCCTGGTTCAGGACAGGACAGGTGACTTCTTCTAAGTGCAACGCCAGCGTTGCACCCCTCTCTGGTACTATTCTCATCGGTTCTTCCCCTCTCTGGATGGACAGATTCTTCTTCTTCAGTAAGATCTCCGACTCTTCTCTCTCTCCGTCTCTCTTCTCTGGATTCATCTTTGAGAATGCTCGAGCAGCGTCTCTGACCTCCGTGGCGTCCGCTGTCATCTGCTTCAGTGATGGGTCTGTGAAAAGTCTGACAAACTAACTGACTGAGCCTACCTTAGGTATAATATTCTAAGTGTATGTACCACCCCCCAATGTTTCATTATTCTTAAATCCCCTAATTCTGATTGGACAATGGGATGGGGAGAGGTCTTCACACCATACTAATGTAAGGCACATCTTTTAGTTCATTGTTCAATATTCCCACCCCTTAATTTTACTTTCCCATGCTTTATTTCCCAACCACATTTCATATTAATTTCATCTACAATGTATACAAATTTTGACTTCTTCTCCTTCCCCTCTCTGGGTCAAGAGGTGGTGTTCTCAGTCGCTTCTCTTGTTAAAGTATCCTTGGCTGGGTTTCAATGTCACACTGCGGGGTTTGGCTGAGTTCCGTGCGCTTGTGCATAACCATGCAGGATGGAGATTTCAGTCACCCTTCAGGCCCAAATACAAACTAAGAAAAAAGTTAAAGAAAAACATGTTGAATATGAAAATAAATGTATACCACTTATCCCTACTCTAATCCCCTTCATTCATGTTACCTATTGCATAGCAGTTTAGTAAGAAATGCAAGGTTTAGTTTAAGCATAGCATGTGCATTAGCATGTGTGGTTCAAGCGGCCATCTTTAATACGACTGCACAGCTGCAAAGATTTCTCACCAAATTGAAAGACGTCATACTTTGTGGATGCAGTTGACGCATGCGCAGAAGATTTCTGCGTTTTGCGGCAGCCATTTTAAGCCATTCGGATTACTTGTTAATAAAAACACATTGTCAAGATTCCCCTAGATTATGTAAAATGTAGTGTAATACAATTATTAGTATTCACACACATGTTGGTTACATTATTACATCTTATTCGAGAGGATTGCATCCGAGCAAGTTTCTTACGTACAAAACCTTGCTCCATCAATGCCCTCTTTGATGGCATTCTATGCCATCACTAATTTCTAAACCAGATGCCAACTTTAGCAATTTCCCATTTCAATTTCTTCAATTCTTTTAGAATTTCCCTTTCCTTTCCTCTTTTGAAAACCTTTTATTCTTTTGTAAATATCTCCTTTTATCTCTTCAAGCTGAATTTCTTCATGTTTTCTTTTCCTTCCTTTTTCATTCACTCCATACCATTTTGTTTTCCTGCAGCATTTGCACCAAACCATTATTGTCAATACTAATAAAGTTATTCCCATTATCGGCATCAGTATTTGACCTATATTACTTCTTCCTACATTAGAAAACCAACTACCTATAGAGGAAATACTCTTTGTTAGTTTCTTCCATACACTGTCAACTTCCAGTGGTTTTAAGTCTTCTTCCATATTTGTGCTATTTTTGACATATCTCCCAATTTCAACACTTTTATCTGGTTTGTAGGTACAAGAATGTTGCGCCTTCAACATTTTACAGAGTCCGCCCTCTTTTGGCAATAATATATCAAGAGCAAGTCAATTTTGTAAAAATCATTGATCTGACCGCAACCAATTCGGTATTGATCAATAAAAATCCTCTAGCAGTGTCAGTCGGTAAGCGATCAACCACTGTAGATAATTGATAAATTATTTGTGTATTCAGAATTACTCCCACTGAAGGTATCAATGCACTAAATATATTTCCTACAATTTCTGAGAAACTAGCCCTTTTCCTGCGTATTAGTCCATTATTTTCTTCATTGCTTAAAGTGATTCTTTTTACATGATAAACTTTAAGGAATACTATTCCAAAATAGCAACTCTCATACCATTGATCAGGTAGCTTAAAATAAGCTTTATGTCTACAAACATACAAATTCCAGGAAATACTGGATCTGTTCCACCTTTTAATCCCCACCCCCCTATTATCAGAAAATGGTGTTCACATTCACTGGATCCAATAAATATATTGGTATATTCTGTTTTATAACCTATGGAGACAGATTTTCCCTTTCTTTTCAAGGTCCAGTGACATAGCAGCATGAGTCTTGCCAGTTGAAATCAGTTCTTCTTTCTCAGCTCACTTATGTATCTGAGGTTTCAGTTCAGAGGCCCTTCCATGGAAATCCAGTCTCATTTTCTCTACTAAATTAAAAAATATATTTTCTTCTTCATGTAACTTACATGGTAAATTGTGCTTATGTGCTTCAGCTGTAGCTATTGTTTTCATTGTTGGAAAATATTTACCCATGAATGGTGAATCTCCACTGCTAAGGACGGGGTTCATGCTTTTCCGCAAAAGAACTTCTGAAAAAATCACATCTATGTTAGAATAATAATATTGTTACTTTCCAGTTCTATAAAATAAACTAGCTAAAATACTACATGAAATACCATAAGTCAATGGTAAATGATGATATGTTACTCCTTCTGCTACAGATGTGGGCAATTCCGTACACACATAACAATCGCTAACTTCCATGGCTTCTACATTGTGTAATAACAGGTTAGCAAAAACATTTAAATCTGTACGATTTTTATACATATTGTGATGTAAAGCTGTCTTATCTGGTGCTTCTAATTCTACACTTTCTTGCTTAATATTAGCTACCTTTCCATGTGTATTAGTGTATGTAATTCTGCTTGTTTGCAGTCATTAGATAGGGAATAGCTATTGTCAGTACAAACCATATTATGAGTACTAAAATTCTGCTACATATACTTATTCTACGGCATCTTTTTACACAGTTTTGTTTCGGGTTCCCAGCAACTCTATCAGCCATTTTAGACTAAGAATATTTCTCCCCTCTTTTTAAATTTTGTACAAAATACAACCTGGGGAATTATTTTCTTCAAGTTGGTCTCACTTCTTCGTCAATTCGATCAGCATTTAATTCTTCATCACTATCTCTGCTTATTTCCAGATTCTCGAAATCTTCAAGAATCACATATGTCCATTCTGGACACTTACATTTTTTATTCGGTCTTTTTAATCATGGACTTCTCCTTCTTGGCTTTTCTGTGGACGGTCCAGATTGGCTGGTTACTTCATTCATTGGTCAGGTTCTTCATTTATTGTCTTAAGGCGATATTTCAGTCTCTTAACCCTTTAAGTGCTGCCGTCGGCCAACGGTCGTCACGAGCACTACCTCCCCAGTGCTGCGCACGACCGCTGGCCGACGGGCCAGCATTCGTTATTCGAACGTTCAGCACTGGGCGCTGAACGTTCGACGCTGCAAAGGTGTTAATAATACTAGGCCAATTATCAAATTTTCTGACTCTTTTAGCTTACACTATGCTTTCAGTTTCTTCAAGAGCTGTCTTAATTTCATTGTTTTGTGGCACAACTTGATTATTTTGGTCTTCTGAATTCCTCTCTATCTGACCTTGTCCAGGGCTTTTTACCTTAGCCATTTCTGCCTAGATATATTCTTCTTTTCTAATGTGACCCTGTTCAGGATTTTGTTTGATTTGGTTTTCTTCTTCTTCATGAACTTGCTTTTCTTTTCCTAGCTGTTCCTGCTCAGGTCTTTCAGTTTCTTGATTTTCTTCTACATGGGCGTTTTCTCTGGTGCCTATCTGTCCCTCCTCAGACTTGTCGATTTTGCTTTTATTTTCTTCTGTCTGAGTAAATTGTTCTTTCCTTATCTTGTTCTGCTCAGGTTCGATATTAGCTTGATTTTCTGTAATCTGAGTGCATTCTTCTATTCCTGCCCCATCCTCACTCTCGTCCTGTCTTTCTAATCGAGTTTGACTTCTTGTTCTCACAATAATTTCAGGTACATCCACTACTGGGATCCAGTCACCTGACTAGTGCTGGGTTGTTCTTGTCCAGATACTGCAGGATCTGTCACTCGAGATCCTTCAACTGTACAACCATCAGCCGTCTCAACTGCTTGAGTTTGTTGTGGTTCTACTTCGTCAGGTGCTGGCCCTCTCTTTGTATGGCTTGCATGAATCCAATGAGATAAATCTGCACATTTTACAGCTGTTGTTGTAACCAATATAATCTGAAGTGGCTTGTCCAACTTTGGTGCTAGGCACGATTCTCGAGTGTGATTTTTCACAACTACCCAGTCACCGGGATTCAAATCATGCTCTTGGTTCGGCTGCCTGGTAACAGCGTCTTCCCCAACCTGGTGAGAGATAGAACGCACTTGGTCAGCCAACTCTTTGCAATACTCTAGTGCCAAATCATCAGATATATTCAACAGCTTGTGTCCTGGTATGGTATGCATGCCTGCCTCATTGCCGGTCCCATAAGTATTTCATGGAGACTAAAACCTGTATTTGTGTTTGGGATACTTCTGAGTCCCATCAGGACAAGAGGTAAAGCATCAGGCGACACCTGTGGGGTGGATGCACATACTTTTCCCAGTCTTGACTTGATTGTGCCATTCATTTGCTCTACCACTCCAGACGACTCTGGGTAGTATGCACAGTGCAGTTTTTGTTCAATTTTAAATGCTTCAAAAATTAATGAAATGATTTCAATATTAAAATGAGACCCTCTGTCTAATTAAACAGTTTCTGGAAAACCGAACGAGGTATGAGTTCCCTCAATAGGAGTTTGGCCACTGTCAAGCTGTCATTCCTTCTGGTCGGGTATGCTTCCACCCACTTTGAAAATAAACAAGTACATGTTTCAGTCCTCGACAAACAGGTAACTGAGCAAAATCAATTTGAAGTACTACAAATGAACCCTCTGCGTTCCCAATTCTTCCTGTGCTAACTACAGATTTTCTGCCTGGGTTCATTTGTTGACAAGTTAAGCCCCTCTGGCAAAGACTCTCTGCAACATTTCTGAACCTTGCATTGAACCAATCTTGTCTGAACAGTCTAATCATAGCATCTCTACCTATGTGAGTGTCTCCATTATACATTCTAGCCATGGGTGCAAGCATACAGTCTGGCAACACAGGTCTTCCATCCAGGTAAATCCACACACAATCAGCCCTTCTCTGACAACCTATTTTCTCCCACTCCTCCTTTTCTTTTATGTCTGCTTCATCTTGTAAGTCTTTCACTTCCTCCCATGTTCCTATGCCCCCAACTAGTATAGGTTGGCAGCTAATTCCACTTGCTTAAATTTTCTGTTTACCGCTATTTTTTACTTAGCACAATGTTGGGCCATTGGTGAGCATAATGATTACCAGCTGTCACCTTATCATTTCCTGACTGCTGAGCAGCACATTTAACCACGGCCACTTATTTTGGCAATTGAATTGCTTCCATCAATTCTATTACAAAATTGCCTTTTTTAAAAGGGGTTCCTGAAGAAGTCACGAAATCCCTCTGCATCCAGATTTGGCAAAAGTCATTCACAACCCTGTAACCATACTGACTGTCAGTGTAAGTGGTTACTCTTCAATAATTTTTCCCAATTTTACAAGCTTTAATTAAAGCTATCAATTCAGCTACTTGTGCAGACTTGACTCCTTGTAAATAGGATGCTTCGACTATTCCAGCCAATGTGTACTTAGCATAAGCAGCACTCAATCCTTCTTCCTCATGGCGCATACACGAGCCATCAACAAACAGCTCATGTTCTTCATTCTTCAAGGGTTCTTCCTGTATGTACCGGCGGGGTTTGGTACTTAGTTCAGTGACGTCGAGACATTCATGATGGATTTCATCTTTTACCTCTTCATGATATGGATCTGGCAACAAGGTCGCTGGGTTTAAGACAGTAAATCTGACTATCATTACATTCTCAGCCCCTAATATGACTCCCTCATATTTTGTCAGTCGATTAGGAGTAAGTTAATGAGTTTGTGTTCTTGTCAACAGAATTACAACTGAATGTGGGAGGCACACCTTTACAGGATGTCCCATTACAATTGATTCACTTTGTTCCAGACTCATGCATGTGGCAGCTACAGCTTTTAGACACCCTGGCAATGCATATGACACTGGGTTCAAAGTAGCAGAAAAATATGCCACTGGATGTTGCGTTAGTCCATGTCTCTGTGTTAGGACTGAAAGTGCACAATTATCTCTTTCCTCACAGAATTACACAAATTCCTTTCAATGATCTGGCATACCAAGAGCAGATGCTTCACACAGACAGTTTCATAATTGTACAAAAGCTGTCATGCTTTCATAATCCCACTCTACTGGATCTTTTGATCGTTTCTTGGTTATCTGTATCAAAGGTTTAGCCAGTACTGCAAATCCCACAATCCACTGCCTGCAATAACCTACAACTCCAAGAATCATTCTTATTTCTTTTTGGGTCTGTGGTAACTGCATATGTCTTAATATTTGTATTCTTTCTTAAGTCACTTTTTTGACCCCTGTTTCTATTTGGTGCCCCAAATATTTTACTGAATTTTTGCAAAATTGTAATTTCTCTGGGGACACTTTAAGCCCACCTTTAGCCAGATGATTTGGTAATGCAATTGAATCAGTAACACAATCACTTCGGGTTTTTGATGCAACTAGTAAGTTGTCAATGTATTGCACCAATACTGATTGTCTGGGCAACACCATAGATTCGAGACATCTTTTCAAAATTTGGTTAAAAATGGAAGGTCTTTCAGGGTACCCTTGTGGAACTCGATTCCAAATGTAAACATGCTCATAAAATTTGAAAGGAAATACAAATTGACTGTCAGGATGCAATGGTATAGAGAAAAAAGCATGGCATAAATCAATTACAATAAACCATCCTGCTGTCCATGGTATCTGGTATGGAATTACTGCTGGATTTGGCACTATCGGACAACATGATATTACGATTTTGTTAATTTTCCTCAAATCTTGGACCACCCTATATTTTCTGTTAGGTTTCTTTATACCAATAATGGCCGAATTACAAGGGCTACTCATTATTTCTTTTAGAATACCTTGCTCAACTAATCAATCAATTTCTGCTGCAACACCAACTTTAATTTGTGGGCTCATTTTGTATTGTCTGGTATTTGGATAAACTGCACCTTCTTTTACAGTTATTTTTACTGGGTCTACATTTGCCATTAATCCTACTTCCTTTCCGGTAAAATTCCACACGTCAGGATTTACAGTAGTTTTGACCTCATCTGCTAACTCGTTTGGTGTCATCATGGAAAACATTTCATTTACTTCGGTTCCCTGTTTAGCTAACATGATCTTGTATACTCCATCTTCACCTGAGTCTGAATTGCAACACCATCCGGTGTGCAAAATATTGTGCAGTTCATTTTGCACAATAAATCCCTTCCTAACAAGTTCAAAGGACTTGAGTTGCACACGACAAACTTGTGCATCTCTCTGAAATTGCCAATACATACCTCCATTGGTTTTGTAATTGGGGTCCTAATTTGTTTATTAGAAATGCCAACTACTTGGATTGCTTCTCCCGAGAGGGGCAGGTTTGGTATGTCTGCTGTTCTGACAGTAGAATGGGTAGCACCAGTATCCAATAAGAAGGTGATGTCATTTCCTTCAACCTTACCATCTATATATGGACCTGACTGATCTACCGGCAAGGATGTGCCAAGTACGTACTGCTCTTCCTCCCCTCTCAGGCACCGTCATTGTATATCATTTTCAAAAAATGAATTCTGCATAAGAAACTGTGGGGGTTACAGAATTTTTCTTACCACTTCCTTCCTGGAATCTGATGTCCACACTGTACTTGGCTTGACTCACAAAATTTGGCATAGGGGCAGGTGGCAATTGTAAAACCCACTACAGTTGTCTCATTAACACCTCATTCTGTGTCTGCGGATTTAAATTTAGATTTTGGGTATTATTATTCTGTGTAAGCTTACGCTCTTTTTTCAAATACCCCAATTTTCCGCACCCATGACAGGGAAATGTTTTCTTTGCTTCTTCTCTGCTCATTCGTCCTCTTGGTTTGGCCCCACTATTTACACTTTGGCCTTGCCTTTTTCCTTGGTTTTATGCCTGATTACTTTGCAGAAGTTCTTGCTGTTCTGCTAATTTAACTTGGGCCCACATTACCTTTTCTTCTAAATTCTTTCGTCTATTGTCGATTTCATCCCCACAATAATTTGCGTGCTTGAGGATTTCATCTATGAGTTTTGCTTGCCAGCATAACATGTGCTGCTTAATCATTTGGGAGATTTCCAACCTTAATCCAGCACAAACCGATACACAAAATTGTGTCATGTCCTTGTTTTCAATTTTCTCAAACCCACTGTGCTGCTTGAACACCTGTAAAAGGCGTTCATAATATGCATGTACTGACTCATCCTTTTCTTGTGTTGTTCTGTCTATTTTTTACAATCAGTTTCTTTTGGGGTAATCTTTCCTTTCAGGAAAGTAATTAACTGATTATATTTTTTCATTACATAAGCTGACGGGGCTCCTGTCTTTGCATCTCGTGGGTACTCATCATTAGGCCAATCTATCGTAATTTTACATTCTGCCCATAAATCAGCAGGCACAACTATGTCAAACAATCCATCTAAATCTTGCAACAAAACTTTTGAAACCTTCAGAAACCTTTCAACTTGCCTGTACCATTCTACTGGTTTTTCTCTAAGCTTTGGGAAATCATTGGTAAAAGATAAAATATCCTGTCGGGTCCATGGGACATTACATAACTTCCTCCCAGAACTTCTCTCTTTGGGCACAACCTTTTGTCTCCCCTTCATTAAATACTCAGATGTCGTTTGATTTGCCTGTGGTTCTTCCTTTTTTTAGTCCACCTAGTTTTCCATCTATTTAAATCTCCCCATTTTTGCAACAATAACAACAATTCTTTTATCTCTAATTTCATTCTTGAGATAGTCATGTTCTCTAGATTGTTATCAGAAAATTCTGCTCTGTATGGTTTCTACAATATTTTGGATCGCCCTATGTTGATGCCCATTTCTGAAGCCAAATTCATTAATTTCTCATGAAATATTTTTGTATTTCGGGTAATGCTTCTGCATAAAATAAATACTCTTCGCTAATTGCATTTCATCTTTCTCCTCCTACATTTACAGCTATCATTTCTTCCAATTCTACTCATAATTTAAATATACCCAATACCTTTGGCTGAGATTTTGGCTATTCTATTTCTTGTGTCCACCTTTCTATTTCTTCTGGGGTTACTGGGGAGTGATAAGTGCACTATACAAATGTCCCTGATTTGACTTGCCTGATCATCAATTACTATATTTTTTTTCTTGGTTGTATGATCAGTGTAGTCAGGACAGGTGTTTTAGGACAGTTTTGTTTATCCCCATATAAGGGAACTACACGACCTATAGTTACTGGTATTGTTAGTGCTTCAGGATTTGTGTTCAGCTGTGCTATTTTCTGAATTAACTTGCTTCCATTTTTATTTATTGCTTCTCTTTCTTTTTCTTGAAGTACCCTTTACATTGTAGTCTCATGTACGAAGGTGTTTTCAGGATCGGAGCACTTGGGTTGATTCTATTTAATTTTCTTGGTATGGAGGAGGATTTTTCATTAAAATATCTTCAAAATATTCATCTTCTAAATCTCCGCTACCAGCCACTAAATGTTTTGTTTTCTCTGTACATTTGCTTCCTGTCAATTCGTCTGTAGTTAGTACAGGATATAATCCTTCCACTATCATAACTTGTCTCCATTGTTTCATCTGACTATCTTGAGTTTCCTGTGGAAACTTAGCATAAAATGTACTCATGTTACTGTTACTATGTGATCTATCTCGCTCAAAGGCCTCAGTCTCCCATTCTTCTAAAGCTACGTACCGGGTCAGTCTAGGTCTTGGTTCTAACTCATTCATACGAGTATGTAGATTGTGTTAAATTCTTCCATTAAATGTTCCGTACTCTGGAAATGCTAATACTCCTTCATCTTTTGTGTATTCTATCCAATTTTCTAGCAATACACAGGTGTGAAAGCCTCTTTCTATCATGATGTATTATGCAGGCATTTTCGGGTGGGATAATAATTCCATCTCTAGTTTTATTGGGTTTATCCTTTTTGAAATAATTTTTGATTTTCTGCATATATGTAAATTTTCTTTTCTCTCCGTACATTTTACTTGGATTCCCTCTAATATACTTTTCTTGGGCAAATCCTAAAAAACTTCTGTCTGCACGAGTCCCTATTATAGTTGTATCATGTCTCCACATATGAATCCCACTGTCTATTATTACCGGGACTTCTATTTTGGTGCTCTATCAGTGTTTGCTTTTACTCTAATGCTTCTCCAATACAAGCGCGTCTTTTTTTTTGGTAACCAATCAACTTCTCTTTTGCTTATTCACTTTAACCAATGTTTGTGCGGCTTCTCTGTGACATCAGTTTTGCTCTTCTCTACTCACCTCTCCTTTACAATTTTACCTCAGCTACACACCCACTGTCTCAACCAATCCCAGCGCGGCTCTCAGTGACATCAGCGAAGCACCCGCAACTAACCCCTCCTTTGGAAGCTAATGCAAAACTTATTTTCTTTGAATTGTACTTATACATTTCATTAATTAGCAACGTAAAAACATTTGCTACTGTGCCTGATTTACTAAATTTAAAAAAAGTCTATTGCTTTCGCTGCGGGTAAAACTTTCCGCTTACCCTTCATATACTACAAGTAAAACTCCTTCTGCTTACTCTTCACTTAAGCATCAAAGAACCTGCTACTTCTTCAGTATTACACTTTCTAGGTTATATAAGACCAAATTTTCACCAGCTAACTCCTTTTCTACCAATCACTGTCACTTTTATACAAGAAAAATAATCCCTAACCAGGGCTTCAAGTTATACCTAACTTTCCACACTTTTTTCATCAAGGGAAGTAACCTCACTGCAGGATGGCTTCCATTTACCAACTGCTATTCAATATTCCTGGGCATTTCTGGACAACATTAAACAATACATACAGGTTTTGGCTAATACATAAATCAATTTCAATACAAAATTTTCTACCTAACTTAACTAAAACCTAACCATAGCTTTGCTTCCAAGTATAACTGATGCAGCGGGATTACCAGCATGGGTTATTCATAAAACTACCATACTCACCTGGGCCCATAAACATTCATACATAAGCAGATAATCACCGCTATAATCAGGATATTAATTTTCCTTGATAAATTTACCTTTACACTAATTCTTACCAACCCTTATCATCACCTTGGATCTTAATTTCCTCTGGTCAATAGATCAGGTTGCTAGCAGAATAGGTAAAAATGGGTATACAACCTATACAACGCAACTTTTACCACGACCCACCATTACCACGCATTTTTTACAACGCAGGATCCATTACAACGCATACCATTACCACGCATGTATTTACAACGCAGGTACTTTTACAACGCATACCATTACAACGTAAGTATTGGTAAGTATATTATTTTATGAAAAATATTATTTGGTTTTTTTTGTAAAGGGGTATTTTTTGGGTTCAGGGTCAGTTTTGGGTTTTTGGGTAAAGGGGTATTTTTAGGGTTCAGGGTCAGTTTTCAGTTTTTGGGTAAAGGGGTATTTTTAGGGTTTAGGGTCAGTTTTCAGTTTTTGGGTAAAGGGGTATTTTTAGGGTTCAGGGTCAGTTTTCAGTTTTTGGGTAAATGGGTATTTTTAGGGTTTAGGGTCAGTTTTCAGTTTTTTGGTAATGGGGTATTTTTAGGGTTTAGGGTCAGTTTTCAGTTTTTGGGTAAAGGGGTATTTTTAGGGTTCAGGGTCAGTTTTCAGTTTTTGGGTAAAGGGGTATTTTTAGGGTTCAGGGTCAGTTTTGGGTTTTTGGGTAAAGGGGTATTTTTAGGGTTCAGGGTCAGTTTTTGGGTTTTTGGGTAAAGGGGTATTTTTAGGGTTCAGGGTCAGTTTTGGGTTTTTGGGTAAAGGGGTATTTTTAGGGTTCAGGGTCAGTTTTGTGTTTTTGGGTAAAAGGGTATTTTTAGGGTTCAGGGTCAGTTTTGGGTTTTTGGGTAAAGGGGTATTTTTAGGGTTCAGGGTCAGTTTTGGGTTTTTGGGTAAAAGGGGTCTTTTTTGGGTTCAGGGTCAGTTTTGGGTTTTTGGGTAAAAGGGTACAGTGTAAAAATTAAATATAATTAAATTTAAATTACATTAAATTAAATTGATTAAATTAAATTAAATTAATTAAATTAAATTAAATTAAATTAAATTAAATTAAATTAAATTAAAATAAATTAAATTAAATTACATTATATTAATTTTATTTAAATTAAATATTAAAAAATATTATATACTTACCAATACTTACGTTGTAATTGTATGCGTTGTAAAGGTATATGCGTTGTAAATACATGCGTGGTAATGGTATGCGTTGTCATGGATCCTGCGTTGTAAAAAATGCGTGGTAATGGTAGGCGTGGTAAAAGTATGCGTTGTAACGTCATACATCCGTAAAAATGACATTTACCTTTAATTCTTTAAATGACCACAGACTCTCTCTCTCTCTCTCTCTCTCTCTCTCTCTCTCTCTCTCTCTAGAGAGAGAGAGAGAGAGAGAGAGAGAGAGAGAGTTTAAAACTTTATCTATGCAATAATTTTGTGAGTCAGATACCAATACATGTCAACCACCAACTGCTTTAAGCAAAATGATCAAAAGTAAAACATAAACTTAATAAGATCTCATGACATTGGTACTTGGGAAGGGTGGATAAAGGAAACAGTACAAGGACATACCTCACAGAATTATATTTACCTAGAATGGTGTGAGGACCAACCCCTGGCCAAGAAGCTGTGAAAGGGACTCCCGAGTAGTCAGGTGCCAACAGTTCAGGACAGGTTCAAGACAGGACAGTTGACCTCTTCTAAGTGCAACGCCACTTCGCACCCCTCTCTGGTACTATTCTCCTTGATTCTTCCCCTCTCTGGATGGGCAGTTTCTTCTTCTGCAGCAAGATCTCTGACTCTTCTCTCTCTCCGTCTCTCTTCTTTGGAGTCATCTTTCAGAGTGCTCGAGTAGCATCTCTGACCTCTTTGGCGTCCGCCGTCATCTGCTTCAGGGATGGGTCTGTGACAGGTCGGTGACAAGTCTGACAAACTAACTGACTGAACCTACCTTAGTTATACTATTCTAAGTGTATGTACCACCCCCTCAAAGTTTCAATATTCGTGAATCCCCTACTTATGATTGGACAATGGGATGGGGAGAAGTCATCACACCATACTAATGTAAAGCACGTCTTTTAGTTCATTGTTCAATATTCCCGGCCCTTAATTTTACTTCATATTAATTTCATCTACAATGTATACAAATTTTGACTTCTTCTCCTTCCCCTCTCTGGGTCAAGAGGTGGTGTTCTCAGGCGCTTCTCTTGTTAAAGTGTACTTGGCTGGATTTCAATGCCACACTGAGGGGTTTGACAGAGTCTGGTGAGCTTGCGCATAACCATGCAAGATGGAGATTTCAGTCACCCTCAAGTCCCAAATAGAAACTAATAACAAAGTTAAAGAAAAACATGTTAGAATACAAAAATAAATGAATGCACTGTATTCCACTTATCCCTACTCTAATTCCTTTAATTTATTTTAACTATTGCATTAGCAGTTTAGTAAGACATGCAACGTTTAGTTTAAGAATAGAATGTGCATTGGCATATGTGGTTCAAGCGGCCATCCTAAATACTACTGTGCAGCTGCAAAGATTTCCCACCAAAGTGAAAGACTTCATACGACGTGGATGCAGTTGGCGTATGCGCAGAAGATACCTGCGTTTTTCGGCAGCCATTTTAAGTCACTCGGATTACTTGTTAGTAAAAACACATTGTCAAACTTTCCCTAAAATATGTAAAATGAAGTGTAATGCATTTATTAGTATTCACAAACATGTTGGTTACATTATTACATGTTATTCGAGAGGATTGCATCCGAGCAAGTTTCTTACGTTTGAAACCTTGCTCCATCAGCAGGGTGATCGAACTAGAAAAGCACAAATCTATGGACAGTCACCTTAATAACGGATAATGTATCCTCTTACTTTAACCTCATTTGGATGTGTGCACATTTTAGCATGGGCACCATTCATATTGCATCTGTACAACCAAATAAATTAGCTGCCTGTTAACAATCATATTCTGTTAAAAGCAAGCTGCATATTGCACTAAACATTTTATGTCTTCATTCTTTTCTGGCTGATACATTCAAGAAATACTCCCCTATCAGAAGATTAGATCATATGCCAAACCCACTTTTAGAGTTAAAAAATGCAGTCTTTGTTACTGGCAAGGAAGATGCCTCAGGGTCCTCGGTTCATCTCTTTGGAACTCTCTTCTTTGTAACTCCAGAGCCATGAGACTTTATTTATGAGTGGTTGTGATACCCTCCTAGATTCACGATATACTGTTGTAAATAGGGATAAGCCGCAGGAAGTTTGGGCCGATGATTTAGCCCCACGGATCGCCTCTAATGACACCTCTGTGGAAATAAACGAAATCGAGCAGCTTACAGGACCCGTGATGTCAACCAACGATCCGCTGACCTACGCTGAGTCAGCTACTGCCTTGCCCGCACAGACCTGTGAAAAAACGCAAATGCCAATAAGTGAACGGACCATTAACCCTGATTCAAAAATAGCTGCAGGGGATATTACCGAGCCAAGCTTTGCGGTTTTTCCTGGAAAAGCCACAGGGGATGAAGTCCCGGCCCCAACAGATTCAACTGCAAGTAGGCACAACATAATCTCATGCAACATTGCTGGTCTAGCGGGTAAAATCAATGACCCGATTTGTGTGACTTTTATAAAATCCTTTTCAGTAATCTGCCTACAAGAAACATAGCTGGTAGGAAACAATGTATTCATAGAAGGGTACAAAAGTTTCTTTGTGCCAGCCGAGCCGTCGAGGAGTGGTAGAGCTAAAGGGGGTCTAGCTGTGTACATTGACCTAGCATTAACATGTTCTGTTAAAAGATTTCCCTTTTGTGACAACGACATTCAAATACTGTCGGTTAAAAATGGGAAAGAATCATTAACCTTGATTAACTTTTACAATGCTGTTAACAAAAAAGGGGATTGTAAGATTGCTGAATTAGGCAGTTTCCTTAGGGATAACATAGAGAGACTTTCACCCCAGATCGTCATTACAGGGGACTTTAATGTACATCCCTGTGGGAACCCAGCAAATACAGTAACTGGTTTAATGGGTTGTAACAGATTAGAAGGCTTTCACTTTGATCATTTACTGAACAATTTTACGGATTAATTTGATTTAATCACTGCCATGTCCCAGGTGGACGATCATATTCTTCATGAAGTCCCCACATATAAAGGCAGCGTGGGGGGTTCCTATATTGATCACATACTTCTCTCTAGTGCTCTCAGCACCCATATATTAGGTTTTAAAACTCTTGAGAACTCACTTAGCGACCACAATCCAGTCTGCATTCACTTAGGAGGCAATATTTTAAATGTGCAAAGAAAAAGGGTAGATGGTGGGGTTCTAAAATGTACGGATGGCAAAAGACGCTTAAAGTGGGTAAAGGTGAACAATTGTACGAACAGATTAATAATACCTGCAATGTCGAATTATCAACCTCTGTTTCTCCAGCACGCTCAGCCCAGGAAATTCTCTTAGCCTATGATGGCATTGTCTCAAAAGTTGGGGCAATGTTAACCATACCCTCTACAGGTCCCGCTTGTAGTGACCCTAAGTGGTTTGATCACTCTTGCTCGAGGGCAAGTCGTGACTTAAAGACGGCTCTAAAAGCCAGGCCGAGGGACCCGCTAAGTATCAGGGCAGCTCGCCTTACCTATAAAAGGGCTTTGGCTGTACGTAAGGCAGAAGTGAAAGCTTCCATATGGGAAAATCTGTTAGATCCCATAACACTTGGAAATAGTGCAAAATGTTGGGGCATTATAAATAAACCCCTGTTTCAATCCCCAGGCGAATCCTCAATAGGCACCCATATATTAGAAGAAGAGTGGGTTTCCCATTTTAGTTCTATTTTTAACAGCGAAATGCCACAGCCAGAACATAAAAAAGGTTATCCAGGTGACAACCCTCTGCAATTTTCTATCCGAGAGGTGGAGAAGGGTATTATGGGCCTATCTAGTAATAAAGCACCTGGACCTGATGGCTTGCCCAGGACCTTTTTAAATCAAGAGTATCACTGTGGGCGCCCGTTCCTTCTGCTGTACTTAACACAGTCGCAGATCACGGATGCCCAAAGTCTTGGGGGGTATCCACGATAGTCCCAGTTTTTAAAAAAGGGGACCGAAATAGCACGACCTGCTACAGGCCAATATCTTTAATCGACTCGGTGGTCAAAGTAGTGTAATTTTGAACAGGTTAACAGCCTGGGCTGAAGAAAACAACATAATTTCCCCGATCCAGTATGGCTTTAGACCAGGTCATTTCACCATCTCACAGTGCCTCAACCTGTACATGGTACTTGGAAAATATACTTTGGCACGTCAGGGCACAATTTATATGGCCTTTATGGACCTCTCCTCGGCCTTCGATTGTGTCAACAGGGCTAAGTTATGGGAGGCTATGGGAAACATGGGGGTGGAGCAGAACCTGGTTAAATTTTTGGCGGATTTACACCAGGACACCCGGGTCAATGTACGATATTCCCAGGACCAGTAACCAGGGAATTTGGAGTACACCGGGGTGTAAGAGAGGGCTGTATTCTGGTCCCGTTTCTTTTTAACTTATACATCAACAACTTAGAGAACAATCTTTTAAATACAGGCGCCGATTATCCTTACGTTGGGCGCCATGGGTTACCGGTCCTCCTTTATGCGGACGATGCCGTCTTGTTGGCTAGGACTGCAAAAGGCCTTCAATCGTTGCTTGACACCTTTTTCAGTTTCATGAAAACCCGGGATCTTGCCATTAACAATTCAAAATCCTTTGTAATGAATGTAGGCAAAGGACATAACAAGACGTTTTCATTTTATGTAAACGGGGGAGAAGATTCCTACAACAAAAACCTTTTCATATCTGGGTGTCCTGTTCGATAACCAACTGAAATGGGGACCCGCCATACAGAGGAAAAAGGGGGAGATAACCCGGGCTAATGCCGCCATTTTTAACTTTGCAAGGAAAATGGGCAAACGGCCAATTGCCGCGCTGTTAAATTTACCAGGCCAAGAGCGTGGCGATAGGCTGTTATGGAAGTGAGTTATGGGGGCATACAGCTGTTAATGATTTGTTGGTAGCTGAACATAATTTCTTGAAACAGCTGTTGGGGGTCCCGAGGGGAACTGCTAACTTTATAGTGCACGAAGAACTAGGTTCCCCCTATTTAAGTGACATCATAGCTCTACGACCTTTAACATGCTGGTTGAAATGTTGGCTTAATAAGGATTTACCGTTATACCACCAGCTCTTCAGAGAAGCCTTATCATGGGACAATATGTTAAAAATCCCATGGCTAAAATATCAGAAAAATTGCTTCCTCGCATTGGGGCACCCTGAACTTTTCTCAAACCCTGACTCCATCACCATAGCTGACGTAGAGTTCGTGAAGAACACATTTCCTCTGATGCAGAACCTACAGCGTGAGGAGGCGGAACTAAGCAAAAGCAGTGTTCGAAAATATGTTGTTTTACAATCTGCATTTAGCATGGAACCTTATTTGTCCTGGCCAATGTCAAGCTTTGACCGCTTTTTGTTAATTAGGTTCCGTTTTGGTCTTTTTCTTCTACTGCCAGCAGTTCCAAAAGGTAGCCACCAAGGCCAAGTGCTACCGTCCTGCGGCTGCGACCACGTGTCTCCGCAGGACTTGGTGCACTTTTTATTTATTTGTTCGTTTTATGATACACCGCGGAGTATTTATCTTAAGCCTCTTCTTAAAAAATTGAATTTTATCCAGGTTAGACCTGCACTTTGTTATTTACAGATGCTAAAAAAACGAATGCACTTTATTTCTAATCAGCATTTTAAAACTAGCCCTAAAATTTAGAAACAGTAAGGAGGGTTAAAATGCCTAGAATTGCTGTAAATCTTTGCACTAGATTAAATTGTATTTTATATTTCCGGATAAGAGGTTTTTAGATATTTGGTTTTCATGATGATGTTTTTATCAAATTGTGCTTTTATGGTTGTTTTGTGTAAATAACCGAATAAATATTTTCTGATTCTGATTCTGATTCTGAGTGGTTGTGTGCTTTACCAATAACCATAAAATAATTAATCAGGAGGCGGTATGTCTTTTAAGAGCCTAAGGTGGTCGATTTTATTTTCTTTATCACTGTCATTGGATTTTAGATGTAGATGTCAGAAAGACATGTATAGTTGTGTTCAATGCAGGGTATGATTATCAAAAAGGTGAACAGTTGGTTCTCTCAGACATATACCCAGAGCAACCTTGTGCCTCGTTTAAGGATTTGGGAGTCTCGTCTGTTCCTAATCTCATGAAATTAGACCACTTCATCTACCAATAAAATTCTAGGTGGTGTTGAAATTGAATACCTTGCAGAAGCACTACTCTATTTGGTACACAAGAAGATAAAATTCTTCTAAGAGAAGGTATCAGTTCTGGGTCTGTAAGAGCTATCAGAGTTTCTCTCTTTAGAGCATCAAGAATGATGGTCCATATTTTTTCTCTTCTTCATTGTCTCATCCTTTGATGGCTTTCAATAGCTTGGCCCCTTCTCCTTTGGTTTTGTGGAGATTAAGGAGATGGCAACAGAGAATCTTTTTCTGGATGTCAATGCTTGGTCCCAGGAGAGATGGCGGTATCCATTATAGCACTTGCATCCCTGATGAGTAAAAATATGAGGATCCAAATCTCACTGAAGCCGAACCCCCAGATGCAGACAAGGAAAATCTTGAAATCCTTGACTGCCTCAACATCAACAATTTGGATGTTGAATGTCATAACACCAACTGTCTTGGCAAGGAGTGCCTCAGTACTGAAGGTCTCGAAGTTGAGTGCCTCGACATTGAATGCCTTGGTGTTGTATGCGTTGATTTCAGCTGGCAACTCAGGAGTCCTGAAAGTCACACCAGGGGCTGTAGAGAAGATCAAAACTTCTCTTTTCCCACTAGAGCAGATGATCCAACATCCTCCTGCTTTGTCCTTAGTTGTACTCACCAACTATCAATAGGATGCCTGTAAGGCATCTCTACAAAGACTGTAAACCATGTAATGGAATTAGAACCTGGTAGACAGGTGACATTAACATTGTGTTCATTCTTCTAGGATTTCTTACCTCCACTCAAAGGCACCTGTGATAAAGAGCTGACATGGTGCCCAAGCAACGGTGGAGAAAAGAAACACCTTAGAGAGAAAAGCAGTAGAAAAAACACATTAAGCAAACAAATTGCAGACATTCAAAACATACATCAAAAGATGAGGAGTGGAGCCAAAGAAATCCACAGCAAATGCAGTTTTTCAGGCAAATAACAACCTTAGATTGAATGGCAATAGTGTTTGAGGAGTATTCTCCAATGAGCCAGAAAAGTGAACTGCCTCACTAACCGTGCAATGCATGATGTAAAGTCTAGCCTACTTTGGAATTTCCTAAAGGCACTGTGTCAAATTGGCATATTGTGTGTCCTGTTTATTAGAAGACACATTCGGCCTAGATTTGGGGATTTTAAAAGGGGGGTAATTCACTTATGTTTTTAGCCACATGTATAGTATGTCAACATGGTTATATGCATCTACTTTTAAAAAACATACACAACAAAGAATAAGAAGAAAAAGTTGACTCCTAAAGGCAAAATTCAATTGTAAAAAATGTCTTAAAGATGGTGTTCTGTGGATGCTGCACATGCATGGAGATTGTTTACTCTTTATGTAAATTAGATATAATCCTATTACAGAGGAAGATGAAAGTCACATATGCTCAATAAATAAATTATAGCTGCTGTGTTGCTCCCAAATTATGACCTTGTGCCAAAAATGAATGTATATCAGAATTATTACTTTAAAGTGTCATTGTAATGCACACTCTCTAGGCACATGAACAACAATAATCAGCCATGGTCCAACCCCGTCAAATAACATTGATATCTTTACGTCCATTTAAAACTCTTTTGATATCTGAGAACTCAACAGCATTTGCATGGAAAGCTTTCTTTCACAGCCCATCTACTGGCTTCCCAGTGTTAGAACGCCCATCGTTTTAGGTCAGACTTTCCAACATTCTTTTTTCCATCATGACCACTGTGACAGGAACAATGGCCATCGGTGGGGAAAAAAACAATGGATCTCAAAAGCAAGGAGAAAATTCCCTGAATGTCAATGTCGCAGATTGTTTGTTGCGGACACAAAGCCTTGCTTCGGCAGTTTGTTTCAGAAAAAACGATTAGCCACCATGACATGACATGATTTTTTGCCGTCATTTTAATTTACCTAAAAGTGTTTTAACGTCACTGACTGTAGCACTTATGGCAAAATCTCTTCATAGGGCAGGTGGTCTTTTGCCAGAAAGATGGTGATGAGGAGCTTATAAGACCGGACTGATTGGCTTGTGGTATGCTGTACTCTTGTTGACACCCTAAGGACTTTGTTCCGAAACTAAATAGTAAATATACACTTGCAGATTTACACCAATGTATGATTGCTAGAGATCGCGGGTCACCCGACCAATAATTTCGCCACTTCCGGCTTCGGGCCCATATATTTCAAATCACCATATACATTGATCGGATGACGTCACAATCTACTACCAATAATTGTGGGATTCCTTTCGATTATTTCTAGTGTACCCGACTTACCATCCACCGTTATGGGTACCTATGACCATAATGGATCAGGGAGCTAGCTGTAAAAGGAAAGGCAGCAAAATAATATACTCTTCAATAAATGACCTTTACTTTTCATAAAATAACCACGGACAACTAGAAGTTTTATAAAATTTATATAAAGTTCAAATCAGTGTGAAAATCCAACTTACATTGAGCAGATAGTCAGTAAGCAAGATAACAAAACCCTTTGGATTCAAGAGAAATGCGACTAGGAACCTGCTAAGCTAGTAAACTAATCATACAAGAGTGAACATGGGTGATGAAGAATTAACTAGGGCAGGTATCATTTATACTATGGAATGGGATAACTTAGAAATCTAAACAGTTCGATTAACGTGAAAAATAGGACACGCTATAACTTTGAAAATCTCTTCATTCAGTTTAGTGAGAAAATTTATAGAACACATCAACCAAGTTATAAACAGCAAATAGGAAAAATGATTTGTAAAAGGAAGGGTAACATAGGAACATGCTATGAAAATAAATGCATACGTTTCATGAGATGCAATGAGTTGCAGAAAGCATGGAAAACTTATCATATGCAAAGATATGTCTTTATTGAAGCAAAGACAGAAAAATAGAAAGGTGCAGTTTCAAGAGATTCGGAGCGATATTTACCTAGACTGGTGTGAAAAACCAAACCCTGGCCACGGGTCAGTTAAGGACAGGAAACCCTCAAGGAAGGATACCCCTCAATGGACAGCAGGTGCAGAATGGACACCCAGGACAGGACAGGAAACCCACAGATTAGGATCAGGACAGGACCACCAGGACACGACCAGCACCCGCAGTTTGGAAGCAACGCCTGCGCTCCACCCTCTCTGCAGCTATTGATCAGAACCCCGATTGGGTCAGCGAACTCCCCAGCAAAGTGCTCCGCCAGCACTTTTAAGGTTTAGTAAAACCTTAGTCTATGGTCAATTTCGGACAGAGTGCTCCGCAGCGCTCTGTATCAGGTCACCTATTGAGTGCGTTGGGTCAGTGACAGGTCAGCTATTCAGACAAGTCGGACAATTTCCCTAGGTGAACCCAGGGTAGATATACTGTTTTGGGACAGGGTACCACCCCCCAAATGTTGCAAAGTGTCAGAATCCACAATTTGGATTGGTCCTAAGGTAGGATTTGGTTAACACACCAATCAGAACAGACTATTACAAGCCCTACTTAGCATCCTAGGGTGCCGCCTAGCAAGATTGGGGTTCCCGCGAGAAGTCGCAGGGAATACAATGGAAAGAATACAATTTGATACAATAGAATACAATCTAGATGCTCTTGCTGGGTGAAGGTGCACGTTCCCAGGCTGGCTCTGGCATCAACCTTCTTTGGCTTGGTTTCAATGCCACCGCACCATCGAGTGATTCTGCGCAGAAGTACCCTCCAAGATGGACTCCCCATCCCCATCACCCCTCAGTGTCGAGGATACATGAAAAGTAAGCGAAAACAAATTAATACATAGAATATAAATGAATGTATTACATGTTATAAGTTCGTACTTTAGTTTCATCATTATAAAAATATTCTATGCATTAGTGAATAAGTGCAACGAATAACATCACAGGAGCAGCAGCACAAAGCTTCAGCACGTTATTGCTATTACGCATGCGAACCTTTTCCCTCTCGAATTCTGACTGCGTCATGTCAGCTGACTATGCCTCACGCATGCGCAGGAACGAAAAGGCAAGCAGCGGCCATTTTAGGGACAAGGATTAATCGTATTAGTAGAACACATAGGCAAGCGTCTCTATGATACCCACGCACATTAAAAATACATAAAATTAGTAAAACAAACAATTTAAGTTACGAGATTATAATAGATTTTCGAGGTTCTTGACTCTATCAATCCCCTCTTTGATGATATTTACTATCATCACAAAAAAATGGAACCAGATGCCAACTTTCTTTCACACTTTGTACAACTCTATCTCTTCCAACATGCGATTCAGTTTTTCCTTCTCATTTTTGGTAGGGTGAGAATTTTTCACCCTTTTATAAATCTGATTATTTATTTCCTCCAATTCAAGCTCATCCGCATTCCGTTTCACTCCTCTTGCATTCACCTGATACTTCTTAGTATGCCTTCGGCATTTGCAACAGACGAATATGAAAAATAGGATAAGACCTATAATTCCAATTGGCATCAGTACTTTGAACAATAAGCTTCTACCTAAGTTAGCAAACCAGTGACCTACATTTGAGAGACCATCAACTAGTCTTTTCCAGGCACTGTCAACCTCGAGTGGTTTGAGTTCCCTTTCCAAATTAGTAATGTTTTTCACATATCTTTTGAGCTGCACGCTTTTGTCCGGTATGTAAGTGCATCAATGTTGCGCCTTCAACATCCGGAAGACTCCGCCCTCTTTTGCTAATAAGGTGTCAAGAGCAAGTCTGTCCTGTAAAACCATTGATCTGATCGCAACCATTTCGGTATTGACCAGCAGAAATCCATGAGCTGTATCAGTAGACAGCACATCCACTACTGTGGACAATTTGCAAATTCTGTGAGTGTTCAGAACCACTCCCACTCCAGGTATCAGTGCACTAAAAATACTACCCATTATTTCACCTACGCTTTCTCTTTTACTACGCACTAAGCCATTAGTGTTTTCATTGCTTCCAGCAATTTCATTCACATGGTATATTTTCGGGAAAACAATGCCAAAGTAGCAGCTTCCATACCAGTGATCCGGCAATTTGAAATAAGCCCTGTCTCCACATATATAATAAATTCCAGGAAACACAGGCTCTGACCCATTTTGAATCCCCAACCTCCAATTACCTTGTAATTGTGCTCACATTGACTGGAACCAATGAAAATGTTATTATAATAATCAGTCTTCTCGCGGTGAAGACAGAGTTTCCCTTTCTTTTCGAAATCCAGCAACAGAGCAGGTCCCGCCCCGCCAGTTGAGGTGCTTTCCATGTTCTCAGCCCATTTAGGTGTTTTCTCTCTTTTGTCATTAGCCTTTCTTTGGAAACTCTCCCTTCTTTTCTCTGCCATGTTTAAAAATATTTTCTCTTGTTCATGCAATGAACAGGTCAGGTTATCTCTATGTGCTTCAGCTATGTCTATATTGCCTATAGTCAAAAAGTAGTCTCCCATATAGCGTATTACGTCACTTTTTATATGTACAGGATTCAGATTTCCACGAATGGGAAGTTCAGAAAAGATCACGTCATTGTTAGAGTAATAATACTGTAACGGTCCTCTTTTGTAAAATAAGCTTGCTAAAATACTACAGGAAATTCCATATGTCAGGGGCAAGTGATGGTATGTCACGCCTTCAGCTACAGAGGTAGGTAGCTTCATGCAGACATAGCAATCCTCTATTTCCATAGTCTCTACATAGTGTACTAATAAGTTTGCGAAAACATTTGAATGTGTCTGATTCCTAACTCCGTGGTAATGTAGTCCTTCCTCATCTGATGCGTCTAAGTCTCGTTTTGTCTGTTTAAGTGCTTTCTTACGTCTTTCTACACTTCGTGTTGTCAGTTCTTCAGTGTCAGTAATCTGAGTAGGGGAAATATTAGTATTTTTACTAACCATAAAGGGAATAAAAACTGTTAGTCCTATCCAAACTAATATAACTATAACTATACTACATATACATACTTTGCAGCATGTTTTGCAACAACTGCAACTAGGCCTTCCATTTGTTCTTGACTCAGACATTTTGGCTCAGAAGAAGTTTCTCAACCCCTCTTTGTAAGTTTACACAGATAGCTTACTCTGTGCAACCTCAGGTGAGCTCGTCTTCCTCGTCTCCAGAGTACTCAGCAACCAGTTCTCCGTCACTTTCGTCAGTGATATCAAGTTCCTCAAAATTTTCCAGGATTAAGTAGGTCCACTCCGGATCCTGATATTTTTCGTTTTGTCTTTTTATTCGCTCACTTCTTCTCTTGGAGCTATCTTCAGGTATTTCTGCAATTCGGGGACTTCTTCTTATATCTGCAAGTTTCTCTTGGACTGTTTTTATTCTTAATTTCAGTCTCTTAACATACCTTGGCTCAATGTGCTTCTTTTTCTTTAGTCTTTTTGCTGGCACTGCGATCGAGCTTTCTCCTAATGCGCTTTTATTTTCACTTGTCTGTGGCACTTCAATTTCTGTTTCTTCCCTTCCTGTCTGACTAGTCCCAGGTCTTGTATCTATTTCTTCTGCCTGGTTACTAAGCTGGCCTGGTTCAGGTGATTTTTTGTTTTTGCTTTTGAATGTCTCTATTTCTTTGTCCTGAACACGTTCTTCTAATTCTAACTGATCCTGTTTAAGCACTTCGATCCCTTGATTTTCTTCTGCTCGAACTATTACACTTTTTCTAGTCTGTCCCTTTTCAATTTCAGGAGTTAGTGGAGGTGTGTCAATCACCTGATCTGTCCCTGTCTGACCTTCTTCTTCGTCCTCAGACTTGATGTGAATCTCAATGATCTGAGGGTCTTCGCCTGTGCCTTGCTCGACCTCTCTATTCCACTCTCTGTCTTCTCTTATTCGCTATCTTGTTCTGAGTGGGTCTCCAGAGAGATCGACTATGGGTATCCAATCCTCTGGCCAGATTCCCGGCAGCTCGTCATCAGCTACTTCTGGACTAGCCTCCGTTGGATGTTCAGCAGTACTGGTGCTTGGCCATGCGTCATCAGCTACCTCCGGGCCAACGTTTATGGGACCCTCCACGGGGCTGGTGCTCGGTCGTCTGTCGTCAGCTACTTCAGGACCAACATCTGCAGACCCCTCAGCTGGACAACCTTCTGCTCCAGGCTCCTCATCGGGTATCACCTTCTGGGTATGGCTGGCATGGATCCACTTGGGAACGCCGGCGCACTTCACAGCGGTCGTCATTACCAGGATTACCTGCCGCTTTTTTCCCCACCTTGGTGCAAGGCAACTTGAACGAGTGTGCTTCTTTATTTTAACCCAGTCAATTTGTGAACTGGTGGTGTCGGGTTGGCGACGGCGTCTGCCCCAATCTGGCGAGAGATAGAAAGCACTTGGTCACCCAGTTGCTTGCAGTATTCAAGTACCAAATCATCAGAAATGCTTAACAGTTTGTATCCTGGTACCCATGCTTGTCTCATCACTCTTCCCATCAAGATCTCATGGGGGCTCAGGCCTGTTCTCCGATCTGGAATGCTTCTGAGTCCCATCAGAACAAGAGGCAAGGCATTTATCCAGTTTAGGCCAGTAGAATCACATATTTTTGCCAATCTATTCTTGATGGTGCCATTTATTTGTTCTACCACTCCAGAAGCCTCTGGATGATATGCACAGTGCAGTTTGTGTGTGATCCCAAATGCTTTGCAGAGCTGAGCCAAGATTTCATTCTGGAAATGTCCGCCTCTATCTGAGTCAATAAAGACTGGAACCCCGAACCTCGGTACTAGCTCTCTCAGCAATAACTTGGCTACTGTTATGGCGTCGCATTGTGTGGCAGGGTAAGCTTCCACCCACTTTGAAAATAGGCAGACAATGACAAGGACATATCGTGTTCCCTCACAACGGGGCATGGTAATGAAATCTATTTGTATTCTCACAAAGGGACCCCTGATCTCCCAATTTTCATCAGTTCAACTTCTGTTCTCTTGCCAGCGTTGAACTGCTGACATGGCAAGCACCTCTGGCAAAGGGACTCTGCTACCTTCCTGAACTTCTTGTTGTACCAAGTCTGTTGAAATACCAGAACCATGGCATCCCTACCAATGTGTGATCCTTCATGTATCAGTCTGGCCATTGGGGCAAGTAGTTGTCTGGGTAACACAGCCATACCATTCGGGCCCACAATGACACCATCCTCACGTCTTGGTCTACAACCTTCTTCCTTCCACTTTTCTTTCTCCTCCCAGGGCGTCACATGCTGCCATTCTCTCACTTCATCCCATGTAGGCACTTCTTCAAACATCCTAAGTTGGCAGCTGCTTCCAGTCCCACCCCGCTTCGGATTTATTCGCATCTGTTCCATGGCGCATTGTTTTGCCACTCGATCAGCAAAATCGTTTCCCAAAGGTACAGGGTCAAGGCCTTTCTTATGAGCAATACACTTGACCACTGCCAATTCCTTTGGTAACTGGATTGCCTCTAAAAGGTCCTGAACCACTTTTCCATTTCGAATGGGGGTACCTGATGAAGTCAGGAATTCTCTTTGTAGCCATAACTGGCCAAAGTCATGCACCACCCCATAACAGTACTGGCTGTCAGTATACACTGTTATTCTCTTGTCTTTTCCCAATTTGCAAGCTCTAATCAGAGCGATCAATTCAGCTACTTGTGCAGACTTTACTCCAAATAAATAGGATGCTTCTTCAATTTTTGTCAACGTGACCACAGCATAGGCAGCACTTAGGCCCCCCAGTTCATGCCTCAGGCACGAACCATCCACAAACCATTCCTCATCATGCACAGCCAAAGGAGTTTCTTTAATGTCTGGGCGAGGTTTAGTACTGAACTCAGTCAGATCAATGCAGTCATGCTCATCATCTCCCTTAGCTTCCATTACCATTGATTCAGGGAGTAGAGTGGCGGGGTTTAAAATATTGCATCTGGTGATGACAATGTTTGCAGCACCCATGAGAATCCTCTCATATTTAGTCAGTCGACTAGGGGTGAGATACTGAGTTTTGGTTCGGGTCAATAGAATCACAACTGCATGTGGAACATACACAGTTACAGGATGTCCCATGATAATGGACTCACTTTGTTCTAAACTGGTGCATGTTGCAGCTACTGCTTTCAGACATCCAGGTAATCCAGCAGCCACTGGATCCAATGTGGCAGAGAAATATGCCACAGGCCTTCTGGTCGTGCCATGTTCCTGAGTCAGGACTGACAATGCACAATTGTCACGAGTGTCACAGAATAGGCCAAATTCTTTGGAGTAGTCAGGCATCCCTAGAGCAGGGGCTGTACACAGACAATTACGCAACTTTGTGAAAGCTGTTAGGCTCTCGTCATTCCATTCCACTGGGTCCTTTGCTCCTTTCTTTGTCATTTGAATCAAAGGTTTTGCGAGGACTGCGAATCCCACAATCCATTGCCTGCAGTAACCTACAACTCCGAGGAACATTCTGATTTCTTTCTGAGTACGGGGTAACTGCATATTTTGAATTATTCTGACTCTCTCTGAGGTAACTTTTCTGATGCCTTTTTCTATCTGGTGTCCCAGATATTTCACTGATTTCGAACAGAACTGTAATTTTTCAGGGGACACTTTATGTCCCTTTTCACTCAGGTGATTTAGTAGGGCAATGGTGTCAACCACGCAGTCCCTATGACTTTTGGACGCCACCAATAGGTCGTCAATGTACTGGACCAAAACGGACTTTCCAGGTAAGACTAAAGTTTCAAGACATTTTTTCAAGATCTGATTAAAGATAGAGGGGCTCTCTGTGTACCCCTGGGGGACCCTATTCCAGACATACACGTGACTGTTGAAAGCAAATGAGAAAAGAAATTTGCTGTCTGGATGCAATGGAATCGAAAAGAATGCATGACATAGGTCTATCACAGTGAACCATTCAGCATCCCAGGGGATCTGATACAGAATTACTGCTGGGTTCGGGACAATAGGGCAGCAAGGAACCACTATCTTGTTTACCTTTCTTAGGTCCTGAACTACTCTGTACTTGCCATTAGGCTTTTTGATGCCCATAATGGGTGAGTTGCATGGGCTACTCATTACTTCCTGTATGATATTTGCTTCTAGCAATTTCTGTAGTTCAATGGCAACACCTGCTCTTACTTCTGCACTCATTCGGTAAGGTTTGGTATTGGGGTACACTGCATTCTCTCTCATGGCTATTTGTATGGGGTCTACGTTCTTCATTAATCCTACATCCTTTCCTGTAAAGTCCCACACTTCTGGTTTCACTGTCTGTTGGAGTTCTTCAGGTAAGTCCTGTATAGTCAGTCCTTTTATTTCTGAGTCAGGTCTAATTAACATTAGCTTGTAGATACCGTCTTCGTCTGGAGTTTGAATTTCGACGCCCTTTGGTGTGCAAAAGATGGTACAATTCATTTTGCACAGCAAATCACGTCCCAGTAAGTTTACCGGACTGGTATCACAGACAACAAATCTGTGCATTTGTTTGAAATTTCCAATTGAGATCTCCATGGGCTCGGTAACAGGTGTACTAATCAGTTGATTAGATACACCCACTACTTGGGTGGCTTCTCCCGAGAGGGGTAGGTTTGGAACGTACACTGTTCTTACAGTAGAACGGGTAGCACCAGTGTCCAACAGAAAGGTGACATCATTTCCATCAACCT
Organism: Lissotriton helveticus; assembly: GCF_964261635.1. NCBI lineage: Eukaryota > Metazoa > Chordata > Amphibia > Caudata > Salamandridae > Lissotriton > Lissotriton helveticus. Next base: position 285,375,351 of record NC_136073.1, read on the forward strand.
TTCCTTCAATGTATGGTCCCGACTGGTCCACCGGCAAGTAGGCGCCAAGTACGCACTCCTCGTCCTCCCCTCTCAGGCCCCGTCAGTACTGGTCGTCACAGAAGAAAGTGTCGTTCAACAAATACTGCGAAGTTGCTGCATTTCTATTTTCATTCCCTCCCCAGATTTCTACGTCATCATCCTGTGGTGATTTTCCCTTAAAAATAGGTTTTGGCGCTCTGGGCACTTGGATCGTTTTTACCTGCTGCTGGGTCTTTCTTTGTTTTTCATTCTGCGTCTGTGGAATTAAATCAGGTGTTTGGGCATTATCATCTTGTAAATAGGGACACTCGTCTCTCCAGTGTCCAATTTCCCCGCACTGATGGCAAGGAAATTTCTTCTTAGCTTCCTCTCTACTCATTTTCGGTATAAGCTTTCCTCCACCCCCACCCCCAGTGCTTTGGTTCGGGGTAGTTTTGTTCATCTTGTTTAACTGCTTTTCCTGTTGTTCTGCGAGCTTTACTTGAGCCCACATAACCTTCTCCTTGAGAGCCTTTTTCTTTTCTGCCATCTCGTCCTCACAGTACTTTGCGTACCGTAGGACCTCATCTATCTTTTTAGTATGCCAACAGATTTTATTATCCTTTATCCATTGACAGATTTCGGGCCTTAAACCGTTTACAAACCTGTAAATGAAGTGTGTCATATCCTTCATCTCGATGTTATCTATACCGCTGTATGTTTTGAACACCTGCAACAGCCTTTCATAAAAGGGATTCCTTGCCTGTTATCAACGGACCTGCGTTTGGAGAACTGAGGAGGGAGCTGAGGGAGCCTGCTGTCGTTTGCCTGCTTCTGCCGCCACGACTCGCCGGACCCGCTTTGCGGGTCCCGCTTCGCGGCTAGGAGCGGACTTCTGGCATTTGGAAGGGGTTTGTTAGTTCACCTAAGACCGGCAGGGCTGCGAGTGTGTAGCGGTGGACTCCAAGCTCCAGGAGTCCCCGCGCACCCGTGTCCACCTGGGCTGCTCTCCCTGCCGGCCCCGCCCCCACCTGGAAGGATTTAGCGGCGTCCCGCCCTGACAACAGTGGATTCCTTGCCTGTTATCAACGGACCTGCGTTTGGAGAACTGAGGAGGGAGCTGAGGGAGCCTGCTGTCGTTTGCCTGCTTCTGCCGCCACGACTCGCCGGACCCGCTTCGCGGGTCCCGCTTCGCGGCTAGGAGCGGACTTCTGGCATTTGGAAGGGGTTTGTTAGTTCACCTAAGACCGGCAGGGCTGCGAGTGTGTAGCGGTGGACTCCAAGCTCCAGGAGTCCCCGCGCGCCCGTGTCCACCTGGGCTGCTCTCCCTGCCGGCCCCGCCCCCACCTGGAAGGATTTAGCGGCGTCCCGCCCTGACAACAGTGGATTCCTTGCCTGTTATCAACGGACCTGCGTTTGGAGAACTGAGGAGGGAGCTGAGGGAGCCTGCTGTCGTTTGCCTGCTTCTGCCGCCACGACTCGCCGGACCCGCTTCGCGGGTCCCGCTTCGCGGCTAGGAGCGGACTTCTGGCATTTGGAAGGGGTTTGTTAGTTCACCTAAGACCGGCAGGGCTGCGAGTGTGTAGCGGTGGACTCCAAGCTCCAGGAGTCCCCGCGCGCCCGTGTCCACCTGGGCTGCTCTTCCTGCCGGCCCCGCCCCCACCTGGAAGGATTTAGCGGCGTCCCGCCCTGACAACAGTGGATTCCTTGCCTGTTATCAACGGACCTGCGTTTGGAGAACTGAGGAGGGAGCTGAGGGAGCCTGCTGTCGTTTGCCTGCTTCTGCCGCCACGACTCGCCGGACCCGCTTCGCGGGTCCCGCTTCGCGGCTAGGAGCGGACTTCTGGCATTTGGAAGGGGTTTGTTAGTTCACCTAAGACCGGCAGGGCTGCGAGTGTGTAGCGGTGGACTCCAAGCTCCAGGAGTCCCCGCGCGCCCGTGTCCACCTGGGCTGCTCTCCCTGCCGGCTCCGCCCCTAGAGACCAATTAGACCAATTAGTCATCAACAAAAGGGAAGCGTCACCCCCGCTGAGCGGGAGCGCGCGGGAGGGCGCCGGGAGAAGCCCGGGACAAGGGCGGGACCGTTTGTGGCCGTTCGTGACCCGGAGTGACCGGACCGGGCCACCCCTCTTACCTGTGTGAGTCTCCTTCTATAAGGACTATGGCTGGCAGAGACAATAGGATCAAATCCTCCTTAACTTGTAGCCTGTCAACCGCCGGAGGTATGGAGAAATTCCTCATAAGGGCTAATAATATTATAGACAAGGAGATAGTCATACTGGAAAAGCGTTTGTCAACTGATCTCATCTCCCTTAAACAATCATCCTTAGGACCCCTTGCTAACGCTAAAACGCCCAATAGAAATAGCGATCAGTCTGCTATTACGGAGACAATATCCCCGCCTAGAGAAGATTCTGGCCCCTTGGCTACCCTGGTTACCACAACTGACATTGTGGCTGACCTTAACTGTGTCCCCATAAGCAATAATGTCTCCCTCTTATCCCACCTTGATGTGAGTACTACAGAGAATAAGAGCCAAGGGGAAAGAGAGGGTGCAGTGAGGAAACGGAAAAGAGTGTATAATAAGAAAGAAACTAAAATGGGAAGAGCTGTAAAATCTGCTAAAGTGCGGGAGGTGCCACCCAAGACCACTACTAACCCCCCTGACGTCCACCTCCCGAATAGAGAAATATCCATGGAATGGGCCGTGGCCATATTTAAATCAATCATATCCCCATTAGAGGCTAAACTGGATAGGCTATGCTCCAGAATATCCAATGTAGAGAAAACATCTGCCTTCATTTTAGCCACCCTTGGTAACCTCCAGAGCCAACATATCCCTCCGACTATTATAACTCCTCTGATCGCCGCTCCTCCCAACCCGCACTCGAATCAACTAAATATCCCCTCACTGAATACCTGTATACCAACCCATATCCTCCCTCAGTCCAATAATCCAACAGCCGATAATGTGGCGAGTCAACAACTGAGTCAATTTAATCCACCAGCCCATATGGTTGAGGGAAACCAGGGAGCACCGAGTGAGGTACACAATACCCCTAGACCTAGACGGCCTGATCTTCCACCGGAGGCTAATCGGTTTACTGTCATCTTAGCCGGAGTACCACCACTAGAAACAGGGGAATCAGAAACCTTTAGCTCCCTGAAAAATAAAGTAATAAAATGGCTCAACTGGAACAGACCACTCCCGTGCCACTTACACAACGAAATTATTATGGTCAGGAGGGTTCCTTGGATAGGCAAGACCCCTAAAAACATCAATGGGGACTGCCTAACCGTTAGTTTCAGAGACCCCCGCACTGTATCTCATATATGTGCAGGTTTCAATAGATCCTTTGATTCAACCATCCAGACCCTTCCTGTTTCCTATTTCTTTCCACCAACTAACACCCACTACCAACCGAGAAGAGGGGACTGGACCGTTGTTGAACGGAGGGGTAGGCAACGAGCGTATGATGCTAGACCACCTAGACAACCTCAATACGCACCCCAATTCCACCCCTTCACGGATCATAACCGTTTTGGCTGCTTAGATGGCCTAGAGGGAGTCGACTGACTACACCTCGTCTCTTCCTCCTCCGTTTCTTCCTCCATGGAGCCGACCCATGTCCTAGCTAATTCTGATGCCTTACATACGGTTCATTTACCAACTCCTATCCCAGCTATCCCCACCAAACCGGTCCAGATTCCACCGGTTATAATCCCTACTACACAATGCTCGGAAACCATTCCCATCACTCCTACCCCAGCTACCCCCACTGAACCGGACCTGATCCCTCCAGATATGACCCATATTGCACCTTCTATCCCAACTACCCACACTAATACAGTACAGGACCCAAGGCTAAAGGGATATTTATTGGCGAGCTGGAACATTGCTGGGTGGCGGCAAAAAGTTTCAGCCCTGGGTTGGAGGGAACACATTGTGGACTTTGACATTTTATGTCTGCAAGAAACGTGGTCAGTGGAAGATATTTTTTATGATGGTTTTGTTTCATACAACTGTAATGCGGTAGAATCTGCAATGGGGAGGGCCAAAGGGGGATTACTGATTTGATTGTCTGTACACCTCCCTATACATGTAAGGAAAAGCCACATAGTGGGGTCCCATTCGCAAATTTTGGAAATATCAGTAGGCAGGGACAGAAATTTATTGCTGATTAATCACTACAATAACATCTTTGACCCTTCTAGTACCACTGTAGTAGACAAACTCGAATCTGTTTTGGATCCCATTCTCTGCAATTCGACTGTATCGTATGATATTGTTTGGGGGGGAGATTTTAACATCAGAACTTGCCCCCTCTCATACTCAACTACATGTGGATACGATGGGGAAAATGGGGAGAATCTACTACACTTTTTACACTCCCCATACGGCACTTCCCTTAACAACCTGATGTTAAAATCTGATGTATCCATCCACCAACATGCCCCTGACAATGAGGGTAACTTGGCGCCAACCTTCACGGGGAGAAACACTACCTCTATCATTGATTTCCTGATCATTTCCAACCGGGTAGCTCCCCATTGTTCGGTCCCACAGATCTTAGACCTCGGTCTGAGTGACCACAATGCTCTTACTATGACCATATACTGTGAGCACCATAGGGATGTATTTTCCGGTAGGGTTGTTGACGACATTATCCCATGTAGACCAAATGGGACTCGCATCAAGTGGTGTGGGGAAAAAGCAGAGAATTTACATTGTAGGGTGGTGAAAGCTGGCCTAAATACGATACTTAGTTGCCTTGATACGGAAGCCCCCCCAGATCAATCTGTAAATAACTTTGAGAAGTTGGGTGCCATAATTAAGCAAACCCTCACTACAAAGAAGGCTAAAACTAGACGGGATACACAGGGTTGGTTTAACCAAGCATGTACAAGGGCACTAAAAGCCCTTAAACTTGCCCTCTCCACAACTCCGAGAGACAGGGAAGTGGTCACATCTCTGAGGGCCAATTATAAAAATGAGCTCAAAATCAGGAAACAAGAATTAAGAGAAATAGCCTGGGAAGATCTGAGCAAAGCTGCAGCTCTCCGGGACAGCAAACTATTCTGGAGTACCATCAACAGCCCTTTCCTACAAAAAGAGGAATTCCCTGTTCTCACTGCCCAAGTTAGTGAAGATGGCTGGGTGTCCCACTTCTCAGGGATCTTTGATCCTATTGGAGAGCCCTATGACAATTTTAATTCTATCTGCATTACCCCAGTTGAAACTCCGAGAATCACGACCCATGAGGTGGATATGGCAATAATGAATAGTAAAGGGGGAAAGGCTCCAGGCCCAGATGGGGTACCAATCGACCTATACAAATTTGATCCAGCTCTCTGGAGCCCATTATTGACCATAGCTTTTAACGCTGCTATGGATAACAGGACTCCCTCTACCTGGGGTGAATCCATTATTATCCCAATTTATAAGAAGGGGGATAGAGGAGAGGCTAAAAACTACCGCCCTAGCTCCCTTCTGGATTCCTCACTAAAAATCTTGAGTAGGGTCCTGTTAGCACGTTTGGAAGATTGGGCCTTAGATAACCACATTCTTGCCCCATCCCAATATGGCTTCAGAAAGGGCCTTGGTACGATTGAACAATGTATCAACCTGAACCTTTTAATAGGGAAGTACACCAAGGCCAAGCCGGGATCACTATTTTTGTGTTTCGCAGATCTTTCAAGTGCATTTGATCTGGTCGACCATGCCCTGTTATGGACAACTTTACTGGGTATGGGAGCCCCCCCTGATATTATTCATTTTTTAGCCACACTTTACTCAAATTTATCTGCCCAAATCCGCTATGGCCCAGAGGGGGAGTGCACTCGAAAGATTAGAGTAAGATCTGGCATCCGACAGGGATGTGTATTGGCCCCGTTGCTTTTTTCGCTCTTCATTAACTCGGTTGAGCAAGAATTAAAGCAAATCCATGCTGATGCCCCCCAAGTAGGAGGCACCCCAATACCGGTATTACTCTATGCCGACGATACGGTTCTACTGTCTAGGACCCCTATAGGCCTCCAAAAACTGATGGACGGGTTCTATGATTTTATACAGAGAAGGAAACTTAAAATCAATAACTCTAAAACGTTTGTCATGGTGTGTGGGAAAAAGCTGAAACTTTTTAAACCCTTCTGTTTTAAGGAAAACCATATTGAAACTGTTACCAATTTTTGTTATTTGGGTGTTACTTTTAATGACAGAGGATCGTGGGCCCTAGAGGAGATTAATGTCAAAGCCAGAATGGGGAAAGCATCCTCAGGCGTCTTCCGCTTTGCCTCTAAAGTAGGAAGCCGCCGTATTGTTGACATGCTGACTATACACAACCATAGATGTACCTCGATAGCATTGTATGGTTCGGGGGTGTGGGGACACTGCAATGCCAGGGCCCTGCAAACTGAAGAAAACAAGTTCATCAAACGGCTGCTTTGTCTTCCCTCCTCTGCATCTACTGTTTTAACTCATTCGGAACTAGATTTGGATTACCTGTCCGATCTTACCGGACTAAGGCCATTGCTGGTATGGAAATCCATTTTTACCAAGACGGAAACTGCCTTTACCAAAGACATCATCAAGGACTGCTTACTCTTGGATAAAGTTTTAAGTATCCCATGGTTAAAATATGTAGTTACGACTGTCAAGGACCTGTTTGACATGGACTTATGTAACGACCCCACCTGTTTGAATTCACTAAGCAAACAGGAACTAAAAAATGATTATCTTAGGGCGAAATCGGATGTGCGAAGTTATGCTACCAGAGAATATTCCACACATATTTTTCACTTTTCATTGAAAGATGATAGTCGTGGTATTCCTATGTACCTTAATGTTATCCACAGACAGTCTCACCAGTTTGTTCTCTCAAGATTGAGATTAGGTATAGTACATAACCTGGTTGCCTTCCCAACAATGAAATCTCATCCAGTTACTCCTTGTCCATGTGACGGTTTTACTAAACAAAGCACATCGCACTTTTTACTACTATGTCCTTTGTATAAAGCGCAGCGTATTTGTTACCTCAAGCCTATGTTCCTTAAATATTCCATGTATACCACAGGTAACGCCATGAGACTTCTTTTCTCACTCTCAAGCCCTGATTTATGTTTTTTTACTGCCACTTTTATCCTGAAATCTATTAGAGCTAGACTTAGTATGGTTTTCCCGTAAATTTATGTGCAGCAACCCGCACACCATGTGACAAGGTTATCCCTGTTCATCATTTTGTGAATCATGTATATGTAATGTTTTTAACTGTATACTTTTATGATGTTTTTTTTTTAAACATTCGAATAAAGTTATAAACTGAACTTCATAAAAGGAATGCACTGTCTCGTCTCTTTCTTGCGTGGTTCTATCTATCTTGGTCCAATCAGTTTCCTTTGCGGGCACTTTTGATTTCAAATGCTGAATTACCTGATCATATTTTCTCATTACTTCCTTTGATGGTTCTCCTGTTTTTTCATCTCTCGCGTATTCCTCACTAGGCCAAGCTATGGATATTTTACATTCGGTCCATAGATCTACAGGGACCACTATGTCGAAGAACCCATCCAGGTCCTTCCACAGGCATTTTTGCACTTTTACGAATCTTTCTACCTGCCTATACCAATCCACTGTTTTTTCTCGTAATTTCGGGAAATCATTAGTAAAGGATACAATATCCTGTCTGGACCATGGAACGTGTACATATTTTCCATCTGGTACTTCGCGCATAGGGCATAACTGTTCTGGTTTGTCAGCTTCCTTTAGAACAAATTCAGGAGTTGCCTGCCTAGACCTGGCCTCATCCTTTTTCTTGGCCCATCTGGCTTTCCATCTTTCCACATCTCCCCATTTTTGTAATACTGTCAATAGTTCTTTGACCTGTGCTTTTTCCCCTGAAACATTCAAGTTTTCCAAATCCTTGTCTGAGAAATCTGCCCTATATGGTTTCTGCAGAGGTTTCGATTTTGAAATATCTATTCCCATGCTAGCAGCAGTGTCTGTCAGTTTTTCATGAAGTACTCGAGTATTTCGGGTGAGACTCTTGCAGATAAACAGCATTTCGTCTTCGGAATAGGTATTTAATCTGTCTAATCCTACGTTTCCTGCCATCAATTCCTCTATTTCTATTCTCAGCTTGTAGAGATCTAAAGGTTTCGTTGGGGACGCTTGTTTTTCAAATTCTTGACTCCATCTTTCGATTTCTTCAGGAGTCACCAATGTGACACTCTTAGTACCCGAGGTCGATTCCATTTGAATTTCCCTCGCATTAAAAGGATTATGTCTTTTCGGCATCCTTTTTCCGGCATTTCTAACGGGCAGATCTAGCAGCGAGACCTCCGACTCACACTCACTTGTCTGGTCATCTACAATTAAGGGTTCTGGTCTGGTCGGTGCAATGACAGGAGTAATTACTGGAGTTTTCGGACTCCCTTGACGGTCCCCGTACAACGGAACCACCGGTCCGATAGTTACTGGGATCGTTAAGGCTTCAGGACTTGTATTTAGCTGTGACATTTTCTGTATTATATCAGCTCTCTGCTTTGCTAGCGCTTCTCGCTCTTTCTCTTCTAATAACCTGTCCAAAGATTTGTCATGTAACACCTGTGGGGTTAGAGTGGGAGCATAACTCGGGGCAGGGGGATGTGTCTCACTCGGTCCTCCGCCATAATTAGGTTTTTGGAACAAACTTCCTGTGCCTAGAATTCTCGGATCTTCCTCATCCGGTGGCTTTAATAGCGGCATTCCTGAACCTAAGGACCTCACCTCACCTCCGTAGGGGGGACGAGAGCAAAAATCTCCTTCACGTGAATATCCCATCTCCCCACCAATTGGTCTCCTTGGGTAAATACTTCTGGTTTCTACGGGTCCTAGACTCTCAGTATAAGGAGGAATTAGATAACCCCCTCCTACACTTGCGTACCTGACCTCTTCCCCTTGTAGAGGTCTCCGGGGAATATCCCCTGCACTTGAAGGTCGGTGTCCTTCATTATAAGGAGGCGGACTTCTCATGCACATGTCCTCTAATAATTCGTCATCCGATTCTCCGAGGGGCCCCCAGTTTTTGGATTTCTCTGTCCTTTTGCCCCCCCAGGAGGATCCTCTGCTGGCATCATGGGAAACAGTCCCTCAACAATCATACTCTGCCTCCATTGTTTCATCTTTTGGGCTCGGGCTTCTTGCTTCAGTTTTGGATAACATTTTGTCAATCCTTTATCCAATCAGGGCTTGTCCCTCTCAAAAGCCTCAATCTCCCATTCCTCTAGGGCTTCGTACTGCGTTAATCTAGATCTGGGATGTAAGTCATTCATTCGGGTTCTTAGATTAAATAGAATCCTGCTGTTAAATGTTCCGTCTAACGGAAAAGCCAATACTCCGTCATCTTTCGTGTATTCCGCTCAATTTTCCAACCATACACATGTGTTGTACCCTTTATCGAACATCATAAAAGATGCGGGAGTATTTGGTGGTGGAATGACAACACCTTCTCTAGTTTTAATCTGCTTATCTTTCTTGAAATAATTCTTTACTTTATTTACAAGGGACAACTTTCGCTTGTTTCCGTACATAATGTCTTGCTTTATGCCTTTAAACTGATCTCTTTCAAATCCCAAATCTCTCGGATCGGGTCTAGTATGCGGTCTGTACGAGTGCCACATACGATTCCTACGCTTAACTTTGTTTACAAAATTACTCCCAATCAGAATGCGTCTTGTAATTCCGTGCGACCAATGGGGTGCACGAGTTCAAATAATTTTGACCAATGGGTGCGCGGCCCTTTCGCGAGACAGTTCTCACGCTTCGGCGCTCACCCCTCCTTTACAATTCCAGCTCCGCTACCAGCCCGCTGCGTCTACCAATCCCAGCGCGGCACGGAGTGACGTCAGAGCGGCTTCGCGACTGACTCCCTCCTTCACAAGGTAACGGAAACTTTCTTACTTTCTAAAGTGCTTAGTGCTTGGTTATTTTACAACAATTACACATTCGCCACCGTGCTCAAGTGTCTAAAATAGAAAGAAATTTTTCACTGCAAGTAAACTACTTCCATTTACTTTTCACTCGCTACGGATAGATCTTCTCTGCCTACCCTTCACTCTAGCATCGGAGAACCTGTTACTCCCCTAGACTCATCCACTTTACCGGGATTTATCCGAGACTAAGGTTTCCCCAGCGAGCCCCTTTGCTTTCACCCAAGCTCCGATGAACCTGCTACTCTTCCGATGTGACCCTTACTAGGTTACGCCACAATAGGAATTTTGCCAATGAACCTCGTTACTAACATTTACTCAAACATGCATTCGGAAAAAAACCCTAGTTAGTGCTTCCAGTTCTGCCTAACCTGCACCAACCTTCCTTAGAGCAGGTGACCTCAACACGAATGGATTCTATTCACCACTCGCTATTCAATTCCCCGGGGATTCCCAACAAACATTTAACAATTTACGGACAAAATAGGTTAATACATATATCAATACAACAATAAGAAAAACAGTTTAAAACATTTCATAATTTTTCAAAGCAAACATTTCAAGTGATTGATCAGATCTCCCGAAGTGCCTACTTTTGTAGCAGCATCAATATACTAGCAGCTTCCGACTTAGCTAGACTAACTAGTCCTACCTAACCTTTAACTATTCCCTAACCATAACTCTGCTACCAGAAAATTACTGCTAGAGATCGCGGGTCACCCGACCAATAATTTCGCCACTTCCGGCTTCGGGCCCATATATTTCAAATCACCATATACATTGATCGGATGACGTCACAATCTACTACCAATAATTGTGGGATTCCTTTCGATTATTTCTAGTGTACCGACTTACCATCCACCGTTATGGGTACCTATGACCATAATGGATCAGGGAGCTAGCTGTAAAAGGAAAGGCAGCAAAATAATATACTCTTCAATAAATGACCTTTACTTTTCATAAAATAACCACGGACAACTAGAAGTTTTATAAAATTTATATAAAGTTCAAATCAGTGTGAAAATCCAACTTACATTGAGCAGATAGTCAGTAAGCAAGATAACAAAACCCTTTGGATTCAAGAGAAATGCGACTAGGAACCTGCTAAGCTAGTAAACTAATCATACAAGAGTGAATATGGGTGATGAAGAATTAACTAGGGCAGGTATCATTTGTACTATGGAATGGGAAAACTTAGAAATCTAAACAGTTCGATTAACGTGAAAAATAGGACACGCTATAACTTCAGAAAATCTCTTCATTCAGTTTAGTGAGAACATTTATAGAACACATCAACCAAGTTATAAACAGCAAATAGGAAAAATGATTTGTAAAAGGAAGGGTAACATAGGAACATGCTATGAAAATAAATGCATACGTTTCATGAGATGCAATGAGTTGCAGAAAGCATGGAAAACTTATCATATGCAAAGATATGTCTTTATTGAAGCAAAGACAGAAAAATAGAAAGGTGCAGTTTCAAGAGATTCGGAGCGATATTTACCTAGACTGGTGTGAAAAACCAAACCCTGGCCACGGGTCAGTTAAGGACAGGAAACCCTCAAGGAAGGATACCCCTCAATGGACAGCAGGTGCAGAATGGACACCCAGGACAGGACAGGAAACCCTCAGATTAGGATCAGGACAGGACCACCAGGACACGACCAGCACCCGCAGTTTGGAAGCAACGCCTGCGCTCCACCCTCTCTGCAGCTATTGATCAGAACCCCGATTGGGTCAGCGAACTCCCCAGCAAAGTGCTCCGCCAGCACTTTTAAGGTTTAGTAAAACCTTAGTCTATGGTCAATTTCGGACAGAGTGCTCCGCAGCGCTCTGTATCAGGTCACCTATTGAGTGCGTTGGGTCAGTGACAGGTCAGCTATTCAGACAAGTCGGACAATTTCCCTAGGTGAACCCAGGGTAGATATTCTGTTTTGGGACAGGGTACCACCCCCCAAATGTTGCAAAGTGTCAGAATCCACAATTTGGATTGGTCCTAAGGTAGCATTTGGTTAACACACCAATCAGAACAGACTATTACAAGCCCTACTTAGCATCCTAGGGTGCCGCCTAGCAAGATTGGGGTTCCCACGAGAAGTCGCAGGGAATACAATGGAAAGAATACAATTTGATACAATAGAATACTATCTAGATGCTCTTGCTGGGTGAAGGTGCACGTTCCCAGGCTGGCTCTGGCATCAACCTTCTTTGGCTTGGTTTCAATGCCACCGCACCATCGAGTGATTCTGCGCAGAAGTACCCTCCAAGATGGACTCTCCATCCCCATCACCCCTCAGTGTCGAGGATACATGAAAAGTAAGCGAAAACAAATTAATACATAGAATATAAATGAATGTATTACATGTTATAAGTTCGTACTTTAGTTTCATCATTATAAAAATATTCTATGCATTAGTGAATAAGTGCAACGAATAACATCACAGGAGCAGCAGCACAAAGCTTCAGCACGTTATTGCTATTACGCATGCGCACCTTTTCCCTCTCGAATTCTGACTGCGTCATGTCAGCTGACTATGCCTAACGCATGCGCAGGAACGAAAAGGCAAGCAGCGGCCATTTTAGGGACAAGGATTAATCGTATTAGTAGAACACATAGGCAAGCGTCTCTATGATACCCACGCACATTAAAAATACATAAAATTAGTAAAACAAACAATTTAAGTTACGAGATTATAATAGATTTTCGAGGTTCTTGACTCGAGCAAGTCGCGATGCGAAATCTTGCTCTATCATGATTGCAGTTGTTTTTACTTTCTGGGAGTCACAAATGTTCTTAGGAATCTCCATGGATATACGAAGCTGCACCAGGATCATGTTTACATGACTGTTTATGGACAGGTCATGCGATGTTCCCTACTGGATACTATGACTATTTTGTCAATTTCTCCGCAGCGAAGTACTTCAAACAGGGGTAAAGTATCCTCCATGCAAACACGCGTTTTTATTTTTTTACTCCTTTGGACAATATATTTCCCACTGTGCCTAGTCCTCCAGGGGATAGTACTCTGTATGGGGAAGCAGATCCCCTGTGCAAACACAGATATGTTATTTTGTTTCCTCACGGGGACAATATACTTCACAGTGGAAAAGCCCCTTCCACACATCCCTACCAAATCTAGGAGTGCTCCATTTCCCTTCCCACCTTGGGAAGGGATTTATGTAAGCACTTGTCTTTAGTAAAAGCCTGACCCTTCTTAGGAGGGGAAAGGTAGCAAGAGGAGTTGGTGAATTCTGACACACATCTATGTAAGGCATTCAACAGTCTCCAAAGCTAATCACCAGGCCTTATAACATCCCCTAGGTGCAGAGAACACTGCACTTGCGGTGGAACTTACACCAGCCAAGTATCATTGAGGAAATTCCTGACAGGCATGTGAAGGTAAATTTAGTCATAAGCTTACATTTACAAATGAATATACCTTCATGAATAGTGTCCATGATTGTTTTTTATTGGGTGAGTGTTTCCACATTTCTCCTAATGCAAATGTCTTGTGATTATCAGTTTGAAGACAAATTAAATGTTTCGATAACAAGCTCTTACCTGCACAGGCAAGAATATAAGATAAGCAGCAACTCCAAATAGGACTGTGGGGCCCAAGATTACACAGGACAAAGTTGTGCAAATAATGAGCAGAGCTGGAATGCTTAAGGCCATCGGGCAGGATACAGAAGCCTCAAATAAGAAAGAACCATCAGTGGTGAGTAAATTGATTACCTAGAAGAAATTGAGAGGAATGGGTGAAAGCGTTCAATGCTATTGCAACTGGTAAAGGCTAAGGTTAGATGAAGAGCCATCAAAAAGTAGGCTATACTTTGGGTTCAAATAATGCTCCATATCAATAACAGCACTGGTCTTGAGGCACAGGTGAATTAGATGCAAGTGATTCTAATAAAAAAAAGTCCTAACATTGATAAAGGCTTAATTTTAACTATTTAGCAAATGTTGATTTGAGTGTAAACCCAGGTTTGTGCACTGGTCTGGATTTTTCTTTGGAAAGTTAAAGCTCACATTGCTGGGGTTGCTACAATGATTTTAAGCATGTAGAACTGTGCTGGCTGGCAAGTAAAGCACATTCTGAATATATGCATGTTGGAATGGGGCAAACAGGGGCTGCTAATACTTTATCTGCAATTCAAAGGTTCTCATTGTATCTCCAAATCCAAGATCCAAAACATAATTTTGGTAATTATAAACCTCATAAATATTTTGAGGATTTTAATGAGAACACAGCTTCCACCAAGGATTGTCTAGGAATGGGATCAGCTCAAACCCCTTAGAAGATTGAACACAGTGAATTTCTATGATGACTAAACAGGAATCAAATTTATTATACTCAATTCACTTGCTCAAAAAGGTAGAACGTTGAACCTTGCTACAATTTGCACTCATGGCCTCCTCAGACACATATATGTCAGTGGCAAGTAATCAGCTCACTGAACGACTATTCCACCTTTTATGCCTACGAACAATTCCATATCTGGTTGGGAAGAGTCATAAGGACCATGAACTCTCCCTACTGTGCTCTATCAATGGTCTCTTAGCTCATTTGTGAAATATACTCTGTGTCAGAATATAGACTAAGTGGGTTAGGAAGAGCTGGTTCAGTTTCCCTGGGTTAGACTGCTGGTTGGTCAATAAAATAAATCATTACTTGACGGGAGATTTGGCAGTGCACGGTTCTTCCTTAGAGTGGGATACGAGCTATTGGAGACTCTGATGGCCAGGGTAAACATTGTCTTGCACAGAAGACACAATGTGCGATTCTTTCTGTGTAAGTCATCCAGATTAGATACTTTAAAAGATTCATGTTTTATAAATATGACTGACATCTTCCTTATCGATATGGCTAACATTTACTTTTACTTCTTCTTTTAGGGCATGGGTAGTAGTGGAAGTATAAGCAAGGAGATCCAATCAGTCTGTGCCTGGTAACTTTGGTGGGTTTACCTCACTCTTGTTCAATTTGAACCCTATCTTCACCAGCTGTTCCCTTTTCCTGCTTTTTACCCTGCCCCCTTCTTTGTTCTGCAGTAATGTGCCTCTCTCTGTCTTATCAACAATTAAATAGTGACTCACTGCCATCCTGGACTGAATTAGAGACATTACCAGACAGCTTCTTCTCCTCCTGAGGGAAACAAGACAGCTCTTCTTCCCCAGTGGGAATCATCTAATGTATTAGGCACAGTAACATAAAGACTACCAACACTGTTCGGTAATTCATACTAACTGATGCAGTGGATGATTATCTATGAGTTTATATAAAATTAAACTGACTGTTTTTCTGCAGTTCATTTTCCTCAAAGGTTCTCAAGTGTTTATAATTAGAATGACACAACCTTTAGAGGCATATCAGAGCTGTCTGATAAGGCATTAGTTCAGTGATACAGAATTATTACCTCACTTTTTTTCAAGTCACACATTAAATGACCAACAATTTCTCTGCATTTCCCATAATCCACTCATTAATTATTAGTAACTCGAAGAAATTGACTGCTTACCTCACCAACCGAGATATGTGTCAGCATCCTAAAATTTATGAGCTTTTCAAAAACCATTGTGGAGTAGGCGGCCTTCAGTCTGATGCCTGTGCGATAGTTGATAGCCCAGGACAAACAGTAAGCTAATAACTTTCCAAGCTCTGTGAAATAGAGGGCCAGGCAGAGTCCAATGCCATACACAACATCATTGGATTCACTTTCATTGTACTGCAGAATACTACGAATGATCACTGCCTAGAAAAGAAAAATACAAACCAAGTAATCAGACATGATCCCTTGAATTTCAAAACAGACTGTAGTACCACACTGCTTGGTGACTAATATTGCTTAACAAGTATATTTGTCAACAACATTCTGCAAGAAAGTGCATATTTAATTGGAATGAATGGTAATCCACCACAAGCAATTGTGTCGAAGGGAACATCCATAGTGTTGGGCTGCGGCGCTGGCAAGGTTGCCACGGAGCTGAGAAGGATGGTGTCAACGCTAAATTGCCCGATTCTCCTTGGAAACTGCTTGGCAGATCTAAAACAGCGAAGGTCTCTCCTGGTAATTGTGTGCATTGATGGCCTTGTGTGCATTGCTGGCAGTGTGTGCATTGTTGGGCTGTGCGAGTCGGGGCGGAGCGCAGGCGCACCCTGCGTTCCATTGGTGTGGCGGAGACCGGGTGATGCTGTGACCACGATCCGCGCGACAGTAGTGCAGACTTTCGGACTGGGAGCAACATCGCTGCTCGGTGTCTCGTGTACTACTGCGCCGCGAGTCTACACAACGCCAGGAGAAAGCTGATTGGGAAATCTCCCTTGGAGGAATATGAGTCTGTTGTGTCTGACCTGGTACCTAAGATGGCAGCTCACTCCACGAAGATGTGCCCTATATGACAATGGACTTGCAAAGCGGACTTGCAAGGCGGTATCAATAAGAAAGGAAAAAGAAGATACGTAGCTTGCATCTCTCTTTCATTGTGCTGTGTTCACGGTAGTCTACCGATCCTTCCCGCCTGATTTACCTGACCCTGACGCCAGGACCTTGCCTTTCAAGTATCCTAACTGAACTCTTTCTTACATAATCCTACCAGGACTGTGTCTGTCCTCAAGATGGCATCTGGAATTCATTCGGACCATGGTTTCTCCCCCCCCTAAATCTGACAATCTCTGAGTACTCCTCATCTCCACCCTGACAGCGAAGTCCAAACACTATGTCCGATGCCCAGTGGAGCTGCTCTGTTCAGCTATTGAGGAGATTGGCCTTGGTTCATCCCCTGACCGTCACCTACCCAGCTGTACTTTGGGCACAGTTTTCCTCCCCGTCTCCCTGTCTCGCCCACCTCCATCAAATTTCTATAACGATTCTTTTTCCATGTCTCCTATCTATATATCTGTTCCCATTTAGCACTCTTTCTCTCATTGTCTACTTCCTTTGCTCCTATCCCCTCTCACCTGAATCTTTCCCCATGCCCGCTACACCGCCTAGACCCCGTGTACTCTTGTACCCTTTAACTAAGCACTCCTTCTCCCCTTGTTGGGAAAAGATCCAATATTTATACTCTTGAGTCTCAGCGAACCTGCTGAGAGAGTCCACCGTGCCTAGGGAGCCACTCACAGTTGAGGAATGGTATTGCACCCCTTGCCAAAGCACTCCCTTTCCCCTTGTTGGGGAAGGATCCAGTATGTAGCCCTTGGAGTCTCAGAGACCCCTCTGAGAGAGTCCACTGCGTTTATAGAGCCTCTTGCAACAGATGGGGAAATGATATCACTTCCCCTGGGATCACAGTTTACTGGACTTTGGACGCAGCTTTGACTCGTCTACCGGTTTGTGTCCTCGTCACCCTCCCCTCCCTATTTCCATGCGGTGTTCTATCACCCTTCCCTCCTCTTCCCCTCCTCCATTCTTTCTACTTCCCCTGCTCTTACCCCCTCCTCTCCTGAATATCTCCCCTTGTCTGCTTTTTCCCTTACGTATATATCCTTTCGTTTGTCTCAACCTTACTTGTCACTATGTTTGCCAGGCTCTAATAACTATGTAACCTTTTGTAACAATGTAACCTGCAACTATGGTCTGATACTTATGTAAAGTGCTCTGCTACCTCTGAGTCTAGCCAGTGCTATATAAAACCTTTAAAATAAAATGTCAGAAAATGTGTAAAGCAATTAGAAGTATCAAAACAGTAAAAAAGTTTAAAAAAAGCACAATACAAATCCCAATACAATTTATAATGAGTAGAGAATACTTTAATGAGGAGAATGACATCAAAACAACAAGCAATCCAATAAGGGAAATACAAGATATGATTTTAACAGTGTTAGGTAATAATTGTGGAAAAAACCGCAAAACACCAATGGTAGTCAATGGCCACAGTAGACTGAGTACTAGGTGCAATTTCGGGATGACTGCAATGGAGAGTGGGTCAGATGCACCAGCCAGGCTCCTCCAGGTGGATGTTTTTGCCTTGACACTTAGGGCCTGATTTAGATCTTGATGGTAACAGTTCCACCTTCACTTTTCCATTGGATTCCCCATCTGCCTACTAGGCAGTCCACCCACTCTATTCAGATGCTGTCAGAGCTAAGGATGAAAGACCGTCGGAGCGCTGCCGACTCGCCAGATATGTTTACCTGCGACGATGGAACAATAGGCAAAAGTGGTTGTCGAAGGGCGGACAGCCAGTTTGTTCAACAAAAAAATCATGATGTTCCTTCCAGCTGACAAGACTGTGGCCTCAAAACCTACACAGCTGATTTGGCAGATTGGAAGGGATATCAGACAGAAACTCCCCTTTTTTCACTTTTGCACTTTCTTTTCTGTCATTGACCCGATCTTCCAAGTCCAGCCTCTGCTGCTTGATGATGAAGCAAAGCAACCCCATCATAGCCGGAATCAAATGTAAATTCCACTTTTACCTGTTACCTTTCGACTTGTCTGTAAACATTTGCACTGAACTCGTGCCTGCTTAAATTTCTCGTACAAGCAATAGCATACCAAAATTCAATGTATGTGTGTTTGATTTTGAGTAGTATCTCCAGCAGCCTGGCATACAGGGCACCTCGGAAAACAGGATTATTGGACTGCCGGTAGTGGCCCAGATTGGACCTCATGCGGCACACTGCAGCACACTGTGACATCCTGACCGCCGGGTCCATCAGAGAGTTAACTCCTCCGGACTGAAGGGCTGAGGGCACATCCAAAGGTAAGAGGCTTGGGCAAGAGGTTTGGGGCAGCTGGGACAGTTGGGCTGGAAGGACAGTCTCACAGGGGACGTTAATCCCCCCTCACCTGGTCTAAATCCCATGCCTCACGCTGTTACCCCAGCCCCAACACCCAGACTTAACAACAATTGACAGATTTGCCCCTCTGCCATGAGAGAGGTTTCCAAGGACCCAGGTCCCGTCTCTCCTGAAAGTTTAGAAGCAACTGGATTACTCGAGACACTAACCCTCCAATAAAAGCTCTAGTACAAAGATCATGAAATCAGGGAAAACCAGAGGTGGCAAAGAGAAATCCCAGAAACCACAGGGAAGAGTAAGGAAGGGAAGAAGGGGGTCACAGGACATGGACATGGACACTGACATTGACACCAAAAGTGTCTCACCAAGGACAAGGCTGGGGACCAAGTCAAAAACTGAAATAGAGATGGAGGTAAAGACCGAGTCTGCGCCCGGCCCAGAAAAATAATTTATAACCCACATAAAACTCCATCTAAACATAGCAAAGCAAGGGAAGTTGAGCCCTGCACCGTGCTTAACCGAACACGCCAGTGTAGTTGAAATAGAGGAAAGATCAGTTAGAACCAAAAAGGGACCAAAAGAAGATGACACACCCATAACTGTAAATGGCACTGGCACGGTACTGGCTCTGTCTTTGGTATTGGCATTAAAGCCAGTATGCGGGCGCTGATAACAGACTTTCTAAGTATGTTGCAGATTCTCGTTCTGAAGCCAAAGGGACCACACGAAATGCAATGACCCCGAGGACCCCAAGGAACTGAGGCACAGCAACAATATATAAGGTATACAAAGCAAAGGCAGTGTGGTCTGCAGCACAAACAATAACAATAACAATAACAAAAATGAAAAACCCCATGCTCAGGGAGTATTGATATCTGTCCTCCCGATCAGAAGTCCAAGGCAGGCCACTACTACCCAAAGCTCGAGATCCTTTTTCATTCCCTCAAACCCAACATCTCCAGCAAGCCGAGGCTCTTGTTCACAGGGTGGTGGAAACAAGCTGGGAATCCCTCTCCATCCAACAAAAACATTGGAATCACCGAACATGATTATGAAAGAAACAGAAGGAGATGCCATCTCCTCCATTAGGAACATCAGGCCCAAACTCCAAGTCCGTTTTTAATGGCCTATTTCCCCTCCTTAATGGCAGACCCATACTTATTGGAGCAAGTGGACTCAGCTGAAAATTATGACCAACTCGCCTTACAAACAGAACTTGATATACCCAAAACCCCCAATGTACGGAAGGTTAACAACTCATTCCAGATCAAACTAAGCAGGTGCCCATCACAAGAAACCATCAAGCCCAGTCATGCAAGGGCAGGGGCAACAGCAGTTAACGCTCCACCAAGAAATGAGCTACAGTGTTTACATAATGATCAAATGGAGCATTCGGAATCAATTCAATGAAATCAAATAGAAATTGAAGCAACGTCGAGTCCTCCAATGGCTTCTATATGGGCCGAACTTCTAAACACTATGGAAACAATTGGAAATGCAATGGCATATCATGCAGATAAACTCAACACTTAAGTCAAACTTTTAAACATCCTAGCCTTCTACTTACAGGGGATAGAAGCTAATTTGCAAGATCTGAACGGACATGATAAAGAAGGTTCAGCGTGACAAGGATACCACATTTCATACTTGCCACTGCCCCCAAATAATTCATAAACTGGCAACAGTACCAACTTTGATGTCACAAATGCTAAGAGCCATAAGGGAACCTCCACAGAGCCCAACAAAGATCCTAAGCTGGCAACAGATGACCAAGAATACCAAGGAATTGGCAGGGCAAGTAGCAGCAGCCCAAGAGGCAAGGAGACAAGGAGAGATTAAAGCCCCCAGAACCTCTATGTGCTCCTATTACAGATTACAGAAGGAGGCCAGATGATCCGTCCAAACAAGCCTACCTTGGAGCACAAGAAGCGGCATCAATTAATAACACCTCTCAAACATCGGTACACTTGAGCCCCAAACAATCCATCCTTGCTATCTCCCTCACAAAGAGGGAAAGAAAACGCCTGAGGAAAGCAAAAAGCAAATCAAATAATCGTGGGCCAAACGTAATGCACCCCAAAAAAATAAGGTCCAATGCAAAAGATAAGGACTTAATGGAGAGGGATAACAAGGGAAATAACACCTGGCCCGTGATCGGGGAATGGGCACTCACAAAACTCTACTTCAAAGGAGGTAATAAATCCAGAAAGCCCAAAGCAACAAACCAGCATAAATCAACAAGCAACGAAAATGTACAGCATATTCTACCGTCAGGCAGGGCAAGAATCATTCAATCCCCCCATTCTAGACATACAAAAAAACACACTTACAGCCCTGGGTAACACAACAGGCACAAGTTCCCTCACTTCACAAGAGGTAATCACCAGTAGAAAAGCGGGCCCAGAAGAGAGTAGCAAGTCCACAGGAGGAAAAAAAGGGAACAGTTACTGGGCGGAATCAAGGCCATGCCAGCTGTGAATTACTGTGGTTACGGAAAAAAAGCACACTCAATCACCTAATCCCAACCCCACCGGACAAATACGCAACCTGGGCATCAGTGGCTACATCAAGCAAGCGCACAAAAAAGCAACATAGCACAAAAGTAGAGTTAATTCCGCAATACATTTTGAGGGGGCCACACAACATATTGAATAGAGGGTCTATATTAAAACTATTGGAAGCACTACCATCCCTGAGTCATAAAAAATCTTGCGACCTGGACAGGATAGGGTTCAAATTAAATCCCAACTAAACAGGCCACAATTCCACAATAGTAACTTCGATCGATAATAACATCACAGATCAGATATTGCAGCACAGGGGAGAGTTCTCTAATTGGGGCATGGAGCTAAAAAAGGTGGCGCCCTCCCCGGTATCCAAGCCCGTTACAACAGCAAATACAAAAACAGGGCATCCTAAAAGGAGCAAAAGGCCCGGACCTGACTAGCTCTAAGGTAGATGAGGGTAATTTACTCAGACAAAGGGCAATAACTATAGCTCAAGAAGAAGCAGCGAACCTCGAGGGGCACCTCCAAGTGACATCGGAACCAGAGCAGTGGTGAGCAATATGAGCTAGACCAAGCTCATCTCCTGGGAAAGCGGGGGGTTGCGGGATCCTGGAACATAAATGGTTTAAGCACAAAGCTCGAAGAAGCCGACTTCGTAAAATTCATCAATCAGCATGACATACTTCTTTTCCAAGAAACTTGGGAGACAAACAACTCTCTATTAATTGATTATAAAGAATACTTCATTCCAGCAAAAAAGGAGGCTCACATGGAAGGGCAAAAGGTAGCTTATCAACCTTCATTTCTACTGACTTCCTTTGGAGAGATGAAATCATCGACCTTGATTCCCCCTGGATGCAATGCACCAAACTAGATCTTCGGCCCTCAATGTGCCTGATAATTCTAAACAATTATATCCATCCAGCAGGAAAGCAGAATTGGCCAAGAATTAAGCAATTAATCATCACAATCAAAACATTGAAAGGCACCTACCCAAATGAAAACATATTAATAACCGGGGACTTCAACATGAACTTAATTTAACCGCATGCGTGCGGGCGGAATTCCGCCCGTACGCTGAGTTTTTTTAAATCGCATGTTACGTCACGAGCTGGGCTCGTCATGAGCATGCGAGGAGGCTACCTCATGACGAGCCCAGCTCGTCATCAGCGTCGAAGGGGTTAAGGCCAGGAGATAAACCTAGTGAGCTATATACAGCCAAGATTGGGTAATACAAGCAGACAAGACATCATGGGAAAGAAATGTGCAGCAAAATTGGACAACCTCTGCTTGCACACATTAAAGGGCAGAGGCTCGTTGTACAGCCCAGCAGCATTCACGTGGGTTACAAGGAAAACAGGTTCTATAATAGATTTTACCTTAGTAGACCCTGATTTGTTTCCTCACATAATGGACTTTCAAAAACAGGAATGAGTCGGAAGCGATCACTACACCCAGACCTTCTCCCTAACCGTCCCTCCAATCTGATCAGAGCGGGCTAAGTTTCTTACATTATTAACTCAACCCTACAACCTAAAATGGTTAACTTGGAAAGCAAAAAACTGTGACTCAATTATGGGGACATTGAGCACATTAATAACACCTCTAGATACAGATCAAGACATTATAGAGGCCTGGAAGTCAAATTTCAAATTCAAAGAATATTTATTCGGTGATTGAAAATCACCATAAAAGCACACACATATATACATAGTAAAAAGTCATTAAACATATCCAAGATCCTTTGTACAGAGTATAAACAAAGCGTAAAATGCAAACAGTAAAACAATGTATAACACTTAAAAGGCATAAAATTTGAGACGTTTCATTCTTCTCCCCTAGTATGTCTTAAACGGACCGCTACCTTAATAAAATTCATAATACTACATAATATTAAGGGGTCCGAGGCTTTCTGTAAAAATACTAATGCCTCCCTAGCGTGGGTCAAATTGTTTTTTTTTAAGAGGTTTACAAGGAATCTGCGTCTGGGCATTGTATAAAAGGGGCAAAGTAAAACAAAATGAAGGGAGTCCTGCGGAGACCTGTTGTCGCAGTGTGGTAAATAAATAAATAATACCTCTATTTTTGAATGAATATATGGATAACAGATAGCTCAATAAATAAGAGTCAAGATTCGAGGTAGTAGGAGTTTGCAGGTTTAATACAGCATAAAGGACAGGAACAGGACAACCTGCACGGACAAGATCTGGGATGGCTAGCTAGCACAACTTTAATAACAGTGCACAAGTATATATACTAAAACAATTGCATTACAGTGAATTACAGTAGGCGGAGCAGTGGGTGTGGTCAATAGCAGTCGCGAAAGATAAGGGTGAAAGTGGGTGTAACAAGAGGCGTATACATGGACATGTGATGTAAACATAACAGAATATGTCATAAATGGGGCGGAAACATGGAGGGGGCTACCTAAGGAGCCGGGACCTCTAACCTAATGGTGCGCGCAAACTGACAATGACGTGTTACTAGGAGAAGCTGGGGGCTATGAACTCTGCGCTAGGAGTAGAGACTGAAGTCTGGAGGGTCAGGGCGACATGTACCTAAACCCTATCTAGTATCTAATGTTTAGAGGACATGTTGATATAAACTAAGAGTCAGGAGGGGAGAGGCTAACAGACTCTAAGACTGGAGCATGCATTATTCTACATGTAGTGCGTTGAGGAATATTAAATGACCATTAATACAGTATTTCTCTTACATGGAGACGTAAAGGCTAGACAATGACGGAAACTATTGATGCGATTCAGTAGCTTAGGAATGCAGAGTAGGAGGGCTGGACTGATAACAAGAATCATAACATACTTTTGGCAGACTCATAGGCAGAGCCAGGCCGAGCCGGGCACTGTGAGGCAGGAAGTAAGTGAAGGGTCGAGGATACAGGTGGGGGCTGTATCGCTCCTCAGCGAGGGTTCAGGGGACAGGAGCTGAATCTGGTGTCCGGGCCCTTTTGAGGCCTAGAAACGGGGACTTTACAATGAAATAACGTGCACACTGAGAAACGTGGCAACGCAACTTTACATAGGCCTAATATTCGTAGCTTTCACGAGAACTGGTACTGGCATACTAGAGATGGACACAACTGTAATTGCGTCTTTAATCAAACATAGGGAATACATATGCATATTAATCATGCACACATAACATAAGATGGGGGACACGTAGGGACACAGAACATGGCAAAATTTACTTTTCCACATTCCCTCCTTGTCACTACGTTTCCATCAGGAAACATCAATATTCATGATACCATCTATCATTTCATACAGTATCATTTGTTTGTCTCGAATTGTCTTGGAACTGGATTTAGAACGGGACTTGGGACTAGGAATACAAGAGGTAGCACAAATGCCACAAATCGCAGGGCCACATTGTATACAGAGGCAGCAACTGAATATGATCGCTACTGCAATACCCAGAAATGACAATACTTTCCATCCCCAGGCGGAAATTATATTCCAGAACCAACCGGACCATGTCCAGGTGCCTGGATCTTGGTGTAACATATGGGCAATATTATGGAGTCTGGTAATAGCTGAATAAACAGACGGTGCGTTATTAGGAATGAAAATGCAGCAACTAGATCCGATGACTCTACATGCCCCGCCCCTATCGGCCAGTATGACGTCAAGGACGAGACGATTCTGGAGCACGACAATTCTCATAAAGGATTGCTCCTCGGTTAAGTTACTTAGAGCAGAAGTAGTCTCAATCACTACTGCTTCAAGGGTTCTCGTTAATCTACGTATCAGTTTACTATTCACGACAGTCCCTAAATAAGGGAAGACACCTTTATTGATATCTATATATTGTTCTAGAGCAGTTTCAGTATAATCGACAATCGGGAGGTCTCTCTTGTGTCTAGTATGTACTAGGAGGGAATTCCTATGATAGTCAGGTGGGGCTAGAAAAACTGATGGCAGTAGGAAGGCAATGTAACAGGTTCCCTCCCAATCGAGGGGCAGACGAACATATGCGGTCTGACCACAAACAAAATAAGAATGACGTGAAGCTTTGAAAATAGATTTCCTACTGTCACTATACTTGACAATAGTAGTACAATCACTATGACCTACATGTACGGAACCATTCTTTCTGACACATAATTCGCCTTTGACTGGTAATACTGACATAGAGGGTAAGTCTGGAGTAGAATCAGACTGAACATTCAGGACCATGAAATTCGAAGAATAATTACCCAAATTATAAACTTCATTTTCTAGATCTAACCCTGTTCTGTGGGGAAGACCTTGCTTGTCTGGAAAACATGTACTGTTAAGAAAAGACATATCTGTTGAGGATGACGTTAACGTGGACCATGCTCCACACGAACCATTATGTGAAAATGGATAAGGAAAGAGTGGCAGAACTCCCTTCGGTGTCTGGAAAGGGGGGAGTCGACCACACACCCAACAATTAGTGGCATTGCTGGTCTGGTGTGAATAATGTAACATGCGGATAAAGGAATTATTACGCATAGCAAGACGATATGAGAGTTCATGAGGAGGTAGATCACTAAACGTGTGCTCTACTGTAGCATTAGCAGACTTATTTACATGAGAAACTGGAAAACACAAATAAAATGCATAACTTATGCAGGTAAACATAAGGCTGAAAAACAATATGAAGCTTAGAAAAACGATACATCGGATTGAGTTTTGACTAACTCTCTCACTATGGGGGTCTATTTTATACATGTCAGAAACCGGTCTAACCGTTTCACCTAGGGGAGGACTTAGACAATCAAACTGGCTGACTTATTTTACTAGACCTTAATTTTTTCTTATACTCCTGCTGCGGAGTTTTCTCTAACAGGGAGGAATCTGTATCATTGTCTTTTGCGGGACAGTCCTTAAGAATAGTACTTTGGCAGTCTTTACAATCCTCGGAAATGTTCTTGGTAACAGGTTTTAGTCCAAAAAATCTTTTCACATGAGACAGGTGGACCCAGCCCTTCCTGCCTTCCAACTTGACGGCAGTACGGGTGGCCAGGAGGACCTGTTTGGGTTCCTTCCAGCGAGGCTCCAGCGGACTTGAACGATCAAAGTTCCTCACAAGAACCATGCATCCGGGAACGATTTCATGCGGTGCCACCTCGGTATTGTCTGGAAATGCGGCGGCAACCTGTGAACGACAAGAGTGTAGGGCAGACATCAAGGAAGCTAGGTAATCTGTCAGCATATTACTTGAAACATCGGTAATACTTCAGGGTCTAGGTGTACCCCACATATTAGGGGGGCGGCCGAATACGACCTCGTACGGGGACAGACCTGATCTGGAATGTGCGACCATGCGCATATAAAACAAAGCGACTGGCAGAGCTACTAGCCAGTCCACACCTTTCTCTTTACATATTTTGGCAATGCGGATTTTCAGGGTCTGATTATGTCTCTCTACGAGACCGGCTGCTTCAGGATGGCGTACACAATGAAACTTCCACTGGTACCCTAACAAAAGGGAGATGTGTTTCATGAGCTCAGATGAGAATGGCTGGCCGTTGTCAGAATATACGACCCTAGGGAGTCCATAACGGGGGAAGAATTCACGAACCAACTGCTTGGCAGTGGTCGTGGCTGTGTAATCTGGAACTGGATATGCTTCTGTCCACCTGGACAAAGCGCATACAACTACAAGGACATACTTGAAACCTTGACATCGCTCCATCTGAATATAATCCATCTGGAGGACTTCAAAAGGGTGGTCAGGGGGCTGGAATCCACCTTGTTCCACCGGGACACTTTTACCTGGATTAAACTGGCAACATATCATACAGGTACGGACCTTTTGCTTGGCTGCAGCTCGTAAATGCTTGTTGAACCAAATGTTCTGGATACTGTCTAACATAGCTTTTTCTCCTAAATGTGCTGGACTATGTGCGGTATTGATAATGACTTGAACCATAGAGTCGGGGAGAAACCATGTGGCTTTTCCCTTCGTTACCCATCCCTGATCTGTCTGGACCCCTCCTTGTTCGGACCATTTCTTGATTTCATCGGGAGTAGCATGTAACTGGATATCTATGACATCTTGAGTAGGGTCCTTAACTGTCATACAGGTAGTCAGATCTGGAGTATGTGTCTGTGTCGGATTAACTGGAATGTCTGGAGTCTGTGCTGTAAGCTTGGCTGTGCGATCTGCTAGATCGTTACCTTGAGAAATAATGTCAGTAACTTTCGTATGTGCTTTGCACTTCATGATAGCAATAGATGTTGGTAAGTGTATGGCATCTAACAGAGCTTGAATAAGGAGACCATGCTGAATCTTGGTTCCATGAGAAGTCATGAAACCTCTCTCCTGCCAGAGCACTCCAAAGTCGTGTACGACTCCAAATGCATAGCGTGAATCTGTGTAAACATTAACTTTCAGGTTCTTGGCGTGTATGCAGGCTTGGGTCAGAGCAACTAGCTCTGCTGCTTGAGCAGACAGGGTGTCAATACGATGTGTCTCTATAACTTCAGTGTCAGTAGTCACTGCATACGCGGCTACTAGTTCTCCTGTACTTGTTCTCATACATGAACCATCCACATAAAGTGTCAGGTCGGGATCTGGTAATGGAATATCTGTCAGATCTTGTCTTGGCTTTGTCATAATATTAACTACTTCCACACAGTCGTGTGTGGCAGGATTCGAATTAACTGACGGTAACAGTGTAGCAGGATTTAGAACGTTGCAGCGTCTGATTTCTATGTGTGGCTGGAATAGTGTCAGTTCATAACCTGTTAAACGTGCAATTGTCAAGTGCTGAGTCTGTGTTCGATTTAAAAGAACTTCCACGGAGTGTGGAACTTGTACTGTCAAAGAATGTCCTAATACTATTGAATCACTTTGTCTGATAGCTAGTGCTGTGGCTGCAACTGACTTGAGGCACGCAGGCAGAGCCTGGGCTACAGGATCTAGTGTGCTCGAAAAATAAGCACAGGGCTTGTATTGTCCTGCTTGATCTTGTGTGAGAACAGATAACGCTGTACCTTCGCGTTCTGTGACGAAAAGTGTAAAAGGCTTACTGTAGTTCGGTGTAGCTAGAACAGGAGCTTGGCATAAGGCTTTCTTTAACTCATTAAAACTAAGTGTATGTTCAGATGTCCAAGGGAGGACAGTCGATACGGCTGCCTCCTGTGTCGTTAACTGTATCAGTGGCTTGGCTAGGAATGCATACTGAGGAATCCACTGTCTGCAGTAAGAAGTGAGGCCGATAAAAGCACGTACCTCCTTCTGGGTCTTGGACTGAGGAAGACTCGCTATTAACTGGATACGGTCAGGTGTCAACTGCCTACCCCTCTTGGACAGTAAGTGGCCTAAATAGATCACTTGCTGGACACAGAATTGAAGCTTCGAAGGGGACACCTTGTGCCCCATCTCGGCAAGGAAATGCAGGACTGTAAGTGATGCTCGCTCGCAAGCACGTTCAGAACGGGCTGTGATCAGTAGATCATCGACATACTGGAGCAGGGCAGTGTCAGTTGGCATGTGAATGTTGTCTAGTTGTCTCTTAAGTGCTTGACTGTAAATACTAGGACTTTCTGTGAAACCTTGAGGAGCTCGGGTAAACATATAGCTCCTTCCATTTAAACAGAATCCGAAAAGAAACTGGCTGTCTGGATGAATGGGGACACTGAAAAACGCGTTCTTGAGGTCTATGACTGTAAAAAATGAGGCTTCGGAATCAATGGCTGTCAATAGGGAAGAGATATCTGGGACAACTGGGTACTGGGGAATAATACATTTATTAAGTTCTCGAAGGTCAATCACTAATCGATATACTGGGGGTGCATTTGGATCAGTACGTTTCATGACTGGAATGATCGGAGAATTACATACATTGGAGTCAGTTTCTACAACTACTCCTTGAGCGATGAGCTCGTCAATAATTTTGGATAAGGCTGTTACAGCCTCAGGTGGCAGTCTGTACTGTCTGATTCGTGGTAACACTACACCTGGCTTGAGAGTCACACGATGGGGTGTGATTTGCATATAACCTACATCAGTTGGACCTTGCGCCCATAGATGCTGCGGAACATTAGACAATCTCGGATCAAAATCTCGTAATACATAGTGACCCTTGAAGTCACGTAGAAACAGTCGTATTCCCTCTGGGGAGCAGCAAATAACTGCACCTAATTCTTTCAGTGTTTTAATACCTAACAAATTTTCTGGACATGACTTCGTAAGTAACAGATCAGTAGTGCGGGACAATGGACCTACTTCTAGAGTAACTGGCTTTGATATCTCGTTTACAATAGGCTTTCCTGAAAATCCAAGGGAAACATTTCTAGAGCCTGAGAGCGGAGCCCCTGGAACTTCGGCGTGACTTATAGTGGTCCTACTTGCCCCTGTATCAATCAGAAACTTTCTGTCTTTCCCTAATACTTGACTATGAACATAGGGACCCTCTTGATCTACAGGTATCTCGATGAGAGGCAAGCCTACCTCCCTCTCTAGGCTGTTTCATGAATATGGCTGATACTCTGGATACTCGGACTGTGCATACTGGTACATCTGCTGTGTAACATGCTGTGTTGCAGCAATAGGCTGCGGTGCTGGAACTGTCTGTTGTGCATTCTGTGGCTGAGAAGTCTGTGAAACTTGTTCTTGTCTAGGTGGACGTGGTCTTTCTTTAGTCTTACCAGTGGCTATATTGTGTTTCAGAACTGCACACTCGTTTATAAAATGACCTGGCTGTTTACAATAATTGCAGGTCCCTTTAACGGGAACTGCAGGATGACTGGCTTGATTCGGACCCCTCTTCTGACTGTCTTGAGGAACAGATTGTGCAACTAATACTTTCATTTTTGTGTCTTTCATACGTTTTCTCTCATGATCTTGCTCTTCTCTGATTCTATTCTGGTGATACTGAAGCATCTGTAACATTTGGGACGGGGTATTAGCTTGCCAGGTACTTTCGACTTTCAAAACTCGGTTCTTATCTTGTGGACTTGAATTCTCGACTAATTTAGTAACAAAGAGATGAGGGTATGACTCGCTACTTGTCTTGAGGCCACTGTTAATACTAAAGCATTTCTCAAATCTAGAATAAAAATCACTAGTGTCTTCGTCTTGTTTCTGTTTACAGGCTGAGATTGCATCCCAGTCTTCCTTTTTAGTGGCTAACAATCTGGGCAAAACTTGTATTAGCAGTTCAGGTAATTCTTTACATTTCTCTCCAAGACCGGTACCTGGTACTCGTATCTTATCTTCAGCTTCTAGAACTGCCCAATCGATCTTTTTCTCTCCCACCTCCCATTCTTTTTACTTGAGTTTTTCATATACCCCTGCGGGCAACAGGACCTTTAGCATTTTAATAATATCTGGATACGTGTATTCTCCCATACGGAGCATGTCTTTTAATTCTCGGTGGAACCCTGCTGGATCTTTGTCATGACAGGGAATTAATTTCTTCATCTCTAAGAGTTCCATCTTTGTAATCGGAGTGTAAACAAACACTCGTTGCATTTCACCATCTGCTGTCCTGACTGGGTGTACTTCTCGTAACGGATTCTGTCTATCTATGTAAAAGGGTTTACTTTCTGGGGGTGAGACATGAACAAAATGCGGGTTCAGGAACGTTCTATATTTGTGGCGCTGTTCTAGAATAACACTAATTAAATCGGTACCTAGACCTTTCCATCTATACTGGAGTAACTCGTTCAGGACATCATGTAACGGACCTGGATCAGAATGTTGACCCTCATACAGAGTAATGAGGTGCTGGATCATATACATACCCACCAGTCGTTGCTCGGCTGGGGGCAGTTTCAGAAACATTTGTGCCACTATTTCATCTGGAAAAAGTGGTAGAATCAGTAGTCCATCGGACTGCTGATCGGGCTATTTCTTGTTCGTGCATAGTACTTAACTCACTGTAACCGATTCGTGATTTCAGAATGTGATTGGTAGCTTGAAATACTTGTTCTAGAGAACCTTGTTCTGGTGCTGGATGAGGAAGAGTTTTCTTGTAGTCTAGACGTGAATGTCGGTCGGAAAGTCTAGTTCTACCTACGTACGCTATTCTAGTGGGATTCTCGTCGTCTACCTCTTCAGTAGAAGAGTCATTTTCTTTCTCGTTTACTAGTGCTTCTTTGCGTTTCTCGTGTAACCTTATTATTTCTTTACGAATTTTCTTGTACATACTCTCTATACTACTGATAGTTCTGTGCTTACCCTCGGCTATATTATCACTCCACCTTGTCAGGATTCTCATTTCGGCCGGATCTTTAGTCGGGTAATCTTGTTCTCTTATTAAACAATTAATCAGAAACTTTAATAACATGAGCTGGATCTCAGCTTTCCTTTGAGACATGGCTTCACCAATACTTTCTGGATCATCCCCTGTACGGATGAAACGATATATTCTGTCTAGATCTTCTTTCATATTCGGTAGGGTGTCCAAATACCCGGTCACCCGTCATACACGGATGGAATATATAACTGTACTATCATCACCTGCAACTGGATCATAGCGGCATTCCGTAAGGGCTCGTCGGATTTCTGCAACGGACTTATATTTGGGCGTACGCTGTAACGCACATTCATGTAACTCGACTAACGTTACACGTTGGTGTGGTGGCGGGGTACCAGGAGGACCTCCTCCTGCGGCCCCTAAACTGGAATCGTCGACTGATACTCTTCGTACTGGCGCGGCGGGAAATTGTAATGTAGGCTGAACCGGGGGTACCGTGGCAGGTACTCCGGTGACTGGAGGAGCAGGATTTACATTATTTACAGGGGCTGGCGGAACAGGATTTGCATATTCTGGGACTATATCGTCCAAGTAGGACGAAATAAAAATATCAGCTGCGGTTGGTTTGTGACGTAGCTTGATCGGAACTAAGGGTGGCGGAAAATTACTGGATGCCTCCGGGGTTGGTTTTGGCAAGCCCTCGGCAAGAAGAGGGTACATACCCTTAATAAGGGCATTCCTCTGTCTGTCCGACTGTTCGGTTTTAACTCGTTCACCTATCTCGATTAATTCCTTTTCTTGGGCTCGTTCTAAGGATTCTCTACTTAATTCTGACTTTCTGATTTCTTTTTCGGTTCTTTTATGAGATTCTTTGCGCCATAACTCGATGGCATCTTTCTGTGACTGTCTGGCTTTCTTTTTCAATAATGCTTCTTCTACTCGCATGATGCACTCGGCATCCCATGTGCCTGATACGGGCCATCTATACTTTTCTTCTAACTGTTTGGTATACTCTACCCATAAATCTAGATATAATATGGCACTTATGCCATGCTTCTGATAAATAAAATGACCTGGACTGTCCCTAGGCGGGACAGGAACTGCTGCTTCTAGCAGACCTTTTCTAGTTTTCAACTGACGTAATTTAGAAAATAAGGGCATGACTGAACTGTAATCTAGACACAATACAATACACAATGAACACGATAACTACACCACTTTCGTACCACGACATTAAAAATACATGAAGAACATTTAAAATAACAGTTCGAACAGAATACTACCTGGAATACGGAAAACAGAAATACATGAATTTTCTCGAGAACAGAACTGACTAGAACAGAAACTAGATGCACTGCTAAAACAGTACGAAACTTACCGGTCTCATAAAGAGACACGTCAGGACCCGCATCCACCGAAGTGGACACTTCGTTTTGGGTCTGTGTACCACCAAAACCCACGGACCAGAGACAATTAGATTGACCCTGTCTAGATACTACCCCAGCAACGGTACTCACCGGGCAGCAAGAACGGAAGGCCTCGGACTGGACTGGACTGCTTCGACGCCGGACGGACGAACTTCGGACTTCAGTTACGGGTGGGCCTCCGGATACCTCGGACCTTGGACTCTCGGCTTGGGCTCTGGTCGGGACTCGCCGCGTTCCTCCACCGCCTCGTCTGGGTGCTGGACCGCCACCTCCGTCTCCTCCGTGGGCCTGAGGGATACTTGAAGCAGAAATATCTGCCGGTGCACGGTATGGTTCCGTCACGGCTGCAGAGGGTCAGGGGGCCGGCGTGGCTTCACCGGCGCGTGGGGAAAGGGCAAGTCCCTATTCGGGCGCCATTATGTGGTAAATAAATAAATAATACCACTATTTTTGAATGAATATATGAATAACAGATAGCTCAATAAATAAGAGTCAAGATTCGAGGTAGTAGGAGTTTGCAGGTTTAATACAGCATAAAGGACAGGAACAGGACAACCTGCACGGACAAGATCTGGGATGGCTAGCTAGCACAACTTTAATAACAGTGCACAAGTATATATACTAAAACAATTGCATTACAGTGAATTACAGTAGGCGGAGCAGTGGGTGTGGTCAATAGCAGTCGCGAAAGATAAGGGTGAAAGTGGGTGTAACAAGAGGCGTATACATGGACATGTGATGTAAACGTAACAGAATATGTCATAAATGGGGCGGAAACATGGAGGGGGCTACCTAAGGAGCCGGGACCTCTAACCTAATGGTGCGCGCAAACTGACAATGACGTGTTACTAGGAGAAGTTGGGGGCTATGAACTCTGCGCTAGGAGTAGAGACTGAAGTCTGGAGAGTCAGGGCGACATGTACCTAAACCCTATCTAGTATCTAATGTTTAGAGGACATGTTGATATAAACTAAGAGTCAGGAGGGGAGAGGCTAACAGACTCTAAGACTGGAGCATGCATTATTCTACATGTAGTGCGTTGAGGAATATTAAATGACCATTAATACAGTATTTCTCTTACATGGAGACGTAAAGGCTAGACAATGACGGAAACTATTGATGCGATTCAGTAGCTTAGGAATGCAGAGAAGGAGGGCTGGACTGATAACTAGAATCATAACATACTTTTGGCAGACTCATAGGCAGAGCCAGGCCGAGCCGGGCACTGTGAGGCAGGAAGTAAGTGAAGGGTCGAGGATACAGGTGGGGGCTGTATCGCTCCTCAGCGAGGGTTCAGGGGACAGGAGCTGAATCTGGTGTCCGGGCCCTTTTGAGGCCTAGAAACGGGGACTTTACAATGAAATAACGTGCACACTGAGAAACGTGGCAACGCAACTTTACATAGGCCTAATATTCGTAGCTTTCACGAGAACTGGAAACTGGCATACTAGAGATGGACACAACTGTAATTGCGTCTTTAATCAAACATAGGGAATACATATGCATATTAATCATGCACACATAACATAAGATGGGGGACACGTAGGGACACAGAACATGGCAAAATTTACTTTTCCACAGCAGCCGCAGGGCCCCTTCTGTTCAATTGATGTAGCAAATCCTACTGGTGATGCCAACATGAATGGGAGTAGGTTCAGCCTGAAACGGCACATCAAGAACCTGTCCTGTGCGTTATACATGAGGTACAAGTATGGTTCCATACCCTCTGCGCTCTTCACTAGGTTATGGGCCCTCACTGTCTTTTTACACCCTTCCGCCTCAGCTCTGCATAGGTTTTTCCGCTCTAGAAAAATTTTCCCTACTTGCAACTTGTTCTGGGCTACAATTGTTGCAGGGTTAGTAAAGAGGTTCCCAAAACCTAATTCCTCTAAGGTGTTCTTCACATAATGGAGCCAAGGGATGCGCATACATTTGTCCCTCTTCAAACAATCCGATAAGATTTCTCTACTGAGTGACGCATCAGGATTGACCCAGATTTTTAACCAAGCAATTATGGGCCTCAATTTTACCAGGTCTTCTATATGTGGCCTCCCTAACTCCCTGTGGGCAATTAATCCAGCGGTGCTTTGGGGTACCCTCAGGATTGATTTCAAGTATTTATTTTCTTCCCGTTGGATTCTTGTGGTATTAACAAAGCCCCATACTTCTGCCCCATAAATAACTTTGGAGCATGATACAGAGCTATACAAGTTCATCACCTGTTCCGGGGACCATCTTCCTAGCCTGCTGCCATAGCTAGCTATTGCCCCGTTAGATGCGATCATTTTACCACAACGCTCCTCCACCAAGGAATCAAACTGTAAGGCGCCATCAAATGTTACACCAAGATAGGGAAACGTTTTCACCTCTTCTACAATGTGACTCCCTATTGTGTAAGTAAATTTGGAGGTAGATTTTTTCCCCGCCCGGAGCACATAGGATTTACCCAGATTAACAAAAAGGTCCAGGGCACCCATGAACTTAACAAATCCATCAATCAAGATTTGTAAGCTCTTGGGTGTACGTGCAATCAGCACAGCGTCGTCTGCATAAAGCAGAACAGGAATATGACGCAACCCGACCCTTGGGCAATCAGCTTTTAAACCTAACAAAAACTGCTCCAAATTATTAATGCACAGGGAAAACAAAAAAGGGGCAAGGATGCAGCCTTGCCTAACTCCACTCATACAGGGGAATGAGTTAATCAATCCCCCCTCCCTATTGTAACGAACCTTAGCCGTAGTGTCACTGTGCAATTCCCTCAAGATGTTAATTAGGCCACTCTCAATCCCCATGCTAAACATCATGCCCCACAATTTCTCCCTATTAACGTGATCAAATGCTGCTGCCAAATCCATGAAACCCATATAAATGGATTCATCACTAGCCATGGTATATTTGGCAGTCAGCATGTAAAGGTTCAGGCATTGGTCACTAGTGGACCTCCCTGTCCTAAATCCGTATTGAGTGTCCGAGAAGATGTTATTTTCTTCGGTCCACTCGGACAGTCTATTAAGAATTGCCCTTCCCAAAAGTTTTGCTGACACATCAATCAGGGAAATCGGGCGGTAACACTTTGGGTCGTCCCTATTGCCCTTCTTAAAAATCGGCACAATTACCGCTTTTGACCAGGACGGAGGCAGGCCGCAGGTAATAGCAGTATTAATGACCCTTGTCATTAAAGGGGCCCAAAGTTCAGTGTTACTCAAAAACAGATCTGGGGGAATCCCGTCGGGCCCCGGGGCTTTATTTTTAGTCAGACCCTCAATCCCTGCGGTGATCTCCTTAATAGTAAATTCAACCGGTGGAGCCTGAGTTGAGGTAGC
The DNA here is from genome assembly GCF_964261635.1 of Lissotriton helveticus. Taxonomy (NCBI): domain Eukaryota; kingdom Metazoa; phylum Chordata; class Amphibia; order Caudata; family Salamandridae; genus Lissotriton; species Lissotriton helveticus. The sequence goes on from NC_136073.1 coordinate 285,411,513, forward strand.
CAATAACTCTACAGTGGTACCAGACTCGTGGTTATACAGACTCCTATAGTGGGTAACCCACTGTTCTGGGAGGATATTAGCCCCTATCTCCGGGGTATCTTTTTCCTGGAAAGTTGGGTTATTGATAATCCTCCAGAAACCCGCTAGATCCTTTCTTTCCCCTACTTCTCTTAGATCTGCCCACGCTTCAGCCTGTAAGGCAAGTTTCCTCCTCTTAATCTCTTTTTTATAATTTTCTCTACACGCCCTCACTTTATGGGGGACCCTTGGTTTAGATTCAAGGCAGCTTTTCAGCTCCCTCAAAGCTTTGGAGCAGTCTTTATCGAACCATCGAGGATTCCCGTGGTTCTTTAAAGACACACGAGTCTTTAATAGACCGTCGATCAACTTGGCGATCTGATCAAATGCCTCCAGAAGCCTCAGTCCGTGAACCTCTGTGTCTAAACAATCATTGATGGCCAAGTTGCCGGCGTCCACCAGGTCCTTGTAAAACTTTTCCCCATCAATTTTCGACCACTTTAGTCTCCTGCCTTGATCTGTTGCCCTCTCAGTAAATGTGTGTTGAGCTCTATTTCTTGGGCCCACCCTGTACAACAACTCCAAGACGAGGGGGTTATGGTCACTGAAGCCGCTCCATTCAATTCCTGCACTAGCTATCTTATTTATCAGAGATCTTGAGACCAGGATATAGTCTATGAAGGATGAGCACCCTCTGCCCTTAAATGTAGGTGGGAGTGTGCCATCCTCCTGCGTCCCCATCATGTTAATAGTATGCTCTAGGTCATACTTGAGCCGGAGCGTACTGAAAGCTAACCCTGTCGGCGTATGGGAAAAGTGCGGCCCCTTCTCCATGGGCCACTGGGACCAGTCTGGGGTTTTTTTAACCAGTGCCGGGCACAGATGGCAATTATAGTCTCCCATTACCAACATTGCGTGTGTCTGCCCCTTTTTTTGGCCCATTGTTTCCTGACCCAACCTGTGATCCAATTCAACAGCAAGAGGGGTATGGGTTCCCGCTGTCTCATTGTTGTAGATATTAAAAACTACAAATCTAAGCCCCTTCCCTGAAATTCTAACTGCCTGGATCCTGTGGGAGTTCCAGGGTAGGCAAGAGCAACTGCCCGGAAGGCCCAAGTCAATATAAATAGATAATCCTCCAGTGGCTCTCCCCGATCTAGATTTTTGGGCGGGTACAAAAAAACACTTATACCCTTGCAAGTGGAAGTTATTCTCCGATGCCCAGGTCTCCTGCAGACAGATTACATGGAATTTCCTAATATAGTCGAGCCACTCTTTGTTGTCAAATTTTCCAGCCAGACCAGCTATATTCCATGAAATAATTCTCAGTGCCTCACCCCCCTTCTCCACTACCCCCTGGCGCCCCCTTTGTAACTCACACCCTGTCTTTTCCATATCCGGCCCATGTCCCTCTCCTATACATCCAATATCTACTGCCCTGGGTTCATCCAGCACAGGCGTCATGCCACAACTTGATGGCATTTGCTTTGCCACTGAACTGTGCACCTCTGACTCTTCTTTCAGAACCCCTTTACCCCCTTCTCCCCGAAGACCATTATCCATTTTTCAATCTACCCCGTCTAAGCCATCCAGGCAGTGAAACCGGTTAAATGTACGAAGGGGTGGCTCTGAGCGGTTAAATACTGGCCTGGGGTTAAATTCGTGACGATCACCTCTCCGACCGACCCTTTCCCAGTTATCGTAGGTACGATGCGTATGTGCAGGGGCAGGGACAGGGATAGGGGGGAAGAAGAAAGACACATGAAGGGTTTGAATGGTTGACACCTGCGATCTATTCTTTCCCTGACATATGTGGGAGACAGTTCCAACGTCCCTGCAGCTCACCAATATGCAGTCCCCTATAATGGATTTGCGAGTTCTCCCCACCCATGGAACCCTTCTAACCATTATAATTTCATTATTTAAGTGTACTGGTAAGGGTCTGTTCAAATTTAACCACTTAATTACCCTACTTTTTAGGGCACAAAAGTCCTCAGCTTCACCCGCCTCTAGCGGAGGAACACCCGCCATGACTACAGTGAAGTCATTTGCCTCTGGTGGTAAATTTGGTCTACGTGGCCTGGGGGAAGCTTCATTAGTGGTGTTAGCGCAACACTATGTGTGGGCTCTGGTGGAGAAACAGAGTTTACAGGGGGGATAGGCCCAATAGGATTAAGTGTCTTCATTCGAGCGGGATTATTCCTCTGGGGTTGTAGTGGGGCAGCCGCAATCGCAACCTGAGTCGGGGCTGAGCTCGTTACATTTTTTGGAGGGTGTTTAGGGGCTGTTGGAGTGGCGATGGGCTCTGGGAGCCTACCTTGAGAATTGACCGGGATTTTCATGCTACTTAGTGTAGCCTCAAGGATGGTTAATCTAATTTCCACCTTTTTAATACTTTCGCTAATTGGTAACAGTAGTGACCTCAGCAGAAATTCCAAATTGCCTAACGGGACGACAGAAAGGGGGACATTGGCAATGTTATTTACTATATTTTTCATCGAACCGGGGGCCAGACCGTCCTGTGCAGCAGGATTAGAATGTGGCTCCTCCACTGCTATCACAGTCGGTGTGAGGGGTTTAGATGGCTTCCCAAACTCAGAGTGAGGGGTTTTGGGTTTGTTTTTTCCCTGTGCACCCTTCGCCTTTCTCCTGCGTTTGTTTGGGGGGGGGCAAATACTCCATGTGCTGCAGCTGGCTTAGGTTTAGCTTTCCTAGATTTCATGGCTTGGGGGGGTTGAGAAATTAGATCAATAGTCACCTTGCATGGGCCTATGCTGCTCACTGGGGTAGAGCTCGTGGGTGACGCTAGGGGAGTTTTTGTACAATCCCTCAACAGGATTGGGAAATCATCTGTTGGGGTCAACTCTACACTAGGCGTGGTGAGATGTTCTCCAAGAGATCTATTTTTCAGGTTATCTATAGAGCGTCTCCGCTCAGCCCTAAGCCGATTTAAAGTGCTCTCCTTGTCCCCTTCCCCCACAGCTCGAGGAAAATAATTCTCTAAGGTCTTATTTTTAACTCCACACTGTTTCATGGGGGTGCTTTCCCCCGCCGGGGACGGCATGGCGTCTTGAGGTCAATAATAACTATGGGGCACTATCTCCCTTACTTGGGCCAAATGCCAGAGGACACAGCCAAGAGAGTGGGCCCAGCCCAGCCTACTCCGGCCTAGGACGGCCACAGACGGTCCCGCCCTTGTCCCGGGCTTCTCCCGGGCGTGCTCCCGCGCGCTCCCGCGCAGCAGAGTGTTGATCCACTTAAAAGGCAGTTTAGACCAATAGGAATGAGGCTTTGAATCCCCCGGTGCTCAGGGGGGCGGGGCTAGCAGGGAGAGCGGGCCAGGTGTCTTCTATCGGCCAGCAGGGACTCCTGGAACACCGAGTCCCTGCGCGCTCGCAGCCCTGCTCGGCCCTTGCTCCACCCTAGTTGGTCCTGTGCAGACCTCGGGGTCTGAAGGCGAAGCGGGTCCCGCGAAGTGGGAGCCGCGAGGCGTGGGTCCAAATCCGGCCCTTAGCTGGTTCCAAAGATTGGTGCGAGAAAACACACACAGCAGCCCCAGGACGGCAAACAAGCACCAAAAGGAAAGAGTCCCACAAAGCAAAGAATCAGGTGAGGCTTTGAATCCCCCGGTGCTCAGGGGGGCGGGGCTAGCAGGGAGAGCGGGCCAGGTGTCTTCTATCGACCAGCAGGGACTCCTGGAACACCGAGTCCCTGTGCGCTCGCAGCCCTGCTCGGCCCTTGCTCCACCCTAGTTGGTCCTGTGCAGACCTCGGGGTCTGAAGGCGAAGCGGGTCCCGCGAAGCGGGAGCCGCGAGGTGTGGATCCAAATCCGGCCCCTAGCTGGTTCCAAAGATTGGTGCGAGAAAACACACACAGCAGCCCCAGGACGGCAAACAAGCACCAAAAGGAAAGAGTCCCGCAAAGCAAAGAATCAGGTGAGGCTTTGAATCCCCCGGTGCTCAGGGGGGCGGGGCTAGCAGGGAGAGCGGGCCAGGTGCCTTCTATCGGCCAGCAGGGACTCCTGGAACACCGAGTCCCTGCGCGCTCGCAGCCCTGCTCGGCCCTTGCTCCACCCTAGTTGGTCCTGTGCAGACCTCGGGGTCTGATGGCGAAGCGGGTCCCGCGGAGCGGGAGCCGCGAGGCGTGGGTCCAAATCCGGCCCCTAGCTGGTTCCAAAGATTGGTGCGAGAAAACACACACAGCAGCCCCAGGACGGCAAACAAGCACCAAAAGGAAAGAGTCCCCTGGAAGTCATTTGTAACCAACTTAAACAAAAATTTCCAAAACAGCTACGCCGGTCACAAAACTCCAAGATGAGGAGGGGTGCAATGGGACACCACAGAAATACGGGCAATAAAACCACGGCTTAATAAACAACTAAGGACATTTCGAACAAAGGGCGTTCAACCAACACAATTGATCCTCACAATTATAGAAAAAACGAACAAGGAGCTAAACATGAAATAAAGCTGGGCAAGCAAACATATAAGGAAAAACTCGAGATCAAAATGCTCCAAGCTAGCAAGCAGAAAAATTCAAAACAGTTTTGGGCGAACATCAATACCCTGTTACACAGCAAACATTGCCACTTTAACTCAGACATTATGAAGCAAACTTGGAGTGCTCACATCAAAGCTACATATAACTACATAGCTCCTCTGAGCACAGTTAGCACAGTCGACGCCCCTAACAATATCAAAATGTAAGAAAGTAGAGAACTAACCAAGAATGATCCAAGGGAAGAATTAGCCCAGATAACGGAAAAGCAGATTTTGAACACAATCAAACACCTCCGATCTAATGGAATCCCAGGCCCCAATGGCCTACCGAATGCCCTGTTTGGGAATGATCCAACGTTTTGGTCCAGCCACTTAACCCCCCCACCACCGCCCCCGTTCTCACACAGCTTAGAGACCGGTATTGTACCAGACTCTTGGAGGGGCAGCATTCTTCAGCCCATACACAAATCAGGGACACGTTCAGACCCTAGCAACTATAGACTGGTAGCCCTCATAGATGTAGAGGCAATGATCTAAGCATTACAGTTCTTGGCAGACCTGGAGTCCTTGGTCTGCAGCATAAATCTGATTCCGAAAACGCATGGGCATTGGCACCCTAACAAATATATTGGCAGTCACCCTCTTAGCAAAGCAAGCAATTGTCAACTGTAACATCCTCTACGCATGCTTTGTAGACCTCAAATCAGCTTTCGGTACACGATCTAAGCTATGGGCTAAAATGTAAGCTTGTGGAGCCCCTTCTAAATTATTGGGAGCTATAGTCAACTTATACTTGCAAACTTGGGTCCAAATAAAAAACGGGGATGGCCGGAGTTTAACTAAGAAATTTCCTACACCCAACGGGCTAAAGCAGGGATGTGTCTTGGCAGCCAGCTTATTCAAAATCTACACCGCTGACCTAGAGAGCAACCTCCGTCTTATTCAGTGCGACCCTCCTAAATTGGGAAAGACAATAATAGTGAGTCTGCAATACGCGAACGATATAGCGCTGCTTTCCCAAACTCCACTGGGTTTGCAGCGACTTCTCACACAACGAGCGATACATATCTCAAAAGAACAAGAGATAATTAATCTAAAAAAATCTAATATCTTATGCTTCTCTAGCACCCACAAAAACTGCCTGAATTTTGTCTGGAGGATACATTCCAGCATCCTCTTGCAGGTGGATACCTATAAATATTATACAACTAAGCTACAAACAACATCAAGACAACGGTCAAACCAAAATAAAAAATAATTATTATTTGCCTTTAATACTCTGCAGAAAAAACTAAGCGGCAGCTCAACAAACCATCTACTAAAGGTCATAGCAGCCACATTTTTGCCATCCATTACGTGCGGCTCTGAATTGTTAAACACCAAGGACTTCTCAACCCTAAATTTAGCCCAGTCCAGACTATTCAAGAAACTGTTCATTATCCCATGTCATATCTCTCAGGTGCAGATACGTCTGGAATACAGATTAAAACCGGCCAGACAAGGAGCCATGGTCAAGTACTACTGGAGAACGAGGGCAGAGTGAAGACAACACGCTGGCCCACCACTGCTGGGAGTAGATTGAAAAACAATCAAGGCAGAACCTGTCCATAGTTTGAATTTTAAAACAAGCTCTTTTAACATTAAACCTTGAGGAAGCCTGGCACACACCAATGCCATACTCCGCATTCAAACAAATTACCAATAAAGATATAAACATACATTGTTGCTACAAACAGATACAGCTCTATTTGCCAGCAAAAGTCATGCATGGATGGTGATGCCAAGCTATAAACAGCTGAAACCACAACCATATCTACAAGAAAGCTTCTCAGATTACTACAAGCTGAGACTAACTTTACTAAGACTGGGGTCCTTCACAACAAAGAATCTTATTCCAAAATGGCTTCGGATCTGGTCAACTTCGGACTGCCGCCTCTGTGGTAAGAGAGCAGAGTCTCTATTACACATACTATGCAGCTGCCCGGCTTTACACAATTAAAGGAAGATCCTCTTACAACCAGCCTTAAGGGAAACTCAAATAAGGACTTGTAGAGCGCCTGTCATAAAATACCTGAGCGTCTCCTCTGTCCAACTGTCTTGTTAGACTATTAAATTCTTGAATTGGGCAGCACAAGTAATCAAAAACAAGCATACAGGGTCAAAAGAACTAGGAAAGAAGGATACATTACTGATATTCGATCAAGAAGTCAGGCAGAGTCCTTTCCAGAACTTCTAATTTGCACTTTCCCTCTCTCCCCTCCCACTCTTAAGCACAAGCACTTTAATTGAAATTGGAAGCATAGATATGTCCATTCTTAAAACTAGCAGCTTGGAAAGAAGGACTCAGTGATCAAAGAACTAAGAAAGAAAGACAGATGATCGGCACTCCATCAAGTAGTCGGGCTGAGTCCCTTCCAGAATTTTATCTTGCACTTTCTCTCCTTCCTTTTCCCCTGTTAATACAAGCACCATTCTCAAAATAGGAGGAACAATCATGTCTACAACTAATTTTATAAGTCTTGTGGTAGAAGTAACTCATAACACATTCTTGGCCTTTCGAAATGAATTACACTATGTGTGGGGCATGAATAGAAAATTGTTTTATTGAAATTTTGTATCCAGTACACTTGAGTTATATTGTACGTCTTATAATGGTATGTTCAACCCTTTTATTATTTTAAGAAATCAAATAAAACTATATATTAAGTGTGTAATTTTACGTATAAGAAAGTTAAAAAAAACAATCAATCAATCATTTATAGAGTGCACTACTCATCCGTGAGGGTCTCAAGATTCTAAGGGGTGGAGCGGGGGCCGGCAGCTATTGGTCGAACAGCCAGGTATTGAGACGTCTCCTGAAGGTCAACAGGTCCTGGATATGGCGCAGGTGGGCGAGGAGGGTGTTTCATGTCTTTGCGGCGAGGTGGGAGAATGATCTGCCACGGGTGGTCGTTTGGCAGATGCATGGGACTGTGGCGAGGTCGGCGGAGCGAAGCAGGTGGTTCGGGGTGTAGAAGGACAGTCATTCATTGAGGTATGCTGGTCCGGCGCTGTGGAGTGCTTTGTGAGCGTGGGTGAGGAGTTTGAAGGTGATCCTCTTGTTGACCGAGAACCAATGCAGATCTCTTAGGTGGGTAGTGATGTGGCTGTGGTGGGGGATTCTGAGGATGAGGCGTGCGGAGGCTTTCTGTATGCAATGGAGTCTCTTCTGGAGTGTAGTCAAGGTTCCTGGGTAGAGGGCGTTGCCGTAGTCTAGTCTGCTGCTGACGAGGGCTTGGGTGACCATTCTCCTGGTTTCGGTGGGGATCCATCTGTAGATCTTGTGGAGCATTCAGATGGTGTTGAAGCAGGAGGAGGAGACAGTGTTGACTTGCTGGGTCATAGAGAGCGTGAGCCCCAGATTGTGAACGTGGTTTGTGGGTATCAGGGCAGCTTCCAGCTAGGTCGGCCACAAGAGTTGTACTATACTGAGGGGGTGGAGACAAGGATGAGGACCTCTGTTTTGTCTGAGTTCAATTTCAGTTGGCTGGTCTTCATCCAATCTGCTACGGCCTTCATTCCCTCGTCGAGGTGGGATTTGGTGATGGCCGGGTCCTTGGTGAGGGAGATGATCAGCTGTGTGTCATTGGCGTATGAGATGATGTTGGGGTGGGGTGCTCGGACAATGTTGGCGAGCGGTGCCATGTAGATGTTGAACAGGGTCAGGCTGAGGGATAATCCTTGGGGTACGCCGCAGGTGTTCGTGGTGGCCTTGGATCGGAACGGGGGAAGCGGACTCTCTGAGTTCTGCCGGTGAGGAAGGAGGTTATCCAGTCCCAGGTTTTGCCCCAGATCCCTGCGCCATGGAGGCATGTGCGCAGGGTTTGGTGGCAGACGGTATTGAAGGCGACCAAGAGGTCCAGGAGGATGAGGGCTGTGGTTTCACCCTTGTCCAGTATGGTCCTGATGTCGTCAGTGGCTGCGATAAGGGCGGTCTCGGTGCTGTGGTTGCTGCGGAAGCCAGATTGGAAGGAGTCCAGGACATTGTTCTTTTCCAGGAAGTCGGTCAGTTGTCTGTTGGCGGTCTTCTCAATGGCTTTTGCTGGGAACGGGTGCAAAGAGATGGGTCGGAAGTTCTTGAGGTCCTTTGGGTCCGCCTTAGGTTTCTGGAGGAGAGCATTGATCTTGGCGTGTTTGCAGCTCTCTGGGAAAGCGGCGGTCTCAAAGGAGCTGTTGATGATCTTCCTGAGTTGGGGTGCGAGGATGGAGCTTGCCTTGTTGAAGATGTGGTGGGGGCATGGGTCGGAAGGCGAGCTGGAATAGATGGTGCTCATGATTTTGAGGGTGTCTGTTGTTGATGTTGGTCCAAGAGAGCAGAAGTTCAGTGTGTTTGGTGGATGTTGGGTCGGGGGTGTCGGCATCTGTTGTCGGCGCCTGGGTGTCGAGGCTGTTGTGGATGTCTGCGATCTTACGGTGGAAGAAGGTAGCCAGGCAGTCGCAGAGTTCTTGTGACGGGGGTACGTCATTGGCGCTGGATCTGGGGGTGGTGAGTTCTATAACAATGTTGAAGAGCTCTTTGCTGTTGTGTGCGTTGTTGTCGATACACTCCTTGAAGGAGGTTCTTTTGGCGGATCGGATGAGTTGGTGGTGTTTGCATCTGCCGTTCATGAGGGCTGCGTGGTTGTCTGGTGCCATTGCTTCTCGAGTCTTCTGCATGAGTGCTTGAAGTTCTGGAGGTCAGCGTTGAACCAGATGGCTCTCATGTCAGTGCGCCTGTTGGAGGGTTTCTTGATGGGGGTGAGGGACTATATAATTACATTGCATTTAAAAAATCGGAGCAAGCGACCTTCAAAACAATGAACACTTACACAAAATTGGACATCAATCCAAAAATCTAAAAGTGACCTTACAGGTGTCTTGAAATAAATTCAATAAGTTGTCAAATTAAACAAAATAGGCATTACAATTCATTGGGATAAGTGAAATGTAACATAATGTAAAAATTACACTAGACAAGGTGTAACATTGACTTTTTAAATACCGGTATCACTATCAGTCCCAAATTTGAATCAGTTAACACATTGATCCATGTAACATTTCACCTTGTCTGCAATTCCTGTGTTTTATCCAATTTCAATCGTTGCATCATTTTTTAAGGTGTAATGCACATGATTTATTCTTGACACTTATTAAGCTGAAATAAACATACCTGTATTAACACACAAAAAAATAGAACATCTATCTGTTGGTGCAAATGTCCATCATCATGATGAATTCTTGCACCTAAATTCAAATGACCATCACATGCAATTTCAACCAGTGCATGCACTTAACAAAGTAACTCAAGATTAATCTGTTGTATGTTTATCCATAGTGGTAAATAAAAGTATTTACTTCACATTTTAGTCATAAAAATTTCTAGGAATCAACCAATTGCAAACAAACTTGGTGAAAAGAAAATATCGGTTTATTCACCATATAAGAATTTTCTCTCATGATGGAACTTTAATATAATAAACATGAAGATAAAAAACAAAAACATTAGCAGAACTGTTGTGCGGTAGCACCAAACCACGTTCCTCGAAAACTACCAAGGGATACTCCTCAGGAAGAGGCATCTAGTAAACACAGACCTCAAAGACCTCCCTTGCTCCCTTGGGAGGGGTGGGTTTGTAAGGGCTGGGTTTGTGGTTGGGAGAGGTAGGTTTGCATTTGGAAGGAGTGGAGGTCAGAGCAGAAAAAAAAGAAGAACTCAAAATAAAGGTTATGAGGGGTGGGAGAGGGCTTGGTTTTGGAGGTAGAGGGAGCTGGAGTGGGTGATGATTGTGTGACTGTCTGTTGTGCAGTTGCATGTACGTCTACTGTATGTATTGTATGTTTAGATGTTTGTTTTGGGGAAAGGTGTATGTTGGTCAAGTGAGTGTGTGCGTTTGTGGTTGGTGTATTGTTTTGCATGTAGGTGTGTGTTTGAATGAGTTTATTGTTGAGGTAGTTGGTGTGAGTGTTGTGCTTGTGGATGTGGTAATTATTGTAGGTGTGCTATTTATGGGTGTGGTGCTGGTTTTAGGTGTGGTGGCGGGTGTGATGCTTATGGGCATGGTGATACTCGTGGTTGTGGTGGGTTTGATGGTGGTTGTGGGTGTAAAGGTGGGTGTGATGGTAGTGAGTGGGGTGGCAGTGGTGGGTATGGTGGTGGGTGTGGTGGGTGTGGTGGTGGGGTTATGTGCTTCTGTTTCTTGGTGTGTTTGTGTTTATGTGTTTGTGTGTTGCTTGTGTCTGTTGTAGTGTGTGCATGTAAAGGAGTAAGTGTGCTTTGGACAGGGCTGGGAATTGGGATCGAGAAGGGACTGGAGTTGGGGCACAAAGTTAGGCTAGTCAGGGGGCTGCAGTCAGTGAGGAAGTTAGTCTTATAAATGCTCTCTGTATGCCAGCCATAGCACTATGAATGCCCTTCAGGTATGCTACCATTTGTCGCATGTGGGAACAAAGCCCCTGGATTACATTCAGGAGAGCAGCCTGGCCTACATAGATGTTTCATAGGTGGTACATAGCTTACTCACTTACTGCAGACAAGACGACAGGGGCAGGGGGTGAGATGGATGCAGTGCCCTTTAAGAGGAGCGGTTTTGGCTAACTGGGAGAGCAAGAGGGAAGGTAGAGATGGCTTTCTGAGTGGCAGACAAGGATACAGTTGGTAGAGTTCCTGTAGGGTCTGCTTGTGGAGGCCTCTGAAAATGATGTTGTTGAACTGGTGGTTTCCATTGCAGTCCCCTCCCCCTCCATGCCACACGGTCCATTGGTGTTGGTAGTCGCAGCACCCAAACCACAGTGGACAGTTGCTTCCCTGCCTCCGTAGCCAATTTCTCCTCTGATGGTGAAATTACATATACTGTAGTTTTATTGTATCTGTATAAATAGATCTGATCATTAACTTTGATCACAAAACATTCATATTTCACTTGCTTTAAAGCTCTCAAACGCTGGTTCTACATTATTATAAGCTCATGCATGTAGGCAACATTTTCAGAAACCATCTGGTCACAGTTTTGTTATTTCCCATAATAGCTCTTATATCATGTGATATTGTCTCTTATCCAATTGAAATTTTCCCCAGGAACTGTTTAACACCTCTGAATGGTTGGGCTTTGCTGTTTGAATAGTGAACTTATGGCACCAAAAAGGATATAAATCAAAAATACCTATGCACAGTGTGTTTACAAGGCCGAAAAATGTGCAATATTTTAATTCCCAAAAAGTAAACTATGAATCAATGTGTTGTATACAAATACTGCAATGTTGTACCAATATTTTTACAAACTGAAAGGCAGTTTCTTTTGTTTGGGAATTTTACAATGGTAACACTTACTTCAAGTAACTAAAGTATATTTAAAAGGTCAAAACTATTATATGGATCTCTGCTGAAGTAGCTTATCAATATATCACACTCTATGCAGATAACTATGCTGTTGAAGAAATAAAAAAAATAATAATTGTGGATTGACAATGACTTCTACAGCATAAGTAAACACATAGGCCTCTCTAATACACTTCACTACAGAGCAAAACCCTTTTCACATTTGACTCTTAAATAGCTAAAGTTATTTGAAGTTTGTTTTACCATTGTGAAATAATTTTACAAAATATGCTGGCTTTCACTTTTGACAAAAACTAGTAAAATATTTCAGTAAATATTACATACACTGATTCATATATAAATTATACCTCAAATAGTCAAATATAATTAATATTGTGCAACAAATTACACCTCACTCAATTTCTACATTTGCCCAATGAGCGATAATGTGGGCTAAGTTTTGAATTTTCCAAATGGGATACATCAACATATATGTAATTAAACATTTGATTTAATCTGCAAATGTCCCTTTACGTATCCAATTTTTTTCCATCATTGGTTTATCATCTGGACTTAACAAAGGACATTAAAAAATGGTTTGGGGTATGTGTTACTCAGTCACCAATTTGTACACATTGTTGTTCCGCAAATTATATGCCTCTAACAAATATTTTTAAAAAGACAGACTAGTTCACATGCACATTTTTGAAGGAGTAAGACATCATACAAATCTGTCACTTTTACCATGTAATCAAAAGATATTTAGGATATGTTTTGAGTCTAAAATGTAGCCATTTAATCTGATGTTACTGGAAATTGGCTCACTTGCTCACTCTTGTTTGTGCATAAACCTACTTACCAATGTGATGTTTGGAACATCTACTGTATCGTAAGTGCATTTTTGCTGTCACCTGTAATGTGGATAACTTTACATTATTCACAATACTAAAGGAGCCTCTGACCTGACACAATAAAGACTAGTGTCCTGTTTGGTACAACTCTCCCTTATAACATCAAACAACCTAATGTATATTTGTTGTTTAGGCAGGCATGTGTCTGCTGAAACCAGTCAATTGGTAGTGAACAGAAATCAGGTGGTGTTCTTTTCCACAAATTCATATACAAAATGCATCATCCTCCACCTTGTGCTACACTTACACCTTCAGGAACTCTTTTTCTATGTTGGACATGTGTCAACCTCAATGTTGATGGCAAAATTAGTTGCTGTAACACAAATTAGTTATTTAACATTTTCAACTTACACTAGAACTTAGCCACTTGATGCTGCTGTTGGGCTGTCAACTGCCCATCAAGCTCTTGATTGGCTACTGCAAGTACATAACCATTAGTAGGATCAGGGTGCATCACATGCACTTCCGATGTTGGGAGGACTTGCTGAGCTGGACTTCTGATGAGTTCTTGGTCCAGTGTCGTAGGTCCTCTCACTACTTCTGACAGTGAATGCTGAGCCACTTTTAAACCCCAAGGGTACCACCTTCTAGGCTATGACCTTCCAAATCTACTTTTTTTGATGATCTAAATCAAGCCCTGAGTCTGTTTTCTGCAAGTAAAATTCTCAAGCAGGGCAAGGCTGCAGGTGCTATCGGAGGAGGGTTTTACAATATCAGATAAGCATTGTACGAGTACCTGGTGAAGCTGTTGTTTTTTTGACAGGAAATCCTCAGAGTTGTAGAAATCCAAGTTCTGTGCCCAGGGAAGTCATTTCACTGGCTAGATGCTTTGGCACCTTTGTCCCATCAAGCTTTTTTTATCATTGGATGTACTCACTTTTTGGAGCCTCAAAATCCTACAGTGAGGTAATGGTGCGAGTTGTATCTAACGAGGGCTCCACAAGGCCAGATACCTTCTAGGTGAAGTCCCTCTGTATTGACATAGCTGCCGCATAAAGGCTCCCAGCAAGGGAAAAATGTTTTTTATTCCCAGTGGCATTGCAGCATGGACAAATTGGACTGTCAGGTTTGTTCCAGTCCTCTGGAGGTCATGAAGTCTCAACCAATGGTGCCATACCTCAGGAACTATGCAATATGTCCACTATAATAACTCTAGGCAGGAATTCCTAGCACTGGAATCACTGAAGAATAACGTGGATATAGTGATCAAACCGGCGATAAGTGTGGGGCCATTGTCATCCAGAGCCGTTACACTACAAAACTGAGATACTCTCACAGTTGGGAGAAGAAGACAACTATACCCACTGATTTTATAGTGAACCTCTTAGAAATCGCCATGACAAGGAACTTCTTTTATTTCCAAGGCAATTTCTATGTACAGACCAAGAGTGTGGCAATGGGGGCAAGTTTTGTGCCGGATCTGTCCATAATGTTTATGGACAATTATGAGCATACATATGTTCTCAATGATGTTAATCCTTACAGAGGGTGAATTGAAATATGGATACGTTACATTGACAATGTCATGATAATATAGCATGGCAGTGAACAACAGCTCTCTGACTTCCACACTTGGCTCAATGCACAAACACAGGACAATCAGATCTCACTTGATGTTAGTAATAAAGTGATCAACTTTCTTTATATTTCAATCAGAGAGGATGAGGGTAAATTACACTCCATATAGGAAGAACAGTGAATGGAACACTCTCCTACGATATTCCAGTCACCATCCCCGTCACCTCATTGACAAATTACCCTTCGGTCAGTTCCTGAGGTTACATAGGAACTGTACCAGGAAGCAAGACTTTTTTGAGTAATCAGTGGACCTCATTGAACAACTCATCGACAGGGGCTACCACAGGAGTGTCCTTAAAAAGGCCCGTAAATGGGCATGGTTTTGCCATAGGGAGTTCCTACTTGAACCCAAGCCTAAAAAAGACTCCTGAACAGGAAAGATTGGTGGGTGCTACCACATTCTGCACTATGAGCAATGAGGTTAAGAAAATCGTGAATCGTCACTGGCACTTAGTGGCCGATGAGATAGCAATCATGGAACCTTTTATGCGTGCCTTTAAGAAAGGGAGAAATGTGAGGGATTACATGGTGAAATCATTATTACCGGCAAAATCCAGGGACAGCCAACAAACGCTATGGAACATCCTACCCATCAAGGGACATTATAAATGCGGACAATGTAAGGAGTGTCCGCTGACCAAGGAAGTCAAACAATGTACCTATAACAACTATACACACACCACAGCAACACACCAACTGTAACTCCATGGGGGTTATCTATGCTGTAGTCTGCCCATGTAAATTCATGTACATTTGCCAAACAGTAAAAAAAGTTAAGGCTTGTATTCTGCAGCATTGCAGCAGAATACGTTACAATGTCCAGGGAGCACCTCATGTGAACTCTCGGCTAAGAGTCCGAGGTGATGGGTAATCGAAAAAGTGTGGATTAACCCACGTGGGGGCATCTTTGCCAACATCTTCAGTATCCATGAGTGCAAATAGATACACATTTTTGACACTGTGCCCAAGGGCCTGAATGAGTATGAGGAAATCGCCAGACAGATTGCCACATTAAATAATGGCTAGACACTTCCACTTACATATGTATATAGGCATGATGAATCTGTAATTAATCTCTCTGCATTTTTGGATCCATTGTATATCATTTATATTCCTGTACATAGTGTGTACATATTGTAAATATTTTAGCACACCGTCCCATGCTGTGCACATTGTAAACATTGTTCACATTGTATCAAGCAGCATGTACCCATTGCAACCTGCACCATGAGCATGTCGCAACACGGTTGCTATTCTTAATAATTATTTTCAGATTCCTTATCACATAATTTTCACAATCCATTCTTGCACAACACCATGCAATTGTCCTTGCCGTCACAGGTTTGTGGGCTCCGTGTGTACTGAATCTGCTGGTTACATTTAATTGTTGTCTGCCATGATTGCCGCTGTTGACTGTTTTCCATTGCCAGTTAATTTCGGATGCGTCAGCTTGCAGCGCGTCCGACGGCAACGTGCATGCTCCCCTCCCTGGCACCTTGGAACTGTAAATAGGGGCCTCTGGGCATCCATCTGTCTTGTCATTCTTAGAGAGACACAGATGATGTCTGCAGACACTTCCATGTTGGAGGTAATTTCAATCAATGGAGGGCCTTTGTCTAGTTGTTTGTTTTTCATGGCAAGTTTTTCCAAATTCTAACGGAGACTCTGACTTTGCCTTTGTAAGTTTAGAGAGACTCAGGGTGATGACTCCCCTTGTGGAGAGACAGCTGTGTGATGATTACTGTGCAGCCCTGAATACATAATTAATTACAGGTTTTCACACAAATCATCAAGTGTGGGTGAGTTAGTCTCCTATTTAATTAACTCACTTATGTGTTTGTTCATGCAGTTATTTTTCATGGCAGGCAGATTGGCCTGATTCAAACGTAGGATCCACTTTGTTGTTTCATGTTTTTAGCATGACTCGGGCTGCTGATATCCCCTTATGGAGATAAGGCGAAGTCATAAGCAACTTACAGTCCTGATTAAATAATCAATTGTCATACCACGACTCATGTGAGGGTGAGTTAGTTTCCTTTTCCATTTTTATTCATTGATGGTCTCTGTGTTTGGAATGACCCTATACTGCAGAGGCATCATAGACTCATGTTGCGCATTTCTTCCACAGACCACCCACCATTTGGGGGATATGAACAGACAATTCTCAATATAAGTCAGTACCTGTGGCGATCCTCTGACCTTCCACGTTCTGGTTTTATTTAATTTATTTAGGGACCTTTCTGACTGTATGATTATTTTTTCAGGTTGTCTCCCCCCCCCTTCCCTAGTCCTGAGGAAGACCCGTAGCAGAGGATGTAAATTACCCTCTTTGCCTCAGGGTCGAAACATCGACATTCTTTCCCCCAGCGAGCCTGTACCCGGTATCAACCCTTTTCTGCCCTAACCACAAATGACGTTTCACTGTGCATCACGTTATGAAACAAAATGTAATCATTTGTAATATTTTCTGCAAAGGGGCAGGCTCCAATTAGGGAAACTGGCCCTATTGTAAACTACAGCCAGTTTCTTATTGTTGTATTAATAATTTGAACTTTTTATCCCTTGGATGTGTTTCTTGATCTTTTCTTTCTCCAACCTCGTTTTTCCCACACATGAACACTAAACCACAACCCCGCCCCCTTTTCCATCCCTCGAACCACTGAACATAATGATTCTGTCTACTTTTCAAATACTTGAATGGGACAAAATAGAAATACATTTTCTCTGTTATTGAAATTTTGTTTGGGTGCCTTTTTTCCTTATTGAAGAGTGCGCATACACATGTTCTTGGATGAACTATCAATGCATTCATGACAATATGCAATTAAAATTGCATTTCTTATGTGTTTTTCAAAAGATGATCATTCTACAACTCAGCTGTGAATAATAAGTCTAGGGCCAATGTTTTTCTTTACCGATTGATACCCAGGTCCTTGGACAGTTTACTGGGTTACCCCATTTCCTATTATGGAAACCTCAGGAACAGCACTCGAGTCAAGACTCCCTACAGCAGAGGCCATTAGTAGAGTCCAATCGGTACAGGTCAGCTAGGCACTTCAGGAAAAGCCCTGTTGAAGTTTTGTATGGCCCTGTATTTTACAAACAAGGTCAGACAACTGACCCTTGGAGTCTACTTTTTTATCCTGGGTACAAGTGGGAGCAGTTCCTGTGTTCCCTACTGAAAGAAATCCTATAGTGCCCCTCACTCACTAAATCGAAGATGGATAATCCCTTCTTCCTTTGTGCAGACTCTGTACTGACCTAGAGTTGTGACCGGGGTAAGGAACAGTCCCCTCTTCCTTGGGCAGATTTGCCTCCACTGGGTTTGCTGTCTGCCTAACTAGAATTACAAAAGAAGGGCCTTTGCAGATATCATCTGACATCTGCTTGTGACATGGGAGGCCAAGTTGAAGTAAATTAGGTTCCTGGGCACTGGCCAACTGCTCTTCCTGCCAGAGGAAAAAAACACCTCTTAACACAAATGCCTTTGTCTCTTCTATACAAACACTTTTCCAACCTCATCAAGGCTATTCAGCAGTTGGGTGACAGTTGAGACTAATGCAACTTAGCCTTGAGGAGCTTCAGGTAGGGAAAAAGTGCATTTCTAAAAGTCCCATTCCCTTATCAGTAATAAAAATTGCTCAGGCTTTTATTAAATATTAAAAACTGTCCTTGATTCATGTTTCCAGCTGGTTCCCAGACTGAGATATCAAAATTATAATTAGGGCTCCTGGTTTTATGGTATTTATTTTTTTAACATTTCCGTCTGTATTTATCCATACTTATTTTTGGGTCATTTTACCTGTATTTATCCACATTTATTTTTGTAGCAAGAAAAAAAACACTACAGCTAGTATTTGTCCTCATTTATTTAAATTGACATGCACATATGCACTAGGTTGTTTAGCTGTTTTTTCAATTGGAGCCTATGCTAAGCGCACATTACATATTGGGAGCAACCCTGCCGTCCTTTGAGAGTGCAGGCCAGTTCCTTCCTACCCTGAGGAGGCATGTAGATCGTTCCAGCCCTATGCCCCTACTGAGGGAAAGAAAGCATGTTCTCTTGCCTTTTGGCTGATCGGCAAGGGGGAGTACCTCCCCATCACTACCCAGAGAAGTAAAACCTCCCTAGCGCCTAGGGCCTATGGAGACAAGAGCAAGTGGTAGTATAAGGCTGAACAAAGATCCTGAGATCATATGCAACAACCTACTATTACCACAAAGAAGCATGCAAAAAAATGTCCCTGCCGTAAACACCAATGCCAACATAAATAAAAGGCATTGCCATTTACAATGGCAATAGCTTAAACTCTCGCAAATGCGAGACCGCTTGTTTTCTGTGAGATAGCAATGAAGTCCCAACTTGGTAACAAAACTGAATAATACTTGATTTATCTCTGTTACCAGTAACTGGCATAATTGTATTGATCTTTGGGGCTTCCACATACATCTCCAGGAATATGGTCTTTTTTAAAACCGATTCTTATTCAGGATTGGTCTCAGCCTAGGGGTAGAGCATAGCATGTATCTCAATGTCCAAAGTGTACTGGCACAGAAGCCATGCAGGAACTCGAACTATGAGAAGCATCCAAATATTGGCTTAAAGGACCAGTATTTAAATATTTTTGAGAGTGCTGGGAAGGGGTTCAGCACCAATCACTACAGAAGGAATATTCGAAGTTTAGCTGCTCACCCAAATGGGAGAGAACCAATTTATATATATGATTTCTCTCTGTGGAAACCAGGATACAAGCCAGGCGTGAGCAAACCACTTCCTTTTATGGAGTTCCTTCCTCAGACATGTCATTTTTCGGGCTGCCCTACACACTGAAGAGGGCTGAAAAGGTGAGAAGTGTTGCGTGATCCCACAAGCTAAGGCGCCCTCAGCAAAAGTAAAAGGTGGATTGCTGTCCAGAAGGAAGTGGTGAAGAAGGATGCTGTGAACAGTTGTCTGCACTGAGCTGCCCCTGCGGTGTCCAAGGCATTTGCGGCACCACCTAAATTGATGCGCAGTTACCATGCACCGTCGCCTTTGCAAGGGGCTGCATGGATTTTCCCAGTGGCATCAGCAGACCTTGCTCAGGAGTACACCAAAAAGGATTGTAATGCTAAATAAAATCATATAGTCGCTAACTGGGCATTTGCCTCCCAATGGCTCAATAGATCAAGGGATGCAATTCCCTCGTCGACCAGCCATGGGTGTTGCATGTGCAAGAAACTGACTGTCTACTGTGGAAGTAAGGTCTACACAGCATAGGATGGCGTATGGTGCAAACTTCCGTTACCACAGTATCAGAAAACAAGTCGAGAGCTGAACAAGTGGCTCCTTGTTCCTGGGGACTTCACCAGCACGTACCTGCCAACTTGACGAACAACCTTAGTGTGAGAAGGGGGTCGGGGCCTCGTGCCGGGAAGTACCTAGGAGCCACTTTTGAACCCAACCGCGCCCAAATCCCCTCCTCCTAAAACAGAAAAACGTACAGAGGTTGGTGCCGATGTCCTGTGTTGTTTTCCAATTAATGGACATCAGCAGTTTAAAGCCTCTGGAAACGAGCTGTAAATCCACTATTCCCAGTGGTTTTCAGCTCGTTTTTCCTTCTACAGTATGATGTCGGCTCCCCTCCGGGTGACTGTGATGGAGCGAGGTTCAGAAATGTTTTTCATTTCAACTCGTGAAGTCACACTTCCATAAATAAAAATAATAAGGCTAACAATTGTACTGTATGTGTATTAATTCAACCTAGTTTTAAGTTACAATACACGTGAATACATATGGGGTACTAACATGTGTGCTCATAATCGTGCATTATGTTGCATTTCCTTGTTTGTGAAAATAATAAAATCAATCGTGTCTATTGTCATGTCAAAAATTAACTGCAGCTGTTTAGAATAAATGGCATGTGCTTATTTTGCTTCCCTGTCTATGTGGTGTCACTCTATTCTCTATAGGTGCATAAAGAACCCTGCTGGATTAAATGAAGAATGGTAGATATAAAATGCTGCTTTATTTGTGCACTACAGCTAGGTAATTTAGACTAATGGGTTAATCATTAGCTATGGAGGGTGGCAACAGAACAAACTACATTACTCGCATTAATTATTCTTTTGTGTTTGTTTATATGATAGTTAATGAAAAAGGTTTTGGGCCTAGTGAATTTCCGTGTTTGCAAAAATCTGCTTGGAGCCAGAGTGAGTCCATGATGGCAACAGTTTTCTCCTGCCTGAAAAGTTTGTCGTGCTGAGATGACATTCTCTTAGCTGAACAAGGCCAAGGCCAGGAACCGGCAAAAGGCTTGTAACAACCACGTATCCGAGGAAGCCAAAAACTTTACTTGCATAGAATGTTGCGAACTGGAGGAAGCTGCTTTGTTCGAAAACCAGAGACAATGGTCTCTAAGAACGATGACAGAACTGTGATTCTAAAATGTGGTGACACATCGCCTGTCACTTCTGGACCAATGGGACTCCAATTTCAGCAGAGAAAAATAAAATTTTTAGATTAGCTTAGCGTAGAAAGGTATAAAAACTCTTGCCCTGTGGTAGAGTTATACTTCTCCTTGCAGACCTTTTGATGAGGGCGTTATGCTGTTAGACTTCTCTTGGAACACGTAAGAACCCTCAAAGACTTTACTCTTTAATTCTTCTTTATAGTTAGCATTAGTTAGGGACTTAGGTTTTGAAAAATGCCAAACTGATAATTCTCATTTGCAATAATATTTTTTGATTCATAATAAAATTGTCATAACTATTTGCAATGATTCAAATAAAAATGCTTTAATAAAATATCTAATACATTTTCCAAATGAGTAGCTAATAAAATCTTACTTTGGAAAACAAGCTGGTCTTGTTATTTCATGGGTATAGGTTCCTTATAGTTAGATCTTATCGCCACAGTGGCTTAATTAGATTGTAGGATTGTAAAGTGTGATGAATTAATTTACCATGGTTGTATATAAATGTATATAATTTTGTGAATAGGTTAATTAGGTCACATGATCCAGTTGGTTATAATATGTCATGTTAGATTTATGGGCCTTCTGAGTGTTTATTGATTGATGGTGTATATAGTGAAGTTGGGTAGTGTAGCTTATGATATATTTCCTATAGCCCGCTAGATCAATTTCCTGGTAGCAGATTTGATGGTTGCTATTGTAACCGACATGTTACATGGTAGTTGCATAGGATCGATGATTAACATATGTTGAGTTTGTTCATTATTTGTTATGTGTAGTCGAAAGGTTTTTTCCTGCAGTGTGAAAAATCCTAGTTGTACCGGTACAGAGTAGTGTGGCCAGAGTGTAAAGTCACAAGTCACACAGTGCATTTGATCTGTTTCAGAATAGTGGTATCGTCGTGTATCACAAGTGTTGTCGTCGTGCAGCACATGTTAGGGATATAGGTGTGTCAGATAGAATGTATGCATAGTGAGGATTGTCTATGAAATCGAAGCTTTGAGTATAGGGACAATGCGCCCGTTCTAAAACTCTCTGTGGGAAAGTAATAGAATTAATTCGAGCTTGAGTGAAGGGTAAGGTAACGTCGCTTATTTTACTGACGATTCATGTTATCAGTGGAGGGTTAGAGTCCAGCCAGGATTTCATGTGTGTGTATGGTTAGGGATACTTTCCGTTTGAAAGTGCATAAATGGTTTTGTAATTTCGTTCGAGTCAAACTTTGAATTGCTACTTTATGTGCATTCAGAGAGAAGCACGTTCGCTATTACGTGTTTGAAGGGTAAAGTAAAGTTTACTTTATCGACAAATGTATATTCTGTGAGAATAGCGTTGTCTATTCCACGCAAAGAATTTCTCGTGTGTTTGTAAAATTATCGTCTTATTTAGAGAAACAGACAAATGATTTGTTCTTTTTGTTGTTGATTAATCGAATTTCATTGACAAAAGTGTCTTTAAAATGGCGCTGTGAAAAGTTTTTGTGAAGGAGGGATGAGCGCTGAGAGTGAGACGGGAGAAACCGTAGCGGCTGTGTACATCACACGGTCCGCGCAGGGATTGGGTACTATACGTCACAAGCTGTACTCTGATTGGCTCACGTGACTTTGTCGAGCTAAACGCTGATTGGCTTTTGTGAGAAGCTCTGTTTTTACTGGTCGAGCAAGGTAGTGACGTAGCTCGAACCTGATTGGCTTGTTGGTGTGTTTCGCGCACGGATTGGCTGGTGTTACGGAACAACCAGGAAACATTTACGATCATTTCTGATTAAGCGGATTTGATTTAAAAATGACTTATTATTATAAACATGTTGAGAAAAAGACTTCGATACTTCAAAAATGTAAAATTTTTATTTCACCCGACAAGAAAATTCAAACGCGAGGTGGTAAATTACTTCATAAGTACAAGACACCTGCAGCGTATATGGAAGGTGAATATGGTTACCATACTGTTCTGTGGTTTGATGTTTGGAAACATTACACAAAGGACGACGGGGTATTGGCTTGGCCGGATGATGGTTCGTTTAACGTAAAAGTTTTAAGAAATTTGAGAGAGAAAATGTCAGCTCTTGTACCACGGCCTAGACCAACACAATTTGAAGCTTTAGTTGAATGGGAGGATGAGATGTTTCAACTTCAAAAAGAAGCGAATGGAATAAAAAGACCTCCAAAAACACTGGGTTACAGACGAGAAACGCATGAAGATAGAATGCGTTTGTGGAGACAGGGAGATATGTACGATGGTCTCTATTTAATTAGGAAAATGATTTTAGGGTCTCCAGGTGAAAAGAGAACAGAAAAGAAAAATAATGTTGTTGTAGAAAATGAATCAGAGGATGTAGTCTTAGAAGAAATTTTTATGACAAATAATAAAAATGTCCCTTTGAGACAGCCTCGTTCATGGTCCACTCCAACGGTTTCTGCCGGAACCACTCCTAGTGCACCCCCAATAAATGATTCTCCAAAATTTTACCCAAATAATTCTGAATCTTTTGGAACTCCAGAACAGTTTGAGACAAGAACTAATTCTAGTGCTTTTATTGAAAACAGAAGTTTTCCTATGGAGAGGGAAGCCCCTAGAAATTTAATGAGAACTGACAGGAATGAGGAAGTTGCAAATACTTTAGAATACTTGCGATCGAAAGAAGAATTAATTCGGCAAATAACTAAAAGCATGGAAGCAGTGACAGTTCCGGTAACGATTGGTCCTGTCCAGCCTGTCTTTGATCAAAAAGAAATTAAACAGCCAGGTTTAACAATTCCATTAAATGCAGAAATTCAAAAGGTAGGTGAAAAATTTTATTCAGATTTATCTGAAATTAATGGTGAAAAATCAAGAATGCCTGACATGACTTTTAATAAAGGTTCTTTTAACCAGACACCAATGGGTGCAGAGTCAGATGCTGAGACTCCTGAGAAAAGATAATCAAATCCAAAACTTGATGTTGCAAAATTAAAAGCAGACTTGGAAGAATTAATAATTGGCACAATTGGTCCTGACAGTTTAACATTTTATCGAGATGATGAACTCCTGTTTATCAGCAAAAATATTCAATGGAAAATAAATAATAAATATGATCAGTTGGAAGAACTGGCAGAAGAATTAGAAATTGATTTAAATAAACAGAAAAACCCGGGAAAGCATTACAGATTAAATTTTACAGAAAAGGACATTGAGAATTTCAATACAGGAGGGAGAATTACACACATAAAAAAATTGATTGTTTACTTCAAGAAATTGGGTGACTTGAGTAAATGGAGAGTGAAATGGACCAAAAAGAAGGAAGATGAGAGGTTGGATAGGTTGGATAATCTGTCTAAACAGTTTCCGATGAGAGAAATTGCAGGTGGAGGGTATGTACATGTTCCGTGGACAAGACAGGACATTCTGCTCTTTACTAATGATTTTCCTTGACTAAGAGAAAAGCCTGTGGAATGGTACCGACAGGTAGACAGGTTTATTAAAGTTTCAAAAGTTCTGTGGATTGATCTGGATGGCTTTTTTGACATTGTCGTTCCATCAGATCTCTGGACAGAATGCAAAATTGCTGTGAGTTGGCCAAAAGCTGAACCAGATCGAGTTAAAGAAACAGGTGCTCCAGCACCTGAGGTCATGGAATTTTATGAAAAAGTGATTTACTAGTTAAAACAAAAAATTGCACCAAAGGAGGTTGACTGGGTTAAAATAGACAGGACAAACCAGGATCCGAAAGAATCAGTTCATTCATTCTATGAAAGGTTATTGTTAGTTTTTTTTATTTTTTATTTTTTATTTTTGTAAGACCTTTATTCGTAACCAACAATATATACACAGCCGGGAGCCTACAACCCTGGGGCCGGCTGCGGTATTGTGAAGGTGCGTTCCATTTTGTAAAGTACACAGCCATTTAGCCGACAACAACTGTCCGGCGGCGTAAAGCACATAACTTAGGCCTTATTTTTTACAAATATTGTTGGTGTATTAGAACATACACAGAAAAATACAAACCCTTAACCCCAACAATGAGACCTTCACCTTTCAGTCTTATACATCGATAAGTACAGTGCAATCACATCATGTCATCTTCCCTGAACACCCCTCCCTCCAACCCCCCATCGGCACCATTACATTCGTTTCTTAACACCGGTTACTTCTAGTGTCACTCCGTGTCACTGTCCACCGTTGCCAAGTATTCAGTGAGATACAACCAAAAGTCTTTTGGCCTGGAGCGCAGTGGAAGGCTCTCCTCGTAAGTCAGTAATTTGTCCCTACAGCTGGACATAGCTTGTAACCATTTCAGTGTGGTGGGTACTTGAGTAGTGTGGCAGTATTGTGATACCTGTCTCTTGGCTAATAACAAGGCAATCGCGCAGAATTTACGTTTAGACGATTTAAGCTGCGGTACAATGCCCAATAAGCAACATCGGATTGTGCAGTCCACCTCAACCCCCACCATTGTAGACAGTTTAGTGATTACCTCCTCCCAGTATTCCTGAATTTTGGGGCAATACCAGGCCAAATGGGCAAAATCAGCACATTCTGCACCGCACCGTTTGCATTTGGCGTCCTCCTGCATACCGTATCTGCACATTCGTGCAGGGGTGTTGTATGCCTGGTGTAAATATTTGAAGTGTATGATTTTGAGATTCCCGTTAGGAGTCAGTATCTGTGTTAGTGCACATGTCTGTTCCCATTCCTTCTCAGTCAATGGGCTATCTAGTACCAAGTCCCATCTAGACTTTGCCCTGTCCGTGGACTGTGGAATTTCAGCCTGTGCAGAGGAGTATAGTCGCGATGTGAGGTGCGATAGATCTTGTGTTGTAATGAGGAGTTGTAAGGTTTCTAGGATGGCCGGCTCTACAGGAAAAGTAGGGTATAGTTCCCGCATGGCTCTCTTCAGCCTGTAATGTGTGAAAGCAAACATCTGTGATTTGTTGTGTATGTACTGGAGATCCACAATGTTTACAAATCGGCCTTCGTGAAATAAGTCTCCCATCTGTGCCATGCCCACTTGCTGCAAGAGTGACATTCCCACCTTCTCGCGCGTGACAGACAATGCTGAATGATCGTGCAGTGGCATGTTTCGTGCATAAAGTGGGGTTTTGTGCGCCAGTCTTCCAATTTCATGCCACGCCTTTACGGTCGTGTCAACTGTATTTATGTCACGAGCGTGTAGTTGCGGGCGTCTATGCGAGAATATGGCTGTAAGGGGGATCGGGTGTGCATCGCCTTCTTCGATCGCTGTGTGTGTTAGATATGTCACTATGTGAAACCAGTAAGCCGCAAACTGTGCCTGCGCGCACAAATAGTACAGTTTAAAATCTGGCACTCCAAAGCCTCCCTTGGCATAGGGGAGCGTCAATGTCTGGAGATCAATCCGCGCCTGTTTACCTGCCCAAATGAGCTGCAGCACTAGTGACTTGATGCGACGGAATACCTCTCCCGGCGGAGTAATGGG
This sequence comes from Lissotriton helveticus, assembly GCF_964261635.1. NCBI lineage: Eukaryota > Metazoa > Chordata > Amphibia > Caudata > Salamandridae > Lissotriton > Lissotriton helveticus. Next base: position 285,437,738 of record NC_136073.1, read on the forward strand.
GATGTTAGTGAATAAATACAGCAGTTTGGGCAATACATTCATTTTAACTATTGCGATACGGTCTGCTAGAGACAGCGGCAGCTGTATCCAGCGCTTTACTTTATCCTCTAGCTTGGTTATCGTTACACCATAGTTTGCGCGGAGTACTACGTCTGGATCTCTATGGAATTGTACACCCAAATAACGCACCGGTTCGGTCTGCCACTCTAGGGGGTACTCAATATCAAAGGGAACCGTGGTGTCTGTGAGGGGGATGATGGAGGATTTTGCCCAGTTGATTGTTAGTCCCGAATGCCCGCCAAATCTGATGTACTCCCTCAGCAATTGGTTTAGGTGTTCATTGGGGTCGTGAACATAGAGCACCATATCGTCCGCGTACAACGATATGTGCAGTGGTCTAGCGGGAAACTGCAGGGCCGATGATTTATAGTTCTGTTGGATAATGCAGGCCAGTGGTTCCAATGCCAGGGCGAATATCAAGGGGGAGAGTGGGCACCCTGCCTGGTCCCGCGTTCCACCGCAAAACTTTCGGATAAGTACCTGTTAACTCGGATCTTGGCTCTCGGTTTAGTATAAATTAGTGTCACCCACTGCACAAATCTGTTAGGGATGCCCATGCGGTGCAGCACCGCAATTAAATATCGCCATTAGATGGAATCGAACGCCTTTGCAGCGTCCAGCAGCATCGCTACCGCCTTCGTTTTGGGTTGGAGATAATGCGCTAGGGCAAACAACGTCCGGGTATTATGGGACGTGGACCGTGTCGGGACAAAGCCTGCCTGATCAGGTAATACCAAGTTGGTCATTAGTGGTGTCAATCTCGTAGCCATGATCTTCGCTAGAATTTTAGAATCAACATTTATCAGTGACAGCGGTCTGTAAGAGTCACATCGGGTCGGATCCTTGGATGGTTTCAAGAGATCTATAATGACCGCTTCACGGAGTGTTGGGGGAAGTTCACCCTGATCGAACGTGGCCCCGTACATCTCCGTCAACCGGGGAGCCAGGATGTCCACAAACTGTTTATAAAATTCGTTCGTGTACCCATCCGGGCCCGGTGCTTTACCATTCGGCAGTGTTTTTATCACCTCCGTGACTTCCTCAACCGTGATGGGTGCCGCTAGGTATTCCCTCTGGTGGTCAGACAGCCATGCTATGGCCACATCCCTAAAGTAGTCATTGATAGCATCTGTGGAGGCTATGGGCTGCGATGTGTATAGTGTACTATAGGAGGTGACAAAGCTTTGTAATATATCCGCCGTTTGTGTCAGTATAACCTCATTTTCAGATTTAATGCCAAGAACCTCATTGTGTTTCTTGCCCTCACAGATCCTCGCTGCCAACAGTCCACCTGGTCTTCCTCCCTCGCCAAAAGCTCTAGCAGTGTGTTTTTTATCTATATACTTTATTTCTTCGTCTACTAGAGTCTGATGTTCCGTGTGTAATGTGCGTAATTTTCCCAGTATCGCGGCATCATGCGTAGTTTCGTATACCCTTTCTAACTCCCTCAGTTGCGTGTCACATCTTTTGATCTGTTGTCTTATGTCGCGAAGTATGCCGATGGTTGTGCTCATACAAACCCCTCGAATCGTCGCCTTAAAGGCTTCCCACAGTAGGCATGGGTCATCGACCGCCGGTTCATTCAGCAGGAAATAGTCTTTGATTGCTGTGCGGATAGTGTCTGCGTATAGTACGTCTGTTAGAGCACGGGAGTTAAACCTCCACTGATAGGGAGGTGGAGTATGATCTGGTATGGAGAGTTGCAATAAGACCGGATTGTGGTCCGACAGCGTCCTTGGAAGAACGCTAACGTCACTAGTCCAATGTATAACGTCATTAGTACCTAGCCAATAGTCCAGGCGGGACCAGCTGCCATGGCATGCAGAAATGTGCGTGGCGCCTGGTTCCGTGTGAAACTTGTGTCTCTATATGTCCGTCAGTTTCACGTCCGCTAGTATATGTTGGAGCTTGGCTCTAGCGTTTTTGTGGTTCGATGGACTGTGCGGAGCGATCTATACCATCAGTAAGGGTCACATTCCAATCACCCCCGCATATTATTCTAGTGTGCGTGAAGTTTTGCATGTGTCCCCACAAGGTCTGAAAGAAGTCGGGAGAATCCACATTAGGGCCATAAACATTAAGCAAAGTCAATTCTTTACCCCGTAGTGTCCCTGATACAATAACATACCTGCCGTCTGGATCTGATATCACTCTCAGAACTGTGAAATGTAACCCTTTATGTACCAGTAACATCACCCCTCTAGAGTAGGAGGAGTACTGCGCGACATGTACAGATTCGGCCCACTTAAGGCCTATGGAGTGATGCGTGTTCGGAGCAATGTGCGTCTCCTGTAAAAACGCAATATCTATGTAATGTCTGTTTAGGTATGCAAACACACGTCTGATTTTCTTGGGCTGTGTGAAGCCCCGTACATTCCATGTTAGCAGTTTAATGTGTGCATTATTGACTTGAGTCGACCTTTGAGTCATCGGTAAGGTGGTGTGAACTGTATCTGGCGCGTATAGCAATAGTGCCAGGGGTCCTCCGAGACGTGTCCAGGTGCAAACACGTGCATACAAATGTCCTCTAGTTCTACACAATGCATTCGGTAGACAAAATCTGCTCGTTCAGGTCTCAAAATATCAACAGTTAAAACTGCCCGCCCTCCCCCTCCCACTCCAGCAACCCAAACATGCCGAAGCCAGTCTCCCCCCCCCATTACCCTCGACAACCGATCGGGGCTGAACATCAAACCCATTTCTATTGAACCTTTATGGGGAACTCCCTTGTGGAGGTCCGCTGGAGGCGCAACTCAACCTCCAACTAAATGGAAGCGGACGGCATTCCTAACGTTAGTTAGAACATGCTCATTGAGTCTCATCACTCTCGGTCGCTCCCGCCCCGTCAATTGAAAACATTACATCCGGTCGACATAAGGGAACATGCATTTTGTTGCCCCCGCCCACCCGAGCCTATTGGGGAGCCTGTAATGTAGAACAGCACAACACCCTCAATAATGTGGGGACCCCATATGACCCACCATATACCAACCATTGTGTTTCTCCATATAGCTCATCATTCAAAGTGACTAGGACCTGCAAGGAAAAAGTCAGCAACCCACACACAGAGGAAGCCGTCAGAGTCATCAGTGCAGTCAGGTACGAGGGCATGCCCCCAAATGTGTCTAGTACTCTGACGGTGAGATGTTATCAGCACCGCAACTCATTGTTAGCCAGACCACTCTCCTCTAGAAATGTAGAGTACGTGGTTCCAGCGCCATCCCTATGCCATAACTCACCGTGGCCGCTTACAATCCTGGCGTCAATTGGCTCGCCAAACAGTTATTATCCGGGAGTTCAATGCACCTAGTCTATTGTTGACCAGCAATGTTACTCTGTGTGGACTTCGCCAACAATTGTAAAGAGAAGGATCTGTGGGGCAATGGTTATTAACATACTCACATACAGTCTTGGTCAAGCGTAGACCTAATGCGTTCAATCCGTGTCCTCCTGTTGTTCCTCTCGTGCACCAGCCTTATTTTGTATAATTATTTTCTTCACAAAGACCTGTGCAGCTTTCGGAGTCGCTAAGATTACAGGCTTGCCCTCCCATACCACCCGCAACCTGGCCGGGTATAGCATTGAGTAAGTAATCTGCAGTTCCCGGAGTTTGGATTTCACTGCCGCGTATTCCCTGCGAGCCTGCTGGACAGCCACAGTATGATCCGGATAGAATTCAAGTTTATTTCCCTGGTGGGTTATGGGACCCTTCTCTCGTGCCAGTCTCAAGATGGTGTCCCTGTCTCGATAATTTAGAACCCTCGCCACTATCGGACGCGGCGAAGCTCCCGGAGGTGGACGGGGCGCAAGGGATCTGTGCGCTCTTTCTATGACAAAAATTTGCGACAGTGAGTCATCTCCAAATATGTCCTTGCACAGTTTCTCGACGTACTGCTCCATGCGTCCGGTGTTGGTCGACTCCGGCAGCCCCGTGATGCGCACATTATTGTGTCTAGAGCGCGATTCCAATTCCTCCTCCTTCGCTTTAATTACCTCCAGAATCCGTTCCATGGACGTGCACTTGCTAGTGGTGGCATGCGACTCATCTTCTACCGCCGAGATACGCGTTTCCGCCGTCTCTAGCCGTTCCTCGTGCTTCTCCAACTTGGCAGCCATGCCGTCCATTCTGCACGTGAGGTTGTCCAATTTACCATTGATGTCTTGCAGATTGGATTGGATTGCTAGTAGTATCTTCTCCATATTGCTACCGGCGGACGGTTCGCCCAGCGATCCACTCATGGTAACGGGTGTCGTTTCTGTAATTTTGGTCGTCTTCTTTGATTCGAAGGAGATCTTCTGTTGCTGTTTATCTGGTTTTACCATTGTTGAGGGAGGGGGGGTGAGTGTCAATTCGCCCCGTGGGGTGGATCTCGTCTTTCTGCTGACCGTCGCCGTTTTGGCGCCCTGCACAACACGCCGGTCTGGGCACGGGGGGTCTGTACTTGATGCGGGCTATAGGATGCCAGTCAGCCGCGCCGCCCCCAGCCAGAGACCCCACTGACCTCTGGGGAATATGCCTTGTGTCAGCTCGCCAGGCGCGTCGCTCGCAGCCGCAGCAGCACACTGCGCAGATCGCTGATCCAGGGGAATTGATGCCAGGTCAAGGCCCTGCTTCAATGGTAGGTCACAGCGCCATTAGGGGTGCGTCATACTTTCCGGCGACATCCGCCGCATTTCTACATCCAAGCGATGTTGTGGGTACCTGACGATCCCCTCGCAGCTCTCCTCACCACCAGCTTATGCCCCTATTTACCGGAATCTTCCACGAGCAGCAGCGCATCGCACAGACCGCTGATTTGGGGGTAGGATCGGGGCCCCACCGCGGTGCGAGGTCACATCAGCTCCAGGGTTCGCGTCTCCATAGCTGGCAGCCCAACGGCGCTATGTTTCGCGCATGTGTCTCAGTAGCACTCCGCACCTCCGGTGTAGGTAGCCAGCGGCAGCATCCCCCCGCGAGTCTCGGCTTGTGTCTGCCAAGTCTCACTCACCTCGCCAGGCTGATGCCGTCTCACTGGGCGCCGCCATGTTGTTTAGCGCCACCCTCTGGTAATCAGTTAAGAAGCGGGAACACCGTTGCTGGTACAGCTACCTGACCATGGATCGCTTTGTCCACACGGCGGGCACAGGTACCTGGGCTGTCTTCACGCTTCGACCAAGGTTGCAAGCCGCTAGTTTCCCGATCCGGGGGGGGAATGCGATGGCCGCCATCTTGACCGCTCTCGGACATGGAGCTGTTTTTGTCGTCATTGCACGGTATTCCTGGTCCTCAGCGGTCAGTTGTCAGCTCGCCGTGTGCTTGAGGCATTCACGCATCCGGGGCAGCGCTCGAACAGCGCATTTACGGGCATCTGAGCGACCTTGGGACGTTGCATGTTCAGCCGTCCGGCGGAGCTGCGGTCTTACCCAGCCATTCCGCTGTGCGCCCCCTAGCGCCCCTCCAAGGTTATTGTTAGTTTTTAAACAATACAGTGACTATGAAAAATTAGATGAAAAAGACATGAGCCATTTTATTTACAGATTCGTTTATGGTCTCAGACCAGAAATTGGAGAAATGATCAGGAATAATATTGTCGGATGGCAATCAAACTCAGTTGATGATATTTTGAGGAAGGCAAAATACTGCAGTGATGAGTTGGAGGCTAAACAGAAAAAGTTACAGGAAAAAGGGATGTGGGCACAGGTGAAAGTGGCTGAGCAACAGATTGCAAGCCTTGAAAATAAAAATTGAAATTGTGTGCAAAATCAGAATCAGGGTCAGGGAAAGTTTAAAAATAATTTCAACAATTCTAACAAACCGAAGTTTAATCCGAAAATTGAAGAATTAAAACAAAAGATGCCTTGTTTTAATTGCGGCGAGATTGGTCATTGGAGGAATGAGTGTAAAAATCCACCCAGAAATTTTAAAAATACATCATTAAACCCACAGATGCAGAATGATGTTGATCTGCAGCAACAGCTACAGCTACAACGTCAATTAAACGATCTGAGTCTTCAGCGACAGCTACAACAGCAGTTGACCCAGCAGCAGAATCAGATTCCACTGCCTCCTTTCCCTAACTGTGGGGGAGGTCAAAAATTCAATCCAGATATTGGATTCAGCGAATGTGATCAGGTAATAAGAAATCAAAGACAAAATTTGCAAAGTGCATCAGGACAATTTTTGTTAACAGGAAACCAAGGAAGCGATTCTGATGACTTCTTCTGACGGTGCCCGAGAGAGGGGGAAGAGTGTGTAATTGGAGCCACTCTTGAGGTTGACCAGTCTGGTCCTTTTGTAAATGGAAAAGTAAATGATGTAGAGATCACTTTTCTTGTGGACACTGGTGCTACCCGTTCTACTGTTAGATCAGTGGAAATTGAAAACCTACCTCTCTCTGGGGATACCATCCAAGTAGTTGGAGTTAGCAATCAACAAATGAAGACTGATCTTACTGAGCCTGTGAATGTGGAAATAGGCAATTTCAAAGACAAACACAGATTTGTAGTTTGTAATAGCAGTCCAGTGAATTTACTTGGGAGAGATATATTGTGTAAAATGAATTGCAGAATATATTGCTCACCTGGTGGAATTGAATTACAAACCATGGAGGAAGATGGCTTGTACAGATTGACTATGCTAATGATTGAGGCAGAAGAAGAAAAATTGTTTCCCACCTTTGATAAAGAAAATTTACCAGAGGAATTGAAAAAGACAGTTAAATCTGAGATTTGGGATTTGACTGGGAATGAGATGGGTTTGATGAAACATGTCGATCCAGTCAAAATCACAGTGAAGCAGGGAATAGATTTTCCAAACATTCCTCAATATAAAATGAAGGCAGAAACGATTGAGGGTGTTATTCCTGTAATTGAAAAGATCATCAAGCAAGGTGTTTTAAAAGAAATTATGAGCAGTCCTTGTAACTCACCGATTATGGGGATCAAAAAAACGAATGGAATGTACAGAATAGTTCAGGATTTGAGAAAAATTAACCAGATTGTCGTTCCTTGTTGCCCTGTTGTTCCAAACCCTGCTGTCATTCTTTACCAGATTCCGCATGATGCAGAATGGTATACTGTCATTGATCTTTGCAATGCGTTCTTTACTGTTCCATTGCATCCAGAGAGCCAGGAAATCTTTGCTTTCCGGTTCCAGAGTAGGACCCTCGCATGGTGCAGAATCCCTCAAGGGTATACAGAGAGTCCTTCTATCTTTAATGAGTTGTTGAAAAGATCTTTGGAGGATTTGAATCTACCTGGCAGATCAACACTAGTGCAGTATATTGACGATCTGTTGATTGCAGCAAAAACAAGAGATAATTGTGTGACAGACACGATTACACTTTTGAATCATTTGGCAGACGAAGGACATAAAGTGTCTCCTGCAAAGTTGCAGTTTTGTAAACAAGAAGTAAAATACCTTGGAAATAGAATTGCAAAAGGAATGAGACAGGTGACAATCGAGAGAATTAAAATGATTCAGGGAATGCAACCTCCAAAAACACAAAGACAGGTGAGAATGTTCTTGGGAATGGTTGGTTACTGTCGTCAATGGATTAGTGGATTTTCGGTAATTGCGAAGCCACTGCAGAGACTGACAAAGTCAGATGTGAAAGATCCGATTGTTCTTACTGACATTGAATTGGAGGCTTTTGAGAAATTAAAAAGAAGTCTATGTGAAGCTCCAGCTCTGGGCATGCCAGATTACGAAAAGGGTTTTGAACTGTATTGCAGTGAAAGGGAAGGATGTGCTTTGTCTGTGTTAATTCAGAGACATGGTAACATGAGAAAGCCTATTGCTTACTTCTCAGCAGTTCTTGACCCAGTTGCAAAGGCCTTACCAGGTTGTTTAAAAGCAGTTGCAGCAACAAGTGTTAGTCTGGAACAGAGTGAGGGAATAATAATGGGATTTCCTGTAAAAGTCTATGTTCCTCACTCAGTTGAAATTCTCCTTACAAGGAGTAAAACGCAGCACCTGACTAACAACAGATTGACAAAATATGAAAAAGTCATTCTGGGATCAGATAATGTATCAATAGCAAGGTGTGTGAATTTAAATCCTTCCACGCTGTTGCCTGATACTGAGAATATTGAGGAAAATGACGTGGAGCATGAGTGCTTGGATGTCATGGAATACTGTACCAAGCCAAGGCAGGACATTAAAGATGTACCATTGCCTGAATCAGATTACGTCTTCTTTGTGGACGGCTCCTGTCTGAGATCAGAGGGAGGTGTTTTGAGAGCAGCATACTCAGTCTGCACAGTAGCAGATGTTGAAGAAGCTTCATGTCTTGAAGGAATTCGTTCAGCACAAGTGGCTGAATTAATTGCTTTAATTCGTGCTTGTGAATTAGCAAAAGATTTGAGAGTTACCATAATTACTGATAGCCAGTATGGGTACGGAGTTGTGCATGATTATGGACAGCTCTGGTCTCAGAGAGGCTATATGACGTCAGCAGGTTCTCCAATCAAAAATGCAGAATTTATCAGGAGATTATTGATGGCATACAGTTGCCAAAAGAAATTGCTGTAGTGAAATGTGCAGCACATCGAAAGGGTGAGGATTTCATCACCAGAGGTAATGCTTATGCAGATGAAATTGCTAAGTTTTGCGCAAGAAATGATTATGCACTCAATCGGGGGAAAAACAAAGAAAATGGTTCAGGTTCATTGATGCTAACATCTGTTGTTGAGACATGGCAAGAAATTAGGGACTTGCAAAATGAAGCTGAAGATGAAGAGAAAGACACATGGTTGAAAGCAGAATGTAGGCCACGAGATGAGGATGGAGTTTGGACTTACAAAGATGGCAGAGTAGTTTTACCAAATTGCATGATTGCTGACATGGCCAGAATGTATCATGGTCCTGGTCATATTGGAAGAGATTCTATGATTAGACTTTTTAAAGAGACCTTGTTCAATACCAAGTTTAGAACGATTGCAGAGTCTCTTTGCCAAAGGTGTTTGACTTGCCAACAAATGAACCCAAACAGGAAATCAGTTGTGGGAACAGGAGTCATAGGTCGGGAGGGTGGTCCTTTTACCAGATTACAGATGGATTTCATTGAAATGCCAATACACAACTGTTTGAAATATGTTTTGGTGATTGTATGTTTGTTTTCAAGATGGGTAGAAGCTTTTCCCACACGTCATTGTGATTCAACTACAGTAGCAAAATTGCTTCTTCGAGAAATAATACCAAGATACGGTTTTCCAGTCACTATTGAGAGTGATGGAGGGGGACATTTTGATAACAAACTGATGAAATTGATCTGTGAAGCATTACACATTGAGCAGAAAATACATTGTGCATACAGACCAGAGGCATCTGGAGTAGTTGAGCAGATTAATGGAACGATTAAAAACAGAATTGGAAAAATGTGTCTTGATACTGGTGTGAAGTGGACAGATGCTCTTCCACTTGTTCTGATGACTTTAAGAAGTACACCAGATAAAAAGACAGGTCTGAGTCCTCACGAAATCCTTATGGGCAGAGTCATGAGACAAGCTTTTGTACCAGTAGGAAAACTGTTAAGCATTAATGACAGTGCGATTTTGGAATATTGTAAACGGCTATCTGACGTAGTGACTTCTGTGTCTAATCAGGTGGGAACTGAAGTACAATCAAAGGACAAAGTGCAGACACATGATCTGAGACCTGGGGACTGGGTCAGAACAAAAGTTCACCGAAGAAGGAACTGCTTGGTCCCGAGGTGGCAGAAACCGAGGCAGGTGATCCTTGTAACAACAAATGCAGTGAAGTGTAGAGGATTGAAAAGGTGGATACATCCAAGTCACACTATTCCAATACCTACACCTGAAAATTCTGATGAAGAGAGTGATACGACAGATGATTCAGATTCTGAGGAAGAAATAGAAAGAAATCCAGATATTGAAGATCGGCAGAGAGGTCGACATCTGGAAAAGTCATCTGTGAATGGAGATTTGATTGGAAAAGACTTGAAGATTATTGAAATAGATTCTGAAGATGAAAATAATTTGCTAGACAAAGAATCAGCAGAAGAGGCAAATGAGGAAACAGGTGAAGTAAAAGAACCTGATCAAGATACAAGAAAAGAAAAAGAAACAACAGAAGAGTCTGATCAAGTTCAGAAGCAAGACCAGGAGAGTATCGAAAGGCAGAAAACAAGCTCTGAAAGCAGGAACAAGAAGTCCGGATCTGGGAAGTTAAAGGTCATTGAAGAATTGGAGGAAGACGAATTACCGAGTACCAGTGATGGGAGAAAGAGTGCTGTTCCTAACGGAGTGAGACTGCCGATTAGAAAAGATCCTGGGATAACAATTGAAATTTCTGACAGTGACTCTGGAGAGAGTGATGAAGAGTGTCAGAGGGAAAGAGTGAAGAAAAGATCGTGGAAAACAGAATCTAATGTGTCTGAGCCAAAAAGAAAAATCTTGAGAAAAGGAGAGACCTGGTCAACTGAAAATGGAGGATTGAGGGTCAGGTTAGCGAAGAGATCGAAGGAGCAGGTGAATGAGATAACGAGTCAGGAGGATCCTGAAAGGAAGGCTGAGAAAGGAAAGAAAATAGAAGTGATTTCTAGAAAGACAAAAAGAGTTTTGAAACCGAATCAGAAATACAAGTCTCCTGATTGGGCTTATATAATAATCCCACCTGTAATTGAGATAAATAGTAGCAGTCAGGAAGAAATTGAGGACAATAGTGACAACGATTAAAATACTAACCTGTTACAATTTAGGATTAAGTTTAGGTCTCTGTTCTTGGCTTAAGGCTGAAGAAATTGTGTTAGGTGACACAAGGTCGAAGAAATTGTATTTAGTTGGAGAATAACTTGTGACGCAAGGTCGAAGAAAAATTGTGAGAGGGTTTTAAAAAATTTTTTTTTAAAAAGGGGGGTGTTAGGTTTTAGAAATTTTAAAAATGTTGTTTTCTCTTTTTTGTAAATAAGGCTTAAAAAAATAAATTAAAAAAAAGATGCCTTTTGTAATGACGCGTGGTACTTCAAAATGTTCCATTTTCAAGAAATGCTGTAAGATGACTCTGGTGTGTGTGCTCATATTAATTCTGCTCTGGTTAGTTTTAGCTGTCATCTTTCCTTTCGGGATCGATAAGGAGAGGTACAAGGTCAATATGACAAGCAAAGCTTCAGTTAGTCAAGACAAACATATTGCAACACACAAAGCTAACAAGGTTATTGATCACAGACCAGATGTTCATCAGGACAGGTCTGTGGGTGATTTTTCTAGCAATACATTTTCAAGGCTTTTGGGAGAGTACGTTAAGGTCATGAGTGTCAAAGATTGCTATATCTGCGTGAAGTTGCCTGCTTCTGTTTCTGAGGGAGTGACATACAATATGCTTCCTCTTACTTATGGCATAACTTGCAGTGTGATAGCTAGTTTATTTTACCAAACTGGTCGTTTGGAGTATTATTATTCCAACTATGACGAGATTTTTGCTAACCTGAAAATAGAGAATACTTTAAATAAACATAAAAAAGCTAAACAGATGAGGGAATTCTTTTTAGTCACTAATGAACTCACTTATGAGTACGCTTATAGAAATAACCTAACTTGCAAATTGAGAGCTGAGGAAAAGACTTTCCTGAATCTTGTTGAGGAGAGAGGGTGATTTATAAAAGAAATGAGATGGTCAAACAGACCAAATCGAAGTTTTGGCAGAGGGAGGATGATAAGCTTAATGGCAAGTCCTTTGACAATGTTGCAATTCACATAGATAAACCAATTAGTGGCAAGCTTTGCATTAGAGACAATACTCTTTTTGATAATTATTTTGTAGGAGCCAGCAATTGTGAGGATACTTACCAAATCATGGGGGGTTGGGGATTCAAAGGTGGCAAGGATCCAATTTGTCCTGGGATTTATTTTGTCTGCGGAGATAAAGCTTATTATAATCTCCCGGATCACTGGCATGGGATATGTTTTGTTGGTCTAGTTTTTCCGAAAATTTTTCATGTTGACAGAAATGCAGAAGGTTCTTTTGAAATCAGTAGCCATGCAAACAGGTATAGAAGAAAAAGTTTCTCAGAAATTTTGGGAGACATCTTTGAGGCAGTGATACCTTTAGTAGGTATAACCCTGAATGCAGGAAGAATCAGAAAATTGTCCACAATTGTTGACAGATTGTCCACTGACACAGCAGGTGGTTTCCAGTTAGTGGATGTTGAGGTCATTGCGGTCAGATCGATGGTGATGCAAAATCGCCTTGCTTTAGACATACTCCTAGCAAAAGAGGGAGGAGTCTGTGGCATTTTACATGTACAGCACTGCTGTACCTACATTCCAGATGAGAGTAAGAATATTGAAATGTACATTAGAAACATTACAGAGATGCACTCAGAAATAGCCCCCTTAGAAGAGGATGATTTTTCAGAACGTCTTTCAAAAAGATTCCAAGCTATTAAAACCTGGTTTCAAGAAATTGGTGGTTCAGTTCTTGGCAAGATTCTAACACCTTTGTTTGTGATAATTTTTGTGATAGTTTTGACAAAGATCAGTTGCATGTTACACAAGAGAAAGAAGCATATGAGGGAAAAGAAGAGAATTTACAAAATCAAGCAGGAACAAGAGAGGGAGGTAGAGATTGAGGAGTTACGCAGAGCTCAATATGACAGTTGCAAGGATTTTGCTGAAACAAATCTTTAGATAATACTAACAGAGTGAAATTGAACCATTTTCGTTTAAGATAAAATTTACCAAATTTTTGGGTGTGGTGTGGTGATTTGTTAATCACCAGATGAGGGAGTTGATGGAGCGAGGTTCAGAAATGTTTTTCATTTCAACTCGTGAACTCACACTTCCATAAATAAAAATAATAAGGCTAACAATTGTACTGTATGTGTATTAATTCAACCTAGTTTTAAGTTACAATACACGTGAATACATATGGGGTACTAACATGTGTGCTCATAATCGTGCATTATGTTGCATTTCCTTGTTTGTGAAAATAATAAAATTAATCGTGTCTATTGTCATGTCAAAAATTAACTGCAGCTGTTTAGAATAAATGGCATGTGCTTATTTTGCTTCCCTGTCTATGTGGTGTCACTCTATTCTCTATAGGTGCATAAAGAACCCTGCTGGATTAAACGAAGAATGGTAGATATAAAATGCTGCTTTATTTGTGCATTACAGCTAGGTAATTTAGACTAATGGGTTAATCATTAGCTATGGAGGGTGGCAACAGAACAAACGATATTACTCGCATTAATTATTCTTTTGTGTTTGTTTATATGATAGTTAATGAAAAAGGTTTTGGGCCTAGTGAATTTCCGTGTTTGCAAAAATCTGCTTGGAGCCAGAGTGAGTCCATGATGGCAACAGTTTTCTCCTGCCTGAAAAGCTTGTCGTGCTGAGATGACATTCTCTTAGCTGAACAAGGCCAAGGCCAGGAACCGGCAAAAGGCTTGTAACAACCACGTATCCGAGGAAGCCAAAAACTTTACTTGCATAGAATGTTGCGAACTGGAGGAAGCTGCTTTGTCGAAAACCAGAGACAATGGTCTCTAAGAACGATGATGGAACTGTGATTCTAAAATATGGTGACACGTCGCCTGTCACTTCTGGACCAATGGGACTCCGATTTCAGCAGAGAAAAATAAAATTTTTAGATTAGCTTAGCGTAGAAAGGTATAAAAACTCTTGCCCTGTGGTAGAGTTATACTTCTCCTTGCAGACCTTTTGATGAGGGCGTTATGCTGTTGGACTTCTTCTGGAACACGTAAGAACCCTCAAAGACTTTACTCTTTAATTCTTCTTTATAGTTAGCATTAGTTAGGAACTTAGGTTTTGAAAAATGCCAAACTGATAATTCTCATTTGCAATAATATTTTTTGATTCATAATAAAATTGTCATAACTATTTGCAATGATTCAAATAAAGATGCTTTAATAAAATATCTAATACATTTTCCAAATGAGTAGCTAATAAAATCTTACTTTGGAAAACAAGCTGGTCTTGTTATTTCATGGGTATAGGTTACTTATAGTTAGATCTTATCGCCACAGTGGCTTAATTAGCTTGTAGGATTGTAAAGTGTGATGAATTCATTTACCATGGTTGTATATAAATGTATATAATTTTGTGAATAGGTTAATTAGGTCACATGATCCAGTTGGTTATAATATGTCATGTTAGATTTATGGGCCTTATGAGTGTTTATTGATTGATGGTGTATATAGTGAAGTTGAGTAGTGTAGCTTATGAAATATTTCCTATAGCCCGCTGGATCAACTGTGTGATGGGAGCCGATATCGTGTGTCACACAGCGGCACCATCTGGATCGATAGGTATGCCCACACACCCCAATGCCAATCGCTGCCCCGCCATGACATCTGCTCTTCTTACAGTGTCGCATGGTACACAGGGTGCAGCAGATGCAGTACCGCCAGGGCAGATGGCAGCAAGATACACCCCATTCTGGCTCTGTATTTTACTGTGCTGCCAGTGGATGGGAGGGACCAATTTGCTTTGCTTTCACCAGGGCCCATGGAGCTTTTGCTGTGTAAGTGACGTCACCTCCATGGTTCTCTGACTCCGAGTTTCCTTTTCACAGATAAGATCGTGTTTTCATCTGTTTCATGAATGAGTAGTTCCACAATCTGTTATTGTTTGCGTCTGGCGATGGAGGCTTTTATGTCTCAGTCCAGGCTCTTCACTAGTTTGCTTGCTCCCTACCTGCATGCCTCATCACTCATCGGTTTCTGCTGCCATCAGCCGCGGCGGTGTTGCATCTCCGCTCAGGTGATTGGCAGCTTCGATACAATGGACATGTTCACATCGTTTAATGATATTTCATGCTGTGAAAATGCTACCACTTCTCTGGGGGGTTCAAACAGTTTACACATTGATCCTGGCAGGGGAAGGGGAGAAGTCGGGGTGGCAGAGTCATCCGAACCGTACCTGGATTTCTTAGTACACACTTGGCTCGGGTGTTTTTTCTGAATGCATCGGGCCGCTAAATTATTTTTTAAAAAAGACTACTGTTAATTTTACATATATTTTTGCACCCGATGTGGACCTAGCTCTTGGCACAGAAAGTTAGCCCTCTGTTCTGAACGCCGCAGTTCAAGTGCGTCTCTCCACCCTACTATGGTAGGAAGATCACATTGCTCACTGTCAATAGTGACAATATGTTCTCAATTCCGCTGTTGGGTTTAGAAGGCACTGTAAAATAGGTCATGGGGGCATTGCTCCACCACCAACAAGCCTCTATATTTTAAAATGGTGTCCAAAATGCGCTCCTTTTTGATCTGGTCAGTCCCAGCTAATAGTTGTTGAGGCATGCCTGCCCCCCTCTCTTCCTCCCCCCCTGCTCTGCCACATAACCTCCTTCTCCCTCCCAAAACAAAAGGTTGCTGGGCCTGCAGCCGATGTTCTGGGGTGTTTTCACACCCCTTAATGGACATCGCTGCTTGAACTGTTCGAACAATTAAAACATTGCGCGACAACCGCTGTGAGGGGTGCTGGAGGGTCTCTGCAGACACGGCGCTCTTAGCTGCACTTATTCAGCAGTTTCTGATCTCTTTTGGCAGCCCCTGTCCACCTCTGCATCGGATTTCATAGTGGAGCACAGAGGCGGCATGATTATTTTGTAAGTATTTTCCAGTTTTTATAAATAAATACAGACAAAAACCAAAAAGGTTTCCGTCTGTATTTATATGTAAAAATCAGTTTAAAGGGAAGCCTTAATTATAATTCAATATTGTCGCCCAGTGTTTCTCTAAGGTTGTTTAGCCTTCCTATAGTAAAAATAGCTTTTAGGTGCTAGAAACCATAAGGACATTTTATCTTAAATTTCTACATGTCCGACTTTTAAATACCATGTACCCTGTCTGGTAGCATACAAGGCGCTACCTGGATGTGACATATATATAAATATTTAAATGGGAAATTTTCTCCTGCCAAAAATTATCTTTGTCAGGTAGAGCTGCAGGATTAAGCTGCAGCTCCCAAGCTGCAGTGGCAGGTTTTGAGTTAAGTTTGCCTCATCACACTAGTGAATGGCACAGTAGTGCTGCATTCAGCTGATTCAGCATTTAATTTTCCATGTCAAATGTATCTTTTGGGTTTGATATCCTATGGACCTATAGGAAAGCTAAATATGCAATTAGTTGTTTGCCCATTGGACATGCCAGAGCTCATGCTCTGGGCCTGGTTAGCAGTATCCCCATGCACAGAGTAAAAAACAACACTTTCAGTCCACATAAAATGGGAGTGATCACTTAAAAAGAGGCATTTCCTCACACAAACACATGGTACATTGGCTTTGCTTTAATCTTATAAATCAGCACTAGCTTGGTTAGCTATTGAATGTTTTCTTCCTTCGAAGCTTGCCTTAAAGTTTTCTCATTCTCTAGCACATTCTAGTAAACCTTCTAGAGGGCATTATCATTGAGATAATTGCCCCTTATTTTAGTTCTCATCCTTTGCTTATGTCTCAGGATTCATGTGGGCTTATAACATTTAATGTGCTTTAGAACTCTCACTAATGCTATAGTAAGAATGTATTCATAAATCATACACTCCTTAGAGAAGGTTGGATTATTTTACCCCAAAACAGTGCATATGTTAAAAGGCTTTAATTACTCCTCTCTACACCTATATTCTAATAAAATGGCACTATGGATCTGCAATGGACTGGATTGATCAAAGGAGTCTGGCGAGGCAGCTACAAACCCTGCTATACCTTGCTCAGAAATAAATCCTCCTCTGCACAATAAACATATATACATATGCCATTATATATCTTCAAAGTTCTACCGGAGTGTAGTCCAATTTTCTGATTATCATTAGGAGTGTCATAGACATTAATTTCATGATCAAGCAAATATATTATGCATTGGGAAAGCGGGCTTATAACTAAGGGCTTGTCTACTCTGACAGAAAAACAATAGCTATACTCTGGTAGACAGGGCTAGCTATTTAAGTTTAACCAGTCTTGATTTGAAGAACACTGACCACCTACTACAAATTTCTCATTAAAGTCAATTCTACTTGCTTTCCTCCTCTCAAGGGTACGGCATTTTAGCGATAGAAACCATTATATTTTTTGTCTCATTGTCAAAAAAGAAGGTCAGAGACCTACTTATGGAATTATAATTCAGCTCTCAGTCTGCCACTTCTCTGTCAACTGATATTGCATTAAACTAAGGGCCTGTTTTAGAGTTCAGTACATGCGTTATTTCATTTTAAATGTGACAGATATCCCATCAACCGTATTACAAATGACATTTGAAGTAGTAAGTTCGGCGGGAAATTCATCAAGTTTTCTAAACTCTAAATCATGTCATGTTGCTGTCTTTTTTGTTCTGTGTTTAGACTTATTGAAAGTGCATAGAGGACATGAAATGTAAATGGATTTACACCTTCCTTCCATTGTTCTCTACCTAAAGGCATTGCTTACATCAAAGTTAACCCATCCAAATATTGGAAGTGAGAACACATAGCACTTGACACACAAGGCATCCTAGGTTTGACCTCTAGTTCAAAGCTCAGCCCCCACACAGTATCATGTTTGCCCCGAAGGTGGACCAGAAAGTAAAACTGTAAAAACTACAGAAATTAAACATCCTTATGCTCACCCACGCTTCACTATTACATATCCACTTAATTCTTTTCTTTACCATGATATTAAAATCAAATCAAATCAATCTTTATTCGGTTAAAACTATAAAATAGCTCATACATAAAATCAACATTACATTGCATCACAGCAATTTGTTTCCAGTTACAAATTACATATCCTTGCAGTATTTCAAACATAAAAGCACCCTCCTCAGGAATTAAGACATAAAGTGCATTATGCAGATGAAAACACAGAGAATTCAGACAAGTACGAAATTTCCCTCAACCCAAACAGCTCATCTCACAAATTGAAATTACAAAGGGCCTTGTGCAAATGTATACAATAGTATCATCTGGATGCTCATGATTATCACAAACTCAACCAAGCCAAACCATGTATTTGGCTAAAACCACAAAGTATATTTTGCAAATTCAAGCAAATTATATAATAGGGTAGCTCTCAATTGCCACAATGTATCAGCATAAGAATACGTATTTCCCCACTAGACTCCTCATTCACACCGCTGCAGAAATACATTGATAAATCATCATACAAATATATTCCGTATGCAAAAAACTGTAAATAAAACAAGGCAGGCCTACATCTTCTGATATTAACAGACCTTAACAGTGGAATTAAAAATTGTGTCCTAGGTGTAGAATATAGTTAACAAAAAAAAAAGTCAAAATGGACTGCACTGAGCATGAGTCACAGGTATAAGGTTAAGGGCAGATTCCGGATATACCTTTCTAGTGTATGAAACCAAAGAGTGGGCTAGATTAACCCTGATAAACTCGTTGACAGTATTAAAATGGAAAAAAGAGGTAAGGTCCTATTGAATTTGTGGTTACCAATGGGAGGTAACCATACACCCTTCTCTTTCCTATCACTGAGCTTTCTCTGCGCTTTTTGCATCTAGTTAAAAAAAATCATGTTTAGCTGGTATCAAGGAACAGTAGAATGTTCTGTGACTTATGAATGTATCAGCTTTCCCTAGCATGACAAGTTGCTATTTCAATATACCTCAGTCGGGGGATTCTATGTGCATTATCATGGCCTAACGTTCTTTTTTTCATCCAGTCTGTGATTACTACAACCGCACTTGGATCTTAATTGGTTCGGACTCTCCTTCCCTCTGATTACCTATCATCAAAATGGCCGCACACAGAAACAACAAGATTGAAGGGTCCACCCCCAGCCACTGGACACTCTTGCCCAGAGTCTAACTACCTTAGCATCACAACGGAAAGAGGACTATCAACACATATAGGGAAAGGGAAAATGAAACAACAGCTCTCCAGGCCATTCACAGTCCATAGAGATAGACATAGGACTGCATAGATATAGACATAGGACTGCCTCGCTGCCTATGAGACCCCTCTACAAAAGAGGCGGCCATCTTAGAATGACTCTTCTACAATGATGCAACACACTACCAATGATCACCCTACCTACACATCGCAGGCTAGAATCTTTCGGTAAAGTTCTCTCATCATAATCAACCTCTAGCCTACCCTCATCCTACCTTGTACCTAACTCCCTTGTGATAGTCATTAGGGCTTGAGCCTAACCAACCAGGCTGGAACCTACTCACCACCTCAGCTACTGCTTCCCCTTCCCATAGTCACCCCCCAGCCCATCACAACGGACTACTCGCACCACACTAGGAGCACTACACACACTGTAGCCTCAGAGCGTCTCCTAAACCCTGTCATAGCATGGAGCTCATGGGCACTCAGCCAAACGTTTTAAGCATAAGTTTATAAAACTTCACCCCGAAAAACCCTTCGCAGATCCCTACTTCTATATACACAACGGACACACAACCTCCGACATCATTTTCCATACAAAACTTAGGGGACAATGGAGGAAAGCATTTATAACCCTATTTGCGACCTCCTCCACTAGGAAAACCGCACATGGTCTAGTTATTTACATCCCCCCCTCCCAGCTCTTCCAAGCGACTGCAACCATCACCATCTACAATAACGGAACTGTCCTCATGCAATCCACCGACCGTAGCTTAAACCGCCTGGATAACATCTTTCCCATTATTAACGCGCAAGCATCAAAAGACCAAACTTACACCCAGGCGACCTACACAACCACTACACATTATACCCCATCGTCTTCCCCCATTGGCAGCAACCCCCTTTCGCTATCACTATCGTAATCATCATCCACCCCCACTGCTAGCCATGCCCTACCATGACACAACCACCACCCCCACCCTGACGCTACGTCCAATCAGAACACACAACACATCAATCCATCAAACACCCCCCACATCCGTGTTTCTAGATCACACCGGCCTTTAGGCACCTTGGAGAAGCAAGCCACTACCATGCCGCCTGACCCACACACGATACTATCACCCAGCACAGCGGCGGCAGCATACACAACCCTAACCAATATTGATTCCCCCTTATTCACGAGCACAGCTGCTCCCCATGACAACATCCTCCCCCCCATAAGACCACAGTCACGCTACGCTATCCCCGCCATATATTGATACCCCTGGCTCCATCATCCCCCAGCACAGCCCACCTCATCCAGTTCAGTTTCCAGAATGTAGTAAGTCTTTCCACGTCCACACCGCCCCCTGAGTACTCTAGAGACTCAGACTCAGTCACACTCCCCTAACCCTCATCCCACCATCTACTTCTTCAGTTCAACCGCCCACATACACAACTCCTCCTGCTACATACACCCCCCAATTTAGTTCATCTCCCTCAGCTCTGCTTGCAAGCCAGCCACTCATTTCCACCATTCACCCATCTATACCCGCAATACCCCACTCCACTCCACCCATACCGGCTCCAGACCATAAGCTTGACCAGGGAACAATGCACCCATCCAGAGCCTTAGCACAGCCGACAGCCTTACTCATAACCACGCCAGACCCCAGACTTGATGATATCATGATCTCAATAAATCATATCAAGAATGAACTCCTAGCATTTAAAGAACTGGCATCGAAACTACCATGGTTCACCAGAACTATAAAACAGCCTAAAGCAAGTGAGCCCAGCAAGTTCCCAACAGCCACCTCAAAACCTATATTACCCATATGGAAATCTATTCCCTCTCGTAATAAATCAACCCGCCCAATCTGAAGCACCAATCCGCTCTCAGATAACGCTCTGCTTGCTTTACTTCACTAATATGAACCCGCCCTCCTGAACCCTATCCTGGCCTCCCGATGACTATCCCAATTATCCCTCTCAACCCACACAGGACTAGTAAACATAACTCCAGAGGAGTCACGGACAACAATCTAAGAAGAGTCCCCATCACCCAGGAACAAACGCCCTGCCGTATCACGCCCCGTCTCAAATGCATCCTTTTAAACTGTAGATCAGCCGTTAGACACGCAGCTGACATAGCTGACCTCATTCTCACGCAAGAACCAGACCTGAAATTATTAATTGAAACCTGGCTAAAGGAACCCTCATCACCAATCATTGACATTCTAGTACCCCCTAACTATGACATCATCAGACTGGAAAGAACCGATAAGACAGGGGGTGGCATCGCCTGTACACACCGGAGCAATATCTCAGTTAACAGATCAATTTCACCTGTATTTCCTTCCTGCCAATACATCTGTCTCAACATCACCAGTAATAGCAACCCATTATGCTCCTTACACACCATATATCATCCGCTAGGCGATAACCTAGCCTTCTCTGAGCACCTCATGGATATGATATCAACAAACGCCGGTCGCCAGAATACCCACATATTCCTTGGAGACTTCAATCTCCACTGGGACGACCATAATGAAGCAGTGGTCAATAGTCTCAAAAACTTTTTAGACGACCTAGACCTAACCCAAATTTGCAACAGCCCTACACACAACAAATGTGCAATCCTGGATTTAATAATCTCTAAAAGAGACAGCATTCTGATGAAGTCAATCCAACCCTGTGACTGGTCAGACCACCACATCATTACCTTCTTTATCAAGGAAACTGTGAAATTGAACCCGGTTCAAGCCACAAGACCTAAAATCTGGAAAAGAGACCTGAAAAAAATTAACCCTAACACCTTACCCTCACCCAGGTACAATTTACTTCTTCCCCCTGCAGGAACTTCCAAAGTCAACGACCTCACTAATCCCTACCTTAGCTCCATGACCACGATAATGAACGAGGTAGCCCCACTGCAACTAAAGAGAGCCTCCATAAAATACTCTAAGCCTTGGTACAATCGCATACTCAACGAAGATAGACGCTCTCTCCGAGCCTCTGAACGCACCTTGAGATCAGCTCTATCCGCCGTCCGACTTCTTCAGCCACCAACTTGATCAAGCAAGAAATCGTCCAAAGAAACTCTTCAATCTGATCAAATCCCTATCCAAGGATGCTCCCCAACGACTGTGGCCGTCGTCTCCACCATACCTATAATGCGTATATTATTTCATCGGCCACGAGCCTCCAAATCCTCGTTCTTGATCGCCACCTCTTTCAGTATTTTTTCAACTCGTTCTAGACTCTTGAGGGATTTGGTGGCATTATCTTCTAAATCCGATATCCTGGATTCCGCCACATCCAGGCGTCGGTCGTGGGCCTGCACCTTGGAACCTATATCTGTGATTTTCTGTTCGAGATTGTCAAAGCGGGTATCCAAAGCCTTGAACCCCGCTCGCATTTCGCCCAACATGGCGGCAACCATGGACATGGCATCTACTGTGGCCGCAGTCGCGGTAGTCCCAGTCGAAGAACCAGGCGGAGCGTCGGCCGCAAGTAGGGGGGTCTTGTCAAAGCTCAACTTCCTCTGATTCGGGTCTCTCTTCCCCATGGCCAGTTCGATGGCGAATATACTGCGCACTGAATCAATGAGTGGTATCAAGCCGTGAGGCAGCGTGCGGCGCAGGAGTCACAGTGCCAGCCGGAAGGGCGATGATGTTTAGAAAGATTCACGAAGATGGCGTCTCTCCGATTGGATGCTATCTGTGTAGAATAGACCGAGCCAGGTAAAACGTTACCAGGGACCCGGGGGCTATCTGCAGCGAAGCTCAAGCCAGTGCGTCACATCCACCTGCCCCTTTACGATGCCTCTAATGGGCTGTGGGTGACGTCTATGCTTCCCCCGCTGTATACAATTGGGGTAGGCGCCCACTGACAGGAGCCAGAAGTGCGTGAATAGTGGGGGGAGTGTGTGGTATCTGGTGTGTCTCCCTCAGGCGGGGCCGCAGTAATCAGCCGGATGCACCTCCCGTGGCCTCCACCACCACAGCCCGCCACCCCGGCAGCAACCAAGCAAGCCCCCCCGCCCGCCGCGCGGCGACCGCCGCCAGCCCGCAAATCGAGGCCCCGGCCTCCAAACGCGTCTAGGCCCGAAGGCCCCGACCCCGCGCAAGAGCCCGACGCCCCCACCCAGGAGCCAGCGGAGGCCCGGCGACCGGCACGAGAGCGCGCCGGCAGCCTGCTAAGGGGTAGGGGACTCGGCAGGGAAGCCCAGCGCAGCACTCACCGGCCAACCTTGCGCAGTTAGGGAAGATTTCTCCGAGGCCCGAGGCCTCCAGTCCCCTCCGCCGTACACACCGCAATTCTCAACCCCCAGGGCCCCGGGTCTGTCCAGCTGTGAGGGGCGTCGTTACATCTCGGATCCGCTTTTGATGTGGGCGGATCACTTCTCAAACGCTGTCCCTGGGTGCCCTCATGGCGAACTTCACGTCGAGGCAGCCATTTCGGTCGCCTCCGTGGCCACGCCCCCTGAACCAAATAAACTTAACATATTCTTATCATTTATTATCTCTGAAATCGGCAGTCCTAGATTCTTGCCTTTTTTAGTAGCCCCAAACAGGGCATCCCAGTAATAAAAGGTCTTTGGACACTTTGTTCACCTGCACATCCCCCATACAGGTATTAGATTCATCACTAACATTCAAGGGCATAGTACAGCTTGATAAGTCCAAAGAAATGACCGCTGACTGATCACCCTTTACACCAGGCCGCGTCTTCCATTGAGACTCCTCCTTTATGTACTCATTAGTTGGGTTAGCATGAACTTGGGCATTGACTACCATTTTGTGTGTCGATATTTTCACCACAGATACATCTTGGCTTGATTGCACTTGTTGTATAGATTGTATAGGGGTGAGTACTTGATTTCCACTGACTCTCAGCTCCTCGGAAGGTATAGAGTTCTCAAATTCGGCTTGGTCTTTATTCACAGTTTCCAATACGAGGGGTAAATTGACATCACCCTTCTGCATAAAGAAATCCTTAATACTAAGCTGGGAATAGTTGGGCCCTCCTCCTATAGAGGATGGGGAACTAATTAGCCCATACCCTTCATAGTAGCCCCCGGGCTTGAGTTTGGGCTTGACCCAGTTCTTTCAGGAACACTCTCGTCGCCTGTCTCAATCATCTCTTGGGAATTTCTTTTTAGAGTGAGTTAGGTTTTTTCCTAGCTGCTCTTTGCCTTTTTTGTAGCTGTTCTTGAAAGGACCGTTGCACTTGACCTCTCATGCGTTCAGATCTCATAGTGCAATTTCAAGTCGTCAGAGAACACACAACAGAACCTTGAAGAGGTTCTCGATTTCCGACTTGCTCCCCTGCATACAGTTACACCCCTTGAAGACTGCAAAAATCCAAAAGTTCTGCTAGGAGAACTTTTCAATTTGTACAAGCATTATCTCCTATGGCACCACTTGAAAACTAAAAAATTCCAAAAGTTCATTTAGGAGAGGAGATTTTCAATTTGTACAAGCGCTGTTTCCTTGTTGGAATGATTTCTATGCTATAACCGCTTTGATATAGTGACTCTCTAGGTGGCAATGTACAGCTATGCTAAAACAAGTTCAAGCATAATCAAGCGGGCAGCTAAACATAACAGCTCCACAGCTCTTAACCCCTTGCCTTGCTTTGGTGCACCATGTGGCACACCTCCTGCCTCCGTTGAGCTTTCAGCCAAGGGCCTCTGAATTGTATGCTCACTGCTCAGGGCACGATCCCTCTAGCTGAGGCAGCAGGGCTCGGCTACAACGAGCCGTCTGCCTCTCCGCCTCTCCGCTGTTCAGCTGAATCAGCGTCCACCATGCACAGCCCTCTAGTTGAGGCAGCGGGGGCTGCCAAACCGCCCGCAAGCCTCCCACAATCCGCCATGAGCCGTCTGCCGTACTGCTCAGCTGTACAGCTACACCGCGATGGATAGCGCTGCTGTCAGCAGCAGCGGTAGCGGTGATAACTGTGACAGCGGGCGCGGCAAAAATCTGCAACTGAAAACTGGCAAAAGCCGAAGTAGAAGACAGCAGAAAGCGGCTGGAGGACGATAGAGCCCAACCTCTACAGCAACAGCACCAGCAACAGCCACAGGCAGTAACTCCTCCTCTTCCGGGCAGCAGCACCCTGCTTCTTTAGGGAATGTTTGTTGGCAAGAAATTGATAAATCTGCCTACACGGTTAAATGGAGAGCTTATATTTTTACTGCCTTATGAGATATTGGCCTGCAAATTGAACTGTCAGTTCTGAAAATGCCCAACTATAAATTAATTTCAAAAAAGCATATTAAAGTTGAATTGTTTAAATTGGATAAAATTGCCTTAGCTGAGAGAAACTATGCATGGTACGTGACCAATTCATACCAATCCCCTCGTGTTCAGCAGTATTTAAATGTTTTCTTTTCTATAAAGTTTAAAAAAATGTTTTTAAGGCTACATATGGGTATAAACCCAACAAAGGGGGGCACTCGATCTTGGATCAAACAGTGGCCGGATTCTAATTGTAGATTTTGAAGATGGCCTCAGGAAACTCTTGTACATATAATATGTGTATGCCCGAAGCTGATTAATGTTAGACGTTTAGTTTTGAGACCTTATTTTCTGATGAGTGGAATCAGATCGGACCGACAGGCATTAATCATGTCATTGTCTGGTGAATCGGTTCCATTACTATGTCAACTGGTAACATTTGTAATGGCAGTTGAAAAATGTCTAATATAGGGCAGATCCCCCTCTATTTTTATGGGCCTGGTTCTATTAGTTTTAACGGCTTATACATTTTATTACTTAATCATTTTTGTTGGAACGTTGTTAATTTGAAATGTAACAATAGCTGGGTTGTCATCGCAGCAAACTGATGCATTTTTTGCACATTAGCACTTTGAAAGGAAGGGGAAATTAATGTTTATTGGTCCGAATATTTCTCTGCTATATCCATAGAAATAGTATGTAAAGCACACCTTCACTTTAAAATGTAAATTGTGCAATAATATTCTGTGATTAATGATGCAAGGTAGCTAGATTTGGGCTTATTGATAATTTTTTTAATTGTATTTATGGGACAGTTTTTGTATTATGTGATGAGATGATGTTTTGTTTGTAATGTAAATGGGTTTTTCTTGGAGATATAAGATGTTGGGATTGGAATGATTTTAATTATTCAAGCAATAAAGATTATATACACACACATTTGTTTAACTGATAAATATGTACTCATACTTAAATGTCTGCCAGGTGTCAGTGCTGTGAACGCCTGCAGAAGATACATCAGTGCACTTATAATGAAAATATGCCAATTTTAGTATCAACTTTGTGCATATCTAGTGCTGTTAAAGACTCTACTAAAATTTCTTTCTTTTCTAACCCCCTTATCAATCAAGTAGATAAGTACACTTTTATTGTGTATAGTTAATTAAAACCATTACAATATTGTATTATAAATCATCATTTTTGTTGAAACATCCCTATTTGCAAGAGAGAAAAGAATTTGTATTGTGTCTAAATAAATAAAAAAATTAGAATTATGCATCAGTTGTATCCAAACTTTCCTGTTTGAGAGAGAAAGAAAATCAGTATTCAGATTAATGATCAGCATTAATCATCTTCAATTTCATATCTGAATTCATGTGCAAAAACTACAAATATAAACTGGATGTTACGACTGCAGGAATGTTCAAGATCGACTTGATGCTAATTGTACAAGGTAGTACCATATATTAAAGGTCCTCGATTTCATGACTTTAGTAGTGTGCAAAATACAGAAAGTGCTTTTCACTGGGACAATGATAGTGTTCAGAGTTCTTGCGCAAATGGGCTTGAGACTTATAGTGTGATGTACAACATGGTTGTTAGTATCTGAATAGGTTTTCGACATCAGAGTCCTGTCAATAATCATGCATTATAGTTCCATATTCGCCATTTCGTAACTGCCATCAGTATTTCAAGTGTGCAACATGTGTGAGTGCGATATAGCAGTCATAATCTGTTAGTGCTATTTGTTTGCTTTTTGTAACAATATGCTGACTTTATGCAAAAATCTGGGAGCCCTGCACGAAATCTGGAGCAACTGGCTGTTTAGAAGTGACATTACTGTCGATCGACATGATCTAACTTGGAGAGAGCGGAATGCGTGAAGTAAATATTGCCGACTCAGAATATTCACCGCTGGGCAAATACACAAGAAAGGTAGAATTGTTTCTTCCGCCTGGTCGCAGTCTATACCGCTTTGTTGGCCATGGTTGTTTCCAACTTGGGACCTGGACTTTTGAGCTAAAAGCGCACAGTCCAATCAAAAGTAACAAGTGCTGGACTGATGGAGTTATGTGTTGGATGAGGTACAGCTGAGGCGCTCGAATCTCGTATGAAGATAAGACCATCCAGCCGTGTTTTTTCTTGCTTTTGCAGCTTTATCCATTAGCCAGGCTCTTTGTTTTGTTGCGTTGTCGACTATTTTTTTAATGCATTGAACCTGTGATTGGTAGCCCATACATCGTGCATACTGAGCATTATCAAGGCTTGATCGAGTACAGTTGGCTAGTCATAGTCACATACTTTATTCGGTTATACGAATAGCAAACCATAAAAGCAGTCTTTCAACATTAAAAGAAATACAATTATATAGTTAAAAATATGTACATTTACACCTGTACAGATAAAAAAGATCACTCAATTATTTATTATTACAAAACAGTTTAAAAAAGGCTTTCATCCCAGGTATGGGGGCTTAAAGCTAAAATGTAATTAATAACATAAGTTTTGTACACAGATCTGTTAATATGGGAGGCTTTTTCGCAATCTGAATGCATTTTTTAAGAAACCAACCACAAATAAAGTGCTTTCTGGGCTCAACATCTGCAGGAAGCAAAGTGCAGGTCGGGCCTGGGTAAAATTATTTTTTTTTAACAGCGGCTTTAAAAAAAGTCTACGGGGAACACCATAATATTGACAAAAGAACATGAAGTGCATTAAGTCCTGTGGAGATGAAGCATCACAGCCACAGGGCGGCAGAACCTGTCCTTTGTGACTTCCCTTTGGAGCGGTGAGCAGAAGGTGGAAATAGCTAAACCTGAATTTGGTTAACAGACACTGCTCATGGGATGAAATAGGCCATGTTAAATAAGGTTCCAACACTGGGACGGTTTTGAGTAACATAAAGTTACAAACACTAGGTTTAGCTAAATCTACCACTTCTCTGTTAAATTTTTGCATAGGGAAAAAGTTTTCTTAACATAGGCCAAGTCCTCAATAGTAATCGTTTTGGGCCGTAAAAAGATATCCAATGGACCAAGATCATTAAAGCAGGATTTTAAGTATTTCAGCCAGGGGATTTTGAGCATATTATCCAGGGTCAGGGCCTCTTTAAGTAGCTGATGGTTGAGATCGTTGTTTAACCAGCATTTCATCAAAAAAAGCAGAGGGCGCAAGGCTAACGTATCGCCAATAAAAGGGAGCCCCGTTTCCTCATGAGTGATTAAATTTGAGGTGCCCTTTCGAACTCCCAGTAGTTGTTGGCTTGGATGGCCTCCACTGCTGTGTATCCCCATAGCTCGCAGCCATAGCTGCCAATCGCAACACTTTTTGCCTGATACAGCTTCAGCATTGCAGCAATTGGAGGCTTACCCATTTTGCTCGCAAAGCTGAATATGGCTATATTCGCCCGTATGATCTCTCCTCTTTTCTTCTCGACTAATGGGGCCCAACTTAGGTGATCATCAAACAAAATTCCCAAATATGAGAAGGTTGTTGTGATGGGCACTTTCACGTTGTTTATCGTGAAGGGATTGATACGTTTCGGACAAGTCCCGACCTGTAGTATAAAAGATTTGGAATTATTTATAGCTAAATCCCGTTCAGCCATAAAACTGAGGAAGGCGTTCGGTAGAGATTGCAGACCTCTGGCAGTTCTGGCAGGAGAACTGCATCGTCCGCATTAAGGAGGACGGGAAGGCCCCTACGCCCTACATAGGGAAAATCCACCCCGGTATCGATTAGAAACTTCTCTAGCTTGTTAATGTTTAGATTAAAAAGGAATGGCGCCAAAATGCACCCTTGCCTTACTCCCCGGGTAATAGTAAAATCCATCGATACTCCAAGATCGTGTGCAAATCTGATACTTGCTCGCGTGTCCCTGTGTAAATCCCTTAGGAAGTTAACAAGAATGACATCCACTCCCATGGCGTCCATGGACTGCTGCAGTTTCCCCCGGTTGACGCAGCCAAAAGCGGAGGAAAGGTCCATGAGCGCCATGTAGATGGCACCCTTGCGAGCTACAGTGTACTTCCCCAGGAGCATATACAGGTTGAGACATTGGGCCAGGGTAGAGTGCCCTGGGCGAAACCCATACTGGATGTCAGAAATAACTTTGTTTTCTTTAGCCCAAGTGGTCAATCTGTTTAGAACTACCCCTCCTACTACCTTGACTACAGAATCAATAAGGGAGATTGGTCTGTAGCAGCTTGTGCTGCTCTGGTCTCCCTTTTTGAAAACAGGTACGTTCGTGGAGAAGCCCCACGATTCTGGGCAACCTTTCAATACTGCTGCGTTAAGCACAGCCGTAAGGACTGGGGTCCAGAGAGGTTGGTTTGATTTAAAAAGATCTGGGGGCAGGCCGTCCGGACCTGGAGCCTTGTTACAGGTCAGACCGGAAATACCTTTCTCAACCTCGCACATTGTGAATGGAGACAATGTTTCATTACTGTCTACCGGTGCCGGTTATATCTTTAACGGTGCTAGTAAATATGGACTCGAAATGATGTGTAGTGTAGTTCCTATATTCCCAATAGGCTCTGCGCATTGGAATAACATAAACGATAGTTTAGACGTAGGACTGAGGTCGACTAGGTCTCTATTGAATATGTTAGACCTAATTATGAATGCCAGCTAGCTCAGAGGTCACTAGAAACTTTCTCGAATAAACAGGAAGGAGTTAACTCTCCTGATTAGACAAGAAGGGATCAGTTTCTGACAACCGCATAAACATGACAACTTTGCTCCCCCCAGAATAAGGAGTATATCTCCAGAGTCGTGTGACAACAATAGACAGCTATTTCACTCAGTCAATCGTGCATGCTTAGTTTCACCAGGAGTGCAGAGAAATAGAGAGACGGGCGTTTTCAATAAAAGCTGTTATTTATTGAGCAGTCCTCTTTCTTATGCAAGAGAAGTGAGTTGCCACAATTGCAATACTTATCATGAAGTAAAGTGCGTACAGTAAAAGGATTATTATGAAAAAATACTGTAAAAGCATTTATATGGTTTCTGAGTCATATTATACTTAAAACGGATAAAATATATACATACATAAAATCATTGACTAAACGTACTCAACTGGTGCTTCTAAAATACGCCTACCCCAGTGTACCTGACCCAAGCCTAATACGTGGGAAGGAGTAAGTGAGCTGCAGTTTAAGTTAAGTTAGTTTTTGCCAAGAATCTGAATCAAGAATTCTCTAAGGATCTAATCAGCTCCGTACCTTGGTTTATAGAATGAAGGAGGTCTTGTATCTCTCTCTCAGGACTCGATCTCCCAGCAACCCGCAAGGGTGACTGGAAACACTGGAGCCGGATTTCTCGGCAGGAGAAAAGACAGCGTCTCTCTCAGTGCGTCAATGGGAGGGTCGGCTTCCTTCAGCACTCGCATCAGCTGGGCGTCGGGCAAGTAGATAGCCGCTCTGCTCCAAACCACCGTGTGTTTGCTTAAGGCAAATGCTGGTATATTTATACCTGAAAGGTGCTGAGTTTGACGTAAGGTTGGACATAAGACGTCACTAAGAATTACAGTTCTTTCTGGCCTCCAGGAGTTCTTGTGCAAATCAAAACAAAAGCAGGGGGAATTCCTGGGCTGCTGGAGGCTTGGTTTGTTTAAAGAACGCGTTGTACTTTCTAGGAGTCTATGGGAGTAACCTTGCCGTATTTGGACTGCATTGGCTATGACTAAATATGGATATGATTCTTATGCCTTTATAAGGATATGATTTGTTATAACCACATAAGGGCATAAATCGGGAATATTTAAATAGGGTCCTAGATACATACACAACACCCACTCCACGTATAATGTCCATCATTACTAAATACTAAGCAATACTAAACATATAACCATGCATGTGTTTTCCAACCCACCCCAAAATACATAAATTGCATTTGATATGGTATATGGTATATACACGAAAATGAGTATTTATACTGTACGTTTTTCAAGCAGTGGTATCATTCAGATAATGCATATATGAATATCAGCTGAATGAATTGCGAAAATTACATTTATGAAATGGCTCTTAATACAGGAAGAAAAGGTCGAGACCATTTCATCACATATTTATACAATAATGTACATGTGCTAGAGGCTGAGTTTAAATATTGTCCCTAGTGTCTCTAAAAATAGAAGTTCTGTTCTCTAAGAATAGTTCTACTTTAAGCAGAGTACCATGTGCCAAAAAAATGTAAATATTTGGAAGTGGAAAACATTATTTCGCTTTCAGGGGAAAAAATAGTTCCATTTGTTTTCAGTAGTGTTGTTTATCAAAAACTGAAGGCCAAATTTAGAGTTCATGGAACGCTGTGTGCTCATTGTTTTAAAAGTTATTCTCGTTGTTGGGAGAAAACATCAGATCGGACAGGCTTGGGAAAAATTGGTCTACAACAGTAGGTGAAAGTTCGACCAAGTTCCAAAAAGCTGAAATACTGCAAATGTGAGAATCATTGCTATCATCGATGTCTGGATCAGCAATGCTCACAGAAGGTCGTACCTGTGTGGTGCTGCTTTCATCTAGTACTTCACCGCCACCTAATCGTAATGGTGTAGTCTCAACGAATACCGTCATCAGAATAGGTAGCCGCTGGGGACAACACGTTGCATGAGCTGTTACCGAACCAAGCAAAGTATCAATATCCATTGGTACTGCTGATGGTCGTGTAAGACAGACGTCTAACACGCATTCTTCTCCGTATAGCAGACATTGAAGCACAGGTAAGATGCAATCTTGCCAGATTGGTCTAAATGAAAGAAACCAGGTTGTATTCAGATCTCTTAGCCGGGCCAATCCGAGGACTCTAGTGATTCGGTCTCGGTAGCGTATTGCTAGGATCGTTTCTTCCATCGTAGCTGGAGTTTTGTCTGTGGCTTGGCTTGCCATATCGGAGCAGAAGGAACAAAAATAAAATTCCTGCTATGAGTCCCAAAAGAAGAGACAGGCCGCCGAATAAAGAATGCACAAAATTCGGGAAGATGCCCAGAACTGTTTTAAAGGGTGCTTACAGTCCCGAAAAAATTGTCTTAAATACATGTGCGATGCCACTGGTATCTAACATGTTTAAGAATTGACCTAACATTTCAACGAAATGCACGGGGCAATTTGTCGATAATAGGGTATGTATCTCTGCCGCTGTCCTTCTAACTTGCAGATCGTACGTCTCTTTGGACGAGATTAAAGGCACAGTTGTCTGTAAAAGAATAGACTTAGTTCTGCTTAAAGTATCAATTCGAATAGAAGAGATATTCAATGAAGGCCATATTGCTGCCTCCATGTCTGGTTTGCTGTTTGGATACAATACTTGCATACAGCAAATGACCCTGGAAGTAACGGTTACGAGGTAGGCTTTTCCTGGCACCATGCCACAACAGCTTTGGTCACTTATTAGACCGTAGCTGCCGTTGGAAAGCTGTCTGAAAAAAGGCTCTATCTGTGTTGCAGGAGTGCCGTCCAGGTGACCTGAAAGGTTATTTGATGAACCATCGCACGCTCCATGCAAGTTAATACCTTGACACAGAAGTGTACCGCAAGGTGTTTTTTACAGTTGTTACCACTAAGAAATACCTCTTTTTTCCCTTCACTATAACATTTATGTGTATAAGGTAAATTCCAGGTTGATTTGAAGTATCCTTTACCCAACCTTTCATATAGGCCTGCTGGTATATACTTTTGGCAATATTGAAACTGAAATGTTGTTATCGGAATTGTAATAGTTCCATGTATTATCCATTCAATGACAGGTCTCTATGACATTGTCAATGGTAATCTCTCAAGTTTTTCAATGCTCACAATCGTATAGTCTGCTCCTTTTTGTGCCAAACGGATTTGTTTATCAGTAAGGTTAAAGATAGAAAATAATGACGTTGTGTTGATTAGACGCCATGGCACGTAGCCTGAACGCAGATTTTGTAACGTCCAGCCTAGCTGTACAATAGAACGCAATTGGGACTGGCCATGTTGTAACATTAGCAAGTCCTGCTCTATTATATCAATAGCAGATGATACAATGCTGTCCAGTGAATAAATTCTGGAGGACAGAGTCGTTAACCCATTGTCCACTACAGAAAGTGATTTTTCCAAATTAATTCGATCAATTTCTCGTATTTTTTCAGCAGTTTCAATTTGCGTTACTTTCCAAGCTTCGTTGTAAGCAGCGTATATACCGGCGTATATGAAACGTTTTTGACGCTGTTTGCGAGGTCCCAGTATGAAATCTCGCAAGTCAGCACCTTCTTTAAGTAAAGTTAAGTGTTGCTTAATTTCAGGTAGTGTGGATTTCTGTAGCCATTCGAGGCATAGTTTCCCTACACTGTATGTTGTAATTATCCCTGAATGTTGTCTCTGGGAGTATCTTGGGTCTGGCCTGTTCTGTTTGAACCCCTGTATTTTGTTCAGGAATCTATCTTGACAGTTATTTATGTCTGTGGGCCAGATCAACCATTTTTTCCAATCAGGATGTGTTCTGTTTTGGTGTAAAATATGGGATACATCTATCTCCACATCTGTAGTGCTATTACTATCAGGTATGGGCTTCGGAATAGACGGTTTGTTTAAGTCTTTTGTCTTGGCTAAGCCAAGACAGATTGTTTGCTGAATGGTGTCATTCAGGAATATTATCTGTTCTGGGATCATGCAGGCTCTGAAAAGTGATTCTAGACCTTGTACCTGCCAGTCTTTTGTACCCCAGATGGTTTTTGTCTCAATGTTGTTTTTCCAAAATTTAAAACCAAATGTAGACATTTTTTCATTACATTTTTCAGAATAAATCAATTTAGTATTTGTCAACATTGTTTTCATTCTTGTCTTATATAACATTTTGAAATAAAACGTTTCTGGATCAGTGTTGTTAAACCCTGAGAAGTATGGGAATTTCTCATAAAATGTTTTCGAACTGCCTTTTGGCGGTGTTGGACAATGTTCCCATTGGTTGTAAGTAAAAATATTTCTAGGATTAGCAGATTTATGTAAATAGTGATGACCATAATGATTATAGCAATACATTTCTTCATAATTTGATGAACCCTGCAAATAATCATGTTCTGTGAATTTAGCTGACATTTGTAAATCTGACATCATATTATTAATATTTTCAAAGTCCCAATCATCAGAGAAAGTACTTGGTGTCACAAAGTCACTTAATGAAACCTTGAACTGATGTAGATATTTCAAGAGCTCAATCGGGCCATAGATTTCGTGTTCATTTTTGTCCCATGCTACCCCACCGGGTATAGGATTGGCTGTGATGTTCACTGATGGCAGTTCTCTTTTTTCGATGTGTGAAGATCTGTGTGGCTTTAGGACCAAGTTGGTGTTCTGACTTGCTGTGTCCATTGTACTATATTTTCCATCAATTAATCTACCCACACTTAAAATCAAGATGAGCCAAAGAAGGAGGAAAAGTACACCTAACACAATCCATAATTCAATCCATGGTGAAATCAGATATGTTTCTTTTAGTTGATGAAAGATTTCAGTCATTTTTTCTTTGAAAGTTTTTGTTGCTGGTGTTTCTTCATGTTCACTGGCATCATCAGAAAAGTCATCGAAATTGATGAAGTAGCCAGATGCAGTTCTATCAATTGTTGGAATTGCTTCCTGGATTTTCATTTGTCTTTGGATCTTTGTTTGTTTCATTAGCATTGTCTGATGCTACATCGTTGTAGACAGGTGTTTCTTGACGAACTGTTGCAATTTGGGTTTCAAGAGGCACAAGTTCCATGGCTTTGTTGCATAGTCCTTTTTTATTCACTGCAGGTTTATCAAATGTGATTAGTCTCTCAGTTTGAACCTCTTGGATTGTAGCAAGATTTGGTCTTCTGCTATTTCTTGGGAGTCCACTGGGCCTACTACTTATTATTGGCCACATGATTGTGGTTTTACTAGGTCGATTGATACAACTCTGTTCTCCTTTTTACCAGCAAGGGGCGGTAGTACTACTGATCTTGTTCCGCTCACAGCTAAGACAGGTACTGCTTTTCTGTAAGAAGGCCCAAATTCCTTCTTCACCGCGATCTTTTCTCTGACTAGATCCCCAATCTTTGGAATCCAGACAGGTCTTGCTGGGACAGGTGGTTTTTCTTCAGTGGCTGTTGGCTTTAACTTTTTGTTACTTAGACTTCTTCTTGTTTCATTTAAGTCCTGTAAAACAGCCAAACGATCTTTGATATCAAAGGATTTTTCTTTTACCACTGAAGTGTGACAATCTAGGTCCTGGATTATCATTCTAGTAATGAACAATAGTTCGCATGGAGTGATACCTCTTAGAGAATTTCTTGGCAGATTGTTAAGACTACGTTGGACACTTGTTAGATGTTTGACCCACCCATCACCCGAACCTAATACCCTCGCCGTTATAGATTGCTTTATGTCCCGTTTTTTTCTCTCCACTACCGCATTTCCCTCAGGATGGAATGGACTAGAGTACTGCAATGCAATGCCCATGCTGGCCATGGCCTCCTTGTAAGCTCGAGAGCTAAACGCAGGACCCTGGTCAGAATGTAGCATGCCAATTGTGTATGTGCCGATAAAGACTCGTAAATCTTTTATAACAGTTCTGGCGTCAGCCGAGCGCTGGGGCCACATCCAAATGAATCTCGTGCAGGAATCCACTGCGACCATGATATATTTATAGTTGCCATCCCTTTGTAAGGGACCACAGTGGTCCAGGTAAACACACGCTAATGGTTTATCTGAGATCAGAAGGGGCGTCTGTGCTGGTCGTTTCACGGTTTATACTTTCATTCTTTGGCATATTTCACATTCTAGAACATAGTTCCTAGTTTGTTTTCTCATGCGCGGCCACCAATATCTCTGTTTTAATAATGATACTGTGACAGAAACACCAGCATGTGCAGAAGCGAACCCTTTGTGTGCCACTAAAATTAGTCATAACCTGTGTTCCATGTTTGGAATTGCCCTATCCCCCATTCCAGGGATTTGAGCAAAAGGAACATTATTCGCATCAGTTTTGTATGAGTACTTTACTGGAAAGCCTTTCGGGAGTGTCTTACCACTGTCTTTTACTGAAGCATTGACAGCCTGCATTATTTTGCTGTCTATGTTTGTTTTTGACCGGGTGATGGCAGCTACGGAAGCCGTTTGCACAGCTGCCTTCGCGGCCTCATCAGCCAATGAATTCACTGCAACGTGAACGCCAATACGTTGATGACTCAGTGTATGTATCACGTGAGTCTTTTGTAGTTCTTTCTGTAAAAGAACTACTTGTTCCCAAAGCATTTTATGCTTGATTGTGCCACCTTTTGCATCTTTGAAGCCGGTTTGAACCCAGTTCTGCAAGTATTCGTTGTAGGACTGAACGCAGTAATATGAATCGCACACTATTAGTGTCGGGAATTCGCTATCGGGATTTTCAAGCGCCATCTTAAAAGCCTGTAGTTCGGCTCGCTGAGCTGTACAATCTCCTAGAGATTGAGTTTTAGTGACCAATGGTCTAAATTTTCCTTCGTGCCAATGACCTTTAACAATTGCGCACTCAGCACTATATGCTTATTTACCCCCAACTGCGGGTTGTGCTGAACCGTCTGTATATATTATGCAGCCGTAATGTTCGAGAGGCAGGATTTCGGTCGGCAGAGGACATTCATATTCGTATTGGAGAAATTCTTGTGTTTTTAAATTAGGATCAAATTCGTAAAGTACGTCTGATGCAGCAAGAGAATTAACCCATTGCTTTAGCATTAGGAATGCTTGCTCTTGTTACTGCTTTCAAGGCAGGTATTGGTGTAACGATTATTATTTATTTATCTTGTGCGAGGGCTCTTTCTTTTGCTATAGCAGTTTGAACTGCAGTTAGAATTTTTTCAGTAGAACTGAATTTCATTTCAGCTTGTGTTACAAGTGTGATTTATAAGCTATTGGTACCGTTTCACCCTCATTAGAGGTCAGGTATGTGAATCCGCATCTTCCTGGGATGACTCGGATTACAAGGTTGCGTACGTTTACGCGTGTTTGCAGTTTTGTTTTAGTTAACATGTTTGTTTGTAATGATCTTAAAATTTCTGTGTCTTTCTGAGTCCAATTAATTGGTTTGAAATCAGATTTTATTAATTCATATAGATGTTTAACCCTCTCTGCATGATTTAGAATGTATGTTCTTCCGAAATTCAGGAAACCTAGTATTGATTGTAAGTTTTTCAGCGTTTTTGGGGCTTGGAGTACTGCACACTTCTCTAAGAAGTTGTCTGCTAGGCTTTTGCCTTCACTTGATAATTCATATCCTAAAAACAGGACAGTTAGATGGGCAATTCGTGACTTTTTAAAGTTGAATTTGTACCCATCAGCTGCGAACCCAAGTATTATGGTGTTCACTCTTTTCAAGTGTGTCTCCAGGTCGTCGTCTGTAAGATAGATGTCATCGACATAAGATAATGCCTCATCATCGTACATTTGTAGTAACTCTGTTACCCTTGCTGAGAATAATCCTGGGCTATTCTTGAATCCCTGTGGGAGTCGACAGAATTGTTTTGCGCCCCCATATAGGAGAAAGCGGTCAAATACCTGCTTTCAGGTGCAATGTTTTGACAAAAGAAACCATTTGAGATATCTAATGTTGTTTTATATTTTTTGCGCACAATGTTATTCATTAGTGCTGTACTGTGTGAGTTTTGTACTGCAAATATTTTGCAACAAGAGTTTAGGTGTCTGTAGTCCAAAACTAGACGATAGGAATCGTCTGGCTTGGAGACAGGAAACAACGGATTGTTCATTTGTGAGGTGCATGTTTCAATCCCCCCCTGATATTCAAGTTAATCTAAGATCTCCCTGACTTGTTTTTTAGCTTCTTGCTTAACAGGATACTGCCTTTGTGCAGTATGTTGATTTTTTAACTGAATTTTATGGTGAGGAGAATCCTCATCCCATCCTACATGATTTTTATATAATGCAGGGGCTTGGGCCACTGCCCATTTTCTAGCAAATGTGTATTTTTTATGAATTGGAATGTGATTTGAGAAGGCAGGCATAATCATTTTTTCGCCATGTGGGCACTCCCTGACAAACTCTAGTGGCCAGTCTTTCTCAGCTAACAGGATATCATAGCCTTTAGATAAGTTGTACCAAAAGAGACCTCTTATTTTCCTAGTTTTGTCCCCCTCTATACGCAATGTTATTTCATATAATTTATGGGGCTTGCTAACTCTGGCGTCAGCAGTTTCCACCTGAATGTATTCATTCGTGTCCACTGTCTCCAGAAGATACATCAGGATCTTGCGAGCTATGGTCACTTCTGCTGCGCTGTCTAGCATTGTCTGGGCCCACTCTCCGTTTTTCATTTGTGTCCTCAGTATCCTCGGCATGTTTTATTTTAATACTAGCTACCTTCTTTTTTGTAAATTGTAATTTTTTACTTTGATGAGCAGTTTCCTTGTTTTTGGACTTGACGTGCTCTTCTCTGTGTTCTGACCGTCCTCTTCTTTCCGATTTCTGTGAGGAAGTCTGCAAAGATCGAGAGGGACGTGTATCAATATCTTGATATCTGTCAGGTTTTCTCAAATTATCCCTATTTCTAAGGTTGTATCTTTTCTCAGAGGGCTCCCTTTGGGGAGACTTGCTTCCTCGTTCTAGAGATCTATCTCTCCGTTGAGGAGACCTTCCTCTGGACTGAAACCGTTTTTCTCTGGGAGTGGATTGTTAATTACCCCCCCAACTCTTTTTTGGAGTGTTGAGATTATTTTTAATAAAGGTTTTTCAGGATTTTCAGTTAGTTGGGATTTTAGTGGTTTCCCACCCAAACTATCTTTACCTAGTTCTTCATAGAATTTTTCTATGATTCTGGCAAGTTCAAAAGGTTGTTCTGCTATATCTGTTTATTTCAATTTCTGCAGGTATGTGTCGTCAATTGTCAATTGAACTAATTCTCTATATGCCTTTGTTAATTCTTTTAGTTTAACTAAGAGTTCTTCGCTTGACATTTTTTCAATGTCGGGATGTGGTGTGTAGCTGGCTAGAACCGGCCACGTGGCACCTGGTCTACCTAGTGGACCGAGCCTGGTAATGTGATTTTGATGTTTTAGGGCGCCATTAAACCAGAGCAGGTGTTCTTGGTATGTTAGTGGAATTTCAACGTCCCCGAAAGGAGCGTATTCGTCTGGAGGTTCCTCTATTTTGTAATAGTGGAAATCTTGTGTCACTGCGTGTGCTGCTGGAAAATGTATCCATGAATAGAATACCTCTGTCTGCCGATATTCATGGGCCTCTACCACAAATATGACTGTACCACCTCTTGATGATAGTCCATTTTCTATAAGTTTAAGAGTTATAGTTCTTCTTACATTTACCGGAATGAATATAGCATTCGGGTCTTCATCTCGGAGACTTGTGTCATCCGCTAGGAGTTGAGCTGCTATTTTAGCTCTCTTCCTTTCATCTTCACTTTCCGTCATTTTTCTGACAAAAAGTTTTTTGTTGTAGAGCAAGTTTCAAGGAAACAAAGATTAGGTGCACAATATTTTGGAACACTGTATCCTTCAACGTTGACTAAACCTAAAACTAATACATAGGAATCTCTTCCTACTAAGTTCCGGCGGATATTAACCTTTAACCCACTCCAGACATCTATTGGAGTTGTTACGGGAAAAGGTGTCTGTGTGAAAAGCACGACTGAGTTACTCTAGTATCTTGCATTAGATTATCGCCTTACCAAACGTTGAGCGCCACGTAGTGTAGTTCCTATATTCCCAATAGGCTCTGCGCATTGGAATAACATAAACGATAGTTTAGACATAGGACTGAGGTCGACTAGGTCTCTATTGAATATGTTGGACTTAATTATGAATGCCAGCTAGCTCAGAGGTCACTAGAAACTTTCTCGAATGAACAGGAAGGAGTTAACTCTCCTGATTAGACAAGAAGGGATTAGTTTCTGACAACCGCATAAACATGACAACTTTGCTCCCCCAGAATAAGTAGTATATCTCCAGAGTCGTGTGAAAACAATAGACAGCTATTTCACTCAGTCAATCGTGCATGCTTAGTTTCAGAGTGCAGAGAAATAGAGAGACGGGCGTTTTCAATAAAAGTTGTTATTTATTGAGCAGTCCTCTTTCTCATGCAAGAGAAGTGAGTTGCCACAATTGCAATACTTATCATGAAGTAAAGTGCGTACAGTAAAAGGAGTATTATGAAATAATACTGTAAAAGCATTTATATGGTTTCTGAGCCATATGATACTTAAAACGGATAACATTTATACATACATAAAATCATTGCCTAAACGTACTCAACTGGTGCTTCTAAAATACGCCTACCCCAGTGTACCTGACCTAAGCCTACTACGTGGGAAGGAGTAAGTGAGCTGCAGTTTAAGTTAAGTTAGTTTTTGCCAAGAATCTGAATCAAGAATTCTCTAAGGATCTAATCAGCTCCGTACCTTGGTTTATAGAATGAAGGAGGTCTTGTATCTCTCTGTCAGGACTCGATCTCCCAGCAACCCGCAAGGGTGACTGGAAACACTGGAGCTGGATTTCTCAGCAGGAGAAAAGACAGCGTCTCTCTTAGTGCGTCAATGGGAGGGTCGGCTTCCTTCAGCACTCGCATCAGCTGGGCGTCGGGCAAGTAGATAGCCGCTCTGCTCCAAACCATCGTGTGTTTGCTTAAGGCAAATGCTGGTATATTTATACCTGAAAGGTGCCGAGATTGACGTAAGGTTGGACATAAGACGTCACTAACAGTTCTTTCTGGACTCAAGGAGTTTTTGTGCAAATCAAAACAAAAGCAGGGGGAATTCCCGGGCTGCTGGAGGCTTGGTTTGTTTAAAGAACGCGTTGTACTTTCTAGGAGTCTATGGGAGTAGCCTTGCCGTATTTGGACTGGCTATGACTAAATATGGATATGATTCTTATGCCTTTATAAGGATATGATTTGTTATAACCACATAAGGGCATAAATCGGGAATATTTAAATAGGGTCCTAGATACATTCACAACAGATGTACCAAGGCTTCTTCTGTTATGTTTGTGCCAATAGCATCAGTTCCTTCTTTTTCAAATAGGGGTTTGTTGATTATTCCCCAGAATTTCGAGCTATTGCCTAATGTTTCAGGTTCAAGAAGTTCCTTCCACGTGTTATCCTTGATTAACGTTTTTCTGGATGCCAGGGCCCGTTTATAATTAAGACGAAGGAGTCTGATTTGAGATTGGACTCTTGGGATTGAATTCAGGGCCGCCTTTAACTCTCGCACCGCTTTTGAGCAAGAGCTGTCAAACCACCTCGGTCTCTAGGTGATAACTTTTTGGGACGGGTAGACAGCAAGGTTCCTGCCTTTTTAGTAATGACCTTAAAAGCATTGAGTACGGTCTCTGGAGAGGAGTCAGTTGACATGCATATTGCTAAGTCAGGGGCACATAGATCCTGGATATTATCATAGAATGCCACCGGGTCAACCTGGGACCACTTGGCTGTGGCTTTCAATGCACCTGGTGCTACTTTCTTCCCGTGTTGGATCAATAAGTCACCACCAAAGTGTACACACACAGGATTATGATCACTGAATATATTGCATTGGATTTTAAACTCCTCAACAAAAGATTGTAGGCCTGTAGATATAAGGAGGTGATCGATGAACGAGCCCCCGTTGTGACCTTTAAAAGAGGGGACGGGCTGTTTACAAAGGTCATCTACCAGGGACATGGCTGAAATCAAATCTAATTAGTTAAGAAGATTGTTGAGCACCTCTCCCTGCATCGAGTGCTCGAAATGAAGGCCCCCCCATCTTAGCACAACCCAGTTCTCCCATGCAGGTCAATGCTGGATCTCCGCACGGTCTCAGGTTAAAATCACCGAATAAGATAAGGTGATACATGGAAAGATCCGCAATATTGTTTAGCAAATTCTCCCAGTAGGGTAATCTTGCAAGAACCCTCAGAATGCACTGCATTATAAAAATTGATCAGGCAAAGATTTGTATTCCCTTGCTTTAAAACAATAGCTTGGAGTTCTGGATGGGGAGAGCATATTTCCTTTATTTTGCATTTCAGGGCTAAAGATGTATAGATGACCAAGCAGCCCTTGGTTCTGCCCTTCGGCGAGGGTAATGCATTTATAGCCCTCTAGGAATAAGTTGCATTCCACCGTCCATGTCTCCTGTAGACAAATCAATGGGTATTGCTTGATAAACCGGACCCACTTTGGGTTGAGGAATTTCCCTGCCAAGCCTGCGATGTTCCAAGAGATAATGTTGTGTGCCGCAGACTCGAGGGAATCCTCCGGGCGGGCAGGCAGGTGAACCTTTAATTGAACAGTAGTGCATAACCTTGGGGATGGCTGGCCGGGATGTAAAGGGGAAGTAGTTGGCTGTTGATCCCGAGGTACAACAACCAAATCAATCTCAGTGCTCAGTCAGTCGCACTCTTCTAGGCCTGAAAGAGCAGCAAATCTGTTTGGCCCCTGGTAACTTGACGGTATGGGATACCCCTCTAAAGTAGAAATGCTTGGGATGTGTGGGGTTGCGTCTTTCTGTGTGAGGCGATGGTTGGGGCCATGGCGATTGTCATTGCAAATTGGCTCAGGGTTGTAAAAATAGCCTAGGGGGAGGATCTGAATGGTTGGTCCCCTGTGCAACTGGTTGGACCGGGATTCTCTCAATATTCTTTCCGCTATCATACAGTTGTTAAAGTTTATGATAATGCAGTCGCTTTCCCCTATTTTCCTTATATTACCCACCCAGTCCACGCGGCAGACCATTATGATGTTTCGGTCTACCGCCATGCCCACAGAAGTGTTTCTCGAGAGCCAGTGTGTAACCTTATTCTTAAGTTGGCTAAATTCTTCCCTGGTGCCTTGGGGTAAAGATGGAACATTCCCCAAGATCACCACCAACGGTGAAGATTCCGGGGGTAGATTGATGGATATAATTTTTTGGGGGGCAGCAAAGTGGTTACCTACGGTGTTACCGAGGTTATCTACTGGGCGGCTGGAATGCTTGTGCTTGTTCTGGGGCTAAGGGAGTACTAGCCCCAGTCCGGCGTTCCCCAGATCCTCCCACTACTTACCTTGTGTGATTTGAGGCCGGGGTTCTGTGATGGTTAATGAGGGTTGGAATCCCCTGTTCGTCGGCTCGATGTTTAGGGCATGCAGTAGAATCTAATCTAGTTGGGTTGGTGTTGGTGTGCGATTTCGGGTGGAGATGCAGGTTTCAAGTACACTAGTAGATTCCGTTCTATGTTATTTAATTTAGTCACAATAGGAGCCAGTTTTTCCTCTAGTAGTTTAATTAGGAAAGATTGCATGGTTTCTATTAGGGGGCTCCGTTACCACCTGGGAGCGCCTTGTAATTGGGGATGGGGTTGGTGGGATATTGGGTTTAGTTTTTTTTGCTTGGTTGGCAATAGCTTTACCCTTTCTTTTTCTTGTCACAATTAAACTGCAATCATCCCTTTGTTCCTTCTTGATGATCTGCCCATTATTGGTGTCG
This sequence comes from Lissotriton helveticus, assembly GCF_964261635.1. Taxonomy (NCBI): domain Eukaryota; kingdom Metazoa; phylum Chordata; class Amphibia; order Caudata; family Salamandridae; genus Lissotriton; species Lissotriton helveticus. Next base: position 285,481,255 of record NC_136073.1, read on the forward strand.
TTGTGCACAGCTATATTCTTTTGAACAGGGCCACCCTCCCCTGCGGTGTCACTGGAGGGAGGGACCTGCTTCTTGATTATTATCACTTCAGGGGATAGGGGCCTATGCTGTAACACCCCCACACACTCTAAGGCATGGTGCAACTGGTCCTACACAAAGATATCTCCTTCTACGTCTGCAGGGGGTGAGATACCGCCCAAAACGGAGGTCTGTGAAGCCTTGGCACCCTCATTGGTGCCGTCAGGTAGGAGGGTCAGGGCGCCTGTAGGAGACCTGGATAAGCGTCTAATAACCATCTCGATTTCCTTGTCGATCACCAACACGGCCCTCGATAGATAAGCATCCATTGTAGAAACTGTAGATTTAACAGTCCCTGAGGGTCCTGAACCAGGGACCGGATTCTTTCTCTTCCCCATGTTAACCCCAGTTAAAATAAACACCAATTTAGTCAATAAACAAAAATTTGAATCACTGCGACCAATTGACAGGGCGGGATCAATGTACGGCAGGCGGGAGGTGCAGTAAATCAGTGGCAGAATATTAAATGTCAATATCAAAATAAACAATATAGGGGGAAGGAAAAAAAATAAAAGCCAAATGACCTGTCCCAGCCCAGCCTCCTCCGGCCCACGACGCCTTTGCCCGGGCTTAGCCCGGCGTCCGCCCGCATGCGTCCCACGTTTCGTGATGTACCCCGATGCAGGGGGGGAGGGGTCGGCAGTCCGGTCCTGGCCCTGTGGCAGTCTGGGAGGTGTAGGCGCTCTTTGGAATGCCCCCCGCGCTGGCTCACTGCTCACAACACCAGCGATGCATCTCCCGTGAAGCGGGAGGCGCAAGAAGTTCTTGAAGTCCCCGGTGCAAGGGGGAGGGGCCGGCAGTCCGGTCCTGGCCCCGTGGCAGTCTGGGAGGTGTAGGCGCTCTTTGGAATGCCCCCCGCGGTGGGTCACCGCACACAACACCAGTGATGCGTCTCCCGCGAAGCGGGAGGCACGAGAAGTTCTTGAAGTCCCTGGTGCAAGGGGGAGGGGCCGGCAGTCCGGTCCTGGGCCCGCGGCAGTCTGGAGGTGTAGGCACTCTGTGGAATGCCCCCCGCATTGGCTCACCGCTCACAACACCAGCGATGCATCTGTTGGCTAGTCATTTTTTCCTTTCAGCTGGCTTTGCATTTTTGTCCAGCAATGTCCGAGTAAGGATTACTCTTGAGCTGTTTTTAATTTCCAGCACATTTTTATTAGTGCAGCTTGATTGAAAAGCCCAAATTCGAAGCGTACTTGTGCTTGTGATGTGAACTGTGGAATCAGAAAAATTAGTTTGAATAGGCGTGATTGTTGAAGATTCAAAGAGTTGGCATCTTGGCCTTCAAACAATTCAGAGCCATGGGTGAGTGTTGGGAGGAATTCGGAGGCAACAACTTTTAACAAATGGCAATTTGAAGACAATTTAGTTTTACTTTCAGTGTGTTTAATGCAATTCGTAACTTGTTTGCATGTTCTCTTCTGTTGTTTAAGTGATTCTTAAGTGCAAATCTTGAGCCAACCACCATTCCCAGATATTTGTAAGAGGCACACTGCTCTATGCTTTTTCCTGCTGCATACCAGTTATATTTTTTCCCGTTAGGCGCGGTATTTGCCGACAAGCAGATTACCTTAGTTTTGTTGTGGTTTAGCGACAGACCGAGCTCCTTAGTATATTCCATCAGCTTCGTAATCAGGCACTGTAAACCTTCTGGATTCTGACTGCATAAAACAATATCGTCTGTGTACTGCAAACTTCTAAATTGATGATGGGCTATCTTTGGAGGGTCACTTTGAACTTCTGCAAGCCTCTTGTCTAAATCTGCAGTAAAAATATTGAAGAGACTAGGAGATAGCATGCATCCTTGCTTTAAACCAAGATGCGTCGGAATCCTTGCTGTGGTTTTTCCCCGTTTCCTACTTTTATCCGAACCCAGGTTGATGTGTACAGGTGAACAATGGCACATAGTCGTAGCAGTGCAATGCCTCAATTTGCCATCTTCTGCCACAAAAGATCCCTGGATACCATGTTGAACGGTGCTTTTAGGTCAACAAAGCACATGTACAATTAGATGGTTTTTCGCTTTGCTTTTTCAACTAGGAGATTCAATGTCAGGAGGTTGCACATTGTACTTGTGCCGGGTCTGAAACCTGTTTGTGTGATTGAAAGAATCTTGCTTGAAGTGACCCATTCTTCTAAATCTTTAAGGAGAATTGACACATATAGTTTGGCCTCTACATCGATAAGTGTGATTAACCTGTAGTTTGCTGGTTCTGATCTAATGCAAGCTTTAAATATCAGATGTAGAAGGCTACCTCTCCATGATGATGGTATGCTATCTGATTAGAAGGCATAGTTGAATAGTGGCGGGAAGAATTCTGCCCAAAAGGGTTTATCTTGTTTAAAAAGCTCATTTGAAAGACCATTGGGCCTGGTGCTCCGCTGGATCTAAGTTTTTTTAATACTGTCTCCACCTGGGTAATTTGCAGCCAATTTCCCTCAGGCATTGTTTCAAGATGATAATCTTTTTGATAATGCAGGCGTGTTGATCAATATTCATCGCGGAGTACTTATTGTTTGCATCCTTATCGTTTTGCGTTAGGTGAGCTATCCAGTCTGCCTCTAAAAAAAATTTGCGTTGTGTTGGCTGAAGGAGCCATTAGCTCTGTTATTTATTTCCATCCAGTACTTCTTGTTATTGTTCGATTTGCTTGTCTGCAGCTACTTTAGCCACATTTCTGTTTGATGTAATTTTTTTGCCATCCATACTTCTTGTTTGTTGGTGTTGGTCTTCATTTGCTGGTATATTTGGTGCTTTGTGCTTTCCCTCGAGGCTGGAGCATTACCACGTAATTTTTTTATTTCCCAATTTATCACCCTTTTTTTCCTGCTAATGAGCTATTAGACTTTGATGGTATTATCCTAGGTGTAATCTCCTAGGGCTTTTCTTGAGATGAGAATTTGTAGGTAAGCATCTCTATCATATTTTTCCAATTAGCACATTATCAATCAATCCACACATCTATTGGCCTGGCAGTCATGGCAGACAGTATTTAGAATTACTCAAAAAGCAACACAATTTCCATTTTTATCCACATTTAAAAATAAAGTACAGACAAGAAAATGTATGTTTTCTGTCTGTGTTTAATTTGCAAAAATCTATAAAAACGGAAAACAGGGATCCTTATATATAACTTAGTGTGTGGTCACACTTGTTGGTGCTATTAATATTATTACATGTATTACCTCAGTTATTAAAAAAAAATAACAATACAGTGTAGCCATTTGTGAGACTTTGACAACAAGGGCTTTCATGGTGTACTGTACACTCAGGAAGGATAGGAAGGAAGAGGAACAACAACATAAATACAAATGTAACAGAAACGGTTTGGCACTGTGCATCACATGGGATGCAGCATTCAGGGAGCTGAAGCTGACAATGGATGGAAGCAGTAAGCCAAGAGGAACAAAGGAAATATGTGCTTCTCTGTCAAAAGCACACTAACTACCACCACAAAATGGCCACCAACCACATGGTCACTCACAACAAGCAGGAGGCCTGGAAAACAATGAACTAAAGCAGGCCTATATGGATACCGACTTTACAAAATGCCCCCTGGCCTCATGGGGAGGCTTAGCCAAGACAAATGCTGGCCCACTATTACAAACACGCTCACACACTGGCCAGACAAAGGAGGAATGCTTAACAACACAGCTTTAATGCAACAATGCCTAAACAAAAATGGTTTGCAAGTTACACAACAACCACACAAGAAAAAAAGTGAAAAACCAAAAATAAAACACATTTTGCAGTTCAATCCAATGCCATCCATGCCCTAAATGATGTTTAAATTCAACAGACACCACAGAAACAGTTGTTTTATGCACCCATGAGCATCTCTGGCCCTATTGGTTGGAAACCCATTGGCAGAGTAGGTTACATAGTTAATCGATTAAAACCAATAATATTGCACATTTATTAGCAAATGTAGTGAACTGTGCTGCATTTTTTGCTGGATAAATGAAGAAAAAATGCATGCAATACAACAACAAGGTATGAACACCACAAAGAAGGCTGGCAGGCCTGATGCAGAAACACACTTGCTGCCTTCATAAAATGGCTGCCAGACACATGGCCAGGCCACACCACAACAACAAGAATGGGAAGACAGGCAATGCAGGCCTATGGCAAAAGGCCACTGGCTGCCTTCACAAAATGCCTGCCAGCCACATAGCCAAGCCACACCACAACAACAAGAAAGCGAAGACAGACAATGCAGGCCTATGGCAAAGGCACACTGGCTGCCTTCACAAAATGGCCACCAGCCACATGGCCAGGCCACAACAACAAGAAAGGGAAGACAGACAATGCAGGACCATGGTAAAAGCACACTGGCTGACTTCATAAAATGGCAGACAGCCACATGGCCAGTCTACAATAACAAGAAGCAGCAAGACAAGAGGAACAAAGGTAAGACATGCAGGTCTATGGCAAAAACACACTAACTACTACGACAAAATGGCCACCTGTCCCATGGTCACTCACAGTCACAACAAGTAGAAGGCCTGGAAAACAATGAACTCAAGCAGGGCTAAATGGGCGCAGACTTTACAAAATGGCCCTGCCCACATGAGGAGGCTCAGCCAAGGCAAATGCAGGCCCACTATTACTAACACACTCACACACTGGCCAGACAAAAGAGGCATGCTGTCATACCCGCTCCATCCCATCCGCAGTCAGCGGCAGGGGCAGAGCTCTTCCAGAAGAAATTCTCTCTTCCAGACCGGAGGAGAGTTTGACGTGTGATCTCTGTTGAGAGTTTTCTTTCCTGTCTAGATTCTGCAAGCCTTCACTTCCGGGTCACAGCAGCCGGTGCCACTTTCACAGATGCCCAGTACCTCAAGGCGTGCACTTTTTTTCCTTGCCCGCAGCAGCCACAGTCAGACTCCTGGCTCCTCGAGGCATGCACTTTGTTTTCTTGCACTCAGACACCGCATTCACTAAGGCCTGGCTCCTCAGGGAACACACTCCGTCTCTTCGCAGATGCTTTTCCCTTGCTGGGATCTTTCCCTTATAACACCTGGATATCGAATCTATCCTTCCATTGCGGTAATGCACTTGCGCGGTTGTGTGTGGCAGACGTCTGTGAATGAGTAACACGCATATTCTTCCTTGAATATCACTTCTAGCAATTCTGAATATCTGCATTTCCTTGGGGGCATGAGAAGCTTGTTGGCAATATATTTGGAGGAAAAAATAGTGCTATCTTGATGTAAGGAGGCGCCTTAAGCTTGGTCCTTTCTGGCTGAGAAAATGTTGTATATTTACCAGCATTACCTCCTGAAGTAAAGAGGCCCCTACTATTTAGTTATTTCTTGCTGTTCACCCCATAACAGCTTACCTCATGAACTCCTGTTTATAATGGAGATGAGGTATCTGGAGCCAGCACATTTTTGCATATTTTTTAATTCCTTCCTTACACAGTCTATTGAGTCAATCTTTATTGTTTTTGGACTATGAGCTATTTTTCAAAACTACCTCTACTGGTAAGCTTTATTTATATTTCATCATTACTCCCTATAGTCAAGTGCTCTTGGTAATTTTACCTCTGTTATTTTTATGCAGTATTATATATTGAGTCCTGATTTAATTTGTTGGACAAAAACAGAAGAGGGGAACATACCAGGTAGATATTCACAATATGTATGTAATGGACATTTGTGGTTGTGTTTGTGTTAAAAAAGAGTACAGAGTAGGTTAGTGACTATGCTGTGTTCACAGGATTACCAACATCTTCAGTGATGTATCCTTGCTACCGGGGTCTTGCTAAGGGATCCTATGCAAGAACCTTGCTGTCCAGGTCATGTCGAGGGACCCTCTTCAGTTTCTTCTCCCCTTGTTTCCCCTCTTTCCCCTGCTCACTGGTCCTGCTTTGACCTTGTTGGGCAGGCTACTGGTAGTGGGACATTGGGACCTTATTCTTCTGTCTCCTATCTCTTGTTCCCGTGGAAGCATCAGGTGAGCCTTGATAGAACGCGAATCCCATGGTGAGTTCGCACCTGAACGAGATGGAGGAGCACCAGATCACCTTGTCTGACCTGGTACACATGTTAGGAATCCTGTTCTTTCATTGAGGGTTGATACATTACAAAAGGGTGTTACACCTGAGACTTCCCAGGGGGCTACGGGGCGGTACCTTTTCTCTTTTTCCATCCCTTCCTAGTTCAGGAAGTCAGGGTATACAGGTTACTACCCCTCCTTCTATACCGTTAGCCCCTCCTGAGAGATTTATGGGTGACCCTTATCGTTTTGCCTCTTTCATCAATCTGTGCCAATTACACTTCATGTGAAAGGCTGCATGCTTTCTGACCGAGCAGCCAAAGTGGCATTTGTGCTGTCATATCTAGGGGGTGTAGTAGCTATGTGGTCTATACCACTGGTTGACCACAATGACTCATTTCTATATGATTACAATTCATTTAAAGATGAGTTAAAAAAAATTTGATAAGCATTCCTTTATCCAATCAGTTGACATAGAACTATTAAACCCAGGCCCGTGGCTAAAAGAAGTGACTCATTTTATAAAGGGCAAAGAGATGACTTGAAGGATCTTTTGGCTCAGGTTGTGGATCCTCCTGAAGATTTTAAAGCCATCATAGATCTGGAGGTCAAGTTTCTTTATGGCATTTGAGACTTCAAGAAGGGTGATCTCAGCAACTTCTTCGTGGATGTTCCTTAATAAGGAAGTAATTGTATCATCTGCATGACCGGCGTCTGCACGCGAGATCCTTGGGTGAATAGTGGGTATGTCATTGTGGGAGCCGGATGCTATCTTCGTGGTATATAGCACCTTTTCAGCTGCTATATTCGGCTCTATGGCTGAATTGGAATCCGTACTGCCTGTTCTGACTATAGCCCAGAATTCCTTCATATCTTTTTTCAGTAGGGCAGATTTTATGTCATCCATTTGTTTGATTTCTAAGACTGCTTTGCTAGACAGATATCATCTTTATACAAAACCTGCTTGCATTTAGTTAATAACTTGTCTTTGGCTTTAATGGCTGCTAACTGGGCCTGTTTCGCCTTTCGGCAGTTATCATTGAACCATGATTGAGTGACCTGTTTTTTGTCTTGGGGTGCGTTTTTGGGTAGAATATATTAGCCAGTTTGGATGCCAGGCCTGCGTGTAGCTCTGCAACTTTATTGATAGAAGCTGTGTTGCCCACATCAGCAGCGTCACCACTGATTTCTAGGAGGAAAGGAACTACAGCTGCATAGAGTGCACTCAACTTATCAGGTGATTGCTTCACCCCCATTTTATTCTTCTTCTGTAATTGGAGAGTGTTAATCTAGTCTCAGGGGGAGCTACTGGCTGGGGCAATACCCAAGTCCGGCACCTTCAATACCAAGCCAGGGCGGTCTGGTTGCTATCATGCTGCAAAACAGCGAAATCGAAAACCCTGGGCCATGATCTAGTCTCCTCTAAGATGTAATCCAGGAGTGAAGCATGACAGATTCTATTAAATGTTGGGTTCCCTGGTGTGTCCGATATTGTGTGCCCCTTACACGCTTTCAAAGAGTGGATCAATGTAATGGCATTGATTTGGAGTGCCAATGGGGACCAGGCCTTAATTCTAGGAATTTTTGGATCAGGGATTGACCATTCAGAGTCCTCCTCATTGGAGATTGGATCAGGTCCCAGGCATGGGCTTAAATTGGCAGGTAAAATCCACCCTACGATCAACCTCATGTCAGGGGGAACAGATGGAAGAAAAGAGTTCAGTAGATCAAGGGTTGGGTATTCCTTGCTCAGACTTACAGATCGGGAATAGACGTTAATGATAGCAAGCTTCAGCTTAGTTGGGAAACTAAGAGTTACACATTGGATATCGCTGGATGAAAGTTCAGCTGGCTAGCTGTACAGCCCAAGTGTAAGCCAACCCGGATACCTAAACCCTCAGATGGTCTACCCCTATCTCTTACAGTAGCTGAGATATTGAATGACGTGAAGCCCACACTTGTAAAGTCATCCCGCGCCCATGTTTCCTGGAACATGCAGATGCCATATTGGTCCACAAAAAGCCCCCCATTTGGAGCAAGACAGTTTGCTTTGAGGCCAGCAACGTTCCAGGGCCGGACCTTCAGCTTGCTTCCTGTATAGGTCATTACTTTAGGGGCATCAGGGTGTTAAGTGTCAGTGGTGGAGGTGCCATCTGGTTGAATCAAGGTAGTGCAGACAGATGTTGTAATGGGTTGATTTGCCCTTCATATATTAATATTGGGAAGAGCTGGAGATATGAGAGCTTTAGGTCCATGGAGATCTCGTGGCCCTACTAGTCCCTTGGCCACCTGTGGAGTTTTTGCAACCCAGTCTTTTAGTTCTAGTCCTATCCCAGAATAAGTGGGATGAGTTTGTTGACCATGGCCAGGCTCCAATGGTCCTCCATGGGGCCTCGGGGTACTCTTTCCCTTGCCTAATTATAAAATTACTTGTAAAGCACGTGTACACCAAATGGTTTCATGGAGCTGAGAGTGGGAGGGCGACATTTATACAAGACAGGTACTTTACTGAAATGCCTGGGAGAATAACAGGGTCTTGAGGAGTGTTCTGAACTGAGGGTAGGAGGTGACTGATCTCAGACCAGGAGGGAGAGAGTTCCAGAATCGGGGGGCAAGGACTGAAAATCTGAGACCACCGTGTTTTTTCCGTTTGAAAGCGGGGATAGTGAGCAGGTTCAGATGAGAGAAGCGCAGTTCACGAGAGGGTATAGAGCTGAATCCTAGAGGAAATTAATGCAGGGCCACTCCCAACGAGTGCTTTAAAGATGGTGCAGCCCAGCTTAAAGGCACATCGTTTAGCCACGGGGAAGCAATGGAGGCTCTTCAGCAAGGGGCTGACATGTTGATGTCTAGGTTGATGGTGGATTAGCCTACCTGCCTGGTTTCGTACCAGTTAGTAGCGGTGGAGTTGATATGCAGGAATCGCGGCATAGAGTGAGTTGGCATAATCAATACAGGAAGAGGCCAGGACCTGGGTGACTAGGGTCAGGGCCTCGGTGGTCAGGAATCTGCAGATCTTACGGATTCTGTGAGCTGGAAAAATCAGGCAGAGACCACCGCGCTAATCTGGGGTTTCATAGATAGGCCGTTGCTAATTATAACCCAGAGGCTTTTTACAGATCCTACTGGGCAAGCAGACTACTTAGGAGCGGGAGCCAGAAGATTGAGTCCCAGGGTTTGGCAGTTCCTCCAGTTAGGATCAACTCAGTTTTATCAGGGTTACGTTTTAATTGATTGGCATACATCCAATCGCTGATAAAAACTCATGGTGGATTGAAAGTTGGAGACTGAGGTGTTAGAGGAGTCAATGTCAAACAGCAGCTGGAGGTCATTGGCGTAATTAAATGCTTTGACCCTTCTTTGGTGCAAGGACCAAATCAAAGGAAGCAGGTACAAGTTAAAAAGAAGGGGCAAGAAGGAGGAACCCTGAGGAACCCTGCATATCAAATTCATTTTATTCGCCGAGAAATTGGCAAGGAAAACAGCCTGGGAATGGTGAAAGAGGAAGGAGGAGATCCACTTCAAGGCCAGACCCTGTATGCCAGCATTTTTGACACAGTCGATCAGGAGCCCATGATCAACCATGTCAAACGCGGCAGATAGATCCAGGAGTACCAGAGCCTGGGTGAGATTTTTGTCGGCCCCTCTCCTTAACTTGTCCATGACTGCTAATATGACTGACTCCGTGGAGTGTGCTGGTCTGAAACCTGCCTGGTGAGAGTCATGGAACTGGGATTGCTCAATTAAAGAGTTAAGACAATTAGCTACGTGGGCCACGAGGATTTTGCTTGGATAGGGGAGCAGGGAGATGGGTCGGAAGTTATGCAGGATATGGGGGGAGCAGCAATCGGTAGGGGACCTATATGAGTGCCCTTGTTCATGAGTACAGTTCATACCTGACAAGAAATCAATAAATTCTATGGAGCTGGCACTCTTCTGAGCGTCGGAGGGCCAATAGTTAAAATCTTCAATGACAATGATACTAGCATGGTTGATAACTAGTTGGGAAATCATTTCACCTAATAGTTGGGGGAAGGAGGTCATATGGTGAGGGATATGGTAGAAAAGAGCACATATGAAGGGGTACTGGGTGATTTGAATTTAAAAAAAGGCTGTGATCCCTAATGAAGTGAACCAGAGTTTTTGGTGGACAATGGCCGTCACCCCTCGTCCTTGCTTACCCGTGAGCCTATTGGTCTGAAGTATGTAGTAGCCATTGGGAACAGCTGCAAGAATATCGGAATGTATTCTGTAGGGAGCCACGTTTCGGACAGGAGAAGAATGTCGGGTTTGTCAGAATCTGTGAGCTGAAAAATTTCGAGCTGATGTTTCACCATACAGCGGGTGTTAAGGTAGCTAATTACGAGAGTTCCTGCTTCCAGACTCTCAAAGAAGTTGGGGTCCGGTAGACCCTTGTCGACCGCGGGGGGTTGCTGAAGAGCAGGCTGATCAGAGAGTTTTTGGAAAGAGACTCTGTGGGTGAGAATCCCTTCTTTGTAAGCCTGGGTCATGGTGTCTGTACTAATAGGCCAGTTGTCATGTAAGCGAGCCAGCTCAGAAGCTGTGTAAGACACAAAATGGGCATAGTAACTCGCCCTCCGCCCCGTACGGCCGCGGATGGGTGCAGACGGGCTTGCCTTTGGCACGCCTTCTGCATGCCCGCTGCGCCTGGGGAAAGGCATGCCGATTAAATAGAGCTGGGAGAGCTAGAGTGCTACCCAAATGGCTCCGCCCCTAACCACCCCCAGCTGACTGGTGTTAAAAGCGGTTTGAGCAATCAATTTTAAAAGCAATGTGAGGCAGTTCTAAGCAGTCGATTTTAAAATACATTGCTGGACTTCCTGTATCTCGGCTTAGCAATGAAGCAAGACAGTCAATTACAGCAAAAGCGGCTGGCATGTGTCTGAGCACGTCCGGTGCGCACGGGGAAAGTCATACCGATTAAATAGAGCTGGGAGAGCTAGAGCGCTACCCGAATGGCTCCGCCCCTAACTTGTCAATCCACTTCTTCCAGAACCCAGTATCTGTTTATTACAGGTAGGTTATAAAGTAGAGGTCTGGTGGAAGGATACATGTAGCCAGTGTTCTGGTGTTCTATAGGCCGCCTACCGTGATCTAAGGTGGTGTTAGCCCTACCAGGATTGTAACAGTGGGTATACATGTGGTCCAGCGGAAGGGCTCTCACCTCAGTATGGGGCTCTAAGGGGCTAGATTACTGGGTTGTTAGCCTACGTACTGTCTAGGGATTTTTAAAGTTGATGATCACACAGTCCCCTTGAATTGTGTTTTTTGCTGGATTCCACCCTAGCAAGTCTCCGGACCCTTAAATTTTCCCCTGCCATTTCATAGGGAAACTGCCTATACCTTGCCAGCCAAAACAAGCTTTTGTTCAGAAGGTCCAGTTGTGACTCCCTCTGGCCATTATTGAGTTCTGGTACCCCTGCCAAAATGATCACGTATGGGGATGAGGCTGGGGGTAGGTTTATAATTGTCTGGGTCATTACTCCTGTCCTGCCCACTGGGCACTCTCCCCCCCCCCAACCCTTCTCAACTGGTACCGGGCCCTGCGGCGATGCTGTTTCTTTGATGTAAACTCTGCATAGTATGGGTTGTAACATCATTCCCAGCCTCACAATGGGGTTTCCTAGTAGCTAGATATGTGGTGTGATCTTGCTCCTGTTGCACACCAGGACACTGGAGGGGGTGTTTGATACCACGGCTAGTGTTCGTGTGACTAGAGGGGTCTTGGACCCTAGGTGTCACTTGGTCATATAAGAGTGCCCAGCTTGCAAGGTCTACCTGACAGCTGAAGTCACTCCCCCTCAGTGCAGTTTGTATTGTGTTAGTGCCATGAGTCCCCCATAGTTGTGAGGTTATGTATGCAATCGAATAGGGAGGCAACCTCCTCCTTCACAATAACTCTGCGTTGGATCAACAGGTCTGCTAATAGGGTCTGAGCCCAGGATGGATAGTTTGAGTCTGTACCGCTGTTAACAGTGCGTTCTATGGTTGCTTGTGGATTGGCTGTAGGCTCTGCACTTACCTCAGGCCCCCCTTTGGCTTTCTTACTTCTGGGTGCCCTCCGCTTGCTTGCTTTTGCTTCCCTTTCTTGTGAGTACCTGAAGCAACGTCCCCTTTTTGGGTTACAATTGTCGGTGCATCTACTTGTTGTGGGGAGGACGGGGGCACATTCCTCATAGATGAGGGGGTTGTAGAAGTAATTTAAGGGGTTGGCGATACTGTCAGCGGAAGAGAGAGATCTGAGGTTATTGACATACACCTTTCAGTGAGTTCTATTTCTGTTGTGACAGCACCTATAGCCCTCTGTGGCATGCTGTCAATGGACTTGGGAGGGGTAGGGAGGAAAGGTTTACTTGGGGACGAGACTTTTTAGCAGCACAATTGCATTTCCCCATGGTTCAGCCTATGGGGAACCAAAATAAAACCACCCTATGCACAAATCCAAAAGCCCAATAGACAATGAACAGAGCCTATAAGCTGACCGGAAAGGTTGATTAAGCCTGTAAACATGCAGAAAAAGCTAACCATTGATCCCCACCACTTAGGAACGCTATAAATGGGATCAACCAAACACAGTCATGCAACAATCGGAGTTGAGTTGGCAAAGGGGGCACCAAAGATAGCCCAGTCCACTTATAATAGAGGAATGTTTGTCAAACTCTTCCCGTGCAGTGAAGTGATTTAAGGCACTGCCCTGTTCACCAGAGCATATATTCTTCCCAAGCAAAGTTCCTCGAGCTCTGCTACAGGATGACCAGTTAATAAAGACTACAAGTAGTTCATTGTTGGACGAATTGTATGGCCACCGTGCAACAAGGAAAGTCTTACCCTTAGTTTACGTCGAAAGTCGAAATCAAAGGGGGTGGCCCTGCCCTGCCTCTTCCGGGCAATGACGGACAAGGATGGGCCCTCCCTGGGCCCGGGCACGGCCCATGAGCCTCCCGCACAACGGTGTGTTTTCGGCGCTTCTTGTAGCGCATGGGTGCTTTGGCGCTCCTCCCTCCTGGGAGAGCAAGAATTCTTGGGACTTAAATTCCCCAAACCGGCAGCAGCAACAACGTCCCACGCTGTGGGTGTTCTCGGTGCTTCTTGTAGAACGTGGGTGCTTTGGCGCTCCTCCCTCTTGGGAGAGCAAGGAATTCTGGTACTCAGAGTCCCCAAACTGGCAGCAGCAACAGTGTCCCGTACTGTTCTCTGCGCTTCTTGTTGCGTGTGGGTGCTTTGGCGCACCTCCCTCCTGGAAGAGCAAGGATTCCTGGGACTCCTGGGCAGCAGCAACAGCGTTCCCACTGTTCCTAAAAGGTCAGTTGCCAGACCCTCAGCAAAATTCAACCTCATAGTATAAAGAATTATTGGAGGCAGCCTCCTCCATAGTGATGACATTAGCTGATAAAGAGTTGTTTTTTGGCCTTTTTGTACCGGTAGATATATGGAGACAGGTGCGTACGCAGGATCATGTAGTGGAATTGGGTGAAACATGAGACAAGATCAGGGCATGGGATAAGGAGCGCACGCCCGGCGAGAAGCCTTGCTGGGGCGTATTATCACTTACATGCATTCCCTTATCCTGCCGAGACGAGTGGATTAGGACAAGTTGACTGCATGCCATCAGAAGAAGGATGTAAGTGTGTCTGATTTCTTTACTAGGTTTGAAGGGGTGTTTCTGGATTTTAGTGGCCAAGATCTGTCACTGGAAGGTGGTGTTTGTTTGTTCGTCAACAGGTTTGTCACTAATTTGCTTCCCGAGATTGCGACTAGGTTGCAGGCTTCAGAAAGTACTTGGACCACCTCATCCCTGTCAGTAGTTTTGAGTATGGTAGAGTACTACAAGCATAGAGAGAATGAGGACAAAGAGAAGGTGGAGAAGAAGTCAAAAGAGTTGAAGATGAGGGTGTTGATGCAGCAAGTAATGAGGGGGAATGGAAAAGGTAGAAGTTCAGGCCTGGCACAGCGGGAGTCCCAGTCTGACAGGAACAGTACTCTGGGTGTGCCCATAGGGTACAACCAATGTGCGTACTGGAAAAAGGAGGAGCTTTTGGCAAAGTGAGTGTTCAGAGTTATTGCAGAAAGTTGAGGCCCCTACAGGAAGGGGTTTTAGAGGATGTGGTGGAGAAGGAGGCGGCCGAGGAGAGGAGAGGTGCAGTTGGAAAATACTTGTGCAAACAGGCAAGTGCCGCACTTCCTCTGTGTGTTCCCCCAGGTAGTGTTTCAAATATCAGATGGTAGTTAGTGTGCACAATCTGCTCCTGCACCTGCCGTTGAGGGATGCCACCTGCCAGGCAGGAAAATAGAACTGTGAGGAAAGTAGAGTGATGCACTCCGAGAGAGGTGTTTCATCAATAAAGAATTTCGATCAGTGTTTTCGTTGTATAAATCTTTATATGTACCAATCCATGTGGTTATTAAAATACATCAGCCAATGCGTTTCGTTCAAGAATTGAACTTCGTCAGGGCGGTTCAGATGTACGGAGTATGGTGTGATGAGGCCGAGAAAGCTGTTGGCCTGGCCTGGGTCGCTCCTAGTTGGTAGGTCATGGCGAGAGTGAAGCGGCCACCTTGATGAGTGCTGGTGAACAGAGACCAAGAGTCCTTGTCTCAGCGTATCGGCTTGATGTGCAGAGTGGCTAGGGTAGGCCTGGGAGGCCGTATATAAGGAGGATGTAAAGGTGCGAAACCATGAACTGGGTAACAAACAGGAAGACAGAAGTTGGAAAATACATTATATGCTAATTGAAACAAGAACTATTTCAACGAAACTCAGGGACGGCAGTACTATCATGACGACTATGACATGGACGAAGTGACGCGGTTATCCCACAGCTAAGACAGCCAGGGGCAGGGTGAGGTTCCGGTACCTGTAGATCAGCGCGGGAATACGGTACGGCCGATATATTTTTAGTTGATACGGGGGCTATGAATTGCTCTGTTTCCAGTTCAATGGTCCCGGGGGCAACTCTGTCTGGCCAAAACATTGTTTTGGTAGGTTTCTCAGGCATGCCGTTTGTTAGCCCAATTCCAAGCCTCTTGTTCTATCTGTCTCTTTACTGTAGATTCTGCATTCCTGTTAACGACATATTGTGGAGAGAATTTGATGGGATTGGATTTGTTGAAGAGATTGCATGCTACTACCTTTTGTTCTTCAGATGGTGTTTACATGACCATTGGGCCAAAAACGGCTTGTGCAAAACAATGCTTTGCTAAAGATGCGCCCCTCCCTGCTGAACACAAAGAGGTGCCCCATAGCTTATGGGCAACAGGAGATACGGATGTGGGGTTACTCCAGATCCCGCCAACCTCTATTAAGATCAAAGACAATGCTGTATTGCCACGTGTTCCCCAGTATAAGATATCACAAGCAGGAGAAAAGGCCTTATTGTAAATAATCCAGGATCTGGGTAAGTCTAGTGTGGATGAGGAGACAGTGGCGAATGTGTGTAATAGCCCTATCCTTCGGATTCTCAAGAAGACACCTTTGGACTCTTCTGATGCTCATCCTGATGTATATCGCTTTGTAATTCACCTCAGAGAGGTTAATAAAATAGTAGTGCCTCAATATCCTGTAGTCCCAGACATTACAACGATATTGACAATGATTCCCTCATCAGCCAAACTCTTTTCAGTGATCGATTTAAAGAATGTTTTCTTTAGCATTCTGATCCATACAGATAGCAGATATCTGTTTGGATTCACCCTAGCCAGTAGGAGCTTTAGATTCAGTAGTGCTCCTCAAGGCTATACAGAAAGGCCTAGTACCTATAGTCAAGCGTTAAAAACTAAATTGGATTCTTTGGTACTTCCCCCTGGTACTTTGCTATTGCAGTATGTTGACGGCCTCCTTGTGGCCTCTGATACTGAAGATGGCTGTGAAGATGCCACTGTTAAATTGATGTTGCATTTAGCACACTATGGACATAAGGTGTCCCTTTCCAAATTTCAATATTGCCGACAGGAGGTCACCTACTTAGGTCACCTACTGTCGAAGGAGGGTTGCAGACTAACACCTGAATGCATAGCTGCTATCACTAATATGCATGTTCCTAAGTGAAGTACGTGCATTTATTGGTAGTACCTCATATTGTCGACACTGGATTCTCAATTATTCTGTACTAACGAAACCCCTCCTTTACCTGACTACCAAGGAAGTGCATGAACCCCTGCCTTGGACACCTGCATGCCAGCAAGTTTTTGAGCAATTAAAGGTTGCGCTTTGCTCTGCTCCTGTGCATTGTACTCCTGATTAACAGAAGCCTTTTGTGCTTTACGTACACGAGGCGGATGGTTGCGCCCTTTCTGTTTTAGCACAGGGTTTTGGTGGTAAGCAAAGACCCTGCACTTATTTCTCTGCCATTTTGGATAACATCGCCAGAGCTCTCCCAAGCTGCCTAAGAGCTGCCGTGGCGGTGGCAGTTTCTATCAGACAATTGGCAGGGCTCGTTCTTGATACGGATCTTCCAGCAATGGTACCTTATGCTGTGGATATGCTTTTGAATAAGACCAAGACACAGCACCTTACTAGTGCACGACTGACAGAATACAAACTCACCTTGTTTTCTCTGCACATTACCATCAACAGATGTGCCACTCTGGACCCAGCCACATTACTACCCCTCCCTTTGACAAGTAATGACACAGATGCACATGATTGTGTGTATAGAATGTAAGAGAAAAAGAAAGGACGGGAAAACCCGACTGATGTTCCCCTATCTGACCCCCATGGGAACTATATGTTGATAGCACTTGTTTCAAACTACCAGATGGCATCACCACTGCAGCATATGCAATTACAAAGTTGCGCATCGGCGTTGAGACATCCCTTGTCTCATACCAATCAACCCAAACTGCAGAGTTGGCTGCCCTTCTTCCGGCTTGTGAGTTGAGTGAGGGACTGACTGTCAATATTTATACTAACAGCCAGTACGCCTTTGGGGTAGCTCATATTTTGGACGCATCTGGGCGGAGAGAGGGTTCTTGACCTCACATGGATTACGAATACAGAATGGCCCACTGATACATAGACTTTTGTCAGCTCTAACACTTCCCGATTGGTTGGCAATAATAAAAGGCAGCGCCCACAAAGCTATACCAGATGATGTAGGGAGAGGAAATGCGTTTACAGACCAAACAGCTACAGAGACACGTAGATCAAAGATGAAAAATATGTTTTTGGCAGGTCCTGCTTAGTGGGTCCCTGACAATGGAATGTTCAAGGATACATTAGAAAATGTTAAGGAGATTCAATGTGAGGTGACCTAGATCAATTGGCAATATTGCAGGTGAGTACAGGGCGTCTGGATGAGGATGGGTGTTGGATTGATAAGTCAGAGAAACTTTGATGGATGTTACCTAATGCCTATGTACTCTCCGTGGTTACCATGACCCATGGCCCAGCCCACATTAGCGCCAAGGGAATATGCAAGGTGTTGGGCCCAGTGTGGCAGAACAACAATATCTCCAAAGGCACATAATCGTGGGAAAAGTACTGATACACCCTCAGGTAACTTTGCACCACCTTCCTTCCCTTTCGAGTTTCTCCAGATGGATTTCATTGAATGAGTTAACAATTTAAAGTATGTGCTGGTAGTGATTTGTGCATTCAGTAAATGGATTGAAGCTTACCCCACTAAAGAGAACACGGCTATGGCAACAGCGAAGGCACTCCTAAAAAAGTTCATCCCGCACTTTGGATCGCCGCTTTTGTGAAGGGTTGCACATTAAGCAGACGTTTCATGCAGCGAACCACCGCCAGTCAGCAGGCCTGGTTGAGAAGTACAAAAGTACTCTCAAACTGAAGTTAGGGAAGACACAAGAAAGCACAGGATTGCAATGGCCAGATGCATTACCCTTGGCTTTGTTATCTACTAGGGAAACTGCATACTCTAGAACAGGGTGACACCATATGAAATGTTTTTTTGGATGCCCAGCCAATATCTGGGACGCTCCAAGTCCCAAGCGCTTCTCTGAGATAGAGTACCCTTTGAATGTGGATCACTTGCATGAGTTAACTAAAGATCTTCGTTCTATTCATCAACAGACTCAGGAGACATTGTGGCCAGTACCAGAAGGAAATGGGCATCAGCTGCAGCCCGGAGATTACATGCTCGTCAGAAACTTCCGGAGAAAGAGCTGCCTGGAGCCTCGTTGGAAAGGACTGCTGTTGGTCCTCCTTGCTACTAGAACAACGGTGAAACTCGAAGGCCGGAAGAACTGGGTGTATGGTACTCACTGCAAGAAGGTTCCTTTCCTACTTCCCTACAACAAGTGGGTCAAGTGGGTGCTGGACGGCATTGCTGATCAAGAGGGGTAAAGGGTGCCCCACTTTATTTCCTTCTCTGATGCCTGGTTGAGGTGGGCCGTGATGGAAACAGAGAGTGATGCTGCCTTACTTGAGGTGGTTCCTCCGGAGATAAGGGCAGCCCCAGCTTCTTCCCCATTTGATCCAAGGGCACCTGACCCTCAATGCCCTTCTGAGCCTGAGTTTCTCCCCCCTTTTTGTTGACAAAGAAGTGCCTGGAGTTGCCAGATATACCTTGCGCCCCTGACAGAAGGACAGTGTGCCAGAGGGACAGTCCAAGAGTAAGGGAAGGACTTGAGATTAGGGTGTAGGTGCTATGTCAACGGGGCCTGTGTCAGATTAGGGTGAACTAAACAGGTGCACTGCCCTGGACACTGGAGAGGATCGTTGAGGGTACTTGTCCAGGAGGGTGGATGCCCTATCCTGACAGAAGAAGGATTTGTCTCCAGCATGGGCCGCAATCGCACGGTCCCCTCGAAGGAGTGCTTCATAGTACCGTTGTTGATGCAAAATAGGAGCCTACCAGCGAGGCTCTGGATGGACACTGGGTGACTTGTACCCCTCGGGTAGGTTGTATTCTTGTGGCTCCAGTTCATAAAGCTCTTCATATGTACCTATTTGGCCGTGCTGCCATGGGGGATCAACAGCCACTAGCGGCGCCTCCACCAGGGCAGGATGGTCCTGTGTGGTCTCGCTGGCCTATTAAGAGTAAGATAGTAGTAGTAGTATTCCTTCTCATAGTAATGATAATACTGTTTGGGGTAGTGTGGTATTTAGAAGAACAACATCCAGTACACACTTTGATAGGGACTAACCCGGCTCCATATGAACACCTGCTTGTTACGTTAACCCGAATAAAGAGAGACATATGTTGAGAATGCCTTCCTGCAAATGCTTCATCAAGTCCATAATCCCACTAATGCCACGAATTGCTGGGTGTGTGCGTTACTCCCCTCAGTTGTGCACAAGAATGATTTACTGGTGTCTTTACCCCTGTCATACCTAAGTAGTATGTGAGGCACAGTTCCAGTTGCTTTCCATGGTGTATAATCATTATGATGCTGATGCTATGAATATGATAAAGTCTGATTATGAGGCAGTGTTGGAATATATAGTAATACTCCAGGATTATACACCTGGGAAAGGAGGAAAGGAGGGTACCTTACATCCAGGAGCTTGCATGAATATTTACAAAGGTAATAGGAATGCCACATGGCTACAAAATAAAATGTTGGATTTTCAAAGATTCAATGTTACTGAATACTTTAAATGTTTCCATGAATGAAATGTCACAGAAGATAAAGCCATGCCCGTACCTGTGGTTCATATATCAGCTAGTTTCTGTGTTGAAGTTTCTAGGAACATTCCAGTGGGACAGAGAAGTTGCAACTACACATATCGCTTGAACACTGCTAGTAGCCCACCTTTGCTCACACCTCCAAATGTATACTTTGTTTGGGGGGAGCAGGCTTATACATGGCTCCCAAGATGATGATCTGGCCGGTGTTATGTCTCTTTTCTCTTACTTTCAGTTTACATTGCACCGTCCAACTTTCACAAAGGCCATAGGCTGCAGCCGAGAAGTGTATACTTGTCCTGGGTAAGAAGAGTTATTGATACAGCAGATATCGATCAAACTGATACTACCCTACAGCAATTCACTGATGTCATTGTGCCTTTCTGGGGACCTATGAATAATAGTGTTAACATTTGTTGCCTCACCAGAGTTGTAGAAGGGGTTATCAATACTACAGCAGGCATACTCACTAACATCACGGCTGAGCTCCAGGCTACCAGACTTGTTGCTTTTCAAAATCAGATGGTTTTAGACATCATCCTTGAAGATAGGGGTGGAGCTTGTCATGTCATCTGCATCAGTTACTACGCCCAAATTCCAGACCACGCCTCTAATGTATATTCAGCTATCCAGAAGCTACATAAGCTTGCATCTGATATTCATCAGGACAATGGTTCATGGTACATGACAGGGTGGTTCTGGGGTCTGATATCATCCTGGGGTTTGAAGATACTTCTTTTTCTAGTAGCTATTGCAGGTGTCATCTTTAAGTGCTGCCTATGTGTCAATTGCCTTCATCATACTGTACCTATTGCATGAGCAAGCTCACCCCTACCCCTAAATCGCCCGGACGAGATAATAAAGTCTCTACTATGATGATGCAGGACATACAGGATATGATGCTGATAAATGAGGGTATTTTTGAATACTAAAGACATTTTTGATTAACATGTGCTGCTTTAGTTTCCTTTGCAATGCGAGTGACTATACATTTATTTTCTCCCCTGCTTAGAATTATAAAGACCCTTACCGGATAGCGTCAATAAAGCATTGAGCCTCCACTGCTTAAAGAGTGTCTGTTAGGTTGAAACCCCCATACTTGTTCCATGTTATATTAGATTAGCAGTGTGCAGCTAAATTAGACACTATTTGTGTCCACTTTATGCCACCCACTGAGTTATCCCTGCAGTGTGCTAGCTTCAATTAGTGAGTGTGACTCCATTTTGTATTTCGTAATCCCTATTAGGCTGTGTCTGAACTAGGCCTCATTATTCGTATTTCTTGCCTTAGCAGAACACTGTATTTAGCTTTTATTTTCATTTCTCTTTAAGGTTGCCTTCTGACTTACTAATGAATAGGCCATTCTGCATTTGCATACCTATCCGTGTGTGTTGCTCTGCTCCCACTATAGGAGATGCTGAGACCCAGCACTGCAACCTTGAGATGGTGATAGCGTGTAATCATCTAGTAGGTTGTAGCCCATCCTTTTGTCCCTCCTTTGTTCATGTTTTGCCTAGGCTGGTAACTTTCCACTGTGGGAGTGGTTGGAGGTTCTTGGGACGAATGGATATCTGTTGCAGACCATAGGGGGGCTGTCCCTCGGCAGACATCTTAGGGTGCAGGTCAGATTGGACTCCTATGCAGAGTATTGCTAATAAACAATTATTTGTATTCTCTACTGTCTAACCAACTCTTCATTTGGTAGAAGGCGAGTAGGAGGTTTTAGACAACCGGGGTGGCCCTTTACGGGTCACATCCTTCAATGGTGTGGTTGTCAACCTGTCATATTAAGATTAAAGTGGAAAACAAATGCAAACTTCGTTACATAGGACCCTAAAAGATCATAAAGATCATCAATCCCGTGGCTATGAAGTTAGAAATCCCTGCAAGACTGAAAATACACCCTGTGTTTCATGTGTCATTGCTGAAACCTGTTGCGCAAGGCAGTGCCTTACCTATACTACCTATTCCTGTTGAGGTGGAATATGAAGTGGAGTATGAAGTAGGGTCTATTATGGACTCTAGACAGGTTGGGGTAGACTCCAATACCTCATTTACTTGAAGGGATAACCGGTTGCAAATCGTACATGGGAACCTGCAGGGCATGTTCACGCTCCGCCTTTGGTTTGTCTATTCCACCGAAGATACCAGTGGAAGCCCCAACTGGTAGGAGGGACCATAGGGGTGGTGTACTGTCATACCCGCTCTGTCCCAGCTGCAGTCAGCACCAGGGGCGGAGCTCTTCTGGAATAAATTATCTCTTCCGGACAGGAGGAACGCTTTAGCGTTTCACCTATGTTGAGAGTTTTTTTTCCCGTCTGGATTCCGCAGGCCTTCACTTCCTGGTCACAGCAGCCACTGCCGCTTTCACAGATGCCCGGCTCCTCGGGGCATGCACTTTGTTTTCTTGCACTCAGCCACCGCATTCACTTATGCCCGGCTCCTCAGGGTGTGCACTCCATCTCTTTGCTGCTGCATTTCCCTCGCTCAGATCTCTCCTTCATATCACCAGGATATCGAGCCTATACTCACATTGCGGTAACACGCTTGTACTGGAATGTGTGGCAGATGTCTGTGAATGAGTAGCATGCTTATTCTGCCCTGAATATCACTTGTGGCAATTCTGAATATCTGCATTTCCTTGAAGGCATTTTAAGCTTGTTGGCAATATATTTTGAAGACAAAATAGTGCTCTTTTGATGTAAGGAGGTGCCTTAAGCTTGGTTCTTTCTGGCTAAGAAAGTTTTGTATATCCAGCAACATTACCTCCTGAAGTAAGGAGTCCCCTACTATTTAGTTCTTTCCTACTATTCACCTCCAAAACTGCTTACCTCATGAACACCTGTTTATAATGGAGATGAGGTATCTTGAGCTTGCACCTTTTTTGCATACTTTTTATTACCTTCCTTACACTGCCTATTGAGTCAGTCTTTATTGTTTTTGGGCTATGAGCTATTTTTCTACACTACCGCTACTGGTAAGCTTTATTTATATTTTATCATTACACCCTATAGTTAAGTGCTCTTGGTAATTTTCTCTCTATTCTTTTTATGCAGAATTATTTATTGATTCCTAATTTTATTTGTTGGACAAAAGAGGAAGAGGCGACCAAACCTGGAAACATTCATGATATGTATGTAATGGTCATTCATGGTTGTGTTTGTGTTACAAAAGAGTACAGAGTAGGTTAGTGACTATGATTTATTCACAGGATTACTGACGTCTGCAGTGACGTATCCTTGCTGTCCGGGTCATGTCGAGGGATCCTATTGAGAACCTTGCTCTCCAGGTCATGTTGGGGGGCCCCCTTCAGTTTTTTCTCCCCTTGTTTCCCCTCTTCTCCCTGCTCACTGGTTCTGCTTTGACCTTATTGGGCTGGCTTGTGGTAGGGAGCTCATTCTTCTGTCTCCTGTCTCTCATTCCCATGGAAACATCAGATGAGCGTTGCTACATGCTAAACAACACAGCTTCAATGCAACATTGTCAAAATGAAAATCCACAGAGCTAAAAAAGGTTTGTAAGTTACACAACAACCACAGATGAAAAAAAGTGAAATACCAAAAAAACACATTTTGCAAGTTAATCAAATGCCATCATGCCCTAAATGATGTTTAAACTCAAAAGACACCACAGAAACAGTTGCTTCATGCACCCATGAGTAGCTCTGGGACTACTGGCTGAAAGGCTTATTGGCAGACTACTGGGCTAGTGAATTAAAATAAGTATTGCAAATTGATTTCAAAAGTTTTAGAAAATGTAGTGAACTGTGCACCATGTTTCCTTTACAAAAGAAGAAAAAATACTTACACAGAAACAGCTAGGTCCCTACTAAATCTTTTGGCCACCCACCACAATAAATGTTAAAAAAATACGAAAAGTACAAAAAATGTAGGTGCAGTGCCCCAAACAAACAACTACAATTTTCCAACTTACTTGTGAAATCTCCAATTCAATAGTCTTCAAATCCAATGATAGATGATGCAGCAGACACAAAGAGTGATCCTTCCAGCTCCAAATCCAAATCAAAAGTGAACAGGAGATGGACAAGGCACTGGGAGGAGCCTGCTGGAAGGGAACAGGAAGTTGGTGACTCTGGGGCACTTCCTTCCTCTTTAAAAAATAAGTAAAAAAAGAAAAAGGACTCCTGGAACAAAAACGTACAGCCAAATGTCAATCTGAGGAGTTTTTTAAATCCAAATTGTAATTTTCGAGAAGGTTTTGATGCGGCTCAGGAGAAAACCTTCCAAGGTTGCAGATTCTGCGTGTTTTGAATCACGATCTTCTCAAAACTTCCGCAGGTAGTCCTATGGTGCGCCCGATTGACGTGTTTGCGGTGGAAGACTCTCGAGGGACCATGCAGCCGCCTACCAAATCACTTGGCGCTCATGAACAGATGGGAAATCTTGTCAACGATTGCAGGCACCCGGTAGGTCGGTGCCAAGCACACAAAAACACATTTTGGGTGGGCAACCAGAAAAAAAACTCTGCTCCATTGCGGATTGCAGAGTTTTCCGACAACTCTGTGTTCTACGCGGAACACAGGTTTGCCCAAAATCAGCAAACTCTGCAAGCAGAGCAGACTGTTATGCCCAGGGTTAAACATATGAGGAGTCTGTTGTGTACCACAGAAGCCTTCTCATGACCACATTTTCATTGACCTGTAAACTAGAAGTATCACAAACTCCTCAAACTGGAGCTCCATATACTAGGGGCCATTGACTGATTTCCAAAAAAGGCAGACATCATTTCTGACACAAACTGCATGCAATTTATACCAGGCTTCATGCCTGATAGCTACCTCTGTATGCACAATTGCTTGTTTTTAATTCTGTCTGCAAAGTCTTGCCACCCACTATCATGAGGCACCTCTTTCAAGGCAAAGATAACATCTCTTTGAGCCTTTAAGCACTTTCCATCAAGCCACATTTGCAGCCTGGGGTCTCTATCCTTTCTCTTTGTTGTCAGAATGTCAGTCACAGAATGGTAAATTGTAGCACCTGCCTGCAACATACGCTCATGGTCCAGTTCACTATCCAAGCAGATCATTACCTGCTCCCTACTTCTCTCTGCTAGTTCTTCTAGCATGGCCCCTGTGTAGTGTAGTTTCTATATTCCCAATAGGCTCTGCGCATTGGAATAACATACACAGCAGTTTAGACGTAGGACTGAGGTCATCTAGGTCTCTACTGACTATGTTAGACTTAATTAGGTTTGCCAGCTAGCTCAGAGGTCACTAGAAACTTTCTCGAATGTTCAGGAAGGAGTTAACTTTCCTGATTAGACAAGAAGGGATTCGTTTCTGAGAACCGCATAAACATGACAACTTTGCTCCCTCCGAATAAAGAGTGTATCTCCAGAGTCGTGTGAAAACAAAAGACGGCTATTTCACTCAGTCAATCGTGCGTACTTAATTTCACCAGAGTGCAGAGAAATAGAGAGACGGGCGTTTTCAATAAAAGTTGTTATTTATTGAGCAGTCTTCTTTCTCATGCAAGAGAAGTGAGTTGCCACAATTGCAATACTTATCATGAAGTAAAGTGCGTACAGTAAAAGTAGTATTATGAAATAATACTGTAAAAGCATTATTATGGTTTCTGAGCCATATGATACTTTAAAACGGATAAAATATATACATACATAAAAACATTGACTAAACTTACTCAACTGGTGCTTCTAAGATACGCCTACCTCGGTGTACCTGACCTAAGCCTAATACGTAGGAAGGAGTAAGTAAGTTGCAGTTTAAGTTAAGTTGGTTCTTGCCAAGAATCTGAATCAAGAATTCTCTTAAGGTTTTAATCAGCTCCGTACCTTGGTTCTAGAATGAAGGAGGTCTTGTATGTCTCTCTCAGGACTCGATCTCCCAGCAACCCGCAAGGGTGACTGGAAACACCGGAGCTGGAATTTCTCGGCAGGAGAAAAGACAGCGTCTCTCTTAGTGCGTCAAATGGGAGGGTCGACTTCCTTCGGCACTCGCATCAGCTGGGCGTCGGGCAAGTAGATAGCCGCTCTGCTCCAAACCACCGTGTCTTTGCTTAAGGCAACGTTGGTATGTTTATACCTGGAAGGTGCCGGGTTTGACGTAAGGTTGGACATAAGACGTCACTAAGAACTAACAGTTCTTTCTGGACTCCAGGAGTCCTTGTGCAAATCAAAACAAAAGCAGGGGGAATTCCCGGGCTGCTGGAGGCTTGGTTTGTTTAAAGAACGTGTTGTACTTTCTGGGAGTCTATTGGAGTAGCCTTGCCGTATTTGGACTGCATTGGCTATGACTAAATATGGACATGATTATTATGCCTTTATAAGGATATGTTTTGTTATAACCACATAAGGGCATGAATCGGGGATATTTAATTAGGGTCCTTGATACATTCACAACACCTGGGTCCCCATTCGCCATTTACATAGAATGCCCATATTCCTTTTGAGTACCATTGGCATAATGGCAAATGCGCCCTGCTGCTTCTTGTTGCCCATGTAAAAAGAAAAGGCTAGGAGGTAATGGTGATTCAAACAATTTTGCAATATTGAAGAATTGATGGGCTTGGGCTTAAAGTACTAAAAGAGCGCGAAAAAATCAATAAGCCTGCATGGGCCTCTTCCACTGTAAGTAACATGTCCTATTACAGGGTGAGCTGAAAGGTCAATAGCAAGAAAAAGGAAGAAGGGAATAATTATTCAAAGTGGAATTAAAATTATCTCCACACATACTGTGCGCTAAAATGGGAGTAATCCTTAGTATCATGTCCAATCACCTCACAAACAGAACTTTTGCAGATTGGGCACAGCTTAAAATAAAATCACCCTCCAGATCACAATGAAATCCATGTTGGGCTCACTTAAAATGTTGCTAACAATCTGTTCAAGAAAAGCTGCTACATCTTAGTTACTAGAAATGAAATTATTTTGAGAAACTGTATTAATAAGCATTTTCTGGATATATGCAAGAGGCTAATCTTTTGAAAATGGGGGCAGTCGAGGCACATTTTGTAGATCCTCTATCCAGGGTAGTTGAAATGAACGTTAATAAACCACCTCTATGGAGCCCCATCTTTAGGTTAGAGCAAGTAGTTGTGGTAGAATTAGTGTTGTTGGTAATTTTCTGTGTCTGTTCAGCCACGGAAGGAACTGAGCTCTGCATTTCTCTGTTCAAGGATTTTGTCATCTTTCCGGTACTGACACAAGAACTTGAAAAAATTCTATCCAAACACACATTGCCAATGGATGAACGCCCTTCTGTGTCACACTTTAGTTTCATGTCCCAAATTTGGCCAGTTGGCAAAACATAGTCCAATGATGTCCCTGGATTCAACAGTCTTTCAACTTCTTCATGGGGCATGAAACAGTTGCATGTTGGTATTGCGTAACGGTCAGTAAACAGGGACCTCCTGATTAGGAAATTTGAATCATCTTGTGCAAGCAGCTTTGTACAAATAGTTCAAAGGCACTGCCATTATAAATCTATGAAAGGAGGGTGCTAGGGTCATCCTTTTCTCCATAGACCCAACACAATATTTATTTGTGAACTTGGAACCTATACAGTTCCCCTGACTCCTTTTTTGTTTAGATCCTACCCAATAAACCCATTGCACATTAATATATTGCAAAATAAGGTTTCACCGCTGTATAAGTCTGATGATTTTACCAATCAGTCTTTATTTTTTAGCTGGAAATTATCCTCGACGTAGTCGGGGTTTATGACTGGAATTTTCTTTAAACTATCACCAGTGGAGTGGCTTTTGGCAGTAACTGGAGAACCATGTTGGTTGCTCACGGTTCCAATCTCTGTTTCTGCTGAACATCTCTATCTGTCCTGCGTTGGCATATGTCTACTGGGAAATGAGCATTTCTCAGCTGGTCTTTACAGAAGTAGTTCTTATAGTAGGAACATTGTTACTCAGAGTATTGGAGTTCAAAGGTCTGGGGTATACCTTTGATCTCAGTGCAAGAGGGTCCAACATAAGGGAGTCATTGTGCTTGTAAAGGGTCAATGGGGCCTATGTCCTTATTAGCCACCTTGGTATTTCCTTAATCAACTGAAGTTTTCAATGAGGAACCTATGTTCTTCTAGAGAGCTGTAACATAGAGCTCAATTTGAATTACTCATTTGTTCCTATATTTCCCTGTGTATTTTACATAGTTGCTTGTGTTCCTTTGATTAGCACCATGGTGATGGAATCTTAGATGCTAGAGGTGAGTCAGTTGCACCTGACTTTTTATTCTCTGGATTAAACTTACTTCTTTTTACAATGGCCTCCTCAATGATTTGATTACTTAATTTTACACTGGCGACAAGGACCTGAAACCAACCCTGCGTTTCCAGATGAAGCAAGAATATGCCCAACATCACTTTTAAACCAGGATCATCTATTTCTACTTCTTCTGCTTGGAAATCCTCTACTTTTGCTATGTACGTCTCACATGAATGTTTAACAAATTACTTTTGGAACCGAGCATCCACCACATGCCTCACCTTTTACATCATTTGCCTTGAAAGGGTTGGGAGGCTTCGATGTGGGCTCGTTATAGCTAATCTCTCTAATTCTTGTTTGGAGTACTCTGCCTTTGGTACTTTCATATATGCCGTTAAGGTGAGAGAGTCACAAGATTGAGATTAAGCACGTTCCTAGTAATTTATGTTAGTATCTTACTCTCAGGAATGACTGACTGTATGCTTAAACAAGTAGTTCTACATAGCAACATTATCTGCATGGATTTCTTAAGTTAATTTGATGCATGGTTTTCTTCCACCTTTCAACTTTCTCTGCGTGTGTTTTCAGATGTACTGTGATGCATGATTTCAAGTGTTACCTGATAACATTGCACCACTTAAGAGCCTTGTTTGTTTTTGACTATTAGCGCGATAAGGACCTGTGCTAATTTACGTTTTCGGTCCACACTTCATTTAGAGACTACTCTCTTTGGACTTCAAAAGAAAGAAGAGACCTCAACGATCTCACCTTTTGCAAATCAACATTTTCAAGAAACCTCAACGATCTCACCTTTGTAAATCAACATCTTCACAACAGTCATATTTTTTCTTGATTTCCTCGCGATCCCGAATTGTGCATGGAACTCCAACGTCTTCTTCATCATTCTTGGATCTCAGAAGTATACATATTCATCAGACACTCCGGATCGGCGTACGTCATCACGTTACGTTGCATGCTATGTGCGTAATGTGGCGGCCATTTTGGGATTATATAGCGTTTTACTTTCAAGGTTCAACTTTAGTGCTCTAGTCTCTGTCATTTATTTTTAGCACATTGTTAAGGTCTGAATGACTTTGTTAACTCCAGTATTTCTTCACTTTATAACACTTCTTCCTGCACGGTGTGCACTTTGCTTTTGGAGTGTGCTTTGATCTCAGTTTTAAAAGCCCTCACACGGGTATTTTCTCATTCTTCTTGTGCTATACATGTTAGGTATATATTTATTTATAGAGTATTTTAGAAGGAGAGAGTTTTATTAACAACTACATATCCCATCATTTTTAGAGTGTTTAATCATTATTATTTTTTTTCATTCATATTTAGGCATGTGCTTTGGTGGGAGAGACCTGTAGCCATTACTGTATATGTTACTATATATTCAGTGTTATTCATTAACTTTTACATCCTTACTTAGGCAAGTACAGTCCCAAAAATTATTTTCATCATGCAACATGTAGCCACGCCACCTTTCTTTTAGTCTTCACCCGGTGATGCTCCCATAACGTGGCAAAAGTGGAAAAAGGTTTTCGAAAGGTATGCTAAAGTATGTGGCACTAACCTTAGTACGGAAAGAAATACTGCACTTCTTCTACATTGCCTAGGGTCTGAAGGTCAGGAAGTTTTTGACCATCTTCCTGACATTGATAAGTCTAGTTTAAATGAATATAATATATGTATCTCTAAGTTAGGTAGACATTACTTATCTAAGGTAAGCACGATTTTTTAGCAATATCCTTTTGGCGGCAGAAATCAAATAGATGGTGAAACAATGGAGAACTACATCACAGCTTTGAGGAAATTAGGGTCATCATGTAAATTTGGTGCTCTACTTGAGGAGAGAATTAGGGACCAATTCATGCTAGGTTGCAATGTACAAAAGGTTAGAGGTGATATTTGGCAAAAAGATGAACCTTCTTTAGATGAGGTTATTACCATTGCCAAACAAATTGAGCACACGTAGAAGTGTGTGGATATCATCACAAAACGTGAAAAGAACAGTGATGTGATACATGAAGTAAAGGTTTCTTCTAAAGGAAATCTTACAAAAAAGGGTTTCAAATCTAATACTGAACCTAGTTGCTTTCGCTCTTTTCAAAAAACTAGTTTTCAACCTAAATGTTTTTGTGTGGGAACCTTGGTCATTTAGCAAATGACAAAAAGTGTCCTGCACTGAAAAGTACATGCTTTAACTGTAAAATGGTTGGACATTTCACTTCAGCTTGCCGAGCAAAGAGAACTAAAGCGAAAGGAAATTTGGTTTCTCAAAGTAATTGTATGGAAGATGATTCTGATTCAGATTTTGACTTTGGCCAGATAGTTTCACAGATTTCTGATAATGGTAAGAAAGGTCCATTTCATGAGGTGATAGTTGAAGGTAAGGGGACTGTTTGATTCAGGAGCTAAACTATCCATTGTTTCAAGAGAGTTCTATTCTCATTACTGAAGAGACAAAGTCAAAATTTTAAGATCGGACATTAACCCCTTCGCCTATGATGCTGAACCTATTAAACTCATAGGCCATTTTCCACGTTTAATAGAATAGAGAGGTTGATCTCTGGTAAGGATTACCCACAAAGGTGATAGCATATTGAGTTGGTTTCACCAGAAGGATCTTGATGTTATGTTGGATCCCAATAGCAATCCTCCCATTTTACTAAAAGAAAATTTCAATGTAAATAAAATTAACATAAATGATGGGGATGATATTTAGACCTCTAATCTCAAGACATCCTTTCCCAGTGTGTTCAGCAGTAAACTGGGTTGTCTTTGAGATTATGCACATAAAATCAAGTTAGTGTCAGGAGCGCTACCAGTCGCAAGCAAAGTTCATAGTGTTCCTTTTTCAGTCAAGAAAGAAATAAAAGACCAGTTAGAAAAAATGATGTCTTAAGGGAATATTGAAGAGGTTTAAGGGACCCAATGGTTGGCGCCTGTGGTCACAGCACACACATCTGATGGAAGTTTGCGTTTATGCATAGATTTGAGAGCTTTAAATAGACAAGTCATTGTTGACAGGTACCCACTTCTTAGGATTTCGGACCTGCTCATATTGTTGAAGGATGTAAAGGTATTTTTAACTGTGGATATCAAGTCTGCCTATCATAAGATTAAATTGGATGACAACTCAAAGGACTACACCACCTTTATCACTCCGTTCGGAACCTTCAGATTCGTAAGGTTGCCGTTTGGCTTGGTATCGGCGGCGGCAGTTTTTCAAAGAGCATTAGAAAAGGTGTTGCAAGATCAACTTGGTGTTAAAATTTATCAGGATGAAGATTTAATTTTTGGGAGAGACGACAAGGAACATGATTTAAGGTTAAGACAAGTGTTGGAGAGGTTTAGTCAACACAACCTCACTGTCAGGTTGGACAAATGCAAATCCAGGAGATCTTCTATAAACTATCTTGGACACAATATTTCTGAGAGTGGTGTAGAACCTGAACAAGAGCTGATTGAAGCTGTACAAAACTTGGCTGCTCCGACCAATATGGAAGAGTTAATTAAATTTCATGGTATGGCTGAGTACTACAGTAAATTTGTACAAGGGTTGGTTGACAAAAGTGTTAACATGAACATTTTGTTGTGAAAAGGAGTTGACTTTAAGTGGACATTACAGTGTGAAGAAGAGTGCAATAACTTAAAGGCGCATTTAAAGGAAACTCATAACTGAGGAGTTTTGATCCCTCCTTGAACTCAGTGTTAATCGCTGATGCAAGTATGAATGGGCTTGGAGCTGTTTTACAGCAAGAAAAAGGTGATGTGGTCAATGTCATTTTATTTCTCTCTAGAAGTTTAAAAGGGGCAGAGCTTAAGTACTCTGTAATTGAGAGAGAAGCAGTGGCAGTACACTGGGCCACAAAGAAGTTAAAAAATGTACTATGGGCACATCGTTGTGTGTGAGAACGGATCACAAACCCTTATGTGAGGTTTTCAACAAAAAGGTTATTGATGCTATCTCTAGCAGAATTTCTAAATGGGTTGTGGCTCTTCAAATTTATGATTTTAATAGTGAGTATTTGCCTGGTGCACGTAACTGTATTGTGCTACGGAAAATCTTCCGGTGGATCCCCACCGAGACCAGGAAGACTGTCACCCAGGCCCTCGTCACCAGCCGACTGGACTACGGCAACGCCCTCTACGCCGGAACCACCGCCAAGCTCCAGAAGAGACTCCAACGGATCCAGAACGCCTCGGCCAGACTCATCCTCGACATCCCACGACACAGCCACATCTCCGGACACCTAAGAGACCTGCACTGGCCCCCGGTCAACAAGAGAATCACCTTCCGTCTCCTCACCCACGCACACAAAGCCCTACACGATCAAGGCCCGAGCTACCTCAACAACCGCATCAACTTCTACGCTCCCAAACGACACCTCCGATCAGCCAGTCACGCCCTCGCCGCCGTCCCCCGCATCCGAAGAACGACAACAGGAGGAAGGTCCTTCTCCTACCTGGCTGCCAAGACCTGGAACTCCCTCCCGACCGACCTGCGCCTGACCCAAGACCACCTCGCCTTCAGGAAGAAGCTGAAGACCTGGCTGTTCGGGCAGTAGCAGCACCCCCAACCCTAGCGCCTTGAGACCCTCCGGGTAAGTAGAGCGCTCTATAAATGTCTATGATTGATTGATTGATTATTGTAGATACTCTCTCAAGACTTGTACATTCCAATGAGGATGATGTGAACTATAAGGATAAAGAGTTGGATGAATGGGTGTGTAACATAGAACATGATGGAATAAAAGAGGACAAGTGCAAGTCTGATGAAGATCTTAAAGAACTGAGAATATGTACGAAACTTGGAAATACCGATTTCTAAATACCGAATTTTACTGATTCGGTATTTAGAAATCAGTATTTCATATGTAGGGAATAATTCAGTAAAAAATACCAAATCGGTCATAAGGAATCACCTACCCATACATTCCTATGGGCTTGGAGGCCCATAGAAATTAATGCGAAGAAATTTGATATTACTGAATTGATATTACCGATTCGGTAAACGTGGGAGGTATTTCAAGGCTCGTATTGTAAATACCATATTAGACATATTTCATTGCCTGTACATTTAATCTTTGGTGTGATACTTCTCACACTTTAACACATCCCATAACAAATGTTATCGACGATTGAGGAAAAATTGGCCCGATGCATTTCGGGACCCTGTCCCTTCTTCGGGGGCCTTCCTGTGAATCAAATACATATGTATCATTTACTATTTCACTTTTCAATATTTACATCTTGACATTAGGTCTAAGGTCACTTTTCAGTTTCAAATCAAACACCAATGGTATTTGTGTAATTTTATCTCCTCACATTGCATTCTTAATGATAAACAAATATTGCTCCAGTGCCCACTGAATAAAAATTCAACTTATTTCTTGGTTTTGCACACGTGTTAAAACAACTACTGCATTCAGCATGTATTTCATATTGCATTACGTTAAAGACTGTCAGTTATAAGATGAATAGTAAAAAGGTTAAACATTGCATTCCCTTTGTCCCAATCAGATGCCCATGGTCATTAAACATTGTCAATTGAAGTGTAGGGTAATTTACCTTATCGTATGCTTTGAGAGTTATTGTAGGTTAGGTTTCGCTCTTATAGTGCATCTACAGGGGGGCTGTAAAATATAGTAAACCCGTTGGTATGCTGCTAAACATCTGATAGATCCACAGTTAGATGTGGTCTCTACCGAGCGAGTCTTACCGCATTAAGTTGCTTGTTCCGTGAGTATTGGATGAATGCTCCGTTCTCAGCACTTTCACTCTGCGTTCTCCCTACAGGGGTAACATGGAGTTAGATTCGAGGTTAACTCCAGTGTGGTCTAAGATACTGTGAGACCTCTAGGGTTATTACGGTGTATTAGCTTACCGGCTACCGTTCGTCTTCTCGGCTTACTCGTGGGACTCGGTGATTCGATCTGCTACTCTGTTGTCGCGTACCAAAATCTCGAGGGATTTGGACCCGCAACTTTCTTTTAAAGTGTTTTGCTGTATGCTGCCTGAGTTTACAATTTTGTGATGGACGCCATCTTAGAGTGGTGTGCGCGTGCATAGATGCTGTGGCATACTGGTTTAATAAAGGGTGAAAAATTGCACTTTGGGCTTACTCATGGTCACTATCTAAAGAGAATAAAAACGCGCTATTAATTGTGAGTGCATAACCAAATTAACGCGACAACCCTGAGTTCGAGCGTAGACAACTTAGTACACAGCGATATTAATACATGATAAATGTCATGAAACGGGTGTATATGTTTATGACATAAAAGCGAGATCTGCTTTCTCACTGATAATCGATAGGATGTAAGCAGGATAATTCCACCATTGTTCATCCTTTGTTAGAACAGATTGAATTGCGAGCCAAATAAAAGTAGGCTCTGTGATTGTTGCTGTTATGTTCGTGCCCATTGTTTAACAAGACTTCATCTTAACATCATTTAAAGAATATCTAAAGGTATTGGACATGTATTTCCAAGATGAATGGCTATATGTGTAAATCATCCTGCCTGTACAAATTATGCGGAAGCAAATCATATGTCATTCTGTATTTACATTCATGAAAAAACTCCATTCTCATACATTAACTGTAAAAACTTACATGAAACATGCCATATCCAGTTTGTCATTTAACCCTAATGGTTCCATGGTTTGAAATTTTTTAATTAGCATTACCTCCTTTTGGGACAGGAATTTTTGATTAACCCTTCCTGGTTTTATT
This sequence comes from Lissotriton helveticus, assembly GCF_964261635.1. NCBI lineage: Eukaryota > Metazoa > Chordata > Amphibia > Caudata > Salamandridae > Lissotriton > Lissotriton helveticus. Next base: position 285,515,878 of record NC_136073.1, read on the forward strand.
TCAATTTTCTCAATCACTAAAAATCTTAACTGAGAGATGTTGTGATGCTTTTCTAGCCAGTGAGTTGCTAGATTGGAGTTGGTGTTCTTATTTCTTATTGCACTTTTGTGCTCTCCTATTCTAATTTTCAATTTTCTCTCAGTTTTTCCAATATACATGAGTCCACATGGACATTTTATGCTGTAAATGACAAAGTTGGAGTTACAGTCTGCTGTTAATTTCAAGGGTATTTGTTCTCCTGTTCTTGGATGAGATACAAATGATTGTTGCATAACGTTATTGCAGTGAATGCAATTGTTGCATTTCTTCATACCTTTGTGTTGCAATGTTTTTTTCTTGCTTTTGTGTTTCAGTTCCTCCTTTAAATTCCTGCTTCTGGTATATGCAAAAATTGGTTTGTCTTGAAATATATTATGAAAATCCTCATCTTGTTGAAGCAATTCCCAGCGTTTCAGTATGATTTTTTTAATTTTTCTGGATTTCGTTGAGTATTTGGAAACAAAAACGTTGTTAGGCTTTAGTGATGGTTTTCTAGTGCTTTTGAGCAGACTTTCTCGACTAAGTTTGTTTGCCTTTTCTTCTGCTTTATTGATACTCATCGTCGAATATCCTCTTTGTTTAAATCTGGTTTTGATCGTCTGCATATCTTATTCCTGCGCTTCAATTGTAGAACATATTCTTTTGCTTCTTAGCATTTGTGAAAATGGTAAATTTTCAATGAGTTGAGGTGAATGGAAGCTGCTAGACAGTAATGTGTTGTTTCTGTCAGTTGGTTTGACATATGTTTGTGTTTGTATTTCGTTTCCTCTCTTGGTTATTTTCACATCCAAGAAGGATATTTCTTTATTGTTTATTGTGTGGGTGAATTGAATCCTGGTTTTTTTTTGATTTAATTCCAAAATGTTGCTTTCAAGTTCCTCTTTTGATCCTCTCCAGATCAAGAATATGTCGTCTATAAATCGACGATACATCAATAGGGAGGTATTCCATTTTGTGTCATTGAGAATATGTTGCTCTTCAAATAGCGCCATGAAAATATTAGCGTATGTTGGTGCTCCTCCAAAACCCATGCTGGTTCCACTGATTTGTAGAAAGAACTTGTCTTCAAATTGAAAGTAGCTATGCTGTAAACAAAACAGTAGTAATTCAAGTAAAAAAACTTTATTGACTCCAATGTCCTCTGTTTGCAGTAGTGCCCATTCGATGGCTTCTATTCCTTCTTTTAATGGTATTGACGTATAGAGTGAATTCACATCAATCGTGCAGAGTAACCATTGATCAGTGTTTTCCATGGTTAATGTTCCTAGTAGATTGAGAAATTCTGTGGTGTCTTTTATGTTGGTTTTCCACTGGATCACAAATTTTTGAAGGAAAAAGTCTATATATTTGCCCAAGGGCTCAAATATAGATCCTACTCCTGAAACTATCGGTCTGAACGGTGGATCTTTCAAATTTGTATGCACCTTTCAGGGCATATACAGATGTGGTCGTCTGAGTTCTGTTTCTGAAAGAAATTGTAGAGTTTTTGTTGTAATCCAACCCATGGTGAAGGCGTTTTGAATTATTGATTCTAGCGTTCTTTTTATTTCATTTGTGGGATCCATATCCAGTGGTAAATATGTTGTCTCATCCTTTAGATGTTCCTCAACTTTCCCTCGGTAAAATGTGGCGTCCATAATAATCAGGGCTCCTCCTTTGTCTGCTCTTTGGAATTCTAGGTTATCCATTTCCGCTAATTGTTGGAGAGTTTTCCTTTCAAGTTTGGAGAAATTAGTTTTGCTTTTGGTTTGGAAATTTAACTTTTGAAGGTCTTGTAAAACTAACTTTTCAAACATGTCGATAGTTTTGTGTGATATAGGGGCTGTGAACTTGCTCTTGGGTTTGAACTCTATGTATTCCTTGGTGGTTGCTGGTGTGGAGTCTGGTAGTACATTACTGAAAAAATGGCGTAGTCTGATAGTTCTCATAAATTAAAAAAAAGCTATTTCTGTCTCTGGTAGGTTGGAGTTGTAAGTAGGTACAAATGATGTTCCTTTGTTCAATACTTCTATTTGCTTTTTGCTTAGTGGAGTTGACGAGATATTTATTACGATGTTTTCCCGCTCCTCAGATAAGGTGTTTTCTTTTCTTTTGGGTTTTCCTCTCCTGGTTATCCTGCTTACATCCTATCGATTATCAGTGCGAAAGCAGATCTCGCTTTTATGTCACAAACATATACACCCGTTTCATGACATTTATCATGTATTAATATCGCTGTGTACTAAGTTGTCTACGCTCGAACTCAGGGTTGTCGCGTTAATTTGGTTATGCACTCACAATTAATACAATAGCACGTTTTTATTCTCTTTAGATAGTGACCATGAGTAAGCCCAAAGTGCAATTTTTCACCCTTTATTAAACCAATATGCCACAGCATCTATGCACGCGCACACCACTCTAAGATGGCGTCCATCACAAAATTGTAAACTCAGGCAGCATACAGCAAAACACTTTAAAAGAAAGTTGCGCGTCCAAATCCCTCGAGATTTTGGTACGCGACAACAGAGTAGCAGATCGAATCACCGAGTCCCACGAGTAAGCCGAGAAGACGAACGGTAGCCGGTAAGCTAATACACCGTAATAACCCTAGAGGTCTCACAGTATCTTAGACCACACAGGAGTTAACCTCGAATCTAACTCCATGTTACCCCTGTAGGGAGAATGCAGAGTGAAAGTGCTGAGAACGGAGCATTCATCCAATATTCACGGAACAAGCAACTTAATGCGGTAAGACTCGCTCGGTAGAGACCACATCTAACTGTGGATCTATCAGATGTATAGCAGCATACCGACGGGTTTACTATATTTTACAGCCCCCCTGTAGATGCACTATAAGAGCGAAACCTAACCTACAAGAACTCTCAAAGCATACGATAAGGTAAATTACCCTACACTTCAATTCGCAATGTTTAATGACCATGGGCATCTGATTGGGACAAAGGGAATGCAATCTTTAACCTTTTTACTATTCATCTTATAACTGACAGTCTTTAACGTAATGCAATATGAAATACATGCTGAATGCAGTAGTTGTTTTAACACGTGTGCAAAACCAAGAAATAAGTTTGAATTTTGATTAAGTGGGCACTGGAGCAATATTTGTTTATCATTAAGAATGCAATGTGAGGAGATAAAATTACACAAATACCATTGGTGGTTGATTTGAAACTGAAAAGTGACCTTAGACCTAATGTCAAGATGTAAATATTGAAAAGTGAAATAGTATATGATACATATGTATTTGATTCACAGGAAGGCCCCTGAAGAAGGGACAGGGTCCCGAAATGCATCGGGCCAATTTTTCCTCAATCGTCGATAACATTTGATATGGGATGTGTTAAAGTGTGAGAAGTATCACACCAAAGATTAAATGTATAGGCAATGAAATATGTCTGATATGGTATTTACAATACGATCAGATAAAAAGTGAAGAAATTATGTTTGCCGCTTAAAAAGAAATATGGTGAATAAAAACCAAGATAAATTGATGAAAAATTAAGTAAATATTGCAAATTCATTCTGATTAGTAGTTGAATATATTTCAGCAGTGCATCAGGTCAGGGAGTAGCAGTTGTTTACTACCCGTTTCTTTTGAGTTCTATACACATAGGGGACTGGCAGCCCCATGACACCCGATAGCACGCAATAGGTGGAAGAAAGTGTATCAATAATAAGTATTAAAATTAGACAAAAACCCTACAAACAATTAGGTGTGCCAAGTGCCTACGTTATCTAAAAGGTATTTCAAGGCTGCCAGGCTGTCCAAAGGACACTCTCTGGCACCCCTGAAATGTGCATGTGTGCACATGTGGCACACATCCATGCCCTAAGGGCATGGATGTGTGCCACATGGCACACTTCAAAAAGCATAAAAGTGCTTTTGGAAAGGAAATCGCTAATTACCACCAACTAGGAGTTGGTGGTAAATAGCGATACCTTAAGGCTGAGGTGCACTGTTTTAAGTGTTACCTACATTGCATTTAAGGAATCGGTATTACAGATTCCTTAAATGCAAGGCCATAAGGAATCGGTATTGAGGAATCGGTATTTACTGATTCCTTAATACCAAATCCTCCCTACATCTCAAATGCCGGTCGGTAAAGATGAAAATTAATTAATTTCACCCTTACCGACCGGTATTGGCCCACCTACATATGGCCTATGTTCCTTAATCAAAAAAGGGTGGAGTAAAAAAGTTGATGGGAACTTGGAGAAATATTGGAATGTTGGTCCCTTCTTCAGAGGTTCTAAGTTGATTCTTCCTTTGGTGGTTCGAGAGGAATTGATTGAACTGGCTCACCAAGGTCACCAGGGTATGTCAAAGACCAATAAAAGACTGAGACTTAATTACTAGTGGCCAGGTATTGACCTTCAAGTTGAGCAATCAATTAGAGAATGTATACCATGTACCCTAACTGAAAAATGTCTCAAACCCATTGCCATCAGGGAGCGACCTAAAGGTCCGTGGCAAGAATTAAGTCCAGACATTTTGGGTCCTGTTATGGGTGATGGATGTGAGACGTATGTTTTTGTTCCTATTGATATGTACTCAAAGTGGCCAGAAATCAAATATACATTGACTCTAAACATGCTATCTCTTTTCTTAAAGAGATTTTTGCACAGGAAGGTCTTCCTGGGTTTTTATTGCCTGATAATGGGGTCCGATTTGTATCAGCTGAAATGGAGGAGTTTTTACAGCAATGTTTTAACAGGCACAAATGCTGTTCACTTTATCATCCGGAAACTAATGGTATGGTTGAACGCTTTATTAGTGTACTTAAAGAAACCGGGTTAGGACGCCAGATAGAGAGAGCGGAACAACGATTCTAGCCATTAGATGCACGTACTCGTGCTTCACGGGGACCAAGCCGGTTTTCCATTTCTGACACCTTGCTACACTACATCATAAGTACAGGACAAGATACGCTTTTACATTTACACAGGACTCGTTTTGGAACTGGCGTCTTTATACTTTAGGTGATATTGCCAACAGGCTTTTACTCGACCTCTACCTACCTTCGATCACCAAGAGTTCGGTTACCCTTCCTGGTTGAAATTATCACCGGAATTGGGCCTACCTTACTTTGGACTCAGCCACTAAGCCCTGAGGAGTTGTAGAACATTGCCTTTTTCTACAATGAAACACGTGTCGGCTGGCTGTGTATAACCTATACCTGATGGCCTATTAAAAGGGAGAACAAATACTCCAGAATATACTCTGATGTTGGATGGTTTCTTCATCTCCAGAACATTTAACTTACACATTGTGTTTTTCTGTTTTGAGTGCGCAGGACTGTAGTTTATTTGTGATTGTGTGGCTTGCTCCACACGGATTGAGGGGTTTGAGTGTCTCCCCTCCCTGTCAGCACCATTCCTAATACTGGATACTTATCACTGATTGTAACATTAATAGTGCTTGAGCGCTAATACTTCCAGCCCACTAAAACCCGTCTCTTTCTTTAGCAGAACCCTGATGCAGTTACAGCTTTCATGGTACTGGGAAGATTTTTTGTGCATGTATCAGTTGATTTGGTATGACTTTTAGCTTTTTTCTATGGAGAGGAACTGACGTTTTCATTAGACCATTCTGAGTTTAACTAATGTCAGTCACAAGGTTGCCATTAAATATACATGAATTATGGTCTTCAGGAATAATTTCATTATTCACATTGTGACATGATGTAAGGGAGTCCACCATAGTACAGGAGATCGGGTTAGTTAAAAAACTTTTAATGGCCCCCAAACTCTCCTCAACACATTCAATCTCACTATTGAGCGCTCCCATGGAATTCATAACAATTTATTTATAGGAGCAGTTAATAGGCACTCCTTGAAGGACAACATTGCAGATTTTCATCTGGACTTACCTTCAGAGACAAGATGATTTGAACAATGTCAAGGGTTGAGTAAAATTAATAAATGAAGAGACCAAGAAAGGTGGCCCTGTCCAGTCTTGGTCAGCTGTGGATCTCAGCTCTTAGCCCAGTCATCATCCAGGCATGTGCCTGGGATGTCCCACACGATTCCCACGCTGCAGGAGTACCTGGCTCCTAAAAGTGAAATGCAGCCCAGTCTTAGCCCAAGCGAAGCTAGGGGATGTAGTCCCACCCCAGCCACAATGGAAAGCAGTACTTAATTTGTAAACATATAAGTGCAAGGTCCCTTGTCAGAAGGCCACTGCAGCTTGCACCATCCATTGCTCACACTAACAATGACAATGACAGTACCATCACAACTAATCATCACATTCAGAGTGAAAATTCAGACTTAAATATACATTTACAATGACTAATACATGCCTCCCGAGCTATTTCTATAGCTTTTTGGTGGCAGGTATTAGTGTTGTAAATGTATATTAAATTATTATACAACTGATGTTGCGCTCCTCACAAAATTAGATAAACAGCACCACCACGTGGCAACCTGCTATAGGAGCCTGTGTTGACAATAAAGTGCCAGTGCCAATAACCGGAAACCACCAGTTCAAATTAAGCACTGGTGAAAGTAAAGTGCAGTGCAGTCACTGCAGGCAGGGAAAACCAGCAACGATCGTGTCCCTGTTAATTTCTTGGCACAACACCTCCAAATGCAGCTTGGCTTCAGAGGGATAGATATGACTGTGAGATCTTGGAATAGTTGTGCACTTTCGATGATTCTACTCAGGCAGCTACTGCACTCTACTGTCTAATGTCTCTTGCTCCATCGGGCCCCCTGGATACATCCCTGAAGGTCTTTAGTTCACCAGCTCACTTAGCAGCCCCAGTACCTGACCCTGTCGGCTGGTTGATTCTATTAATAGAGATAGAACTCCCACATACCTCTGAGTGCCCTACATCCGATGGTGATGGTGGTGGTGTTCAGGAGCCTAATGGCCAGCAACAAAGGGTTGAATAGTTCCCCAAAAACCATGGTATCATTAAGCTTTACCGATCAGCGCGTTGATGCCTGGTACGCCTATTAAGCACTTGCAAAGAACATTTGAGACAGTTTATCTATCACTGTGTTACTATGAGGGCTTCGATATTATCTTAATTTTAGTTGTGTTGACTGGACTACTGATGTAGTCATTTAATACATGAAATGAGATTGCTTTGCAAAGAGATTACATTTTGGACATTGCATGATAAGCAGGGAATACAAGTTGAAGTAAAAATCTCAAATATCAAAAAAGAGAGCTTGATGCAGTCGAAACTTTCTTTGTCACAATATCAGTAGATGGGCCTGTAAAGGTATCCAGGCAACCTAATTGGAACTTCCCGATGTACAAGTGGTGGGAGACATTCCAATCCAAATGTTAAAATCATGAAATACATAGGTATCCTTGCTCCTGTCAAGAAATGATGTAATATCAAGATGTCCTTGCCCACCCCTCCTTTTGCAGATGTAATAAAAAGATTCTTAGGGCAAGCTATATTCGAGCTGAGATTAGTCAGTTGTGCCTACCCCACTGAAAAAGAAACCATCTATATAACACAGCGGCCTAAAAAACACATAACCTTATAGCTTTCCTCAAACGAGGGATGTATTATTCTGTTGCTGGGGTGACATTCATCAAAAAACTGACAACAGTCACAAACTTACCCAAGACTGACAGATGTGGAGGGCCATCATTGCTGCCCTACATGCCAGCCGGCATAACGGGCAGTAGGTGAGTAAATGACAATCAACTAACAACGAATGAACAGCATGTTGATGCAATTAGTAAAATGAAAGCAACATTGTGTGAATGGAAAAAAAGCCCAGTCTGCACAAATGTTGTCGTGTGTTACCTGTTGTGGGATCTATGGAAAAGATGCTCTATGTAATATACTTACTGGTCCCACCACAGCACAGATGACAAATACAAGAATTGTGGCCAGAGTCATCAGCAGTCTTGATCTTTGAAACTTTAGGACCACACGACCCATGGAAGCTTTTTCTGGGCCAACCCTTTTCACCTCTTCATCCCAAAAGGCCTGGAGACTGTAAAGAAAGGGAGATCAATGTTAATTTAAGATTTAAAACGACCACCGAAGTCTGTACTACTAAAGACCTGGTCTTAGAAAAGCCATCAATTCATCAATAAATCCTACAGATTATTCATTTTACATATACATTCTCAACAAACATACCTTCCTACATAGGATTCAATGCCAACATTCCTTGGCAATGAGGAACTGGGACACTCAAACTTGAGTGCCGGAGGTTTTGCAGGCTTGGGGCTTTTTTCATATTTGATGGTTTCAATGGGTCAAAATAGATTATATTAAGGACTATACCAGTAGGTTATCTAAAGTGCTTCTCGGTGAGCAGGCCATGACAGCATCAACGAAACAAGAGAACCAGCAATGTCTCATATTCACGATCCTCACTAGGGCCCAAGAACGTTTCATTTGTAAAACAATAAGTACCAGGGTCCAAGTTAGTCCTCGAAGCCCACAGCCCCGACGCTGCCGCCTCATCCTGAAAAAAACGCTTTCTTCACCTTTACTTGATTTTGCCGGTACTTTTTTGCCTTTGGCACCTGTCCTTTTTCACTTTCTCCATATGTTTCCTTCGCCTTCTTTTACCCGTTTCTGCTACTCCCGCTCTTGTTTTGTGTCAAAGTCTGATGAGTATAAAAAGGGCAGGTGCTCTGCGCTCTTTTGCGCCTCTCATGTAGGGAATGGGTTGAAGATGCAGCCCAGAAGATACCCACGTTCACCAAAGAGGTAAGCAATAAAATGTCTTGTTACTTGAAAACTGATTATGAATTATGCAAACAAAACCAGGTGTGAAAGTTGGATTAGCCAAGTGTGGTTATTGGCTGTCACTATGTTCCCTCACTACTCTCAATGAGTGCCACCATCATTTGGCCCTCATTCCATTCTTAGTGAGCTGACTGCCAAAAGGCTGGACTTTGCAGAGCTATTCACCACGGGCACGCTCTACATACACTTCCTGGCTTTTATTTTGTGGAGGAGTGGCGGGTAAGGGGGGCGTTGCCAACAACATTGTGGAACGGAATTCAAAAACAGAATGATCGATAGCCATTCTACAGTGGCTGGTGAGCATTCTTTTCATTCCCGAAAAACAACTCAAAGGCAGGTTTGTTTTTTAAAAATACAAAAGAAGGTGCCCTTTTCACACTGCTCCCACACCCTTGCACAAAATACAACTTGTGAGCCCCTCCTTTGGAAACCCCTCCTCTTCCTTCTTGTTGGCCTAGGTCTGACGAGGCCCTCAAAATCATAGAGACCTATGTCCAATTTTGAAAGTTCATTTCACCCCTTAAATTTACTTATAGCTTCTAACCATCCTCTCATTAGGAACTTAAACCTAAGCTAAAGCAGAATATTTGTACCGTGTCCACCTTCTACACTAGACAAAAGCGGTAAAGGAAAATAAAAAAAATTGTAAATTAAAATTAAAAAACATTGAGAGAGATAGGATGTAGAAAGCTGGAAGGGGACTATGTTCAACCTTCCCTATCTCGTGCCTGCCCTGATATTGACTTAAGAAATTCCTCCGCTTCCTCTATTCTGGGAAAGATCTGTATCCTGTCGTTATGCATTACTCGCAGACTGGCCAGGAATTTTACCTGTGCCGTTGCACCCAGTTTTATAAAGGGATCAATCAAATTGCCAAGTTACCATTGCTTATTTGCAGTGAATTGATAGATATCGGATCTGATTTCAAAGTTAACTGCATCCACTGTCAATGTTTTTTGTTTCAACGATTTGGCAAGAATTTCTTCCTTGATATTATATATGTGGAAATTTACCAAAATGTTCCTCGGTTTAGCTTTGTTTGTATTCAGTCTATATGGATCTCTGTGTACCCTTTGTATATCTTCAATTAGATCTTCTTCTGTACAGTCTATATGTACTCCTTCCTTAATCAGACGTACCACAAATAGCCTCATGTCTTCCCCCTTCACTTCTTTTGGAATTTTTAAGATACAGAGGCTACATCTTCTTTGATTATTCTTCAATGACTCTATCTTCTTTTTCAGTAACTCCTTATTTCCCGTAAGGACTCCGACCTCTTTCGTGTTAACATCTGACTGAAGTGTTAGGTCTTTCACTGAGGTTTCCAATTGTGAAGTACTGACAGCTATGTCATCTAGCATATTTTCCAGGCTGTTGCAAGCAAACCTAATCTTTTTTTGGATAGACTCAGATAATTCAATCTGTATCTAATTTTAGTAGTTAATAGTTAGATTAGATCAGTGACTAACTGCGGCTGTGACTGAAGCTGAGGCTTGACTTGGTGCTAGGGTTGCTTCGCTTCTATTGAGCTAATTCCTCCCCCATTTTTAACAGATATTGGTGAATCTTCAAAAGGTATTGACTGTGTCTGAGATTAAGATTGAGACTGGGACTGTGATGGAACCTGAGAATGAGACTGAGGTTGAGCGGAATGTGACTCCATGTTTCGAGGGATAAAAGGCAACACAAATTCCTACTTGAGTTTTTCCTCCTCCCCCCTAGAGGATCTATTTCCTGGAGCTTGGATATACTTGCTAGCACCTGTAATTTGTTCGGGCTTATGATATCCAGTCCACCTAGTGGCCTACTTCAAGGATATGTTAGAGCAGGATTCTTTAACAACGTCTTAGGTACTATTTTGAAAAAAGTCCTCAATGAAGATGTGATCTTAAGGCTTGTTACATGTGTTTTCCCTCTCCTCCCTTTCGACCTTCTCTTTTTTGGGTTCACCCACTCTCCTGTGTCTAAATCCACTGAGCTTTAGAGGAACAGGTTATTTTACTGCACTATTTGTTTGAGATTTGCTTTGTGTACCCCTCATGAAAATTCTTTCCCTCCCACTCCGCAATTGATACCTACTTTGCTGAGCATTCTTCTCTACAGCCGCCTCCACCCTTCCTCAAAATTTGAATGCCCTTGTATTTGACTGCTCCACCCCTTAATATCTGATGGAGCACTCTGTTTTTTTCCTTAGTACTCTTGAGTGTCCTCTATTTTCCACCACACTGCTGCCTCTCCCTGCCACCTTTCACTCAGCATGTCCTCTACCATCTTCTCTCACATCCTCATCTCCTTCCACATTGCCTGTACCTGTACACTGTGGTGTCTTCAATGACTTTCTCACTGCTTCCAAGCTGTACCGGAATGTACAACCTGCGTGGGACACTGGCCCTCCTCCTCCGGTATATTCACATTGGGAGCCTCCCGCGCTTGTGCTGACTCTGCCCAAATCTCCACCGCTGGAGCACTGAGCCACCGCCCTCCGGCAGCCCCACAAACTCCACAGATGCCAGCAAGTCATATAGGGCTTCCACCCCAGCAGCCAATCAACCAAAACCCGCCCGGGAGCCCGAGGATGCCAAAGAACGCTGAGAATGCCAAACCACAACACCACGAGGAAGAGCCTAATCAATTTCTTCTCTCCACCACAAGGACACAAAATAGTATGTACACCTGATGCAGCATTGTTATTTGCTTTTTATGTTGGGCATAGCCTCCTGTTTGGTCTCTGATCCTCAGGAGCCTCCACGACCGCGTCATAAGCGCCCGCCATGTTTTCCTGCCTGTTAGTTTTCATTAAACAAGATTTTTTCCTCGATAAACTGAGCTGGGGCTCAGGTTTTAATAGAGTTATGAGGTTTAAGAACTAAAAAATGACTGCTAGTCAGAAGGAGCATATAGAAATCTTATCGTGGAATGCCACTGGGCTCAGGGTGAGGCATAGAAGAGAAAGGATCCTGCAGTACTTAAAAGACGCCTGGACCAAATTATAATCCTCCAGGAGACTCATCTAACTAGTAAAGAGATCAGTGAGGTGTTTAAATCTAGAAAATGGTTACCGCAGCAACTCACTATAAGAGAGATGGCGATTCTTGTTAAAACTAACCCCCAGATTACAATAGAGGAAAGTAGGGTGGGTAAGGCTGGGAGGTGGGTGATTGCCAAGGTGAGATGCTATGATTAACCATATACAGCAGTTAGATATTATGGTCCTAATCTCGATGATAGTATCCCATTTGGTAATCTACTTTCAGAACTTTTAGATTTCCTGGAACCTGTTATTTTGGCAGGAGATTTTAATGTGGTTTTGGATGGGAGCTTAGATCGTTCCACCAAGAGTATATCTCTGATAATACGTTAAAGAATTTAGGTTGGTGTGATAACTGGAGAGAAAGGAGGGGATTACTAAAGAGTGTCACTTTTAGTATTTAAAAATACGGACATCAATTCAAAAAAGCTCTGTTTTTAGTCAACCAAAATATAAAAGATCAAGTCAAAGATGCCAATCATGTGGGATCACATATGTTGGATCATTCGGCCACAACCATACTCTTGGTCCCTCCAAGCATATCAATACAAAGGAGATGGACTATAGATCTCAAGAATTATTTGAAAAACAATTTAGACAGTGCATCGATTGGGATAGTATGGGATACCTATAAAGCCTTCTTAAGGGTTAAAAAAATATCAATCCAATCCTACAAAAATAAACAACGAATGGCTGAGAAAGCGAACATTGAAAGCAAAATTCAGAGGTTAGAACAACAAATACAAAGTAATGAGATAGAACATGGGTTGGATCAAACATCTATTCAGACTCTTAAAATGGACCTTTTGGGAGTTGTGGAAGGAAAACTACAAAAGAGGTGGCAAGTGAGTAAATTGTCCCACTTTAATTATGGGGAAGGATGCAGCAAGTTACTTGCATGGAAGATAATAAGTGACCAGGCAATGTTTTATTTTTTTAATAAAATAACTAAAATATGGAGCGGCAGGCTGTCCAATTAGAGTGGGTGACAGTATAGAGGAAACTCTACTAAAGTATTCCCGGGGAAGTGTACTCAGAAGATTTGAGTACAACGAGAAGAGAGGGGGAAGAATGGCTAGGAAAAGATCCTCCATAAAGTCGCTAAGTCCCAAAGAGAAGCTATTACCAGTCCAATAACTGAACTAGAAATTGGAAATGCCATCAAAGCAGGGAAAACGAGTACAGGGGTAGGTCCAGATGGCCTTCCGGTTGAGATATATAAAAAGCTAGGGAAATATCTAGTTCTGGTTCTTGATAGACTGTTTTCAGAGGTTTTCAAAAGTGGTAGAGAGATTTCCCCCTCGTGGAATGAAGCTACTGTCACTTTGACACCTAAACCAGATAAACTGCCAGATTCTTGTGAGTCCTATAGGCCTATCTCGCTAATTAATTCAGACTATAAGATCTTTATGAAAATATTAACACACAGATAAAATGGGGTGGTGGGAGTGCTCCTTCATGAAGATCAGAAAGGTTTTGTGCGGGGAAGAGGAATTAAAGATCTAGCCTGTGCTCTAATTGGAGCTATAGATATAGCATCTGCATAGAAACTACCCCTAGCAGTCATCACAATGGACACGACTAAGGCGTTTGATCGCTTAAACTGGACTTACTTGCAGGAAATTTCAAGACTATCCAATCTGGGGGAGAATTTCTGCAGGGCGATAAACTGGTTATACCAAAACCCCACAGCTACAACATTAGTAAATGGGAACATATCAAAAGCTTTCAACATTGACAGGGGGACAAGGCAAGGGTGTCCAATATTTCCCCTGCTTTTCAACCTTTATATTGAACCCTTTGCAGAGAAAATAAGAAAATACAATAGTATATATAATAGAAAAAAGTAGGATTACATGCAAGCGATCTGGATATGAGATAAATGAAAGCAAAACCGTCATAATGACTTGGAATATCAACACACCACTGAGCTGTGTAAAAGAGTAAATTAGATACCTAGGTATTACAATTGTCCAAAAAATAGACCAAATACCAGAAACCAACTTTCAGAAGATCAACAAGGAAGTGGGGAACTTTTACTTAGTTGGTCTCATTTGCCTCTGTCTATTTATGGAAGAGTATACCTTGTGAAGATGTCAATCCTTCCAGAGCTTACCTTTTTATTCCAGAATATCCCCATGGCCTTTAAGGAAGACTGGCTAAAAAAAAAGATCAAGTAAAAAATTACTGGTTTTATTTGGGCCTCCAAAGGTGTAACAATATTGTGGAAAAAGTTAAGACGACTTGGCCTTTGGTCGTCTGTCAAATATCTCCAAATAAAGGGCTGGAGCCTTACAGATGGTCTTGGTGCAGGACTGTCTAATGAACTGGAAGCTCCTATGACGAATGACGTAATACGGAAAAGGAGGTGGCAAATTGGTACTGGCTGTTCATGGAGATATCAGACGGAGACTTTAATCTGCCAGCAGCACAGTGGGAAAATAACTTGTCAGGAGAGCAGATAAAAGACTTATATCAAGTATCTTGTAACATATTATACTCCACAGTACGTGCCACAAATTTAAGGTGGAACCACCTTTTTTGTTTCCACAGGGTGTATTGGACGCCATACAAATTACTAAATTGGGGAAAGGCGATACACCAAGAAGTCCTAAATGTGGTAAAGAAAAAGGATATGATATACATATGTTCTTGGAATGCCCGGTAATTCAAGGGTTCTGGTTAGATGTGAGTAGTACAATATTTCAATACTTGGAGAGCCACTCTAGGTGAACAAAACGTTTGTTTTCTTTGGGATCCCGGAGCATCATGAATCTTTGTTGAAAAATGCTAAAAAAATTATATTTTACTCAACATTGCTATCCCGTAGGGAAATATGTAAAAATTGGGTAAAAGCCACTCCTCCAAAAAAAAAAGAATGGTTGGCTTCAATAAGGTATAATAATTGGTTAGCTAGGGCCCGTACATATAAGCTGAATGAGTCTTGGCTTCCCTATGAGAACTGGGAATAAGCCTTCATATAATAGTCCAATGATTATGCCTCTATACCATATTGCTTGACTACCCTGGAGGTGGCTTTAGAGACGGATAGGAAAAACTAGCTACCTATGGTTGAGTATAGAAAGCAAGGTGATCCACCCCGGGTCTAAAAACAAAAGATCACCGGGTGGTGCTAGTTCGAGGGAGACCAAAGTGTTTGGATTATTTTATTATTACCTTTTGTGAACTTGGGCAAAGAAGAAAAAGAAAAAAAAAGAAGGTGCCTGTAACAATGTGCTTATCCATTTTATCAATTAATTTATTAATTAATTTATTAATTAATTTATTTATTTATTTATTTATTTATTTATTTTTTGTCCTCATCTCACCTTAGATCTGGGCTGGTTTTGCAAGCCGTCTAGGATGGACCTGGGCGCCCTTCGACTCACTGCATAGATCCATGCCCCCCCAGGGCTTTCTCACGTGGTTGAGGTCAGGTGTAATCATTGGACCGGGATACGACAACCATTAAACTAGTAATTTATCAGATGTAAGCGACGACCCCAAACTAGAAGGGGAGACCAAATGTTAGCCTGTGGTCCTGTCCTATCTCCCTGGTCCATACGGGCGATGTTTAGCACAGCTTTTACCCAGTTTTCTCTATTAGGGGGAGTCGGATCTTTCCACCTTAGACAGATCGCTCTCCTGGCTAAGATTATCAATTATAATAATAGCCCCTCAGCTGTAGAATCATTCATACCAAAAATAACCAGGTTAATGCCTATTTCCAAATCTATACCAAAGATAGCAATATATATTTCCCTCAAAATCTTCCAAAATAAATGTAATTCCATACATTCAAAAAACATAAGGACATCATCAGCTTTATCATATTTACATCTAGGGCATTTTGGAATCGGGATTGGGCCAAAACTTCGCAATTCTGGCCGGGGTATAATACAGTCTATTTAACACAAAAACGTGGTTCTTTTTTAGCCTCGCTGGCTTTATAAATTTGTATAGGAGTTTAAGGGAAGATTCAAATCTTACTACTGCAGGGAGGGACTGGGGAAGGGAGTTCCACACCGCAGATTGAGACAGGATCTCACTGTCTTCTGCCTCAAGCAAACTTACATACCAGTGAGATATTTCTTTTTTCCTTGATTGTGGGTCTAGAAATAGCTGCTCAATATCCAAATTCCCTTTGATCTCACCCTTTTTCCGCCTCATACCATGATATCAACTTGAGGTACTTAAATCTTAAAAAAGTGGGACCAATCTTGGCCAATAGGAATTCCATTGGAAGTAGACCATCCGAGTCAGCCAGTTCCGACCATGTCCAGGGCCGGACTGGCTACCGGGCAGTTGTGTGTCCTGCCGAGCAGGGGGATTATTTCTCTGTGGTGTGGGCTTATTTCGTTGATGGGGACGTGCGTGCGCTTTGAAATAAAAAAAGCAAAACGAATTTTGTTTCGCACACACAGGTCCCCATCAACGAAATCATCCCCTTGCTCGGCAGGACACACAACTGCCCGGTAGCCAGTCCGACCCTGACCATGTCCACAATCCAGCCTCCCTTAATGGAGTCGCTAAGCTGTCATTCAAGCACTCTGGGGGTCCCTGGAGAGTCCCATATTGAGGCAAGATCGGAAAAATACCCTATACCCCAAATTCGCCTCAATTTATACCAAGTTGACAAAGCGTTTTTCAAAACCTTGAGGGGGACTCGTTTAAAAAATCTGGGAGCCCCAAATTTATACAGGAACCCACCTTGCCCGTTGTCCCCCTCTGCTGAAGCCATT
Organism: Lissotriton helveticus; assembly: GCF_964261635.1. Classification (NCBI taxonomy): domain Eukaryota; kingdom Metazoa; phylum Chordata; class Amphibia; order Caudata; family Salamandridae; genus Lissotriton; species Lissotriton helveticus. The sequence goes on from NC_136073.1 coordinate 285,532,416, forward strand.
TCCCTCAAGAGGCTACCCCACTTAGTCTCAGCTGGTGTTGTAGCAGCATACTAATACCTTTAAGCTGAAATGCCATTAGATATCAGTTAATATCTGGTAAAGCCAAGCTGCCCTTTAGAAGCTTCCTTCTCAGCTTCTTCCAGGACAGTCTTGCACTTTTTTGTCTCCATATGAAACTTCCAATCTTGCCCTGAATTTTATTAATGGATTTAGGGAGGACCGTCATCTTTACTAGGCTCACCCTACCATAAATGGACAAAGGGAAATTTTTCCATCTTGCAAAGAGGTACTCTATGTCTTTTTCAATCTTAGCCAAATTTAGCGTGGGGATTTTCTTCAGGTCTTTCACAATTTTTATCTCCAAATACCTAAACTCCCCACTTTCTGGACCAGTTCCAACACATAATCTCTGTTTTGGCCGAGATGGCAAGGTATCCCGACAATGAGCCAAACTCCTGTAACAGTGTCTCAATCCGAGGAATGGCAATATTGGGGTCGCTTGTATAGAAAATAACATCATCTGTGTAGAGAGCTATTCTACACAGATAATCTTGTGATTTAAATGGTCTGTCACCATTATCCAACCTGATAATCTGAGCCAGAGGTTCGATGTAAATATTGAATAAAAGCGGGGACAGGGGGCATCCCTGCCTTGTTCCCCTCTTTATTTCAAAGCTAGGGATCAGGGAGCCATTTAACAGGATTTTCGCTGATGCCCCAGTATAGCTCTTTTTTAAGGTCTGCACGAATACCAGGCCCATTCCCACAGTCTCTAATACCTCCCAGAGATATCTCCAGCACACTCGGTCAAATGCCTTAGCGGCATCTAAGGCCACTACTGCAAGAGGGTCATTCCTTCTCTCGGCCAAGTCGATGTTACTGATCAAGATTTGGGTTTGTTCCTGGATGGACCTCCCCACCATAAAGCCTTTCTGGTCGGGATTTATTAGGCTTGGTGCCTGTTTTGCCAACCTCCCTGCTAAAATGCCCATCAAGATCTTATAGTCGGCATTCAGCAGGGAGATTGGCCGGTAGGAATGTACCAACAATTGGTCTTTCCCTGGCTTCAATATTAAGACTATTGGAGCCTCTTTCTAAGATCTTGGAACCACCACAGAAGTGAAATAGACTGAGTTAAAAAGAATATGGAGAATAGGCAAAAGCTCATCGGCTAACAATTTATAAATCTCATCTCATTAGGAAGAGAGTCAAGGCCGGCTGCTTTTTTATTTTTTGCCCTCTTAATTTGAGTCTTTATCTCCTCCATAGAGATAGATGCTTCTAATGAGTCGTTAGCTGCTTTAGTTAAAACCAGCATGGACTTATCTCTTAGCCTTACGCTAATTGCTTCAGAAGAAGGTGTTATTTCCTCGCTATACAGAGTTGAGAATAGGGACCGAAGACAATCCTGCTTTTCTGTAGATTGCTTGATTTTGTGCCCATAATATCTATAAGTTCGTTTATACCATTTTTTGCTTGGTCCAATCTTGCTTTCCAGGCCAGCAATGCTCCGGCTCTTTCCCCGTATTCAAAATTCTCCATGTTCCGTGCTTGCCACTGGGCCTTACATTTCCCATCTAGGAAAATCCTTAAATTCTGTCTGGCTTTCTCAAGATCCTCCTCTAGCTCCACTAAGTCCCTGGGATTCTCTTGAATTACAAGATTCCTTTCCTTTTCAAGAGCCGATATTCTTGACTCCAGGGACTGCAATTCTAGGGCATTTTTTTTGTTTTTAATTCTTATTTGGGTACCCAACACCCCTCTCAAATTGACTTTATATGCATCCCAAACTTGATCTGGTGAAGTAGAGCCTAAGTTAAAAGTGAAAAATTCAGTATAGGCCACTTTAATTGCCTGGATGATCTTCGAATCCGTCAGATAAGCTCTATTCAAAGTCCACCTTGGTTGTATACACATACTACTCGTGGAAAATACAAAGAGCAAAGGGGCATGATCTGAAAGATGAGTTGGTGCTATGGAGATACTTTGGATCTTATCTAGGGCTTCTTTATTGATCAAAACATAATCTATTCTTGCTAAGTGGTGGTATTTTTTACTGTGAAAAGTAAAACCCTGTGAACACCCCATCTTAGCTCTCCATACATCCACCATGTTAATATTGAGAAGGAGATTTTTCAAAACCCTTCGAGATCTGGGGGATCCAATAGCGTGACTACGGTTGGACCTATCCTTAACTGGATCAAGGCGGATGTTAAAATCACCTCCGACTATGAACGGGGGGGAAGCTAGGTTAAGGTTATCCTGCAGTTTAACCAGAAAGGAGGAGTCATCCACATTGGGGCAATAAAATGAACTACAAGTCAACTTTTCCCCTTCGAAATCCAACTGGGCGATGATCCTTCTTCCTGATTGATCTGTTGAGATTGATTTTATTTCGCAACTAAATCCCTTCTTGACCAATTTTGCCACCCCTCGACAGTGCACTGTTTGTTGAGAGTGGCAAAAACATTGTATCCAGGGGAGTTTAGAAAAGAAGCTCTTAGACTCTGTTTGATTTAGGTGAGTTTCCTGTAGTAAACTAACCGGTACTGGTAGCATATCTAAATATTTAAAAATTAATCTTTGCCGTCTAGGGCATCTTAGGCCATTTATATTCCAGGAAATGAATTGGATATTACGGCCCGCCTTCCGAATTTGGTCCTGGTGTGTGCTGCAGGAAAGCTCAACCTGAGGGCTGGGCAGCGCTCGAGACGGCGGCGGCCCTGACAGAGAGAGAGCGAAAGGCGCTGGCAGCTGACCGTCCGACGAGCTGGAGGTGGGGAAGAGCGCCGGCGGTACTGAGGCGGTATGGGCGGCTGCCGTGTTGCTGTGTGGACAGCGCTTCGGGGTGGGAAAGTGCAGTACAGGTAGAAGGAGTTGGATTGGGGGCCAGGAAAGTTTGGCAGGGATCGCAGGCTGAGGAGGAGTTTTTTGCCCGAGTGGTGCATCGGTGAGAGCAGTTCCCTCAGGAATGGTAGTGGCATTCTTTTCTTTTACCAAGAATAAATCACCATCATATTCTTTTAATAACAGAAAAGGCACACTTAAAGACAAATATGTTACAGCAGGGGGACATATATCAGGCAAGGTTTTGTCTGATTGTATGGAGAGTGGAGCCTCTGCGCAAGAGGACATTTTTGCCCTCCTACCTACCAGATACTGATTAAGGGCCAGGGCAGCACACATTGGTTCGAACAAATTGATTACTCATTCTATTATTCCCCAGCGAGTTTCCCCGCCTGTGGCTGAAGTGAATATTGTGACCAGGAAGGGAAAACAGATTGAACAGGAGGGACGTTCAGGAACACCAGGGACCCCTGTTTTCTTAAAACACAAAAGAGTAAGGCGAAATTAAGAGATAAGAAATCTCCAGAAACTAAAGTAAGAATTACTCCATCCTTGAAATCTTACTACCAGGTCATGTCTCTTACTTCCACTAAAATTAATCCCCAACCCCAACCCCAATCCCAACCTCAAGTTCCTTGTGGGCCTGAAGCAGCTTCTACATTAAAACTGGGGCCTGAACAGAACAGTGTGCAGCAGAAGGAGAATCCCTTACCCGAGTTGAGAGGTGTGGATAGCGGCGTAGTTGGTAGGGAAGATACGGCAGAAGATACACTAAAACCTAATCAGGTTTTGGAAGTGCATCCAGATATAACCCTCATTAACAGATTATCCATTTTAGATCAGATGGGGAAAGATATCCAGGGGTTAGACCAACCACTCAGTAAGTAACAATTGCAATCCAGAAATTCTTCTGATTCATCAGAGACGTTAATGAAGAGTTGGTAAAAAAAGGCTCCATCTGTCCCCTGGTGATTAAGGACACTCCAGCACCAATTTCTCATTCATTGGCAGATATTCTTTTGGCCCTGAAGGATTAGATGGCTAATAGGTTCACAGTTTCCGAGGCAAACCAAGCCGATTTGGCTAATAGATTCCTGGTTTCTGAGGCAAATCAGGCGGCCATTCGATCCTCCAGTGAGCTACTGGCCCAGAAGCTGGAATTAGTGACTGCAAGGACGGATGCAATTGAGGAAGAGATTCCTAAGATTAAAACTGCAATGGAGGCCACTGCGTCGCAGTTGGAGAAACTGTCTACCCAAAATAAGGATCTTAAAGATGATCTTGAGCGGTTGGAGAACCATGCAAGGAAAAATAATCTGAAGTTTATGAATATACCCGAAGCAATGGAAGGAGATGACATTAAGGGTTTTCTGATCTCGCTTCTGAAACGTACAGTGCTGAAAGACCATCCGGGAATAGATTTAAGCTTTGAAATACAGAGAGTCCATAGAGACCCGTTTAAAAAGAATCCTGGTCGGTTGAAACCCCGGAAAATTTTGGTAAATTTTCTGTCCTATTCAGTAAAAGAGCAAATCTTATCTGCTGCTTTAAAGGAAGGTGCTATCCCTTCTCCATTTGCAGAACAGTCACCTTTTTCATTCTTAATTATATCAGATATTTCGCATATAACAGCAGAAAGACAGTGGGAATTGGGGAAAAGATTATCAGAGCTGAACGGGTTGGGGGCAAGGGCTCAATTGAGATTCCCAGCGACATTGCATGTTATGTGGAACAACCACATGCACATGATTCGCTCTCCACAAGAAGCCGACACCCTAATAGCAAAAATCGAGCTTGAAAAACAGGGAGGCCTGGGAGGGGGTGAAATAGAAGTCCAACATAAAGCCTCGAGTCTAGCCGCCAGTTTATGATTATGTTAAAAAGTTTTCTCTTAAAGCCCAGAGAGGGGAAGAGCCCGAATAGGCATTTGCCTTTTTGGTAGGTAGGGTTCCTCAAGGGGTTAGGGGTTTAGGGGCTTAGGGGCTCACGAGGGGCTAGGGTGGTATGGGGGTGAGGAGGGATGGATGGGTGGGGGGACACAGGGTGGTAGGAAAAAAAGAAAAAATATCTCTCATCTCACTGGTTATCCACACTATACTGTAAAGGCCGTTTGTTAAGCAGGGAATACATGGAGAAAGATCTATTTTATTTATTTTAGTATGTACATAATAGTGTTGTTCCTTTAAGTGTTGCCCTATACTCACTCATGTTGTTTTATGAGTAGCTCTTTGGTGATAGAACACTGGGAAGGCTTGTGAGTCAGTTGCACCTGACTGCCGAGTCCTGATGGTTGGGATCTTTACTCTCTACAATAACTTATCTTCTTTGACTATAAATAACTCCTGTGCCTGAATATTCTTGATTTTTCACTGGCGATGAGGATGGGATACAGCACACTGTTTTGAACGAAGACATTTTCTCTAAAGAAGAATTTGAAGAGAGGATAAAAAAAAAAAGATCTCAACATCAACTAACACCATCTTTTGACAAGCCAACACTCATCTTCAATTGTGAGTTCTACTTCATCAATTCAAAGAGACTTTAAGCTTTAGCCACATATATATCTCACCATGGTGTTTTCAATTGGTTGGGAGAATTTGATGTGGGTGTAATTCACCCTATTCACTTTTTTGGGAGCGATAGGGTACTTTGACTTGCTCACAAAGTTAGTGTTAGTGACTTCTTAAGTGTATTATGTGATTAATCGAAGCATGCTTATTCTACTTAGTGTTCTGAAGGTTTGATGTCTTAAAAGAAGCAGTGATCAAACGCTTTTGAACTCATTGCTTCCACGGACTTTTACTATGTATAAGCAGATTTATCCTGTAATGCAGCTGGGAAACATCTCAACGGTCTGAACGCCGTGAATCTGCTGTGTGGAAAATTCTATTTTACTCTTTGCGTGGTAATAGCCAAAGGGGTTAAAAGTCAAAGTTCAACACATTGTTGCTGCTTAGAAGAAGTTTAAGGTGCAACGTTACTAAAATTTCAACTTCATCGCAGCTCATACTTAATATTGTCGCTTTTGAATAACCAGAAACTCCTCTTTGAATAGTAACTTTAGGCAACAGCCATTTTTACTGAGGAACATGTTTACTTTTCAAGATTGTTACTGGCATGTTTAAAAGTAAACTCATCGGAAGTTGTTGAACATTGTGGAACACGGTCATCTTAGATTCCAAATTTGTCGATCCTCACGGCTCAGGAACTTTTGGAGCCTCACACAGAGTCCCAACGTGACAACGTTTGTTGCCTTTGGAGGACGCATACAAATTCTCTCTGCTTTGTGAACCTCCAAGGCTCCCGTACTTCCTACAACGTCACAATGTTACTTCAAGCCAACGTGGCGGACATTTTTTTTAGTTTAGTGGTGTTTTCTCTTCGATGCTTCAAGAGTGCATCGCGCATCAGTGAAAACGCTTGAAATAGTTATTGTCACTTATTATTTGTACTTGTAACAAGTAATAGTTACAGTAATAGTTAGTCCTTCATAATTATCAATAGTATTGCTTCAGTGGTTACTGTGTCTCTTCATCTATTTTCATAGACCACCTCAAGGAACAAACTTCGCTGTGAGTGGAACATTTTATCACTATTCCAACTTATGATCAAAATTATTTCCAAATGTATACATTGAGTGTATCACTTTGCTTTTCACTATTACCAAATTATTTTACATTTATGTGCATATTCCTTACATGTTTTATCCTAAAGAGTGAAGCCTTTCATTATTCTGTGAATTTTCAACTTGATCAACCCATTTACTAAGTTAAGTTCTTAACAAGTTGAATTTGGTATTTGCTTATTTCCTTCCCTATATTCTCTACCATGCAGAATGTAGCCACTCCACCGTTTTTCCTGACAAACCCTGGTGATCCGCCATCAAATGGCAAAAGTGGAAAAAGGTATTTGAACGGTATGCCAAGGTTTGTGGGACTAATCTTAGCGCTGAAAGACATACTGCTCTTTTGTTACATTGCTTAGGGTTGGAAGGCCAAGAGGTCTTTGACCATCTACCAGACATAGATGATTCCACACTGAATGAGTATGAAATATGTATCTTGAAATTAGATAGGCATTATCTACCCACAGTTAGCACTATTCTTGAACGCTATCATTTTGGTAGGTGTAATCAGAATGAAGGTGAATCAGTAGAGAAGTATATCACTGCACTCAGGAAATTGGGATCATCTTGCAAGTTTGGAGCTCTTTTAGAGGAGAGGATAGGAGATCAATTTATGTTAGTTTGCAATGTGCAAAAGGTAATAAATGATATTTGGCAGAAGGATGAACCCTCACTTAACGAGGTCATAACAATTGCCAAACAAATTGAACATTCAGTTAAATGTGTGGAAGTAATTTCTAAACAAGAAGGCAAAAATTAGAATGTTCAGGAAATTAAGGTACACTCTAAAGGAAAAATGTTTGTAAAGGAGAAAGGTGGAAAAAGAGATATTAAATCAAGCACAGATAATAAGGTTGGGTTGAATTTCAAGAATTCTGAGTCACAGGTAAAATGTTTTAGATGTGGCAATCCCAACCACTTTGCCAATGATAAAAAATGCTCTGCTTTAAGAGCTAAGTGTGACAGTTATAAAAATATTGGACATTTTACTTCCTCTTGTAAAGCAAAGAGAGGGAAAACTAATTTTAATATGGTACGCAGGTGTGATGAAAATGAATGTGGATCTGATTCTGATTCTGATTGTGGACAAGTTGTCTCTCAAATATCAAATGACAAGAAAAAGGGTCCTTTTGATGAAGTTTTTTTTAACATTGTGGAACCCGTGTTCTGTTTGATTCAGGAGCAAACATAACAATTGTTTCTAAAGAATTTTTCTTGCTTCATTTGAAAGACAAAATTAAATTGTTAAGGGCTGACATCAATCCTTATGCTTATGGTGGAGAGCCTATAAAGCAAATGGAGTATTTATTAGGGCTAATTGAATACAGTGGAAGGTATATATCTGGAAAGGTTTACGTGTCTCACAAAGGAGACAGTATTTTAAGTTGGCTACACCAAAGAGATTTAGGTGTCATGCTTGATCCTAATAGTGATCCTCCTATTCTCTTAAAAGAGAACTTTGTAGTTAGAGAGGTCTGTTCTCAAGTGACAGTGGAAATTTTTCTATAGAGTAAAAAGATTATTTTCCTAAAGTATTTATGAATGAATTAGGATGTTTAACAAACTATACTCACAAGATTACTTTAGTTTCTGGTACTGTTCCATATGCTAGTAAAGTGCGAGGAGTTCCGTTGTCAGTAAGTGAAGAGATGAAGGAGAAATTGGAAAAACTAAACTGTGATGGTATTATTGAAGAAGTGGAAGGAACACAATGGTTGGCTCCGGTCGTAGCTGCACGCAAATCGGATGGTCCCTCCGGCTCTGTATTGACGTCAGAGAACTGAATAAACAAGTTATTGTAGATAAATACCCCCTACCCAAGATTTCTGACATGCTCATGTTGCTCAATGGGGCTGAAGTTTTTTCAACAGTTGATCTGAAATCGGCGTATCATCAAATCAAGTTAGATGAGGAGTCAAAGGACTATACTTCTTTCATTACACCCTTTGGAATATTTAGGTTTGTATGCCTACCTTTTGGGTTGGTATCTGCAGCCTTGGTTTTCCACAGGGCTCTGGAAAAGGTATTAAAAGGTCAAAAAGGCGTGAAAATCTATCAAGATGATGTTTTAATTTATGGGAAAGACGATGAAGAGCATGATTTGAGACTAAGAGAGGTGTTAAATAGATTTAGTTTGCATAATCTCACACTCAGGATTGATAAATGCAAATTCAGAAGGTCCTCTATTGATTACCTGGGGCACCCCATCTCTGGCAAAGGATTTGAACCCAAACACGACCTGATTGAGTCCATAGAAAGCTTGACTTCACCCAAAAATAAAGAGGAACTAATGAAATTCCTAGGGATGGCGGAGTATTATAGCAAGTTTGTTAAAGGCTTTGCTGGAAGATGTATTAATATGCAAACGCTTTTGTGCAAAGGTGTTGATTTTGTGTGGAGCGAGTTGTGTGAGAATGAGTTTGCAAAAATAAAGGCCCTGCTTAAGGATACCCCTAAGCTTAGAAGTTTTGATCCTGAAGGGAAAACTTTTCTTATAACAAACGCTAGTATGAAAGGGTTGGAGGCCGTCCTACATCAAGAATAGAAGAGTACTTAGTGGTGGCGAAGAGAGATTTGTCGCGAGCATGGGGACCACCGTTACCCCCTAGGGTGGGAGTATGAAGGAGGGGAATGGATTTATACATGATGGCTGAGAGGGTGACTTACAAAGCTAGAGGCTGTCCTCTGAAGTTTCACAAGATATGGGGGAAATGGAGGAAATACCATGTTTTGGATGCGGGCTTGGGGAGTGATTGACATGCTCATAACCACACTGATTGGGATGCGGTCCCTTGTACATGGCTTGTTAGCTAAGAGGCTGGGACTTGCAGGGCCTCCCTGGAAGACGCAAACATGTGATGAGTCGCCGCTTGGTGAAACGGGGACAGACAATGTTAAGCTGCTGATCGGGCTACTGTTGGGATGGGTGGAGGGGGAGGGGGCGGGGGGATGCTTGGTGGTGTGGAAAAGTTACTTGGATTTGCCTATGTTGATTCAAAATGCCAATAAAAAGTTTTTAAAAAAAAGAGTTTAAGAGTGGAACAAATGTTATTCTTTTTTCTTTTGAGAAGTCTCAGGGGAGCAGAATGTCATTCTTCTGTGATGGAAAGAGAAGCACTGGCGGTGCATTAGGCTACAAAAAAATTAAACAATCTTTTGTGGGGTATAAAATTTGTAGTGCACACCGACCACAAACCGTTAGTAGAAGTGTTTAATAAGAAAGGCATTGATGCCATGTCCAGCAGGTTTTCAAGGTGGGTGGTTGACCTTAAGGGTTTTGATTTCAAGGTTGAATGCTTACCCGGAGCACGCAATTGTTCCGCAAATGCACTATCCAGGTTAGTTGAACCAAATAATGAATGTTTTGACCAAGAATCTCATTAGAACTTTGAGTGGGTGTGTGCCATTGAAAACAACGGGATCAAAGAAAATAGATGGCGTGAAGAATGTAAAAATGATGAGGAACTCACAGAGCTATCTTCTCTTATTGAGAATGGTTGGTATAAAAAGAAACAAGGTGTGTCAGAAAGATACTGGAACGTTAGGCATGAACTGGCGAAGTGTGATGGCTTGATCCTTCGTGGAACCAGGTTAATACCACTGAAGTATTTTCGCAATGAACTCATTAAGTTGGCTCATCAAGGCATATCCAAAACCAAGGAAAGTATTAAACTTAATTATTGGTGGGCTGGAATGGATATGGAGACAGAGAGACGTGCGTGAGTGCATCCCTTGTACTCTAAGTGAAAAAAGCCTAAAACCTAGAGTACATCCTATGGTTGTAAGGGATCGCTCAACAAGACCCTGGGAAGAGTTGGCACCCGATATTTTGGGTCCTGTGAAATGCAAAGATGGTGAGTTATATATTTTTGTTGTTATAGACTTATTCTCTAGGTGGCCAGAGATCCAAATTACCAGATGTATAAATACTAAACATGGTATACATTTTTAATTGAAGTATTTGCAAGAGAGCGACTTCCAGGGTATTTGCTAACTGATAATGGAGTGCAATTTGTGTCCAAGGAAATGGATGAGTTATTAAACAAGTGGGCCATTAAACATAAACGTTGTTCTTTGTACTATCCAGAAAGTAATGGAATTGTAGAACGCTTTATTAGAGTTCCTAAGGAGTCCTTTTCCTTATCCAAACAGAATAACGTTGATTGGAAAGAAGGCGTAAGCAAAATTATTGATATGTACACAAACACACCTCATGCAACCACTGGGTGTACACCTTTTGTTTTACTTAAAAGTAGACAACCAAATACCATCATAACACCTTTCTGGGATAATGACTTGTTGTCTAAGAAAGGAGGTGAAAAGGTTTCACCTGTTGGATGAAGAGATCGTGAGTCCAATAAAATTTAAAACGTAAGTCAAAATTTGATGAAAAGAAAGTAGTCATGAAAACTCAAGAAAATGTTGGGGATCTTGTCATGATAAGGGCACCTGTTGGACGTAAATCATCTGAATTGTTTAAAAAGGTTCAAAGGGTTGTGAAAGTTCTCACCAATGCTGTCAACTCAGAAGAGTCCAGGTTCTGGAATCTTAACAGAGTTGTTGTTTTGAAGAATTCTCATATGATCAAAAATCATGACATGTCTTTGCAAGGTTATAGTTCTACTTCCATGTCAAGTTCAGAGGCATGTCCGTCAATTTCACTGAAAGGCAAAAGTGGAAGGATTATTAAATTTCCTTCAAAGTTCAAAGATTATGAAATGAAGTGATTACCATTTTATTTGTGATTATTCCCCCTATCTTGGTCTGTTATTTCGAGGGAATGTGTGTAACAATGTGCTTATCCATTTTATTTATTTTAGTATGTACATAATAGTGTTGTTCCTTTAAGTGTTGCCCTATGCTCACTCATGTTGTTTTATGAGAAGCTCCTTGGTGATAGAACACTGGGAAGTCTTGTGAGTCAGTTGCACCTGACTGCTGAGACCTGATGGTTGGGATCTTTACTCTCTACAATACACTTATCTTCTTTGACTACAAATTACTCCTGTACCTGAATAATCTTGATTTCACAGTGCCCTTGCGCAAGCTTCCTCACAGCACATTGAAGACATCTTTCCTTTGTTTTCTGATCAGGACTGCCAGGATGTATGTGTCCTTAATGATATTGCCAGCTGGAATAAGTCAGGTGGGCTGCATTAAATAACTTGGCCCATCTCTTGCCATTTTCACTTGCAGAAGGGAGGCAGGTCAGGGGGTTTCTGGTGGCAGAGTCAACTGAGGCTCGCTGTTAGAAACACGTGCTGCTCCCAGCTCTTAATGAGACAAGGAAAATCAGAAGTGGATGTATGGGGCATCTGCTGATATATGGCTAATGCCCCATGACCTCCGAATTCTAAATTCTAAATGCAGCCCTTAGTATTTAATTAATAATTTTTACCATTTTCCAGCTGTCCTAAAGGATAATACACATTTTATCTCCCTCATTGCCATCTTTTATGCCTGGTCTTGGAGGCATTAGTCTGGTTAAGCTAACTCATTGTACTGCAAATGATTCATGGGTAAAATTAAGAACATCTCTGAAATTTAGACCCAGAGACAATGCAGCGTTTCCTGGGCTTAAAAGACCTGACTTCAAGCTTGGCAACACTTTTTAGTTTTTTCACATAGGGGGCTTTATTTTTAATGTGCGCATAGTGTTTTTTTCCTAGGGCTCTTAGTGAGCCAGACATCATATAGACCATTTTAAGAGTTGGTATACTGATTAGAGCATCAACAACCTCTATGGTCTCAATTGAAATATGAACAGCATGCTTTTCACAATTGGTTATTTACTATATGTAACATGGATGACAAGCATGCAACTATATTTCCTGTAGGATATTTTTTTTCCTTTATTCATTGGCTTTATTTAAATGTTTTAATTTATTTCACTGTGCCTGCTTTAATATATCGAATGGTGTCCCCGTGTTATACTGTATCCAGTCTCAAACAGGACGGCATTTCTTTGGAGTTCCTGTATGCAGAGCCCTGGTTAGTAAACATGCAGTTTGACTTGCAATATTGTCACAGTATTTCTGCCACTGCAGTGATAGTTGAACATGTCTAATAGTCAGGGTGATTTTTGGGGGCATTTTTTGCACTTTGAGTTGAGCCAAATTTGTATGTGCCTTGTGCACAGAGGGATATGGGCTACTTTGTGATATGAAACGTTTGCACTTGATTTGTTCATAGTTGAATTGAAGCCACATTCGGGACTAATAGCGAACTTCATTTAAAGTCTATTGTTCCATGAGATAGGTTACTGGTGGTTTGGCTCTGGGTTTTCTGGAATGAAAACATGCTCCAGGAAGAAGCTGGAAACAATTGAAATTAGAAAAGGGACTCCAGAGGGAAGTTAGGCATCCTTATAATGAGTACAGACGCCCTTTGTGAAATCAAAAGTAGAGCAAGCATTAGATGACCAATGAGTCTTGGTTTATTTTACTAGAGGATGCCATGTAAGCATATTCAAGTCAGAACAAATAGGAAACAAAAGGAATGTATTAAAGGATCCATTTTCTTTGATATATTCCATTTCAGATCCTATGTCAACTTTCAGACGGATGGTTAGAGAACCTTTTTGTGGTCTTTCTTCAGTTTCTCTGGCCATCGTGGTGGTGTGTGACAATACCTCTTCCATCCTAACATTCTACTGCCTGTCAAACTTAGGGATGACCCCCTTCCCAGCTGTCAAATGTGTATGTGCCTTGTGCACAGAGGGATATGGGCTACTTTGTGATATGAAACTTTTGCACTTGATTTGTTCATAGTTGAATTCAAGCCACATTCGGGACTAATAGCGAACTTCATTTAAAGTCTATTGTTCCATGAGATAGGTTACTGGTGGTTTGGCTCTGGGTTTTCTGGAATGAAAACATGCTCCAGGAAGAAGCTGGAAACAATTGAAATTAGAAAAGGGACTCCAGGGGGAAGTTAGGCATCCTTATAATGAGTACAGAAGCCCTTTGCGAAATCAAAAGTAGAGCAAGCATTAGATGACCAATGAGTCTTGGTTTAATTTACTAAAGGATGCCATGTAAGCATATTCAAGTCAGAACAAATAGGAAACAAAAGGACTGTATTGAAGGATCAATTTTCTTTAATATATTCCATTTCAGGTCCTATGTAAACTTTCAGACAGATGGTTAGAGAACCTTTTTGTGGTCTTTCTTCAGTTTCTCTGGCCATTGTGGTGGTGTGTGACAATACCTCGTCCATCCTAACATTCTACTGCCTGTTAAACTTAGGGATGACCCCCTTCCCAGCTGTCATCACTGTATGCTGAAAGGAAACACTGTGGTGGTGATTCCTTTCAGTGTATAACGTTTTTCATTGGCATCTACCTTCAGTTTTGATGGCCATTCTCCAACTTTTAAAAACGTTTTTGCTTATCTGAATCAAATTCCCAAAGTGGAAGTTTGTTTCAGAAAAATAGAAAACTAAAACTCCCTGCACTCTGGGAGTTTTCTTCTAGTGTTTAGAGGTCATCATTTGCTCCTGTTCCTCAATGCAAGGTCTTTCCTATCAGTGACAGACAGGGGAAAAAAAGAAATTATACAGTCCATCCTACAGAGTGCAAGCATTGTAACGTCCTCTCTCTAATGACTCCTACTCGGTTAGGCCATCTGAGAAAGTGTTATATCGATAAAGCCAATGGGGCCTATGTCAACAGAAAACTTGTGATAAATAAAGAAGGTTCACAGAGGATTTAGAAGAGGTAGTACTGTGTCCTATTTTTAATATAGTATCCCGTTTGCAAAACTCCAAATTAGGACGTTCATCACTGAAAGAAAAAAACAACAAAAGGAAGGCTTCAATGTCACCCACCTTTGGTTTCAAAACAAAAAATGCTTTTGAAGGCAGGGGAGCGTTCAGAATAAACCCCATTTCATTTCTATGAAATGAAAAGACAATTATCCAGTTCTGGTCCTATGACAATTAGGAGAAGCCTCTGAGAAAGGCAGGCTAGGCAATGAGGGGAGTAATGGTGGGACAATACCTAGAAAGGCGTCCGTCATGCACTTTAATGCAAGTACAGCATTGAAGGCAGAAATAGACACCCTAACAGTTGATAAAATCAGATGAGAAAGAAATATTCTGGGCTGAGCAAAGCTGCTATTGACAAAGTCCCCAGCCAACAGTTGAAAGAGGCTGGTCAAAAAAAGCCAATGCTTAAAGAAGGCAGACCTGAAGCCTTCTCTAAGTACATTGTAAAAAGCAACAAAGGGACAGAAGGAAATCTTGAATTGATCTCAGCCACACATGATTAAGCCTGGGCAGAGTTTGTGGAGTTTACTCCGCGGAACTCCACGAAGCTCCAGAAAAACTCAGCTGCACTCATCGGAATTCTGCCTGTGGCGGAGTCTGTTAAATCATGATGCTTGCACTGCTTTATCCCATGCTGTAAATTCAGCGCAAATGACACAACATGTTGTGCCAGAGGGAGCTGGTGCTTTCTGCCGCTCGAGTGGACACTCTACTCGAGAAGCGGCTTCCTCAACGCTTATGGCAGATTTCTCAATGTGAGTGGTCGCGACCACCCACGATAAGAAATCCCGCCAGGAGGAGCTCTATCTCATTATTTGTTCTTGCAAGCGCTCACCAACTTACCTTTGGTGAGCTGCTTGGAAAAAAACCTCCACTCTGTGTCACTTCACAGAGTGGGCAAAACTCCCGTAACTCCGCCGGTGGAGTGGTATTCTTTTCCCACCCCTCCTGGCTATCGCATGAGCCACATTCCAGTATATCATTTTCTGCCCACTATGCCAATCTAGAGAGAAACAAGTGATTTGCAGCTCTGTCTTGGTATTGCCCTTGTATGAACAATCTAGCCACACCGCCAGTCTTGGTCCTCTACATGGTGGAACACAAGCAACCTTAAGCCGGTTTGGATAACTTGGGCCTCATCAATGAAATACATCTTGAGTCTTGTGGCACAGTGCACATGGAACCAACAGCAAGGTATTTATTTCATACTTGGACAGAAACAAGACAAAAGAAAATCAGTTTTGCTACTTCTGCAAAAGGAAAAGAACAGATGGAACTGCCAGACCTTTTTCTCTTGTGACGGAAACACAACCAACCCCTGATAGTCAGCACTACTTAGGCTTCATCAATGTGGTATAGCATTTGTGCTGTGGCATAGTGAGCATTGGACCCAAATCTAGGCAAAACGTTTGCACCTAGGGAGTCAACTGAGAAAAACAAGAAAATTATAGAATTAATTATTGAATTAATCTCAGCCACCTGCCATTACTCAGTCTGCATTTCAGATCATTGTTTTTCATCCACTATGCACCCTGCACAAAGACAAGACATATGAAAGTCAGTCTTTGCCCTGCTCATATTGGAACAGTCCAGCCAAAACTATCATGTCCCTTCCAAATAGGAAAACAAGCATCCGCAGATCAGTTTTGGTTTACTTAGACCTCACCAGTGAAGTACTGTGGCACAGTAAGCACAAGGCACATGACTTGGCATACCTGTTGCACTTAGGATGTATATTTTGCAAAAACGTAAGACAGCAAGGAAAGAAATACTGAGTTAATCTCAGCCACTAGCGACTGCGTGGGCCAAATTTCTGGTCATTTACCCAATATGCCACTCACTCTAGACAGAGATCAGCCACATGCAAATGAGTCTTGTACTGCTGAAAAGAAATAGTACAGCCCTAAAAAAGCCGGGCCATGTCTACTCCAGATGTGGAAACTACCAACCCCGGCATGTTTTGGCTTACTTAACTCTAAGCAACATGGTAAAGCTTGAGTTGAGAGGCACAGTGAGCAAGGTACCCATGCCTGGGAATTCCTGTTGCACTTTGGCTGTTTACTGCAAAAGAAAACAAAGTGGTGAAAGGAATGCTTTAATTAATCTCAGCCACCACATTGGCTTTTGGATGTCTGCAAGATGATCATTTTTTACCCACTGTGCCACTCTGCATAGAGACCAATCATGTGCAGATCAATCTGGGTCCTGCTCCAATAGGACCAGTCCAGCCTGAACTGCTAGGCAAGGCCCTTCCAGATGGGAACACAGCAGTACATGACCGGTGACAGCCTACTTAGACGTAAGTAGAGTATCTCTTAAAATTAGCAAGGTTGTCCTGTTATCTTCCAACTACTTTGTGATTCCACTATGTGTATGCTTATTCGTAATGTTCTGGTCTCGCCTATCAGGCAGCAAAAGTCGCTGTTTGCAAAAGGCCTATTGTGAACTTACAGTGGGGTTACAGTCTGCCCATTGCTTACCATTGGTTGGCTTTATTGCCACTCTCATTTCCTTCTGTGTGTTTCCATAGGTTGCAACCCTCTTTTTTAAATTGTTCCTCCCCTTAAGCTTAGCCTCCTTACTATAATTTTAATTAGCTAGCTTATATCCATCCACTGGTGTCCTTTAAAGAACTGTTTTTTTTTTATCTGGTTCAGCATCCATGAGAGAGCCTATGTATTCCAATTCTCTCCCTTGTGTGCTTCTGCCCGCCAAATACCAGCCGCTTAGCCCATTCTATTCTTTCCCTCATGTGCTGCTTTCTCTCGCGCGTGTTTCTCTTCCGAACTCCCTAGCCCACTGTGCTTCGTGTTGGTTTCTTCTGCAATCACTTATCCCCCACCCCACTATTGCTCTGTCCCTCGAGTGCAGATTGCATTTGCCTGTGTGCTTCTCCCTCATGCTCTGTGTTGTTTTTTCCACTGTGTGCTTCTTCCCATCCAGTGTTGCTCTCTCCCTCGTGTGCTGCTTTTCTCTTCTCCCCACCTACTTTCCCTCCTGCTGGTGCACTGCTCCTGATCCTCATGTTTTTTATTATTTTTAGTTTGGCCTTTCATATCTGCCATCTTGGACCAGTAAATAAAAAAATAAAAAATGGGACCACCTTTATTCTGTAGGCCTATGTGCACATAGTGACATTTGCCCATTTAGAAAGACATGACCAGCAACAATAGCTGACATTTTTTTTCTTTTAGTGCCAAACCTGTGTAGCATAGCAATGCAGCACCGCCTTGGCAAACTGATTGGGAAAATCAATAGTGATAAAATGGGGATACCGTTTGGCTTTCCAATGCTTGTTAGCTGAACTGTTTGCTTGTTGGCATTATTCGATGAGTGGGCATAGTTTTATTAGTTCTCTCTTGTTGGCCCTACTCCCCGGCTCGGTGTGCTTTTGGTGGTAGCTGTCTTTGATTTTATCTGATACATGCCACTCTGTTGTTTGACTATTGGTAGGCAGACAAGGGGGAGGACGTACACAGCAGTTGCTAGTGTAGCCTTGCTGACTCGTGAAATTAAGCAAGACTGTCATGCTACACTGCTACCAGTTTGTACTGCTACTATATTCATAGCTGCCAAGGTTACAGATTGCTATGTGTGACATTTTCATAATTTCAGTGTAATTGTGAGTGGCATTTCAATGAGTATGAGTGACCCTTTCTTGTGAGCATACTCAAGCAATGAAGATGAGGGAAACAGATAAGTATCAGAAATTTCACCCATTTGATCAACAACAAACTCTAGGACAATCTTAAAACTGCAGCAAAGCACCAGAAATGGAAGGGCACTAACCTAGTAAAAAGAAGTACGTCACAGCTAATCCTCAAGGATGTTACCATTCTAGTCACCTCTTATAAGCAAACTAGACAGTGTGTCCCTCTCTGCTGACCTTTGTAAGATTAGTATGGAGCTGATGACAGGAAAGCACATTAAAAAATGGAAAAGCAGAAAGGGAGGTGTATAAGTGGGCCACATCTGTATTTTTAAGGGGGGGCTAGATAGCAGTCCTTTAAAGATTATTTTTTAATATTTTTACGAAGTTGTTCTTGCTATGTCTGATTCTTTTGTTTATAACACAGAAGATAGACCATTTCTATCGATCACAATTACATTTCAAATAGTTTTATTATATTTTCCATAATAAACAAAATATTTCATAAAAAATACAAAACTGCACTCTTGGCACAATGCTACATCAGGCAGAGCATAAAACAAAACAATATGACCACAATAATTGTTATTCTAAACAATATATATACCAAAAATGTGAATACAAAGCACCAATAAATGTAATATATCGTACTCTTATAGATAATCATACTAAAACCATGAAAAATAATAAATAAAAGAATAGAAAGAAGAAAAAAAGAGAAGTAATAAAGAAATAAATCGAATGATAGACAAAGGGGTTTATATAAAACAATTGAAAGGCCTATTGCATCAACTGGATATTGTATCAAATCACATATATGAGAAAAAGAGATCTGCAACAAGAACATTTAGTGAGACTAATACCTAATTTGATCCACACAATAATGTAAGCATCTCTAATACAACCATATACAATGGAAGAAGAGATATTTAAAAATATC
Organism: Lissotriton helveticus; assembly: GCF_964261635.1. Lineage (NCBI taxonomy): Eukaryota > Metazoa > Chordata > Amphibia > Caudata > Salamandridae > Lissotriton > Lissotriton helveticus. The sequence goes on from NC_136073.1 coordinate 285,551,244, forward strand.
CTGTCAGAAATATTACCTATGAAGTGATCACAGTGATTTATGTGTGATGAAGTAACTATCCAGGGTATTCCACATAGATCTGGTCGAAGGTTTCCAATGAGAAATCTGTAGTGTGATGTTATCTGCGCCCCTGAGGTGAATAATCCAGTTCATCCACCCTTTATATGAGGTCTTATGAGCATCCTTCCAGTTATTTAATACCATTTTTATTGCTGACGTGGGTTCTGCTAGGGCTTTATCTACATCATTACATGTATCAACATTAGAAAACCAGTTGTTAAAGTGGTAAATTCTCCTTTTAACTTACAATTGAATACCTTTGAAAGAAAATGAAAAACGTCCCAAAAAGTCAATACAGCCTTACAATGTAATATAAGGTGGCTGTCATGCTGTGCTTTGAAACGCACAACATGCATTTTTAACACTGCGGCGGGCGGTGCCGCAATGTTAAAAATGCCACTGTGGCGGGTGCATCCTAATTCCACGGACAGGACCTCCGCCCCTGTGGCGGACGGTCTAATTGACCCCTTAGTTTGAGACAAAACTGGGGATATTTTATCCCGGGTAGTTTAACTCCAAACTTTAGGCCAATTAGATTTGGGTAATGGGTTAGATGAGTGCATCTCCCAGAAAGCTACAAGGTTTTTGCTGAGAGTCGAGGTTTTAGGATTAAGGAGTTTGCAATGTGTGATACTTGATGACCTAGCTTATCAATCTGTGACACAAAAAAAGGTAGGGATGGGGGGAGTTATGTAATTTGGCCATTGTTAATGGCACTCTAACTTTTGAGAAGCTGTAATATTCAATGTTATCTAATTTATATTTTGATTGAAGTTTCTCAAACGTAAATGGATATGATGAGTGTTCTGGCTGATAAGGGAAGAATATACTCTTGTTGATACAAGTATCAAATTGTTAACTTTTCCCTTTGTATAAAATATTCCGATTATGCCATATACATTTCATCTTGGTACCCTTTAAGCTTGAGTCGAGTTTCTTGTCTACCTTTAGAAGCACCATTTTCGTATTTTTGAAAATAGATTTAGACCTAGTTGGATACATTTGATTAGAGGTGAGCAGGGCAAGCGGGTTAAGATTATCAAGAATAGCTTTTTCAACTTCTAACCACACCGGAGTATAATTGATAGGAGGCGAAATCCAATAAGAGCTTGGCTAAAAACTATGATTGATATATTTTAGAATTGGCTAAGTTAACACCGCCTAGTGATTTGTCTAGCCTCAGTTTTTTTAGTCCAATTCGAGGCTTCTTGCCTTGCCATAAGAATTTTAAGAGAAGGATTTCTAGTTTATGGTGAAAGTCTTCTGTCAGGATAAGTGGGAGCATGTTGATAAGATAATTAATTACCGGGGTAATCATCATCTTTATTGTTTCTACCCTCCCCCACCATGTGATACATTTTGGTGACCAAGAATCAAGGAGTTGTATGACCTTTTCCAATGTTATCTTTGTGTCAATTATATTGTGTCAATTATATTGCTACCAAATTCACTACCTAAATATTTTATATATCCCCATTGCCACGCCAGACCTGAATTGCTAAAGTGTATTTGGTACAGTAAACATTCAGAGGTTTTACCTCCGACTTATCTCTATTAAGCTAATCCTCAAGGATGTTACCATTCTAGTCACTTCTTATTACCTTATTTTTTTTTTAAAGATTTTTTATTGCAGCAGTAATAAGTGCACAATCAAGTCACCAACGAGGGCAGCATCTTGCATTTGTGGTACAAAAGTTCTGGAATGGAAATCTTAGTCTAACACGGCCATTTAGCTCACAGCCCGGAGGTCGAGCGGCAGTAGACAGGAGAGTATTATTCGCTAAGAGCTGTAAGGGTGGAAGAGGTGTGGCGCCGCGACCAGGGCGACTGACGCTGGAATCTGGGGACCACGGTTCGATCCCTGGCTCCGGCGGCAGGTTAGCCCAGCACCATGTGACTCTGGGCAATAGCTCGCTTAATCTTCCCGACAGCCCCCAGCGCCTAGAGACCCTTACGGGTGATTGTGCGCTTTACAAATGTGGACTTTAAGGGTACTCACATATAACTGTTTCTCAGGTAGTGAATATGGCTGCGTTTCTAATCATCCGGTTCCCCCCGCACCTGGTCCAGTGGACACTGAACAATAGCAAACATTTTTCCTCCCTCCTCCCAATTCCCCCCCTAAACCCCTTCATCCCTTACCACCCTTTTCCCCCTATCCCACCCCCCACTCCCATCCCTCACCCCTGGCATGTCAGAGGTCAACAAGAGCAAGCCCGATTCCCTCGCGGGCACAGCAGGTCCGAGACCGACAATCAGGATTAACTAGTAGGAAAATGTAGTCAGCACGAGGGGCGCGGGGCGATCCCAGGAAAGAAATGGGCCTAGCACCAACCCAAGCCAGGCTGTCTAAGGACCAGGACTACCTGCGGGGGAGCCCTCGCTGTCAGAGGTCGGCAGCTTGAGTTCTAGTACCAGCCGCTTCCATGCCCGGGCCCGTTCCAGGGCAGTATCAGTGCCTGCCCTAAGTGCCAGTTGCAGACGTACCTCCCCCTCACAGCTGGCCCATTTAGTGAGCTCCGCCCGCCATCTCTCCACTGTGGGCCCCCTTCTTGCTTTCCATTGGGACGTTATGGCTCGCTTCGCTTGCAGCAGACCCAGGTCTAGGAATTTACTAGTGATTTTGTTTTTTGATGTGTGTGGGAACCAGTGTAGGACGCAGTGTGCCATTGAGGTTGCAAATCCCTCTCAGTGATCTCCCGCAGATTCTCCACCACCCCTTGCCAAAAGGAGCCCAGAGCCGGGCAGGACCAGAACATGTGTTGGAAATCGGCCACTTCTGCCGGACAGCGTAGGCAGGCCGCTGAGTGTGTCGGGAAATACCTATGGAGCTTGTCAGGGGTCAGGTACGCTCTGTGTAGGATGTAAAAATGCACCAGCTGAAACCTCGCATTGCGCGTCCCTTTCCAGGCCCGTTCTACTATACCAGACCACGCCGTCTCAGGGATCTCCGTCGTAAAGTCCACCTCCCATTTCTCCTTCAAAGCTGCTAGTGGGGCCTTAGCCTCCGCAGTCATGCGTTTATAGAGGCACGTTATAGCCTTAACCGTCCCCGCGGCCCCTACCACGTATTGACAGCCCGTGGACAGCGGAGGCTCCACCATACCCGCCTTCCAGTGTTTACGGATCGCCGCAGTCAGTGCCGCATGAAGGAGGAAGTCTCCCCTCGGCAGTCCGAAGCGATCCTGCAAGAGGTCGAAGGGCATTAGAGCTCCGTCGTCATATAGATCTCCAATGGTCGCCAGTCCCTGGTGCTCCCAGTCCTCTAGTCGGTGCCAAGAGCGCCCGTGCGGTAGAGCCCTGCATAACTTGAGCGGGATCTCCCATGCATATGGCCTCGCAATGTGACCTCTCCGCAGATACCTATTCCAACACTTCCTAACCATCGCAAATTCTTGAGTAAGATGGAGATACCCCATCGGCAAGCCCAGTATAATCCGGGAGATCACCTGCACCGGACCCCTGGTTTACCCGATCCGTTCTCTTCCCTCGTGGCTCTCGCTGCCCACTGTGTCAACCACTGCAGCTGGGCCGCCAGGTAGTACAGCTCGTTGTCCGGTACCACTAGACCCCCCTCAGTCCGAGGCTGTAGAAGCGTAGTCAGTGCCACCCTACGCCTACCTGAGCCCCACAGAAAACCGGTCACCATGGACCGCAGCTGATGAAAGTAGCTCGCCGGGATCCATACCGGAAGAGTCCAAAAAAAATAGAGCAGCCGCGGCAGAGTCACCATCTTAAAGAGTGCCACCCTTCCCGCCAGGGATAGGGGAAGCGTACCCCAGAAGTCAAAGTTCGTTTTAGTGAGTTGGATCGCCGAACCGATGTTGCCCTCCAGAATATCTACGTTAGTATGGTAGATCGAAGTTCCCAAGTATCGAAGGCTCCTCTCCTCCCAGGTCACCCCTTCCGAAGAGTGTGGGAATGGTCCGCGCGCCCGAGTCGGGAACAGGTACGACTTCGCCCAGTTCACTCTGAGGCCCGACACCCTGCTCAACGCCTGAAGTAGAGCTTTAGCTCCCCGCAGGGAGGCTGCAGTGTCCACCAAAAACAGCAGGAGGTCATCAGCATATAATGCGATATGATGCACCTGTCCATATACGTCCAACCCCTGATATGCCCCCCCCAATCGGGCGTGCGCCGCTAAAGGTCAATCGCTATGGCGAACAACAGGGGCGAGAGGGGGCATCCCTGACACGTGTCCCTCCCTACTACGCAAGCCTCTGATATTACACCTCCCGTTCTGACTCTCGCCGTAGCGTTCTTGTATAAGAGTGCCGTCCAGTCCACAAAATCCGTACCCAATCCCATGGCGCGCATAACATAGAAAAGATACGGCCATTCCAGGCTGTCAAAGGCCTTCTCCATGTCAACGGCAAACACCGCTGCCTCGTCCACCTCGTAGGTGTCAGCCTCCAGAACGTGGAGAAGTCGTCGTATATTAAGCGCGGTGTTGCGGGTCGGGAGAAAGCCCGATTTGTCCACGTGGATCAGAGTGGCCATGTGGGGAAGTAGGCGCGTCGCCAATATCTTGCTCAAGATCTTGTAGTCCAGGTTAAGAATGGACAGCGGGCGGTACGCCGACCTGTCCCAAGGCGGCTTGCCAGGTTTCAATAGAGGGACAATGAGCGCCTTGCCAGTGGTCTTCGGCAGGCTGCCCAGACGCTTAGCCTCATTGTAGAGCCACGCCAGTCGGGGTGCCAGGACGTCGACGTAAGTGTGGTAGAACTCCGTCGGTAGACCATCAGAGCCCGGTGTTTTATTCCGCGCCATACTCTTGATGGCGACTCTCACCTCCCTTTCATCAATTTTACCCCTGAGAGGTTTTGCAGTCTCTTCTTCCAGCTCCGGTAGATCCAGCCCCTCCAGGAATTTCTAGAACTCAGCCTCCAGCGGAAGCACCCGACTACGGTAGAGCTCTGTGTAATAGTCATGGAATAATTCATTTATCCCCTGTTGGTCAAACCACGCCATTCCCGCATGATCCCTGAGTTCGAGAATGATCGAACTAAGGCGAGCCGGATTGGCTAGCCAGGCCAAGAGCGCCCCCGTTTTATCCCGTTCCAAATGCGCCCGTCTAAGATAGGCTTTGTGATCAAAGCACCTGAGGCGCTCCACCGACGCCGCTACCGACTCCCTCGCCTCAAGTAGTGCCTCCTGAATGTCTGGCCGCTCAGGTCGGTCCCTCTCTAGCGATCGTAGCTTCGCGTCCTCCTGGTCAACTGCACTGAACAAGGTCCTCCGCACCCCCGATCCCGTCGCAATGCATCGTCCCCGCACCACTGTATTTGAAGGCATCCCACTCGATTGTTGCCGACCCCGCAGTCCCCGCGTTATCCTGAAAATACGACTCTATATCCGTGGCTATCGTGGTCCGGAAGACCTGATCGTCTAGCGCCTCTGGGTGAAGTTTCCAGGTGGGAATGCGTGGCCGGCACTGCGACCATCGCAGGTGCACCAGCAACGGGTTATGGTCGGAAATTGTGCGCGTAAGGTATTCGCTATGACACACCTCACCATGCACATCCGGGAAGCACATGAAGGCGTCTATGCGGACGTGAAGTTCGTGAAGGGAGGAGAAGAAGGAGTAGTCCCTGTCTAATGGGTGGTGAGCCCTCCAAGCGTCAATTAGCCCCCAACACCGCTGCCAGTCAGAACGCACAAGCGCCAGTCTGCTCGCCGGTGCATTTAGTAAAGGGGGATGTGAGCGGTCCAAGGCAGTGTCAGACACACAATTAAAATCCCCTCCAAGGAGCGGAGGGCCCATTAAGAACGGTGCCAATGTGCGGGACAGCAAGGAGAAGAAAGCAGGTTGGTCCGCATTTGGTGCATATATGCAACCCAACGTTAGGTCCCTCCCATCCAGCTTGCCCCTCACCACTACATACCTACCCTCCGGGTCAATAAGCTGTTGCGTGCATTGAAAGGGTACCCCCGCCCTTATCCAGATGACCACCCCCCTGGCATAGGCCGAGTAATCAGTGTAAAATACCTGTCCCCTCCATCTTCGCTGCAATGCTTTCCCTTCCTGCGCTAAGAGATGCGTTTCCTGGAGGAAGGCAATATGTATGCCCCGTCGAATTAAGTATGAGTGAATCTTGTGGCGTCAATGCATGGTGTGCATCCCCCGCACATTCCACGTGAGACATTTGTATCCTAAGTCGGGTCCCATGGCAGTACCCATTGTAGTTCACACAGTCCCCCATAGGAGCCTCTGACACGTCCAGAACCCACCCCCCCATCCCTCATACCCATTATTAAACAGTTCTACCCAACTCCCTCTCCCCAGGACAGATAACCAACGTGGCAACCCCATCCAAACCCTGTAAAACAAGCGTTAATCAACAAGAGTAGGCTAGGCTATACGGAACGTCAATGCCAGTTAGATCCGGAGCTTCCCCCCCGCCCCCCCCCCAAGCATTCAAAAGATCGTTCATTCTTCCCCCCCTCAACAGTACAGTTATGAGCAACAGAAGACCGCTGACCCCCGCCGCCCTCGCAACAGCAGGTAGGACCCTCCCCTTGTCCCAATACCGTATAATAGAGTGTCCCATGTCCTCACAGCCGCTTCAGCCAAAGATGCCGTCCGCCGTCTGCGGGGTAACCACCGGGAGATCCGTCTCGGAGAGACCATGAGCTCTGCTGGAGCCTGGACTCAGTTTAGCGTTCTTCGAGTGTTCCGAGCCGTTACTGGAGGGGCTGACCTCCCCCTGGCTGATGGCTGCCACCGCCAATACCACCTTGTTTCTCTCCTGTTGCCATCCAGTGGGGGAGCCAGGTCGCCACGTCGGTGTCAAATCAGTAGAGCCACGTCTAGGCGTGGTTGCTGAGGGGGTGCCTCCATCAGCTGCTACCCTGGTTTCTATCCAGTCCTAAGCCGCCTGCGGTGTAAGAAAGGAATAAGTGCTCCCACCAGCAATGACCTTCAGGCGGGCCGGAAACAACATAGCATAGGGCATCTGCAAAGCTCTCAGCTTCCCCTTGACCACCAGGAAGGATGATCGTTGACGCTGGACGTCCTGGTGAAGTCCGGGAAAATCATGACCTTGCTGTTACCAATGCGTAGGTTCGGCAGGGCCCTAGCCGCTTGGAGAATGTGATCACGATCCCGGTAGTGTAAAAGGCGCGCCACCATCGGGCGAGGCGGACCTCCGGCTCTAGGTGGGCGCGATGGGACTCTGTCGGCTCCAGAGCGAAGAATGGGGAGAGCCCCTCCGGCGCCACCTCCGTCCGCAACCAGCGTTCCAAGAAGGCCACTGCGTCTTGGCCTTCCTCCCTCTCCGGGACTCCCACGAGGCGGAGGTTGTTACGTCTGGAGCGTCCCTCGCTGTCCTCGGCCCTGAGTTCCAGCACCCGAACTTTCTGCGCCACTTCCGCCAATGAGGCCTTCAGGGTTGCCACGTCACCTGGAATGTCCTTCATGTTCGCCTCCGTGGTCGTTACTCGCTCCTTCAGCTTCCTGTGGTCATCCTTCCAAAGGGACAGGTCGGTGCCAATGGAGTCCATTCGCTTCTCCAGGGCCTCCCGCGATGCCACAATTGCCTGCATAATGTCACTCAGGGAGGGGTCCCGTGGCGGGGCTGAGCCCCCAGAGCCAGACGCCTCCTCACCACCCGGCATCGTGTGACCCGGGTCATCCAGCCTCAGTACACCAAATCCCTTCTTTCTGGCCCCCCGGACCATCCTGCGGTAATTTTCCGGAGTCCGCTCCAAGCCGCCCACTCAGGCCCAGTGCACCGGGCCCGTCAGCCCACAGTCGCTTCCGCAGGGGAGCCCCTGGCACCAGGTCCGCGCCCCTCCGTCTCCCGCGGCAAAGAGCACTCCCACTCCCCCGATAGTGGGTGCTGGGGCAAAGTCAGCGCAGGAAGGACGTCCCAACCAGGGTCCTCAGGGAGGGCTCCAGGGCCTGCCCGAAGTGGTCGCCCGCTGCAGCAATCGGCAGTATAGTGGGAAGGCCGGCTCGTGGACAGCAGGGGGCGCACTCCGGCTCAAGGGGCAGACTCTTGAAGTTCTAGGTCCACTCACTGCAGGTCCACCATGAGCCCCGCCAAGAATGAGGAGAAAGATGGTGCCCCCGGGACGTCCCCTTCCCGGGGGCACCCAGCGAAGCAGTCAATACAGGCACCGTCGGCCTCGGGGCACCAGGGATCCCATGGGCGGCTCACCGGGGCGTGTTAGATATTTGTGGGCCTCCCGTGAAGGTGCCCCCCGGTCCTCCCGCCGTCTCCCCGCGACAGGCCCTCGGCCTTTAGCAGCTCCCAGCCACCGCCACTGGTCGTCGTGCCCCTTCCGGTACAGGGGCCGCCGATGCCCCCGGTCCAGTTTCTGGTAAACTCCTCCACAAGGGGGGAGATCTGCAGGCCTCTCAACGTGTTTGGCCAGACGTCCGGGGCCCGGGGCACTCACACGAGCGCCGCCATCTTAGGGTCAGGCGGCCCGCGAATTCACCGCTCTCAGGGCGCTTCCAAGCCGCCTCGCCAGTCCGCTCTCCCCACCTCTAACATTGTGCAGGGCGCTCGGATCCAGTTGCTGTGGGGTCCGCCACCTCAATGAGCCTCCTTCCGTCAGCAGCCCGCCTACGTCAGGCAGCCCGAACTGCGACTTCAGCCGCCATTTTGCGCTCCCAGTGCGCCAACCGCTCCAGGGGGGGAAAAGTCGTTCTCGGCGGTCTCGGGGGGAACCAAGCTCCTCCAGTCTTTACCCCTACGCTCCCCAGACCTTCCGATGCTAGGTGGTGGCCAGGGGTCCGATTTCGGGGGTCAGGATATATGGTTGCGAGGGGCAGTTGCGGAGGAGCCCCGGAGTCCCGCTTCCGACTACATTGGCGCCCAAGCCATGCCCCCCTTTTAGTCACCTCTCATAAGCAAACTGGACAATGTGTCCCTTTTTGCTGACCTTTGTAAGATTAGTATGGAGCTGATGACCGGAAAGCACATTAAAAAATGGAAAAGCAAAAAGGGAGGTGTTTAAGTGGGCCACATCTGTATTTTTAAGGGGGGGCTAGATAGCAGTCCTTTAAAGATTTTGTGTGCAAAGATTTGGCTAGGCATTATGATTATTTGTAATATTTTTACGAAGTTGACCATTTCTATCGATCACAATTAAATTTCAAATAGTTTTAATATATTTTCCATAATAAACTAAATATTTCGTAAAAAATACAAAACTGCACAATTGGCACAATGCTACATTAGGCAGAGCATAAAACGTAACAATATAACCACAATAATTGTTATTCTAAACAATATATATACCAAAAATGTGAATACAAAGCACCAATAAATTTAATATATTGTACTCTTATAGATAATCATACTAAAACCATGAAAAATAATAAATAAAAGAAAAGAAAGAAGAAAAAAAGAGATGTATTAAAGAAATAAATCTCATGATAGACAAAAGGGTTTATATAAAACAATTGAAAGGCCTATTGCATCAATTGGATATTGTATCAAATCACATATATGAGAAAAAGAGATCTGCAACAACAACATTTAGTGAGACTATTACCTAATTTGATCCACACAATAATGTACGCATCTCTAATACAACCTTATACAATGGAAGAAGGGATATTTAAAAAGATCCTGTTAGAAATATTACCTATGAAGTGATATGAAGTATAGAGTATAGAGTATTCCCCTATTGTAAGCATCAGAGCCTCAATTGAAGTACCCGGGTCTTCAGTTACTATTAATATATTATCCACGTAGGCGGCTAATTTAGCCTGAGTATTATTGAACTCCAATTATAAGTCAATTGCGATCTGGCATTTTGAGCCGTCAGTTTCCAAACTCGGCAAAGTTACTGGTGATAATTACTCCCAAATCCGCATGTTAAGTGTAGCAGCGACAGCACCCCCAGGAGCAGCGCTCCAATCGGAACCAAAGCCTGGTTCTCTGATGCGCCAACAACTCCTCAGAGTGTTCTGTCTCCACAATCGACCACACCCCTATCTATCACAATTTAAAAGATAAATGTTTCTGATACCATTTTCTGAAATAAGTATGACAGTTCAGCACAACAAATGAGTACAAATCTAGGGTCAGATTCTCCAAGCCATTAAATAAAATTGCATCCATGGTGGAAATGGCCACAAAAATGGTGGGGATGAAAATGAAGGGGTTTCTACACAAGTGAAAAATCTCAACACTTTAAAAATAAAATTGCAATTATGTAACTTTTGTATGACGTGTACACAGGTCTAAAGATGCAACGCATATATTTACACACGCATAAAGGGAAACCTGTGAAAGGAACACTGAATTTATAAAATAATTATTCTTCCAATGCTGGGGATTTGTAAGTTGTTAGCCAGAGATGCACTCCAAATGTAGATGGAAACAAATGGTAGAATATTCCTACCTGTGTTTACCTGTCATCTGGGCGTTAACATGTTAAGTGAAACAAAATAATAAAGTCGCTTTTATTATGAGACAGGTCACACCTTCTGTGCTATGTTGGTTTAGTGTTGCAATGAGAGAGCCCCACTTTCTTGCGGGAGGATGCTAGTGGTGTCAACATGTTTTTCTTCCACTTCCACCAGGAGCCCATACAGGGTGGTCTTAAAAAGTTGGAGCAGGAGAAGGTCATGGCAAAAAAACAAACACATAATATCAGTGCACAATACTTGACCACCAAGCATAGCTCTTCTGCATGCTAACACTCAGTTAGAAAGAGTGAGAGAGACTGTGTGAGAGTGTGTACCTTCCCTTTGTGATTTTCATTTCCAAAGCACAGCTCTGCAGACACTGTCACACTGCTAGACACTCACTACCCATCAGTGGAAGTTGTCCTGAAGCATGCCTGACGGGCGCACCTATGGCAAGCCTGTCTGCGCCCGTCCGCGCCTGGACGCGGACAGCTGGCAGAAAACCCTGCCCTTTTGTTTAGCGACATCAATGCCTCCCTTAACCTATTCAAGAGAGGAGTTGCTGGAGGTAGGGACTAATATTATCAGTCCGGAATGCGAAGGCAGGCTTTGCCTGGATAATGGAGGCCACACAAGCTGTTGGCCCCACTGCAACTGGGCAATAGTCCAGTCCCAGAGATGATTAGGCTCCCTAAGCTGTCCCCTTGCAGGACAGCGAATTACTATGAATCCGACTCCTAGGGAAGGAATACAGAAAGAAAGGGGGCAAGACGCTATTTTTCAAGGCCTGTACACCAACGCAAGGTCCATATCCAAACATGCCACAGAAGTCTGGGATCTCCTAGATGATCGGACACCAGACATCTGCCTTTTCACAGAGACATGGTTACTTACACATTAAACTCCCTCTCTAGCTATTGCATTCCCGGCGGAATATACAGTAGTCGGACTGGACATAACAGGCAAGAGGGGAGGAGGGCTGGCTGTAGCCACTCACCCAACTCTGAACATAAAAATCATGGATACCATCTCATCTCCAAGCATGGAACTGATGATATTTTCAATGGAACCCTCCCAAGGCTTTAAGGTGATGGGGCGGTAGTGTAGCACCCTCCGGGTGAAAATAAGAAGTCCTTTTGTGCATCACTATTGGAAATTCTCGCCCCATATGTTTTGCAAACAGAAAATTTCTTTCTCTTAGGAGATTTTAATTTTCATTTAGATATGGTTACCAACACTGGCATGGTAGGCCTATTAGCAGCTATGGAAACGCTAGATCTCTTTCCAAGAGTTTGTAATCCGACACATATAGCAGGTCATGTACTTGATAATATATTTACCAACATGCATAATCTTATAACTGAACCACCACAAGAAGTAAGTTGGTCTGACCACCTGGCCTTGAGCTTTTCTTTCACCATCCCGAAACGTCCACGTCAGCCTCAAGGGCATAAAATTGCCTGCAAACTATGGAGGAAAGTAACACCAAAAACATTTGGCACAGTATTTTCTCCTCCGTCATTTAGTAACTGTAATGACAGTAATGCAGCTCTGAATAAACTTCAGACTGCGATGACAGCAGCCTTTGATATCATCGCCCCGATCAGAGCAACCATAATCCGTGACAGGATCGCCCCAGCTCCATGATATTCAGAAAGTTTAAAGATGGAGAAATCCTCTTGTAGAGTCAGAGAACGTAAATGGAGGAAATCAAAATTAGGGGAAGACAGACTGGCATATAACAAAGCACACAAGACATATCTCAAGAATTGTAACATGGCCAGGAGAACATATCTAGCTACCCGAATAGATGAGGAAAAATGCTCTTCCAAAGAGCTCTTTAGAATTCTTAAAGAGCCAACAATTTCTCCTGTCCTCACACGCAGGAATTATTCGACGAGTTATCCACGCACTTAAAAAAAAAAAGATAAAATCTACGACAACTTTGATTAGGAATTGGACATTAGGGAAGAAACTTCAATCACGGACAATCTTCTCTCATTTAGAAAAGAGACCTTTGCAAATATTTCCACGGAGCAAGTTCTATCACTGCTGACACATATTAAGTCAGGATCCCCGTCAGATGTGGCTTCACCTCACATCATTTCTGATCTGGCAGTGGAGTTGGTAAATCCAATCAGGGAAATCTGCAACCTGTCATTAGAGACTCCCTCCTTTTCATCGAAATGGAAGAAGGCATATATCAAACTACTGCCCAAGAAACCATCAGCAGATTGCACTAATTTACAAAACTATAGACCAATCTCTCTTCTCCCGGGCTGCTCAAAAATAATGGAGACTGTTAGACCTGGCACCTTGGCGTGAGTTTCCCTTCCACTTTTTGCTGATGTGCCTCAGATGTTTTTGCTGGTGTCCGCTGCTCAGGGCACTGCGCCACGGCCAACCCGTGCCGCAGTGCAAGTGCTCCCTATGTAAAGTGTAACTATGATTGATATTCCTGATTGGTTCATTGGATTTACTGTCAGTCCCCAGTAAAGTGCGCCAGGAGTGCCAGGGCTTGTAAATGCCAATACTGCTAGTGGGCTTGCAGCGCTGGTTGCGCCACCCACAGAAGCAGCCTTTCAAAATGTGTCTAGGGTCTGCCATTGCAGAACCTGCGTGCAGTCTGGTACTGTCATGCTGGCTGGGCAAGTGCACACACTTGCCAGCCCCTAAACCTTCCCTTAACTTCATATTAGTCACCCCTATGGTAGGCCCAAGGGCAGGGTGCATTGTAAGTGTAAGGTAGGACATGCTCTAATGTGTGTGGCATGTCCTAATAGTGAATTACAGCCAAATTCGTTTTTCACTATTGTAAGGCTACCTGTTCTCTTAGGCCAGATGGGCTGCTGGAATTATTACACTCTGTAATCCCAGCAGGCTCAGGGAACATGGTAGAAAATAAAGTTAAGTATGCCTGAACTCAGAATAATAAAATACTTCTTTTAGCAAAGTTTATTTTAATATCCTGTGTTTGCAAATGCTACTTTTAGAAAGCTAGCATTTGCTTGCCTAACCATTTCAGCCCGCCTCTGCTAGTATGTGTATCTGACTGTCTGGAATATGTGTGTGACAGGGCTGGGGGATGACCGGTGGTGAATGCAAGGATTACACCTTAGTGGGAAGTGGGAGTGCCCCTGGACTCTTATTAGGGCTGTGCTCTGCCACCACAATGCTGGCTCCGCCCCCTGGGGAGCGACTGATGACTCAGCCTGCACCTGGCCCAGGAAGGACGAAGCACTGTCAACAAGGTGCTCCTGGCTGCCCCTGTCCACACAATGCTGGCTCCACCTCCTGTGGAGTGTTTGATGTGCCTGCCCCTCACACTGAAAGCAGAAACCAGAAGTACACCCAACAAGTGCTCAGAGACTGAATGAAGTTATGCAAAGGACCCCCTGGCCTGGAGAGACAAAATAAATGCTGTATAAAAGTAGGAGCCCTGCTCCTTGTAAATTAGAATCCTGTTTCCCACAAAGAACCTCTGCCCAACTAGAAGGAGAAGAAGACGCTGGGAGAACTGGCCTGCTGCTTGCCTTGCTGAGGAAGGAGAGGAAAAGACTTTGAAAAAGACTTTGCAGATTTGTGCTTTGAAACATTCTCCAAGGGCTTGACTGAGCTTGCCCCCTGAACTAAACCCCAGGACCGGTGGGTTCAAGGTGACTAAGCCCGTTTATCTTCCAGCCGTGTGTGCCTCCCACCGGAGCTGAGTCTGCGCCCCCATCGCCCCCTCCTAGGGCTGTGGCACTCGGGAGCTCGCCTGCCCTTTACCCGTGAGAGCCTCGCTCCTTGGAGTCGCTCTCTGCCCCCGGGTCAAGCTGCCTGCTACTCTGCCCCTGCCTGCCACTGGAGCGCGCTGAAGCACTCACTCGCCCCTCCCGCCGGAATTTCCTCCAGGCCGGTGATTGACGCCGAGACTGCAGCCCGCCCTTCAAGACGGGCCCTGCTGTCCCCGCTCGCTGAACCTGAGATAGTGCAAGCCGCGCCGCCCCTCTGTAGAGAGACCCCAGTACAGCCGGTACTGAGGTCGCGGGCCGCGCCTGCTTGCATGCACACCCCCTGCTGGAAGTGAGATCCGAAGTCCCCAGCCCAACCCGAGTCGCACTGCCGTGCACGACTCGGCCGAAGAAAAGACTCAAGCCTCCCAGGTACGTCGCAGCTCCACGGGCTAGGGGCCCGCAAGGTTTGTTTTCCCCTTGAGCCAGTGTGCGCCTTCATTGTAGCCGGTACGCCTATCTGCTACCGGGATCACTGGCGGAGTGCGGCGCGTATCCAGGATAGCGCCCCCCCTTTTGTGCTCGCACCTACAGAGACTGGGCGCACCGTGAACTGTGCACCTCGTCTCTTCTTTCGGGCCGTACGCTGGGATCAGTACGCCTCGCATTGCCTGCCTGGACGCTTCATTTTCTAGTCAGAGCGGTACGCCGCGTACCAGGCCCACGCTTGTTGCGTGAGCATTGATAGGGCTAGTGGCGTTCGCCCGTGCAGAGCGCTACGAAGCGCCCAGCTGGCCTGAGACAGGCCTAGAGTACCTGGAACCTTTAAAAGAACTATTCTAAAGAGTATTGGAACAAGAAGAAACCCATATTTGAACTGTAACAGAAGAAAAGCTTTGCCTATTTACAACCTGTGGCCCAACAAAAACGTTATTGGTCTTGTGATAAGTCTGATCTGCTTATATATATATATTTTTACATAAAGGAACGTATTTTTATATATTCACAGCCTGGTGTCCATTGGTGGGGAGATTGGTAAATTTTACTGTGTGTGTTATTACAAATGCTTAACTCCATAATGCCTGAAGAATAGTCTTGGCTGCTCACGCCACGCACCTATAGGGTGAGAAAGGGTAATTCTAAGGGGTCATCCTTCGCCCTGACTTAGAGGAGAGGGTGCCTGCTTGTCACAAGTGAATACTTGCGCCAACCAGAGACCCCCAATTCTAACAGAGACCTAGGTCAACCGACAACGCTCAGACTACTTAGAACATCATAATCATCTTGACCCCTCACAGTCAGGCTTTTGTGCTGGATATAGCATTCAGTCTGCCTTAACAGAGGTAACAGTCTCGATTAGGTCACTGTTAGATGAGGGAATGCCTACAATGCTAGTCCTTTTAGATCTGTCGGCAGCCTTTGACACCATCTCTCACAGAATCCTTTTGGATAAACTCCGAGAGATCGGTGTCAGAGGGATGGCACTAGAGTGGCTGCAGAGTTTTCTATCGGACAGATCTCAATGTGTACAATTGGACACCTTTGTATCCCAGACCACAACTGCGGACAAGGGGGTACCACTGGGCTCCATCCTAAGGCCCACCCTGTTCAATATCTATGTGTCATCTCTGGCCACCATCATTAGATCTTGCGGGTTCCAAACCATCTCCTATGTGGACGACACTCAGGTGATAGTCCCCATTGAGAAGGACCCTGGGGTGACAAGAGAAAGATTCAAGATCTGCATACTAAAAATAGCCACATGGATGAGAAAGAACTTCCTACAGCTTAACTCCAACAAAACTGAGATCCTATTGTTTGGGAAAGCTGAGCCTTTATGGACTAAGAAGTGGTGGCCAGTGGAACTAGGAAAAGCTCCTACCCCTAAAAAATGGGCGAAAAACCTGGGCATTGCAATTGACAACAACCTTTCTATGGAGGAGCACGTTAAGATCCTATCAGGCAAGTGCTTTGGACTGATGCACATGCTAAAAAGATCTTCCTTTGGATTCCTCTTCCCACCAGAAGGGTCCTGACTCAGGCGCTTCTAGTCAGTAGACTAGACTACGGAAACGCTCTCCTAGTAGGCATTAGGGAGTACTTGCTTTCAAGGCTACAAGTTGTTCAAAATTCTGCGGCACGTTTAGCATTGAATATGCCATCATTACCTCCATCTCTACCTCTGCTGAGAGAGTTACATTGGCTCCCCATAAGGAAAAGAGCAGTTTCAAACTGCTATGCTTAGTGTTTAAAGCTCTTTATGGGTCAGGGCCAAGATACCTAACCAAGAAATTAGAATGGTATACACCGGCCCGTCAGTTTAGATCTAGTGGCCAAAAGCTCTTTCAAACTCAGAGAATTAAGAAAGTGAAAATGGGAGGCCGTGCCTTTTTCTACTTAGCCCCCAAGTACTGGAATATTCTGCCAGAGGACCTTCTGGCATGCCCCACGTTGGTTCTCTTAAAAAAAAACTTCTCAAGACCTGGCTACTTTAATGAGCCTCTCTTACAATAGGTGGCCTGCTTCCAGGGCGCCGAGAGATCCCCTTGGGGATGATTTGTGTGCCATATAAAGAATAATAATAATAATAATGACACACAGCTGGTCAGCTGAAGACCATGGTCTGTGCACAATTTGAAAGGTGGTGGGAGAGAGGTGGTACACTACTGGGCAAATGTGCACCGGGAGGCATGGCAATCCTGCACGTTGACTGTGGAGGCATTAAAGGACAGTGAGAGCAGTCAACGTACAGAGGGATGCCCCAAGCCAGGCTGGGAATGGACCATTTGCAGGTCAGTGGGCCTTGCCCGTGCCAGCTCCTGAACCAGTGGAAGCAGAAGTTACAGCTGGCAGTGCAGGCCTCAGCATCTCTGCCTTTCAGCTGCGCACAGATATCAACGCAGAACTGTCCCTTCCTCTCAAACCACTCTCTTGTTTAGGGCATAGCGCCTCTCCCCGTGCCACAGTGTGGGCCATTATGTCAATCTCGGACCTCATTTAATTCAGCCTACAGCATCGCAGGAAATGGGAAAAGACCTGGGACTCGCCTGTGCCATGGCCCAATGGGAAACAACTGGCAGTGAGTGTCACAACCCCTTCCAGGAGGTGAGTTGTCCCTCCCCCTCCCTTGCCTCCAACAACTGCGTCCCTCATGCACATCAAAATCCAACCACTGACATTGTGCTTTGGTGCCAAAAAAGGTTGCAGTTTATTCAACATAATATGTTTATACATTTGCACAATCTTGGTTATCCTATTGCTCTCTTATTAGTCGTGCGATATACTTCCATATCTTGCCATTATTCTCGTTGCTGCATGGCCCAAGCCTCCTCAAACTACGGGGATGGGAGGGGCCACCTTCCTGGGCCTCTGTTCATGGGTCAAAGCTTCAACCTGCTACCGATTTGGGACCTGCCCGGGCTGCAAGTGCCATCCCACTTGCCCTGATATTTCATGGGCACTCCCTGCCCCGTGGGGTCCGTGCCGTTGACATTCCAAGGACCTTGCTTGAGCATCTACTCTATCTATCATGAGGCTGAGTCCTTTTTGCTCCCTCGTTACCCCAGCGGTGAGGCATCCCAAGGGTCCTGCAGGAGCAACACATCTACTCTTTCCATGGCAGTAGGCCGCCCTTGGCTCCCGCAGTGCCCCTGCTGGGAGGCATCCCAAGGACCTGTGTGAGCCTTCTTACGACCTTTCAGTAATTCTCTAATGTTCTACCTTTCTTGTGCTCCTTCTGCCTCACCTCTCCCTTTGTGGCTGCGATGCCCATTCCTTCTGGTGTGGGTGGGTGGGATTCCGGCTTCCATCATGTGAGGAGGGGGTATATGCCTATCTTGGCCTGTTGCCCCTTATTTATCCCTCTCGCCTTGTCTGCTCACCCCCTGGATTGGGGGGGGGGCTTATGCTTGCCCTAGGGCGACCAATCCTGTTCGCCTCCTTTCAAGCGGACTATTTACATTTGCGGGGATGAGCTTCCCACCTCTGGCCGGCGTTTGGCCAGGGCCCCTTCGTGGCCCGGCTTTGCCTCCCCCGGCCCGGGCTCCAACAGCTGCGTCCCTCATGCACATCAAAATCTAACCACTGA
Source organism: Lissotriton helveticus (assembly GCF_964261635.1). Taxonomy (NCBI): domain Eukaryota; kingdom Metazoa; phylum Chordata; class Amphibia; order Caudata; family Salamandridae; genus Lissotriton; species Lissotriton helveticus. Next base: position 285,569,473 of record NC_136073.1, read on the forward strand.
CAAAGTGCTTCAGTGGCAAAAATAGTGGCAATTAGTTTGATTTATCTTAACTATTACTTTAAGTATATTTTAGGAGACTCCTGTCAATATTTTTACTTAAATAAAGTATCTCAATGTTAGCCTACGGAGTCATTCACTAAAATGGAGAAATTGAATTTTTTTCTCACCAGGACTTATAAACTGTCTTTTATATTGTCCCAGCTTCAGGTTACAAGGCACCCTACCTCTGGGGAGTGTAGACCTTAGGGGTTACTTGGATGTAAAAATAAGGTTGTTTGAGACTTTCGAAGTACCTTTAAATCCAAAGTTGAATTTTCATTTAAATTTAAGGTAACGGTAACCTGAAAGGCAGTGCTGCATTTAAAATCACAGCAGGCATCACAGTAGTTCACATTTAAGTGCAGTGTCTACTAGGCCTCTAAAACTACATTCCTAAGTATATACTAGGGACTTTAAGCTAGGCTGTCAGTACCAATTATAATTACATCTACTTTGCATATTCTTATAATCGGAGCACTGGCCCTGGACCCAGTATGCAGAGCCCAGAGTGCAGTCAGAGTCTGAGACCACTAGCACTAAGCAAGAAATAATGGTGATGAAGGCAAAAAGGATGACTTTCTCACACATCATGTCAAAATGGTTTCCACACATCATTCAACAATAAGAAAACTTATGCAGACAATATATTTGGTCAAAACAGTATCATTACAATTAGAACAACTTAGTCAACAGTATTATGGAGTACATGCAATGTAAATATTCTGATGCGGTCTCTGTGAGTAATCATAGTCCAGAGGTTCCCTTCACTCAGAATGAAGCAGAAAATCCTTTAATGGACTTGGACAAATAAAAAATAGATGTTCTTGAATTTCAAGGACCAATTTTGGGAGGGGCGCTAGAGGGCGCACGACAGAATGGCCGCCATTGGGTGAGGCTCCTGTAGCCTGGATCGATATCCGACATTTATCCTTAAAAAACCAGCTCCAAACCTGGCTGAAAAAACACTGAGAGATAAAATATACTTCTCCCCAGCCTCCGTGAAAATTTGGCGCTGATTGGCCGTTTGAAACAGAAGTTACGAGGCCCTGAAACTTTCCCCGGGTGGATCACTGGACTGACGGAGTGAGCTGGAGGCGGCAGCCGCTACTAGGGCAGGCCGCGGCTTCACACTTGGAGAGCAGGCCGTGGCACCAAGAGACAGACGGACGCCTGGGAAGGATTGAAGTGGCCACAAGCGCGCGATCGCTGCCGGAGCGCTCCCTCGACCGGGGGGCACTCGCCGCTGGACAAGATAGTGGTGAGGCACGGAGGGGGCGACAGGGGCGTACTAGCAAGCGGATTGCCCGAATCTGTGCTGCATATGACCGCGGAGCGGGCATAATGGCGGCCTGACGCGGTGGGTGCTCAAGAGGCGGCCGGAGACTTCACACACGAGTTATTGGAGGGGCGGACGGCGGCCCTTACCGATCATAAGATCTGGGCAGCGGAGGACCCCCTGGCGGTGCACCATAGGCGGGAAAGACTAACAAAGTGCGCAGAAGGCCCAACCATATCTGACGTGTGGCGCTGCACACTGACCTGGCGACATTTGCATGGGGACAATAAGTGTTGTCTGATGTGACCCTGCATCCACTCCTGACGACTATGTTTGCCAATATATAACAGATTGCCACAAACGCTATATTTGGTAAGGTGGACATTACAAAAGTGCAACACCCCTCGGCAGGCCTTAATCCTTGGATGTACATGAACTTGCTATTTGGGGCTCTGAGAGATATGCAGCCAAATCGCCAAGAACTGATGTGCTGAAATGAATGGACCTATCGCCACAACTATCTCTTGAGCTTCAACGCGGGCCAGGTGCGGAGGTGACTAAGGCTTCCGGCTCGTGGGCCACTCGTGGGAGGCTAATCCCCCTGAAGGTGATTCGGACGACATAGTGGGCAGCTGTCGACTTGGGAATGACAGGAGGTAGTAGCGACCAGATTTGGGCAAGGATGGGGAAGCCGGACTCCCGTCAGTCTAAACTCACCTTTGACGCTGCAAAAAAAGTGTTGAACTCCGTTGCGGAAAATGGAGCGCAGAATGGAATGGACCAGATGGCAGGCGGGTCAGCAACTAATGAGATCAATGTCCAACAGATCTTGCAAGAAATACGGCAAGGATTTGCCACGGTAGTGGATAAAGTGGACAAGATGTCGACGAGAATGGATGCCATTGTGCACAAAATGGACCAGCACGAAGAAAGAATAGGGGAGACGGAACGGTGAATTTCCGTGAACGATGACATCACGGCGGGACACACAGCGCAGCTTACAAGAATGGATAACTTACTGCGGGCCATCACTGCAAAAAATGAGGATTTGGAAGCCCGTAGCAGGCACAATAATATACGTGTCACATGTGTTCCGGAGTCCACAAACACAGGACGCATGGAGGACTATATAGAAAAGCTGCTACTAGCAACCATCGGGACTGACACCTTCTCCACACAGTTTATAGTGGAGCGTGCACACCGTTCTCTTGGACCACAGCCCAAGCCTGGAACTCCACCTCGACCCATAATCGCTCGCCTACTGAATTATCGGGATCGAGATGTGGCCCTACGAGTAGCTCGCACTAAATGAACCCTGTCCTACGAGGGCATGTCCTTTCCATATACCCGGACTTCACCCCGATGGTCCAAGAGGAAAGACGCAAATTTATTGCAGTAAAAAAGAAACTACGCGAAGCGCAAATAGACTACGCCTTATTATACCCGGCCCGGCTCCGGGTGACACACCAGGGGAAGCAGTGCTTCTTCACTAAGCCGCAGCAGGTGGAAGATTACCTGCGAACACTGAAGAAAGAGCAACGTAGACCGACTGGACGGAAACTGGCAAACCAAGATAATCCACACGAGACGGATGAGGAATCCTGAGATGCCCACATTGAGGACTATTTATGGACTTATTCGGCTTTGGCGATAACTGCTGCTATCCCACATGGGATATCGAGACTGGGTACGCTTGATGATTACTCAGTCGACTGGTATCGAGAGTTCCGGTGGTAATGTATTCCAGGCCCCACTGCTTCTCCTTCACCGTAGCCCAGAAGGCACATAGGTCGGAGGGCACAGGGGGAGGGGAGAGTGCACGTGTGACCACCTAGAGTTGTCCCCCAACGGGTGTTCCCCTATGTTCGATACTGTCGATATACTGACAGGCAATTTGTTGGGGGGAATTTGGGGAGGGGGGATGGAAGTGGATACTGGCAAGTTGGGGCTGCTTCAGTGGGTGGGGGGAGAAAGGAAGGGGGGGGTTGTGGGATTGTACTAGTGCAATGCAATATGCTGATTGTTTGCCACTGGGTACTAATGTTTTCTGTTGGGAAGAGGGGTGGGGAGGGAGGGAAGTTTGGGGATTGGATGATCTGACTTTGCCAAGAAGACATGACCTCGCTCCCAGGTTTAAGTGTAAGGGAGCGGAGATGACAGGGGGTTGTTATTGTATGAGATTGAATCAGGTGCAGGTACTATTAACTAGGCAGGTACGGGGTCTGGCAACGGAAGCAATGTTCAGCTGTATCCTACTGATATGTTGTGACACTATACATCATGATGGCAGCTGATGGGTTGACGTCAAAGATATCTGTATTGTCATGGAATGTCAGAGGCCTGAATGATGCCAGGAAAGGTAGAAATGTACTGGCGTACTTAGACAGGCATCGAATACAAATTGCGCTATTGCAGGAAACACATCTGAGTCCACGTGCCACCTACACATTTGCTAGTAAATGGGCGGCAGTCAGACGCTTCTCTTCATATTCTGCATATGCGCCCTTCCTCTCCCAGCTGCCGCCGTCAGCACAGGCGTGCGCGCTGGCCACGCCCCTTTAGGCCACGCCCCCTGCCTTCACTAGAAAACGCTGCACTTTCAAGCGCTCGTCTGAATCTGATCCCAGTCCTGAGGCAAAGTAGCCGGGAGCTGGAGGTACTCTTTTAGCATTTACCGCATTTTTGAGGTCACAAAAAGTGCGCGAATTTTAATCAAACTGTTTTAATTTGTGTGGTGTTATTTTCACTGTACCTGTGTTTTCCAAGCACATCTCTGGCAAAACTCTCAGCGCTCAGCCGATTTGGACTCTGACCGCGCCCTTCCTCTCCCAGCTGCCGCCATCAGCACAGGCGTGCGCGCTGGCCACGCCCCTTTAGGCCACGCCCCCTGCCTTCACTAGAAAACGCTGCACTTTCAAGCGCTCGTTTGAATCTGATCCCAGTCCTGAGGCAAAGTAGCCGGGAGCTGGAGGTACTCTTTTAGCATTTACCGCATTTTTGAGGTCACAAAAAGTGCGCGAATTTTAATCAAACTGTTTTAATTTGTGTGGTGTTATTTTCACTGTACCTGTGTTTTCCAAGCACATCTCTGGCAAAACTCTCAGCGCTCAGCCGATTTGGACTCTGACCGCGCCCTAACTCTCCCAGCTGCCGCCATCAGCACAGGCGTGCGCGCTGGCCACGCCCCTTTAGGCCACGCCCCCTCTCTATAAATATGTGCATGCACAGGAAGCGCAGCGGACGAGCGCAGCGGGAGCGCCGTTTGCGCGCCGAAGGCGCGCCTAAGGCAAGCCCGTCTGCGCCCGTCCGCGCCAAGACCACGCAAGGCGCAGGAATCCCTGCCCAAATTCCCCACTGCATCAGGTACGCTCCCGATGACCTCCGCCGACTGCGAGGTAGGTCTGACTGCTCCTGTAAAATAGATCTATCAAAAGTAGTCAGCTCCCTTAGCTGCAATAAATGCTGCTGGTCGCTCAATCTTGATTCTGAGCTACCAACCCCCCCCAAACAACAGCGTCCCTCCTTCACAGGTGGCCTGATAAACGCCCGATCTATGCGCAAACATAGTCAGGACATTCACGATCTTATTACTGACCACGACCTCGACTGTCTCATGATCACCGAAACATGGCTCACTGAAGACTGTAACCCTGACATCGCCGTAGCCCTCCCGCAGGGGTACTCCTTCCATAGGCAGGACAGACAGAAAGGTAGAGGAGGAGGTGTTGCCATCATACTGAGGAACACGTTTCACTGCCACACCTTCTGCCTTGACCCCCTCATCGACGTAAAGGGACTTGGATTTTCCATCAAACTCAGCCATTCCCTCTCCCTCTCCGGTGGCCTGATTTATCGCCCACCTGGAAATGCTACCAAGTTTCTTGACTCCCTGAACGATGCACTGGGACACTTTCTACTCCGCTACCCACACTTCACCCTCCTAGGAGATTTTAACTTGCACCTAGAGACCTCTGCAGACGTCCAAACCAGCAACTTTCTGCGGACACTGGAAATCTTTAAGCTACAACAAAGCGTCAAGTTGCCTACCCATTCTCTTGGTCACACCTTGGATGGTGTCTGTTCTAACTTCCCGCCCATCACTACCCTGCCCCCCCCTACCCCAGATTTGGACAGATCATTGCCTGATCCCTTTTCATATTTTTATCTGTCACCCCCCCACTAGCATGAAACGCACCTCCTACCAAGCTCACTCGATAAACTGGAAAACGGTCCAGAAAAATCTAATCCTCCATCCCTTTTCCCCAACCAGCACCCCCTCTCTATCCGGTAACATCGATAGAGATGCAGTTTGCTTTCACAACTGGCTCTCACAGGAACTCACTAAACGTTGCCCACCCAATCAACAGGGTAGCACATTGAAGAAAAATAAAATCAAAGCCCCCTGGTACACGCCTGATCTAGCCTCTGCACATCTACTCTGCAGGAAAGCTGAACGCATATGGCGCAGAACCTACGATAATGGCGACCGTAGCACCTATATTCTACAGAGAAAAAACTATCTCTCCTCCATCAAATTGGCTAAAAAAACGTACTACGTAAACGCCATTAACGAAGCCAGCCAAAAGCAAAAAACTCTGTTCACTATAGTAAAAACTTTTACCCACCCCAAAGCTCTACAGCCTGAAATCCCCCCATCCCAAGAGCTATGTGACAGGATCTCCGATTATTTTGATGATAAAATCACCTCCATTCAAAAAGATTTCCCCCCACCCCCTCCAATTCATAAAATCCCCGACTCGGACCAACCGTGCCGGACCGTAAATAGTTTCAAAAACTTCACCCCTGTAACTTTGACTCAGACCAGAGAAGCCATTCTTGCGTGCAAATCTGGTTCCCCCTCTGACCCCTGCCCCCCCAAGATTCTCCACCTCATCATTAACGAGGTCAATCCTCTTATCAACAAAATAGTTAACCTGTCCCTTAGCTCCGGTTCTGTCCCTTCCGTATGGAAAAAAGGCATGGTTAAGCCACTTATGAAAAAGGCAAACAAATCCCCAATGGACTTGACCAACCTCCGTCCCATCACCCTGCTACCCGCTTTGGGTAAAATAACAGAACAGCTCGTACACAAAGAGCTTAAGACCTTTCTCGACTCACACAATCTACTCCATCCCCAGCAATCCGGGTTCCGGGCCAATCACTCAACTGAAACCGCTTTAATCGAACTGACCGATACCATAAAATCCATACAAGATCAAAGGAAGAAGGCTATTCTAATCCTTCTCGACCTTACGGCAGCTTTCGATACCATATCTCACTCCATCCTCATCAATAGACTTATCGATATCGGCATCACCAACTCAGCCCTATCATGGATCAGATCCTTCCTCAGCAATAGGTCCCAAATTGTCACCCTTGGCTCTTTTAAATCTAATGAGAAGAAGGTTTCCTCTGGAGTCCCCCAAGGATCCATCCTAAGCCCCCTCCTCTTCAACATTTACCTCATCCCTCTTCTCAGTCTGATAGAATCATTCGGCATAACCGTAACTTCTTATGCCGATGATACTCAGCTGATCATCCCCCTCGACGACAATTCCAATAAAGCTGAGCTTAACCTCAAACACTGCCTAACGGCAGTTTTCCAATGGATGGACGCGAACCATCTTCGCTGCAACTCAAATAAAACCGAGATCCTCCCCATTGGAAAGAATGCCTCCTTCTGCCCTGCCCTGTGGTGGCCTGACAACTCGGTAGCCCCCCCTCAGACGGTCTCCTCTGCCAGAAACCTTGGGGTCACCTTTGATTCTGACCTCTCGTTCGATCATCATGCCACGTCTATTGCAGGAAAATGCTTCGGCATAATTAAATCTTTGAGGAAGTTCTTTGATTTTCTCCCCCTTGAATCTAGAAAGACAGTTACAGTAGCCCTCATACTTTCACGTGTGGACTACTGTAATGGTCTTCTGGCAGGGACTAAAAAATCCACTCTTTCGAAACTTCAAAGTGTTTTACACACCGCTGCCCGCCTTGTTCTAAAACTCCCACGCAAATCATCAATATCCACAGCCCTCAAGACCTTACACTGGCTCCCCTTGCACAAGAGAATACTCTTTAAAATTCTCATTGTTGCTTTTCGAGCCTTCAACCAAACAGGTCCTGCTTATCTCATCAGGCGCTTCCCCCACTATAATCCATGTCGTTCCCTTCGATCCTCACAAGAAAACTTTATGACCCCCACCAAGTTCAACCTGAAGTCTAAAGGCGGTAAAACCCTTAGCACCCTGGCTATCAAAGCCTGGAACAGCATGCCAGGACATCTCAGACTTCAGACCCTTGAGAAACCCTTTAGGAAACTCCTTAAAACCTGGATTTTCAATCTTCCCGACGACTGGACTAAAGCGGCTATCTAGCTCCCACCCTCCTTTCACTCTGTGATTTGGGCTTTGGGATTCATAGCGCCATGATGCTCCCTCCGGAGCGAACGCCGCGCTTTATAAATACCCCTCCAAATTCCAAATTCCAAATGCCAGAGGTGCTGCTATTTTAATCAAAAGATCGGTTCCCTTTGTGATGCTTGGTGAAATACTGGACTCGGAGGGACACTTTGTCTTAATATGGGGCAGGCTTGGCACTGATACAGTCACGATAGTGAACTGTTACGCCCCTAATGTGGACACACCTGATTTTTTTACACAGCTATGGGGTAAGGTGGTCAACGTAGGTTCCATGCATGTTATATGGGGGGGGCAATTTTAATGTAGCTATGGTCCCGGGAATGGACAGATCGGATGGTTGTGCCCACTACAATAAACATGCCAGGGACGTGTTGAAAGGCATAATAGAAGAAGGGGGGTTAATTGATAGCTGGAGGTTTGCTCATGCTGCACTTAGAGAAGGGACGCATTTCACCACATATTCTAATACATGGACTCCCCTTGATTATTGCCTGTTATCTCGTGGACTGAGTGTGGACCTGGGCAGTGTTGTCCACTTGCCAAGGACATATTCGGATCATTGTCCAATACTTGTCCAAATTCGTATACCCGGGTATGACAAGACGAATCCCTCGTGGCGCCTTCAGCCTACAGCTTTACTGGACGAGGTCTTTAAATTGGAACTGGGTGAGGAGATTGCAGCGTTTTTTCCCAGGAACAAGGGATCGGTGGATGATGTGGAAACGATTTGGAAAGCTTTTAAAGTAACGGTCAGGGGGTACTGCATATCCAAAAGCTGTGGGGTACTGATGGACATTCAAGGTACTATTAAGAAACTTGAACAGGAACTGAAAGAGCTAGAGGCGAAGATGGCACAGGGAGGGGTGGGACAGCTCCATAAAGAATTTCGGGACAAACTCACGCAATATGAAGATGAAGCAGCTAGAGAGGTTAAATTCAGGGTTAAGCATTGGAGCGCTAGACGTTACTGTGAGGGAGAGAGGCCAGGGCGAGCGCGTGCAGAAATTACACAACATCCTCGATATAGCACGCATGTACTCGAGATACTTACACCAGAGGGTAGGAAATGTCAAGACACTAAGGGTATTTTACACCAATTCACGTCACATTACGGCAGCTTATATACTACGCAACAAGTAGGGGAGGTGCGGTTTGATGACTTCCTAGATGACGTGGCGTTATGTTGATTAAGCGACACACACAGACAATTTCTTGGTGCCCCTTTGGAGCTAGAAGAAGTACGGGATGCTATAATGTCAATAAAAATTGGTAAGGCCCCTGGGCTGGATGGCCTTCCAGCCGAATTTTACAAATGTTATATAGACATAATTGCCCCAGTGCTGAAGGAGGTTTTTGAAGATGCGCTAGAAGTAGGAATACTGCCATGTTCAATGCGGGAGGTGGTGATTACTTCCCTTTTAAAACCTGGGAAAGATCCCGCAGAATGCGATTCATACCGCCCACTGTCCCTCATAAATTGCGATGCAAAAATTCTAGCAAAAATACTAGCGTCACGACTGTCCCTCCTAATGACCATGATAGTGCTCCCAGACCAGGCTGGATTTGTCCCTGGTAGATCCACCAACCATAATCTCCGTACCCTTTTCTCTATGATTCGCACCATAGCGCCGGAGTTTCCGGTAGCTGCCGTGTTCTTGGATGCTACGAAAACATTTGATTCAGTGGAACGGGATTATATATTTGCCGTCCTGACCAGGATGGGGTTCCCTAAATTATTTATTGCCTGGATCAAATTGCTCTACACGGAGCCTACGGCAAGAGTGCTTATCAATGGAGGGCTATCCGATCCAATATCTATTACCAGAGGCACCAGGCAGGGGTGCCCTCTTTCCACTTTGCTTTTTGCAATTGCGATTGAGCCCTTAGCATGTCGTATTAGACAACTACACAAGCAAAGCGCATTTAAAAGCTTCCAACGACAAATCGATGTGTCCCTATATGCGGACGATTTGACACTGTATGTTACCGATCCTCAATCTAACCTCAATCCCCTGGTCAGCGTATTTGTAGTATTCGGACGCCTGTCGGGAGTAAAAATTAATTGGAAGAAATCACAATTTTTCCAGCTCACCCCGGCGGTTTCCCGCTTTCAGCTGGACTACCCGCTGGACTGGTGCAGCTCCGATCTCCGCTATTTAGGTAATCAGGTGGCCATAGAAAAGGAAGAAACGATAAGGTTGAATTATGGCACTGCGATCACGAAATTAACCGACGATGTTACACGTTGGATGTCACTCCCACTATCCATGGCGGGTAGAGCCTCGCTTATAAAAATGGTTATCCTGCCTAGATTTTTGTACCTTTTTCAAAATATTCCATACTACCCTGGCGCCTATTTTTTTAGAACACTGAGATCGGAATTGCTGAGGTTGTTCTGGGGGGGCAAGCAGCCGCGGCTGGCATGGTCTATCATAACTCAGCCATACGCTAATGGAGGATTGGATGTTCCTGACTTTGTTGTATATTATCTGAGTGCGCAGGCACAATGCGCATATCACTGGTTTGCACCGACTCCTTGCATGCCGCAGCTGTCTGCTGAGGATTGGATAGCGTGGCCCCTACCCCTGAAAGGAATCATACATGGCCCTGTTGAAGCTATGGAGACGCCGTTTACTACAGTGACCTGTAGAGTGGACGCTTGGCGGCGGATCCTTAATATACTGCACTTCCCATTGTTATATGCGCCAGGCCTGCCTCTTGTTTATCATCCCAAACTGACACTGCTGCAGGAAGGTGGGTTTCAAAAAATGTGTAAGCGATTTAGCATCGATAAATGGGGGGATCTATTCCTGAATGGCCAGTTTAAAAGTAGGGACCAATTATTTCAGGGAAATCAACCCACACCTCTCGAACTATTCTATTATGTCAGATTACAAAAGGGATTGAAGGGTATACTCCCACAATTTCCTGCTGAACCAGATACAGTGATGCCGCTACATATTGTGTTGACATCTACAGAGGGGCGCCATATGGTCTCCCACATATATAGGACCATCAGGACGCAATGCGCGGGCATACAGAGCACAGCACGCGGACAATGGAGTGATGACATAGATATTGACGTCGATGATCAGCAATGGGCCTATTGTTGTGGTATCACAGCTAATATCTCCTCAAGCTGCAGACTCAAGATTATACACTTTAAATTCCTGCAAAGGATATATTATACACCAGTCAAAAAACTGAGATTCCAGTTGACAGACAATGACAGATGTGACAGGTGCAGGGCAGTGGGTGCGGGTTTTCTGCACCTGGCATGGGAATGCCCAGGGGTGTATGACTATTGGACACAGGTTCCTTTTTTTTTTATATATATATATATATTTATTGCATTTTCATCATATCACAGTGTTACACAAATGAAAAAGAAAAATATTAATTATGCCTTAGTACAAAAGACAGGTCAGTAGCTACTTCAGACATTCATATACATTAAGGAGTATGATCATAAGGACCAATATAAAAGCAATTTAGTCGAACTAGCGTGTCAACATCATGAGTAACTGGCATACTAACACAAGGTAGTGATCTACATGGGTGGTGGTAAAGCAAGTGTCACTTCCCAGCATCACCTCAGATATTTGTTCAGTTCGGAGCATAAGGTATGCCTTGATAGTAGTCCAAAATAGGTTGGGCAAATCAACAATACAATATACATTCAAAGCTTTATTACTAAACAAACAGATATAAAGAACAATCCGGAAGGTGCAGAAACTAGAGACTGGGCGGTGTTCAACAGCGAGTGCGTGTGTTTGCGTGATGCTCACAGGCCAGGCGGGCGGAGACAGGCATGTACTCTGTAATATCAGCGATGAGGATCTAAATATAAGATCTGTCAAGTGCACAGCAGGGGGGGTGGAAAAAGCAGGGAAGGGGGGGAGCGGGGCCCGACGGGAAGGGGGAGGGTGGAGAAAATCCCAATCGGAGTTACGCAAGGGGAGGCAGCAGCGCTTAAACAATGCCACTTTGCAGGCACTCTTGATGGAAGGCCGCCAAGGTGCTATCCCAGTCTAGTGCTATGGGATACTTGCGGAGCCCCGCTGTTTCTTCGCTATGTAGCGCTGCACTTTCCGCTCTTGCCTGGTTGTCAAAAGATGTACGCCAGTGTAGTGCCTGGGGGGAGTGTTATTTTTCCAGTGCTTGGTAATGAGGCGTTTCGCTGTTATCAGCCCCAGGTCTCAGAACCTCTCCCGGACTTTTGTCTGTTTCGTCCTTCTGAACAGACCCAGCAAACATGCTTCCATGTATGTGGCAAGCTGCCTCCCGTCGCTTTTGTCAAGGTGACTGACACCGCACGCCAGTAGGTGTGCAGGGAGGGGCATGTCCAGAGTGCGTGTAGGAGTGGTGCATCTACAAGTCCGCATCTAGGGCACGCTGACGTAGTCAGTCCAAAGCATCTATTTATCTTTTCAGGTGACAGATAGGCACGATGCACAATATAATATTGTATAATCTTAAAACGGGCATTGCGCGGCATGTGTAGCGTCCCGGCCAGTATCTGCGTCCATTCCATGTTGGCCCAGTCCCGGCCACTATCAGCTGTCCACCTGTCTCACAGCTGCTGTGACGAGAACTGCATATGGGTGTGCAGCGCCTGGGTGAGCCAATGTACCACGTGAGAGCCGTTCCCCATCACATGGAGATACTGAATCAACAGGTGCGTTGGGGGCTCCCCGCTAGTGTTCCCCTGGCTCGTGTCAATACATGTAGGAGCGTCGCGTGTGTCAAGAATTGTCCAGCCGGTAGGCCCGTGTCGTCTGCCAAAGTCGCAAAAGGAAGCAGGGCGCCATCTTCAAACAAGTCGCCCGGGCTCTCCAAATCAACTGCGGTCCAGCTGCTTAACGCAGGTCCCATGAGTGCCCCTCCTTCCCAAGGTGTACCTAGTAGTGGTAGGTTGGGTGCGTATGGCTTGGTAGCGCTCGTGAGTTTCAGAGTCCTCATATAGCACTTTCTCGCCACCGTGAGGTGCAGTTGGTCAGGGCAGGGAGATTTAGATAAGGGATGAAATAACGCGTGTATTTGCGGGGCCGTCATGACCTCATCAACTGAGGCAGTATCCCCCAAATTCTTCCTACTCAGCCAATATGCGACCCATCGCAACTGCGCTGCTAGGTAATAAAGCTCATGATTAGGGACCGACAACCCTCCGTTTTCCGTCGCAGCATACAGGGTTCTCAATGCAACTCTGGGGCGCCCTTTGTTCCAGATCAGGCGTCTGATTAGAACTTCCAGTTCTCGGAAAATACGAGTAGGGACATACACAGGTAGGTTTGCATAAAAGTACCGCAACCGAGGTAGGGCGACCATCTTTGCCAGTGTAATGCGACTGGGGATGTTCAACGGGAGAGAGGTCCAAAAGGACACTTGGGCTGTAAGTGATGAAATTGTCCTGTTATATTACCATCTAACAGATCAGCGGGATCACAATAAACTTGAATTCCCAGGTATCTAAACAAGGTTGGATACCAAAGAAGTCGCTCCCCTATCACCGTAATGTCGCACTCCGGGGTATCCGCGGCGAAAGAGTACACCCCTGATTTTGCCCAATTGACACGAAGTTCCGACACGTCTCCAAAGGTGTTAAATATGGCAGTGAGCACACACGGAAAACGGGTCAGGTCTCTGACATAGATCAGTAGATCATCAGCGTACAATGACACCGAGTGCACCCTGTCAGCCAGGGCGATACCCCAATCCGCGCCAGAAGCACGTAACTGCGCAGTCAAGGGTTCCATCATTAGCGCAAAAATCAGAGGGGAGAGGGGGCATCCTTGTCTGGTGCCTCTTCGCACTCGGACCGGACTGGACACAGGTTCATACAGCTCTGCAGGGAATGATAGGCGGGGTACTAGATAGAGACCCCCTCATTATGTTGTTAGGATACACGCTGAAGACACCTAAACCCACAAGGAAATTTGTTGGCATTGCCTTATTGCTTGCGAAACGTAGGGTTGCATGTCGCTGTCGCATGTCGCTGGGGGAGGGGGAGAGCCCCTAAATTTAAGGATTGGTTGACTGATCTTATTTATTGCCAAGACCAGAATAAGATATATGCAGAAACACAACCAATGCGAAATAGACCTAAGGATATATGGGACCCCCTAAGAAGCTATCTTGTAGATCACTCGGCTGCATTGGATGCTGAAGATCAGGAAGGTGCGAGCACTGCCGCAGAGTTGTAGCCACTTAAGGCCCTAGCGCTATGGGTTAAACATCATACAGACTCATGCTGCAAATGTTGAAATAATGTAGGATCACTGAAAAAGAAATATAGCTATGCGCTTATGTATTATTGAAAGTTCGTTGATGGTATGTCGATGGTATAATGATGAACTGCATATAGGACTGGACCACTATATGGTCTCACAGGTCAACGAGGACACAGAAACTGATGAGATAGCCTGATATAGTGGGCATTGCTGCGGAGAGATCAACCCTCAAGTAAACATCTTTGTTACTGTCATGATGTTATGTTGTGTATGCTTTGCCATGACTGCTGCCTGTATGCATCTGTATCACAATTTGAAAATCTCAATAAATAAAGTTTAAAACATTTCTTTTTTTTTAAAAGGACCAATTTTGGAAATACCTAATCAGATTTGCATTTGTGGAAAGTTTGAGAAAACTGGTATCTGCCTGTCTTTGAATACACATCTAGGTTGCGGCACAGCCAGGTTTAGTACAATCCCTCTAGATAGGCACACAAAGAGAGCTGGGGTGTGACATTTACATCCTGATGCTGCATCACCTGGCTGGTGGGCCTTCCTGAGGTACATTGGGAGTGAGGAGTTAACACTTGCACCTGAATAGGGTTGTCCCTTTCTCCACACAAAGAGCTACATACCACCTGATAGTGAGCCTGGAGCCAAGAAAGGCAGGGACCTTATGATCTATAAAAGCCTCTATGAAGTCTTCCCCACTTTAAAGGCACATTTGGGTATAGATACTGGACCCCTGACACCACCATATCATAACTTTGCTGGAACCAAGGACATTCTGCCTGGAAGAAGAGCTACTGTGCTGAAGGAGGACCTGACAATTTTCTAACTACTTTCTTGTTTTGGCCTGCTGCCTGCTGAATCCGTGCTGTAGGAGGAAATGCCACTTTGCTACCTGCTCTCTACATCCTTGAACCTACGTTTCTCCAATGGCTTTCCCCTTGTTCTTGAAGTCTCAGAGCCATGGAAGACTTCCTTCAACTGCTTCAGCTGCTGAACTCTGTCAACTATGAGTCCGAGCCTTGCAGGAGGTGCCCCCCTAGTCCTGGTCCACAGAAGTGGGTTCTGCAGCTGTTTTGCTCTAAAATCTCAGCCTCATCATCTTTGCACTAGTTTGGAACCAATGCAGTACCCTTCACCGCTGACACAGTGCCAAACCAAGGACATATCTACCCATTTTGGTGATGAAGCAAGACCTTACTGTGAGGTTTAACAATTACGTAGTTCCAATCCGAAGATACCACTGTAAGGCTTGAATGTGTGAATTGAAACTGGTGCATCAAGTCTCCAATGCTTGCTCCATCCAATGTACATTTTAAGTGAGCCCTGTGTTTAACTTGCAGCTGGCCTGCTCTCTATCATGGTTGGCCTGGAAGCTTGGCTTTACCCCATTCTTCCCTGACCTCAAGTAACCTTTTAGCGCCCCGCTTTTTTGTTTAATCTTTAAAAATCCGTGTCTCATCTTTTTGTCATGTTTATTTTGTTTTATGCAGATAAATATTCTCTTTTTTACTAAAGTGATGAGGAGACTTTTTGTGGTGTTTTCAATGTGCTACTTTAATATAAATGTTACATAGATACTTCTGACTGCTCTGTGCCAAGCAACCAGAACGTGAGCGTAGTTTAATATAGGTTGGGTGTCTGACTAGGATTGTGTTCCTTATTTGGACAGGGTGCAAACCTCTGCCAATTAGAGTCCCTATTCCTAACAATCCACTACATTCCAGAGACACGATGCTTGTGAACTGTATCAGATGAAGAAAGCTAGAGGAGAGAAAATTAGGGTTGGTTAAAAAACACTGAAAATAAGATGTTATTTATATATTTTTCCCACTGGAAAAGGTAGACAATAAAATAATCATCCAGTCCAGATTTCTGCATCTGACTATCGAGCAACAAGATTATATTGAGAAGATCCAAGCTTTAATAAAGATATTCGTTATATTTTCATACCACTATGTGAAAGTGAACTTTCAGGCACTTCTAATGATATTTCTTGTGTTATGCGAACAGGTACTGGCTCTACTAGTATAACAACACAGGATATTGTTGAATAGTTGCACGACAAGGATGAGAATCTAGAATATAATATGATCAACATTATAGCATACCAGCGGGGAACAAACGAATATTAGTTTCGAAGACACAGAGATTTGAAATGTATGCTGAGAAGTCTACGACCACCTGCTTGCTTTATTACTAAGTTTATTAAGTTGTGCTGAGTACACTTGGGATGATTTATATCAATTTCTGCTAACATACCAGGCATTAACTGCAAAACACCCACTGAATTACATTCTTTGGATCCTGTCCTTGTCTGCATATATTTATACCACAAATGTCAAACTGTGCTTCAGTACTTCATCAACAAAAAGTAAAATCCCGATGGAGAGGTACATGATTTCCTTAGGAGAAAAGAGTATCATGCAAGAGGTGCACCACACATTCATGTTGATCAAAGATGCACCTAAGTTTGGATACGACTCTGATAAATCAGTTCTACATTTTATTGACAGTTATGTCACTTGCGATATCCCAAAAAAAGAGCGTAACAAGAAACTATTTAAGCAAACTCTATGCTTTCAAGGGCAGTAAATACTGTTAAAGAAAATATGAAAACAACATCTAAATATTGCTTAAAATATTGATTTGGATTTCCAAGATCCATTCTATAGAAATGAAGAGTAAAAATAACACATCTGCCAGTCACCAAAAGCATTACAATGGAAATTCAATTTGTTTCATCCAACTCTAAAGTGATTGCACATTATATTACTTCCTACATTAAAAAGGATGAAAAAACTGATATGAAGGAAGCATGGGAAGAAATATCTGCTGAGAAATCCTTAGATTTAGCCTAGATTTAGCCTCCAAATGCTCTCTCACTTTGAGATCAGTACCTATGAAGCATGTCACCATTTGAGTTCATGAAGCTTAAATGGAGACACCAGCCCCATCATGTGGCTTGGCTTAAGAATTGTCATTATCCCATGGAAGAGTTTCGAAAATCCTACCTGAAATTGAATTCCTTGCACATTTTATGCCAGTAAAAAGACATTTAGAAAACCAATATATTGGACCCATATTACCCAAAGAGAAGTCCATTATTAGAAAACCTATCACTGTATGAAGTTGCTCAGTTCTACACATATAGAAATAATATAGCAGAATGCATTAATACTGGAAAATTTCTAGTTGAAGGGACCTAAGGATGCTTAATATGTCATTCAAAACCCTGTCTTATTAATCATTAGAAACTGATTTGTGATTCATGAGTAAAGAAAGAATTCTACTATTTAGCCCTGCTTTAACTGTTTAACCCATGATGCAAAGACGAAGAGATTATACACCCCTTTGAATGCTATGAAGATGCATTTAATATTGATAAAAATGAAATTGCAGTGCCTCAATTTCACCTACAAAAGTTGGAAAAAGAAATCACAGACAAAAATAACAGTAATGCAGAAATTCAACTCAATACTACACCAACTAATAATATGTCCAATTCTAGAAATGGAGACCCAGTTGGACAACCAATGATTGATAACAAAACTATGGTAGCCATGGACGAGGTTTAACATGCAATGGTGGCCATAAAAAAGGACTCTGAGAGTTTGGAGTGCCTGGTATCTGAATTAAATTCACTACAACGCGAAAGATACAAAGAGATAAAGAAGTAAGTAGATCATGGCCCTCAACATGAAAATTGATTATGTGAATGTAGTAGTTTTGAATTTACATTACAATATATGAGTGGCCAAGCTGGAACTGGGAAAAGCTTTCTTATAAAAAAAGAATTACTGCTTATGTGCATAAAGTTACTACTTCAAATTAATTTTGTGTGCTCACTGCTCCTACAGGCTTAGCAGCAAATAGCATTACAGGAATTACTTTACACTGTCTAATGTTTCTACCTCTGTAAAGTTGAATACTGATACGTGCCAAGGACTTAGAAGGGTTCTATAAAAACAATAAAGTTTTAATCATAGATGAAGTGAGCATGGTTTCCAACTTGACGTTGGCATTTGTTTATTTGTGGATGCAAGAAGAACTCAGAAAGTCTTCAGGAGTGCTCCTCGGAGGGAAACATGTCGTTGTATTTGGAAACTCATTACAACAAATACCTGTAAAAGGTGAACTGGCTTTCAAAAAACAAGCACTGGAACAAATTTGAAATTCTTTAGGAAGTATAAGGAATGTAAACATTAGGCTGCATTTTACATACGGACAACTAACACACAACATGAGGCAAGCTAATTATGAAGAATCTGCCAAGATATTAAAAGATAGTTGAGTTGGCATTCTAGCAAAAGAAGCAAAGCTTATGCTAAGGCAACAAAATAATACATTATCTTTGTTCACAATCACTACCTATGCTTTGATTAATGCCAACTGTTGAAGAAACTGCACAAATAAGCAGTAAAATAATGTATCTGGAAAAAGAGGAGATTGTACATCTTCCTTGTAAAGATAAAGTAAAGAATCAAGGACTACACATACCTGGAAGTAAAGGTTTCGCTACAAAATTGAAAAAGATGCAAAAATCAGCGTCACATAAACTGGGATCGGAGCAAATTGTATATCTGTGTAAAAACGTTTGTATTATTTCACGCTGTCATTTACATGTGGAAGAAGGAACAGTAAAAAGAGTGCTAGAAATGGGGTTTCTGGTTGGCTAGGGTATGCACCTAAGCCAAGCAGACCCCACCACACTAGTCAGGGTAAGTCAGTTACATACACAAGATAACCTGTGCTCAACCTCTGGTAGCTTTACACAGAGCAGGCAGGGTTATCAACAAAAGCAATGTGTAAAGTGTTTGCACACCACACTCACACAGCAACACAATGAATACACCACAAAAGAGACTTCCACACAGGATTATTCAAATATATATATAGTATATTGAACATAAAAACTGTAATGAACCACAAATGCATCACCCATTGTGCAATTGCACAGATAGGGCTTATTACCCTGATCGAAATGATGTAATATATACATACACTTCTCATTTTATGTATTAGGTCAAACAACGACATAGTCCAATGGGTACTTTCTGAGTTATCCTAGAAGATGCAGTGGTACTAATAAAAAAGGAAGAAAATCCTCCCCTATAAGATGCTTTACAGTAATGAAGGTCTAGGGAAAATATCACAAAAGATATAACAAGTGGCAATAGGGCACAGGAGCACCTGCGTGCCTTCCAGATGGTATACAAAAGGCAGCCCGCTCACCTCCTCCCCTACAACACAAAGGGGACCAATGCTCTACATTCGGTGTAAAGGAAGTGGAGGCACCCACCTCTGGTCAGAACAAGTGACCTTTCTCTGGCTCTCACTGCCACAGTTGATAAAGTTGTAAGGTATGCCCCTTAAACACAGGAGTGGAGACTCCTGGATGCTTCTCAGAGCCCACACCGCTCTTGGGTAAAGTACCTTGGGGTTAAAGGTGGAACTCGTGACTCCTCTGAGTCATACTGCATACACTGCGGTGGACCTCAGTACCGGGCCCATGCCAACAAACATGTGTTCCCTGGAGATAGGGCGGACCAGCTCCGACATTGCTGGTGTCTCCTGCATTGCCCAGACAATACATCTTCCAAATTGGATTGAAAAAGGGGGTGCTAATGTTGTTGGTGACTCGTAAGCTCAGGGTGTCCAATCTGGGCAGTGTGAGTCATGGGTGGAGGCTCGGCTCAGATGAGAGACACACCACTCTTCTGCGAATCTCCCCAGAGCACAGGGGCTTTGGTGAGAGTTCCTTTTCAGCACCTCAACATCAGGGCAATCACTTAGAATGTTAGGTCCTCACAGCAGGCCCACGTGCTGCACACAGACGAGATGTGCTGTTTCTAGGCTGGACAGAGCGTTTTATGGGTAGCCACATTAAGCATGTAGCCACCTGGATACTGGTTATTGCCAGACTCAGAGTCATAAGGCAATTAGGAGGCTTTAGAGGTGTTTCTGGTACTGAGACTCTGGGAAAACAGGGTGAAGCCAACAAGCCCTTAGAGAACCCTTGGGGGCACAAAGGGAGCAGCAGGCATGCAGGCTAGCACATTAAGTCAATTGTGCAGAGTGGCAGTCCCTCCACCAGCCCAGAAGGCCAGAAAAAAAAAAGTCATCCAAACAGTTTCTCCTGGCAGCATAACAGTCCTCTGGCAATGTGCAGCAGAGTCTGGTTACAAGTCCCACACAGTGCCTGAAGATATTGGGTCAGAGTGCCTGTACTTATACTAACAAATATATTTGATCAAGTTGTGACTTCAAAGGAACACTTAGAGGTGTGCAAAAAATCTCTTCAACCCAGCCCTGGCTCCAGTTCGGGCTGGACTGTTCCCATTAGGCAGAGGGTCAGACTGATTTGCATATGGCCATGTGAACTGGGGTGGCAGAGTGGGCTAAAGAACGGTGATGGATTAAACTCAGATCAGTTGACTGGGGGTGAGTGCTTGTATTGTCAACCCTCCGTCCATCATTTCCTTTGTTTTTTCTTTGTTCGCCATAAGTTGGCAGGGAATGCTCAGACGTGAGTCCCTTGCTCACTTTGCCACTGGATTCAAGCAAGCCGGGCTGATGGCGGCTGAAATGCCAGAAACTGGTCCTCTGTAGCTTGTTTCCGGTCCAGGGAAGGCATGGCTTGGCAGTTCGGGCTGGACTGTTCCCATGAGGCACATGGTCAGACTGATTTGCAGATGGCCATGTCTGAATTGGGGTGGCAGAGTGGGCTAAAGAACGGTGATGGATTAAACCCAGATCAGTTGACTGGGGGTGAGTGCTTGTATTGTCAACACTCCGTCCATCATTTCCTTTGGTTTTTCTATGTTCGCCATAAGTTGGCAGGGTATGCTCAGACGTGATTCCCTTGCTCACTTTGCCACTGGATTCAAGCAAGCCGGGCTGAAGACGGCTGAAATGCCAGAAACCGGTCCTCAGTAGCTTGTTTCCGGTCCAGGGAAGGCATGGCTTGGCAGTTCGGGCTGGACTGTTCCCATGAGGCAGAGGGTCAGACTGATTTGCATATGGCCATGTCTGAACTGGGGTGGCAGAGTGGGCTAAAGAACGGTGATGGATTAAACCCAGATCAGTTGACTGGGGGTGAGTGCTTGTATTGTCAACGCTCCGTCCATCATTTCCTTTGGTTTTTCTTTGTTCGCCATAAGTTGGCAGGGTATGCTCAGACGTGAGTCCCTTGCTCACTTTTTCCACTGGATTCAAGCAAGCCGGGCTGAAGACGGCTGAAATGCCAGAAACCGGTCCTCGGTAGCTTGTTTCCGGTCCAGGGAAGGCATGGCTTGGCAGGTCGGGCTGGACTGTTCCCATGAGGCACAGGGTCAGACTGATTTGCATATGGCCATGTCTGAACTGGGGTGGCAGAGTGGGCTAAAGAACGGTGATGGATTAAACCCAGATCAGTTGACTGGGGGTGAGTGCTTGTATTGTCAACGCTCCGTCCATCATTTCCTTTGGTTTTTCTTTGTTCGCCATAAGTTGGCAGGGTATGCTCAGACGTGAGTCCCTTGCTCACTTTGCCACAGGATTCAAGCAAGCCGGGCTGAAGACGGCTGAAATGCCAGAAACCGGTCCTCGGTAGCTTGTTTCCGGTCCAGGGAAGGCATGGCTTGGCAGTTCGGGCTGGACTGTTTCCATGAGGCACAGGGTCAAACTGATTTGCATATGGCCATGTCTGAACTGGGGTGGCAGAGTGGGCTAAAGAACGGTGATGGATTAAACCCAGATCAGTTGACTGGGGGTGAGTGCTTGTATTGTCAACGCTCCGTCCATCATTTCCTTTGTTTTTTCTTTGTTCGCCATAAGTTGGCAGGGTATGCTCAGACATGAGTCCCTTGCTCACTTTGCCACTGAATTCAAGCAAGCCGGGCTGAAGACGGCTGAAATGCCAGAAACCGGTCCTCGGTAGCTTGTTTCCGGTCCAGGGAAGGCATGGCTTGGCAGTTCGGGCTGGACTGCTCCCATGAGGCACAGGGTCAGACTGATTTGCATATGGCCATGTCTGAACTGGGGTGGCAGAGTGGGCTAAAGAACGGTGATGGATTAAACCCAGATCAGTTGACTGGGGGTGAGTGCTTGTATTGTCAACGCTATGTCCATCATTTCCTTTGGTTTTTCTTTGTATTGGAATCGGGCAGCAAAGCACCAAGAGTCATAAGCACATTGAAATTTCTAAAAGTGGCCTTTCTAAAATGGTAATGTAAAATCCAACTACACCAGTAAGCAGGATTTATCGCCACAGTTCTAAACATACCAAACATGGCAACACCACTCCTTTCTGATCAGGAATTACCAATTAGAATTATAAAATGGAATTCCAAATGCTAGCCTATGAGGGGGTAGGCCTCACAGCAGTGAAAAACAAAATAGGCTGTTTATCACTACCAGAACATGTCAGACATTAAGGCACATTTTCTACCTTTTACTTACACAGCACCCTGTCTATAGGGCAAACTAGGTATGTCCTTTGGGGTGATCTGTGTGTCATAAAAGGAGAGTTTAAGACTTGGCAACTAGTTTTAAATGCCAAGTTAAAGTGGCAGTCAACTGTGCACGCAGGCCCTGCCGTGTCAAGCCTGAGACAGGTTTAAAACAACACGTCTGTGGGTAGCACAAGCAGTGATTCATGCCTACTAGTAGCATTACATTTACAATCCCTGGGCATATGGTATGCAACTTTACAAAGGGCTTACAAGCAAATGTAATATTCCAAATTGGTTTAAACCAATCATACTATGTTTTGAGTAGAGAGCACGTGCACTTTAGAACTCGTTTGCATTTGCAAAATGCTCTAAGTCCTGACACCAACAAAAAGAAGGTCAGATAAATGGGTGGAGGAAGACAAAAAGTTTCTATATAACCCTGCAGAAAAGGCTAGGTCCAACATGGAGCCATTAGATTTGTAGTAAACTTTCTGACATTTACAAAGAATGAAGAGATTGACTTTATTGTTGTGACACTTTACTACATTCAAGAGCAAATACATTCTCCTGGTGTACAGCAAGATTTTTACTTATCAAACATTTATATAGTAAAAGAGAACAGTTTGTTCTTTATTTGGCTCATTCGGGAACAATAAACAAATAGCAAAGACTAAGGGCCAGATGTATGACCATTGTGATTTGCAACTCGCAAATTGTGAGTTTCAAATCACAATGGACAAAGGTGACTGAGACACATGCATATGAATGAGGCACTCGCAATTTGTAACCCCATTAGTAATGGCTGGCCATCCCAGTTATGGTGGCCAGCTGGGCTCAGCAGACCTCCATGTCTGGGACTGCTTTTAAAAAAAGCAGTTTTAAAAGATAATGCAGCCCATTTCCCTGAAAGGAAAATGGGATGCATTTCAAAAAAGAAAAATGAAACGTTTTTATTTCTGTTTTTAAGGGCAGGGAGTGGTTCCTGAGACCACTGCCTTCCCCTGAAAAATATTTTCCACTGCATTAACAAAGAGGAAGGGGTCCCTTGGGAACCCCTTCCCATTTGTGAATGCTTTACCACCCTTCTGAGAAGGGTTATAAACTGCAACTGTTTTGCGTCCACAATTTTGGTCGCAAAACAGTCTTACAAAGGGCTCTGACTCGTTATTAGGAAGGGACTCTTTTGGAACGCCCCTTCCTAATAATGAGCCGATAATTCCATTTTGCCAGTGGTAAAAGAATTGCGATTCGCTAAATAGGGTTAGTACATGACCCATTTGTATTTTTTTGCATGTGCAAATGGTCGCAAACCCATTTGCACATGGAAAATAGGGTCGCACATCTGGCCCTAAGCTAAGATAATGCACCAATTGACATTGGCTCTATAGTATTAAAAGAGGGAAGGTATAAGATGCTTGGTCTCGCGTCCAAAATATAACAGGACTGCATATTGTTGATTTCAATGAGATAAGAATGCAGAAAGTAGCTGGGTGAGTGAATACAATCATTCGCAAAAGACATATGCTCCTCACCTTGGTAAATATTCCAGTTTTTAAAAAGCCTAATTGAATCAAACAACAATTACAAGCAAGAATTGGAACATGCAAAAAACTGACGCAGAAGGAAATTGCAAGACATCCGTTTGAAAATCAGAATGGCATTAATTGCTATAGCAATGTCATTGTTGATCGACTTTCATACTTGCACTCAGTGAAACAGCCAATAAACCATCATGTTGATCAACCTTTCAGCAAGACTTTCACAAAACTTCATCAACAAATTCTGTCAGACAAGCATTTATGCCACTCTACAGATTGCATTAGATATATGGTAAATATGTGTAGAGGTGGTATTCTGCTTTTTATTAATGAACACCAAGATGTTTAATAATTCTGTATGGCTGTTCCTCAAATATTAGCTAACTAGACTCACTGAATTCTGACCTCTCTGGTGTAAGCTACTCTTCGGAACAAGAATGCTTCCATTTCCTGTATTCAAGATCCACTGTTGCAGAATTTGAAAGGTTTGAATATGTACCCAATACATGATTACAAAGCAATTCCATTCAAAAATGTAATATATAAGTCTGTGCAACCAATCTGAACTTGTCTCAACCATTAATTTAAGAATGTGAAGATAATATCTCAATATTGATGAACAGAAGATGTACTCTCATTAAACGAAAAATCAGTATGTGTATTTCAAACTTTATTGCTTCTCAAATATCTATATTTGGGCACACTTTTACTACTAATGCTTTTATTTTTCATCAGGTAGAGACTGCAGAATCAGAACACTATACCATCCACTTAAAGAGCAGTCCAGGTAGGGCAGAATATGATGATAACACTCTTACTTTTAAGGAGAGACTTCCCAAAAAGACATGTCTCTTCTACATTTAAATCCCAGATTCTAAGTCATAGTGTTACCATTGTTATAAAGCACAAATGTAATTTAGAATTGGACTTAAAGAATTCAATAGATATGTTAATATGTGGCCTTAAATGGTTTATGATATTTGAAGAAATCTACTCTGAGTATTTGTGCTTTCTATGGTTTCCCAAGTATAACATTACTTAGATAAATATGTGAACCATTGAACATGCATGGCATCTATGTTTTCTTCACAATCCAATTGATTTGTTTTTCCCCAGTGTTTCCTGATGAGTAGTGCGTTATAATCATGTTGAACTGCAAAGGTTCTAAATGATGACATAGTTCAGTAAAAAAAATTATGCCTTTTTCTGAGAAAAACATAAAAAGAAAACAATTATGAACTCACTTGTACTTTTAAGACATACATTCAGATATGACTGTAGTATTGTGGTATTAGATTACCATTTTGAAGCAATGCAGGTGTGTATTATTTGTAAGGTGGGTTCAGAAAACAAATAATACTTTACCTCTGAGGTACCCTTCCTTATACTTTTACAATCATTCAATCAATCAATCAGAGTACTTGTAAAGCGCGCTACTTATCCGTGAGGGTCTCAAGGCGCTGAGGGGAGGGGGTGCGGCTACTGCTCGAAGAGCCAGGTCTTGAGGAGTCTTCTGAAGGCGAGTAGATCTTGGGTCTGCCATAGGTGGGTAGGGAGGGTGTTACAGGTCTTGGCGGCGAGGTCGGAGAAGGGTCTGCCGCCGGAGGTTGTTCGTTGGATGCGGGGAACAGCGGTGAGGGCGAGGCTGGTGGAGCGGAGCTGGCGGGTGTGGGTGTAGAAGCTGAGTCTGCTGTTCAGGTAGGCTGGTCCGGCGTTGTGGAGTGCTTTGTGTGCATGGGTGAGGAGCTTGAAGGTGATCCTCTTGTCGAAGGGGAGCCAGTCTAGGTCTCTCCGGTGGGGGGTGATGTGGCTGCGGTGGGGATGTTGACGATCAGTCGGGCAGAGGCGTTTTGGATGCGTTGTAGTCATCGTAGGTGTTTGGCTGGGATTCCTGTGTAGAGTGCGTTGCTGTAGTCCAGTCTGCTGCTGACGAGGGCCTGTGTCACCGTTCTTCTTGTTTCGGTCGGGATCCACTTGAAGATCCTGCGGAGCATGCGGAGAGTGTTGCAGCAGGAGGAGGAGACGCTGTTGACCTTTTTAGACATGGAGAGGGAGGAGTCGAGGAAGAATCCTAGGTTGCGTGCATGGTCGGTGGGTGTCGGTACTGTTCCCAGTGTGGTCAGCCACCATGAGTCGTCCCAGGCTGAGGGGGTGGGTCCCAGGATGAGTACCTCCATCTTGTCCAAGTTTAGCTTCAGACGGCTGTACCTCATCCAGTCGGCGACGGCCTTCAATCCCTCATGGAGGTTGGTTTTGGCGGTGTGTGGGTCCTTGGTGAGGGAGAGGATGAGCTGGGTGTCGTCAGAGTGTCGTCAGAGTAGGAGATGATATTGTTGGCGGGCCACTTGTGCGAGGGGGGCCATGTAAATGTTGAACAGCGTCGGGCTGAGGGATGAGCCCTGGGGGATGCCGCAGATGATATCGGTGGCCTCGGATCGGAAGGGCGGGAGGCGGACGCTCTGGGTTCTGCCGGAGAGGAAGGACGTGGTCCAGTCAAGGGCCTCCTCTTGGATGCCAGACTTCTAGGAGGCGTGTCTTTAGAGTGCGATGGCAGACCGTGTTGTAGGAGGCTGACAGGTCCAGGAGGATGAGGGCTGATGTTTCGCCGTTGTCTAGTAGGCGCCTGATGTCGTCTGTGGCGGCGATGAGGGCTGTCTCAGTGCTGTCGTTTCGTCTGAACCCGGACTGGGACAGGTCCAAGATGTTGTATTCCAGGTGGCGGGCCAGTTGCATGTTGATGACTTTCTCGATGACCTTTGCTGGGAACGGGAGCAGGGAGATGGGCCGGAAGTTCTTGAGGTCCTTGGGGTCCGCCTAGGGTTTCTTGAGGAGGGCGTTGATTTCGGCGTCTTTGCAGCTTTCCGGGAATGTCGCTGTTTCAAAGGAGATGTTGATGACCTTCCGTAGTTGGGGTGCAATGGCAGCGTCTGCTTTGTTGAATACGTGGTGTGGGCACGGGTCCGACGGCGATCCTGAGTGGATGGAGTTCATGACCTTGCGTGTCTCGTCATCGTTGACGTTGGACCAGGAGGTCAGGTGGTTGGTGCTGGTGGTGTTCTCAGGGGAGGTAGGGTCTGGCGTAGTCGGGCGGTCATGGTGTTGGAGCTGTCATGGATGTCAGCGATCTTGCGGTGGAAGAAGATGGCCAGTGAGTTGCACAGTTCTTGTGAGGGCGGTATGTTGTTGGCGTTGGCGCTGGGGTTGGAGAGTTCCTTTACGATGCTGAAAACCTCTTTGCTGTCATGTGCTTTGTTATCCAGGCGGTCTTTGAAGGAGGATCTCTTGGCTAATCTGATGAGGTGGTGATGTCTGCGGGTGGCGTCCTTGTGGGCAGCGTGGTTGTCCGGAGTGCGTTCTTGGAGCCATATCTTCTCCAGTTTCCGGCAGGCGCGTTTGGAGGTCTACAGCTCGTCGGTGAACCAGGTGGCTCTTTGGTTGGCGTGGTTGTTGGAGGGTTTTTTGAGTGGGGTGAGGGTGTTGGCGCAGCTGTCGATCCACTGTCTGAGGTTGCGGGCTACAGTGTCTGGGTTGGTGGGGTCGGTGGGTGGGTTTTGGGCAAGGGTGGTGATCAGCTGGTCTTCGGTGACTTTGCTCCAGCAGCGGCGAGGTAGCTGTTGGGTGTTGTGGTGCGTGGCTGGTTTATTGAAGGTGAAATGGATGCAGCGGTGGTCGGTCCAGTGGAGTTCGGTGGTGTGGTCAAGGTGAAGTGGGTGCCTGTGGAGAAGACGGGGTCGAGCGTGTGGCAAGCGGTGTGGGTGGGTGCGGTGACTAGTTGTCTGAGGCCGAGGTTGGCGAGGTTGGCGAACAGGGTGGTGGAGTGGGCGTCGTTGTTGTTCTCGAGGTGGAAATTCAGGTCCCCGAGGAGGATGTAGTCCGTGGAGGCGAGTGCGTGGGTGCTGGCGAGGTCAGCAATGGAGTCGCTGAATTGAGCTCGGGGTCCGGGGGGTCTGTAGATGAGTGTTCCTCTGAGGGTGGTGTTGGGGTCGGTGTGGATCCAGAAGTGCAGGTGTTCGGCGGTGTTGAGGGTGGACTTGTGGACGATGACTATTCCTCCTCCGATTCCGTTGGCGCGATCCCTGCGGTTGATCTTGTAGCTGTCTGGGATGGCTATGGCGATGTCGGGCGCCGAGGAGTCATTCCACCAGGTCTTGGTCAGGAAGGCCACGTCTGGGGCAGAGTTGTCGAGCAGATCCCATTGCTCGACGGCGTTTTTGTGTGCGGAACGGGTGTTGATGAGTATGCCGCGAAGGTGGTTGGGTCCAGTCCTTGGAGGTTTGGTGGCTCTGTCGCAGGTGAAGCTGCAGGTGTGGTTGTATCTCTGCCACGCATTATTGAACTCTACCACATGCTAATCTACTGAATGACATCCCACTTTACTCTACATTGCTTCATTCAATGCACCTGCTCTGTAACTCACTATAACTCACCACATGGAACCCCATTGTACTACATAGCACTCCTCTACATGTCACACTACTCTGAAACCCAGTACTTAATTTATTACAGTATGCCCAAATATACTCAGCTGAAAGAAATGTCACTCAATAACCCGTGAGTGAATGGCACTCGACTGAACAAAGTTGTCAGCATGACACTCCACTTTACAATATGGCACACCACTCAAATCAACTCCACATGTTTGACTTACCTTTTTAAGTAGTATTTATAAATGTAATAATATTTTCCTATTACCTGTAATGAATTTGGTTAATATTAACACACTTTCTTTATTGCTAGAGTTACTAGGGTAGTTCCTAGAATAAACCTTTTTCTTCTTTTTGCAATTTTTTCTGTATTTCTTTTTTTCTAACAGATCAAAACTACCAAATAATAAATAGGAGATGGATCCAATACAGGAGGGGACAGAAAGGGAGGGAAAAACAAGACTAGGGATGTTGGAGAGGATACTGGTGAGCGATATCAAGCTCCCAATGAATGTTCAGGTTTCTCTCACCAGCAGCTATGACTGTGTAACACGGTAGGCAATAAATGGCTGTATTACTATACTGGTCCACAATATTGCAATCCTGCCTCAACAGGTGTACAGTATTAAATAACAACAGGTTCAATCTCTAACCCCAGTTGAGGTCTGGGTAAGTATAAAATCATGCAACAACGTCTGGAGGGGAGACAATGAGAAATTATCATTTAAAAAGTAAATTGAATAATCAATTTACTTTTTAAATTGTAATTTCTCATTGACTCCGATTGAGACATTGTTGTATGATAATCAACAGATGGACAGGCACTACAAAGCCAGAAGCAGGTAGAGAGGCGAGAACAGATGGGTACGGGTAGTGGTGGTGGAGGTCTAGCCAATGTTGGCGAGGGAGACTGGGTTGCAGCATCAGGAGCTGTATATGCTGAGGATGTTGCAGCAGCAGCCTCCTGCAACTCCTGCTCCCTGCTCCTTTCCACCCGTGCCTACCTTCTGGAGTAGATGGATGTCAGATGCTTCCAAATCACTGATGTGCAAAAGAAGTAATGCTGCTGTCTGCCATGAGATATCACCTTTTGGCACTGGTTGTAGGAGACCAGGGTAGCAATAACTTTCGTTTTCCCTGCTGCCAAGGAGAAAAAGTGCCACATAATTGACTCCTTCAGTCTTCTTCTCCTTTCCTACTCTGTTTCTCCTTCCAGCTGGGATTGCTCCTCTTGTTCTTCCTCCTCCTCCTGATGCTGGGCAGGATGTTGTTTCTAAGTTGTTTGCAGTGACAGGACTCACTAAAGCAAGGTGTAAATAATACACTTTTCCACAAGGAAATGAGCACCACCTTCCCCTTACAGGTTCGGAGTGGAAATGATTGGAAACATATATAAACTTCCTGTTTATAGTAATCGACTCTGCTTTAAGTCAATCAAAAATGGTTTTATATCACAAAGTACAAAATTAATATTGCAATAGTATCCAGGAGGTACTGGGGTAATGGTGAACTAAAAATAATAAATGGACTAGAAACACAGTCCAATGCTACAACAACCATAAACATTGTGCTGGCTCTGGGAAAGGAATATAGCTTTGTTTCTTGTTTACATAAGCAATATACACAGATCGGAACACAGTGTATGATAGTAGTAGCCACTCCCACCTTAACTATAACTCCGATTTTCTACATGCACAGCTTATACATTTCATATAGTATCACTTCTACTGTGTTAAGTCATAGTATTCTTAACAACACTTGTCCCAGGTATAATGGCATTATTTATGATAACACTGTGCATTGCAGAGTGGTGAGTCAAAGTTAAAGATGTTCTAAAGCTAGTTACTTCAGAAAGCAACTAGAGCAAACAGAGAACGGGACAAAAAAATTGTTTGAACTCATCAAGCTTCAATCTAACAGCCAATCCAATCCTCCCTCACTGGAGCTCTGTCCACTATCTAATTGGAAGAATTTACTGTCTTCTTCAAGGAAAAGACAACAAAGATTGAGCTGGATCTATGTGTAGCTTTGGAAAACCTTCCTGTCTCCTATCCTACCTCCAGGTCGGCGATGCCCCCTCCCATTATGGATGATGGTTGGAGCATATTCCAAACCTTGGATTAAAACACCATTTGCAAAAAGCTCTGGGCACACTGAAACCATCCAGTCATTCCAGCGATTCTTTGCCATTGAATCTCTTCATTGAGATCAGATCGTCCATACTCCCTCT
Organism: Lissotriton helveticus; assembly: GCF_964261635.1. Classification (NCBI taxonomy): domain Eukaryota; kingdom Metazoa; phylum Chordata; class Amphibia; order Caudata; family Salamandridae; genus Lissotriton; species Lissotriton helveticus. Next base: position 285,600,070 of record NC_136073.1, read on the forward strand.
TTGGACAAGAATAATTACCTCCTCTCTACATCAAGGTATGATTTAGGATTGCCTTAAATCGGCACAGGTCACCACAATCATTAAAAAACGATGGCAGACCATACTAACCTTCACAATTTTTACCCAATTTCCAACATTCCTACTTTGACTAAGCTCCTGAAGAAATGCGTACACATCCATCTATGTAGCCACATTGAACAATTCCACTTGCTTGACCAATTCCAAGTGGGCTTCCGTCAGGGGCATAGCACCGAATCCGCTCTGACCCACATTGACGATGATGCTTTACAAATGCTATAGTTAAATGAATCATGCCTTTTAATCCTCCTTGACCTATCACCAGCTTCTGATACGGACACACATGATACCCTTATTGAGCTACTGGGGCACAGGATGAGGCTATGAGGGACTGTGCTAAACTTGTTCTCCTCGTTTCTTCACAACTCAACACAAAGACTTAAGGTGACTCAGGCCTAAACAAAACCTGCTCTCCTCACTCTGGGGGGTGCCACAGGGGTCCACACTTTCATCCACCCTCTTCAACTTGTTCATGGAGCCTCTAACAGAATCCTGAAATAGTGCAACATCCATTACCACATGTATGCTGATGACACTCAAATGTACCTAAAAATCTTCCCTGAGGACATCAGGTCCCTTAACTCAACTCTTCAGGAAACACAAAGCTGGTTGACTCCTAATCATTTGAAACTAAATGCTCTTAAAACAGATTTTCTCTTTGTTGCCATAGCCAATCTCTTTGCAGACATTGAAGAATGGATGCATCAACTCACAGTTCTCGACTACCCTGAAAACATAATTGATTCAGGGAGTTCTCTGGGAATAATGCCAGACAAACATCTGAACATGCAAACACACATGAGTGCTCTCACCAAAGGTGAGAACTTTGAGCTGAGAGTCCGAAGGAAAATAAAAACGTTCCTACCCCATAACGACTTCAAGAATGTGGTCCAAGCCCTAGTAATTTGTAAACTGGATTCTGTTAGCGCTACTCTCTGTGAGCTTCCTAGATTGTAGACAGCACCACCTTGGGCCTTCCTCATCTCCGCTCCAAACACTATCATCACATTACGCCTGAGTTGAAATCAATAAAATGGCTCTCATATGAAGCAAAAATTGATCTTAAAATTGCATGCATGACTCATAAAGCTTTACACTTCAACACCCCAGTGTATCTTGTACAAAAACGTGAGCTCTCTGGGGGTTCTCGATCCCTCTAGAGGCTCTAGCACCTTACTGCTCAAGCCACCAAAATTCCATAAAAAGAAAACGTACAATCGAGCATTCTCAGGTATTGAACCAAGAATTTGGTACTCCTTGCCACCTGAAAGAAGACTTAGCAATTCCACACCTTCCTTCAAAAAGAAGGGAAAAGAGTTACTGATGAAGACATTTCTGGGCTAGTTCCTAATCACCTTAGGACACGCTTCTTTAAATTTGTTCTTTATGAATCTGTTTTTCTTATTATGATCTGTTATGAGGTAAAGCACTCTGATACCCATATGTGGTCTTGTTTGTGCTATGTAAAACTTTTTAAATAAAATAAAATAAAATAAGGCCTTTGCTGCTAGGCCTTCCCCCGACCCCCGTGCTAAGCCTTTTTTAGGCTTTTTGGGGTGGTTACTTTTTGCCCACCTAAGGTATCCAAGCCAAATTTGTGTCTTTTGCTTCCAACATCATGAGGATTTTAAAGGTACCCAGGGTTTGTGGATTCCCATGGAAGGAACCCAGAAATTAGCCAGAAAACAGCAACATTTCCTTTATTTTTTTTTTAATGGGCAAAATGTTCTGCAGAAGAAAGCGTCTGTTTTTTTCCCTGCAAACGGTATCAGCAAAAGGTTTGTAGTGATGAAATCATGCTCTTCCCAGCTTTGAGGGACAGGCAAACTTTTGTCAGAAACCAATATTTTCAGCACAGTTTTGGCCTATTTCTACACATTTTTGTGCTTTCAACTTCCTTCCAGGTAGTGGTAGAAATGGGTCTGAAAGCAATAATGGATCCTTTAAAGCTATACATTTCCGAAAAGTACACAAAGATCTTAATTAGGCTAGGGGTAATTTGTGTAGGTCCTTCAAGGTTTTTGCATAGAAACTAATAGTTGAACAAATAAAAATATTGAAATTGAGTTAAAAAAACAGCCATTTGTGCCAACATGTTCACCAGTAACTTCTAACTATGGCAGATTTGTAAAAACAATATACTGTTATGTCCGCTGGACCCTTCTTGTTGTGGTGATATATAGGACTTGTAGATTGACCAAGAACCCGAGGTACCCAGAGTCAATAACTGAGCTGCACCTTGCAATGGGTTTCATTATGTACCAGGCATATAGCAATAATTTTGTAAAATGTTGCAAATGAAAAAAGGTATCAAGGACACCTATGTATTTCCACAATATAGAGTTTAGAAGCAATAGTTATTTGCACATCTCCAAAATTGTGGGTACCCATACTAGCAGGTGAATTACAGGACACTTTTCATAGTGACTTCTTTTTTACACATTGTCTTACATTTGGAAGGCAGAAATGCATAGAAAGTCAATAGGTAGTTGTTCTAAAATTCTGTATTCCCCTACATTTCCAGATAAAAATGGTACCTCCCTTGTGTGAGTAGGCCTAGCGCCTGCAGCAGGAAACAGCCCGAAATGCAACATGGACATATCAAATTTTTCAAGTAAAAACTGACCCTTTTTCGCATTGTGCCTTGCTGTGGAATTAGGACCCTTTCTCAGCCGTCACTTGGGAAAACCTATCAAACCTGTACATTTTATAAAACTAGACACCCAGGGAAATCTAGGATGGGGTGACTTCTGTGTGGCTTTTACCAAGTTATGTTACCCAGAATCCCTTGCAAACCTCAAACTTTGTAAAAAACATATTTTTCTTATATTTCCGTAATAGAAATTCTGGAATATGCATGGATCCACAAACTTTCACCCACCCCACATTTCCTAAAGCCTCCCAATAAAAATGGTACTTCATTTGTGTGGGTAAGCCCAGTTACTATAACAGGAAACGGCCCTAAAGGCAACGTGGACACATCATATTTTTCCACTGAAAATGGACCCTAGCTTAGCTGGCACATGGGGAAACCTAAAAAACCTATCCATTTTTGTATTATTATTCAAAACATATTTTTTGTAAGCAGTTGGTTAAGAGCACAAATCAATCATAGACAATGCAATATACATTTAGGGGCCACTCCACAACAAAGTATAATTCATGTCCCAGCCCTGTTCCTCTGGAACGTATCCATATCAATTAGGGTGTGTTTTGACCCCTCCACCCAGGCCTTAGCCTAGTCTTTAGAGCCCCTGTGATGTTCCCATGGACCCCAGATCTTTTCACATTTGCAGAGGCAGCCTCAGGAGCGGTATGATGTGTGTTTCACTAGTTGGCACCAATCCCGGTCCTATTTCCATTCTCTAATCTTTGGTGGCCTGCCTGCACCCCTCAGTCTGGCTAACTTGCGCTTTGTCACCCCTGCCGCCATGTTTAGCCAAGTACGCATGCAGCTGGGTTATTTCTCTGCCCCTGACACACCGAGTAGCAACCATCTGTCCCCAAGCGGGACAGGTAGGCTTGCTACTTCCCTCATTGTCTCCATTATTTCTACCCAGAAGATTTGGATCAGCAGACAAGTCCAAAGTGTGTGTTAGAACGTGCCCACATTTAGCACAACTCTGGGGCATTTGGCTGAGTTGCGGGACATTTTGAACACCCTTGAGCTAGAGAGGTAGGACCTATGCAAGCTTACAAAGCTGCACCAGGCAGAACCATGCTCATATAGCGATTTCTATGGGGCTCTGCAATGTCTCGATACACTCCTCATCCTCTAGGGGATCTAGGTCAACCATCCAGGCCTCTCTAAGTGAGACTAGACAGTCCAGAAAATTGTTTATTATTTTCCTATTTGTTAGGAAGACTGCCTTGGTGGGTATCTGGTCTAGTATCAGTCGATCCTTCATAGCGGAGAAGTCTGGGATGAGCTCCCCTTCTGGTAGATGGCATTTCAGGGCATGCTGCAGCTGTCAGTATCAAAAAATCTCAGTCTGCGCCAGCTCGTACTCTGATTGCAGCACAACAAATGTCACTACTGTGCCCGCTTTCCAGACATCATCCAGTTTGTCTATTCCTTGTATGCGCCATTGCATGTGGGCACGTCGTTTTTGAACTTCCCCCAAGCTGTCGCTGTCCCAGAGAGGGGTCTCTGCTGCCAGTTTATTGCCCCATCCCAGGCACTTGTTGGACGCTTTCCACGCCTGCAATTATGCCTGGGTGTGGGGTGGGGCGAATATCTCTTGGCTTAGCCATATAGGAGGGCCGGGTAACCCCTGCTTCCTATGACCAAGCGGTCTACCCTATATGCAGGTTCAGACCGATCCCTAAATACCCAGTCATTCACCATCTCCAGTTGTGAGGCCCAGTAATAAGCTCACAAGTTGAGGATTGCCAGACCACCATCATAGACACCACATTGCAGTTTCCCCAATGAGATTTAGGTGCCCCCATCCCATAGCAGGGATCTCAATATGCTATTAATTCTGTAGAAGCAGGCATTGGGTATTATGAAAGGTGATTCTGAAGGATGTAGAGCATGCGTTGGAGGGTTATCATTTTATAAAGTGCTGCCCATCCCATTAGTGAGTGGGGTAGTGTGCGCCAGTGGTTTGTGTCAGCTTCAAAGTGGCCGATCTAGGGGAGTAGGTTGCGGGCCAAGAAAGTTTCCTCATCCCTAGTTATGTAGATCCCTAGGTATGTGCCATCTGGGCTGGACACCGAAGTGGCAGAGACAGTTTATCAGAGGAAGTTGGAAAGATCAGGGTCTTGTCCCAGTTGACTTGGTAGCTGGCGTAGCTCACAAAAAATGTCAACGATATGCACAAATCTCAGTATTGAGAAGGGGGCTATGTCACATATAACAAGATATCGTTGGCATAGAGAGATATATTCTCCTCCCAATTGTCCTCCACTGTGATTCCCTGGATTAGCAGGTCTCCATGGACTAGAGCCGCTAAGGGCTCTAGGGCTAGGGCAAAAATCATGGGGATTGCGGGCATCCTTGTCTTCTGCCCCTTCGCAACTTGAAGACACGAGGGGTGTAACCCTTTAGCCGCACCCTGGCTTGCTGTGCCTTGTAGAGTAGCCAAACCCAAGAGCAGAAATTGGGGCCAAAGCCCTGCTGAGGCAGCACTGCAGAAATGTATTTACACTCCACACTGTCGAAATCCATACGGGCCTCTGTGAAATGGAGTACCCCATGTAGCCATCAGGTCCAGGCGGTTGATACGTTTTGCTATGAAGCCGGATTAGTTGGGGTGTACCATGGATGCTATGACCCCTGATGGTCTATTTGCTAGGACTTTAGCCAGTACTTTGGGATCACTCGGTTGAGGAGGGATATTGGGTGATATGAGGTGCAGTCTGTTGATGATTTGCCTTTTGTTTTGGGATTATCACAATTGTAGCTTTTATTTGGTCGTCCGGGAGAGGCCCCACTTCCCTGGCTTCTAGAAACATGTTCAGGAGGTGGGCAAGCTATTTTCTGTGCTATCCTCTTGAATACTTTAAGGGGTAGACCATTCGGTCCTGGAGTTTTCCCAGATTGCTGTCCCTAAAGCACCGCCACTATTTCTTTTACCATCAAGTCGCTGTCTAGGGCCTCTCTGTCATCTTTCGTCAGGGTTTTCAGGGTCATAGTTTCTAAGAGTTGTCTACAATCTGAGCTTGATCTGTCTAGGGCCTCTCTGTCATCTTTCGTCAGGGTTTTCAGGGTCATAGTTTCTAAGAGTTCTCTGCAATCTGATCTTGATTTGTCGGATTTGGATGTGTATATATTTGTAGAAGGCTGCAAATGCCTCAGCAATTTTACTGCCTCCTGTGTGTGCCTCCCCTTTTAGTCCAGGATTTCTGTCACCCACCTTCTTTCATTGTCCCTCTTGTTAAGCCAGGCAATATGTTTTGAGGCTTTGTCCCCTACTCATAGAGCCTCCTCTGGACTGCTAAGGCATGAGCCATTGCTGCATGTTCTGTGATATCTCACAGTTCCTGTTGTGCAATGTGTAATAGGTGTATTGAGTTCCTCATCAAGGTGTAGCCCCATCTGTCCAGGGCCTTATAATTGTGTTCCTGCAAATGTATTTCTTGTAGCAGGACTAAATGCGGCTTGTGTCACTTAATGAATTGAAGTATCAACATGTGCTTTATCTTAGACCCCATGCCATTCATGTTTCAGGATATGACTGTAAGCGTATGTTGTGTGTGTGTTTCCATTACCTAAAGTGGCATGTGTTGTACCTGGACCATCTCAGAGTGATTCGTTGTTGGGCTTGAGATTCCCTACCTCCCACCCTCTCGTGCATACCTCGCCCTGAAGCATAGTGTCTCGTACAACTGCTGTGATAAATCCTAACAAGTGAAAATACCCCTGAACTCCCCCTTCCCTACAACCCTGCAATGTGGGACTAAAATTTACCACAACGCCAATTAGCAGAGCACCTGTCGCCCTTAACTATAACATAACTATATTAGGAGGTTGCCTGCCCTAGCATTCCTTCTTCTTGTGCCTGCTCGATCCGCTAACACCCTGCTGAGCCTGGGGGAACGGACCCCCACTCACATCATTACATTCTCTTCCCTCTGGATAGGGCCTAGTGGTTAACTGTCCGAGGCATGCTCATGGTCAGCGTGTGGCATCATACATTCCAATGTGTCTCTCTTCATTCCCTCGCCCCGCATTCCTTTGCTCCCCCCTGTGTGCACCTCACCGCTCGTCTTCCTCTGTGTCATCGATCTCCCTGCAGATCATTCTGGTGACAAGTCCCAAAGTCTCTGATGTCACCCATCCTGGAGTCACGAGGCATTCTGGGAATGTTCCAGGAGCCGCATGTCTTTGTCCTTGCCTGAGGATTCTCCATCCCACTTTCTATGAGGATGTGACCTATTCGGAATTTTGGGGTGTCGTGACTCCTGCATGCGCCACCAATCCAGCCAGTCCCAGTCCTCTGCAGGGGAGTGAAAGTACCAGGATTTCCCTTCTGCAAGAACTTTGATCTTGGCAGAAAATAATATCAAATATTTTAAATCCTTTTCTCTTAGGGCTCTCTTGACTTCCTCGAAGCTCCTTCTCTGTTTCCGGACCTGGTAGGTAAAATCCCGGAAAATCGGAATCATGGAATTTTCAAATTTAAGGTCTACCTGTTCCCAGGCTGCCTGCAGGATGACGTCGCAGTCACTTAAGTTGAACATGCGGACTACGATGGTACGTGGTTGGGCCCCTGATCTTGGCGACCGGATCAGAGTCCTGTGTGCCCTTTCAACGGTAAGGAATTCTGACAGACGTTTGGGTCTCAGGTGATTGGTGATCAAGTCTTCCACAAATAATTCCAGGCTTTGGGCTTCCCCTTCCGGCACACCTATGATGCATATGTTGATCCTTCAGATCTTTCCAACCTTCGCCCAATCTCTCTCTTACCAGGCATAAGTAAGATTGCAGAGAAGGTGGTCAACCAGCCATTGTCGGCTTTCCTTGAATCCAACAATCTCCTTCGCCCCTCGCAAACAGGTTTTCGTCCTGGTCAGGGGACCGAGACCGCTCTTCTGAAAGTGGTCGAGGAAGCCAGATGCATCTTGGATTCAGGAGGATCGGTTTTACTAATCCTCCTGGATCTAAGTGCTGCATTTGACACGGTGGACCATAAGATCCTGATCCAGCGACTACTTGGCCTAGGAGTGAGGGACACAGCACTTTGTTGGCTTTCCTCCTTCCTTAAGGACAGAACCTTTCAGGTCTGTGAAGGAAATATGCGATCGGACTTTTTCCCCCTCCAGTGTGGGGTTCCCCAGGGCTCCTCATTGAGCCCTACACTTTTTAACACATACATGGCCCCCCTGGAGGATGTGGTTACTCCCTTCGGGATAAAAGCCGTCACATATGCTGATGACACCCAAATGGTTGTATCATTCTCCTTAGAAGGTGACAAACTCAAAAACCTCCATGACTGTCTTGAAGGAATCCATAACTGGATGTCCAACTCAAGCCTTAAACTAAATGGCTCTAAAACCGAGCTCATGCTGCTGGGACACCAAATGTCATCTCTCCCCACCACCATGTGGCCATCATGCTTAGGACCCCTCCCACAACCCAAGACTGAACTTAAAAGTCTTGGCTTCTGGCTGGAACAAGACCTTTCTTTGAAAACGCAGGCAAAAAAAACAGCTGGTACCTGTGTGGGCTTACTCCGTTCAACCAGGAAGATTCCTCCATTACTCCCCGCACAATCACAAAAAATGCTCATTCAAGGTCTAATCTTATCAAGACTAGACTACAGCAACGCTCTCTTCTTAGCGGCCCCAGAATCCACTATCAATGTTCTTCAGAGAACACAAAATGCCGCTGCAAGGATTCTGACAGGTACCCCCCGCAGAGCATCAGCCAAACCTGCCCTAAATGGCTGCCGATCCGTGAAAGGGTCAAATTCAAGGCCTTATGTACCACCCATAGAGCTATGCAAAATCAAGGGCCCCCGATGCTTAAGGCCATGCTGTTCCCATATAAACCCAACAGGTCCCTACGTTCCTCCCAAGGTAACCTGGCTACTGTCCACAGAGTCAAAAAAGCCCGCACTGGAGGGCGTCGCTTTTCGGTAACAGCTGCAACCCTATGGAACGCCTTGCCAACCCAGCTACGTGCCGAACCTAACCATATGAAATTCCGGAAGCTACTTAAAACCCACCTTTTCCCGCAATAACCCTTCCCTTTACTCCTCTGTTTCTCCCCTCAGTGGTTAATGCAATCCCAGCGCTGGGACGCCTCCGGGCAGCCATGCGCTATAGAAATCCCATTTTCATTTCATTTCATTTAATTTCGTTGCACCTGGACCTCCCTTCCTGGCCTTCCACTCTTGCTTCCAGAGCCTGTAGTTGCTCAGTTAGTTTGTACACTTGCTCCTCTAGGGACCTCGAGGATGTTTGGAGCTCCCAGATATTCGTTTCCGCCACGTTTACCTTATCCAACATCTTCTGGAAGCCCCCTCTAAGAAGCCCCACTTCGATTGTGACAGAGTCTATGTTTGTATCCAGAGAGGACTGGAGGCTTTGTATCGCCGCCATTATCACCCCTGGGGAGGATTCCCCAGAGGCTGCTGGACCTGTGGGCAGGGTTGGTTCTTCTTGGTGAGGCTTCGGGACCACATACATATCCATCTTGTTGTTTGCAGTTGTAAGTGCCCATAGGGCTTCTCCATGTCCTTCAGTCTCCTAGTACTGTCAGAAGTTTGGCCTGGAACCACCGTCACTAGGCTTTTGCCCTTCCCGCAGCCAATCAGACTGATTGCTTGGTGCAGAATTGAGTTCTTGGTCTATAAGCGTGCCTTCAGGTGACTGGGGGGCCTGAAGTAGAAAACCTAAGCCTCGTCCCCTGGCCATACCAAACAGTCAGCGTGCGGTCTTAAGCAACCAGCTGGGTAAGGCCAAAGCTTTAGGTGGTTGCCTCTGCTCCCTGTAGGTTTCAGCTCCTCAGCTGCGGGCTGCCCAATGCAGGCCCTTGCCCCCTGTTCCCGCTGAGTAGGTTCCAGTCCCCCCTGTAGCTGCTTGCCCTCTTGCAGCATGGGGGGTGGGTATTACCAGTTCTCCTGGGTCACATCTGAGGGCAGAGGGTCCCCTCCGGCCCCTGGCAACGATATGCCCAGGCTGTTCAAAGTACTGACTTCCTCTCCTTCCCTCGCCGCTGCGGACCGATCCCATGAGGAATTGGCTATATGCAGGGCCAGAAGGCACCCCAGCCGCAGTCTCTCTCCTTCCTGCTCATGTTGAATTCAGTACCTGTGGGGCATTCAGGAGGCCCAGGGGCTGTTCCTTCCTGACCACGAAGATTGTCCCCATGTGGGTTCCAGCAGCAAGGCTGTCTACTCAGTAACTGCTTGCACTCCCTCAGTCCAAGGGAGCGGCCATGTGCTGCTCTGCCAGGGCATCTGCGCTGACCCAGGATCGTCCCTTGATACCCAGCCAGGGGGAATATCCATGGTGCTGTGAGCTCCCGCTTTCATCTGGTACTGAATTTCATTCAGGGCCCTCAGGAGGTGTCTACATGGGGAGGCGTGTCTCCCATGTGGACGCTGCCGCAGGCCCCCTCCCTCACTGCCGTGTTCGAACAGGTCCCAGAGCAGTTGCCTCAAGGCCCAGGATTGGCACCGCTTCAGCCATGATAATTACTCTGCTTGCGTGAGTTCCCCCTCACTAGCTGGCACTGGAGATCATGTATGGTGCGGCCGGCGTGCTCACCTTCTGAAAGAAGCCAGTCTTTGAAGGTCCTCAATGATCCCCGAACTTAGTCCAAAAAACACATTTTTCTCCTATTTCTGTGATGGAAAGTTCCCAATAAAAATGGTACTTAACTTGTGTGGGTAGGCCTAGTGCCCACGACAGGAAATGGCACAAAATGTACAGTGGGCATATCACATTTTTCCAGTGAAAATTTACCATTTTTTTGCAATGTTCCTAGCTGTGGATTTTGAACCCTAGCTCAGGCAACCTAGAAAACCGATGCATTTTTATAAACTAGACACCCTGTGGAATCCAGGATGGGGTGACTTGTGTGGCTTTCACTAGGGTCTGCTAACCAGAATCTGTTGCAAACCTCAAACATTGTGAAAACAAACACATTTTCCTCACATTCCTGTGATGGAAAGTTCTGGAATCTTTATGGATCCTCAAACGTCTACCCACCCCGCATTCCTGAAAGTCTCCTAATAAAAATGGTACCTCACTTGTGTGGGTAGGCCTAGCACCCGTGACAGGAAAAGGCACAAAACCCAACATGGACACATCACATTTTTCCAGTGAAAGCTGACACTTTTTTTGCAATGTGCCTAGCTGTGGATTTTGATCCCTAGCTCAGCCAGTACCTATGGAAAGCTAGCAAACAAATGCATTTTTTAAAAGACGACAGCCAGGAGAGTCCAGGATGGGGTGTCATGTATGGCTCTCACAAGTTTCTCTTACCCAGAATCCATGGCAAACCTCAAACTTTGTCAAAAAACAAATTTTCCTCAAATTCCTGTAATGGAAAGTACTGGAATCTTTATGGATCCTCAAACTTCCACCCACCCCGCATTTCAGAAAGTTTCTTATAAATATGGTTCCTCGCTTGTGTGGGGAGGCCTAGTGCCCGTGACAGGAAATGGCACAAAACCCAACGTGGGCACATCGCATTTTTCCAGTGAAAATTTACACTTTTTTTGCAATGTGCCTAGCTTTGGATTGTGAACCCTAGCTCAAACGGCACCTAGGTAAATTTAGCAAACCTATACATTTTTTAAAACTAGATACCCAGGAGAATTCAGGATGGGTTAGCTTGTGTGGCTGTCATCAGTATCTGTTACCCAGAATCCCTTGCAAACATCAAACTTTGGAAAAAACAAATTTTCCTTACATTTCTGTGAGGGAAAATTCTGAAATCTGCATGGATCTTCAATATTCCACACACCACGCATAGCTTAAAGTCTCCAAATAAAAAAAGTTGCTCACTTATGTGGGTAGGTCTAGTGCCCGTGACAGGACATGGCCAAAATGGAACATAGACAAATAATATTTTTCCTGTGAAAACCGTCCCTCATTTTGCAGAGCAACCAGCTGTGGATTTTGAACCCTAGCTCAGCCGGCACATAGGAAAACCTAGCAAACATATACATTTTCAAAAACTAGACACCCAAGGGAATGCAGGATGGGGTGAATTGTGTAGTTTTCTTCAGGATCTGATACCCAGAATCCCTTGCAACCCTCAAACTAATTTAAAAAAACGAATTTTCCTCACATTTCTGTAAAGGAAAGTCTGGAATCTGCGTGGATCCACAAACTTCCACACACCCCGCGTTTCACAAAGTCTCCAGATAAAAATGGTACCTCACTTCTGTGGGTAGGCCTACTGTCTATTACAGGAAACGGCCAAAATGCAACATGGACACATAACATTTTTCCAGTAAAAAATAAACCTTTTTGCAATGTGCCCAGCTGTGGATTTTGAACCATAGCTCAGCGGGCACCTTAGGAAACCTAGAAAACCTATGAATTTTTATAAACTAGACACCCAGTGGAATCTAGAATGAGGTGACTTGTGTGGCTTTCTCTAGGTTCTGTTACCCAGAATCCATTGCAAACCTCAAACATTGTGAAAGCATACACATTTTCCTCACATTCCTGTGATGGAAAGTTCTGGAATCTTTATGGATCCTCAAACTTCTACCCACCCCGCATTCCTGAAAGTTTCCTAATAAAAATGGTACCTCACTTGTGTGGGTAGGCCTAGCGCGCGTGACAGGAAAAGGCACAAAACCCAACATGGACACATCACATTTTTCAAGTGAAAACCAACCCTTTTTTTGCAATGTGCCTAGCTGTGGATTTTGAACCCTAGCTCAGCCAGTACCTAGGGAAACCTAGCAAACCCATGCATTTTCACCCAGGGTAATGCAGGATGGGGTGAATTGTGTAGTTCTCTCCAGGTTCTTATACACAGAATCCCTTGCAAACCTCAAACTTATTTAAAAAAACAAATGTTCTCACATTTCTGTAAAGGAAAGTTCTGGACTCTGTGTGGATCCACACACTTCCACACACCCTGCATTCCACAAAGTCTCCAGATAAAAATGGTACCTCACTTCTGTGGGTAGGCCTAGTGTCCGTTACAGGAAACGGACAAAACGCAACATGGACACATAACATTTTTCCAGTAAAAACCAACCCTTCTTGCAATTTGCCTAGCTGTGGATTTTTGACCCTTGGTCAACCATCACCTATGGAAACCTAGAAAACCTATACATATTTCAAAACTAGACACAAAGGGGAATCCAGGACGGGATGACTTGTGTGGCTTTCACTAAGTTCTGTTGCCCAGAATCCCTTGCAAACCTTAAACTTTGTAAAAAAAAAAAAAGAATTACTCACATTTCTGTGATGGAAAGTTCTGGAATCTGCATAGGTCCTCAATATTCCATGCACCCCTTATTGCCCAAGGGATCCGAATAAAAATGGTTCCTCAGTTGTGTGGGTAGGCCCACTGCCCGTGACAGAAAGCGGCATAAAATGCAACATGGACGCATAACAATTTTCCTGTGAAAACTGTCCCTTTTTAGGCAATGTACCTAGCTGTGGATTTTGAACCCTAGCTCAGCCGTCACCTAGGAAAACCTAGCAATCCTATGTATTTTTGAAAACTAGACAGTCATGGAAATCCAGGATGGGGTTACGTGTGTGGCTTTCACCTGGTTATGTTGCCCAGTATCCCTTGCAAACCTCAAGCTTTGTAAAAAAAAAACATTTTCCTCACATTCCTGTGATGGAAAGTTCTGGAATCTTTATGGATCCTCAAACTTCTACCCACCGCTCAGCTCAAAGTCTCTAGATAAAAATGGTTCCTCATTTGTGTGAGTAGGCCTAGTGCCCATGACAGGAAAAGGCACAAAACACGACTTGGACACATCACATTTTTCCAGTGAAAACTGACCATTTTTTTGCAATTTTCCTAGCTGTGGATTTTTAACCCTAGCTTAAGAGACTTTGGGCAATATGAGGTGGGTGGAAGTTTGCGGGTTCATGCAGATTCCAGAACTTTACAAGACAGAAATGTGAGGAAAATGTGTTTTCTTTGGCAAACTTTGCAAAAGCAGTGCAGAATAGCATGTAATGCAACTACAGCTGATTGTGTTCTGCTTGTTGACATTGTTCCTGATAGGATTCTTACCCAAATGTAATCTCAATTACATTAAGTGGCATTATCCTGGGCAGTTTGCTTAACAAACATAACTAAACTGCCCAAAATTGTGTGAGATTATGCCACACCTTGTTAAAACATGTCAGACGAAGCGGTGCATTAACATCTTTTTCACTCTTCCTTGCATTCAAATACTAAATTACAGCTATCTGCCATAATCCATTTACTCTTGGTATTAGAACACCAGCAGAAGAAGATAAAATCCTACTTCATGCATATGAGATCCTCTTCACGGTTGCAAATCAGAGATCACCATTCCTACACTCATGTCACATCTCTTTTCCTTTTCAACATTTTAACTATAAAGGATCAACTGCTTCAAGTGTGAAGCATCATCTGTATCACCATACTTCTTGAGCAAATACCCCTTCTGGTGGATACAACCATGGTTGAAATATTTAGGGATTCTGTTCAACAGGGGACTGGACCACATAGTGACATCCTACTTGCCCTACTACTTGAAAAATACACCTTTAGACTCATTGGAATTGTTCACACTGAAATAATTTATTTGTGGGAGTGTACCAACCATAAAGATGATGACTGCACCCTGCTTTCATCATATTTTTTGAATGCTCTCTTGCAAAATACAAAGTGATTTATTATAGCAAGTTTATGAAAAAATCAAAGAATACATTTGAGAATGGATTATGGCAGATAGCTGCAAGCAGATAGAGCAGGCATGGCAGAGTCAACATTTTTGACAGGGCTACAGGGTTCATTGGTGTCATTAGAAGCTGCTGCCAGAACACAGAGGAAAGGAGCAGGTTTACCCTTGTGAACTGCAAAACTGACGGTAGTTAGCCTATCGCAGAAAGAGTGCACAAGGTTCCGATAGTTGAAAAATACAGGATTTAGGAATTTTTAACCCAAAGGCCAGAGATTACTCCCAAAGGAGTGCTGCACGGTCACAACCAGTGTTAGCCCAGTAGCGATGATGTATAGGTTTATTAGGACATCATCCACATCAAGAGATATAGGATGATGTGAGCTCATATCTGTATCCCTTATCTGGGGCTCTCTAGGCATACCTTACTTGCCAAAAGCTCAATTGCAAGCGGGAAGAGCAGTGACGACAATGGCCATCCCTGTCTGACGGCTCTGTATAATTTTCAGGGGGGTATTCCTGGACAATTAGACCCGCACAACTGGGTTCGTGTAGAGCACTGTGATTTAGTTTGTTATCTCAACACCGAATGCCATGCACTGCAGCACTACAAATAAATACACCCAGGAGAGTCTGTCAACGGCTTTCTCTATGCCAATGGAGGACAGCAACAGCTCATGATAGCTCAGATGGTATATCATCCAGATCTTGGTATGAACGCTTTATAATTGGGGACGTTCTTCTACCTGGTATGGATCCACTCTGGTCAGGGTGAACCATGGGTGCCAGATGTAGTTGAATGTGGTTTACTAGTATTTTACCCACACTCTTACAGTTCTAACTGAGGAGAGCTAGCAGGTGGTATGATGCTCTGTATAACGGGTCTCACACATGTTTAGAGAACATAATGATGAAGGCCTCTTAGACTGGTGGGGGTAGCGTTCCTGCCTTCCTTTCTGATTTGTACATTGACATCAGCCAATGGATGATGTCAGCTTTAAAGCATTTATATAGAATACTATAGAATACTAACAAGAGGCCATCACCTTCTGGTGTCTGAACTGTGGCCAGCTGTTTAAGCAAGTACTATTTCTTGGTCCTCTATGCTCCACTTCGTTTAAAACCTAGCATCTAGAGACACATCCACCTGAGGGGACCCTCATAAGTACTGCTCTAGTGGATCAGTGTTTGCTCAGCCTGATAATAGTTAGTGGACAATAGGAAGCACAATTAGATATTAATTTTGCTATTTCTGGATTTGGATGAGAAATTAATATGATTACACCACTCTTTTAAAAAATATTTTTTTTAAAAGAGAGAGTTTGACTCTGGGGAATGGAGCCCACTGGTTCTGGGCAACAATGGAAGGCATATATGGGCTGAGCTTGCTAGCCAGAATGCCTATAAACAATTTCAAATCTATGTGTAAGATGAAAATTGGCCATTATGAATTGCACTGTGACTTACCTGTGCTGGGCTTGGGAATGACTGTGACTGAGGCAGTCAGCATCAAAGCCAGTATCGCCGCAGGAGCGGCAAATTAATTAAATACCTGCATTAAAATATGCACTAGAATGAGGCAGAAGAAAGGTTATAGCTGATACAACTTATTTTATGTATATCTCTCTTTCTAGCGATTCTGCTTGCTCTGGAGAGAGATGGGTTGTGTGCGCAGATTGGAGATACAGGGCTCTATATGCCCTAGTAGAGGTGCGTGCAGTGTTCCCTAAAGGTATAGAGGGCACCCCTGGGGCCTGCCGCCGAGTATGCAGCTTGTTCGCTAGAAGCCGGACACATTATCTCCACCGACTAGAAGGAATGGCACAGGTGGAGGGCAGCGCATTCTGTTAGATCCAAATCAATATCAGGCAATTGGGAGTGAAGGGTTAACAGTTGACGCCAAACCATCGGGCACCCGTGCATTGATATATGCATTCAAGCTCTTTGACTTGTTTGGTGAGAACCTCCAGTTTCTCTTCTTAGTCTGTATTGTCAGCAGCTGAAATCACAAAGAGTTGCCTCCTAACTACTGTTTTGAGTGTTTCTGACAATATTATGATGGAAATGACGGGAGTGTCATTGTGTGCAAGGTATTTGCTAATGGCTCCTTGAATCTGTGCCACCACCTCAGGACCTTATAACATAGTTTTTTGCAGTCTCCATTGGTGGGCAGGACGTTCCAGCGGGGGACAGGACATCAAGAGAATCACTGCAGCATGATCTGAGAGTGGCGCTGTGAGCATTTCCAGCTCTGTGGTGAGTGTATGTAAATCTTTTGTGCTCAATAAATATTACGACCTAGCATATCTTTAATGTGTGTTAGAATAAAGGAGTATTCACGTGTTTGTGGATGAAAGGCCCTCCTTAGATACTTGAGCACTAGGTCTATCAGCCACTTGTGTCCTCCCTCTGATAGCGCCCCTGCTTGCCCATGCCTCTGCAACGATGTGTCTAGAGCATTATCAAATATCGGATTAAGGTCCCCCTCAGCAACACCCTACTGCCTGTAGTAGACAATGCCTCTGCTAGTGCTATGTATAGAAATGCCTCGTGCCCATCATTTGGAGCGTAGCTAGAGCTCCCCACTAAACACTTATTATATAGAACAATGGTCCTTAGGAAACAAGTATAGAAACCACAAACAAATGCAATGTAGACCTTGATGGGTACTATAAAGTGTCAATGCCCAACCGGGCAAGGACTTTTAATATGTAGATACAGGTATTTTTCAACAATCAAAGGAAGATACAACGGGATGCAATCCTGCACCCGATTGAAGAGACAAAGAAACAAGCAAACAATAAGCATACAACAGAGGAGAAAACAAGGACACCGGTAAAAAAAAAACTGGAGCATTGAAAGCTTGCAGTTAGCATACAAATAAAAACAAGCTAACGAACATAGTGACCACGTTATTACATATACAATGGAAAACGGTGACACTATTTAGTGTGTCAACGACGTTTCGATCCCAAGCTCAAAAGTTTAAAGGGATCATCATCAGGACTAAAAGAATGATTTGCTTGGAATTTTAAACACAATGCCTCATAGCACTGAGGGGAGGATGCTAAGAGAATAGAGTTCTTGGAAGTGATGACAACCTTGAAGTCTGCAGTGAAGAGGCAGGGAACCACGAGGGGCTAATTACAACTTAACAGTGGAGTTTTTTTTTTTTAACCGAAGCGTGCCCCGTTGGGCATGTGTCTTCCATCCGCGTTTAGTGACGCTGGTGGTGATACGTCTGTAGTGCCTTGCTCGATGGCAGGAACTGGCACCCCCAGCATGAAGTGGTAAGTGATATGTCTGCCCCTAAGTTTAGCCCCTTACTATTCCCCTCTCACCCTGAAGGAGTGTGCCACCAGTATGGCCACCTCTACTGCCTTCGTGGAGGCCAAGGAGAAAAACTGGTGTGGGAAAGCAGTGGAAATATTTTGAGAGCAGGTGAGTCTCCTGAAGGGGACAGATGTCTGCTCCTGAGTTTTCTAAATATGACAATTCCATCCTGCGTTTTACCGGATTATGTAGCCCTCTAACATTAAGGGTGAGAACCCTAATTTGTGTGGCATGAATTGGTACTATCTAGATTGATGTAAGCTATAGGATTAAGCAGCCTCCTGGGTCTAAGGGGCCCGTTAGTTGCAATAGAAGTCTCAATGAGTGTCCTGTGTTCTTGTCCTTGTGTCAGCTGTGCAGATAAGTATAAACCACAGTGATAAAACAAGGAGAACAGAAGAAAAGCATAACTTGAGAACTGGAGCAACAACTTACTTTCAGTACCACTGTGTTGCAAATCTGCGAGTTTGACCATAAAGTTTGGCAATAATCCCCATCCCCTGCCTATCACCCAGCTCATATGCTCTACATAAGTCTGCTAGATGAGCTGTCCTCCTAAGTGTCGTCCTTCTTGGCCAGAACCGTAGGAATTGCCTCAAATGCTGCCTGCTGCCTCTTGCCTATCTCTTCGGGGTCGTGGTGAGTCGTCTCTCCTTGTGCTCCATGTCTCTGCCAGCATGACTGCCGTTTCCTCAGTTAAGGAAGGAAGAGTGAGACCCCGCCCTACCCCCCACAGGCAGGTCCAACCTCAGGACCTGGCGGCCCTCTGATAAAGATCTTAGTTGGAAAAGTTTCCAATCCTAGTGAAATTTCGGCTAAATGGATGTCCCCAAGAGTAGGGTATCCCTTTGTTTCCCAGGTGCATGGTGACAGGCCGGAACACTCTCTTCTCTTGATAGGGTGTCAGGGTCTGGTCTCTGATGGTTATAGTGTGATATGGTGCTTCTCCAGAGCTTACCACAATATTTCCTCCTAGACCTAGAATGTCTGTGGGGAGGTTGTGCTCAAGCGTGGCAGTCCAGCACAACGTGCTTGGTCAACCTTTATTTCAGTTTCTCAGGGCTCCCCTAGGAAGTGGTCCCTGACATAGCTAAAGATGTCCTCCCTTCCGCCTTAGTAGCAATGCCTTGTATGCGACATTGTTCCGACGAGATCTGTTCTCTAGTACCTCCACGTGGGTGCGCAAGTCTATATGTAGCTCGCGGAGCAGATGACCTCCTGCTGGACGGATTCAAGTTCCTCCTCCTGACAATCTCCCTTGTCTTCCAGGGCTGCAATGCGGTCCTCTAATAAGTCTATGTCCTTTCTAACTTTTTTGATGTCCTGGGAGAGGTCTCTTTCGACAGCCTGCAGGTCATCTCTCAAA
This sequence comes from Lissotriton helveticus, assembly GCF_964261635.1. NCBI lineage: Eukaryota > Metazoa > Chordata > Amphibia > Caudata > Salamandridae > Lissotriton > Lissotriton helveticus. The sequence continues at coordinate 285,619,162 of NC_136073.1, forward strand.
GACATGAAGAGATATTCCATGAAGAAGCATGTCACATGCTCCTCCACCATACTCTCATCCTCTTACCGCAGAGGGTTCGATGGAAGGGGGTCACTGGATAAGCCCCCTGGTGGTCAGTTAAGCATTGCTTTGAGAGTGCGGTCTTTCTTGGTTCGGCCGATCACCATTGTTGACATCAATCACTGTAGGTCCTTCCAGTGCCTCACGTTGTGAGCCCAAATTGACCTACCACCACCCTGAGAGCCCTCAAGACAAGTCTTCAAGGGAAAATGGGTTTGGAAGTTCTGGACAGGTCTCAATTCTGTGTATGCCTCACAGGAGGTGCCCGTTGGTCAAGCCCATGGCCACTCTCAGCAAGAAGGGACTCCTCTTGTACTCTCCAGCTCTCAGGGTTCTGCGGTAGCTATCCCATAGCGCAGGCCTCAGGCGCAACTCCCACTGTCTCATTTTGTTCAAAAGTCCCCTAGGTTCTGTAGCCTTTAAGCATGGGGCGAGGCCATGCCCTGGCCGCTAATGGGGGCAAGAAAAGTAGCCCCCCTGCATATGTCTCAGCAAACGGTATAACTTCAGCTGATCACTGTGAGCAGATTCTCTCATCCTCCGCAAATCAGATGTGCGTCCATGTCCCATTTAATGCACCTCTACTGATCAATTTAATCCAGTTCGGCTGTAGCCAGGTGGGCAGGCCCAGTCCATATCTTTCAAGCCATCTAGACCCCCGAAATCCCACCTCACATCGTCTTACTGGGATAGTGGGTTCCTCTGCTCCGCTGCTCTCATCGCCCACTGATAGAGACTGCAAGGCCCTAGGGCATTGTCTTCAAACACCTTGGTGCCAGCATACTCACTTAACCCAGCAGGTCTGGGCTGAAGTTGTTTGCCTCAGGCAGAGCATCTGTGCTCCAGCACATGCACTCCTATCTGATGTCTCCTAGGGCGCCTCTCTGCATCGCCACTCCCGTTGCTGCCTGCCACGACTGGCCGTGCTTCGCTTCAGGTTGGGGCAGGCACACCCCTTTTCCAGCCATCCAGCTCTGCGGTCCTCAGGACCTTATTGCGATGTCAGTGGGAGAGGGGCTACCTCTGTGCACAAGTGAGTGGCAGCCGGCTGCACCCCGGGCCTCAATGCACGTGCCTTTCTAATGTTTCCAAGTGGGGGCCGACTGTAGATGCCACGTTCTCTTGCTGAACAGGCCAGCGCTGCTGTGTTGGGCTGGCGACTGGCAGGAGAGACAAGGAAAAGATCTTAACCAGCCACCATCTTGGCCATGCCCCTCCAGGGCCTGTAATTTAAATGCTACTAGTGGGCCTGCAGCGCTGATTGCACCGCCCACTGAAGTAGCCTTTGAAATCTGTCTCAGGCCTGTCACTGTAGGGCCTGCATGTGTTGTGTACTGCCACATTGACTAGCTACTTGCCAAGCCTTAAACTCACCTTTTACTACATATAGGTAACCCCTAAGGGAGGCACTAGGTAGCCTTATGGGCATAGTGTGGTGTAGGTAAAAGGTAGGGCATGTGCCTTTATTGTGTGGCATGTCCTGACAGTGATTAACATTCTATTTTGTCTCTCACTACTGTGAGACCTACTCTTCTCATAGACTAGCATAGGGAATTCCCTTATGTGTGTTTGAATTGTAATTCCTGATCTTAAAAGAGCATCATTTCTATGTTTGGAATGTTTAGAATGGCAGTAAGAAATCCGGCCTACTGCTGTAGTTGGATTTTTTATGACTATTTTAGAAATGCTGCTTTTGGAAAGTGGGAATTTCTGTGATTATAAATCTAGTGTTTACCAGCCTGACTCCAATTCACATCTAAGGCAGAGTGACAGTTGCCATTTGTGCATAGTTTCCAGCCACCCATCACACAGGAAGGTCTGGATGTGACATGAGAGGCATCTGCATCCATCTGCATGCTGATGGTATTCCTGGGCAGGGAGGGGGAGTCGGGTGCATTTATATTTGTATAGGGTGTGACCTGCCCTCACACATGACTGTGCTGGTCTGCAGCTTTTCTGTGTGGTCGCAAGCAGTCACCTTTTCTAATTCTGCTTGCAGGAGATCCAGGGGAGGTCGTCCTGCTGGATTGAGTAGGATGTGTCGTGACCCAACATCTGAAAGTACCTTGGGGGAAATGTACTGATCGCGGCCATACAGGGCAAGACCTTAATGGAGGCCCCGCTTGTTTATTGAGGAAGACTGCCTTAACTACTGTAGTTCCTGTAATGCACACACAGGAGCTTCTGTGCCCTCTTCTTTTTAAAGCCTAATTACCACATAAATCCTAATTGGAGTGCAGGACCTTAGATGTATATGGTGAGGTTTGATGATACATGTAGTGATGGTAATATTGAAAGATTCATGCATTCCCCCTGCTTTCCATACTCTGCACAGAATTTATGATTCATGCGTTTCCTTTCGTAATCTGCTACACTTCATGCCCTGATGCTCTAATAATGTCATTTTTACCTTGCGCTTTCATGATAATGAATATGAGCTCAGGATTGGCATAGTAAGTCCAGTATTTATGAACAATGCTGTGTTGGTCTATGATTTATGTACAATATAATGTAATGTTTTTTATATAATCCTGTGAGCAGTCTGTTTTGTGGTTTAATTATTGTGTTGCTGTCTGTTTCTGTGTGAGTGTGATGTGCAAGAGCTTTAAACATTGCATCTGGCGATAAGCCTGACTGCTCTGTACCAAGCTACCAGGGGGTGAGCACAGGTTATCTTTGGTGAGTAACTTACTAGCCCTGACTAGAGTGGTGAGCTCTACCTGACTTAGGCATACTCTAGCCAACCGGAAACCCCATTTCTAACACACACCCCTCGTGGTCAGCGCCAGGTGTGACTGCACCAGTAACACTGCTCTAAAGCCAGCCCGGTGTTGGATTGCCATTTCTTGGCTGAAGTTAGAGTTATTATGCAGTGAGTCTTATTCACTATTGATAGACACAAAGAACCTTACTTCACATTTACATTCTAATTTCTTTATCTCAAAATACCTTTTTGCATTTACATCAGAACTGTCATAGTATGACAGTGGTGGCAAGTCGTCTGCAGTCAGATGTTTTTTGTATCCTGTCATCATAAGAGGTGTCAGCCATGAAAATGCGGTGAAGGAGATCAGTCCTGCATCATCTATGGGATTCAGAGAGGCGGGCCTGGTGAGAAAAAGTAAAAAAGAAACATTAGCGTGACTTGTGCCAAAGTCATCACCTCTAGGCTCTCACTGTCACAATCATTTTCTGCTATAAGTGAGGCAGCAACATTCTTTTTCTGAAATGTCCATGAGGCACACTCAAACCACCACATGTCAAGGGGGTTTTGACAAGTGTGCATAGTGTGCAGTTTTCAATGTCTTTCTAGCACGTTTTGTCAAAACATAATGGGCTATTTTAAAGAGAAAGAGATAATAAAAAGAGGTTTATTAATTGAGATAGTTAGTTACTGTTGTCTTTTGAGCCCTATTCGTTACAAGTATGATACATATAAACTGTCATCCCGTTTATTTCTGGCACCCATCCAAAGACTGCATATGCTTACTTTCTTTTACTCTGAAGCCTACCATCTAGTTTCTTGAGGTAGACACTTGTGTTTCATAAACCATACTCTCCCAAAGGGACTTATGTAGCCTCTTTCTCCATTGATTTTATGATTTTGTTTGTCATTTCCCAGATTGCTACTATCTCTCCTTTTTAGGATTGTTTGTATGTGTGTTGTTCTTCATCCAGTGTGCTGCAAGCACAGTCTGTACACAGTCACACCCCTTGAAACCCACTGTTAGACCTGGCAGCCTTAGGGTAGTCTTCCTTCAACTTTTAGCCTTCCTCTCTAATTTTCTGACCTTGTTTGTACTGGTATTAGGACTCTGTACACTTTACCATTGCAAAAAAAGTGCTAAAGTGTGTGTGCTCTCTTCCCTAAACATAACAATATTGGTTCATACCCAATTGGCATATTTAATTTACTTATAAGTCAGTAGTAAAGTGGTAATACAGGTACCCAGGACCTGTAAATTAATTGCTACTTGTGGACCTGCAGCACTGATTGTGCCACCCACGTTAGTAACCCCCATTTAACTATGTCTCAGGCCTGCCACTGCAGAGCCTGTGTGTTCAGTTTATACTGCCATGTCGACCTGGCAAAATAAACCTTTTGCCAGGCCCAAACCTTCCCTTTTTATACATATATGCCACCTCTAAAGTAGGCCCTGAGTAATCCAGAGTGCAAAGTATTTAAAAGATGAAACATGTACTTTAAAGTTTTACAAGTCCTGGTAGTACTGGACCTCGGCCAACACCGCTTAAGTACTCTTCTGGACCTGTGGATACTCTGCCAGGAAGAAAGACTGCTGTGCTGACAAAGGACTGCAACTCTGCTGGACAGCACTCTGCTGGACTCCTGCTTAGCTGTGCTGATCTGCTGCCTGCTGCCCGACTGGCCTGGATTAGAACTACTGCACTTACATCTCTTACCCCCAGAACCCAGAGTGACTCCAAGGGCTACTTGGCTGGGCTTCTGATCTGAAGCCTCAGGAACATAACAGGCACCTGGACTCTGCCATATATGAGTCTACTGTGTGAGGTGTTGCACCCCAGTCCTGGACTATTGGAAGGGTGCCTAAGGTGCCTGCCAGTGGAACTGATGCATCTACTGTGCTGGGCTATTTTATTTATTTATTAAAATCAGATCTATTTTTCAACCTGGTGTGGGATATTTTTGTATAGTCTTTTCACTATTTTACAGTTTGAAGTGTTACTCCAATACTTTACACTCTGCCTCTAAGTTAAGCCTGACTGCTCCATGCCAAACTACCAGAGGGTGAGCACAGGTTTATTTTAGGGTTATCCTGAGTATGATTGTGGTTGCTATTTGACTAGGGCTCATATCCCAGTAAACCAGTAACCCAATTTCTAACACCCATGCATTAATTTCTTCACTAGCTCAGGTATGAGGAGGGTAGTGATTGTAAGGTGGGTTATGCATGCAAGAAATCTATTTGCTTTTTTTCTACACCTCAGCCCCTGCTCAATCCATGAGTTTCTGTGTTCTCTCCAACTCATTGAACTATTTTGAAAATGAAACGCCTGCTGATGATTTCCCATGTTGTTTTTGGTTTTCATTAGTTGCTCTTTCTCTCTTAGAGTATGCATAGGTTACAACAGATCTGAAATCCTATGCTCCTGTGGATAGCTCCTTTATTAAGAAGAAAAGTACAAAATGCTAGGTATCTTTCCAATTGCCCCATGAGAAGCTAGATAGCTTCCTGCTCTGGCTCCTCATTTAACTGTTCTACACATACATAGAATGACATTCTTAACCTCACATACTGAATATTACATGAGGGTGGGCAGAAAGAAATGATGAAGACCACAGAAGAAACAGATCCCACACCAGGTAACTTCATTCTCAGGCTCCTCCTGCAACTTGTCTGGGTAGCTTCCTGATGAGGCTCTTCATTTAACTGATCTCCACATCACCACATACCCAGGAGGACACCCTAACATCCCATACTGAACATTACCGAGGGTGGGCATCAATAGATCTTGAAGGGCATTGAATAAAGAGATCCCAGCACATCAGCTAGCTCAATGCTAGCTGCATTCACCCCTTTACTAGGGCATTCTGCGCAACATATCACTACCGCTTACCATCTCAAAGGGCACTCTGCACAATACACATCACCACTGTTAACGTTTAGGGCTTTCAGAACCATGCACCACTTAATTCAATCCTGTTATAAGGCAGACCTTACATTCTATTGTGCACTCAACATTGTATTATGCAATAAACTAGGGTTAACAGTAGATATTTATCAGTAGCTCTTCTGTGTTTACTGTTTAGGGAGTTGGTACTTGATTCTCTGCATTATACGCCTGAGGCTTGAGCCGGGCGGTCTTTCCTCATCCTGATACTAATATTCTTTTGTTAGCACTTGCCCTGTGTGTCCGCTCCCCCCCAGCACCAGCGCGCCGTTTTTTAATCGCGATGCTTGGTATCTCACCGATTTGAGGGTGTAGATATCATTTTAAAATTTGTAGTGGCCCTATAGTAGTTCACTTACTTTAGTCAGCGCTGCCTCCCCCCAGAGTGTCCGGCCGATTTTAGGGCTGGGCTTCCTGGGACTCCGGTGGAGTGATTACGGCGGCCATCTTGGGTGAGTCACCAGTATAAAATCAAGTCAGGGGCTTAAATCGCGAGAATACTGCATTATACGCGTGAGGCTTGAGCCGGGCGGTCTTTCCTCATCCTGATACTAATATTCTTTTGTTAGCACTTGCCCTGTGTGTCCGCTCCCCCCCAGCACCAGCGCGCCATTTTTTAATCGCGACGCTTGGTATCTCACCGATTTGAGGGTGTAGATATCATTTTAAAATTTGTAGTGGCACTATAGTAGTTCACTTACTTTAGTCAGCGCTGCCTCCCCCCAGAGTGTCCGGACGATTTTAGGGCTGGGCTTCCTGGGACTCGGGTGGAGTGATTACGGCGGCCATCTTGGGTGAGTCACCAGTATAAAATCAAACGGTCATGGCTCCGCGCAGCGGACGCGTTCAGTGGGCGCGCCGTATTCGCGCCGGAGTCAAGCCAGAGTCCAGCCCGTCTGCGCCCGTCCGCGACAGACTGGGACGCGGGGCGAGCCCTCTTAGCCCCTTGATACCATCTGACATCTCCGACCCGACAAGGTACTTTATTCAATATACTAAAAAGGAGCTACTTCTACTACGCCCCAGGGTGTCAAATGGCTGCGCTCACAGCCACCAAGCTGATCGCTTACCTAAAGCTTGTGATTTGTGTGACCACACTTTCCAATCCCTCGAGAAGAATATACAGGCTACATCTAAACCTAATATGCTACTATTAAATTGTAGGTCATTGAAAAAACACAAACTTGAAATGCACAACCTACTAATCACAAATAATCCTGACGTGGCCTTCTTAACCGAGACGTGGTTGGACGAGGAATCATCTCCGGAAGTGCTTGAGGCTATTCCCCCGGGTTATTGTCTTCTTCGGTTAGACAGGCACAAACAAAGAGGAGGAGGGATAGCCCTTATTCATAAGTCTGAGTTAGAATGTACCCTAGTGAAAGCCAATGTACCTCATAGTGAAAGCGGACTATTCACCATTAAATTAGGACCAAGAAATGCTGTCAATGGTCTATTGGCATATTGCCCGCCTGGAGCAGCTGGACGATTTGTTAGTCAGTTTGTTGACTTTATTACACAGCCAGCTCTCCGATACAAAAAGTTAGTCATTTTAGGCGATTTAAACCTCCATTTTGACGATAGGGAATGTAAGGAGGCACAGGAGGTGGCGACAGCTCTGGCTTTATTGGGGCTGAACCTACAATCCACTGCCCCTACACACCTACATGGCCATCTCCTTGATCCCATCTTTGCCAACTGGGACGGTATTATTGCCTTCCCTCCGGTTAGCATAATTTGGTCTGATCACTTTGTCGTCCCGATCTTGGTTGATAACACGCCTATAGAAAACAAATTATTTAAACCCCCTTCCCTGAAACGAAGAAATTGGAAAAAGTTTAACCAAGAAGCCTTCAGACTCGCTCTTCAAAAAAATCTTCCCCCGCATAGCAACTCCATTCAGGAGGCTTGGGAAAATTATGAAAGATGGCTGTCCACTGCTCTGGATGAGATAGCTCCCTGGACATCCAAGCCCCTGGCTAGGCAATCCAAAACCGCTCCTTGGTTTTCGGAAAAATTAAAACTTGCCAGAGCGAGATGCAAAACGTTAGAACGGAGCTGGAGGAAATTCTACAAACCTGAGGACAAACTATTATATAAGTGTGAATTAAATAAATACCATAAACTAGTGAGATCTGACAAAAGTTGCCACCTCAAAAGCAGAATTGACGCAGCAGACAATCCCACTAAAGAACTCTTTTCTATCTATAAGGAACTCACGATCCCAACGAGGTTGGAAGCTCAAGATACTTACTCAAAACAACTATGTGACTCTATTGCTGACTTCTTCGTAAACAAGATAGATAAAATCCATGCCACCTTTACGGAGGTTGAGGCCAGTTCGAGTAAACTTGTAATAGCCAAGACCTGCAACACGGGGACTCCTGGTCTCACATGTTTTATTTACTCCGGAGAAACAAGAGTTACTGAGCATCGCAAATAGTGTGCAATCTGGCTCTCCGAGCGACATGTGTCCGCCGACTCGCTGTAAAGGAGTCATGGAGACCACAATAATTGATTACATCAGTCTTATTGTGTCCCTCTCCTTTCAAGAATGCCAGGTATTAGATGCTTGGAAAACCGCTCAAGTAATCCCCCTTAAGAAGAAGGCCAACATCCATATCTCCCAATTTCAAAACCCTCGCCCTATCTCCCTCCTCCCTTTCTGCGCAAAACTTGTGGAAAAAGTAGTTAATAGACAGCTCATGAGCTATCTAAAAGAACATTCCCTCCTGCACCCCACACAATCTGGGTTCAGAGCGGGGTACTCTACGGAGTCTGCCCTACTTTTTTCCACCGAAAGTTTAAGGCACATAGTGGATGATGGAGAGACAGCAGCGTTGGTACTTTTAGATCTTAGTGCAGCCTTCGACACCGTGCTGCACTCAACGCTGCTGTCTCGGCTATCTGACATGGGAGTAAAGGGGCATGCCTTTGCGTGGATGGAGTCCTTCCTGGTCAACAGGAACTTTCAGATGCACTGCCCCCCCTTTAAGTCTTCTCTCAGGAAGGCGAGTCATGGGGTTCCTCAGGGCTCTAGTTTGAGCCCTACTTTATTTAATATCTATATCGGGGGTCTCCAAACCGGTCCTGGAGGGCCGGATCCATGCCAGATTTTTAAAATAACTACATGTATCTCAATGGGGATATCCCAAAAATCTGGCATGGATCCGGCCCTCCAGGACCGGTTTGGAGACCCCTGATCTATATGGAGCCCCTGGCTCGCATAGTGGAGACTTATGGGGTGGGCATTGTCAGTTACGCTGATGACACCCAATTGATGTTCAAGCTCACACCCGACCACAGAGAGGATGCCACCAATTTCTCCAACTGTCTCTCTTCTGTGGCAGCTTGGATGAATAATAACTGTCTTCGCCTCAATGGCGATAAAACCGAGCTGTTGGTGGTAGGAAAATCTTCTTCCGCATGGTCCCACATGTGGTGGCCTGCGGAATTAGGCAGCCTGCCCTGTCCTGCGGTCTTGGTATGTAACTTGGGCATAACACTTGATTCCAATCTCTCATACATGCCTCATGTTAGCAAAGTCACGGCTAGATGCTTCAGCGTACTGAAGGTTCTCCGGAAGGTATTAGACCTCCTCCCCATGGATTCCAGGAAGACCATTGTCCATGCCCTGGTAACTCCCCATCTGGACTATGGGAACGCCCTGCTACTAGGTTTGAGCAAAAAAGGACTTCACCAACTCCAGTGTGTTCAGAATGCCACTGCACGTCTGGTGCTCAAGCTTCCTCGCAGAGCCTCAGGGAAATCTGCCCTGTCCAAACTCCACTGGCTCCCCATTGAGGAACAAATAAAATTTAAGTCCTTATGCTTTGCCCATCGTATCGCCCAAGGCACGGGGCAAGAATATCTAAAATGCCTTCTTACAACACACCGCCGCACCAGAAATCTGAGATCTTCTGGAGCAATGTTGTTCAAAATCCCAAAAGTCACCAGAGCTAGGATGGGCGGCCGTTCGTTCAGATATCTGGCTGCTAAGTGCTGGAACGAGCTCCCACTTGAGATCCGTATGGAACCCTCTGAAACTAGGTTTCGGGGAAAACTTAAAACTTTCCTATTCCCACACACTTAACCCCTTTCCATCCTCCACCCATGAGTTGGCATACCCGTACTCCTTCCTCTAAGCCTCATTTCAGTATTCAGCGCGGGGACACTCTGTTTTTTGAGTAACCAGGCGCTTTACAAATGGCTTTTAAAAAATAAATAAATAAATATGTACCTCTTTGCCATGTTCTCCCGCAAGAATCCACCTAACAAAATGCATTCCACCATGTGTAAAGACTGGAAAACATAACTCTTCGGCTTGCTTGGGCTACAATCATTGCCTTCATGCCTCATATTCTCCAAATTCTGCCTGACAGAACAAATAAAGTTAATGTTGCAATTAACTTAAAGCAATACCCTCTTTCCCATAGTATGGCTGTCATAACATGAATATAGTAGCCAAGGAGTGAAAATGCACCCACCGAGCTGGGTGTTCGGATCTCCTATAGTTACAGAGAACAATCTCACAACATGAAATCAGTATTCTCCAAGCTTATTATAACAATTACATATTAACACCACTACTGCAGCAGATTTAATAATGAATACAGGTTTAATTAACAACCACACCTTACATCTGTCTTGCATCTGCACGTATTAACTACCAGATACCAAAAAACATTAGTCTATAAAACACTTCATTCTCAGCAGAATCATTCACACGTTTTCTTCTAGATCCAGCTCTCCATTGAACTGGCCCTTACAAAATGAACCTACCCCCAAATACAGTTCCTTTGAGACACGGTAGCTGCTAAATTCAATGGGTGTTCTTCTCTTACTCTCCGTCTGTCCTCATTTCTCACCCTAGGGTCACTTGTTGTTTTATTCAGGTATTCTTTCATTGCAGCCATGGCCTTCTCTGGGAATACAGAAACTCTAGTGCCTGCAGCCACTGATTGTCATTTCTCTGTAAGGCCATACACATCTTATGTTTTATTTTTCTCTTAAGGCTTAGCAGCCTAAGAACTCAATGTTACTTCTTTCTTTCTAGGGAAGGCTGTCTGTCCTATTGCTGTAGCCCACTGTGGGGTATGCAGTTATCGTTCCACGTTTCTCTCTTCTTATAATTTATTTTCTTTCTTCAGCTGTTGCAAAGTATTGCCATTAAAACTCATCCCCAGTATAAAGATGTACAAATAAACTTGTTTCTGGTGTTAGGTAGGTAGCTAGCTCCATCCAGTAAAGCATTAAGGCTGTTAAGTATATTGCTGGATATTCCACCAGGTGCTGCACAGCGTCCTGCTTAGTCTCTACCTCCAGCTGACCTCCACATTCTCAGATACACATAGTGAAATCCTTGACATTCCAATTTAGACAGCAGCAGATCATAAAGGGCCCAGAAGAAACAGATCAGAATATACCTCCTTCCTTTACAGCAACCTCACTCCTGACTCCATAACTACATTTTAATGTGTATATAATGTATAACTATATTTTAATGTGTATATATGTATATATATATATACCTATGGCCTCACCGTTGGGGACTGTGGGAGGAGCCCCAATGCCCCCACAGTCCCGCTGGCTCCCCACATCCTGCGGGAGCCTGCATTACTTTTCCACATGGGGAGCTGCTGACATGCAGCTCCTCATGAGGAAAAGCAATCAGCTTTGGATTTTGGAAGTGAGAGCAGGTTTCTCTGCTCTCGCTTCCAAAATCCAAAGCTAGCTTGCTATGACAGGGCAGGAGCAACATGGGTCCCTGGGGGCCAACTAGCTCACCAGCAACCTCCTGTAAGCGCCCCAGAGAGGTGTAAAAAGGGGCGTGGCCTGTGAACACCTCTCTGCAATGCAGCTCCCTGCCACATACTGGAGGTACCTGGTGGGCTAGTTTGCCCCCAGGGAACCTCAGGATTGAAGGGAGGGGGCGATGCCAGCTTTAAGAAAAACAAATTAAGAAGGGGGGCTTGACCCCCCTTTTGTTAATGTAAACGGGAAGGGGGCCTCGTGGTTCCCCTCCTGAAGCCTCTATTAGCCCCAGGGACCCCATCCCCGGGGCCAACCTGTATTCAATTTTTTTTGGGCGGGAGGAGGCCGCGTGGCCCCCCTCCCGGGCCACTTCTGGCCCCGGGGACCCTATTCCCCGGGGCCTAGCCATCCTTTTGTTATTTATTTTTAGGAGGGGGCCACGTGGCCCCCCTCCTCTTGCCAATTATGGCCCCGGGGACCCGATGACCCGGGGCCCGGCCTCTCCGTATTTTTATTTAAATTAATATTCACAGTGGAGGGGGGCCGTGTGTCCTGTGCACTTCTGGCCCAGGGGACTCCATCCCCCAGGGCCTGGCCTCACCGTTGGGGACCGTGGGAGGAGCCCCAATGCCCCCACAGTCCTGTTGGCTCCCCGCATCCTGGGGTAGCCGGCATTACTTTTCCACATGGGGAGCTGCTGACATGCAGCTCCTCATGAGGAAAAGCAATCAGCTTTGGATTTTGGAAGCAAGAGCAGGTTTCTCTGCTCTCGCTTTCAAAATCCAAAGCTAGTTTGCTATGACAGGGCGGGAGCCACATGGCTTCCGCCCTGTCATAGCAAACAGTAGTGTCCGGGGGGTGGGCACCCCGGGACACTGCAGGAGCCGGCCGTGGGGGTGGCAGTCCCCAGGACCATCGAGGGCTCCAGGAGGGGGGCTGTGTGGCCCCCTTCCCTCCATTTTAAAACCCCGGGGAGGTGGTGTTCCCCAGGGCTGGGGGTCAGCTACGGACCCCCAAAATCTCAATATTAAGTGCCCCGGAAAGTGGTGGTCCCCGGGGCAGTGTGGGGGGCTTGAGCCCCCCACTAATTATGTTTTTTAGCCCTGAGGAGGTGACAGTCCCAGGGCTTCAGGGGGGCAACGAGACCCCCGCCAATTATCATTAATGCTCCGGGGAGGTGGCGGTCCCCAGAGCAGCGTGGGAGGGTTGGGACCCCCACGCATTTCTTTAGGTAGCCCCAGGGAGGTGGAGGTCCCCGGGGCTACGGGGGGCTACGTATGTACCCCCTGCATTTATTTTAATAAGCCCCAGGGAGGTGGTGATCCCTTGGGCTGCCCCCACAACATTATTTATAAGTGTCCCCAGGACCTGACCCACCCGGGAGCTTTTTGAATACGAAGGGCGGGACCCACACTTCGATTTTTTCTTTTCATCCACCCCGCTTGATGAATCACCCCCAAGCTTTCAGGATAGGAGCTGACCTGGATAGACTTTTATTTTGAGAGAATCTTGCAAAGATTTGTTAAACTACGCCAAAGTTATTAGCAAATCAAAACATGCTATTCCTATGGAAACTAGGTGGTAACTAGAACTACTTACTGGCGGCTGCCAGTAGGTAATATATATCATAGAAAAATCTCCTGCAGCAATGTAAACCACAAAGAAAGAGTCGCACTCCAGGATTACTTCAAAAGGCCATGTGTATTATCAAAGGCAACGCGTTTTAACTGATACTATCTTTTTCACAAGCCTAAAGATCACCATTTCCAGCCACCATTTGTAGTGCATTTACATTGACATTAACCATGGGTGAAATTTGCGGATTTGCGGTCTGCAAATTCGTGCGAAATCGTGAAAAAATCTGCGAGTTTGCGCAAAAATCCGCAAACTCGCGGATTTGCATAATGTGACCTTAACCACTTGTGTCTGTAACTTTGCCACTGCGCCGAAAGGCGCCGAGGTCCCTCGAGTGAGCTGTCCATCATAGTCAGGAAAGGGCCGGGAAGACGTTGCATACCCTAGTGTGTGTGGGGCGAGGCCAAACGGGCGGGGCTTCTATGCGAGTTCACATGCCTCTTGTTTATAAAGGGTCAGAGACCGATCAGAGCACCAGATGAGGAGAAAACAGCCTCCTATTCACAGCAAGAACAAGAGGATTGCACTCGAGAAACTCGTGGATGCAAAGACCTTCATCAAGGATTACATCTAATTGTAGATGGTAGATATGGGGAGGAAGCACACCTGCCAAGCCCAGACCGTGCTCACTGGTTGCTTGGGCTGATTATAATGCGTGACTGAATTTGAGCTTCAACTCAGGCACCTGCTTTATATCTGTAAGTGCTTCCTGTTGAGGTTTAATTTTTGTGACAGGAGCATCATGCCAGAATAAATCCTGCCTGCACATTTATTCACGAAGATGCCACAGTGTTGATACCTATACTGGAAAAAAAAGAAAAAATCCGGCCGCGAGCGGATTTGCGGAATTTTAGGCAATTTCGCGAGATTCGCGGATCACGAAATTGCCAAAAATCTGCAAAATCCGCGAGCGGAAAGGATTTTGCGCCCAACCTTAATTAACAAAGAGGACGGACTGACAAAGTTGGTTAGCAGTATAGATACTGAAAACAGACTGAATTAACATCATGCGGTGATTCTTTCAAAGAGCAATGTGACATAGGTTAAAATTAACAGTGGAGTGAGGGGGGGGGAGGAGCCAAGCTCGCGATCGTAATGGTCGCTCTCTAGCTCGGCTCCGTCAGCCTGCCGGCCTGACTCGCATATCCTGCTACATATCCTGCCCCGAAGCGACACACTCGAGCAGAAACAGAAACGTAAAGTATTGCTTCTACTCACCGTCTGACCTGGAGACTCCTGTGTGCCGCGGTTCCGAAGTTCTGCCCCGGTGGGACCGGGGCCTCCGCGGCGATGAGACCGGGGTCTCGCCTATTGGACCCAGCCCGGCGTTGATGTAAACGTCGGCCCCGACCGGGAACGTGAGCCACCGACGAGAGGCCGTTGTGCGAACATCCTGCTGGTTCTGCGGCGGGCTTGCCTTGGTGGCCGTGGGGCTGGTGCGGGGAGTGGTGCTCCGAGGACTGATCGTGTGAAGGGGTCCCCCCGCCGCCGCTCCGTTCATCCACCCTGGAGCCTCGCGCCCGGACTCTGCTCGTCAGGCACGCCAGCGTTAGTACAGGCGGACCCCCGACTTGGGCGGCTCTCCTTTCTGCACCAAGGCTGCCATTGCTGGGACCCCCTTAATACTTGCGGGGGTCCGCATTTGCGGGACTGCTCCGAGAGTCGCGAAGGGTGGTGCCGAGGCTGAAATTACAAAATGGCGGCCGTCGAGCTAGGCCGCGGATATCCTCAAGACGGCGGACTTGGGTTGCTGGACTGCACGGGGGCCTGGACATGTGTGCGTGAGCCTACGATTGGCGATGTTCTTGGTGCATTACGGTCCCTGCTTGCGACCTTGGCCCCCGGTGCCCCTGGGGGATCGGTGCGGTCCGCCGCCATCTTAAATGGACGGTTCTTTGTGGTTCCTTCTTGTCTCCATGCTGCCCCTGCTTCGCCCCCCTCGATCATGACGAGGGTCCATGCCGCTGCCCGTCAACAGGTATGCAAGCGAGTGGTTTCGGAACCTTCTGCGCTTCAATGTTTGGAGTTCGGCGACTTGGATATGGGGCTGGGGCCCGATCCTACCCGAGTATTCGAGAAGCATGGTGGACTGCTGCATGTCTTTGCCTTGATGTGGTCGTGTTTCTGCACTACAGGAAAACCTCCGCTTTCCCGGACGACGAGACTGAACTTCTGTCTTTTATTGCTCTTGTTAACATTGTTGGGACACCTGAACTGCATGCCCGGACCTTTGTTCTCTTACTTTTGGTTTGACCTCCCTGGCCTACGTTTTTATCGGAATTTTTCTCATTCGTATGATTGCCCTGCACCATGTTGCTCACTTCCCGCTGTCATGTGGTGGGTGGTTATTGTGGCTAAGAAAGGCCTGGGGTGAGATACTAAGCCCCCGGTAGACTGCTAGTGTACAGATCCGTGACGCAATTGCCCGTATACATAGTGCTGTGGGTGACCCTTTTGTAAGTTCTTTGATGCTCGAGATCGTGTCGTTTTCGTTTACAAGTGTTACAAATGTATGGTTGGGCGGAGGGCTGTGGCCGACCGTTCTGACTCTGCTCCTTCACTCCTCCCTCCTACGTCTTTCTGTCTTCATGTTCTTTTTGTCTTTTTCTTCTTCTTCTCTCTCTCGTCTCTGCTACATTTCGGGTTCTGATTTAGGGCGACAGGCACGCTGCTGGGGGGGTAGGCCGTAGCCTTCTGCAGGGGTGCTGGGTGGGATGGGTGGGAAGGGTCTTATCTGCGGGTTTTATTTTTCTTAGTTCTATGGCCCTTTTGTGTCTCTTATAAGAGCGCCGCGTCTGTCCCTGCCTCCCTTGGTATGTTCGGGATGGGGTCCTTATCATCACTGCTCCCCTTTTTGTGATTATGCCGCATTTCAATTGCGACTCCCATCCCCTCCTCGTTGCTAATAATCCTGCTCTTTTATGTGTCCTTGCTACGGGGTGCTTGTTCGGCGCGGCGTTCTTCTTTTTCAGTCTTTATTTTTCTTTTTCCCCTCTTCCTTCCCCTCCCCTCTTCCCTTCCCCTTTATCTCTTTCCCAAAGGATAGTATGACGGGTTAGTTCTACTGATGTCGATATTCCGGTTCCTCTGTTCTGTTTCCGATGTGCTTCTGGGTGGTGGATGTGTATATGATGAGTCTACTTGAACACTGATTTGTGTTCACTGCATCTGTTTTCCTACTGATGTATACTGTAGTGCCACTCCTCCACGTTGCTGCCCTTTAGCTTTTTGTAGCCACTGATTGCTTTGGAGAACCCGGATTCATTTATGCTGTAACTGGACCTGTTATTCTCCTTATTGTGATATTATAAAATTAACCTTCTTTGTTCCTGTTTGTGGGCCGTCCAGATCCTCCCCCCCCCCTTCTTGGGCTGTATTGATTGCGTTCCATTAGGATTGATTCTGTATATTTCCCTCCTGGATTTCTTGCTTGCTATATCGTGTCGTGGCCGGCCGGACTGGTTGTAGGCTCATATTTGTATATCCTTTCTTTACAAATAAAGGTTTATAAAAAAAAAACAAAAAAAAAAAAACAGTGGAGCGAGGGCAAATTGTACTGGCTGAAAATTAATACATTTTGCAGATGATACATGCACATGTTGCAAATTTTATACAAATTAGAATGAAAGAAATTAAATTATATTGTCTAACTGACGAGTTCATTATTTTAACTCAATGTTCATAATCCCTGATTAAACACTCCTGTTATTCTTGTTGCATTGTATTCTATGTATAGACAGGCATTTAATCATGTGTTGCTACCACCTAGAGTCCACAAGCCGAGTGGCTAATGAGCATATCTGTTTCCACAGTTACAACATATATATTGGCCATATTGGCGGAGCGAGGGCGTATTGGTCATGCTCTTAGACAAAATAATTTTAGAATTGATATTTAGACACATTGCAAATTCATTCAATAAATAATAATAATAATAATAAATAAATACGAATTGAATTAACCCGTTGGCTGCTTCCGCGATTTTGCGGTAGTGCGGCCGTTTCAAAAAACGGGCGGGGCAGCGTCGGCCATTGGCCGACGGCAGCACCAGCGAGGTAGTGCTGCCGTCGGCCAATGGCCGACGGCAGCATGGAAGGGGTTAAACAGTTTGACTGATAAATTCAAAATTCACTCAATGTCTACAATTCATGGTTGACGCCTCTTGTTCATCATGTCGCATTGCCCTTCTGTATATATACGTTTCTAATCACATATTTACAAGCCAAGTGGCTTATGAGCACAACTGGCAGCACAGTTTCATCACAAATCGGCCCAGTGGCCTTTATAATAACAAATTATTCACCTATAGTCTGTTTACTTTTTCAAACACCATAAAAGGGGCGTAACCGCCTTTGTCAAACTAAAAGGCTCAAAACAAGGTAGTGAACACTGTGCACTCTGCATGAAACTTATAATAGACAAAAAAATATATTTTTTTAACTGTAGGCCGGCCCCAGGGTATGGGGTCACCAGGGCCATAAGTGGGCTGAGAAGGGGGGCCACGCGACCCCCCTCCCATAATAAAAAATTTAAAAAACGAGGCCAGGCCCTGGGGATGGGATCCCCGGGGCAATAGTGGCCCAGGGAAGGGGGGCCACGCAGCCCACCTCCAGTATTATTAATTAAAACAATATAATAATAAACAAGGCCATGCTGCAGGGGATGGGGTCCCTGGGATCAACATCAACCTTGTGAGGGGGGCCGCTTTATTCCTTGAATCCTGAGAGTCCCTCGGGGCCAACTAGCCCACCAGGTACCTCCAATAAGCCCCACACAGTGGAATTGCTGAGAGGTGGTCCGAGGCCATGCCCCCTTTTACACCACTCTGTAAACACGCCTCTTGGCGCATTGCTTGTGGGGCGAAGAGGTCCTCTTGTGTCCTGAGGACCTCAGGACTAAAATGGACTTCATCCTCCGGGCAGCAGGCTGTAGGGCATTAAGCATGTGCTCACAGCACTCTGCCAAAGGTTCCCTGAGAAGTCCCACCGTTTCCTCCCTGCGTATGGCAGTCCACTCTGCTAGGGCCCATGCCTGGAAGCAGGAGGTCCACGCCTGCACGCCAGGCGGGTCATGCACCTTCTATCTCCTTGTGAGGAGGCGCGTCGCCACTACCATTCCCAGGTCTAGGAACCGGGACGACACCTTGTCTTTGGGCGGTCTCTGGAAGTGGTGTAGAAGGTATTCAGGCCAGTTAAAGCAGGTGCGTAGGGAAGCACCTTTCGCGTGAGGGACAGTGCTCTGCGGAAGCATTTGTACGCTACCGCCAGCAGCAGCGGGCGGGTCGTTCAGGCGCCGCCAGTGGGTGAAAGAGTTTAGTGACACGCTCCAGAGTTTATGGTGGCTCGCCAGTGGCCGTATCGTCTCTCCCCCTATCTGCCAGCCAGCAGGCAATCCATTGGAGCTGCATGGCCAAATAGTAGTGCTAAAAGCAGGGAGCGGCCAATCCAGCCTTGCTCGTAGGTAGGAATGGTTTCCCCAGCGCCAGTCGGTTTTGGGACACGCCCCAGATAAAGTCTCGTAGGACTAAGCATGGGCGGATTTTGCGGATCCACGATTCGCGGATTTGCGTATTCACGGATCGTGGATCCGCAAAATCCGCGGATTTTGCGTATTTGCGGATCGGCGGATTTGGGGCGGGGCTTCCATGCGATTGCACATGCCTCTTGTGTGTATAAACGGTCAGAGACCGATCAGAGCAGCAGATGAAGATACAGAAGCTCCTGGCCACAGGAACAGCACGAGGATTGCGCTCGTGAAAGTCAAGGATGCAAAGGCCTCTGTCCAGCATCACAGCTGATTTTCGATGGTATATTTGGGAAGAAGGCACATCTGTCCAGCCTTGACAACGCTCACGATTGTTTTTTGGGCCGATGAATGAGTCACTGCATTTAAGCTTCAACTAGGGCACATACCTAATTGGTATCTGTAAGTGCTTCCGGTTGAGGTTTAATTTTTGTGCCAGGACCATCGTGCCAGAATGAACCCTGCCCTTCATATTTATTCAAGAAGACGCCACCGTTTTGTGCCATACCTCTACTCAACTGGAGTACTTTCTACTGGATAATCAGTAAGTGCTACCTCGTTGGGTAAATGTATAGTGCTTTTACTACACTACAGCTGCCTAAAGTGCCAGAGAGTTGTCTACAGCGACCAGGTGTGTGTTACTATGCAATCGCGCCGAAGGGCGCAGGGGTCCCTTGAGTGAGCTACCATAGTGGGTAAATGGCGGGAAGACGGTGCACACTACGAGTGTGTGGGCGGGGCCAAACGGACGGGGCTTCCATGTGCGAGTGCACATGCCTCTTGTGTGTATAAAAGGTCAGAGACCGATCAGAGCAGCAGATGAAGATACAGAAGCTCCTGGCCACAGGAACAGCACGAGGATTGCGCTCGTGAAAGTCAAGGATGCAAAGGCCTCTGTCCAGCATCACAGCTGATTTTCGATGGTATATTTGGGAAGAAGGCACATCTGCCCAGCCTTGACAATGCTCACGATTGTTTTTTGGGCCGATGAATGAGTCTCTGAATTTAAGCTTCAACTAGGGCACATGCCTAATTGGTATCTGTAAGTGCTTCCGGTTGAGGTTTAATTTTTGTGCCAGGACCATCGTGCCAGAATGAACCCTGCCCTTCATATTTATTCAAGAAGACGCCACCGTTTTGTGCCATACCTCTACTCAACTGGAGTACTTTCTACTGGATAATCAGTAAGTGCTACCTCGTTGGGTAAATGTATAGTGCTTTTACTACACTACAGCTGCCTAAAGTGCCAGAGAGTTGTCTACAGCGACCAGGTGTGTGTTACTATGCAATCGCGCCGAAGGGCGCAGGGGTCCCTTGAGTGAGCTACCATAGTGGGTAAATGGCGGGAAGACGGTGCACACCACGAGTGTGTGGGCGGGGCCAAACGGACGGGGCTTCCATGTGCAGTGCACATGCCTCTTGTGTGTATAAAAGGTCAGAGACCGATCAGAGCAGCAGATGAAGATACAGAAGCTCCTGGCCACAGGAACAGCACGAGGATTGCGCTCGTGAAAGTCAAGGATGCAAAGGCCTCTGTCCAGCATCACAGCTGATTTTCGATGGTATATTTGGGAAGAAGGCACATCTGCCCAGCCTTGACAACGCTCACAATTGTTTTTTGGGCCGATGAATGAGTCACTGAATTTAAGCTTCAACTAGGGCACATGCCTAATTGGTATCTGTAAGTGCTTCCGGTTGAGGTTTAATTTGTGTGCCAGGACCATCGTGCCAGAATGAACCCTGCCCTTCATATTTATTCAAGAAGACGCCACCTTTTTGTGCCTGTTGTAACTATTTTACGATGGCGCCGGCAAGCTGCCAGCGCCATCCTATAATAGTTACTAAATTAGCTTCAACAGGAAGCTCTAATAGATAAAATAAAGCAGGTGCTCGAGCACCTGCTTTATTTTATCTATTAGAGCTTCCTGTTGAAGCTAACTTAGTGACTATTTGAGGATGGCGCTGGCAGCTTGCCGGCGCCATCGTAAAATAGTTACAACAGGCCAGCAAGGTTTGAACTTTTGCCCCCGGAATCCGCCGCTCACGGATTTGCAAATTCGCGGTAAATTTGCGGGACTTCGCGGATCGCGAATTTACATAAAATTCGTAAAATCCGCGAGCGTAACGGATTTTGCGCTCATGCTTACGTAGGACCTTGTTGAGTGTGAAGAAAAAGGGGGCCGGTATAAATAGGGGAAGATTAACAAAATAGTACAGGAGGCGGGAGAGCATGACCATTTTAGCAAGGGCCACTCTGCCCGTCGGTGTCAGCGGGAGCGTGGACCAGAAGCATATCTGAGATCTGAGCGCTGCCACCGCCCGTCCCAAATTTCCATCAAATAAATCAGCCGGCTGACGGTTTATATGAATCCCCAAATACTTAAAGGTGTCAGCCTTCCATTGGACTCTCGTGCCATCAAGGCAGTACCCCGGGTCGTCCACCCCGCTTCTGAATGCATATAGGCAAGACTTGCCGGCATTCACCCGCAGCCCCGAGACAGCTGCGAAGCGACTCAGCAATTGGGCCAGTTGCTCCGGTATGCATCCCACATTCCTCACAAACACCAACAGGTAATCGGCATATAATGATACCTGATGGGTAGCATCACCCAGGGGAATGCCGTCTCCCAGGGTCTGCCTCTTGGCCGCAGCCAGAGGCTCCATGGCCAGTGCAAACAGCAGCGGGGACAGAGGACACCCCTGCCGAGTGCCCCTGCCCACCGCCACTGCCTCCGAGACATAGGGTCCCAAGCGTACGCAGACTACTGGGCTTCGATATAGGAGTTCAACCGTCTGCAAGAAGTCCACATCCAGCTCGAATCTCTCTAGAACCACCGACAGGTGGCCCCACTCCAGACAGTCAAAGGCCTTTTCCAGGTCTAACACCAGGCACCCTGCCTTTGGCCATTCCCTCGTTGCTTCCACCGCTACCCTGAAGTATCTCCTGAGATTCAGAGACGTGGACCTCGCTGGCACAAACCCATTTTGATCTGAATGGATTAAGTGGGGAACCACTGGCGCCAGACGTTCTGCTAGTATTTTTGCGAAGAGTTTAGAGTCATCGTTAATCATTGCCAACGGCCGATAGGAACCCAAGGCTGTGGGCTCTCTATCCGGTTTGGGGAGGGATACCAGGAATACTTCTCGCATTGATGGGGGAAACGAGCCTGCATCAATTGCTGTGTTATACAGCTGAAGGAGTAGGGGCGCCAACATTTCCCTATTTGCCTTGTAATATTCGGCTGGCATGCCATCTGGGCCTGGGGTTTTCCAGCTCGCTAAGGCTTGAATCGTGTCTCCCACTTCCTCCAGCGCGAGGGGGGCAGTGAGTGCATCTCTGTGCTGCGCAGAGGCCGCGGGCAAAGTAACAGCATCCAGGAACTCATCCAGCACGTGTCTGGGGCCAGTGCTGCGGGCCGTGTATAACTGCTTGTAGTGGTCAGTCAGGGCTCGATGTATTTTGCGCTGCGTGTAAACTATCTCCCCTCCCCCTGTGCAAATGGATCCTATCGGGACACCGCGGCCCGCTTTTTGCTCTAACCAGGCCAGCAGCCAACCCACTCTGTTCGCCTTGGCGTGTGTTCTCGCCGTATGTGCCGCGTAGTTGTGGCATCTTAGCTGTTCCATGAGAGCCGCATGTTTACCACGGAGGTCACTCAGTGTGCGTGAATGCCCACAAGCCCCCTCACCCTCCCTCTCGTACTGCAAGAGCTCGGACCCCAGTCGCGTCAAGGAAGCAGACAATGTTTTACGGATGTTCCACGTGGTTCCCATGCAGTGCCCAAGTATGGCTGCTTTGTGTGCATCCCATTCCACCATGGGGTCGCTCGCCATCCCTGCATTGTCCTCAAAGTAGGCTAGGAGGCCTGTGCCCAGTGAAGAGCGGAACTCAGCGTCTTCGAGCGCGGCAGGCTGCAGCCTCCACGTGGGCACAAGCGGCTGATCCGCCTCCAAGCTAATTTGGAACCATAGAGGATTATGATCTGAGTGTGTCCTACCCAGATATTCTGACTTGGCCAGGAGTGGGAGCAGTGATTGGGAGCCAATTATTCATTCTAACCAGACATGTAAGTCGTGGACTGGCGAAATAGTAGGAGTATATTCTATCTACAGGGTGCTGCACGCGCCATGAATCATGAACCCCCCAGTGTGAGAGCCAGTCCCCGAACGCCTGCGCATTCAACATTACCGCTGTGGCCCGGAGGGGAGGAAAGGATCTGTCTAGGGTTGCATCTAGTACCAGGTTAAAGTCCACGCCAAGCAACCTGGGGAGACCAGCATACGGATGAAGGATCTGGTTTAAGCTCGCTAGGAAGGAGAGCTGGTCCGTGTTAGGCGCATATAGGGATCCCAGCAGGACTTCCTGACCATTCAGTCGCCCCTGCACTAAGGAGTACCTCCCCTCTGGGTCTACCTGAGCCTCTGCACAAATGAAGGGGACACCCGCCCTCACCCATATCAGTGCGCCGCGTGCATGTGCAGAAAAGATCATACCATAAATTTGCCCCCTCCAGCGCCTGCGGAGCCTGCTCAGTTCCACTTGGGTCATGTGCGTCTCCTGGAGGAGAGCAATCCCCACTGCATGCCGCTGCCGATAGGAGAAGACAGAGTAGCGACGTGATGGGGTGTGCATACCGCGGATGTTCCACGTCATTATGTTAGTGTGGGTCATGTGTCGGGACATAGCACTCCCACCTAGGGCCAGGGGAGCGCCTCAGGGGGGACCTATGGGTGCCATTAAGGAGGGGGGAGTCTGTGCGTCGCACCTGAAACATGTGAACAGTTACAAACAGTGTAACAAAATGGGCGAGTTCCCAATGGGGCATACGTTCAAACCGAAAACTAATCTACCGCTTGGTTGGTATGTGAACCCAGCACAATGGCTATGTGGGTGAGCGCACAGCCAACAATCAAACCATGCTGCACCCCTATCTTGGACCCCCAGGCGTCCAAGAGGTGCTCAAGGAATGCTAAGGTGGGAAGCGCACGGAGCCGGTGCGAGCCCCCAATAGAGGAGCCCCATGTGCAGTGATCGATCAGCGCCGCTGAATCGCGAGCCCCGGAACCCGCCTTCATACACTAAGCTGTACAGCCTCACAGGGCAGCGCGCACACAGTTGGCTAAAAGCACATAGCAGCATTGCGCAAAACAACAGCAGTAGAAGGATATAGGCAAGAGTACAGTGAGAGACAGGAGCTCCTGCCTGTCCACCAAAGTCCATTGTACAGTCACACAATCTGGTCAGACGTCTGGGGTGTCACAACGGGCAAGACCATGTCTTCTGAAAGTGGATGGGGAAGACAAACCGCTCATGTCCAGGTCACTGTGTGGTCGAGTGTCTGAGCGGGCAGCAGTGCTCACCACTCCCAGCATTGCAACCGCTTCAAGTGCCTCCTGTCGTTCTAGCCGCATCTTCTCCGGCTGGGAGCAACCTGGCCTAGGCCCGCACCTCGATGAGCCCCCTCCTTCTTTGCCTCCTTGACCACTGCACCTGCCATCCGCCTTCCTCTGGGCCCACAGCTCTCGTTCCTGACCATTGTCCCGTCTCTTCCAGCCAGTCCCAGATGTCCGATGGAGTATCGAAGAAGTGGGAACCTTCCTTAGAGACCACACGGAGACAAGAGGGGAACAGCAGGGAATAAGGTAGTTCCAGTTCTCTCAGCCATGTATGTGCTTCTCCTCCTCTGCACCGCTGCCTTATAGTCTGGGAAAAACATCACTCGACTGTTCCCCACTTTGAGATCACCCAACTTCCTGGTTTCACGAAGCACCACCTCACGGTCACGGTAGTTGAGAAGCTTGAAAAGGAACGGGCGAGGCCGTGCTCCAAGTCGCGGAGCCTGCGTTGGCACTCTGTGTGCTCTCTCTACCACAAAGTGTGGGGAGAGCGTCCCCTGAGGCAAGAGCTCCCACAACAAATTCTCGGTGTACAACTCCAGGTCTTTCCGTCTTCCCCCTCCGGTAATCCAACCACCCAGATGTTGCTGCGCCGAGAGCGTCCTTCCACGTCTTCAATGCGGTCCTCCAGCATGTGAACCCTGTCAGTCAAATCTTGCAGTGCGGAAGCATGAGTTTGCACCACAGGTTGCAGTTCTTGGACCGACTGCCGTTGTGCGGCGACAGATTCTGACAGCTTACGGTGGTCCGCATGCAGTAGGGTGAAGTCAGAGGTGACCTTATCTATCCGGGCTTCTAGGGACACTTTAGTTTGCTCCAAAGTGGTTCCAAGGCGCTCCACCACCGCCAGTACAGAGTCCGTTTTGGCTGCCAGGACTGCCGCCGGCTCCATGCTGTCTCCCCTATGCTCCTGCGCGGAGCCCAGATCGCCTGCCGGTTGCTGCTTAGTTTGGGATTTATCTGTGAGCCTGCCCATCACCAGCTGCTGCGCCGTAGGCATGCACGCGTGGTGCCGCGCCGCCAGGGAGCAGAGAAAGAACCACGGTGCCCAAATCTGTTGCCGCGCCGGCAGCGGGGGAGGGAGCTGTGCAAAGAAACGGGCTATCTCTGCCAGGCGCTGTGTCGTCTGTCCCTGAGGTGGTGCGCCTTCCGCCCTGACTCCGGAGGTTCTTGTGAGCGTGTACCCTTAGCAATAAGTGACTCTTGCCCTTAACTTGTACCCAGGCTCTAGGGGCCTCAATAGCATGGAAATGTGGGCCTAGCTCACCTAGCACAGCCCCGATTACCTGATGCATGTGCAGGACGTTGAGGCCACCTCGAGAGCAGAGTCTGCTGACCGCGGTGACCTGGGTCATATATGAGAAGCCGCTCCACCAGTCCAGTGGCACCAGTTGTGACAAAATGTGTTGCCCACGTGTGCTAGGTGCCGGCTCCGTCAGGACCGTGGCACCAAATATCTGATGCCGACCCTGGGGGTGCCTTCAGTGATCGTCCCACTTCCGCCACGTCGATCGGCAGAGCAGCACCCCTGCTTTCACCAGGGGCCTCCTTGCCAGTGCCCCCTCCTCAGCAAGGTGCACCAGCATCACCCAAATATCCTCAAGCAGGAGGGCACGTGACGACACAATGTAGGGCTTCAAGTCCTCCAGCCCAGGCCCAGATGCCCGGCTCCTTCCCCTTGCGTGGCGTTGATCACTCACCGATTGCGAGCCCCTCCAGGAGCAGCAGCAGC
The DNA here is from genome assembly GCF_964261635.1 of Lissotriton helveticus. Taxonomy (NCBI): domain Eukaryota; kingdom Metazoa; phylum Chordata; class Amphibia; order Caudata; family Salamandridae; genus Lissotriton; species Lissotriton helveticus. Next base: position 285,644,915 of record NC_136073.1, read on the forward strand.
TAAGATGGCGCATACACCAAGACCAAGATGAAGCCCAGGCCTCGGTATGCCAGGCCGCAGTTACACGGCACGTTCCAGGGGTTGGTGACCAGTGGGGCTCCAAACGTGGCCACGCTGTCTGCCACAAATGCTTTCAGCGGCGGGCTGTCGCCATTGCCTCCACAACCCACACACCGCCTTGCTCCTCCACTGTGGCGGCCAGGGTATCGCCAAGTCACGACCAGCCCAGAGACGCACCCCTCTGACCGCCGCCGTCATCCAAGCGGCTTCTCCTCACAGTCTCCCCCGAGGCAGCCTCAAACCCAGCTCCCCCGACGTGTATCAGGCCAGGCACCGGGCCCCAGGCTCAGCTCGCTCCACAGTCTGACAGTTCAGGAGCAGTGAGGCAGTCCCAAATTGCAGCGTGCAGCACCTGGATTCTCAGCCCGCCATCCGGGGCCTCTGGGCTCTGCAATTGCTGTCGTACCCTCTCCACCATGCGGCATCTCCTCCAGGGGGCTCCTCCTGTCCGTCCAAGCCCCGCTCCTCACCATGTGGGCCACTCGACAGTGTCTGGTGATCTCTCGCGCCGGCCGCTCCGTGGCTGATGCATCCGCAAGGCCCCACTAACTCAGGGCTCTAGGGGAGGCCCAAGTCTCCGCAGGCCGCAGGGGCCGCCGCGTCTTCTGCTTGCGCAGCCTCACCCTCTGGTTGCCTGCTCCTTCAGTCGTCGCAGCCCACCACCTCTCCTTACACTCCTCCCAGCACCACCAGGCTCTCGATGGGACTCACAGGGCACCAGGGTCTCGAACACAGCGGCGCCCAGCTCTTTTAATGGCCGCCAGGCCCCAGGGCGGTTTTCGCACCTCTCCGGCGCGAGTTGCGTTTCCTTCGCCAGCCTTCAGGCACCGCCGCCCTGAGCCGAGATACGCCAGGCTCCACGGGCTCCCCGCTGTGCCCCCTTACCATCTCCGGCAATACAGGCACGCAGAAACACCTCTGTAGGGTAAGTGGAGGATAAATAGGGGAACAAAGGACGGAGCTCTACTCAGGCACGACCACCATGTTGGCTGGCTCATACTGGAGGTATCATGTTGGCTAGTTGGCCCCTACGGACTCCCAGCAGCGAAGGAGATTTTAATCCCCATCCACGAGCGTGCCAGGAAGTGCGCTTGCAGAGTGTTTGGGAAAGGGGTGTGGCTGGCTATGAGAACTTATTAATCCTGCTGTGTGGGACTTACTGGGGGCAATAGAAGGGGTAGTTGACTCCCAAGGTTGACCTTCGGGGCCAACTACCCTTCCTGTTACCTCAAGTAAGTCCCACACAGTGGGATTGCAAAGAGGTCTTCGCAGGTCATGTGCACCTTTCCCCACCACTCTGCAAACACGCCTCCTAGCACAGTACTGGTTGGGCGATGAAGTCCACTTTACTCCTGAGGGACTTTGGCAGCCAAGTAGCCCTTCTGATACCTCCTGTAAGTCCTAGAAAGTCAAATTCCTGAGCTCTGGTCGGAGGCCCAGGCCCCTTTCTGCACCACTCTGCAAACACAACTACTACCATATAGTTAGAAATGAGCATTTAAAAAACCTTTGAAATTCATTGAAAAAAACAGGGGTTTCTGGGCCGTTATAGTTAGTAATGAGCATTTAAAAGACCTTAGAAATTCACTGAAAAAAAACATAGGTTTCAGGGGTGTTAAAGTTAGTAATTAGCATTTTTTAAACTTAGAAATTCACAAAAAAAACATAGGTTTTAGAGACGTTATAGTTAGAAATTAGCATTTGAAAAACCTTGGACATCAGTGATGTCAGGTTTTACTCAGGTTTTTAATGTCTTTATTTCGATAATAAAATCATAAAAGACACATTTAAAAAAACAAAAACGAAATATTTCGACCATAATACAGTAAATTGAAAGTTAAAACATTAGACATGTTATTACACTTAAGTCACAGCTAAAACAAATTATTAAACCTTCAGAATATACAAAGACATAATTACATCTGAACCTAAAAAATAAACTAAGCTAACACATTTCAAAGTACCGGATTAGTGAGCTCTAGCCTAAAGCAGTTTAGTGAGAGTTCCTTCTTGCCCTTATTGCCCACGCCCAGCCCAAAAATTTAGCCAAGCATACCACAACGGTTTCCGAGGTATTAGTTTTCAAGACCCATATTGCTTCTGAAGACCTTTTACAGGATAGGCGCTGAAACAGGGGTTTTAGCCATGTAGTGCGAGGTTCTAAATACTGCGGGCAAACAAACAATAGATGACCCTCTGTTTCCTTTTGACCAGGGCACCAGCAACAAGAACTTGAGGATGTTTTCCCCCAAGATGAAGTAAATGAATTCAACGGTAGGGCTCCTACTCGAAACTGATGATATAGTTTCTTATCCAGTGATCGAGTGATGATATCCCAGTAGGTCTCCCGGGAAGAGTCCTGCTTGAAGCATAGGAATCTTCCTGTTAGACTACCAGCACTGGAAGCAATTACCAAGGATTGACGCCTTGAGGCCCAAAATAATTCTTTGAATTCTTTTTTGGAGGGGAAAGTGGTGGTACTTGGGGATACCCACAGATCATTTAGCCCCATATCCTGTAAACTCTTTTTCACTGATTGAAGCCATGGGATTCTTTCTGAACCCCCCATCGCCCTCACATCTGCTAGCTCTTTTGCAAATAGTGTAAGATCCGGCGAGGTCCACAAACGCCTCCAAAGGGCCACTACTCTGAATTTTGCCATATCGTTAATGGGGAGGCTTCCCATATCATGGCAGAGAGGTATCGAGGGAGAGGATTGTGGTAACCCTACTAGGTTCCGGAGGAATTTACACTGGATTTTATAGAGGCTTGACAAATCCATGCATCCCCATAAATCAGCCCCATAAAGTATAGCAGCATTTATTTTAGAATCATAAATTTTCATGGCAGGGATGACCCGTTTAGTTATTGATCTCTTCTGCTCACGCAAAAGACATCCCGTCAGTTGGGCAAATTTTAGCTGTTGGGCCGCAATTTGCTCTTTCCATAACAAACGGCGATCCAAGATGACCCCCAGGTAAGTCATGGTTTCAACCTGTTCTAGGTTAACCCCACTCATTTTTACGTTGCTACGTAGAAGGTTATTCCTGGTTAAAACCATGAACTTGGTTTTACTCACGTTTATTTGGAGGTCATTATTTGCACAAAACTCCTCAAAACGGTTCAAGGCCCGCTGTAGGTCTGACCGTGTCTTAGATAGGAGTAAGGTGTCATCCGCGAAGATGAGCATGGGGAATTTGGTCCCTGCCAGAGATGGGGCATCAGTGTGGGTATCAGAGAAAAATTTTACTACCTGATCTATAAAGAGCAGGAAAAGAGTGGGCGCGAGGACACAGCCCTGGCGAACTCCACGGCTTACCGGGAATGAATCTGTATGTTGTCCTTGTCCTCCCCCCCTTACCCTTGCATAATTCTCTTCGTGCATTCTAATGATTAACTCTAGTAGTTCGACCGGTAACCCTAAGTCCCTCAGTACCTGCCACAATTTACCTCTAGGTACCAGATCGAAGGCTGATTTTAGGTCAATGAATGCGGCAAAAATGGTGCCACCGCCGAGCATAACCACCTTCCAGAAGATCATACAAAATCGAAACACCTGGTCGATGGTGCTCGTCCCAGATCTAAAACCTGCCTGCATTGGAGACAGTATATTTTCTGAGTCCATCCACCCCTGCACTCTGGCCAGGATCATGCGGGCAAAAACTTTTTGGAGACAGTCAATTAAACTAATCGGGCGATAATTGCCCGGATTAGACCTGTCTCCTTTTTTATATATAGGGATGATCTCAGCCCCCTTCCATGTTTTAGGGATGCATGCACCCTTTGCCAATGCGTTGGCTATGTTAGTTATGTATGGCACCCAGAGGTCTGCGTTTGATTTAAAAAAATCCGCTGGTATTTGATCCAACCCTGGGGCTTTCCCCCGCTGAGTCAAGCCAAGGGCAAGCTCTGTCTCAGTGATAGTAAAGGTCAGAGTTTCTCCACAAGTAGGTGTTACATGCAGCGTGCTTAGTGTGGGGAGGAGATCAGTGCCCACCATGCGAAATTGGGACGAATAGTGTGTTATCCAGACTTCTGGGGACACATGATTAGTTGGGGTACGGGAATCAACATCCTTCCCCCATTTAACTATATCCCAAAATCTTGCTTGGTTGTTGGACTTAGTGGCATCCAACAGGTCGGCCCAATAACCATTCTCCCACGTCCTTTTAGCCTCCCACTGAACTCTTTTATACTTTTTCCTGGCCTCCTTTACATCGCACATATTCCTAGATTTAACTTTATCTACTAGGTTACTGTGTGCCACCCTGCATTCCTTATTGTACCACTTTGCTCGAGAGGCAAGTGGTCGGCCAGCTCCATTCTGACAGGGTTTCGAGAGAAGTAACTTGAGCTCATCAAAACATAGTTCATGTATATCCAAAATTTTGTTTGGTTCTAAGGTACCCTTCTCAGTGTCATCTGTGAGCATTTTGTTTAGGGCAAGCATAACCACTTTCTCAATATTAGTCTGGATGGATTCATCCCTCGAAATGTTAGACCATTTCAGCCTCCTACGGTCATTTGATAGAGTTACAACCCCTTGCGCCGTGGGAACTGGGTCTTCCGTTCTTATCAGACCATCCATCCTTAATTTCAATGACAGCGGGTTATGATCGCTTTCTGGGCGAGGGACAACTTCCATATCGACCATGATTGGCCAAAATTCCATTTTGAGAAGAAAATAGTCTATACGACTTTTCCTTAGTCCATTGTCAAAAGTAAAATTGGCACCAAGGTCAGCGGGTGAACGTCCATTTACTGCCCTTAGCCCCCAAGTAAGACATAGTGCAGTCCAATTTAGAGCAGCCTCCGTTGCTTTCACGGGTTTATTAGACAGTAGGTCCGGTATATTCCATGTTACATCCTCCGCGGACCCCCAACTGTCCCCTGCAACGTAGAGCGGCTCTATGGTACAGTTCAAATCACCAGCTAAAAGGATTAAGGATCCTTTATTCCATCCCGCTAGTTGTCTATCCAGGACATCCACAATTGGGGGACACCGACCACCAGGGAGGCCACGGGAATAGATGTTACAAATTAGCATAACTTGACCGCCTTCCTTGCTCAACCGGATGGTCAGTAGGTCGGGGTTATCCTCATAGAGTTCTGTGATTTTAAATCCCCATGCCTGTTTGACCCATATTAGCAATCCCCCTGATGCTCGCCCTTTACTGCTTTTTATTGCTGGTTTAAAGAAGTTTAAGAAACCATTTATGTGTACAGGTTCGATTGCCCATGTCTCTTGTAATAGCACAACATCATATTTAGTGATAAAATCCAGCCAATCCTCTGAAACCATGCGGGCTTTTACTCCCGCAACATTCCAGGACACAATATTAAATGTTGTTGTAGATTCAACAATGATATTACATGGGATGGGTGGGAAGGAGGCATTTGTTGGGGTAGACCTAATGGACAGGATTCTATCCCCTGTTGCATCTACATTGCTATTTTGCAAACATTCGCCCTGTGCCATAACCACTATTTCTGCTATTTTATCTGGTACAATCTGATCACCTATTTCGGATATCAGTGGAATTTGGTGTGGAGTTTGTACTTCCCTCTCATCAACAGCAAAGGAGCCACTCGTCAGACCGGGAGAACACCGTCAATCTACCATCTCCAGGTCAGACAACGGTCCAAAGTGGTTGAAGAGTAGTGGGTACTGGGGTGGGAGCGGTGTTCTGGGTCCTTTATACCTCCCTTCTCTCACTCTCCACTGACTTGTACCAGTAGGGCGATTACTATTTGTGTGAGGGTAAAAATAAGAGAGATCTAGGGATTGGACATCGCCCTGGCGGGCAAACCTGGCTTTCCTTCGTATGAGCTCCACAACCCATGGGTCTTTGAACGAGATCAAAATACAGTCCCCTTCCAAGTCTTTGGTACCATAGCCCACTCAATCTACTCTTCTCACAAATAAAATTTCTGTGGGTGATGATGGTGGTAGGGGACGGTTTTTATTTAACCTGCTCCTTCAGTCGTCGCAGCCCACCACCTCTCCTTACACTCCTCCCAGCACCACCAGGCTCTCGATGGGACTCACAGGGCACCAGGGTCTCGAACACAGCGGCGCCCAGCTCTTTTAATGGCCGCCAGGCCCCAGGGCGGTTTTCGCACCTCTCCGACGCGAGTTGCGTTTCCTTCGCCAGCCTTCAGGCACCGCCGCCCTGAGCCGAGATACGCCAGGCTCCACGGGCTCCCCGCTGTGCCCCCTTACCATCTCCGGCAATACAGGCACGCAGAAACACCTCTGTAGGGTAAGTGGAGGATAAATAGGGGAACAAAGGACGGAGCTCTACTCAGGCACGACCACCATGTTGGCTGGCTCATACTGGAGGTATCATGTTGGCTAGTTGGCCCCTACGGACTCCCAGCAGCGAAGGAGATTTTAATCCCCATCCACGAGCGTGCCAGGAAGTGCGCTTGCAGAGTGTTTGGGAAAGGGGTGTGGCTGGCTATGAGAACTTATTAATCCTGCTGTGTGGGACTTACTGGGGGCAATAGAAGGGGTAGTTGACTCCCAAGGTTGACCTTCGGGGCCAACTACCCTTCCTGTTACCTCAAGTAAGTCCCACACAGTGGGATTGCAAAGAGGTCTTCGCAGGTCATGTGCACCTTTCCCCACCACTCTGCAAACACGCCTCCTAGCACAGTACTGGTTGGGCGATGAAGTCCACTTTACTCCTGAGGGACTTTGGCAGCCAAGTAGCCCTTCTGATACCTCCTGTAAGTCCTAGAAAGTCAAATTCCTGAGCTCTGGTCGGAGGCCCAGGCCCCTTTCTGCACCACTCTGCAAACACAACTACTACCATATAGTTAGAAATGAGCATTTAAAAAACCTTTGAAATTCATTGAAAAAAACAGGGGTTTCTGGGCCGTTATAGTTAGTAATTAGCATTTAAAAGACCTTAGAAATTCACTGAAAAAAAACATAGGTTTCAGGGGTGTTAAAGTTAGTAATTAGCATTTTTTAAACTTAGAAATTCACAAAAAAAACATAGGTTTTAGAGACGTTATAGTTAGAAATTAGCATTTAAAAAACCTTGGACATCAGTGATGTCATTTGAGATGTCATCAGTTATGTCACTGACGACTGTGTCATGAGTGATGTAATATGTGACATCATCAGCAGTGCATTGCAGGGGCGCAAGTTATAGTTATATCAACTAACTATAACGGCCGAATGTCTCTGGTTTTGTATGAGTGAAATGTCCAACTAACTATAACATTCCTCAAACGTTTTTTTTGTGTGAATTTACACATATATATATATATATATATATATATCTATACTACTATTATAAAGGAAGAACTTTGAGGCTTTGAGGCGGGTAAACTCGGGAACCACAGCGCCAATCCACACACCCGATACATTGTTGTAATCCTCAGGGTGTGCAGATGGACATAGGCTATATAAATTAAAAATAAATAAGTTATTTAAAAAATATAAGTTAAAAAAAGTAGTCCCTTCAAAGTAGCGCCGGCCGCGACGTGCGTGCTTACATTAGGAGCGGCGTACACGAGCGCGAGGAGTGGCGGAGATCAGCGCGTGTAGGAGCGGCGGAGATCAGTGCGGGGAGAAACAGTGACGAGGAGTGGCGGAGATCAGCGCGGGGAGGAGCAGTGACGAGCGGAGGAGCAGCGGACATGAGAGGGGGACAGGCGGTGAGGATCGGCGGGCAGGCAGTGAGGAGCGGCGGCGGGGAGGAGCGGTGAGCGGTGGATGAGGTAGGGTGCCAAGTAAGCAGTGAGCAAAGCAAACGTGAGGGAGGAGCGGCGGCGGAGAGGAGCGGTGAGCGAGCCACAGGTACCAAACGGAAAAAGAAACGTGTGCAGGTTACAAAATCGTACAAAGTGGAGCGGTCAGCTGAAAGCTAAAATGACAATCGGGAGAAGGTAGCAAACGGGGCATTACAGGAGGAAAAAGTGACGTGGGCAGGTACCAAACGGGGCATTACAGGAGGAAAAAGAAACGTGTGCAGGTTACAAAAGCATACAAAGTGGAGTGGTCAGCTTAAAGCTAAAATGACAATCGGGAGAAGGTACCAAACGGGGCATTACAGGAGGAAAAAGTGACGTGGGCAGGTTACAAAAGCGTACAAAGTAAACATAGAGGCATAATACTGCACAACGTCAGGGCGGGCGGGGGCCCTGAGCCATGATTGCTCCCGGACAACGTCGGGACGGGCTGCTAGTATATATATATACAACTACAAGGTTACCCTGAAAGGAGAGCCATCACAGGTACGTACTTTTCCAGCATTTATTCATGGCTGCAAACAGGCTGAAAAGGAGTTGAACATCCAGCAATCCAACGGCAGATGCATTTCGGTATAAGATTTCCCTTCCTCAATGGCGTATTCATTACAAATGAGACAGTCTCTCTTACTGCTTTTTAAACACAATCATTTGATGGCCTCAGTGGGTGGGGCCACAGTGACCTCTCGGTACTCGTAGTTCATCGCTTGCATGAGTGTGTCTCTAAAAAATGACTTGTTTCCAATAAAACCACAGTTGTTTGGTTTTCTTTTCCCTATTCAACCGATTGCTTCTTTTTGCCGATGAATATGGAATACCTCCCGATGTCGGCGGCTTGTTTCTCTCAGCCACCGCGGGTCCGCTGTTATGCGGTGGGGCACCTCCGCGGCTGGGCATTGCCGCTATATATCCAAATGCAAGGTTACCCTGAAAGGAGAGCCATCACAGGTACATATTTTTCCAGCATTTATTCATGGCTGCAAACAGGCTGAAAAGGAGTTGAACATCCAGCAATCCAATGCCAGACGCATTTCGGGAAAAGATTTCTGCTTCTGCTCTTCTGCCTCTGGCAGGAAATGGAAACAGGCAGCCTCCCTGCCCTCCCCTAAGCCAACCACGACGTTGCAATAGCAGCGTTGAGATTGGTGGGGACCCTGCCCAGCAAGGGGCTTATGGGGAGCCCATGTTCTCCATGCAGGCTGCATGCAGCCTGCATGGAGAAAGGGCAGAGTGTGCATGATTGGTTTGGACAGCCACTGAGGATGACCAAACAGTCATTGCGCCCTCAGGAGTGGACACACCACTCCTCCCCCGCTCGCAGAGCAGCCCTGCCCACCCACCGGCCAGCAACTAAACATAAAATAGTAATAACAGGAAGTTATTATCATTTTATGTTTCAGCTTCTCACACTTCGAGAAAACAGTGGGGCAACACTCCTCCGCCCTAGTGCAGGAGACGCCCCTGGGAATGGGGTCAAGACTGATTTGCATATGACTGGGACTGGTTGTGAAGTGAGCTAAAGAACGATGATGGATTCAACCCAGATTTGTGACTGGGGATGAGTGTGTGAAAAATGTCAGTGCCTCGTTCATCATCTCCTTGTGTTTGCAAGCTATATAATTACCTTTAAAAAAAAAAAAATGTATATATATATATATATATATATATATATATATATATATATATATATATATGTTTCAAAATATAGAGCCAGACTCTATATTTCTATTCGTGTGTCAGATTTAAATGTGAAGATGGGTATTTTACTAAATTACATTTTGCTAGACTCAAACGTTGGTTTGACCCTGGTAAAATGATTTACCTATGCATCAATTTTTGTGAATGTGAGACAACTATCAGACATAAAGGTGGGTGGCTAATGAGCATAACAGAAGTAAGTAAGTGAGCACCCATATTCATAAATCCGTCTCCGACCCCTTCTGTATACATTACATATACAAAAGGGTCCGAATGGGTGGAAGATACTTTAGCTACACAGCAGCCAAGTTGTGGAATGCACTTCCCCTGGAACTTAGGCAACTGAAGGCCCTGTCTCGGTTCAGGAAGGAACTGAAAACTAGACTCTTCCCTAGATAAATGCTCTTGGACAATTTTGCTCTGTCCATGCTGGTTGGTAATCTTTTAGCGCCAGGATACCCATTGGGTGACAGCTGCGCTATACAAGTGTGCATTACATTACATTACTTTACATTACATTTTCTTACTTGCAGAAATTAATTCTCAACCGTTTTTAGAGAGAACGCTTCGAAACCTGTGACTATGGCAGATCTCCAGGACATTTGTATGTGAATAGCAAATCATCTTCTGAGTCAGGTCAGAAATCAATGGTTGCCGATGTCCGGCTTGCACCAAGCATGAATAAATGAATACGTTTGCACTAGGTGAGATATGTTTCCTGTACCGTGTGAACCCATTCAAAATCGTTTTAAAATAAACAAAGATGGCCGTTGGCATTCTAATATAATTAGATATGCACAAACAGGATTAACAAACTAATTAATACTAGTCACACATCAGGCCTGTCACTAGGCTACTTATTCAGTAGCAAGCATTCTCAGATGTTCCACTTTCAGCCGTGACGCATTTCGTGGTATTCTTTCAGTGAAGATTGCACGAAAAAAAAGTGATAATCTGTTTCTGGTTATCAGCTCATATCATAAATTCCGAACGTGGGACTGCAGTTTCATTACAATGAGCTCCTTCGTGCCGTATTTGAGAGAGTTTTTCATTTCTGAAGCGTGCCTCTACAACACAGTTCAGGACACAAAACGTTCCTCCCAGGGGCAGTGCCCTCGGGATCTCACATTGTGTTTGTAGATCTTGGAACATGACAAAAGGCACGGGCTCTGCCCCCCTTTCTAAAGTGGGTGAAGTTTAGGACATGCACTCATGGAGGGCCCTTACCTTATTACCAAGCATTTCAAATTATCCATAAACCATTTCATTTTCAAGAACTTTATGTGCTTCATTTTTAAATTCAATGCACATTATTATTATTTCTTTTTAATTGTGATAGATTCGTGATCCCTTACAATCATGGGCAACCCGTTTCGTTTTCGTTTCTTTGCTCATTTATCCCCCACATTCCATTATTGTCATCTCTACTTTTATGACTGTCTTTATAAATCACGATTAAAAACTTTCCCGGTGTCTGATAGCCCACTGCTCTGGAGCCTGCCCCTCTGATCACCCATTTGTGTCTCATTCAAACAATGCTTCCCCACTCCATGATAGCTTTCTGATCCTCTCTGACCTCGTCTTATTTTTTAACTCTCATGCGTTCTCTGTCTAGTCTTCCTAGTCCAGCCCGCCAGCATTTCTTTTCCATGCATGCTCTTTCCTTTTAAATCAGTCCAGCGAGCCCAAAATGCACCCAAATGACCAATCTTCTTCCTGCTATCATAGCCACAGTTTAAATGTTCCTTAACCTTATGTTTGATCCTGTCAAATCCGCATTGATAATCTTACCTTGCTCCGGTTCCTGCCACTCTTGCATTGGATAGTCCCACGCACCCCCTCCTCTCTGAACAAACAGGAATTCGGTATTTATTCCAGTGAATAAAGAAATGGCGGGTACTGTTAAGTTGTGCGTATGTTTTGTCTCAGGCTCTGTTCCAGCTCCATCTTATGAACATAAGGATGTTTACAAGGCATTCGGTAAGCGGGGCAAAACCCCTCGAAAGGGGTGTTTAGCTGCAGTAGGTTTGGTAGTCTTGAATTCAATAGGGGGCTGTGTTGGCGCTGTGCGTATTACTCCCGTGGCAGCAATGTTTACATATTAAGCGACTTTAAGTTTACTACTACCACAGCTGCTAATTAAAAAAATAAGTAGTATTTTAAAATGAGTTTTCTGCAATGCTAGTGCTCTGACTGACCTTCTCCAGTGAGAGACGTGGCACTTTTTGCATTAGGCCGAGCCATTATTTTATCTTTATTTGGGAAGCTTAATTGACTACTGAAGATGCTAGACTCATCAAATAAGGTTGGCTTTGCACTGGCCTAGCAAAGGCTGGTACCTACCCTAAATCAAGCAAGGGAAATGGACCCCTCCCTATACAACCCACTTGAGTGCAAAAGTCACCCGTAACTAAGGCGCGGTGGACCGATCATTTCCAGGGCTCCTTCTGCCACTGCATCCACTGCGCTATAGATAACTTCATCACCCTCTTAGCTTGACCTCCGAGATCATCTGCGGCGTCCCACAGGGATCCTCCCTCAGCCGGACGCTGTTCAATATCTACATGGCACCGCTCGCCCAGGTCGCACAACGACACAACCTCAAAATCATCTCTTACGCCGACGACACCCAGCTGATCATATCCTTCACCAAAGACCCCCTCACCGCCAAAGACAACCTCCACAGAGGAATGAAGGGCGTCGCCGAATGGATGAAGGACAGCAGGTTGAAGCTGAATTCAGACAAGACGGAGGTCCTCCTCCTCGGCTCCACCCCCTCAGCCTGGGATGACTTCTGGTGGCCCACTTCGCTAGTAACACCGCCAGATCCCACTGAACACGCACGCAACCTGGGGATCATCCTCGACTCCACCCTCTCCATGACTCAGCAAGTCAACGCCGTCTCCGCGTCTTGCTTCATCACCCTCCGAATTCTCTGCAGAATCGTCAAATGGATCCCCTTCGACACGAGTAAGACCGTCACCCACGCCCTTGTCACCAGTAGACTGGACTACGGGAACGCCCTCTACGCAGGAACAACAACCAAGCTCCTGGGACGGCCCCAACGCATCCAGGACGCCGCGGCCCGACTGATCCTCGACGCCCCACGACGCTGCCACATCACACCCCACCTGAGAGACCTGCACTGGCTCCCCATCGACAAGAGGATCACCTTCAAGCTCCTCATCCACGCACACAAGGCCCTCCGCAACACCGGACCTACATACCTCAACGACCGACTCAGCTTCTACATCCCCACCCACAGCCTCCGCTCGACCAGCCACGCCCTCGCCACAATTCCTCGCATCTGGAAATCCACCGCCGGTGGCAGATCCTTCTCCTACCTCGCCGCCAAGACCTGGAACTCTCTCACCACCAACCCCAGACAGACCCAGGACCTACCGACCTTCAGAAGACTTCTCAAGACCTGGCTCTTCGATCATTAGCTGCCTCACGGGTATATAGCGCACTTTACAAATGTTTTATTGTATTGTTAGCTGTTGCTCAAATGATATCTGCCTTTGAAGAGGGTTTCGCTATTGATGGAGCAAGGATTCGCACGTAAAGCGCATTGCTTGTATTTATGAACCTCAAATAACATTAATTAACTAATCAACATGTTTGTCTTATTAATTTGCCCTTTTCAACACTTTTGGGGTGTCCGAGTGAAGCTTGCCTATGTGTTTACTAATCCTAATACGTTTGCAACCTAAAATGGCTGCTGCTACGCGGGAACTTGTACTGCGCATGCGTCGGTCATACCCATGTAACGTGACGTACTCGCAGTTCTGGAGGGAAACTGTTTGCACTTGCGCATTAGAGCTAAAATGGCTGCTTTGTGTTCTCACATGTGAGAAGCTTGCAGTGCTGCTTTTGCTATGCTGTTCGTGCTGCATTAACCCTAATGCTATAGTTTATTATACAGTAATGGGTATAGTGTAGAGATTCATGGTATACAGAATATTCATTTAGTCTGTTTTCTAAAACTGTTTCTTTTCTATTCCATGGTACATTACGAAATATGGCCTGTTATCCCTTGCTGCACTCCATCTTGTGTGAAACTGAGTCTGCGCGAGGTCTGTGAGTCTCTACAGCAGTCACCTTTGAATCCTTGCCAGATGGTTATTCCAGCGAAGATGTGCATGGGAAGACGAACTCTCACCTAGCCAAAAAGACTGAACTGTGCTGAAGTTTCAACATTGTATACAATGTTAAAGTCACCATTGTTATGTGTAAAGCATATGTCATGAGAACCCGAAATTCGATGGACGTGTATAAAAATTCTAAAAAGGGGCTTGGGAAAGCTCAAATCCTAGGTGGTGTGGTGACCTGTCCTTTCTTTTGTCCGATCGAAATTGGGGATCCTTACACTTGCAACATTGGGGGATGGTACAATGACCTGGAAAACAGTATAACTAGTCTAGGTTTAGCTAGAGAAATTGTCTGACTTGGCCGAATAGCTGACCTGTCACGGACCCAACGCACTCAATAGCTGATCGAGAACATAGGTGCTGCGGAGCACTTTGTCAGATAAAATTCACAGACCCAATCGGGCTTTTAGGGACCTTAAGTGCTGGCGGAGCACTTTGCTGGGGAATTCGATAACCCAATCGGGGTTCTGACTGATAGCTGCAGAGAGGGTGTAGTGCAAGCGTTGCAACTGAACTGCGGGAGCTGGTCTCAACTTCGGTGGTCCGGTTCTGATCCAAATCTGGTTTTCCTGTCCTGGTTTCCATACTGCACCTGCTGGCCTACTGGCAACCGCTTTCCTTGGGGTTTCCTCTGTCCTTAACTGACCCGTGGCCAGGGTTGGTCTCCACACCGTTCTAGGTAAATATAAATCTGGGGGGGAAAACCCACTTGCGTCCTTTTTCTTTACTCTTTCCTGAAATCTTGCTAAAGTTATAATTGCATATGTTCCTTTCTTTACCATTCCCTTGTGACAAAGTACTAAAGTCGTAAAGAGCCTTTATTAGCATGTTCCATTTTTCCCCTACCTTATAGTTGGATATTAAAGTACTGTCTCTGAATAAATAGATGACATTTTCTTTACCTTCTGAATTATTAGCGTGTTCCAATTTCTTACCCGTCCTATAGCTACATAGTAAACCCAGTTTCGTCATTATAGTTTCATGTTCCCTCTTCTTTCCCATCCCTCACGAAAACGATAATCCATGACGATCTAGCATGTCCCTTATTTTCCCCGTCCCTCAGAACTATTATTTCAAGTCTGATTCCTACACGTTCATTTTTCAGTATGTTCTTTGTTTTACTTTCCCTTTAGTCCTCTAAATGGTTGGCATCATATATCTCTTACATGGGTATATGCTTTTCATGATTCTGGTAATTGACAGTTTGCTTGCTGTAAACCTTATGCTTCCAAATCTTGAAGAAGAATAGATAAAGGTTTCCAAAACTTCCTGAGTTTGTGGTTATTCCATGAGTGCAAATGTTATAAATGTTATTGGGTTATTGACTGCTTATCTTTTCAGCTAGCTCCCTGATCCATTGTGGTCATAGGTACCAGTGACAAGGATTGGTAAGTCAAGGGTATAGGAAACAGTTAGGAATTAATTAATTGCTGGTAGTAGAGTGTAGATTACCCGATTAAATACATTTGGAAAATTAAATTTATGGGCCCAAGTGTGCATATGGTAAAATTATAGTCGGGTGACCTGCGCGCTCTATCAGTAATTTTCTGGTAGCAGAGCTATGGTTAGGGACTAGTTAAGATAGGTAGGTAGGTAAACTGCTGCTAACTGTGAAAAATGGAATTGCTGCTAAATGAGAGTGTTGATTGATCAAATGTAAAATTGTTTTAAAAATGTTCTGAAATGTTTTGACATTTTTCTTATATGCTGCTATATTGATTTATGTATTAACAAAACCCGTCTCTGATTGTTATATGTTTGTCTGGAATCCCCGGGGGCAGAATAGTGAGTGGTAAGTGGAAGCCACGTCGCAGTGAGGTCAGTGGCTCGAGGAAAAGTTAGTGCATGGTTGGGCCGAACTGGAAGCACTAATTAGGGTTTTCTGTATGAATATATGAATAAATGATAGCAAAGAGTTCGCTGGCAAAACTTCTATTGTGATATAACCTAGTAAGGGTCACACGGAAGGGGCAGCAGGTTCGTCTGAGCTTGATTGATAGCAAAGTGGTTCGCTGGTGAAACTTTGGACTTAGTATATATCCCCCAGTGGATGAGTCTCAAGGATTACCAGGTTCTCTAATGCTTGTGTGAAGGGTAGGCAGAAGGGATCTATCCACAGTATATGAAAAGTAAACAGAAGGGATTTACTTGCAGTGAAACAAATCTTTTCTTTCTAGACACTCGATTACAGTGGCAAATGTTTTGCGTTGTAAATTAAACAAAGCACCTGCACTTTAAAAGGTAGAAATTGAGTTTTCCGATACCTTGTGGTAAATAAATAAATAATTACCGGTACTATTTTTCTATGCATTAACTGAAAAGGATAGCTCAATAAATAAGAGGCAAAATCCGTGGTATCTGAGTCATACGGGCTTTAATTTGTAGTGTAGCTCCTATTTTCCCAATAGGCTCTGCGCATTCGAATAGTACCTACAGCAGTAAAGGCCTAGGCCAGACGTTAACTAGGTCTACTACTGTCGATACTAGACTTAATTTTTGGGTTTGCCAGCTAAGCTCAGAGTTCGCTAGAAACTTTCTCGAATGTTCAAGGAAGGATTAACTCCCCTGATTAGACAAGAAGGGATTTAGTTTCTGACAACCATAGAACATGACAACTTTGCTCTCCCCTAATCAAGAGTCAATCTCAAGAGTCGTGTGAGCACAAGGCAATTATTTTACTCAGTCAGTACGTGCATTCTTAGTCTCATCAGAATGTAGAGAAAAGGAAGAGACGGGCGTGTTCAATAAAAGGTGTTATTTATTGATCAGTCTCTTTTCTCGTACAAGAGAAATGGATCGATATTATTGCAATACTTATAGTTAAGTAAAGTGCATACATTAGAAGCAATAGTATAAAATAATACTGTAAAAACATTGATATGGTTTCTGAGCCATATGATGTTTAAAATGATTAAAATATATTTACATACACATATACATTTGACTAAACGTACTCAACTGGTGTTTCTAAATACGCCTACCCCGTGTACCTGACCTAAGTCTAATGCGTGGGCGGGAATAGAAAGTTACAGTTTAAGTTAAGTTTGTTTTTGCCAAGTGAATAACTAAAGAATTCTCTGTGAGGGGTTATTCAGTTCTGTACCTGGAAGTTAGGATGAATGAGGAATGGTATCTCTTTCTCTGCTCTCGATATTCCAGGCTGCCTGCGAGGGCTGCCCAGAAGCGCCGGTGCTGGGTCTCTCGGCTTGAGATAGCAGCGCGTCTCTCAGCGCGTCAGGAAGGCGGGGCTGCTGCCAGTGGGGTCTGCTTCTGCTCTCGGCTTCGGCAAGTATGGCTGCTCCGTCTTGTCACCACGCGTGTGTTTGCATAGGGCAAGGTCGGCAATATTTATACCTTAAAGGTGCCGAGATTGACGTAAGGATGGACATAGGTACGTCAATAAAGATGTCATACGACTTGCTCGTTAGCACATTCTTTTGCAAAAGTTCTCTGTGAAATCAAAACAATGGCCGCACGGATTTTCCAGGTTGTCATAGGTTTGATTTGTTATAAGAACGTCGTATGCCTTATCAGGGGCTGGAGGAATGTCGCTTGTCTAATTAGATCTCAAGCGTTATGACCTAATCAGATAACACGTTCCTGTGCCGTAGTGTGACTGCGTCAGATAACGGTATCTGCATCATGGGGGTTTTCTTGCCTCATGGGCTGACTGTTAGTTAACTAGCTAGGTAGTTTAACCAGATTAGGGTCAGGAATAGGGGGATCGATTCAGAACCTATAGAAATACACGACACCCACTCCACGCTAACTATGGTCATATCTACTAATCTATGCATAGTATAACATAGTACAACATACTATAGAGTATAGTGTATACCTTACCACCCCAAAATACATAAATGCATTTCGAAATTTTCAAATATACTGAAAAATTGCAGTCATATATATTGTATGCACTTAAGCTATGAATCAAATGCAAAAGTAAACACGCATTGTAATGCATTATTGCTTTTTGGTATATGAGAAATACACATGAAATGGCTCTTAATATAGCTATACAGAAAGGAAGGTCGAGACCATTTCATCACATAATAAAATATTTGTGAACATACCAGCGGGCAGCTAAAGTCTATAAAGTATCTAAAAATAGAAATCTTAGTTCTCTAGGAATAGTCTCTTACTTTAAGCAGAAGATCAGTGTCCCGGGGAAAAAATATATAGAAAAATCTTTTAAGGGCTTGCTGAAAAAAGTTGCTGTCCGTGAACTGGATTGTAATTGTTCATGTGACTTTATTTTTTTTTAAGTTGAAGGCCGAATTCAGGGAACGCCGTGTGCGAGTTTACTCAAAAGTCTCTATTTCTGTTCCGGAGAGAACATCATATCATTCAGGCTTTCGAAAAAACTGTCAACAGCTTCATGGGAAAGTTCCACTAAGTCGGAAATAGGGGTAACCATGCATTCATGCGCATGATTGTCTCCATTGACATTCTGATTTGCATTGCTGACAGAAGGTCGTACCTGTTCGATGCTGTTTTCATCTTGAACTTCACTACTCTTCAATCGTAGTGGTGAAGATTCCAGGAATGCCGTCATCAGAATTGGCAGCCTTTGAGGGCAGCACAGTGCGTGAACCTTGGTAGGAACCAACAGTGTATCTGCATCCACTGGCGCATCTGATTGTAGCGTCAGACAGGTGTCTAACACCTTAGTACAGGTAAAACACACCTTTGCCACATTGGTCGAAATGATAGAAACCAAGTCATGTTTAGGTCTCTAAGCCGGGAGAGTCCCAGGATTTTTGATATCCGGTCCCGGTATCCAATGGCTAGGATCGTATCTTCCATTGTCGCGAGAGTTTGATCTGTGACATGGGTTGCCATAACGAAAAATAAGGACTAGGAATAGGATTCCTGCAATTAGTCCCAGGATCAGGGGAAGTCCGCCAAAAATCGAATGGACGAAATCTGGAAAAATACCCAGTATGGCTTTGAATGGTGTTAATGCCATCGAAAATACTGTCTTAAATACCTTTGAGACCCCAGTGGTATCAGAAATATTTAAGATTTCGCTCAGGATTTCCGCGAAATGTACGGGGGAATTAGTCGATAATAATGTATGTATCTCTGCAGTCGTCCTTGCGACTTGTAGATCATATGTTTCTTTTGATGACGTGAGCCTTGTAGGCGTCTGTAGAAGCACTGTTTTCATTCTGCTTAAAGTATCTATTCAAATAGAAGTAATTTTCAAACCGGGCCATGCCCTTGCCTCCCTGTCTGGTAAGGAGCTGGGGAACAAAGAACGTCCACAGCACTTGACCTTCGCCGTCGTGGTGACGAGATAAGGAGTCCCGGGCATAAGACTACAACATCTGCGGTCTACAATAAGAATGTAACTCCCATTATAGAGTCTTTGAAAGAATGGTTCTATTTCAGTTGCAGGTGCGCCTTGCTGGTGACATGAAAGGTTGTATGAATTCCCTTCACAGGCTCCGTGCAAACTAATTCCGTTACACAGAAGCGTGCCGCTTAGTGACATAGCACAATTGTTGCCACTAAGAAACACTTTCTGTCCTTTATTACTGACACATGCATGTGAATAGGGCAGGTTCCAAGTTGTTTTCAGGTACCCCTTTCCCAATTTCTCGTACATGCCAGCCTGTATATATTTTTGGCAGTATTGAAACCTGAAGGTTGAGATTGGAATATTTATGATTCCGTGGATTATCCATTCACTGACAGGTCGTTCTGACATTGTCATCGGTAATCTTTCTAGTTTTTCAATGCTCAAGATTGTATAATCAGCACCCTTCTGCGCCATACCGATTTGTCTATCAGTAAGGTTAAAGATTTGGAATAGTGACGTTGTGTTGATTAAACGCCAAGGCACATAGCCTGAACGCAGATTTTGTAACGTCCAGCCAAGCTGTACAATAGAGCGCAATTGTGACTGACCATGTTGTAATAACAGTAAGTCTTGCGATAATATATCGATTGCTGAAGACACAATGCTGTCCAATGAAAATATTCTGGAGGACAGAGTCATTAACCCATTGTCCACTACAGAAAGTGATTTTTCCAAATTAATACGATCAATTTCACGTATTCTCTCTGCTGTTTCAATTTGAGTAACCTTCCAGGCCTCATTGTATGCTGCATATACAGAGGCTGCTATGAAACGCTTTTGACGCTGTTTGCGTGGTCCCAGTATGAAATCACGCAAGTCAGCACCATCAGTAAGTAAAGTTAGGTGTTGCTTAATTTCAGGCAGTGTGGAAGTTTGTAGCCATTGAAGGCATAATTTGCCCACACTGTAGGTTGTTATTATCCCTGGGTGATGTCTTTGGGGATATCTAGGGTCTGGCCTGGTCATTTTGAAACCCTGTGTTTTATTCAGGAATCTATCTTGACAGTGATTTGTATCTGTGGGCCAGATCAACCATTGTTTCCAATCAGGATGTGTTCTGTTTTGGTTAAGTATATGGCTTATGTCTATTTCTTCATCTGTATCAGAGTTATTGCTAAACATTGTTGGCTTTGGAATAGACAGGTTATTTAAATCTTTGATTTTGGCTAAGCCAAGACAGGTGGTTTGTTGAACAGTGTCATTTAAAAATATCATTTGTTCTGGGATCATGCAGGCTCTAAACAAAGCTTCTATACCCTGTACTTGCCATTCTTTTGTACCCCAAACACTTTTCAAATCAACATTTTTGTCCCAATAATCAAATCCAAAAGTATTCATTTTTTCAAAGAATGAATCTGAATATATCAATTTCGTGTTGGTTATCATGGTTTTCATCCCTGTCTTGTTTGATAATTTGTAATAAAATGTTTCAGCATTAGTTATGTTAAAACCTGAAAAATATGAATATTTGTCATAAACGGTTCTAGAGCTCCCTTTTGGAGGTGTAGCACAATGTTCCCATTGATTATAATTTAAAACATTTCTAGGTTGTGCAGATTTATGCAAGAAATGGTTACCATAATGGTTATAGCAATACATACTATCATAATTTGTAGAACCTTGCAAATAATCATGTTTTGTAAATTTAGCAGACATTACTAAGTCAGACATCATATTGTTTATACTTTCAAAGTCCCAATCATCAGCAAATGAGTTTGGTTTTGCAAAATCACTCAAGGAGATCTTGATTTGGTGTGGATATTTCAGGATCTCGACCGGACCATAAATTTCATAGTCAGTGTTGTCCCAGGCTACCCCACCAGGTATTGGAATTGCTGTGAAGTTGGCTGAAGAAAGTTCTGAAGAAAGTTCTCGTTTCTCGACGTGTGAAGATGTGTGTGGTTTGAGGACCAAGTTGATGTTCTGACTTGCTGTGTCCATTTTAGCATATTTTCCCTCAATGAAGCGTCCCAAGGTAAGTACCATGATGAGCCAAAGTATGAGGATAAATGCACCAAAACCCACCCAAAATTCAATCCATGGAGTAACCAGATATGTTTCTTTCAGTTGTTTCAAAAGTTCCTTAGCTTTGTCTTTAAAGGATTTTGATGATGGCTGTGTCTTTTGTTCGCTGAAACCTTCAGAGGAATCATCGAAGTTGATGAAGTAACCAGATGCAGTTCTGTCAATTGTTCCAATTGGTTCAGGATTTTTGTTTCTTGCAATTTCACTTGGAACTTCATTGTAGATTGGTGTGTCTCTGCTAAATGTCTTTATTTGGGTTTTCAGAGGTCTGAGTTCTATTGCATTGTTGCATAGTCCTTGTTGTTCTTCTTTAGGCGTTTCGAATGTGATGAGCCTCTTTGTTAGGACCTCTGTACTGGTAGCAAACCTTGGTGTTCTGCTACTTATTGGGAGTCCACTTGGCCTACTGTTTGTTATCGGCCACATGTTGTGGTTTTACCAGGTCGATGGATACAACTCGGTTCTCCTTTTTTCCAGCAAGTGGCGGTAGTACAACTGATCTTGTCCCGTTGACAGACAAGACAGGAACTGCTTTTCTGTAAGAAGGCCCAAATTCCTTCTTTACCGCGATCTTCTCCCTGACTAGATCCCCGACTTTTGGAATCCAGACAGGTCTTGCTGGGACAGGTGGTGATTCTTCAGTGGTTGTTGGCTGTTGTTTCAACTGTATGTTGCTCAGGTCTTTTCTTGTTTTGTTTAAGTCCTGCAAAATAGCCAAACGGTCTTTGACATCAAAGGTTTTTTCTATTACCACTGAAGTCTGACTATCAAGGTCAGAGATCAACATCCTAGTTCCGAATAATAATTCGTACGGACTGAATCCCTTCAGAGAATTTCTTGGCAAGTTATTTTATTTACGTTGGACACTTATTAGATGTTTGACCCACCCAGCTCCCGAACCTAATGTTCTTTCCATTATAGATTGCTTTCTGCCTTGGTTTTTTCTTTACACCATCCCATACCCTCAGGAAGGAAGTGAGAAGATTCCCGCTGGGCTGTGCTCATTTGGCCATTCTTTTCCCCCCCAGGCTGGATTGCCTGAGAGAGAAAAAAAAAATGGTCGAACGTAGCATGCTCTTAGCGTATATGCCATTTAGACTCGCAAATCTTGTATAACAGTCCGGACGTCAGCCGAGTGCAGTGGATCTACATTATAAGTGGAACTAGCCTGTGTATGTTAATCGCAAGCCATTCTTTTTGTTGGTAATATTATCTGCCTTGATACGACGAGGTATTAAACTGCTTCTCTCCCCGCTGCGATCTCTGTTGCAGTTTGGGCAGTTTTTTACAAACATGGTGTAGTGCAGGCTCATGCCTGGCCACCAGTACCGTGATTGTAATTCTTCCAGAGAATCTTTTAATTTAAGGTGTCTGAGACCCTCGCCCATGTGTGCGTCTGCGATTAACAAGTGTCTCCTGTCCATGTTTGGAATCACTCTATCCCCCACTCCAGGGATTCGAGCAAAAGGGACGGAGTTTGCATCGATTATGTATGTATAATTGAGTGGATAGTTGATCGGTAACGCTGAGCAGTCGCCTTTTGATGACGTTTTCACCGCCAGCATTGTTTCACCGTCAATGTATTTTAATGTACGCTTTTTTCGATCTACGGGAGCCGATTTAGTGGCTGCCGCTGCGGCTGTTTCAGCCAATGAATTCCCTACAACGTGAACGCCATCACGTTGATGACTCAGTGAGTGAGTCACGTGAGTCTTTGGTAGTTCTTTTTTTTAAAAGAGCTACTTGTTCCCAGAGAAGTCTCTGCTTTATTGGTGCATCTGTGTCATCTTTGTAACCGTTCTGAATCCATGTCTGCAAATCCTTGTTATATGCTTTGACGCAGAAATATGAATCTGACACTATAAGCGTCGGGAATTCGCGATCCGCATTATCTAGCGCCATTTTCAAAGCTATTATTTAGATTTGTAGTTCTGAATTAGTTTCTACTGAGTGTGATCTTGTTAATAGAGGTTTTAATATACCTCCGCGCCACACTTCTTTTATGATCTCACATGTGGGATTGTATGCATGTTCTCCCCAAACGGAGGGTTGAGCATGTCCGTCTGTATAGATTACACAGGCGTAATGTCGTAGAGGCAGAATGTCGATTGGCAGAGGATACGTCTTTTCATATTTTAGATTTTTTAATTCCTCTAGTTCTGGATCAAAGTAGTAGTATACTTTGTCCGTTGTGATTGAATTCACCCATTGTATCCATTCCGGATTCAATGTTGTTGTTGGTAAATTACACGGTGTTGTTAATGCTTCAAAGGCTGATTCTGCTGTTCTGACTGTGATATGTCTACCGTCAGCTATGTCTTTTTCTCTAGCTATTGCGGTTTGAACTGCTTGAACAATTTTTCCTTTGTTGCTGAATCTCTGTTCAGTTTTTGTGTACAAATGTGATTTGAATGTAATTGGTACCTTTTCTCCCTCATTAGAGGTCAGGTATGTGAATCCGCATTTCCCTGGGATGACTCGGATCACAAGGTTGCGTGTATTATCACGGGTTTCCAATTTTGTCTTAATTAGCATGTCTGTTTGTAAGGATCTCAAAATTTCTGTGTGTGTTTGAGTCCAACTGGATCTTTTAAAGTCTGGTTTAATTAGATCATAAAGGGGCTTGACCCTTTCTGCGTAATTTGCAATGTATGTTCTTCCGAAATTTAGGAAGCCTAGAATTGACTGTAGGTTTTTTAGTGTTTTAGGAGCTTGGATTACGGCACATTTCTCTAGGAAATTGTCTGCCAGGCTTTTGCCTTCACTTGATAACTCATATCCTAAGAATAGGACTGTCAGATGGGCAATTCTGGACTTTTTGAAGTTGAATTTGTAACCCTCTGCAGCGAAACCAAGTATTATGGTGTTCACTCTTTTCAAGTGAGTCTCCAAGTCATCATCTGTTAAGTAAATGTCATCGACATAAGATAATGCTTCATCATCATATAGTTGTAGTAATTCTGTTACTCTCGCTGAGAATACCCCCGGGCTGTTCTTGTACCCCTGGGCTAACCGACAGAATTGTTTTTGAGTGCCATTTACTGAGACAGCTGTTAAATATCTGCTCTCTGGTGCTATGTTTTGACAAAAGAATCCATTGGAGATGTCCAAGGTTGTTTTGTATTTTTTGCGCACTATGTTATTCATTAGTGCAGCACTGTGTGAGTTTTGCACTGCAAAAGTTTTGCAACATGTGTTAAGGTGTCGGTAATCCAAAACTAGACGGTATGAATTGTCTGGTTTGGAGACCGGAAACAAAGGATTGTTCATTTGTGAGGTGCAAGTTTCAATCACCCCCTGGTATTCTAGCTGATCTAATATTTCATTTACTTGTTTTTTAGCTTCTTGCTTAATTGGGTACTGCCTTTGTGCAGTTGGTTGTGATTTTAGCTGGATTTTGTGAGGAGGAGAGTCCTCATCCCATCCTACATGATTTTTGTATAAAGCAGGTGCTAAGGCCACTGCCCACTTTCTAGCAAGTGTGTATTTTTTATGAATCGGTATTTGATTCGAGAAGGCAGGCATAATTACTTCTTCGCCATGAGGGCACTCCCTGACAAACTCTGGTGGCCAGTCTTTTTCAGCTAGAAGGATGTCATAGCCCTTGGATAGGTTATCCCAAAATAGTCCCCTTATTTTCCTAGTCTTATCTCCCTCTATACGTAATGTTATCTCGTATATTTTGTGGGGCTTGCTAACTCTGGTATCTGCAGTTTCCACTTGAAGGTATTCATTCGTGTCCACTGTCTCCAGATGATTCATAAGGACTTTGCGAGCTATGCTCACCTCTGCTGCGCTGTCTAGCATTGTCTGAGCCCACTCTCCGTTTTTCAGTTGTGTCCTCAGTATTCTCGGCATTGTTAACTACCTTGATACTGGCTACCTTCTTTTTTGGAAATTGTGATTTCTTTTTCAGTTGAGCAGGTTCCTTGTCTTTGGACTTGGCGTGCTCTTCTGATCGTCCTCTTCTTTCCGATTTCTGCGAGGAATTCTGAAAAGATTGAGAGGGACGTGTATCAATGTCTTGATATCTATCAGGTTTTTTAATATTATCCCTATTTCTAAGGTTATATCTATTCCCAGAGGGGTCACTCTGGGGTGACCTTTGTCTCGGGTTTGGAGATTTCTCTCTTCGCCTAGGAGACCTTCCTCTGGACTGGAATTTCTTTTCTTTAGGATTGGATTGTTTGTTCCCATCCCAGTTCTTTTTTGGTGAATTATTATTATTATTAAAAAACATTTTTTCTGGACTTGTAGTCAGTTGCGGTTTTACCGGTATTCCACCTAGACTATCTCTGCCTAGTTCTTCATAGGATTTTTCTATGATTCTGGCAATTTCAGCTGGTTGGTCTGCTATATCTGTCTCTTTTAACCTCTGGCGGATCGCCACGTTTGCTGCTTCACCCTTTATGTTGGCTAGTAATATAGCCGAAACCTGTTTGAAGTCTTTTAGTAATTTCATACCAAGAGTTAAAGCAGGTTCTGGACCGTATTCATCTTGAATTTGTTTAAGCACATCTGGTATTACCGAAATGGATGGAACACCGTGCGTTTTTGTATAGATGGAAGCAAAGACTGTACCCCAAGTGTCACAGTCCTCAATGTGTGGTGCGATTCCCATTGGGAGACATATAGTCAGAATCCTGTGTTTTTCTAATGGGGTGGTGTCAGGAAACACCGCCTCTATTTGGGTAATTTTCTGTGCCAACCAGAATGGTATTTGTTCCCGTTTAGCTGGAACTTTACCTAGGCAGGATTGGATGTTCTGTGGTGTAATTTTATTTGTGTTCCCCTGGTGAGGGGTCAGCTGTGGAAGTTTAATCGCTGGCTGAATTGTTGAAGTCCGCATTACATACTGAACTAATTGTCTGTGAATTTTTAGTAGTTGTTTTAGCTGTATTAACAGCTCTGCTGCAGGCATTCTTTCGATGTCTGGATGTGGTGTGTATCCGGCTAAGACCGGCCACGTTGCTCCTGGTCTTCCTAAAGGACCGAGCCTTGTAATGTGATTGTTATGTATTAGGGCGCCATCAAATAAGAGCAAATGCTCTTGGAATTTGAGTGGTACTTCCACCTCCTCGAAAGGAGTGTACGTTTCAGGAGGTTCCTCTACTTTATAATAGTGGAAGTACTTTGTTACAGCATTTGCTGCTGGAAAATGTATCCATGTATAGTATACCTCTGTCTGCCGATATTCGTGTGCCTCAATTACGAATATGACTGTGCCACCTCTAGGTGTCAGTCCATTTTCTATAAGTTTTAAGGTTATAGATCTCCTTTTAATGACCGGAATGAGTATTATATCCGCGTCTGCTGCTTGCATGGTAGCATCAGCATCTGCTATTTCAGTAGCTAATCTAATTGCCTCTCTTTCTCCATCACTGTCTCCCATTTTACTGACAGGATGGTATTATTTTTATTTGCAGATCAGGTTTCTTATGGAAACAGAGATTAGATGCACAATATTCTGGAACTGTTTTATCCTTCAACGTTGACTAGACCAAAAACCATACATAGGAGTTCCCTCCTGCGAGGTTTTGGAGGATATTATAACCTTTCACCCACTCCAGACGTCTTTGGAGTATTTGGGAAAAGGGGTCTGAGTGAGAAAGCACGACTGAGTTACTCTAAATGTCTTACGTTAGTTTTATCGCCCTTTCCAAACGCGTTGGGCGCCATGTAGTGTAGCTCCTATTTTCCCAATAGGCTCTGCGCATTGGAATAGTACCTACAGCAGTAAAGGCCTAGGCCAGACGTTAACTAGGTCTACTACTGTCGATACTAGACTTAATTTTTGGGTTTGCCAGCTAAGCTCAGAGTTCGCTAGAAACTTTCTCGAATGTTCAAGGAAGGATTAACTCCCCTGATTAGACAAGAAGGGATTTAGTTTCTGACAACCATAGAACATGACAACTTTGCTCTCCCCTAATCAAGAGTCAATCTCAAGAGTCGTGTGAGCACAAGGCAATTATTTTACTCAGTCAGTACGTGCATTCTTAGTCTCATCAGAATGTAGAGAAAAGGAAGAGACGGGCGTGTTCAATAAAAGGTGTTATTTATTGATCAGTCTCTTTTCTCGTACAAGAGAAATGGATCGATATTATTGCAATACTTATAGTTAAGTAAAGTGCATACATTAGAAGCAATAGTATAAAATAATACTGTAAAAACATTGATATGGTTTCTGAGCCATATGATGTTTAAAATGATTAAAATATATTTACATACACATATACATTTGACTAAACGTACTCAACTGGTGTTTCTAAATACGCCTACCCCGTGTACCTGACCTAAGTCTAATGCGTGGGCGGGAATAGAAAGTTACAGTTTAAGTTAAGTTTGTTTTTGCCAAGTGAATAACTAAAGAATTCTCTGTGAGGGGTTATTCAGTTCTGTACCTGGAAGTTAGGATGAATGAGGAATGGTATCTCTTTCTCTGCTCTCGATATTCCAGGCTGCCTGCGAGGGCTGCCCAGAAGCGCCGGTGCTGGGTCTCTCGGCTTGAGATAGCAGCGCGTCTCTCAGCGCGTCAGGAAGGCGGGGCTGCTGCCAGTGGGGTCTGCTTCTGCTCTCGGCTTCGGCAAGTATGGCTGCTCCGTCTTGTCACCACGCGTGTGTTTGCATAGGGCAAGGTCGGCAATATTTATACCTTAAAGGTGCCGAGATTGACGTAAGGATGGACATAGGTACGTCAATAAAGATGTCATACGACTTGCTCGTTAGCACATTCTTTTGCAAAAGTTCTCTGTGAAATCAAAACAATGGCCGCACGGATTTTCCAGGTTGTCATAGGTTTGATTTGTTATGAGAACGTCGTATGCCTTATCAGGGGCTGGAGGAATGTCGCTTGTCTAATTAGATCTCAAGCGTTATGACCTAATCAGATAACACGTTCCTGTGCCGTAGTGTGACTGCGTCAGATAACGGTATCTGCATCATGGGGGTTTTCTTGCCTCATGGGCTGACTGTTAGTTAACTAGCTAGGTAGTTTAACCAGATTAGGGTCAGGAATAGGGGGATCGATTCAGAACCTATAGAAATACACGACAAATTAAGTGGCTCGAGCCAATGGACATCGGGTTCCATCACCTGCTAAGGCTCAGGAAGGGACAAATCTCGACCTCGATCTCAACATTTCATTAACAGCATACAATATATATAGCAAAACCATACAGTTGCATTGAATACAGTAGGCATAACAAGTGAGAAACGAAAGATAAGAACATATGGGCGTGAAAAGAAGGCGTGCACAGGGCGTGCACGGAGGTGTGTGATGTAGACGTCACAGAAGTGTCATAAGGGGGTGGACACATGGAGGGGGCTTCATAGGCAGCTGGAACCTTTAACCTACTGGTGCGCGCAAACGAGTCATGACGTGTAACTGGGGAGAGCTGGGGAGAGCTGGGGGCCGCTGACTCCTAGCACTAGAAGAGGAGACTGAAGTCTGGGATGTCAGAACGACCTGTACCTATAACGTATCTGATATCTTGTGTTTAGAGTACATGTTGCTTGATTCTAAAAGTCATCAGGGCAAAGGATACTCGTCACTAAAGCTAGTGTGTGCATATATTTCTTCATGTATTACGTGAACTATGGATCTTCTATGGATACTAATTCAGGAAATCACTTGCATGGAGACAGGAAGACTAGACTATAGATGGATATGTTTATGCTGTTCGTTAGTTAGGAATGTGAAGCCGGGGAGCTGAACAGATAACTGTAGGCATAACATATTCTTGGCAGGCAGGCCGAGCCGGGCACCGCGTTGCTTGGCAGGAAGTAAGTGAAAGTTCAGGGATGGGGGCAGGGCTGCATCTCTCGGAATGATTCAGGAGACTTGAGGCTTGAATCTGGTGTCCGGGCCCTGTGAGGCCTAGAAACGGGTGCAACTCGATGATTTAACGTGCACCATGTAAAGACGTTGGCAACATAGGCTTAAAAGCCTAATTCACGTTGCTTTCACGGAGGACTGGATAACTGACATAATAACGTTGGACGCAACTGTAAATGCGTCTTTATATTCGGCCATGGAGGGAAATATGCATAGCGATCATGCACATATAACATATGATGGGGAACACGTAGGGACACATAACAGGGCAAAATTCAATTTTCCTCATTCCCTCCTTGTTCCCTACGTTCCCTTCAGGAAACATCAATATTCATAAGACCATCTATCTGTTCATACAGCATCATTTGCTCGTCTTTTTTCATTTGGGAATGGGATCGTGGACGTGGAATACAAGATGTAGCGCACAAGCCGCAAATCGCAGGGCCACATTGTAAACAGAGACAACAACTAAATATGATCATTACTACTACTCCTAGGAATGACAGTACTTTCCATCCCCATGCAGATATTACACTCCAGAGCCAGCCGGACCATGTCCAGGTGCCTGGATTCTGGTGTAGCTGATGGGCTATTTTATGAAGTCTAGTTATTGCTGAATACACAGACGGTGCGTTATTAGGAATGAAAACGCAACAACTAGATCCGATGACTCTACAAGCTCCGCCCCTATCGGCCAGTATGACGTCAAGAACAAGGCGGTTCTGAAGAACAACAAATCTCATAGCAGACTGCTCTTCTGTTAAGTTACCTAGGGCGGAAGTAGTCTCATTCACTACTGCTTCAAGGGTTCTGGTTAACCTGCGTATTAATTTACTATTCTGAACAGGACCTATGAAGAAAAAGAAACCTTTGTTGAAATCCGTATACTGTTCTAATGCAGTTTCAGTCTGATCGACAATTGGGGACTCGATTCCCTATTCGGGCACCATTATGTGGTAAATAAATAAATAATTACCGGTACTATTTTTCTATGCATTAACTGAAAAGGATAGCTCAATAAATAAGAGGCAAAATCCGTGGTATCTGAGTCATACGGGCTTTAATTAAGTGGCTCGAGCCAATGGACATCGGGTTCCATCACCTGCTAAGGCTCAGGAAGGGACAAATCTCGACCTCGATCTCCCTTCTATGTCTGACATGTACTAGATGGGTATTTCGATGATAATCGGATGGGGCCAGGAAAACTGGTGGCAGTAGGAATTCAATGTAACATGTTCCATCCCAATCTAGGGGCAAACGTACATATGCGGTCTGACCACATATAAAATAAGAATGACGTGAGGCTTTGAAAGTAGACTTCCCACTGTCACTATACTCGACCACAGTAGTACAATCACTGTGTCCTAGGTGTACTGAACCATTCTTTCTAACACATAATTCGCCTTTCACAGGTAGAACTGTTATAGAAGGCAAGTCTGGAGTGGTCTCGGACTGAACATTCAAAACCATGAGGTTAGAGGAAAAATTACCTAGATCATATACTTCATTTTCTAGATCTAACCCTGTCCTATGGGAAAGACCTTCCTTGTCTGGGAAACATGTTTCATTCATAACTGTATTCAGATGGGAAGCTGTGGACTTATCGTCTAAAGATGACGTTAACGTAAACCATGCTCCACACGAGCCATTGTGTGAGAACGGATAGGGAAAGAGTGGCAGAACTCCCTTCACGGTCTGGAAAGGGGGGAGTCGACCACATACCCAACAATTAGTGGCATTGCTGGTCTGGTGTGAATAATGTAACATACGAATAAAAGTATTGTTGCGCATTGCAAGTCGATAGGATAACTCGTGAGGGGGTAGTTCACTAAATGTGTGCTCTACAGTATCATTAGAGGAAAAGTGTACATGTGAACCAAGAGGAGGAAAGAATACATGTAGCATATAACTTATACATGTGATCGTAAGACTCAGAAATAACATAAACAATAACGTAACGATACATCTGCTTCGCAGACTTTTACAGTATTTCATTTTCTTGAAATTTCGTCTATCTCTCTCACTATGTGGGTCTATCTCATACATGTCAGGAACCTGTCTAACCGCTTCACCCGAGGGGGACTTAAACAATTAAACGCTGTCTGACTTACTAGGCCTCAATTTCAGTTTATACTCCTGCTGCGGAGTTTTCTCTAACAGGGGAAGTTTAGAGTCAGTATCGGGGCAGTCCTTGAAAAAAGTCTTTGGACGCAGTCCATGGAAACGCTTGATGTGACTGGAGTGGAGCCAGCCTTTTCTTCCCTCTAGCTTTACGGCGGTCCTTGTGGTCAGCAGAACGAGTTTTGGCTCCTTCCAGCGGGGCTCCAGAGGGCTTGAACGATCGAAGTTGCGGACCAAAACAAGGTCACCTGGAACGACCTCGTGCGGTTTCACCTGGGTGTTGTCTGGAAAGGCAGCCGCGACCTGTGAACGACAAGAGAGTAGTGCAGACATCAAGGAAGCTAGGTAATCTGTCAGCATGTTACTGTCAACATCGGTGATTTTACGAGGCATAGGTGTACCCCACATGTTTGGGGGACGACCGAACACTACTTCATAGGATGACAAACCAGATCTAGAGTGAGCGACCATTCTCATATAGAAGAGGGCAACCGGCAGGGCTACCATCCAATCTACACCTTTTTCTGCGCAGACTTTCGCTATTCGTATTTTCAGAGTTCGATTATGTCTCTCAACGAGGCCAGCTGCCTCGGGGTGTCGTACGCAGTGGAACTTCCACTGGTACCCTAACAGAAGTGATACTTGTTTCATGAGTTCGGACGAGAATGGCTGTCCATTATCTGAATACACGACCCGGGGCAAACCATAGCGAGGGAAGAACTCACGAACCAGCTGCTTGGCAGTGGTCGCGGCAGTATAATCTGGGACTGGATATGCTTCTGTCCATCTGGACAAAGCGCATACAACTACGAGGACATACTTGAAACCTCGACATCGACCCATCTGGATATAATCCATCTGGAGGACTTCAAAAGGGTGGTCAGGAGGATGGAATCCACCTTGTTCCATGGGAACACCTTTTCCTGGATTGAACTGACAACAGATCATGCAGGTACGCACTTTCTGCTTCGCTGCTGCTCGTAAATGCTTGTTAAACCAGAGGTTCTGGATGCTGTCTAACATGGCTTTTTCTCCTAAATGTGCTGGACTATGTGCTGTGTTAATAATGACTTGAACCATAGAGTCGGGGAGAAACCACGTGGCTTTTCCCTTCGTCAACCATCCCTGATCTGTCTGGACCCCTCCTTGTTCAGACCATTTCTTGATTTCGTCTGGAGTAGCATGTGTCTGTATGTCTAGTACATCTTGTGTGGGGTCTTTAACTGTCATACAAGTCGTCTGGACTGGAACGTCTGTCTTTGTCGTGTCAGCTGGAATGTCTGGAGTCTGAGCTGTAAGCTTGGCTGTTCGATCTGCCAGGTCGTTACCCTGGGAAATGGTGTCAGTGACTTTCGTATGTGCTTTGCACTTCATAATGGCTATAGCTGTAGGTAAATGTATTGCTTCTAACAGAGCTTGAATGAGGGGGCCATGCTGAATCTTGGCTCCATGAGAGGTCATGAAACCTCTTTCTTGCCAGAGGACTCCAAAGTCGTGTACGACTCTGAATGCATAACGTGAATCTGTATATATGTTTACTTTCAGGTTCTTGGCTCGTATGCAGGCTTGGGTCAGAGCGATGAGCTCTGCTGCTTGAGCAGACAGGGTGTCAATACGATGTGTTTCTATAACTTTCGTTTCAGTAGTTACTGCATATGCAGCTACTAACTCTCCTGTACTTGTTCTCATACATGAACCATCCACATAAAGTGTCAGGTCTGGGTCGGGTAATGCAATGTCCGTCAAGTCTTGTCTTGGCTTTGTCATTGTATTAATAACTTCCACACAGTCATGTGTTGCAGGGTTTGATGTAATCGAGGGTAACAGTGTAGCAGGATTTAATATGTTGCAGCGTCTGATTTCTATGTGTGGCTGGAACAGTGTCAGTTCATATCCTGTTAATCGTGCAATTGTCAAGTGCTGAGTCTGTGTTCGGTTTAAAAGAACTTCCACGGAGTGTGGAACCTGTACTGTCAAGGAGTGTCCTAACACTATGGAATCACTTTGTCTAATAGCTAGAGCTGTGGCTGCAACTGATTTGAGGCACGCAGGCAAAGCCTGGGCTACTGGATCTAATGTGCTAGAAAAATAAGCACAAGGCTTGTGTTGTCCTGCTTGATCTTGTGTGAAAACAGATAATGCTGTACCATCACGTTCAGTGACAAAAAGTGTAAAAGGTTTACTGTAGTTTGGTGTCGCTAAGACAGGTGCTTGGCATAAAACTTTCTTTAATTCATTGAAAACAAGTGTATGTTCCTGGGTCCAAGGGAGGACAGTCGATGTCGCTGCCTCCTGTGTTGTCAATTGTATCAGTGGCTTGGCTAGATATGCGTACTGAGGGATCCATTGTCTGCAGTAAGAAGTGAGGCCGATAAAAGCTCGTACCTCCTTCTGTGTCTTGGGCTGTGGAAGATGTGCAATTAACTGGATACGGTCAGGTGTCAGCTGTCTACCCCTCTTGGACAGCAAGTGTCCAAGGTATACCACTTGCTGGACACAGAATTGCAGTTTCGAAGGGGACACCTTGTGCCCCATTTCTGCCAGAAAATACAAGACTGTCAGTGATGCACGTTCGCAGTCACGTTCTGTACGGGCTGTGATCAATAGGTCATCGACATACTGGAGCAGGGCAGTGTCAGTTGGCATGTGAATACTGTCTAGTTGTCGTTTCAGTGCTTGACTGTAAATACTAGGACTTTCTGTGCACCCTTGAGGTGCACGTGTAAATTTATAGCTTCTTCCATTTAAACAGAATCCGAAAAGGAACTGGCTGTCTGGATGAATGGGGACACTAAAGAAAGCGTTCTTGAGATCAATGACAGTAAAGAACGTAGCTTCGGAATCAATGGCAGTCAATAGAGAAGAGATATCTGGAACTACTGGGTACTGGGGTATGATACATTTATTAAGTTCTCGAAGGTCAATCACTAATCGATAAACTGGAGGTGCATTTGGGTCAGTGCGTTTAAGAATCAGGATGATCGGGGAATTACATACATTGGAGTCAGTTTCTACAACCACTCCTTGAGCAATGAGCTCGTCAATAATTTTCGATAAGGCTGCTACAGCCTCAGGTGGCAATTTGTATTGTCGAATTCGTGGTAGAACAACTCCTTGTTTCAGAGTGACACGATATGGTGTAATGTGCATACAACCTACATCAGTTGGACCTTGCGCCCATAAATGCTGTGGTACATTCAGTAATCTTGGATCAAAATCTCTTAACACATAATGTCCTTTAAAATCACGTAAAAACAATCTCACTCCTTCCGGAGAACAACAAATTACGGCACCTAATTCTTTCAATGTTTTAATACCAAGTAAATTTTCTGGACATGATTTCGTAAGTAACAAGTCTGTAGTTCGGGACAATGGACCAACTTCTAGGGAAACTGGTTTCGATATTTCATTAACAATAGGCTTTCCTGAAAATCCCAGGGAAACATTTCTTGAGCCTGAGAGAGGAGCCCCTGGAACCTCGTCATGACTGATGGTAGTCCTACTTGCCCCTGTATCAATCTGAAACTTTCTGTCTTTCCCTAATACTTGACTGTGTACATAGGGACCTTCTTGATCTACAGGAACTTCGATGAGAGGCAAGCCAACCTCCCTCTCTAGGCTGTTTCATGAATACTGCTGATATTCTGGATAATCTGACTGTGCGTACTGGTACATATGCTGTGTAACGTGTTGTGTGGCAGCTATAGGCTGCGGTACGGTAACTGTCTGTTGTGCGTTCTGTGGTGGTTGCGTGTTCTGCGGAACATGTTCCTGTCTAGGAGGACGCGGTCTTTCTTTCGTCTTACCAGTAGCTATGTTGTGTTTCAGAACTGCACATTCATTTATATAGTGACCGGGCTGTTTACAGTAATTGCATGTCCCTTTAACGGGAGCTGCAGAATGACTAGTCTGATTCGTACCCCTCTTCTGACTATCTGCTGGAACAGACTGTGCAACTAGTACTTTCATTTTCGTGTCTTTCATACGTCTCCTTTCGTGCTCTTGCTCTTCCCTGATTCGGTTCTGGTGGTACTGTAACATCTGTAACATTTGGGACGGGGTATTAGCTTGCCAGGTACTCTCGACTTTCAGTACTCGATTTTTAACTTGTGGTAAAGAATTCTCTACTAATTTGGTAACAAAGAGATGGGGATACGACTCACTACTTGTTTTCAAGCCGCTATTAATAATGAAACATTTCTCAAATCTGGAATAAAAATCACTAGTGTCTTCGTCTTGTTTCTGTTTACAGGCTGAGATAGCATCCCAGTCTTCCTTTTTCGTGCTTAATAATCTTGGCAAGACTTGTATTAACAACTCGGGCAATGCTTTGGCTTTTTCCCCGAGACCGGTACCAGGAACTCGTGTGTTATCTTCATTCTCTAATGCGGCCCAGTCAATCTTTTTCTCTCCCACCTCCCATTCTTTTTCTTTAAGTTTTTCATATATACCCGCAGGCAACCGGACCTTTAACATTTTAATGATATCGGGATACGTGTATTCTCCCATACGGAGCATGTCTTTTAATTCACGGTGGAACCCTGCTGGATCTTTATTGTGACAGGGCACTAACTTTTTCATTTCTAGTAGTTCTATTTTCGTTAAAGGGGTGTAAACAAATACTCGTTCGAGCTCACCTCCCGTTCCCTTAACAGGATGCACTTCTCGCAAGGGATTCTGTCTATCTATGTAGAATGTCTTTCTTACTGGGGGTGGAACAGGAACAAAATGTGGAGTCAGGAACGTTCTGTATTTGTGGCGTTGTTCTAAAATGACATTAATTAAATCGGTACCTAGGCCTTTCCATCGGTTTAGGAGTAACTCGTCTAATACATTATATAAAGGACCTGGATCAGAATGCTGACTTTCGTACAGTGTAATGAGGTGTTGGATTATGTACATACCCACCAGTCGCTGTTCGTCTGGGGGAAGCTTCAGAAACGTTTGGGCCACTATTTCGTCTGGAAATGTGGTAGAATCACTAGTCCATTGGACTGCTGACCGGGCTAGTTCCTGTTCATGCATGGTACTAAGCTCACTGTAACCTATTCGTTGTTTCAGAACTCTATCGGTAGCTTGGAATAAATGCTCAAGAGAACACTGTTCTGGTACGGGAGGAAGAAAAGCTTTCTTACATTCTAGGCGTGTGTGTCTGTCAAAAGGTCTCGTCCTACCTACGTACGCTATTCTGTTTGGATTCTCGGTGTCTACATCTTCGTCTGAAGTGTCATTCTCCTTCTCGGTTACTCTCATTGCTTTCTCCCTTTCGTGTATGCTTAGAATTTCTTTACGAATCTTTCTGTACATGGTTTCTATACAAGTTTGTTTACTGTGTTTTCCTTCTGCTATATTGTCACTCCACCTTGTCAGGGCTTTCATCTCATCTTTGTCTTTATCAGGATGATCTTGTTCTCTTATTTAACAATTTATCAAAAACTGCAAAATCATACTTTGAATCTCCACTTTCCTGTGGGCCATAGCCTCGTGAATACTTTCTGGTTTTTCCCCTGTTCTGATGAAATGATATATTCTGTCTAGATGTTCCCTCATTTCTGGCATGGTAGTCAAAAAGTTTGTAACTCGTCGTAAACGTACGGAATATAATATCATCTTATCTTCGCCTGGCACTGGATCATATCTACAATCAGTAAGGTAGTGTTTGAGGGCTGCGTATGTAGCCACTTTTGGCGTACGCTGTAATGCTGCGTCCCTCAGCATCATTCGTTTTGTTTGAGGCGGGGTGATAGGGATACCTCCCCCTGCTCCTCCTGAACTAGAATCATCAATTAATACGGAGTGTGCCGTTGCTGGTAAAGTGACTGGAAAAGTAGGTATACGTAATGTGGGTTGGTCCTGGGGTACGGGCGGATTCCCGGGACCAATGACTGGAGGAACAGTAATTACGTTATTAACAAGGTGATGAGCAGGCGGAGTAGGATTCGGATTTGCATATTCTGGGACAGCGTCGTCTAGATAGGAAGAAAGGAAAATTTCAGCTGCGGTCGGTTTATGGCGTAGCTTAGTCGGGACCAATGGTGGCGGTAAATTACAGGGTGTTTCCGGGGTCGCCTTCGGCAAACCCTCGGCGAGAAGGGGATACATACCCTTAATAAGGGCATTTCTTTGTCTGTCTGACTGTTCTGCTCTAACTCGTTCACCTTCTTCTAGTAGTTCCC
The DNA here is from genome assembly GCF_964261635.1 of Lissotriton helveticus. NCBI lineage: Eukaryota > Metazoa > Chordata > Amphibia > Caudata > Salamandridae > Lissotriton > Lissotriton helveticus. The sequence continues at coordinate 285,682,109 of NC_136073.1, forward strand.
TTTCTTGAGCTTTTTCTGATGATTCTCTACTTAGTTCTGCATTTCTGATTTCTTTTTCTGTTCTTTTGTGCGATTCTTTACGCCACAATTCTATGGCATCTTTCTGGGATTGTCTGGCTTTCTTTTTCCATAATGCTTCCTCTACTCTCATGATGCACTCAGCATCCCAAGTTCCTGAAACAGGCCATCTATATTTCTCTTCCAGATTCTTGGTATAATCTACTCATAAGTCTAAATACAGTATGGCATCTAAGCCATGTTTATGATACATGAAATGTCCGGGACTGTCCCTAGGAGGGACAGGAACTGATTCTTCGAGTAATGCTTTTCTGGTTCCTATCTGACGTAACTTTGAAAACAGAGGCATATTTGGACGTACTTGAACCTGAACACAATACACAATGAACACAGTAATGAATAGCAAAACAAATCACTCATACCACGACATCAAAAAACACATTTAAACAGTTCGAACAGATACTACCTAGTACATTAAAAACATAACACATCGAAAGCATAATACTGGAACTATCTCGAGAGATAAAACTATACTAGAGAACAGAATTACTAGAATTACTGGATGCACTGCTAAAACAGTACAGAACATACCGGTCTCAAAAAGAGACACGTCATACCGTATCCACCTAGGTGAACACGTCGGACCGGATCAGTGTACCCAAACCCGTCGGACCGGGCACAAATTAATGAACCCGTCTAGATACGTTCCCAGCAACGGTACTCACCGGGAAGCAAAACTGAAAGCCTCGGAAACTCGACTGGACTGGACTGCTACGACGTCTGGTTACTGCTGCGCACTACGCATGCGCCTCGGGCTTCGGAAACAGGTGGGCCTCCGGATACCTCGGACCTTGCTCTCTCGGCTTGGGCTCTGGTCGGGACGCTCCGCCTTCCTCACCGCCTCGTCTGGATGCCGGACCGCAGTCTCCGTCTCCTCCGTGGGCCTGAGGGAGATTAAGCAGGAAAACCTGCAGGTGCACAGTAGGGGTCCGTCACGGCTGTAGAAGGGTCAGGGGGCCTGCGTTACATCGCCGGCGCGTGGGGAAGGGGCTCGTCCCTATTCGGGCGCCATTATGTGGTAAATAAATAAATAATTACCGGTACTATTTTTCTATGCATTAACTGAAAAGGATAGCTCAATAAATAAGAGGCAAAATCCGTGGTATCTGAGTCATACGGGCTTTAATTAAGTGGCTTGAGCCAATGGACATCGGGTTCCATCACCTGCTAAGGCTCAGGAAGGGACAAATCTCGACCTCGATCTCAACATTTCATTAACAGCATACAATATATATAGTAAAACCATACAGTTGCATTGAATACAGTAGGCGTAACAAGTGAGAAACGAAAGATAAGAACATATGGGCGTGAAAAGAAGGCGTGCACAGGGCGTGCACGGAGGTGTGTGATGTAGACGTCACAGAAGTGTCATAAGGGGGTGGACACATGGAGGGGGCTTCATAGGCAGCTGGAACCTTTAACCTACTGGTGCGTGCAAACGAGTCATGACGTGTAACTGGGGAGAGCTGGGGAGAGCTGGGGGCCGCTGACTCCTAGCACTAGAAGAGGAGACTGAAGTCTGGGATGTCAGAACGACCTGTACCTATAACGTATCTGATATCTTGTGTTTAGAGTACATGTTGCTTGATTCTAAAAGTCATCAGGGCAAAGGATACTCGTCACTAAAGCTAGTGTGTGCATATATTTCTTCATGTATTACGTGAACTATGGATCTTCTATGGATGCTAATTCAGGAAATCACTTGCATGGAGACAGGAAGACTAGACTATAGATGGATATGTTTATGCTGTTCGTTAGTTAGGAATGTGAAGCCGGGGAGCTGAACAGATAACTGTAGGCATAACATATTCTTGGCAGGCAGGCCGAGCCGGGCACCGCGTTGCTTGGCAGGAAGTAAGTGAAAGGTCAGGGATGCGGGTGGGGCTGCATCTCTCGGAATGATTCAGGAGACTTGAGGCTTGAATCTGGTGTCCGGGCCCTGTGAGGCCTAGAAACGGGTGCAACTCGATGATTTAACGTGCACCATGTAAAGACGTTGGCAACATAGGCTTAAAAGCCTAATTCACGTTGCTTTCACGGAGGACTGGATAACTGACATAATAACGTTGGACGCAACTGTAAATGCGTCTTTATATTCGGCCATGGAGGGAAATATGCATAGCGATCATGCACATATAACATATGCTGGGGAACACGTAGGGACACATAACAGGGCAAAATTCAATTTTCCTCAACCTTGTGAAGCAGGGAGTCAGTTACGGAGCTGTGCTGACTTCACTCAGTGCCACGCTGGTATTGGTCAAGACAGCGGGCTGGTAGCTGAGATAGCATTGTAAAGGAAGGGTGAGCACAGGAGTGTGGGAACTCGTCTCACGAGAAAACCCGCGCATTCATTGGTTGAATATTTTTGAAAACGCGACGTTGGTTGGTTGCAGAGAAATAAAAGAAGCATTTGTATTGGAAGTGATTTTGTAAACAAAAGTAATTTGCAAAAAGTATATGTGGTATCCAAGTCATCCAGAGATTCGACCTGATCCAAGATATCAAGGGTTTGTGAGAGATCAGTGGAGAACAGGTAGAAATCGCATTATGTACGGAGGCAAGAGAAAAATGACACTTGTAGAAAAGGTAAAGAATTACTTCAAGAAAGACAAGCCAATCAAAAGTAGAGAAGGAGTTATCATTCCACCACCAATCACTCCCGCATCATTTATGTTGTTTGACAGAAGTTATCATGCTTGTGTATGGTTATAAAATTGGGTCGAATATACCAAATATGACGGAATTTTAGCATTTCCCTTAGAAGGTACATTTAATGGAAGAATTTTGTTTAACTTGAGGACCCGAATGAATGATTTACATCCCAGACCTAGACTTACGCAATATGAGGCCTTAGAAGAATGGGATATTGAGGCTTTTGAGTGAGACAGACCCAGAATAGACAAAGGATTAGCTAAATTTTATCCGAAAGTAAAGAAAGAGACCCGAGAAAAAAGAATGAAAGATTGGAGACAGAACATGATGGTAGAAGGACTGTACCCTGTATTAACGGTAGAAGAGCCCATGGGAGGGAGAAGGACAGAGAAAACAAAACATTTAATGACCAGTGGTGATTCAGACGAAGATTATTTGGAGGATTGTTAATGAAGAATCCACCACCTTATAATGAGGAACCCAGATCCCTAAGTACGAGAAACCCATTCCTGAAACCTAATTATGGTGAAGGACCGAGTATGGCAAATCCAAGTGCCTCGAGTTATAACCCTCCTTTGATTCCGTAAATAGTACATGAAACCTCCATGGAAAAGGTACTTCAGGATAGAGAACGAGAGGCCTTAGTTAAACAAAGAACAGAACTAATCCAGAAAATCCCCCAACTAAATACAAGACCTGAAGCTCTGACAATTCCAGTAACTATTGGCCCAGTTGTTCCTTTGTATGGGGATAAGCAAGCTAGTCCAAAAGCTCCAGTTATAACCACATCTGTAGTACAGCCGAGGAAAGAGTCCATGATAGTAGACGACCAGGCAAGTGAATGTGAATCTGTGATTTCCCTTATGGACTTACCAATAAGGGAACCAGAAGGGAGTTCACAGAGAAAGAACACTCCTTTTAGTTCAAGAGAAGTCCAGATTGAGTCATCTTCTGGTACTAGAAGTGCCACGGTAGTGACTCCTGAAGAAATAGACAGATGGACCCGAGAGCTAGAAAAACCAAATCACCAGCCAAAACCATTGGATATATATAAACTGAGAATAGAATTGGAGGAACTGATGGCTGTGATTGGACAGACTGAACACCCTTAGTGAAGAGGAGTTGTTATTCATTTGCAAAAGCATTACCCAAAATACAAGGGTGTACCATGAAACATTCATGGACACCGCAGCTAGTATGGGAATAGACATTAGCAGATCTAAAGTGTTGAAAAAACCCTATAGAGCAGAATTCTCTGACAAGGATTTAGAAAACATGAACGTGTCAGGGAAAAAGGTGCAGATAAGATAATTACTAAACCTGTTACAAAAATGGGGAGATTTAGAAAAATGGAAAGCCAGGTGGGCAAAGAAAAAGGAAGAGAGTAGATCAAAACAAATAACTTCAGAATATGTTGTGAAAGAAGCAGAAAAGGTGGAAAGATTATATCCTATGCGAGAAGTGCCAGGTGGAGGATATGTACATGTGCCTTGGTCCAAACAGGATATTGTGTCCTTTACCAATGACTTCCCAAAATTGCATGAAAAACCTGTAGAATGGTATAGACAGGTCAAGAGAATTGTGAAAGTTTCAAAATGCCTCCTGAAAGATCTAGATGGTTTCTTTGACATTGTAGTTCCCGTAGATTTATGGACAGAATGTAAAAATGCTGTCGATTGGCCAAGTGAAGAATACGCCAGAGACCCAAAGACAGAGGCTCCTTCCGAAGATGTTGTACCTGAAAGGAAAGGTGCCTGGAAAAGAAACTGATTGGACCCGAATAGATAGAACTACCCAGAATCGAGATGAAACTGTGCATTCTTACTATGAACGACTGTTACAGGTGTTCAAGACGTACAGTGGCTTGGATAATATAGAAATGAAGGGTATGACCCACTTTATTTATCGATTTGTGTTAGGGCTAAGGCCTGAGATTTCACAATGGATTAAAGACAATAAAATCTGCTGGCAAGCTAAACCAATTGACGAAGTGTTTAAATATGCTAAGTACTGTGAAGACGAGCTGGAAAATAAACAAAAAGAGTTGAAAGAAAAGGTCATGTGGGCACAGGTAAAATTAGCAGAGCACCAAGAACAGCAGCTGAGCAAAATGACTAATATTCAGAGTCAGGGCTCAGGGAGTGGGGGAAAGCAGAGAGTAAAAATGAGCCGAGAAGAGGCAAGGAAAAAGTTCCCCTGCCACGGGTGCGTAAAGGTGGGACACTGGAGAGACGAGTGTAAGGCTGTGCAGAATGGTAATGTGCAAATTAATTATTTAAATCCACAGACGCAGAATGAGACACCAAGGAAGACCCAGCAGCAGGTAAAACAAAATCAGTTGCCTCGTGCACCTAGGCCAAATTATAGGAGCAAAGCACAACAGGGTGAAGACACCGAAATTTGGGAAGGAAGGGAGGATAGAAAAGCAGCAACTTCACAATTTTTGTTAAATGACACATTCCTCTGTGACAAACCTTACTGACGGTGCCTGAGGGGGGAGGACGAGGAGTGCGTGCTTGGCGCCTCCTTGCCGGTGGACCATTCAGGGCCATACATTGAAGGAAAGGTTGAAGGAAATGATGTCACCTTTCTGTTGGACACTGGTGCTACCCTTTCTACTGTGAGAACAGCAGACGTTCCAAACCTACCCCTCTCGGGAGAAGCGATCCAAGTAGTGGGCGTTTCTAATAAGCTAATTAGTACCCCAGTTACAGAACCTATGGAAATTAAAATTGGGAATTTTAAAGAAATGCATAGATTGGTTGTCTGTGACTCAAGTCCTGTGAACCTACTAGGACGAGATTTGCTGTGCAAGATGAACTGTACTATCCTTTGCACTCCAAATGGCGTTGAAATTCAGACCCCAGATGAAGATGGAATTTACAAATTAATGTTAGCAAGACCCGACTCAGAAATTAAAAGACTGACAATACAAGACTTACCTGAAGAACTCCAACAGACAGTGAAACCGGAAGTTTGGGATTTTACTGGAAAAGATGTAGGATTAATGGCAAATGTTGACCCAATTAAAATAGGAATAAAAGAAGATGCAGTCTACCCAAATACTCAACAGTATAAAATGAGTGTAGAAGTTAAAGCAGGAGTTGCTACTGAAATCAAATGGTTGCTAGAAGCAGGCATTTTACAAGAAGTGTTGAGCAGTCCTTGTAACTCACCGATAATTGGCATAAAGAAACCGAGTGGTAAGTACAGGGTCGTGCAGGACCTGCGCAAGGTTAATAAAATTGTTGTCCCTTGCTGTCCTGTTGTGCCAAACCCTGCAGTGATTCTATAACAAATACCATGGAATGCTGGATGGTTTACCGTCATTGACCTATGTCATGCATTCTTTTTGATTCCATTACATCCAGACAGCAAATTTCTTTTCTCATTTGAATTCAACAGTCATGTATACGTCTGGAATCGTGTTCCTCAAGGGTACACTGAGAGTCCTTCGATTTTTAATCAGATTCTGAAAAAATGCCTTGAATCTCTGATACTGCCCGGGAAATCAGTCCTGGTGCAATACATAGACGACCTCTTGGTGGCGTCTAAAAGCCGCAAAGACTGTGTTGTCGACACCATTGCCTTACTGAACCATTTAGGTGAAGGTGGCCAGAAAGTGTTGCCAGAAAAACTACAGTTCTGTACCTCATCTGTGAAATATCTGGGACACCAGATAGAGAGAGGTATCAGGAAAGTTACCACAGAAAGAATTAGAATATTTCGTAACATGGAATTGCCCAATACTCAGAAAGAAATCAGAATGTTCCTTGGAGTCGTAGGATACTGTCGGCAATGGATTGTGGAATTTGCAGTCCTAGCAAGACCATTGATAAAAATGACAAAGAAAGGAGCTAAAGATCCTGTAGAATGGGATGACGAAAGCATGGCTGCTTTTGTAAAATTGCGAGAGTATCTGTGTACTGCTCCTGCATTGGGAATGCCTGACTACTCAAAAGAGTTTGCACTGTTTTGCACTGTTTTGTGACACAAGAGACAATTGTGCACTTTCAGTCCTGACCCAAATTCATGGCTGGACCAGACGTCCAGTGGCATATTTTTCTTCCACATTGGACCCAGTAGAAGCTGCAACCTGCATGAGTCTTGAACAGAGTGAGTCCATTGTTATGGGACATCCTGTAACTGTGTTATGTTATGTTATGTTAAAAATAATTCGTTAAGCGCACTGCCACCGATTGGTTTCCTGGCGCTGATGAAAGACAGAGAGCGTAGCCTGAGGTTATGAAGCGTGCTGGGATTATTGATATGCTTGTCTGAAGAGCCAGGTCTTTTATGCTTTCCTAAATTACATGAGATCCGGACAAGTCTGGATCTCAAGGGGGAAGGTATTCCACAGACGGGGAGCCAAAATAGCAAATCTGCATCCCCCAGCACGCTTGCGTTTAAAAGCAGGTATCTGGAGAAGGGCCAGGTGGGCTGAGCGCAGATTGCGGGAAGGAATATGTTTTGTGAAAAGTTTATCAATAAATGTAGGGCTTTTGCAGTGAAGGGATTTATAAAAACATGCAGCCTGTTTTGAAGGAACAACGTTGGGCCATGGGGAGCCTATGGAGGTTCCTAAGCAATGGGGGGGCTGATTGCCATCTGGGTTGAGCCAGAATCAATCTGGCCGCGTAGTTCTGCACCATCTGAAGGCGCCTCAGCAGATAGAGGGGTAGGCCTAGATAGATGGAATGTGCATAATCCAGATCCAGGTGGGAGAGCACAGTGGCAATCACCACCTGGATAATGGCCTCCGGGGTGAAAAAACGTCGCACCTTCCAGGTTTTCCTGAGCTGGAAAAAGCACTTGGAGACCACCTGACCCACTTGCGATTTTAGTGAGAGATCACTATTCAAGGTGACTCCAAGTGTCTTTGCTGAGGAGGAGGGGATTGGGGCTTGGCCCATATCTGATGGCCAATATTGCGGGCCCCAATGTTTAGCACTGTCTCCTGTAAGCACTAGCTCAGTTTTTCCCGGGTTTAATTTTAAATGATTTCATCCTTGGATGAACCTCATAGTGGACTGAAAGTGGGAAATGGAAGTTTCAGAGGTATCGATAGTAAAGAGCATTTGCAGGTCATTTGCATAATTGAACACTGTCACCTGTTTATCTCTTAGGGCCTGGATTAAAGGGAGGATATAGAGATTAAACAGGTGGGGTGACAGAGAGGTGCCCTGTGGTACTCCGCATTTGATGGTCTGTTTTGTACCGGCCAGATCTCCAAGGCGAACTGCCTGGAATCGGTTCTCTAGGAAGGACTTCAGCCAGCAGGCTGCTATGCCCCGAATGCCGGCCCGGTTGACAGAATGTTATGGTCGACCGTGTCAAACGCGGCCGACAAATCAAGCAGCACCAAGGCCTGGGGGGAACATCTGTCAGCACAGTCCTGGAGGGTGTCTAGAACCATGACTACCACTGCCTCTGTTGAGTGGGCAGGACGAAACCCTGCCTGATGGGGTTCCAGGCAGTTTGATACCTCCAAAAAATTGGACAGGCATCTCGCTACGTGGGCCTCCATTACTTTTGCTAAGAAAGGGAGCGGGGAAACAGGGCGATAGTTTGCCATGTAAGTTGGATCAGCCCCAGGTTTCTTTAGGAGTGGTATGACCGTCGCTTCCTTAAATGCAAGGGGCACTAGACCTGAGGTGAGGGAGTCGTTCAAAAGAGTATAGGCCGGGCCGGGAGAGCAGAAAAGCACTCTTTAAGAATATAAGGGGGACATTTGTCCGAGGGGGCACCAGATTTAACTCTTACTAGCAGCTCCTGAAATTGCTCTGGGGTTATAGTAGGAAAACTATTAAGTAAGATGGTGTTGTTAGTGATATGAATTTCAGAGGAGGTATTAATCAGGGGTTTTGGGATACTATCTTAGATGTCCGCAATTTTATTGATCAAATAGACATTAAGTGAATCTCAAAATGTCTGAGTTGGAGTCACGCTAGGACGGACACTATCTAAGTTAGTCAGCTCATTAAGAATAGAAAAAATGTCCTTGGGTCTATCTGACGAGTTGAGGATGCGGGAGGAAAAATAGGAAGCTTTTGTGGAAAGGATGGCCTTCATGTAGTCTTTCCTGGTTGTGATAAATCTGTTTTTTAAATCAGGGGAGTAGCTGCGACGCCATTGTCGCTCCAGTTGGCGCAAGGACAGTTTCTTTACTTTTAAATCTTGCGAAAACCATCGTTGGGCGTCTGCGCGCCAGGCCAACTTAATTTCCATATAAGGTACATGAATATCGCTTGCTGCTTGAAGCCAACCAGCAAGGTTGGATTCGGATAGATTGATGTCAGGGTGAGGAAGTGGAAAAGTGTTAGCCAATGTATGTAGAAACTCTGTGCTATCTAATGTATTTAATTTCCTTGCTCTACCACCAGCTTGTCTTAATGGGGAAACAGGTAAGCTTAAATTTAAGGAGAAGGTGGTCAGACCAAAGGCAAAGGGATAATTGCCGGGGTTGTCGTTAAAGAAAAGTTGGACCAAATCTGGTCCAAGATATGTCCTTTGCAATGGGTTGGCGAGGGCACTTGTTGTGAAAAGTTCAAATTCGTAAGAAGCTCTGTGAGCTCACTTGAATGGGATCCTTCCAAAGGGTCATTAAACCAATAGTTAAAATCGCCTGCCAGAAAAATCCTGGCATGTTCCATAGCCAAATTAGCAATTTGCTCACTTAACATAAGAGGGAAGGATGGCATGGAGTTAGGGGGTCTGTACAGAAGTACACAAGCAATGGTAGTATAGAGGGTTTCAAGTTTTAGTACAAAATTCTCCATGTCTGGTAAATTGAGGCATGTGAGGGTGGTAACTTTCAAGGTAGAATGAATAATTGCTGCAACCCCCCCGCCAGATTTGCCTGACGCACGGTCTGCGTGCATAATGTAGTAATTCGGAGGGAGTGCTGCTATTATATCAGGGGCAGAGTCTGGGGTCAGCCAGGTCTCAGTAAGTGAAAGAATATCAGGATTATCAGTGACCAACAATAAAAAAATGTCCTGCTGATGTTTCACGAGGGAACGGGAATTTAAATAAAAGATGGTCAAGGAGTGTGGGTAGGGAACAGGCTCCACCTGGCTGTAGGGGCCAAGGCTCGGTGTATTAGGGATTTCTCCGAGGGTAGTGCAGTCTGCCAAGATCCCTTGTCTCCTGGCCCTACTGCACGTATCCCTTGATAAGTAACCATGGCCTTCATTATATTTCAGAAGATCGTTTAGGGAATATGAGATCAGACGGGCAGCATGCCTGGCCCTCTGGTCCCGTCTGGTCGCGGACGGGCGCAGACGGGCTCGCCTTTGGCGAGCCTTCATCGGGCTGCCGGCGCGCCCGCTGCGCTCGGCCGCTGCGCTTCTGAAACGGGGGAACCATTTTATGCCTGTGAGGGCGGGAGGGTCCAAGCACTGGACCAATCGCATGCTCCTCACCCAAGATGGCGGCTGAAATGCTGGACCCCAAGCAGCACCGAATCGGCTGCAATGGGGATGAGCAAGCTGACAAGGTGGCCAGTTACGATTTTAAGCGGGTCAGTGCCAGCGCAAAGAGCGCAATAACCCAATTTTAAAAGTTCAGCAATATAAATGCTAAATACGGTCGCAAGTGCAGTTAAAATTATAATATCGTAGCTCAGCACACGCTCACACACAAGTCCCGGCTTACGCCTCAGGACATCCACGTACACACTGTCAATCGGTGCACGCGGAAACTGTCAGGGTTTTTATGCCTGTGAGGGAGGGAGGGGCGGAGCACTGGACCGCTCGCCTGATCCTCACCCAAGATGGCGGCTGAAATGCTAGACCCCAAGCAGCGCCCAATCGGCTGCAATGGGGATGAGCAAGCTGACAAGGTGACCAGTTACGATTTTAAGCGGGTCAGTGCCAGCACAAAGAGCGCAAAAACCCAATTTTAAAAGTTCAGCAATATAAATGCTAAATATGGTCGCAAGTGCAGTTAAAATTTTAACATCGTAGCTCAGCACACGCTCACACACAAGTCCTGGCATCCGCCTCAAGACATCCACGTACACACTGTCAATCGGTGCACGTGGAAACTGTCAGGGTTTTTATGCCTGTGAGGGCGGGAGGGGCCGAGCACTGGACCGCTCGCCTGCTCCTCACCCAAGATGGCGGCTGAAATGCTAGACCCCAAGCAGCACCTAATCGGCTGCAATGGGGATGAGCAAGCTGACAAGGTGGCCAGTTACGATTTTAAGCGGGTCAGTGCCAGCGCAAAGAGCGCAATAACCCAATTTTAAAAGTTCAGCAATATAAATGCTAAATATGGTCGCAAGTTCAGTTAAAATTATAATATCGTAGCTCAGCATACGCTCACACACAAGTCCCAGCTTCCGCCTCAGGACATCCACGTATACACTGTCAATCGGTGCACGTGGAAACTGTCAGGGTTTTTATGCCTGTGAGGGCGGAAGGTGCCGAGCACTGGACCGCTCGACTGCTCCTCACCCAAGATAGCGGCTGAAATGCTAGACCCCAAACAGCCCCTAATCGGCTGCAATGGGGATGAGCAAGCTGACAAGGTGGCCAGTTACGATTTTAAGCGGGTCAGTGCCAGCGCAAAGAGCGCAATAACCCAATTTTAAAAGTTCAGCAATATAAATGCTAAATATGGTCGCAAGTTCAGTTAAAATTATAATATCGTAGCTCAGCACACGCTCACACACAAGTCCCGGCTTCCGCCTCAGGACATCCACGTACACACTGTCAATCGGTGCACGTGGAAACTGTCAGGGTTTTTATGCCTGTGAGGGCGGGAGGGGCCGAGCACTGGACCGCTCGCCTGCTCCTCACCCAAGATGGCGGCTGAAATGCTAGACCCCAAGCAGCGCCTAATCGGCTGCGATGGGGATGAGCAAGCTGACAAGGTGGCCAGTTACGATTTTAAGCGGGTCAGTGCCATCAGTGCCAGCGCAAAGAGCGCAATAATCCAATTTTAAAAGTTCAGCAATATAAATGCTAAATATGGTCGCAAGTGCAGTTAAAATTATAATATCGTAGCTCAGCACACGCTCACACACAAGTCCTGGCATCCGCCTCAAGACATCCACGTACACACTGTCAATCAGTGCACGCGGAAACTGTCAGGGTTTTTATGCCTGTGAGGGCGGGAGGTGCCGAGCACTGGACCGCTCGCCTGCTCCTCACCCAAGTTAGCGGCTGAAATGCTAGACCCCAAGCAGCGCCTAATCGGCAGCAATGGGGATGAGCAAGCTGACAAGGTGGCCAGTTACAATTGTAAGCGGTTCAGTGCCAGCGCAAAGAGCGCAATAACCCAATTTTAAAAGTTCAGCAATATAAACGCTAAATACGGTCGCAAGTGCAGTTAAAATTATAATATCGTAGCTCAGCACACGCTCACACACAAGTCCCGGCTTCCGCCTCAGGACATCCACGTACACACTGTCAATCGGTGCACGTGGAAACTGTCAGGGTTTTTATGCCTGTGAGGGCGGGAGGGGCCGAGCACTGGACCGCTCGCCTGCTCCTCACCCAAGATGGCGGCTGAAATGCTAGACCCCAAGCAGCGCCTAATCGGCTGCGATGGGGATGAGCAAGGTGGCCAGTTACGATTTTAAGTGGGTCAGTGCCAGCGCAAAGAGCGCAATAACCCAATTTTAAAAGTTCAGCAATAAAAATGCTAAATATGGTCGCAAGTGCAGTTAAAATTATAATATCGTAGCTCAGCACACGCTCACACACAAGTCCCGGCATCCGCCTCAAGACATCCACGTACACACTGTCAGTCGGTGCACGCAGAAACTGTCAGGGTTTTTATGCCTGTGAGGGCGGGAGGGGCCGAGCACTGGACCGCTCGCCTGCTCCTCGCCCAAGATGGCGGCTGAAATGCTAGACCCCAAGCAGCGCCTAATCGGCTGCGATGGGGATGAGCAAGCTGACAAGGTGGCCAGTTACGATTTTAAGCGGGTCAGTGCCATCAGTGCCAGCGCAAAGAGCGCAATAACCCAATTTGAAAAGTTCAGCAATATAAATGCTAAATATGGTCGCAAGTGCAGTTAAAATTATAATATCGTAGCTCAGCACACGCTCACACACAAGTCCTGGCATCCGCCTCAAGACATCCACGTACACACTGTCAATCAGTGCACTCGGAAACTGTCAGGGTTTTTATGCCTGTGAGGGCGGGAGGGGCCGAGCACTGGACCGCTCGCCTGCTCCTCACCCAAGATGGCGGCTGAAATGCTAGACCCCAAGCAGCGCCTAATCGGCTGCAATGGGGATGAGCAAGCTGACAAGGTGGCCAGTTACGATTTTAAGCGGGTCAGTGCCAGCGCAAAGAGCGCAATAACCCAATTTTAAAAGTTCAGCAATATAAATGCTAAATACAGTCGCAAGTGCAGTTATAATTATAATATCGTAGCTCAGCACACGCTCACACACAAGTCCCAGCTTCCGCCTCAGGACATCCATGTATACACTGTCAATCGGTGCACGTGGAAACTGTCAGGGTTTTTATGCCTGTGAGGGCGAGAGGTGCCGAGCACTGGACCGCTCGCCTGCTCCACACCCAAGTTAGCGGCTGAAATGCTAGACCCCAAGCAGCACCTAATCGGCAGCAATGGGGATGAGCAAGCTGACAAGGTGGCCAGTTACAATTGTAAGCGGGTCAGTGCCAGCGCAAAGAGCGCAATAACCCAATTTTAAAAGTTCAGCAATATAAACGTTAAATACGGTCGCAAGTGCAGTTAAAATTATAATATCGTAGCTCAGCACACGCTCACACACAAGTCCCGGCTTCCGCCTCAGGACATCCACTTACACACTGTCAATCGGTGCACGCGGAAACTGTCAGGGTTTTTATGCCTGTGAGGGCGGGAGGGGCCGAGCACTGGACCGCTCGCCTGCTCCTCACCCAAGATGGCGGCTGAAATGCTAGACCCCAAGCAGCGCCTAATCGGCTGCGATGGGGATGAGCAAGCTGACAAGGTGGCCAGTTACGATTTTAAGTGGGTCAGTGCCAGCGCAAAGAGCGCAATAACCCAATTTTAAAAGTTCAGCAATAAAAATGCTAAATATGGTCGCAAGTGCAGTTAAAATTATAATATCGTAGCTCAGCACACGCTCACACACAAGTCCCGGCATCCGCCTCAAGACATCCACGTACACACTGTCAATCAGTGCACGCGGAAACTGTCAGGGTTTTTATGCCTGTGAGGGCGGGAGGTGCCGAGCACTGGACCGCTCGCCTGCTCCTCACCCAAGTTAGCGGCTGAAATGCTAGACCCCAAGCAGCGCCTAATCGGCAGCAATGGGGATGAGCAAGCTGACAAGGTGGCCAGTTACAATTGTAAGCGGTTCAGTGCCAGCGCAAAGAGCGCAATAACCCAATTTTAAAAGTTCAGCAATATAAACGCTAAATACGGTCGCAAGTGCAGTTAAAATTATAATATCGTAGCTCAGCACACGCTCACACACAAGTCCCGGCTTCCGCCTCAGGACATCCACGTACACACTGTCAATCGGTGCACGTGGAAACTGTCAGGGTTTTTATGCCTGTGAGGGCGGGAGGGGCCGAGCACTGGACCGCTCGCCTGCTCCTCACCCAAGATGGCGGCTGAAATGCTAGACCCCAAGCAGCGCCTAATCGGCTGCGATGGGGATGAGCAAGCTGACAAGGTGGCCAGTTACGATTTTAAGTGGGTCAGTGCCAGCGCAAAGAGCGCAATAACCCAATTTTAAAAGTTCAGCAATAAAAATGCTAAATATGGTCGCAAGTGCAGTTAAAATTATAATATCGTAGCTCAGCACACGCTCACACACAAGTCCCGGCATCCGCCTCAAGACATCCACGTACACACTGTCAGTCGGTGCACGCAGAAACTGTCAGGGTTTTTATGCCTGTGAGGGCGGGAGGGGCCGAGCACTGGACCGCTCGCCTGCTCCTCGCCCAAGATGGCGGCTGAAATGCTAGACCCCAAGCAGCGCCTAATCGGCTGCGATGGGGATGAGCAAGCTGACAAGGTGGCCAGTTACGATTTTAAGCGGGTCAGTGCCATCAGTGCCAGCGCAAAGAGCGCAATAACCCAATTTGAAAAGTTCAGCAATATAAATGCTAAATATGGTCGCAAGTGCAGTTAAAATTATAATATCGTAGCTCAGCACACGCTCACACACAAGTCCTGGCATCCGCCTCAAGACATCCACGTACACACTGTCAATCAGTGCACTCGGAAACTGTCAGGGTTTTTATGCCTGTGAGGGCGGGAGGGGCCGAGCACTGGACCGCTCGCCTGCTCCTCACCCAAGATGGCGGCTGAAATGCTAGACCCCAAGCAGCGCCTAATCGGCTGCAATGGGGATGAGCAAGCTGACAAGGTGGCCAGTTACGATTTTAAGCGGGTCAGTGCCAGCGCAAAGAGCGCAATAACCCAATTTTAAAAGTTCAGCAATATAAATGCTAAATACAGTCGCAAGTGCAGTTATAATTATAATATCGTAGCTCAGCACACGCTCACACACAAGTCCCAGCTTCCGCCTCAGGACATCCATGTATACACTGTCAATCGGTGCACGTGGAAACTGTCAGGGTTTTTATGCCTGTGAGGGCGAGAGGTGCCGAGCACTGGACCGCTCGCCTGCTCCACACCCAAGTTAGCGGCTGAAATGCTAGACCCCAAGCAGCACCTAATCGGCAGCAATGGGGATGAGCAAGCTGACAAGGTGGCCAGTTACAATTGTAAGCGGGTCAGTGCCAGCGCAAAGAGCGCAATAACCCAATTTTAAAAGTTCAGCAATATAAACGTTAAATACGGTCGCAAGTGCAGTTAAAATTATAATATCGTAGCTCAGCACACGCTCACACACAAGTCCCGGCTTCCGCCTCAGGACATCCACTTACACACTGTCAATCGGTGCACGCGGAAACTGTCAGGGTTTTTATGCCTGTGAGGGCGGGAGGGGCCGAGCACTGGACCGCTCGCCTGCTCCTCACCCAAGATGGCGGCTGAAATGCTAGACCCCAAGCAGCGCCTAATCGGCTGCGATGGGGATGAGCAAGCTGACAAGGTGGCCAGTTACGATTTTAAGTGGGTCAGTGCCAGCGCAAAGAGCGCAATAACCCAATTTTAAAAGTTCAGCAATAAAAATGCTAAATATGGTCGCAAGTGCAGTTAAAATTATAATATCGTAGCTCAGCACACGCTCACACACAAGTCCCGGCATCCGCCTCAAGACATCCACGTACACACTGTCAATCGGTGCACGCGGAAACTGTCAGGGTTTTTATGACTGTGAGGGCGGGAGGGGCCGAGCACTGGACCGCTCGCCTGCTCCTCACCCAAGATGGCGGCTGAAATGCTAGACCCCAAGCAGCGCCTAATCGGCTGCAATGGGGAGGAGCAAGCTGACAAGCTGGCTAGTTACGATTTTAAGCGGGTCAGTGCCAGCGCAAAGAGCGCAATAATCCAATTTTAAAAGTTCAGCAATATAAATGCTAAATACGGTCGCAAGTGCAGTTAAAATTATAATATCGTAGCTCAGCACACGCTCACACACAAGTCCCGGCTTCTGCCTCAGGACATCCACGTACACACTGTCAATCGGTGCACGCAGAAACTGTCAGGGTTTTTATGCCTGTGAGGGCGGGAGGGGCCGAGCACTGGACCGTTCGCCTGCTCCTCTCCCAAGATGGCGGCTGAAATGCTAGACCCCAAGCAGCGCCTAACCAGCTGCAATGGGGATGAGCAAGCTGACAAGGTGGCCAGTTACGATTTTAAGCGGGTCAGTGCCAGCGCAAAGAGCGCAATAATCCAATTTTAAAAGTTCAGCAATATAAATGCTAAATACGGTCGCAAGTGCAGTTAAAATTATAATATCGTAGCTCAGCACACGCTCACACACAAGTCCCGGCTTCTGCCTCAGGACATCCACGTACACACTGTCAATCGGTGCACGCAGAAACTGTCAGGGTTTTTATGCCTGTGAGGGCGGGAGGGGCCGAGCACTGGACCGTTCGCCTGCTCCTCTCCCAAGATGGCGGCTGAAATGCTAGACCCCAAGCAGTGCCTAATCAGCTGCAATGGGGATGAGCAAGCTGACAAGGTGGCCAGTTACGATTTTAAGCGGGTCAGTGCCAGCGCAAAGAGCGCAATAACCCAATTTTAAAAGTTCAGCAATATAAATGCTAAATACGGTCGCAAGTGCAGTTAAAATTCACGTACACACTGTCAATCCTGTGTATGTTCCACATGCTGTTGTGATCTTGCTGACAAGAACTAAAACTCAGTATCTCACACCGAGTTGGCTGACTAAGTACAAGAGAATCCTTGTAGGTGCAGGAAACGTGACTATTGCTAGATGTAATATTCTGAATCCAGCTACCGTTCTGCCTAATTCATTCTCAGCAGAAGTAAGAGGAGAAGTTGAACATGACTGCATTGATTTGACCGAGTTTAGTAAAAAACCACACCCAGACATAAAAGAAGAGCCCTTAACTGATGAAGATTATGAGCTGTTTGTAGATGGCTCGTGTATGAGACATGAGGAGGGAGGTCTAAGTGCTGCTTATTCAATATGTACATTGGGAGGTGCAGTGGAAGCATCCTATTTACATAGAGTCAAGTCTGCACAAGTAGCTGAATTGGTTGCATTGGCAAGAGCTTGTATATTTGGAAGAACTCGAAAATAACCATATACACTGATAGCCAGTATGGTTATGGGGTTGTGCATGACTTTGGCCAATTATGGATGCAAAGGGAGTTCCTGACTTCTCCAGGCACCCCTATCAGAAATGGAAATTATGTGCAGGATCTACTGGAAGCACTCCAGTTACCAAAAGAATTGACTGTGGTCAAATGTGCTGCTCACAAATCGGGCAATGACAAAGTGACAGCAGGTAATCGATATGCTGACCAGTTAGCCCAGCATTGTGCAAAATACAAAATGGCTATTAATAAAAAGGTTGGGGGAAACAGAAACAGCTGCCAACTTTTGATGCTAGAAGGAATAAATACATGGGAGGAAGTTAAAGACTTACAGGACACAGCAGAGCCTCAAGAAAAGGAAAATTGGAAAAAATGTGGTTGTCAGAGAAGGGTGGAAGATGGTGTCATTGTTTACCTTGATGGTATGCCTGTGTTGCCAGCCTGTCTGCTTGCTCCTATGGCTAGGTTGATACATGGAGACTCACATTTAGGAAGAGATGCAATGATACGCATCTTCAGACAGGCATGGTTCAACTCGAGATTCAGAAACATAGCAGAGGCTCTCTGCCAGAGGTGTCTGGTTTGACAGCAATTTAACCCAGGAAAGAAAACTGTAGTGTTGCCAGGAAAGATTGGGAAGGCAGAGGGCCTTTTCATACGGTTACAACTTGACTTTATTCAGTTACCTCCTTGTTGAGGAATGAAGTACCTACTTGTAATTGTCTGCCTATTCTCAAAGTGGGTAGAAGGGAAGCCTACCCCACACGCAGAAATGATAGCCTCACTGTAGCCAAATTATTACTTAGGGAACTTATACCTCGGTACGGATTTCCAGTCACAATTGAATCAGACAGAGGAAAGCATTTCCATAGTGAAGTGATAAAACAGATCTGTGAAGCATATCACCCAGAGGTTTCTGGAGTGGTAGAACAACTGAATGGCACTATTAAATCAAGATTGGGAAAAATGTGTGAATTCACTCAAATGGAATGGCCAGATGCTTTGCCACTTGTTTTGATGGGACTTGGAAGTATTCCAGACCGGAACACGGGCTTGAGTCCCCATGAGATACTGATGGGAAGAGCAATGCGGCAAGCATGGGTGCCTGGATACAAACTGATAAGCATATTAGATGATTTGGTACTAGAATACTGCAAAGAACTGGCTGACCAAGTGTGTTCTATCTCTCACCAGGTTGGGGAAGACGTTGTCGCCAGACCAACGACTCCAACACATGACCTGAATCCAGGTGATTGGGTCGTAATAAAGAAACATACTCTGAAAAATTGCCTTGCACCAAGGTGGGGAAAGCCACGACAAGTAATTCTGGTTACCACCACAGCTGTGAAGTGTGCAGGAGTACCTCGCTGGATCCATGCCAGCCATACACAGAAAGTGACTGAACCTGAAGAAACTGAGGCTGAAGGTTGTGCAGCTGAGGGGTCCCAAGATATCGGTCCTCAAGTAGCTGAAGAAGAACAACCGAGCTCCAGTCAAGATGATTGGGTCCCAATAATCGACCTGACTATAGATCCTATACGAACAAGAAGACAAACCTATTTAGATAGACAGTGGGATAGTGAGGACGAGACAGGAGAAGAGGAAGAGACTCAGATCATCGAAATCCAAATCAAATCTGATTCTGAGGAGGACCAGATAGGGAAAGATCAGGTAATTGACACTCCTCCAAGAACTCCTGAGCCAGAAGAAGGACAGATAGAAATTAGGGTGGAGGTTCAAGCAGAAGAAAATCAAAAGTTCGAAGTGCTTGAACAGGACCAGACAGGAATAGACAATCGTGTTCAGGAAGAAGAAAACAAAACAGAACAAAGCCAAATTCAACATACACCTGAACAAGGCCAGTTTAGGGACCAGGCGGAAGAAACTGATATAAGACCTGGACCTAGTCAGTTAGGGAGAAATACAGAAGACGATCTTGAAACAAATGTGCCACAACTGAACGAAAATAAAAGAGCATTTGAAGAAAGGCAAGAGACAGCGCCAGTTAAAAGACAAGGTACCTAGATTTGTCAAGAGACTGAGACTGCGACTAAAGACAATTAATGAAGAACCTGAGCAGGTGAACAAAGTCTCAAGTCAAGCTGATCCGTCTGGGATACAAACCAGGAGACGGAGTGCCCGGATAAAAAGACTGAATAACAAGTATCAGAGTCCTGAGTGGACTTACTTTTTATTAGAAGACTTTGAAAACCTGGAAATAAGTGACGAAAGTGATGAAGAATTGATTACTGACCAGACTGACGAAGAAGTGAAACCTACCTGAAAGTTGCTCCAAGCTGTGCAAAGTTACAAAGAGGTGTTGAAGCTTCTTTTAAGTCAAAATGTATGATTCCTCTGTGAATGGAAGACCGAGGCGAGGTTGATTAAAAACATGCTGCAAAGTATGTTTATGTAGTGTAGCAATAGTACTGATACTTTGGATAGGACTAACTATAGCTATTCCTTCTATGATGAGTAAAGACCCGAACGTGTACCGGAATAATCAATTGCCAAAAGACACTGTAAAATCACACACTAGAAATACACTAAAAAGGATAGATGCACCAGAGAAGACACTTAGCCCGAAACAAACAAGGTTAGACTTAGAAGCACCAGATGAGGAAGAATTACACTATAACAAAATCAAGAATAAACTTGTTAGTACATTATGTAGAAGCTATGGAAATAGCTGACTATTATGTCTGTATGAAGCGGCCTACTTCAGTAGCTGAAGGTGTGACATACCACCATCTGCCACTAACCTATGGAATTTCCTGTAGTATTCTGTCTACTTTATTCTATAAAAAAGGACCATTACAGTATTATTACTCACATTTTGATGTGATATTTTCCGAACTTCCTGTACGAAGAAACCTAAACCCTGTACATACAACTAGAGATGTAGCTAAATACATGAGTGAATATTTTCTAACCGTAGGTAAAATAAATATAGATGACGCACACAAAGATAACCTGACCTGTTCATTACACGAAAAAGAGAAAATGTTTCTTAACATGGTAGAGAAAATAAGAGAACGTTTCCAAAAGAAAGCAAAAGACTTGAATCAGAAAATTCCTAAATGGGCTGAAAGCATAGGGAGCACCTCAAATGGTGGAGCTAATGCTGCTACGTTGCTGGATTTCAAAAAGAAAGGGAAACTTTGTCTTTAGAGAGAAAGAACCAGTTATTATAACAATATATTCATTGGTTCCAGTGAATGTGAACACAATTACAAGGTAATTGGGGGTTGGGGTTTCAAAGATGGGTCAGAACCTCTGTTTCCCGGAATTTATTATATATGTGGGAACAAGGCTTATTTCAAATTGCCCGACCATTGGTACAGGAGCTGTTACTTTGGTATTGTCTTTCCCAAGATATACCATGTGGGGAATATCACTGGAAGCACTGAAAGAAGTAATCAATTAGTACGTAGTAAAAGAAAAAGTGTTGGTGAAATAGTAGGTGATATTTTTAGTGCATTGATACCTACAGTGGGAGTGGCTCTGAATACACACAGAATTTGCAAATTGTCAACACTAGTAGATCGGTTATCAACTGACACTGCTGGAGGTTTCCTGATGGTCAATACCAAATTGGTTGCGATCAGATGAATGGTTTTACAAAATCGGCTTGCTCTTGGCAAAAGAGGGCGGAGTCTGCAGAATGTTGAAATCGCAACATTGTCGCACTTACATACCCGACAAAAGTGTGGAAATTAAGGGGTATATGAGAAACATTACCAAGTTGGAAAAAGAGCTTAAAACACTGGAGGTTGATAGTGCATGGAAGAGACTTACTGATGGTCTCTCTGCTGTAGGTAATTGGTTTTCTAACTTAGGTAAAAGTCTTGTGAGCAAAATACTGATGCCAATAGCGGGAATAAGTTTATTAGTGTTCATAATGATAATTTGCTGCAAATGCCGAAAACACAAAAAGAAATATACTGTGAATAGGCGAGGAGTGAAAAGAAATGTTGATGAGCTTGAATTAGAAGAATTGAATAATCAGATTTACAAAAGGGTGAAAAATTCTCATCCTAATAAAGATACTGAGAAAAAGCTAAACAGAAAGTTTGAAGAGATTGAACTGGGTGAGATGTGAGAAGTTGGCATCTGGTTCCATTAATTGTGATGATATAAAACATCATCAAAGAGGGGATTGATGGAGCAAGGATTCGCACGCAAAGCGCCTTGCTTGTATTCAGGAAACTCAAATAACATTAATTAACTAATCAATATGTTTGTCTTATTAATGTGCCCTTTTTCGACACTTTTGGGGTGTCCGAGTGAAGCTTGCCTATGTGTTTACTAATCCTAATACGCTTGCAACCTAAAATGGCTGCTGCTACGTGGGAACTTCTACTGCGCATGCGTCGGTCATACCCATGTAACGTGACGTACTCACAGTTCTGGAGGGAAACTGTTTGCACTTGCGCATTAGAGCTAAAATGGCTGCTTTGTGTTCTCACATGCGAGAAGCTTGCAGTGCTCCTTTTGCTATGCTGTTCGTGCTGCATTAACCCTAATGCTATAGTTTATTATACAGTAATGGGTATAGTGTAGAGATTCATGGTATACAGTATATTCATTTATTCTGTTTTCTAAAACTGTTTCTTTTCTATTCCATTGTACATTACGAAATATGGCCTCTTATCCCTTGCTGCACTCCATCTTGCGTGAAACTGAGTCTGCGCGAGATCTGCGAGTCTCTACAGCAGTGACATTTGAAACCTTGCCAGATGGTTATTCCAGCCAAGGTGTGCATGGGAAGACAAACTCTCACCTAGCCAAAAAGACTGAACTGTGCTGAAGTTTCAACTTTGTATACAATGTTAAAGTCACCATTGTTATGTGTAAAGCATATGTCATGAGAACCCGAAATTCGATGGGTGTGTATAAAAATTCTAATAAGGGGCTTGGGAAAGCTCAAATCCTAGGTGGTGTGATGACCTGTCCTTTCTTTTGTCCAATCCAAATTGGGGATCCTTACACTTGCAACATTGGGGGGTGGTACAATGACCTGGAAAACAGTATAACTAGTCTAGGTTTAGCTAGAGAAATTGTCCGACTTGTCAGAATAGCTGACCTGTCACTGACCCAACGCACTCAATAGCTGATCGAGAACAGAGGTGCTGCGGAGCACTCTGTCAGATAAAATTCACAGACCCAATCGGGGTTTTGTGGACCTTAAGTGCTGGCGGAGCACTTTGCTGGAGAATTCGATAACCCAATCGGGGTTCTGACTGATAGCTGCAGAGAGGGTGTAGCGCAGGCGTTGCAACTGAACTGCGGGTGCTGGTCTCAACTTTGGTGGTCCGGTTCTGATCCAAATCTGGTTTTCCTGTCCTGGTTTCCATACTGCACCTGCTGGCCTACTGGCAACCGCTTTCCTTGGGGTTTCCTCTGTCCTTAACTGACCCGTGGCCAGGGTTGGTCTCCACACCGTTCTAGGTAAATATAAATCTGGGGGGGAGAAAACCCACTTGCGTCCTTTTTCTTTACCCTTTCCTGAAATCTTGCTAAAGTTATAATTGCATATTTTCCTTTCTTTACCCTTCCCTTGTGACAAAGTACTAAAGTCGTAAAGAGCCTTTATTAGCATGTTCCATTTTCCCCCTACCTTATAGTTGGATATTAAAGTACTGTCTCTGAATAAATAGATGACATTTTTTTTACCTTCTGAATTATTAGCGTGTTCCAATTTCTTACCCGTCCTATAGGTACATGGTAAACTCAGTTTCGTCATTATAGTTTCATGTTCCCTCTTCTTACCCATCCCTCAGGAAAACGATAATCCATGACGTTCTAGCATGTCCCTTATTTTCCCCGTCCCTTAGAACTATTATTTCAAGTCTGATTCCTACACGTTCATTTTTCAGTATGTTCTTTGTTTTACCTTCCCTTTAGTCCTCTAAATGGTTGGCATCATATATCTCTTACATGGTTATACGCTTTTCATGATTCTGGTAATTGACAGTTTGCTTGCTGTAAACCTTATGCTTCCAAATCTTGAAGAAGAATAGATAAAGGTTTCCAAAACTTCCTGAGTTCGTGGTTATTCCATGAGTGCAAATGTTATAAATGTTACTGACTGCTTATCTTTTCAGCTAGCTCCTTGATCCATTGTGGTCATAGTTACCCAGTGACAAGGATTGGTAAGTAAAGGGTATAGGAAACAGTTAGGAATTAATTAATTGATGGTAGTAGAGTGTAGGTTACCCGATTAAATAAATATGGAAAATTAAATTTATGGGCCCAAGTGTGCATATGGTAAAATTATAGTTGGGTGACCTGCGCGCTCTATCACTATAATTGCTTTGGAGGTGCCTTGAGCAGGAGGTTTGTCATTGCCGACATAATGAAAGACGGCCTAAGCATAACTTTAGTATTAATATACAACCATAATAGACTGAAGAAGTTACATTACAGGTTTGTCAAATATATATGTTACATTCATTGGTGATGAACATCTTCTAGAGTTCAGGTGGAAACAGTAACATGCCACTGATCCTAACCGTATACCTATTGTTTTAGAGCAGTGGTAGGCAAAGATCATCTAAACTAAGATGACCATTTGATCAAC
Organism: Lissotriton helveticus; assembly: GCF_964261635.1. Classification (NCBI taxonomy): domain Eukaryota; kingdom Metazoa; phylum Chordata; class Amphibia; order Caudata; family Salamandridae; genus Lissotriton; species Lissotriton helveticus. Next base: position 285,706,099 of record NC_136073.1, read on the forward strand.
TGATAATGCATTAGGAGAGTTTATACATGATGAATGCTCCTCAAAAAATGGTAGATATAAGTTCGATTTTTTAGGTATAGAACTTACAATGTATTGCAAACACATAAATAATATCTGACAAAAGAAAATGGCTTTGAGACGAGTTAGTGCTCTGAATTGTTGAGTTTCTTCACGCACTGAAATCTTTCGAAGTGTGGCAAGGAACACATCGACTGGAGAAAATGATACAATTTCGGCATTTATCAAAAGCGAAAAAATATTTAATTTAAGGAAAGAGAAAGTTAGAAGGAGAGCTTGCCTAGCTCCAATATGGCCGCAGACTAAGGGAGCTCCATTGGCCTACCTACTATCTGCAACAATCCTGGTTCCCCATGACAACAACTAGACCTGGAACTTTGTCCCTCCTGCATGCTAATTAATAGGAATCACTAGTAGCAGAGAAAACGCAATCCTGAAAGATGCAAGGAGAGCACAGAGACGACTGCAGCCTGTGACTGGCCTAGAAGAAGGTACACAGTAAGTGGATGACGTATGCCGCTCGGCCACCGAGGACCCTGAGGCTTATCGGATGGTTGCTGCATACAAGCAGTTGATGGAGTGGCGATTGCCGCTATCAAGACAGGTGGGGTGAGGACTCAACTCCAATCGCTTACCGCTCAGCAAGATAGCTGACCGCGCAGGGTAAGTTACTGGCTCAAAGCCTTTTTGGGTCAAACACAACAACAATGCTTGATGCTGAGGTGGTGGGGGACAATAGGTATGATCCTACCATGTGCAAACGTAAGTAGACTGCATACAAGACCATCTCTGTACCATATACTGGGAACTGGTAACAGGAGTTGACCCTGAGGAGCACCTTGGTGAGTGCCACTCAAGGAGCTCTGGCAGCTGTGCGAGGTGTGCCTACATGGCCCCTGTAAACCGCCTGGGACACAGATATTAATCAACATGAAATTCATTGGCAGATGCCTGGGTGGAACTGCAACACCTTAATGAGGTACAGAGGAGGGTTGTTTAGCATAAGTTTGACATATGCAGGATGCCCATGAGGCCAAAATAAGCGACACAGGGTCCGCATCAGAGAACATCAACCCCTGCACAGACACAGAACTGAAATATATACTGGCAGCCATGCAACATGGCTTACCAAAAACTGATTGTAAGATCAACACTGTTTCCTTCAGAATGGGCCGAACGTCACAGAGGTTAGATAAACATAAAGAGAGGCTGGATGCTGTGGAGAGAAGAGGATGGACAAATTGTTCCTCACATTGCAAACCAAAAAGAAAAATTTGGAGGCTTGGTACAGGAGGATTATTATAAGAATGGGAGGTATTGCGGAACCAAACAACATAAACAATATGGAATGGTATATGGAGTGCCTTCTAATTGATTTACTGGCAGAGACACCTTCTCGGATAGCTTCGTGGTGGAGTGCGCCCATTGTTCCTTTGCGCCAAGACCGATTCCGGGGGCTAATCCCCATCCAACAAGACTTTTGAATTTCAGGACGCTGCATTACGTAAAGCCCGAGAACTGAAGACGTTGCATCATGAGGACTCCAAGTTATCACTCTACCCCGATTTCACACAGCTGGTGCACAAGGCTAGGTGACTCTTCATTTCAGCTAAAAGGAAACTCCATGAACTCCAAATAGAATATAGCATGCTTTACCCTACTAAGCTGCGGATAATGTCAGAAGGAAAGGCACACTTCTTCACCTACCCAAAACAATTCTTTCCAGTTCCTTAAAGAGAGGGAGGGAGCTGGAAGTCGGCATGGGGCTCCACTTGCTATCGCTAATGATGGGAAAGGCTTACAGGACATGGACGAGCATTGAAGTAATGCCCAAGTCTACCAATTTGACAGACAATACCTGAGATAAGGACGGTGGAACTATGCTGAGAATGCCCCCTTCTCCTCACCATGCTGATACACCTATAACACTTCAGACCACACCTAAACCAGTGAGGTGCTGTGAGGATTGGCCCTGCCGGGAGGCTATGGATAGGTTCCTCTACCTGGGACAAGAGTTTGGGATGCTGGTGAAACCTCTCCAGTTGTAAAATTGCAAATTTCCATAAACAGACCAATCTTATTGGTGGCATGGAGAGCTCTCATGCCATGTCTCAGTGATTGTCAGGCACTCCCTTCTCCTTTTTTGTATATCCTGACCTGGGTTGTTGAGCACCATGATTTGGCCATAATTTAGTAATGGCTTGATTATTTACACTTTGGGCACACACTATGTTCCACATTACATAAAGGTGCCTTAGGCTGACAGAGCTTTGGATCCAGTAACTTCCACCCCATGTGTGTACCACCTCCTGTAGATTGTTGTCTATTGTTTTTATTTGGGGTGCAGCTGGGGTGCGTTGGGGAGGAATATTTAAATGCTATGCAAATTGGGGGATTACATTGTGTGGGTGGGTTTTTCATTTGAACTGTTTATCATTTGTTACTGATGAGATGCGTAATATGTTGTATGGCTGGACATGGCCGATGTTCAATGACTAGCGATGGGTGATGCATGACGTAGACCAAGCAGTTGTAGGCCAATCTGCCAGCCCATTAATTAGATTAGATTCCTTACATGGAATGTTTGAGGGCAAAATGATAGCAGAAGGATACGAAAGGTGGTAGTAGCATACTTTAAAAGGCACAAGATAGTTGTAGTGACACTGCAAGAAACTCATTTAACTCCAGGTAGCAGAGTAGTCACACATTGTAGGATGAAGGGCCACTGGTGTGCTGCAGGCTTCACTTTGTATGCCCACAAAGTACTTATGTGGGTCTTACTGGAATTAGACTACAAGACGTTTGTGTGGACCCAGGGGTTAGGCTTGTGCTAGCCAGCTTGGTGTACAGACCAAATTATGATGACCCACAGTTCATTCACTCTCTCAGTGCCCGCTTACTCCATTGGAGCGATTTACCGCAAATCTGGGTTAAATCCATTGTTCTTTTGCCCACTACGTCACCCCAGTTTGGACCCGGCCATATGCAAATCAGTCTTGACTATGGCCTGGCAGTTCAGTCTGGACTGTTCCCACGGGGCACAGGGTCAAGACTGATTTGCATATGGCTGGGTTCAAACTGGGGTGTTGTATTGGGCAAAAGAACGATGGATTTAACCCACATCTTTTGACTGGGGGAGAATTTTTGCATTGTCAGCATTCCGTTCATCATTTGTTTGCTGTAACACTTTTTGCCCTAAGTGGGCTGGGTATGCCCAGACGTAGGTTCCTTGTTCACTCTGCCACTGGATTCAAGCTAGCCTGGCTGAAGAAGGATGACATAACCTGAAACCGGTCCTAGGCTGCTTGTTTCTGGTCCAGGGAGAACCTGGCCTTGCAGTTTGGGCTGGACTGTTCCCGTTGGGTGCAGGGTCAAGACTGATTAGCATATGACTGGGTTCAAACTGGAATAGCATGGTGAGCAAAATAAATATGGATTTAGGCCCAGCTTTCTGTACTTGGGTGAATGTATGACATTGTTCTCCATTCTGTCCATCCATTGTTCTTTTTGCATTTGTCACTACTAGTGGAACAGGTATGCCCAGATGTGGGTCCCATGCTCTCCATGCCACTGGAGTCAAGCTATCCTGGCTAATGAGGGCTGAAAGCCTGAAAATAGCCCTAGGATGCTTGTTTCCAGCCCAGGGAGGACCTGGCCTGGCAGTTCGGGCTGGACTGTTTCCATTGGGTGCAGGGTCAAGACTGATTTGCAATATGGCTGTGTCCAAACTGGAATGGCATGGTGAGCAAAAAAACGATGGATTTAGGCACAAATCATTGTACTGCGTGAATGTATGACATTTTTCTGCATTCTGTCCATCAATTGTTCTTTTTGCATTTAATTTTACCCTTGCCAGAATAAAAACCTGTAGGTTGTGTTTTACTCCAATAGGCGCAATGTGCCCAGGTAACTAAAAGGTCAACATGTTTCCCACCTGGTTGGTCACAAAGAAACGTGGCGCTTCACTGGACCGAAAAACAAGTTGTGGTGTGAAAGTGCTAGTGAGTAAAAGAGGTATAAACGCCCTCTGTGAAATCAGGGCGTGCCAAAACTGAACCCTACAGTAAGGCTAAAACTATATAGTTGAAACGCTCCTGATGTGACCTAAATTCAAAAGGAGAATTGCACTATGGGCTAGTGGCGCAGGATGCCCACATCTTACTAGGAGTGTAGCTCGGGTGCTGGCTCAGAATAACCTACCCCGTCCATGCCGGCAGTTCTCAAAAGATCTCTGCTAAATTAACCCTTCGAGGGACCCTTATGGCACTGCAGCGCTGGCTCGACGAGGAGCACAAGCCAGATGATGAAGCATGACTTTTTTCAGGGTGTGTGAGGGCAACAAGAGGCAAGACTTGTTCTTCCCTCTAACCAGTGGGTTCTAGGCCTAGAATCCCCCTTCTCTGGCTTTTCAGTCTCTCTCTCTTTTCCATCTTCATGAGTGGGTGACACATTGCACCCCCTCCTTCGGAACAGTGTCCTCCCATTTTGATCTAATAATTAGATTTTGGAGCATGGGCACTGGGCCATAAACAGCTCCTGCCCCCCCCGCCTCTTTTTGTTGCTACACATATTCATAACCATTTAGATTTGTGGTTGGTCTAAAAGAAATCTGATCTCCCGCATTCACATGTGTGAACCACTCCCGCAAACCTATTCTGATCTCTCACCAGTGATATTGGAACTAGAGCTCCTGACCCGAAGGGCCACTGCATTCACTTGGTGATTTGCCCCTTATTCGTTATTGGATACAGCCTTCGAGGCCGAAATAGCACAAGCAATTGAGGACTTCTTTCGCAATATTGTGGGAACGGTGGAAACTTTCAGAACAGTTTGGGAGACCTTTAAGGTTTATATTAGAGGTATTACTATATCCAAACATGCAGGTTCACTGAGAGATAGAATATGGAGTATGGAGAGGGAGATTGCCAGAGATGGTGAGGACACCACAGTTCTACCAATGACCGTATACTAGAGAAAATTAAGGCCAAGCTGGAAGGATATTATGAAACAGCTAACAGTGAATTTAAACACGAGTAAATATGGGGAGGGGGAACGTCCACTGGCCATTAGCAGCACTGATCCGACCTAGGAGAGAGGCAGATGTGATATATGAAATTCAAGATGAAGAGGGGCAGTTATTTTATAACTCATATAAAATTGCTGAGAGGTTTCATGGCTACTATGCTAATCGGTATCCCTCATGGACCCGGTTCAGGAGAAGATGCAATTTCCAACTACCTAGCACATATAGCCATGACTTGCCTCACTACGGAACACAGGGAACATTGATGGCAAACATATGCCGTCCGAGAAGGTGCCGGATACAGATGGCCTTACAGTGGCCTTCTACAGGGTGATTCAGGATTTTCTGATACCACATCTGGTTAAATTGTATGAGGAAATGGTGAAGACCAGCACTATGCCCCCCTCGATGAGGTAGGGCTTACGAGTTAATCTCCTGAAACTACACCCCCATTAGGTGGGACGATCAATGACAAGTGTTGGCAGTACTATTGTACCATAGTCAATACAGTCTCACTAAATGGAAGTCAAAGACTAGTACATTTTAAGTATGTTAGCCGAGTCTACTACATACCAGAGTGACTGTTCCAATATGGATTACATGACTCAGCAGAATGCCAGAGGTGTGGCAAGAATGAGGCTGGATTCGCGCATGTTGCCTGGTTTTTCCCTGGAGTTCTGGCAAATGTTTTTTTCACAATTAGGACGTTATCACTGGCAAATCACTAGCGTTTGACCCAATGCTAGCATTGTTGGGTTATGACAGGGGCGTTGACAGGAAAGTCTGGAGATTGGTTGCCATGGTCTACTGCTGGTTAGACGTCAGATGGCAATGTGATGGGCTTGATGTCCAGTCCCAACGCTTGTGGAATGAAACACAGATATGATCTGCGCCAGGACACCTCCGGGTAACAGTCGCGCTATGCAAATTAATTAACATAACATAACATCTATTGTAACATGCAATCTAATGTATACAGTGAATTACTCCAGCCACAGAACTGTCCCTGGTCTACGTGACTTTAGAGTTAAACGATAAAGGCCGCAATAATCTTGATTCATCATATTAAAATGATATTTATATTTACCTGCTTTCCAATGTTTCTTTGATTACACTCTACATCACAATGGGAACATCACCACTGTAGAGTTTTAAATGTTGATCAATAGGCTACGTACCCAGATGTGATTTGCTATGGTCTTTGGTTTGTATTGTCTTATAGTATCTATGGTTGAATTTGTAACAGAATGTCGGCAGTTGTGTCCAGTCAGATTGTATGTTTTCTACATGTTGACAATAAGTAAAATAAAATTAAAAAGAGGAAAGAGAAAATTATTAAAAACATATGTTTTATTGTTTGATTCATACTCATGAAGATTCCATCACACATAAAATATACTGGGCCTCATTTAAAATCTGAAGTTTTCAAATGGAAAATTAGGTGATTAGGAGTATATATTTACTGAGCTTACTATTCCAAAGTGCCAGGTTTTATGAAAGTCATACATATGTTTTTCTATAAACATAAAGATGTATCCATCCACCCCCATTGGCATATTAAATCAGGTGTTGATTGGAGTACATACTACTTGTGCCCCCAGTCAAATGCAAGTTGCTGAGGTGGCTTCTAAGATGAAAGATCATGAGGCCCAAGTACTCTTTGTTTAAGAAGAGCACACTATACATTTTAGAGCATTTACTTTGTCTGAAGCATCCAAATAGTATAAAAGGTGCAATACGCTTGTGTCAAGTGAGAACCAGATGTTGGTCCCAATTAAAGTAGGAGGAGGCACCTTATAGAGACACTGTAATCAGTCACCGATTACACCAGTTGCTGTGTCCTGGGCTTCACATCATTGATGTTATCATTAGGTGCAAGAGAGGGCCAGTGACCCAAAAGGATGCAGCAGGTCATCAAAACCCCCCTTGTATTGAAATGTATACTGAAGTAGGGGAGTTATCTCATGGCCTAATGAGGATATTGATTATCCTCAATGTAGTAGACTATTTTTCACTGCATGTAAATAAAGCATCAGTGCTATGGAAGGAGTTTATTGAATATGTCATCACTTCCAAATATTAAAAGATAGTGGACATGTAATTACCATAACAAAGAGGCAAGTGGTTTGGTGAAAAATTGATATGTGCTGAAGGGCAAAAATGCACAGAGAAGTTGTTTCAGGAAAGCATCTGAACATGGAAACATCCTTTACAATGCAATCAATCCCATGATGTGCCTTTACAGCACTGCCACTACCCTCACTGCAAGGTTACCACGCGTTCCTTTATCACTTAAGTCTTTACAGCAACTTGCTTTCGGGAATGCGTTGTTGAACTGGTGTTGGAATAGTAATTTATATTATTCCAAAGTCCAGCGCCCCCTAAGGAAAGTCATCGTAATGACTAGTGTGGTAAAGGAACACAGGTTACGTTGCAGTTGAGGTAACCCAGAGTTGTGCACTAATGCAGGGTTTAAATGTGTAAGCCAGGTGTGAAACAAAATCTTCCAACAAAAGTGGGCCAAGTGGCAAATCACTAAGAACTAAACGATTTAATAGACAATTTAGGTGAGAAAGAGCCCAAAGAGTGATATGGAAAGAGTGTGTTCATTACCTGTAAAAGAGAAAAGTAAGAGTATACTTGAAAATGTCACACTACCAAAGGCAAGGATATCTTCTTTGTGGCATTTTATAAATACTGAGAAATGAGATGCAACACTGTTATTACTAAAAGCTTCAAATATTATGATTTGTTCAGTTTCATGAGTAATTTTAATGAACAATACAATCTAGGGTAGACAGTAGAACGTGAAAGAATGGGGCAAGAATTGCTAAGCCTCAACACACCCTCAACAAAAATCATATATAAACTAGGGGTTTGTGAAATTCATGTTTTTCACTTCTGTGTACATACGAAAAAAATCAAGCGAAAATTCCTTGAAATTATGTGTAATTACATGAAAAGCAAAATCACCAGTTTGTGCTCTATTTTAGTTCCAAATTAGTCCTTTTTCCACTTTTTGATGCAAGAGCACATTTCACTGTAAAAAAGTGCAAAACAAAAACACTGCGAACAACAGCCACTCCTGTTATACATGGCGCTAATGGCACGTAATTACACAAAGTGGCATAATGACATAATTTAATAAATTTTGGGTAACAAGTATTATAAAACATCTGCGCAAATATGCTGGCATAATTCGTACTTTGCCCAGGCCTGATATAAGCATACAATTTGGAGTTGGCTTACAATGTTACCCACCATTGCTACAGAGTAAACAAAGAACAACCCATATAAGACATTGCGGTGTTCTGAGCTTGGAAAATGATAGCAACAAAAACTGTAAAAACGCTGTGTACCACAACATAACCATGGTGATTTAAGACCGTTACTGCAATGGAACTTGTCTGTGTGGTTCACATTCACCGCATCACCTTTATAGTTTCAAATCCATCATGGGAGAAGCCTGATGTAGCATCTCTCAATGCAACTAATGAAGCTAACACATTCTAAAAGCAAGCTTGTGAGTTGCTGGTAGGGAAAAAGGGCTACCCATATTGGAGAAGTTGTTTAATATCCAGAAGTACATAAAGAGAAGCTAGCAGTGAATAATCTTAGTAATTATTTGAGAGAAAAGGGCTTTGATCGAAACAAACTACAGGGGTTAGTTAAAAAAGTGAAGAGTGTATTAAAATTAAATGTCTAATAATGACTAATGAATGAAGCAACTCAAGAAAAGTGCCGGGGTGTGCTTCAATAACCTGTGATTGACAGTCTAAAATAGAGTTAAAAATGGCTAGTTATTCAATAAAAATCCATATTTGTGCCAAAACCAAAAGGGAGCGCATGTTCAATTGGGCAATATAGAGAGAGGTGAAAAAAGTCCAATAGTACACACTGCAGAAGAAATATTTCTTCAACACACCATGAACCAGTCATATTAACTGTGGCACTACAAAATGCAGAATGGAAATGATTTCCTTTTGTAAGCAATGATTGCATTCAATTGATTCATTGAGGCCTAGTTTGTCAGTAGCCTCGGAAAAGATCCAATTCACTTCTTTATTATGAAGCCGTTGTAAACCTGTTACCATGAAGTAAATACATGTTGCAATACTGTCCCTTGATAATAAATCTGATGGGTACTGCCCAGTTTTAAGAAAGTGGGAGACTGGTTCATTTGAAGGCCTGTGGCGTTTGATTGCAGTCATTGGTTCTTAGAAATGTACTTTAATCTTTCAGGTACTAAATACAATACTGTGTAATCTATAGGGACAAGGAATTTGACAAGTCACATTTTACAGTTGACCAGACTGTGCTTTTGCTGGATCCTACCTTTACTCAGTGAGCTTCTTTGCTGGGCTGAAGTAGTGCACACACATTGCAGCTGCCACAATCGTAGTGTCCAACAGGATGGGGCACTTCCTAACGAGAATAAACCACAGGTTCTTGGTGAGAGGGTGTGGGTGTACTAGTTTTGCCTCAGGTTGCTAGTTCTTTTAAAAGCATACATGTGTCTTAGCATCAGCAGTTTTTTTAACTAAAACTTTTCCTTCTTTTTTAATGTGTGGAGTGTTACAAGGTCGTCTGAAAGCATGACATGTAAACATTTGAGTATAGCCTCTATTAGACAGGTGTGGTTGTAAATTGCTAGCTTGTATGGAGAAGTCTTCAACATTACTGCAGGCCCTTCTGAATCTGAAACAATGTCCCATTGGAAGGCTACCTCTCAGAGATCTAGGGTAAAAGGATCTGCATTAAAGAAGGGAGTTCTTGTCAGTTGGTATTAAATAAACCAACTTAGATAAACAGGACCTGTCTACTGGAGGCTCCAAATTAAATGTTTGTTTTTCTTGAGAACAACGTGAAGTATAAATAGAGTCCTGTGTAGCAAGCCACTCTTGAAATGGAGTAATTTATACTGTGTACCTTTCCATAAACAGAGTGCGTCATCTTTGTATTGTTTCGCAGATGTATATATTAGGGTAGTATAACTTAGAGTTGTGGTTGATGACTTTTTCCTTAGATCTGGCCTACAAACATGCATGCTAAATTAGGAGCAAAAGTCAGTGCTAACAATGTCCCAGAGATTTGCACTAAAAAGTCAAATGAGAGGAAATTCAATACCCTGTAAGACAAAAATAGGAGATGCATCAACGTACAATTGACTTGATTTAATTGCATGTTCAGCTGTCACCAATGTGTCTGCCTATAGTATATTATTATATAATGATTAGATATCCATTGACACCAAAATCAGGAGGGGTGACTAAATTAGACTTTCTTCAGTAAATTCAGAACCTTAGTAATGTCCTTGCTTTGCTGATTAACATATTCATCAACAAAGTGGTTAGTACACTTGGATAATGATTCTAGTACTGAACCGATGCCTGATGCTATTGGGGAACTAGGTGGTGACATTTTCTTATGTATACCTTAGGGAGGATGCAAAAGGCCAAATTCTGTGATTGTTTAGTAATACAAAATGTGTCCTGTATGTGGGGAATTCATCCAGGCTGGACTGCGTCATCTACTATTTATTTAATAATCTCCAACTGCAGGGTACCTCATAACTTGCATTTAGTGCTTCTCGTCACTCTAAAGACCTCTGACTTTTTTCTGGTAATTCTCTGTATGCAAGATTAAATTGGTAAAACTCTTGTGAGCACATTATATAGCAATATGGGGTTTATTGTGGACACCAGTTAGAGCTTGTTTATCATGTCTTGTTAGGTTGTACTTGGGTCTGTATCTACAGGATGTTTTCATAGGTTGTAACCTCTGGTACATGTGTGGCTAGAGGTGGTGTGAAATCAAATGGGTTCCTCATATCTTCAAAGTTAATGTTTGATGGAGTTATCAATGTTTCCTTAAAATGACTTAAAATTTATTTGAAGTTTATGCTTCTGTATGTTATTTTAAACTTCCAATCAAAGCAAAGAAGGGTCATGTTGACAGTAGCAAAGAAAGCTCAACCCTACATTTAAAATCTGAGCTTCCAATTCAGGCAGTTGTTAGCCAGTAATATTCACTATAATCAAAGTTGTACAAACTGACTTCTTCCACAACCATGGTTATTCATGATACTTGGTTTTGCCATTGTTGATTGACTTGATTGCATCCTATTTCCCACATTTTTTTATATGCTTCTGTTGTTCTTTAGTGTCTGTTTTAAAACAAGAGGCCAAGTCCTGAAGGTGACTTGGGCAGGGAATTACACAAAGTGGCATAATGACATAATTTAATAAATTTTGGGTAACAAGTATTATAAAAAATCTGCGCAAATATGCTGGCATAATTCGTACTTTTCCCAGGCCTAATATAAGCATACAATTTGGAGTTGGCTTACAATGTTACCCACCATTGCTACAGAGTAAACAAAGAACAACCCATATAAGACATTGCGGTGTTCTGAGCTTGGATAATGATAGCAACAAAAACTGTAAAAACGCTGTGTACCACAACATAACCATGGTGATTTAAGGTGAAGAATTGGCTTGGTAGTTTGGTCTGCCCTGTTCCCATGATGCATTGGGCCAGGGACAGACTAATTTGCATATAGCCAGGTTCTGAGCTGGGATGGGGCAGTGAGCTAAATAACGGTGATGGATCAAGCCCTGATCTTTGGACTGGGTAAGAGTGGTCTGCTTAATTCAGACACTCTGTTCATCACCACCCCCTTTTCTGAATCGTTTTTGGCCACTATAGGTGTGGCAGGGTATACTCAGACATGAGTCCCTTGCTCACTGCTCCATCAGGATTCAAGCAAGCCGGGCCGACGACGCCTGAAATAGCAGAAACCGGTCCCCGGAAGCTTGTCTCCTTTCTGGTGAAGAATTGGCTTGGTAGTTTGGTCTGCCCTGTTCCCATGATGCACTGGGCCAGGGACAGACTAATTTGCATATAGCCAGGTTCTGAGCTGGGATGGGGCAGTGAGCTAAATAACGGTGATGGATCTAGCCCTGATTTTTGGACTGGGTAAGAGTGGTCTGCTTAATTCAGACACTCTGTTCATCACCACCCCCTTTTCTGAATCGTTTTTGGCCACTATAGGTGTGGCAGGGTATACTCAGACATGAGTCCCTTGCTCACTGCTCCATCAGGATTCAAGCAAGCTGGGCTGACGACGCCTGAAATGACAGAAACCGGTCCCCGGAAGCTTGTCTCCTTTCTGGTGAAGAATTGGCTTGGTAGTTTGGTCTGCCCTGTTCCCATGATGCACTGGGCCAGGGACAGACTAATTTGCATATAGCCAGGTTCTGAGCTGGGATGGGGCAGTGAGCTAAATAACGGTGATGGATCAAGCCCTGATCTTTGGACTGGGTAAGAGTGGTCTGCTTAATTCAGACACTCTGTTCATCACCACCCCCTTTTCTGAATCGTTTTTGGCCACTATAGGTGTGGCAGGGTATACTCAGACATGAGTCCCTTGCTCACTGCTCCATCAGGATTCAAGCAAGCCGGGCCGACGACGCCTGAAATGGCAGAAACCGGTCCCCGGAAGCTTGTCTCCTTTCTGGTGAAGAATTGGCTTGGTAGTTTGGTCTGCCCTGTTCCCATGATGCACTGGGCCAGGGACAGACTAATTTGCATATAGCCAGGTTCTGAGCTGGGATGGGGCAGTGAGCTAAATAATGGTGATGGATCAAGCCCTGATCTTTGGACTGGGTAAGAGTGGTCTGCTTAATTCAGACACTCTGTTCATCACCACCCCCTTTTCTGAATCGTTTTTGGCCACTATAGGTGTGGCAGGGTATACTCAGACATGAGTCCCTTGCTCACTGCTCCATCAGGATTCAAGCAAGCCGGGCCGACGACGCCTGAAATGGCAGAAACCGGTCCCCGGAAGCTTGTCTCCTTTCTGGTGAAGAATTGGCTTGGTAGTTTGGTCTGCCCTGTTCCCATGATGCACTGGGCCAGGGACAGACTAATTTGCATATAGCCAGGTTCTGAGCTGGGATGGGGCAGTGAGCTAAATAACGGTGATGGATCAAGCCCTGATCTTTGGACTGGGTAAGAGTGGTCTGCTTAATTCAGACACTCTGTTCATCACCACCCCCTTTTCTGAATCGTTTTTGGCCACTATAGGTGTGGCAGGGTATACTCAGACATGAGTCCCTTGCTCACTGCTCCATCAGGATTCAAGCAAGCCGGGCCGACGACGCCTGAAATGGCAGAAACCGGTCTCCGGAAGCTTGTCTCCTTTCTGGTGAAGAATTGGCTTGGTAGTTTGGTCTGCCCTGTTCCCATGATGCACTGGGCAAGGGACAGACTAATTTGCATACAGCCAGGCTCTGAGCTGGGATGGGGTAGTGAGCTAAATAACAGTGATGGATCAAGCCCTGATCTTTGGACTGGGTAAGAGTGGTCTGCTTAATTCAGACACTCTGTTCATCACCACCCCCTTTTCTGAATCGTTTTTGGCCACTATAGGTGTGGCAGGGTATACTCAGACATGAGTCCCTTGCTCACTGCTCCATCAGGATTCAAGCAAGCCGGGCCGACGACGCCTGAAATGGCAGAAACCGGTCCCTGGAAGCTTGTCTCCTTTCTGGTGAAGAATTGGCTTGGTAGTTTGGTGTGCCCTGTTCCCATGATGCACTGGGCCAGGGACAGACTAATTTGCATATAGCCAGGTTCTGAGCTGGGATGGGGCAGTGAGCTAAATAACGGTGATGGATCAAGCCCTGATCTTTGGACTGGGTAAGAGTGGTCTGCTTAATTCAGACACTCTGTTCATCACCACCCCCTTTTCTGAATCGATTTTGGCCACTATAGGTGTGGCAGGGTATACTCAGACATGAGTCCCTTGCTCACTGCTCCATCAGCATTCAAGCAAGCCGGGCCGACAACTCCTGAAATGGCAGAAACCGGTCCCCGGAAGCTTGTCTTCTTTCTGGTGAAGAATTGGCTTGGTAGTTTGGTCTGCCCTGTTCCCATGATGCACTGGGCCAGGGACAGACTAATTTGCATATAGCCAGGTTCTGAGCTGGGATGGGGCAGTGAGTTAAATAACGGTGATGGATCAAGCCCTGATCTTTGGACTGGGTAAGAGTGGTCTGCTTAATTCAGACACTCTGTTCATCACCACCCCCTTTTCTGAATCATGGTGATTTAAGAGCGTTACTGCAATGGAACTTGTCTGTGTGGTTCACATTCACCGCATCACCTTTATAGTTTCAAATCCATCATGGGAGAAGCCTGATGTAGCATCTCTCAATGCAACTAATGAAGCTAACACATTCTAAAAGCAAGCTTGTGAGTTGCTGGTAGGGAAAAAGGGCTACCCATATTGGAGAAGTTGTTTAATATCCAGAAGTACATAAAGAGAAGCTAGCAGTGAATAATCTTAGTAATTAATTGAGAGAAAAGGGCTTTGATCGAAACAAACTACAGGGGTTAGTTAAAAAAGTGAAGAGTGTATTAAAATTAAATGTCTAATAATGACTAATGAATGAAGCAACTCAAGAAAAGTGCCTGGGTGTGCTTCAATAACCTGTGATTGACAGTCTAAAATAGAGTTAAAAATAGCTAGTTATTCAATAAAAATCCATATTTGTGCAAAAACCAAAAGGGAGCGCATGTTCAATTGGGCAATATAGAGAGAGGTGAAAAAAGTCCAATAGTACACACTGCAGAAGAAATATTTCTTCAACACACCATGAACCAGTCATATTAACTGTGGCACTACAAAATGCAGAATGGAAATGATTTCCATTTGTAAGCAATGATTGCATTCAATTGATTCATTGAGGCCTAGTTTGTCAGTAGCCTCAGAAAAGATCCAATTCACTTCTTTATTATGAAGCCGTTGTAAACCTGTTACCATGAAGTAAATACATGTTGCAATACTGTCCCTTGAAAATAAATCTGATGGGTACTGTCCAGTTTTAATAAAGTGGGAGACTGGTTCATTTGAAGGCCTGTGGCGTTTGATTGCAGTCATTGGTTCTTAGAAATGCACTTTAATCTTTCAGGTTCTAAATACAATACTGTGTAATCTATAGGGACAAGGAATTCGACAAGTCACATTTTACAGTTGACCAGACTGTGCTTTTGCTGGATCCTACCTTTACTCAGGGAGCTTCTTTGCTGGGCTGAATTATTGCACACACATTGCAGCTGCCACAATCGTAGTGTCCAACAGGATGGGGCACTTCCTAACGAGAATGAACCACAGGTTCTTGGTGAGAGGGTGTGGGTGTACTAGTTTTGCCTCAGGTTGCTAGTTCTTTTAAAAGCATACCTGTGTCTTAGCATCAGCAGTTGTTTTAACTAAAACTTTTCCTTCTTTTTTAATGTGTGGAGTGTTACAAGGTCGTCTGAAAGCATGACATGTAAACATTTGAGTATAGCCTCTATTAGACAGGTGTGGTTGTAAATTGCTAGCTTGTATGGAGAAGTCTTCAACATTACTGCAGGCTCTTCTGAATCTGAAACAATGTCCCATTGGAAGGCTACCTCTCAGAGATCTAGGGTAAAATGATCTGCATTAAAGAAGGGAGTTCTTGTCAGGTGGTATTAAATAAACCAACTTAGATAATCAGGACCTGTCTACTCTACTGGAGGCTCCAAATTAAATGTTTGTTTTTCTTGAGAACAACGTGAAGTATAAATAGAGTCCTGTGTAGCAAGCCACTCTTGAAATGGAGTAATTCATACTGTGTACCTTTCCATAAACAGAGTGCGTCATCTTTGTATTGTTTCGCAGATGTATATATTAGGGTAGTAAAAGTTAGAGTTGTGGTTGATGACTTTTTCCTTTGAACTGGCCTACAAACATGCATGCTAAATTAGGAGCAAAAGTCAGTGCTAACAATGTCCCAGAGATTTGCACTAAAAAGTCAAATGAGAGGAAATTCAATACCCTGTAAGACAAAAATAGGAGATGCATCAACGTACAATTGACTTGATTTAATTGCATGTTCAGCTGTCACCAATGTGTCTGCCTATAGTATATTAATATATAATGATTAGATATCCATTGTCACCAAAATCAGGAGGGGGGCGACCAAATTAGACTTTCTTCAGTAAATTCAGAACCTTAGTAATGTCCTTGCTTTGCTGATTAACATATTCATCAACAAAGTGGTTAGTACACTTGGATAATGATTCTAGTACTGAACCGATGCCTGATGCTATTGGGGAACTAGGTGGTGGCATTTTCTTATGTATACCTTAGGGAGGATGCAAAAGGCCAAATTCTGTGATTGTTTAGTAATACAAAATGTGTCCTGTATGTGGGAAATTCATCCAGGCTGGACTGCTTCATCTACCATTTATTTAATAATCTCCAACAGCAGGGTCCCTCATAACTTGCATTTAGTGCTTCTCGTCACTCTAAAGACCTCTGACTTTTTTTCTGGTAATCCTCTGTATGCAAGATTAAATTGGTAAAACTCTTGTGAGCACATTATATAACAATATGGGGTTTATTGTGGACACCAGTTAGAGCTTGTTTATCATGTCTTGTTAGGTTGTACTTGGGTCTATATCTACAGGATGTTTTCATAGGTTGTAACCTCTGGTACATGTGTGGCTAGAGGTGGTGTGAAATCAAATGGGTTACTCATATCTTCAAAGTTAATGTTTGATGGAGTTATCAATGTTTCCTTAAAATGACTTAAAATGTATTTGAAGTTTATGCTTCTGTATGTTATTTTAAAATTCCAATCAAAACAAAGAAGGGTCATGTTGACGGTAGCAAAGAAAGCTCAACCCTAAATTTAAAATCTGAGCTTCCATTTCAGGCAGTTGTTAGCCAGTAATATTCACTATAATCAAAGTTGTACAAACTGACTTCTTCCACAACCATGGTTATTCATGATAATTGGTTTTGCCATTGTTGATTGACTTGATTGCATCCTATTTCCCACATTTTTTTATATGCTTCTGTTGTTCTTTAGTGTCTGTTTTAAAACAAGAGGCCAAGTCCTGAAGGTGACTTGGGCAGGGAACTTGGGCAGGGAGTGCACCATTACAGTGAACTAGTTTGTTACACGATAAACCAGTTAGAGAAACATATTAATAACACGTTCGAACCAAAGTATAATTATTCCAATTAGTGATACAATCTACATGTAATTGCATTGTATAGCATTAATCAACATTATACAGTGAATATGTTATTCTGCTCGACAGATGCCCAATGCATTTCGGGACTCACCATCACTCTGTCAGGGGCCTCCAAAAGAAAAATAAATCAAACAAACTCCAATGTACAGTTGTGAAAAAATATACCAAGTACAGTCAACTACTTAGTACATGCCAAACATTCAAAAGGTTGTTGGGGGGTGGGGTGAGCAGTCTAAATATCGAAAATAAAATTACGACCTACACTAATATCAATGTCACAATATCGAAGCGACAGAATATCGATGTTAAGAATATCGATGGACAGAGTATCCACCCTAAGGCAAGTAATATCGATTTTTTTATATTGATGTAAGTAATATCAAAGTTAGCAATTCCAATATTAAATATATTGATGTTACGAATATTGATGTTACTAATATCGATATTTATATTATTGTTTTGTATTTTAGTATGTATTTAAAATGTATGTGTTATGTTATGTTATGTTATGTTATGTTATATGTGTTTTGTTAAGTTTTCTACTAGATTTAAAATATATTTATACAATTTGTATATGTTAATAATGTTTTTTTAAGTTATTTTAGTTTTTTAGTACTGTAGCGGGATGTGAGTTTCTAGGGGAATAGGGTGGGAAGTAATTTAAATACACTAAATTATGTAATAATTTTTAGGAATTATACAATCATTTTAATTAATTTTTGCATTTAGGTTCTGTAACAGGTTGTGGGTTTATAGGGAAATAGGGTTGAAGTAATTTAATTGTAATTAAGTAAAAAAAGGTATTGATAATTATAATTGTTAATTTATTAATAATTGGTAATTTATTGTTATTAATTGGTAATTCATTTTTATTATTGATGAATTGATAATTATGTTAAGTGTATTATTTTATTATGGAGTGTGTTGTGTGTATAGGGGAATAGTTTTTGAACTAATTGAAATGTAACTAAATAATTATAAAAAATGTTTTGGGGTATTGATAATTAATTTATTGGACATTAAATATTAATTGGTAATTATTATAATTTAGCATTTTATGGTTATAAAAATCGGTTTATTGTTGTTTCATCAT
Source organism: Lissotriton helveticus (assembly GCF_964261635.1). Taxonomy (NCBI): domain Eukaryota; kingdom Metazoa; phylum Chordata; class Amphibia; order Caudata; family Salamandridae; genus Lissotriton; species Lissotriton helveticus. The sequence continues at coordinate 285,724,308 of NC_136073.1, forward strand.
TAATTGGCAATTAAATATTATTAAATATAATTCATTGATACATTTAATGATTATATTAATAAATATGTATTAACCGGTGATTAATGTTTAATAATAATTATTTTTTGTTATACAAATATTTTATTTATCAATATTTATAACGTAATCCATATTTATTAATTATTACTTATTCTTATTTCTTATTTATGTATTGTTAATTAATTGTTCATTGGTAAATATGTTTTTATTAATTATTTATTGCTATTTGTAAATAGTTTAGAGTTATTTAATAATTAATTCATTAAATAATTTAAAAAGTAATTTTATTTATAAGTATATTATTTTTTACTTCTGCACTTACCCCTACGCTATCCAACAATTTCCCTACTGTTGTACACTCTGGAGTGGGAATATAAATTTATACCCCTACGCTATCCAACACTTTCCCTACTCTTGCACTCTCTGGTGTGGGAATAGTAATTTATACCCCTATGCTATCCAACACTTTCCCTACTGTTTTCCTCTCCGGAGTAGGAATAGTAATTTTTAACCCTTCCCTATCCAATACTTTCCCTATTGTTGCACTCTCTGAGGGGGAATAGTAATTTTAACCCCTACGCTATCCAACAATTTCCTTACTGTTGTACACTCTGGAGTGGGAATATTAATTTATACCCCTACGCTGTCCAACACTTTCCCTACTGTTGCACTCTCTGAAGTGGGAATAGTCATTTTAACCTCTACTCTATCCCACACTTGCCCTACTATTGCACTCCCTGGAGTGGGAATAGTAATTTGTACCCTCCCGCTATCCAACACTTTCCCTACTGTTGCACTCTCTGGAGTGGGAATAGTAATTTATACCCCTATGTTATCCAACACTTTCTCTACTGTTGCACTCCCTGGTGTGGGAATAGTAATGTTTTCCCCTAAGCTATCCAACACTTTCTCTACTGTTGCACTCTCTGGAGTGGGAATAGTAATTTATACCCCTACGCTATCCAACACGTTCCCTACTGTTGCACTCTCTGGAGTGGGTATAGTAATTTTAACCTCTACTCTATCCCACACTTTCCCTACTATTGCACTTCCTGGAGTGGGAATAGTAATTGTTACCCTCCCGCTATCCAACACTTTCCCTGCAGTTGCACTGCCTGGAGAGGGGATAGTCATTTTAAGCCCTATGCTATCCAACATTATCTTTACTGTTGTTTTGTTTGGAGTTGGAATATTAGTTTTATTCCCTCTGCTATTTAATATTTTTAGTAATATTTTAGTTAATGTAGTATATGATTAATTTAGAAATTTTGAAAAGTAAATGATCTATTTTTAATTTGTTATACATAATTATTTAATTTGTATTTATGTTATTGTTTTATGTGTATAGATGTATTTGTAATTTATAATATTTTTTTATAATTTATAAGTTATTAAAATAATTATTAAAACTGATAATTAAGTAAGTGTTATGATATGTATTATTTGTATATGTTTAATTAATGTTTCATAAAATTTTATAGCTTACTTTCTAATTTTAAACATTATGAAATATTTTTTGTTATGTTTGTTTTATTTATAAGTATCATTTAGCTTATTTTACATATTTTTTTAACTAAAAAAATGATATTTTTAATAACGATATTTTTGACATCTGTATTTTTTTCTCGATGCTTTTGTACTTACCATGTTGTAGATATGATGTCAATATTCTTGATATCGATATTTTTGCTTCGATATTTTTATAGGTCGATTTTTTGACCTTCGATATTTTGTCAGTGATCTGTGGGGGGGGGGGGTAATGGAATGAAACAAAATGCAATTCAATAGCATATGCAGGAAGAGATCAATATCTCATGATGATATTCAATAGAGCCTAATTGTATAATCCTGCACACCATGAATCCTTGTTCTATGCAATACAGAAAATGTGTGCCAAATATTCTGAGCCATGCTGTATCTCTCTCCCATCACCCAGTAGCTAATGAAGAATGCAAAACTTCAAACTAGGCCAGACTGAACAATAGGTGCCTCTTATTGCTCACACCTCCCAGTGAGAAATATTTTGAATATGTCACTTAGTTACCCAAAGCATGGTCGGTGCTGTGGTGAAAATGAAAAAAATTCTGAAAGTGAGAAATTGATGTGGCTGCAAACTTACAGACTGTTTGTGTTAAAAAACATAATACCACATAGCTTCTGTGGTATATGATGTTCAAACCGCTGTGGCGTGTATAAAAGAAAAGGAAATAAGCTAAGTATGCTGGAGTTGTCAAGGCAGAGAACTGCATAGTAACAAAACTTTTTAAACAGTGCAAAGCCTACCTCCAAGTGCGTGAGTTTAAAAAAAAAACAATTCTGTATGAATCCTAAGTGTAGGCGAATAGACCAAGCAAACGCCTCTAGAAGCATGATATTGGATTGAAAGTAAAGGTTACTACTCTACACTGTGTTCCACCCAGTGTTCCGCCAAGTGTGAATTTACGTTGTGGGTGAAGTTTCTGCTTTTATACTCAGTGATTCTCCTTTGTATTTTCCTCTCAGTCTTCCTGACGTGTAGCAACCACACAGGCATTTGATGGCGTAAATAACTTGGCTGGTGTTGCAGTCTGTGGAGTGATTTGGTAGGATTTTTTTCACCTGTTCTGGGATTCACCAGAATATTGCCAGTTGTCAAATTATTACAATAGGTGCCGTTTAGGCACTTCTTGGTACCCGCGCTTCGAAGGTCTTTAGTTGTTTTCTTGAAGGATAAGATTTTTTTTATATTTCTCGATCTGATATATGCAAACATTGGTTTCTGCTCAAACAGACTGTAAAAATCTGGCTCCTGTTGTAATAGCTTCAATCGTTTCTGGATTATTTTTTTAATCTCCGTTGATTTAGTGGAAAATTTTGACACAAATACTGTCCTGGTTTGTTTGAAAGTGGTTTACTTTTGCAGCTATTTTTTTCAGTCCATTGAGAGTATTCGGTGCTCATGTTCCTCCAGAAGTTTCAGAGGGTAGCCTCTCAATCGAAAATTTTATTTTTGAATGTTTAAGGATGTTATGCAAGTTGCCGGGTCTGCTGATCTATGCTTCATTTTTGGAAATTTAGAATAAGTCAAGTTGTTGATTAAGCTTGGAGGATGGAAACTTTGAAATAACAAGGCGTTGTTTTTGTCTGTTGGTTTCCAGTACACGTGTGTTTGTAACCCCGTTTTATGGAGCTCAATCCATGCATGAAGGAATGACACACAGGTTCTCCTGATGGTGTGAGTGAACTGAATTCTAGGGTTCATGGTGTTTAATAGGTTAATGCTATCCACCAGATTAGGTTTGCTTTTCTTCCACAATAAAAAAATATTGTCTATGTACCAGAAGAAAAAAAGGTAATTTGTCTGTATTTTGCGCTTTTGTGAGTATGAAATCATGTTTAAATTTGGCCATGAAAATATTGGCGTATGCTGGTGATTCCGCGAAGCCAATCGATGTACCGTTTTGTTTAAGGAAATAACCATGGTTCCATTTGAAGCAGCTATGATGGAGACAAAAATGAAGGAGTTCCAGAATACTTTATCAGTTCCTATGTTCAATAGGCGTAGTAATGCCCATTCAATTGCCTTCAATACTTCAGAGTAAACAATTGAAGTCTACACAGACACAACATCGATGGTGCAAAGGTACCATTCATCACCCCTCTTGGTGGAAGTTCATCCAGGCGTCTTAAGAAGTCAGTGGTATCTTCAATGTATGTGCACCAGGATCGTACAATGGGTTAGAGGAAGCAATCCAGGCATTGTCCTGTTCAAAAATTGAACCATAGCTGGAAACGATTGGCTGAAATGGGGGGGGATTGATCCAACTCTTGTGATCTTAGGAAGCATATACAATCTTGCTCTGCGTGGGAAACTTGGTTGTCAAGAAATGTTTTGTAGGGTCATCAATCCAGTCCTGGCCAACTGCTTTCTCCAATACATTTTTTAGGAGAGCTGATATTTCTGCTGTGGGGTCCTTGTTCAATTGTAAATCGATGTATTCATCCCCAAAATGTTCTGTTATTTTGGCATTATAAAATGCTGCATCCATCATCTACAGTGCACTGCCTTTATCTGCTTTCTGGATAACGATGTCTGGGTTGCGTGTCAGTGACTGTAATGTACTATATTTAGCTCTGCTCAAGTTGCATCTCTTTTTTTTTCTGAAATTCAGTGCAGACACATCTTTTTTCGCAAGAAATGAAAACTTATCTAAGGTTTTATGAGAGACATGTGCCTGATAGGTGATTTTGGGTTTAAGAATCAATTTGTCTGGGACATCTGTAGTAGACTGGGTAGGCATGACGTTCCTGAAAAAAAATGTTTAGTCTCAATTTTCTCATAAATTTGAATACCTTCACTTTGCTTCCTAAGACTGTGCTGTTGTAAGTGGGAACGAATGAAGTGCCATTGTTAAGCACCGTTATTTGCGCATTTGAAAGCTGCCTTGAAGACATGTTGATCACAGGATTTTGTTCCCAATGGGAAATCTTCTGGATTAGCTGACTTAACACTGTGAATTCTAAGGGTTTGAATGATAAGCTTGATGTGGGGTGTTTTTTTTAAGCTACACTTAGAGTAATACTTTGACTCTCTTCTTAGAATTATTGTATTCCTATCCAGTGTCACCTGTTTGTATGTCTGAATATACAGCGATTACATCGTCAGAGGACACAGTGGGAGCGTTTCCATTTTCTACTATTTATATATATATATATATATATTTTTCATTATGCTTCTGTAATTGTCTTTTGTTACTTCCTGTAATTATTACTTAAGGTTTTTGTGTCCATTCTATTTACCGAGCAACAGCTTGATTGATTATCCATTATGATTGTATCTCAATATGATGTTATCTGCCACGTTGTTTGATGTAATATAATTAAGAGTTCGGGGCGTGGGGAGAGTTTTTATTTGTATGGTTCATTTTTAAGAATTTTTGTCACCATTCATTTTCTATCTCCACTACCACACTTGGCATTTCTCCTACAGTATATTTAATGAGTTCATTGAGGCTGAATTATTGAGTTATAGGGTCGATTCATTCACTCAATTTGGCAGGCTCCATACAGCACATCCAGGTACTAACGTGTCGCTAACCGCATTAAGATATAGACTTCGGCACCCTTTAAATATGGTGCCAATTATCACTTTCATGAATCACTATACGCAGCTCACATCAGTCCGTTGTTTTTGCAATGATTTAGTGAATATATCCACTGTTAAATTCGGCGCTCAGCCACTCGCGATCCCAATGCTATTATCATCAAATGCCGTTCCACCAAAGGATCGATCCGCTTAAAGTAAGTGACACCATTACCCGTGCTGCGTCTCTCTTTTTCTGCCAAAATTGCTGTGTAGATTAGTAGCCTCTGCTTTCTATCTTATAGCATACTTCTAGATGTGGTTGCATTGTCTATTCTCCTATACTTAGCATTCACACTGAATTGTTTTTGGGAAAACCTCACATACTTAGAGGTAAGCTTTGCACTGTTTGTAATAAGTTTTGTTACTGTGTGGTTCTGCACCTTGGGCACTCTAGCATACTTAGCTTATGTTATTTTTTTAATTCATGCAACAGCGATTTAAATATCATATACCACAGAAGCTTTATGGTAGGATGTTTTTAAACACAAATAGTCCGTAAGTTTGCAGCCATATTAATTTCTCACTTTCAGAATTTGTTAATTTTGACCACTGCAACAATCTCGCTTTGGGTAACTAAGTGGAATCTTCACTTTATTTTCACTAGGGGTATGAGCACTAAGAGGCACTTATAGTTTAGTTTGGCCTAGTTTGAAGATCTGCATGCTTCATTAAATATGGGATGACGAGAGATAGATATGGCATGGTTCAGAGTATTTCATACACATTTTCAGTATTGCATGGAACACCGATTCATGGTTGACAGGATTATAAAATACGTCTTCATTGAATATCACCATTAGATATTGATCTCTTCCTGCATATGCTATTTAATTGCATTTTTTTTCATTCCATTTTCTCCCTCACTACCTTTTGCTTGCTTGGCATGTACTTAGTAGTTGACTGTACTTAGTGTATTTTGTCATACATGTACATTTGAGTTACTTTGATTTTTGTTTCTTATAGAGGCCCCTGACGAAGGGTCAGTGATTCTCAAAATGCATTGGGCATCCATCTCCTAAAGGGGACTGACTTTGTTAGTTGTATAATTTTGATTTCGTCAGTAAGATGCCTGAATTTCATGATTGATTTATGCTATATGATACCATAAAACGTTGATTGTATCATCAATTGGAATACATATAATTTGGTGTGACAATGTTATTATTATGTTCATTTAATTGGTTTATCGTGTAACAAAATATTTCAATGTAGTGGTACACACCTAGTCAAATTCAATCAAGCAATCAAACCACTTTATTCAGCTAACCAATGCCATAAAAGTACACCACAGTGAACAATGTACATAAAAAGCTGAATAAAAACATATTAATACATTTTAAATTCATTGACATATACTACATACACACAATAAAATAATGCCAATAAAAATAAATGACTTATAGTTCATTATTCATGCGATAAAAGCAATTCTATCTATATATGAACTCGATCAGCACTTTAAAATATCCAACACCCTTTCTTCCAATGTCTGACTGCCGCCACCAAACAAAAAAATTGCAACATTAAAAATCTCCCATGTGTTATTTAACAACTGCAGATATACTAGGGCTGGTCTGAATTGCACAAATCCCTTCCCCTTTAAAATGGGTCTTAAAAACTTTCTCCTAATGGGGCTAAAATGCTCTCAAAACATTATAAAGTGTATGTTGTTCTGCAAAGGAAAATTATCACATGTACAGGGACCTAGATCTTTTACCCTGCTCCAGCCCTGTACATCTGCTAAAAGACAATGAATAAGATTAAACACGGAACCTAATCAGAAGAAATTGATTAAAGGTTTTGTAAAAATTAACAAGTACGGTTCTATCCGTGGGACTGTTTTTAACAGCAAATGGGCTCTCACTGTGGGTTTCACAATCTCCAATGTCTCTCTCTTACAGACAGCATAATTAAGAATTGGGCTTTAGCCCATGCCACATCCTCTTTCACTATCTTTAACGGAGTAGCAAAGAGTTCCAGTCGCCACAATTTTCCAAGCACTGACTTGACATATTGTATCCATTGGATTTTGCCCACGTTATCCATCGGTATGCAGTCCCTAAGGATTTCTCTGTTCAGTCCCAAGTCTGTATCAATCCATATCTTTAGCCAACACATCAATGGACTCATCCCAATTTGTTCCTCAACAAAGCCACAGTCCAGCTCTTGGTGAATAGCAAAAGTAGAGGTAGATTTGGGGACCGCCAGGAGATATCTCATAAGTTTTCAACTTGCTGGAGTACCACTGTAGGTTTATATTCCCAAATCGCAGACCCATATGATGCTATCGCAATGCTTTTAGAGCCGTAAATTTTAAGCAATGCTTCAAGAGGCTTCACTCCCAATTGGGAAGCAAAACCTTGAATGGCAGCCATCGACCTTGACATTACAATTTTTTGCCCTTAACTGGGGAGTCCCAGAGCCTCTTTCATCAAATAAAACTCCCAAATAGGGGGAAGAGGAAACCCTTGACAGCTTGACCCCTTCACAATAAAAAGTTGTAGATTTTCTGGGCCTCTGCCCCATTGTCACCGTATGCCAAAGTCAAAAAGTTTATTATGTTTTGGCTCTCAATGAGGGCCACATAAAAGATAAACACACAGTTATACAACGAAAATTACAATTAAGTCACAAAACGAAACAGAAGGAAACAATTCTTATCTACTGGTCAAGCAATCATTAAACATCTCCCTGTATATCATTAATAAATATCTAAAAACCCTTTAAAAAACTTAAAAATTCTGAAACAAAACATTTAATTTGGAGGACAGTAAAGTGCATGGAAAAAGGTTTTTACATTTAAAATTCCTAGTTGGAGACAAATTGGTTTTAACCATGTATAGCGCAAAGGGCGCAGTGCAGGACAAATGAACAAGACATGATTACGATCCTGTACAGCATTATTACAGAGATTACATATTGGCGATACACCATACCACTTTGCTAAGAGGAGATTTAGTGGAAGCAAATCATGCCTTAAAAGGTACCATAACCTACGGACTCTATGAGGAATATTCCAAATAAGGTATTGTTGGGCCAGCTTTGGTATATAAGTATTTAACAGTAATTCCCTTTCTTTTTGTCTTGGTTGGGCAAGCATATCCAATTTATAACAAAGTTCCCAAGATGCACATTTTAATTTAGACTTTAACTCGAGGGGAGTAAGCAAGAATAAAGTGCTTTCATCCAATTCTAACAAAAATACTGCTTTTCTAAAGTTTTTTACTAGCAAAGAAAACTCGTTAAAGTTGCCCAAGAGTTCCCTTTTAATGGCTTCCCGTAAGGAACCCGATTTACCTCTGGCCAGACAGGCTACCCATCTTACAAGGGATACCAACCCCTGTACCCAACAACTTCGGAGTCCGAATTCCAGCCTGCATGAAGATACAGAGCACGCTGTATTAAGGGAAGAGATTTTTCTTAGTACCTTTCCTTCCATTTTTTGCAAGAATCCCCATTGTTTTAACTCCACTAATTCAATTCTGTATAGTAGAGTTGCAGGTATCTTTGCTCTAAATACATCCAAAAATAGTGAAAAGTGTCTCTTCCCTGTAGCATTGTACAAGGAGCATAACCCCATGCCATGGGCCAATGCTTTGCGTGAATTGTGTTCAATATGGGGCTTCTCACTTAGGTTTGCTGAAATAATTTTACCTAAGAAGGTGTAGGTTTTGACCACCTCTAGTTTCTGTCCACCTATAGCCCAGCTATAACTTCCAGACCTACATTTTTTCTTTCCAAAAATGCACATAATCTTACTTTTCGATATATTAATTTTCATATGGTGTGCTTCAGCAAATTGATTCAATGCATGCAGGCGATTGGACAGACCTTTCGGGGTTAAATCTAAAACAAGTATGTCGTCCGCATACATTAAAACCGATATAGATGACCCTCCAATTATCGGGGCTAAACCCCCACAAACTGCAATGGAAGCTGGTAGGTCTGCCGTATATAGTGAAAACAATATAGGGGCCAGTATACACCCTTGTTTTAACCCGTTCGGAGAAGGGATAGGTTGGGAAAGACCCCTTTCTCCGCCTTGTAGCACCTTACACCACGTGTTCGAGTGAAGAGACTTTACCAATTCAAGTAAATACACTGGCATGCCCAATACAGCCAGCTTTCTCCACAGCGTTGGCCGGTCCACCTTGTCAAACGCTGTGGAGAAATCTATAATTGCTGCGTATAAGCCGCCACCTCGAACACGTACATATTTGTCCACAATCACCTGTAATAATGTCAAATTATCTAAAGTTCCATGCTCTTTGCGAAATCCCGTTTGTTCCATGGGTAAAATACCATTTAGTTCTACCCATTCAGTTATTAACATTAAAAGACATTTGGCGAATATTTTTCCTATTGAATCCAATAGAGCTATTAGACGATAATTCATAGGCTTATCACCGTATGCAATTTGGTTTTATTGACAATAAGGTCCAGGGATTGCATAAAATACCCAAAGGAATCCAAGAGTTTCTGCAGACCAACTGCAGTGCGGACCAAGAGAAGCGCATCACCAGCGTATAGGAGAGCAGGAATAACCCTGAAGCCTATACGTGGAATATCTAAAGTTGCAGTGCTAAGGGAGGTATTTAAGTTATTTATATAAAGGAAAAAAAGCAAAGGGGTTAAAATACAACCCTGATGAACCCCTTTGTCAATTTGAAAGTGCTTAGTGCATTTACCATCTTGGTTGACTCTGATCCTAGCATAAAGATCCTTATGAAGCAAAATAGGTCTATAGCAGGGGTACTCATAGTACGGCCCGGGGGCCGCTGGCGGCCCGGCAAGCCTTCTCTGGTGGGCCCCGGACCTTGCACACATCATACCAGTGTTTTAAATTTTTTTTTTTTTTTAAAGAGTGTCTGCAAACTAAGTTACAGCAGCGTGACTCAGAGACTCTGCTGCTCTGTGGGGGCCGGCCGGGGCGCTAAAAGGTGAACAACACAGCCTCATTTACATGCTAATGGCCTTTTAAAGACCTGTTAATGTGCTCGGTGCGGCTATGTGTGTGTGTGTGCTCCAAAGCTGTCTCAGCCCGGGCTGACCCAGAGTCAGGGTGAGATGACAGAGGGAGAGGGAGGGAGAGGGAAAGAAAGGGAGACAAAGGGAAGGGAAAGGGAGACCGGGTGAGGGAGTAAGAGAGGGAAGGAGGGAAAGGGAGGGAGGAAGGGAAAGGGAGGGTGAGGGTGAGGGAGGGAAAGGGAGTGACAGTGAGGGAGTAAGGGAGGGAAAGGGAGACCGGGTGAGGGAGTGAGAGAGGGAAAGGGTAAGAGGGAAAGGGAGGGAGGAAGGGAAAGGGAGGGGGAGGGAGGGAAATGGAGTGACAGTGAGGGAGTGAGGAAGGGAAAGGGAGACTGGGTGAGGGAGTTAGGGAGGGAAAGGGAGACAGAGTGAGGGAGTGAGGGAGGGAAAGGGAGACAGAGTGAGGGAGTAAGGGAGGGAAAGGGAGACAGAGCGAGAGAGGGAAAGGGAGACAGAGAGAGGGAGTGAGAGAGGGAAATGGATGCAGGGAAAGGGAGGGAGGGTAAGGGATGGAGGGAAAGGGAGGGAGAGAAAGGGAGTGACAGAGTGAGGGAGTGAGAGAGGGAAAGGAAGGGAGGGAAAGGGAGTGACAGAGTGAGGGAATGAGAGAGGGAAAGGGAGGCAGAGTGAGGGATTGAGAGAGGGAAAGGGAGGGAGAGAAAGGAAGGGGGGAAAGGGAGCGACAGAGTAAGGGAGTGAGAGAGGGAAAGGAAGGGAGGGAAAGGAAGGGAGGGAAAGGGAGTGACAGAGTGAGGGAGTGAGAGAGGGAAATGGAGGCAGAGTGAGGGAGTGAGGTAGGGAAAGAGAGACAGAGTGATGGAGTGAGAGAGGGAAAGGGAGACAGAGTGAGGGAGTGAGAGAGGGAAAGGGAGACAGAGTGAGGGAGTGAGAGTGGGAAAGGGAGGGAGAGAAAGGAAGGGAGGGAAAGGGAGTGACAGAGTGAGGGAGTGAGAGAGGGAAGGAAGGGAGAGAAAGGAAGGGAGGGAAAGGGAGTGACAGAGTGAGGGAGTGAGAGAGGGAAAGGGAGGCAGAGTGAGGGAGTGAGAGAGGGAAAGGGAGGCAGAGTGAGAGAGTGAGAGAGGGAAAGGGAGACAGAGGGAGGGAGACAGAGGGAGGGAGACAGAGGGAGGGGGACAGAAGGAGGGGGACAGAGTAAGGGAAAGGGAGAGAGGGAGGGAGGGAGAGGGAGGGAGGTAGGGAGACAGAGAGAGAAAGAGAGCAACAGAGATGTGTGTATGCCGGGTCTGGTGGCTCAGTGGATGAAGGTGTCCGGTGCAGGGACCAGTGATCAACCTCATGGTCAGTTTTTTTTGTTGCTCTAGCCCTTCCCCTCCCCCACTGACCCCGCCCCCACTGGTGCGGCCCTGGGACACAAATCTGAGTGTAAATTTGGCCCCCGAGAGAAAGTTTGTGAGTACCCATGGTCTATAGCAACCTGGGTCGCCTCTCTGCCCCTTTTTAAACACTGGGATAATGGTCGAGAGAGACCAGGATGGTGGAAATCCGTGCTTACTAGCCGTATTTAGAGGATCAGTTATGATTTTTGCCCAGAGTTGTGCTGTTTGTTTATATAAATCGTCCGGGACACAATCGGGGCTGTGGGCCTTATTGCTAGTCAGACCTCCGCTTCGGGTTCTAAAAAAATCAATGGTGAAGTATTGCCCCGGGCTAGGTCAGGAGTAACTGGGGAGACTATCTCGGCCTGTGATACTCCATAAACTGTATTAAAATGGGAGTACCACTGATCCTCTGTAATATTACATTCTAAGGGCGTGTTATTTATTCCTGTAAAAAAAGGTTAATTAACTATAGCCCAAAATCTTGCACTATCATTAGACCTCAACCGAAAGCAGGTCAGTCCAAGCCTCTTCTTTAATTTCCTGTTTAGGGTTATTAATCGTACTTTTATAGGACTGTCTCAATTGGGCTACAAGGGAACAGTCTCTAGGAACCTGCTTCAGGGTAGAAATAAGCTTTTGGTGGGCTTTCAAACACTCCTTATCAAACTATTTCACCCCCAAATTAATATAACTTCTGCTAGGCATTGTTAGCCCCAATGCCACCTGTGCACAGATCCCTTCAAATGCCAATAAAACCTCTGGGCCCTTATCTCCAGGACTAAGACATATATTAAAAATCTCTTCCGCTTTAACACCATCAATGCTGCAGAGATTCCTCCTCTGTGCTGCAGGACCTTCATTCCCATTGTTCATGACGAGCTCAGCTCGTCATGAGCACACAAGCAGAGTACTGCATGACGAGCTGAGCTCGTCATGAGCATGGAAGGGGTTAAGCAATAAGTCTTGAAGGAATGACTCCAGGATTATGCTAGTCCATTTTAACCACCGTCCCTGGTCTGAGGTCATTACATGTATACAGGTGGGTAGTTGTCCCTATTTCACTTTAAGGCCAATTGACCGACATAACTCGAGTATAACAGGATTATGGTTGCTATAATCAGACCAAACAGCACCATACTTAATAAATTGAGGGAATAATACCGGGATATAAAGATATAATCAATTATTGAATCCTGCCCCATTGCCTTAAAAGTAGGGATCCTCCTCCCCCAATAGTTGTGTTTGGCTGGCATAAGTGATATTAGAGTTATAAGTCCCCCCTTTGCTCTCGCTGAGGACGAAGGCAGCGCTGACACAAAATATGGTTTATAACCATCCAGAAATTATCTTCTCTTTCCCACGTCTCTTACAAACCCACTATATCATAGGCTTTAAGAAAATGTATCCATCTGGGTTCCCTATTTTTTGTTCTACGTCCTGCTACATTCCAACTTAAGATCTTACAATTCAGGTTCTCCTCCACCCTCTCCATAGGGGGTCTTTCTCCCCCACCCCACCCCACCCACTGGGACAAGGAGCTGCAGTCAATCGTTTTCACCATTGTATACCCAATAACAGATTTATACATAAGTTTGGGGGGAATGGATCTCTATTTTGAATCAGATTATCAAGCCAGTTCATCCTAGGACCTGGCCCCGAAGATGGATCAACCTTCTTTTTCATTTGTACTGAAGTCCCCAGCGGAGTCCTACCCAGAGTCCTACCCACGGACTGATTGCTCTCTGGGGGTGGATAAGAAAAAAAACAATGGTAGAGCTCTTATCCCCCCTAGGCCCGCATTATAACATCCATTAAACAGCATTTCCGCCACCCCTATTTGGATCAAAGTTAATAACAATACAGTCACCTTCTCCTTCTTTAATCCTCAATCCTACCCCGCCAACACGCCTAACCATTATAATGTGAGCAAATGCCTGTGCACCATTTACTGATTGTTGTTTAAACCAGAACTTTGTTTTGCATAAGAGTTCCTCAGTGGTTTCTATCACATTCATTTTAGTGGGGGTACTCATGTAAACACTGCGACTCAAGGGGTGGCCTCAGGTGGGAGATTGAGTCTAAAATTGTGATGTCTTTTACAATTCCCCCTACTACCATGGTGCTCCCCTAAATTCTTAAGTTGATTATTCACAGCCGTGACACAATCAGGTTGCCTTCGCACATCACCACCCCTTAGATTCTGAACGGCAGTACCCCTAGTTGATATGACCTTCTCCACAGTAGCATCTGGATGTATGGTGATATTACTGCCACTTTTACTCTGAACATCATTACCCCTGGGTGATATACCCTCCTCTACAATAGAACCAGATTGTGCGGTTATGTTATTGCCACTTTGATTTTTCATCACAATATATAACCGTTCCAGATTTTCAAACAACAGGGTACATTTCCTAACCATTAGATCTTTGAACTGGGCTAATGCAGTTCCCAAGGCGGTCTCCACGTCAGAAACAAGAGCAGAGTCCCCCATACTGTCCTGGCCTAGTGATGGAGCAGGAAAAACGTCATCAGTCTGTATGCCAACAGAATTGGTTAAAGACACTACGTGGTTGGCTGCATGGCTTACAGATTTCGCTCCCTTGTTGCTTTTGGTTTTTTGGGCGCCAACACCCCATTTTCATTTTACTGGTGGCTCTTTCACTATGGTCTCATACAGTGGTTTAGAGACCTGTGCTCTGGTAGCTATCCCTGGCCTGCTGGAAGCAACTATGGGGGGTGTATCCAGGGTTGGCAAGAGGGGGGTCATAAGCACATTACGGGGTGTGATACCTAAACTCATTGGTGGAGAACCCCCCTGATTGGAAGAACCTAATGACGAGCATCTTGGGAGTGTTAAACAATCTAAGAAGATCGCCGTTCGGTCAGTTCAAAATCATGAGTCAGCAACGACTCTGACCTGACGATAAAGGTATCTAATGTACCTGTTACTCCTTTATGTTTACTCATTATTAGTCCATTAGCCCACGGCGCTTGGCAAACAATACCTCATAGGCCATAATATACTAAGAGGGATGGAACATGGGGGTTAATGACAGGGATGGAATTAGCAGTAACAGCACCTTGAGGCTGAACGGTGCACACACATGCCGATGATCAAATGTCAGAGCGGGGGCCCAGCTCAGCCTCTTCCTGGCTCAGATGGATGCATCCTGCACTGCGGGAGGGGTGAGGCAGCTCTTTTGAGTGCGATAGAGAGCGCCTCCCCCTCAGCTGCGGTGGCGGGGAGGGGCGCGTTGTACCCTGGTACTTGGAGTCCCACCAGGGTGTGTGACAGCCAGGCGAGGTAGGGGGTAAAGCAGTATGTTGCACCCTGGGATCAAAGTCGCACCACAGTGAATTGCAGCAGAGCGAGATGCCCCCAGAGATGTCCCGGCAAAGCCCTGCAAAAAGACAGCATCAAATTCACCTTCGGGGCTTTGCCTCTCGGGTTGATATTTCAGAATTAGTCGGGTAATAATTACTAGGGTGTAGCACACTGATCGTGTATACTAGGTTAAGAATTTCTATTTTTTTCTTATGACTTTCTTAACAGGAACACAACAGACTGGGTAGATCTTCAGGATGTCATGTCAATGATGCAACTTGGATTCTGGAATTAGATGGAGTAGATGGGATTTCAAAAAAACACGGAAGATACAGTAGGTCTAATGAGCTATCATAATAGGTAATACTTATTATGAAGGAACAGGATAGTTGATACCTAGTGGTTATCTAAGAAAACACAGGAGAGCAATCAGAACAGTCTCAACTCATGAGTGAAGAAACCCATCAGCACACCGATCGGTGGAGCCTCATCATCTGGGTTTTGTAGCTGCGAATGATGCCCGTAAGGCAACTCCTCAATTAGTTCAATGAGGGTTGTAAAGTGCGGATCATC
Organism: Lissotriton helveticus; assembly: GCF_964261635.1. Taxonomy (NCBI): domain Eukaryota; kingdom Metazoa; phylum Chordata; class Amphibia; order Caudata; family Salamandridae; genus Lissotriton; species Lissotriton helveticus. The sequence continues at coordinate 285,739,720 of NC_136073.1, forward strand.
AAACGCGCAAGGAACAAACCATCACACAGAAGACGGGTGTTATAGAGAGCTGATAGGGAAAATTGCAGTGCCCAAAAGAAAACAATAGTGGTGAAAAAGTTAAAAATACCTGTCGCGATGACTAAGAAATAATTTTATTAAGGGTGACCATCAGGACGGTATGTTTTAAAAGCAGCGTGGGTATAGTATTTTGAAAAATATTACTACCAGTGGTATGGTCTCTTCAGTCCAAGGACTCTCCCATCATTGAAGGGAGGAACAGCCTCACCTCTCCTGGCGCTCGCTCAGGAAGAAAGAGGCCACGCTCTGTCCGTCGTTGCCTTGGTCGTTTAACTTCCCCTCTGCTCAGTTAAACGACCGAGGCAACGACGGACAGAGCGTGGCCTCTTTCTTCCTGAGCGAGCGCCAGGAGAGGTGAGGCTGTTCCTCCCTTCAATGATGGGAGAGTCCTTGGACTGAAGAGACCATACCACTGGTAGGTCCTTCTCTACAATTGCAGTAGTGTACTTCATAGGTCCTGACGAAAGCCCGAAAGGGCTGAAACATGTTGACCACTGTATATCTTTGATGGTTAGTAATATTTTTCAAAATACTATACCCACGCTGCTTTTAAAACATACCGTCCTGATGGTCACCCTTAATAAAATTATTTCTTAGTCATCGCGACAGGTATTTTTAACTTTTTCACCACTATTGTTTTCTTTTGGGCACTGCAATTTTCCCTATCAGCTCTCGGGCATCATTCGCAGCTACAAAACCCAGATGATGAGGCTCCACCGATCGGTGTGCCGATGGGTTTCTTCACTCATGAGTTGAGACTGTTCTGATTGCTCTCCTGTGTTTTCTTAGATAACCACTAGGTATCAACTATCCTGTTCCTTCATAATAAGTATTACCTATTATGATAGCTCATTAGACCTACTGTATCTTCCGTGTTTTTTTGATAATTGAGTTGGGGGACAAGATACCAATAGGTCTTTAAACTTTTCCCCTAGGACCCCCCTCACTTTTTTGTTTGTATTGTAGATGGGATTTCATCAAGGTTCTATTACTCCCTACAGGTTTTGTCAAATGTTCAGTTCAAAGAAGTATGTAAGTTTTCAGATTTATTGTGGTTACTTGATTTTCACAGTTTCAGAGTTCACACTGATAAAAAGAGTCGGAAACTTGAGGGAAGACCCACTCTTGTGCATACCAGTTCAGGTGCCACTTGAGACTCAGGATTTTCTGGTTGACCAAAATTGTCTTCTACTTAAGAAATTCTTGTTGGCTTCATCTTGGGCTCTAACTGCAATGTTACGGACTACATTACCAAATGAAAATGACATTTTAGCAGCTCTCTCTTCAACAGAAAGTCAAACTGTTTGTTCCAGAACTTATGGAGCTGTTCAAGCTCTCATACTCTCACAACTGGAGGATGATAAAGCCTGACAACATGGCATCCCAGACTCCGCACTAGCATGCCTTGGTGGGTATTCTATGTGCTGTATGATGTCTCTTCTAGGGCCAGCAGAATTATGACCACCTCACCCCCATCCTGATGGACCTCCATTGGTTTACCTTGCCAGTTTACACCATCTTTAACACCAGCTGCATCATTTCAAAAGCTAACACAACCAGAAAACCCAGCTTACCTTGCTGACAAAATCACCACCTCTGGTGGTTCTAGGCATACTAGAAATCAGGACACCTTTACATTGAAGGCTAAAAAGTGGAAGAAAGAAAACAACAAGAAAATAGGCATTTTCCAACTATGCACCCAGGATCTGTACCAGGCATGGGATAGCAAAGTTTGACTTCTTAGACACCCAGACAGGTTGTAAAGCAGATGAAACTGAAAAAATCACCCTTTTGGAAGGAAGCATTTGAAGGTACATCAGGGCAGGCATAACTTGTTTAGAATTCAATTATTTCAGCAAGGGGATTAAAAAATGCTTCCTAGGCCAGCTGAAATAAGGGTAAAACATTTCAAATTGAGCGTATCCTGTGGATACAAATGGTCGCAGCTGCAGGGTCCCCTTCTCCCTGCCGAACCCACCCACATGGGGACGCTAGCATGTGATGCAATTGTTTAAACATAAACCTGAACAATAAAAACCTGTCATGCTGTGATCGAACCAAACCCAAATACTGTTCCATCCCTTCCACAGTTTTTAATAGCATGCAACCCCTAACACAATGCTTCTGGAGTTCTAAACCTTCTCTCACCAAATAGGAGCGTTCCAAGAACAACCTTTTGAGCCTCCCCAATTCCTGGACGGAGAGTGGGGTAGGGTTGGTAAAAATTTCTAGCCTACCTATAGACAAGGCCGCCTTAACATGCACAGTCCGTGGTATGCTAGATACCCGATTCAACGCCAGGCAGTCCTCATGAATCAAATGTCTTAACTTTAGCTCCGCCCTGCTCCAAATGTTGATCCAGCACATGAGTGGGCTTAGAGCTTAGGGCTTTGAGACATAATCGAGATCTAGTTCCTCTTGTACAGAAAATGCTGGGATTGAGTGGGGGACTCAGATCAACTGAGCAAGAAATTATTCTCCATTGTTTGAATCCAATCCAACTTAACATACCGCCAGACTTCACTTTCATTCCAAAGCTGTGCAATACACTTGGCCTGATACATTTTTAGGAGATCCCTTTGTTCTCCGGACCCAAGCCTATGTGCAAAACTAAAAATCATCCCCAAAGTTTTTACACCCAAATAGGGGAAGGCCTGGACTTTACTCAGAGGCAACATTTGATACCTTAAAGGTCTTGTTCCTTGTTGCATGGGGGCCTGCTATCATAATGTAGAACTTTGAAAAGTTAACCAACAAGTCCAGGAGCCCCATAAAAGACCTGTATTTAGCCAACAGCAGGTCCAACCCCTGTGTAGTCTGAGCCATTAGGACTGTGTTGTCCACATTTAATAGGACAGGGAGAGATCTCGCACCAATCTTAGGACAATTGGCCAAAACTGCTAAAAGCACAAACTCCAATCTATTAACATACAAGGTGAACAGAAAAGAAGTCAGAAAGCACCCTTGCCCAACCCTACAAATTTTCCAGAATGATCAAGTGCACTTAGCACCTTGAATAAAGTGCACAGAGGCTGAGGACATTGAGTCGAGATCAGCAAAAAGAGTCAGGATACTGGGACCGACCCTCATCTCTCTGAGAAAAGCCCAGAGTTTCGCACGGTTTACCCTATCAAAAGCGGATGTCAAATCCATGGAAGACAAGTGTAAGGATTCAGACTGAGCCATTGTATACTTATTAATAAGTAAGTGGAGGTTCAAACGTTGGTCTGAAGTTGACCTCCTTTCTCTACGGGCATACTGGACATCACTCAGAATCTTATTTACTTCTGCCCAGGCACACAGCCTATTTAGGATCACCCTCCCCAAGATCTTAACTGTAGAAACCAGTAAAGAAATTGGACTGGAACATTGTGGGTTCTCTTTATCCCCCTTAAAAATGGGGACAATGACCGTGGTTGACCAAGAGGGTAAGGGCCCCTCCTGCACAGTCGCATTTAAAAGCTGCTTAAATAAAGAAGCCTGTCCTCCATATTTCTTTTAAAGAGGTCAGGTGGTATGTTGCCCAGACCTGGGGCCTTGTTCCTAGACAGTGCTACAATGCCTTTTGTAACTTCATCTAAAGTAAGGACCACTTCATTACCAGTGGACAGAGATGCAGCATCGACATTAACAATCCCATCAGCCCCCTGATTATTAAATGCTCTCAAAATGATCCACCCTCTTCCCTCGAAATGCTATGACATTGAAGCGGACCAGAGCCCTAAGCAAAACAAGGCCTGTTAACAATGTGCCAGAGCAGAGCGCTGTCCCCCGTTTCACTGACTTGACAGAGCTCCTCCCAGACTAATTCCTGTAAATTATATGTACACACCTTTTGCGCCTGCTTGTAAGCCACCTACAAATTCTAAGCAGCTGCCTGTACCTCAGTGATTGCTTCAAAACCACCTACAAAAGATGCAGGGATCGCGAGCAATCTCTAGCAAACCATTTAGGGATTTGTGCCACCCGATTGGCAGGAACCTCCACAGTCAAACGTTTGCCAACCCACATAGCTATGCTTTTAAAATCTTCCAATACCCCCCACCAGCCTCACTATCCAAACAAATGCTAAACTCCCATTGGCAAGTTTCAAAGAGAGAAGTTTGGAGGCACTGGGGGTCCACCTGGGACCATTCCACTCTTCTCCTCTGGTCAATGGCCACAAGACGCTTCAGGGCCCCCCTTGACAGATGCTTTGGCCCAAGGCAATGTGCAGAACTGAACAGTCACACTGAATCAAATTTTAGACAGTATCTGCATGTCACATCATATATTGACACACATAAACAAATATTCCCAACATCCTTGGGGTCTCAAAGGTCAACCTGGATAGTGCAGACAGACCCTTGTGAGTATTGTGCCATGTAGGTGTACCAGTGGTAGTTGATTTGACCATACACCACGAATATGTGCAGGAAGCCATTGCCTGGTGTTTTCTTCGCATTCAGATGCCCAATACCCTTAAAATGTTGTCCTTCCCCATCTTGTCTAATCAATATATTTATTCATCTCACAACCATAACAGAACCAGTATTACCTTATGGTGACAACCTCATTCCAGGTCATTAGAGACACTTTCACCAGTCCTGTCGTTTTCACCTGCAAATCATTGATTTCAGGTGTGTTACTCTCATTAGGGCAGTGGCTTCAACACAAGACTTCAACAACCAGAATGTATTGGGCTATCCCACAAATGACCAGGTCCGGACACAGTGTCTGTAATGACCTTGAGGAAGATAGTCACTCTTTATTGCATTCACATTTTACACCCATCATTATCGCAATGGTGTTATTGTCGTGGTGTCACCAGGTCCAGCAACAGAAACTGCCCTGATAGCAGATCCCAGTATCACCAGGTCCATCATGCCAGTTTCATGCTGTTATATAAGCCACACGCTAATACTTACCTACATCGCACCCATACTGGACACATAATCCCACTTTCAAGTGCAATGCTTGTTTACCTAGTCCTGTAGTATTTTTGGACTCATGTCATATGTCCACATTACACTGTAGTAGTGACAACCTAGTCTTACACTCTCCATCTCTTTGGAACTAATTGATAAAGCAGGATGTCTTATAGCATATTCAGTCAGACAGATTAACCACTGCACCACTGAGATATCCTGGCCAGGGTTCCCCAGCATGTGGTTCTTGTAGATGTTTGAATGTGAAGGAAATACTGAATGATAATGGATTTCAACTGAGTCATGTTGATTCTGACAACTGTGTATCTGATGGGACACAGTTACCACTGCAAGACAATGATATGCTATATAGTGCTTCCAAAATAATGGTAACATCATTGTGATATCCCCAGTCAAGTACTGCATCACAAAGCCACAGAATATAGCGCACCCTCTGTCCACCTCACATTTCATCCTATGACATTTTCAATGTGCAGTTCTACAAACCTTTGGGTTGCCCTTTATCTGCTCATACCAATCTTGAAACCAACTCAACATGTATATCGGGGCAAGTGTCAAACAGAACATCAGGCAAATGCTGTATGCCAATGAGGTAGGGGGTTGATATTTATGTGTGAAAAAAGACTCTATGAAGTAACACATCACAACATAACCATTAAGCCACACATATGCATTAGAAACGCACAGCTCAAACTGCACATTAAATTGATGTCCCCTTGTGTACTGTTTCACCCATCACTAATCTTTGTAACATATTTGTATCAGCTCATATCATGTGCCTTGTAATGGGCATTGACCGTCTGTCTTCTCCACAGTTCCATCTGCAAAGTACACAGACAGATGAGCAAATGCCATCACACTGGAGCACACTATTGAGTCTCAGAAATCATCCACAGAAAGATATCCTGTTGTACTACTAGGAATATATTACTGTATCTAAATAAAACATCAACATTTCAGTCACCACACAAATGTGGTATTGTACCACAGCCTGGACCATTAAAATTTATTATTTTTTTTTGCAGAGTTTTATATAGCCCAAACTAGACCCGAACCGAATCAGGTATCAGAGCGCTTTACATATTTTCCAGTTACGTTACATGAGGACACACTTTCATTTTAGGCACGGGGAGATTAAGTGATTTGCCCAGAATGACAGGAGGTTTTGGCGTCGTTACCGAGACTCTAACCCAGATCCCCAGGTCCGAGGTCGAGCGCCCTAGCCGTTAGGTCAACTCCTCTCCATTGTAAAATGGCATAGGTCACAAGTATCATCACATGACAAGTTTGGCATCTTTGCACTTGTCCATGTCCCCTTTCCTTGATGACAATATCTACTGAATTGTATTCAGTACTCAAACACAACATAAGGAAATATTCCTCTTTTTCATTAAGGCCACCATCTTGGTGAGTCACATCAGGCAGGATGGCAAGGAAGGCTCCCAAATCACCTAGTTCTCATTCACCAGCCAAGCCACTCTGGTCATTCACAATCTCCCTTGTCTGGAACTCGTTCAGGTTATGAGTACACATGTGCTTGAACTGATGTCACACATGCTTATCTAACCTACACCCACCCTAAAGGTGCCACAAATGTTTCCCCTGCCTCATTCTGACTCTCACTTAATGGTACATTTTCAATATACGTTCATTGTCCATCCAGGCAGTATTCTCGATGAAATCTATAGGCATCAGGTAGTCTTTTTTCACCAAGTCACATCCTCTGTTAGCACACACAGGGAGTTAAGACATGTTCCATCTTAGCACACATCTACCTCCTCTTGAGTCAGCAGCCATGAAGGGATGTAAATTCATGTGTACAGAAGGGGTTCAGGTTAGGGCTACTATGTGGGAAACTTATGTTTGCAGATGTAGTATAACACGGTTGGTGTTTCACATGATGAAATATTACCCTCACTTTAAAATCACTCTCAATCACATATATTTAGAATTTTCCTCAACTTAAATTTCACATTCAAATATTCTACACATAGACTGTTAACATTATTGAACCACGTTTGAGATAGAGGGACAGAGAAAGGAGTCAATTTACTTGTGAGCATTTAAGTATAAGAAAAAGTGTTAAACTTTTGTTTTTATTGTGAAGTGCAGGGATCACATTAAAAGAGTGATATTGTGACCCAATAGGATCAGGGCAGCACGCAGCAATCCTTATTTTCCCTTGACCCCTATTCGGTTGATGTTATACTCACCTAGAGCCACACAACCAGTCTCTGAAGGGCCATAACATACTTGGGGTGTACACAATTGAGTTGCATTCAGAACATCTGGAAATGGTGAAGTAGAATACCACTAGGTACCATGAGGAAATCCTGAAGTCATTCAAAACCCTGGCTGATATGCTGTCATTGATACGTACAGGAAACAATCAAGTACCCAGAACATTTGAAATTTCTACCAAATAAAACTGCATGCTCAATCATTCCCACAGTTTGAGGTGCCAAAAAGCCCTAATGGATCCAGAACTAGTTCTGCATGTCCAGCAGCATGGGCAAAATCCCAAAAGACAAGGTTGTCAGCTGACCTTTTTGATAAGTTACCACTTATCAATTATATGTACAACCATAACAACACCAACCAAAGTGATCTATTTATATTTATTATAAATGTGTCCTGCTTTTCACTTCTGATCGTCACTGTTGTTATATTCCATATAGGTACCCTGTTATAGGCCTAGGTAACTTAATAACCCTCACCTATATTCTTCCCTACATTACACTTATAACGGTTTACAGGGGCTAACCTTTTACCTAGATACAACACTGCATTCAGAACGCAGGTTTTCCCTAGTTCTAAATATCATACATTATGCATGAGGATTTTTGGAAGCACAGCAGGACTACCATCCTCTGTACAATATATGTATAAAGTTCATGGCCAACGTTATCCTTAGGCCAACACAGTCATACAGCAAGGTAGGACCCCTGGGGAGACCTATTGGTATATATGCATCACATTTTGCTAAGATAGACAAAGGATACCAGGACTTCCTGGCCGACACACTGACCAGAGACCCTGAGGTTCCTGCATGCAGGCACTTCAGCTCGCAGTGGTCTATCATCCCTTGCGGGGTGTCCATCCAGAGACCAAGACATGATCCCAAAGTCTCTCAATTCAGGTAATGGGGTTGAATTTATCCTAGAAGGCTTCTTGGCTAATCACCTACACACATGCTAGGTACGGTGCACAGTCTAAATATAGATTCCAAAATATCAACCTACAGTAATATCGAGTTGGAAATATCAAAGGTGAAGAATATCGAGGTCAAGAATATCGTTGGACAGAATATCGACCCTAAGGTAAGTAATATAAAAAAAATTATATCGATGTAAGTAATATCGAAGTTAGTAATATCGATATCAAATATATCGATGTTAATAATTTCGATGTTACTAATATCGATATTTGTTTGTTATGTATTTTATTATGTATTTTATATGTATGTGTTTTTTGTTAAGTATTTTATTTGTTTTAAATTATATGTGTACTATTTTTTATATATTAATAATGTTATTTTTAAGTTAATTTTTTGTTTTAGTACTGGAGCGGGTTGTGGGTTTGTAGGGGAATAGGGTGGGAAGTGATTTAAATATAGTAAATTAATTATTAATTTTTAGTAATTGTAAATTAATTTTAAGTCATTTTTGCATTTACGTTCCGTAGCGGATTGTGGGTTTATAGGGGAATTGGGTGGGAAGTAATTTAATTGTAATTAAGTAATGATTTTTTAGTTATTGGTATTGATAATTATTTTATTTTTAATTAATTAATAATTGGTAATTAATTATTTTAATTAGTAATTATTTTTTTAATTGGTAATTAACGTTTGTTATTGGTAATTATATTTTTTATTTGGCAATTAATTGTTTAATTGGTAACTTTTTTAATTGGTAATTCATATTTTTTATTGTCAATTACTTTTTATCAATAGGAAATAATTTTTATTAATTGGTAATTATAGTTTCTTTAAAAAAAGATTTTGATTTAAAAACAAATTTATTGTTTACCATTTTTTAATTGTTAATAGATTTTTAATTATGAATATGCTTTTTGTTTTGAAAAATATTTTAGTGTTCAATATTTATTATTTGAGAACTAATATTTATTAATTAATATTTATTGGTAATTATTGTTAATTTATTGTTAATTAGTTATTCCATTGTAATTATGTTTTTAAAAATTATTAATGGGTAATTACAAATGATGTAGAGTTATTTAAAAATGAAAGTATTAATTATTTTATTTACAACAATTATTTATAAGTACGTTATATTTAATTTCTACTCTATCCAACGCTTTCCCTACTGTTGCACTCTCTGGAGTTGGAATAGTAATTTTTACCCCTACGCTATCCAACGCTTTCCCTATTGTTGCACTATCTGGAATGGGAATAGTAATTTTTACCCCTACGCTATCCAACACTTTCCCTACTGTTGCACTCTCTGGAATTGGAATAGTAATTTTTACCCCAACGCTATCCAACGCTTCCCCTAGTGTTGCATTCTCTGGAGTTGGAATAGTAATTTTTACCCCTATGCTATCCAACGCTTTCCCTACTGTTGCACTCTCTGTAGTTGGAATAGTAATTTTTACCCCTACGCTATCCAACGCTTTTCCTACCTTTGCACTTTTTGAAGTTGGAATAGTGATTTTTACCCCTACGCTATCCAACGCTTTCCCTACTGTTGCGCTCCCTGGAGTGGGAATGGTAATTTTAAGTTCTATGCTATCCAACATTTTTATTACTGTATTTTTTTTACTTATGGATTTTGAATAGTATTTTTTTTTTTAGCTATTTAATATTTTTTGTATAATTTTAGATAGTGTAGTATATAATTAATTTAAAAAATATTAAAAGTATATTTAATTTTTTTAATTTATTAAACATAATTATTTACTTTTTATTTATGTTTTTGTTTTATGTTTGTAAATGTATTTGTAATTTATACTATTTTTTATAAATTTATAAATTATTAAAATAATTTATTAAAACGTATTGTTAAGTACGTATATATTATATATTTTCTGTATATGTTTAATTAATGTTTTATTATTATATATGTATTATTTATTAATTTTAAACATTATTAGATATTTTTAACTATGTTTATTTTATTTATTGGTGTTATTTACTTTATTTTACATTTATATTTTTACAGAAAAAAAACAATATTTTTAACCGATATTTTTAACATCTATATTTTTATTTCGATATTTTTGTACTTACCATGTTGTAGATAGGATGTCGATATTCATGCCTTCGATATTTCAGCATCGGTATTCCTGTAGGTCGATATTTTCTAGGTCGAAAGTTGTCAGTGATTCGCTAGGTACTCGTAGGTACATCTAGTTAGTGAGGCATTGTAGGAGTACGCATCTTTTATTGACATGTAATTTATATACTTGTATATATTCATGATTATCGCAAGATTGTAGAACTCTATCATCCCTTTACTCTCCTAGTGCTTTTAATCATTTATGTCTGTTATTGTCTACCGGTTGTTGCAGCTCATCTATTTTATTCCAGAATAACAACTGTTCAGTACATACTTATTGAAAACACCCAGCCTGTTTATTCTTTGTATCTCTCTGAGACTGACTAAGTAAGCACGAGTGACTGAGCAAAAAGTGGTAAATTGTTTTCCTGGTCCTGAGGGAACAGGGCTGTCATGTTCGATGGTTGCCAAGAACTAGCCTCTCCTTGGTAAGAGGAGATTCTAGTGGCACTGTGAGCTAGCTGGTACAAAAGGCCAACATACCCGATGGGGGTGTTCAGTATCAGTCTGACACCAATCCTACAGTTTATGCTGTCCAAACGTGCAAATCCTGTATAGGTTTTATAGGAACTACACGACATGGGGCCCAACGTGGGTTGGGTCCTTATTTAACAGTATAATATGAGTAGTTCAGTTGTGCTAGTCTCAGAGACCCCTACTCACAAGTCCCTCAGAGACTTCTGGAGAGGGTGGGCACAAACCCTGCCACAGCTGAGTAGGCAAACATTCTATTTATTGGCTATTGGGTAATCAAGCCTGATGGACACATTGTTTCTGAACTGTGAAAAATACCTTATCTTAGTTCCCTTGAAAAGCTCTTTTCTCTAAAACAATGACTGAAGAAACAGGAAACGTGGATAGAGTAGTGCAAGAACTGTATCTCTCAGTAGAAGAAGATTCATATCCAATTTCCATTGCAGAAAATGTTAGGAATGCTGTTACCATAAAACTAGATCCACACGGTATAACATCCAGGGGTGGACCGGTAGCTTTTTGTGATTGACCCACATGAACCATATAGAACAGAGGTATTCTACTTATCGGATACATTCTGGGTTGCAAATGCAAGAACAAAAACATACACTAACTTACAAGGAACATTTATACTGGTTTAATGGTGCCCTATTCCATACAAGAAATAGCGCAAGACTCGGTCCCCTCGGAAGAGAAGGAGTGACATGGCCAGTATTAGTGGCCTACACACCGCATCCTGAAATTGACACAATGGCAGGAGGAGACGTACTTACACTTCACAAAGAATTGATGAAACTCTACCGAAACATGACACAGTTCATCATGAAAACACTTACGGTCCAGCCGGCTACGGCTGCAAAAAGTATAAATATAGTTCATAATACGGCAACTAATATAACACCACAAACGTTACACACAGTAATGGGTAATATGCCCGCAAAACATGAACCAATGCCATTCTGGGTATCTAGAAGCAGTATTCCCAAATTCCAGCCCTTATGAAAAACACAGAATGCTAACAATCTGCTTGCCCATGGGGATAACACCACAGATAGATGATTGTACCTTTTGGGGTACAGTTTTCGCTGCCATATACACCAGCTGTGTTAAGACAAATACAAAATGAGTATGGAGCAGAGCCTGCGCTGAACTTAGGGATGAAATTACAAGCACATTTTGCATAGATATCAGCTATAATATTGGCAAATATTAAAGGAGAGGTTGCATCAGTGGCAATCTGTCAGCACCTAAGGGAGTTCAGTCCTTTACAAAAGGGAACATGAATTACCTAAAATAATTGAGACTGCAAATGCAGAATTAGGCAGAGACAGTTTGGGCGGAAAAGAATTAAAACCACAACAGATGGGTAGTCCCAATAATTGACACCTTTAATCAGACACCAGCTTCTTCAAAGAAGAAGTGGGACAGTATAAAAAAAGAATAAAGACAATAGATCTTAATCCAGAGGCAGTCTCCTCCACAGGAGCCCTCCGAAAGGAGGTATAACCTTAGGAATAGGGACAATATTAGGAATACTGACTGACTCTCAGGATACTGATACATGTTCCTCTCGTTACTTTCAGGGTTCAACGAAAAACTCTGAGAGGGAAGGACAGTCAGACAGACAAGAAGAGCTTACAAAGTCCAGAGACAAGCAGCACTCTCAAGATTATACTTCTAAAAAAAAAAGATAAAGCCAAACCAAAACCTCAGTTCAAAAAGAAGAAGGTTGCAGGTCTAAAGATCAGACATGCCCAGAATTCTGAGGACTCAACTACTGAATGGGGAATGGGCCCTGACAATGATAGACAGTGCTGCAAAAGTAACAATAGCTCGCCAGAACCTGATGGAATTTCTGGTGATAGCGGACTTGAATGACTAAATCACTGTGGAAACACCTGATACTAGGGTAAGCGTCCAACATAAGTTATATGAAATAACACTTCAAATGGAGGGGGACAAGGCCAGGAAGGTTAGAGATCACTTTTAGGAGAACCTGATGTTTGGTTATGACATTCTTTTAGCTGAACAAGATTGTCTGCCAGAATTTGTCATGCACTGCCCTAAGGGGAGTATCAGTAATTTTACCAGCCTTTTCTGAACATGTCCCCAAATATCTAAAATACACATATGCACAGGAAGGGTCGGCAGCCCTAGTCCTGGCTTTATAAAAAACCCATCTTGGATGGGATGGGGATTCAACCCATCACATAATTCCATTATAAAATACTCCGACTCCACAGAGGCAGTATCCAATAAAGCAAGAAGCTAAAAAACAGGTCAGGGAGATCTTAGATCAACTTGAATACTAAGGGATGATTGAAAATTACACCTCTCAAATGAATATTCCTTTGTTTTCCGTAATGAAACCTAACAACTCATATCGTCTAGTTTTAGATTATATACATTTGAACACTTGCACAAAGACTTTTGCAGACAAAATGCACATATTGCTGCACTAATAAATAACATTGTGTGAAGTAGATATCTCACATGGATATTTTTGCCAGAATATGGCGCCTGAAAGCAGGTATTTAAACACTCAGGGGTAATGAATAATTGTTGTGACTCCAGTACCAGCCTTAGAGGCTGAAACAAAGGCAATCTTCCCTAAAGCAAAAGCCTTACATATGAGATGGATACAATGGGCTAATTCCCTCACTGCAACAGCCGTAGAATACAGGTACGATCCAATTCTGAAAACCCAAGCATTTCTGCAATACGAACCAGAAAAACCTCTCCCTTATAAAATATTGCCTCTGGATCCATATGAATATATAATTTACACTGACGGATTTGTTCAGCCGCCCATTGGGAGTAAACAGCAATAGAGCGCTGCATGAGCAATTGTTAAAGGATGGATGCAGGATGGAAAGTTTCATATGAGTTGTACAAAAACACAATCTCTAGGAGACTGTACGCTGCAGCTGGCAGAATTCAAAGCTCTTTTACTGGCACTGGTAAATACGGATCGAGAATTCCCCACACTAATCATGTGCGATTCCTTTTACTGTGTACTATCATACAATGAATACTTACACTACTGGGGACAAAATGGGTTCAAAGATGCGAAAGGTGGCACAATTAAGAACAAAACGCTATGGGAACAGGTAGTGCAGTTGAAAAATTAACTACCAAGGATTCACATGATGCATAAACTGAGTCATCAACGTGAGGCCATTCATGTTGAAGGAAATTCATTGGCTGATGAAGCTTATAAGGGTGCTGTACACATGGCTTCCGTAGCTGCAATCACTCGTTCAAAAAGGAGACTAGATGATGAGAATATGGTTTCAATTATTGCTACATGCAAAAAATTGGCACTACAGAAAAGGTTTCCACTCATGTACTCCTACAAGTTAGATGCCAACAATGTCCCATTTAATCAGAATCCTGGAGTGGGGGATAGAGTAATACCAAGTATGGACCACAGGCTAGGTTTAATTCCAGCAGCACATGAGGGTATAGGTTCTGTACTTGCAGGAGTTACGAAAACTGTTTTCCTACTGAAACAATGCTACTGGTGGCCAGGATGCACAAAGCAGACTAAAGATTTAGGGCCCCATTAGGATGGCGGGCGGACTTTGCCCGCCCGCCATCCTCACGGTACTAGGGACCGGCCGCCATGAGGGCGGGGGTCCCGTTGGCAGCATTAGGATGCGCCCGCCACAGTGGCGGGCGCATCCTGTATTCCCATCATTGTGGCGGGCGGTACACTCTGCACCGCCCGCCACAATCTGAAAAATGCTTTTTTGCATTTGCATATGCAAAGCGGCAGGCACCGCGCGGTGCCTGTCGCTTTGCATATGCAAATGTGGCGGGGTACCATAGGTACCCCCCATGTGCCCCCCGACACTGGTGGCAACCTGGGGGCCCTGCAGGGGGCCCCCGCACCAATCTCCGCCTGACTTTCCGTGGCGGCATTGCCGCCGCGGAAAGGCCTCTACATATTGCCATTGTAATATGGCTGGCGGTGTCCATTGGATATTATATATATAATATATATATATATATATAATATATAATATATAATGGATATAATCCATTGGACACCGCCACCATATTAATCTATTACCGCCGCGGTCGCAGGGCGACCGCGGCGGTAAAGCGCCGGACGGTCTTTCCGTCCGCCATTGTCCCCTCCGCCATCCTAATCAGGCGGAGGGGAAAACGAGAGTGGTTGTCGGGCGGATTGCCTCCGCCAGGGTGGCGGTGGCCACCGCCACCCTGGCGGAGGCAATCCGCCCGATATCGTAATGGAGCCCATAGGTCTTGAACTGTGACATCTTTCAGCAGATGACAGGCTCCACCTTAACACGTCCAGTGCAGACACTATTGCTAATGGTAAACAGTCATAATATCGATTCCAAAATATAGAATGGACATAATATCGAAGTAAAAATATAGAATGGACAAAATATCGAATGGACACAATATAGTGGTTAAAACTATCGAATTTAAGGTAAGTAATATCGATTTTCAAAATATAGAAGTCAAAATATCGAAGTATACAATATAGGCATTAAATATATCGATTTTTCAATAATATCAATTTTTTTAAAGTGTTTTATATGTTAGTTTATGTGTGAAAAGTGTATATTATTTTTGTAATGTATGTTTAATGTATTTTAAGTAATGAATTTTATGTTATTTAATTTTTGCGTAATTTAATTCTGTAGCGGGTTGTGGGTTTATAGGGGAATAGGGTGGGAAGTAATTTAATTATATTAAATTAAATATGAATTTTTAGCAAATATTATTAATTTTTAATTTAATTTTGCTTTTTAGTTCTATAGCGGGTTGTGGGTTTATAGGGGAATAGGGTGGGAAGTAATTTAATTGTAATTAATTAAATATTTGTATTTATTTATTGGTATTAATTTTGAATTTATTGTTATTTTTAATTGGTAATTAATTTTTATCAATTGCCAATTAATTTGTATTAATTGATTAATTGTTAATTATTTTAATTTTCTAAATTTATTTTCTGTAGCGGGTTGTGGGTTTATAGGAGAATAGGGTGGGAAGTTATTTAATTGTAATTAAGTAAATACTTTTTTTCATTTATTGGTATTGATTTTAAATTTATTGTTAATTCATTTTTAATTGGTAATTAATTTCTATTAATTGGCAATTAATTTTTATGAATTGGTAATTATTTTGTATTAATTACATATTTGATAATTATGATAATTGTATTAATGTATTTTCTGTAGTGGGATGTGGGTTTATAGGGGAATAGGGTGGGAAGTAATGTAATTGTAATTAATTACATATTAAAAATACTTTTTGTGTATTGATAATTAATTTACTGTTAATTTTTAATTGGTATTCATTTTTATTAGTAATTAGTTTTTGTTATTGAAAATTAATTAGTTGGTAAATAATTATGAATAGGTTATTAATTTTTAATAACTAATATGTAGTTGTATTTCTAATTAATTGTTACATAATATTAAATTGGTTATTAATTTCAATTAATGTTTTGTTGGTATTGATATTTAATTTATTTTTAATAATATATTAAATCATTACTTTCCCTACTGTTAAACTCACTGGAGTGGGAATAGTAATTTTCACCCTCCCGCTATCCAACGCTTTCCCTACTGTTGCACTCTCTGGAGTGGGAATAGTATTTTTTACCCCTACGCTATCCAACGCTTTCCCTACTGTTGCACTCTCTGGAGTGGGAATAGTAATTTTTACCCCTACGCTATCCAAAGCTTTCCCTACTGTTGCACTATCTGGAGTGGGAATAGTAATTTTCACACTCCCGCTATCCAACGCTTTCCCTACTGTTGCACTCTCTGGAGTGGGAATAGTATTTTTTACCCCTTGCTATCCAACGCTTTCCCTACTGTTGCACTCTCTGGAGTGGGAAAAGTAATTTTTACCCCTACGCTGTCCAATGCTTTCCCTACTGTTGTACTCTCTGGAGTGGAAATAGTAATTTTTACCCTTCCAATATCCAACGCTTTCCCTACTGTTGCACTCTCTGGAGTGGGAATAGTAATTTTTACCCCTACACTATCCAACGCTTTCCCTACTGTTGCACGCTCTGGAGTTGGAATAGTAATGTTTACCCTCCCGCTATCCAACGCTTTCCCTACTGTTGCACTCTCTGGAGTGGGAATAGTAATTTTTACCCTTACGCTATCCAACGCTTTCCCTACTGTTGCACTCACTGGAGTGGGAATAGTGTTTTTTACCCCTACGCTATCCAACGCTTTCCCTACTGTTGCACTCTCTGGAGTGGGAATAGTAATTTTTACCCCTACGCTATCCAACGCTTTCCCGACTGTTGCACTCTCTGGAGTGGGAATTGTATTTTTTACCCCTACGCTATCCAACGCTTTCCCTACTGTTGCACTCACTGGAGTGGGAATAGTATTTTTTACCCTCCGGCTATCCAACGCTTTCCCTACTGTTGCACTCTCTGGAGTGGGAATAGTAATTTTTACCCTTACGCTATCCAACGCTTTCCCTACTGTTGCACTCACTGGAGTGGGAATAGTGTTTTTTACCCCTACGCTATCCAACGCTTTCCCTACTGTTGCACTCTCTGGAGTGGGAATAGTAATTGTTACCCCTACGCTATCCAACGCTTTCCCTACTGTTGCACTCTCTGGAGTGGGAATAGTATTTTTTTACCCCTACGCTATCCAACGCTTTCCCTACTGTTGCACTCACTGGAGTGGGAATAGTATTTTTTACCCCTACGCTATCCAACGCTTTCCCTACTGTTGCACTCACTGGAGTGGTAATATTAAATGTTACCCTCCTGCTATCCTACGGTAAAATATTGTAAATTTTGTATTCATAACTTAAATCAATTATATCTTAATTTTAAGGTTATTTGAGTATTTTTAAGTATGCTTTAGTTAATTATATTATATATTTTAAATTACTTTTAAGACATATAAAAAAAATCATATTTTGACTGACTATATTTTTTACAGACTATATTTTGGATTCAATATTTTTGTACTTACCTGTTTGTAGATAGGAATTCAATATTTTGTCATTCTATATTTTGGTGACTATATTTTGGTAAGTCTATATTTTGTCATTCTATATTATGTCAGTGATCCATTGCTAATATCAGACAAACCACTTGTGTGTGTTTATTTGGACCACTGAGGCCCCTTAGAAACAGATGGGGCTTATAGGTATATCATCTTTGCAGTGGATTCCTGCTTTAGATTCCTGTTGGTGGCGCCCCAGCACGCGGCTGATGCTCAAACTGTTATAAAAGATTTACGAGTCTTTATAGGAACATTCGCAATTGGCCCATTACATTCTGACCGTGGCCCGCGTTTAGCTCAAGGGCTCCCAAGGAAGACATGGGAGGTTTGGGTGTAGCATTGCTGTACTGCTCTCTGTACCATCCCAAGGGAAATTCAATAGTGGAAAGGAAAAACCGGGACTTAAAGCAGTCTTTAACAGCCAGAGTATTAGGCTCGGGTGAGAATTGGTTAAAACATTTGTATGGAGCTCAACGAACATTGAATAATATGCGAAGAAGTTCTCTAGGGGATGTCACTCCTTATGAGGTCCTATTTGGGACAAGAATGTGGGTACCTGATCTTGATTGTGAAGGCATAGTGGCAGATAAAAAACCTTTTGACATCGATAAATGTTTGGCTGTTTTACAGTAGCTATATGAATCCAGGGTACTACAAAGCAATGTCCGGTTAAAGCGGACAACCACTGGGAGATGTCACATCAGATACGGTAAGACCTGCCTGGGTCCCTGAAGTTTGGGATCTGGTAAGAGAGAAAATGGAGTATAAAAAAGAATTTAGGCCATCATACAGAAAGCCTGTACCTGTACTTGCGATTGAAGGAAAAAGAACTGTACTTCTGCTGCCTCTTGCCGGAAAAATTGAAAAAATATTTCTTTAAATCAACTTAATCAAACGACACTGTGTGGCCGTTGCTGAATAATAGGCTTCGGGGACACCTGCGAAGCTGACGCCCTCCTCTCGCTACCATACAAGAAGTTTAAACAGAAAGACTTATCACTTTTGTAGAGTCCCCTGTACGGAATGATGGACTATGCAATAATGCAATGGAACACGTTCCCCTCGAAACTGAAATTCGTAATCAGAATCAAAATCATAATGAAAGACAAATCTCAACTCAACCAAACACAGAGGTCTAGATCAACATGCCTCAACAAGAGCAAGACCTGCAGAAATGCGAAAAATTAATCGAACAGCATCTGACTATTACATATACTTTGATACCTTTTCATTGGATCCAAGTGAACCCAAAATGATACCAGCCCAAAAAACTTGTCACCAGCAAATTAAAGACTTTCTATAGTTTATTAAAAAGACTTACCTGGTATCACCTGGGGTAGAACTCTGGGTAATTACCAGGATACTTTTCTATCTTTCTGGATATGCTTAGTAACCTTCTTATAAATGGAACGTACATTCGACAAAGGTCTGCAGCTCAAAAAAGTGAATCTGATTCTGAAAGCCCACCTATCATCGCTCGTGAGCATGGAGACTTGTCATCAGTGAACATTACAGCAGTTTCTATACCCGATAGTATAGAATGGGACAATGTTGATTATGACATATTTGGTTAGACCGAACTTTTAAAAATTCTACATTTGTTTAAAATATCATTGAGTGATATCATTACCTCCAGTACATTTTCCGATGACTAAGATTATGAAACTGTCAATAATATGTTGTCTCATTTAGAAAAATCTGCTGCCTTTTCTAATAGTGAAATGTTGAAAGACACATCAGATTTAGAAATCAACATTATGGTCATAATTTTTGCATAAATCTGCTTATCCCAGAAATGTTTTTAACTACCACCAATGGAAACATTGCCCTACACCGCCAAAAAGCAGTTCAAAGACATTTGCACAGAAATTCCCATATTTTTCAGGGTTTAGCACATCAGACCCAGCCTCATATTATTATAAGGTTGCACCAACACCAGCACAGAAAAATATGTTGACAAACACCAAACAGATTTACTCTGTTTCCTATATTGCGCAATTGTCTGAACAAGGTTTCGACTCATGGAAAGACACTATAGACTTAAAATCGGTCTGGGGTAGTAGAGACTGGCAGGTGCAGGGAACAGAAGCGCTATTTCGAGCATACCTCATTCCTCAGCAAATCATGTTTTTGAATGGAACTGTGCAACAAACTACCTATCTTGGAATAGCCAAGAACAAACACTTAAATATACCTCGGATGCCCACACCAACACACACTGAGGGTAACATAACATCACAAGAAGGTATTACGTTAGATGAGATCATCTAATACAATAGATAACACCCCGATTGGAAGGGATGGTTGTATTGGCCCACAGACACCAATAGATGTCAGGAATGATTCATTGGTAAAACCAAAGGGTTTAATATCCACAGGCCGCATCCACTCTATGTACAGTAAGAACATCCAGGGGTTGTGACATTATACAGAGTTGGAAAGTCATGCCTCAATTGGCTAAGAACCTCAACACTATCACAGTGAAACAAAACGTATTCTTACTTACAAAAGTTGTGGATCAAGGGGATTTTTTATTAGGTCCTAGAAAGCCACGTCACAAACGTTTCTATTATGCTGTCTATAATGAAATCTGGAAAAGATCCCAACAAGAGGTAGCAGAGATATTACATGAAATAGATCAAACAGATCTAGATAACGCTCTAGCTGTGGTTGACAATGGTTTAACTACATTAAACCTCCTGGATATATTCACTGGGCAACATTGTATCTTCTACAATAGATATATTAGAACAGGATTTGTCCATATTACAACACAGGCAATCACAATTGCATTCTATTATATTGTTAAGCTGGAGGCTGCAAGCTTTGCACACAGGCTATGTGCCTTAGAGCTTCATCAACAGTAAGTCTCTGTTTTCTTCATACAACCTAACAGAGAAAGGATGGAAATGTCACAAAGGGGAGCAAAATATACAATGCTGCCTATTGTAAAACTGGACAGATCAGCATGGTATACACCCGTTACAACGGATCTTTTACTCCGCACTACCATTACAACGCGACCATTACTCCGCATACCATTACAACGCATTGCGCTGGGGGGCGCTCTAGGATAGGGAATAAGTATAATTTACTATCCAACACCTTCCCTAGGGTCCACGGGGACTGGAGTTAGAATAGCAAATGATACTTACCACTATCCAGCGCCCCAAGGCGCTATGCGTTGTAACGGTATGCGGAGTAAAAGTCGCGTTGTAATGGTCTGCGGAGTAAAAGTATGCGTTATAACGTCATACATCCATCAGCATTTACAGTGGCAGAATCACTGTCCACAGAATGGTTAATCCATGGCCACATAACTCTACCGGTCACTACTTTTCAATTTTAATATTGCCTTGAACAAAAGCAGGCAGGCAGATATGAAGAAATTGGTAGGGAATTTATAAAGGACTCTTGGGAATTACTATACAGATTTCAATGGCGGAGTGGGGATAGAAAAGTGTTTTTGAGAGGTTCAAACTGTGAGACTACTTCACGTGGATCACTCATATATCAGGATATAATGCTGCAAGGGGCCTGTAACGGTTTAGCAGCAAGCCAATTCTGTCACTTGAGGGGTGCCCCAGCTGCCGTGATCACTCCAGTGTTCAGGCTACTTTTGAATGGGAGTTACTTGATGCTGAACAATCAAGGTTGCTGTGGGAAGCTCCCGGGCATCGCATATCTGGTAACCGTGAGCTCCAGGGTTACTTACTGTATGCAAGTATTGTTTCCACTAACACATACAGTCAGGGAGGCACAATTGTGGCCTTCACTAAATGTTTAATTAATACGGTTTGATGCTTTAAGCATAATGAAAGCCATGTTTTAACAGATGTCTGTGCCCTTAACCTCCACTCGAGAGACTTTTTATCTCTAGATCGCAAGGTCTTCAGCAGAGATACTGGTACTCATATGTAATAACTACCCCTTCCATTTCACAGAAATATTAACTTATATCTTTAAAATGTCTGACACAGGAGGCATTGTCCACCTATTTAAGACCATAGGTTCTGGACTATTAAGCACCTTTCAGACATTCCTCAGAGTTATGCCATACTTTATACACTCCATATTTGGAAGCATTTTCGGAGGACTGCCGCTGATCCTGTTTCTAATAGCAGGTATCCTGATTGTTATTTTTCTGCTATGCAATTGACGTCTCAGTCACCGAGGAGATAGAAAAGGCACTCCAGGAGGGTATATACCATGATAGCAAGGTACAACATCTAGGCACACCTTGACTAAGAGAAGTAAGTGCGTCTTGGTTCCCGTAATTGAGCTCAGTCTAGATGGACTGTATCATACCTGTCCTCCCATGCCTGTTTTGCAGAGAAGAATGTGTGTTGGATCTCTGTCTGACACTCCCGTCATTTGCGCAACCGGACGTTGATGCTTTACTGGACCCGATAACAGCCCATGTTCTGCAGTGTCCCCAGAGTATTCCCATGTTGATGG
Source organism: Lissotriton helveticus (assembly GCF_964261635.1). Taxonomy (NCBI): domain Eukaryota; kingdom Metazoa; phylum Chordata; class Amphibia; order Caudata; family Salamandridae; genus Lissotriton; species Lissotriton helveticus. The sequence goes on from NC_136073.1 coordinate 285,761,962, forward strand.
CAGCATTTCTAGAGCCACCACAGGTATTATCGGCTTCTGTTGGTATGGTCATTGGCTCCTTCTCTGCCACCCAGGCCTTAGATGGCGCACAGGCTAACCGAGCATCGGCTGTGGACAATACAGAAGATCATCTGTGCTCAATTTACATAATCTGCGAGGTGTTACAGGGAACGTCCTTTGCAGAAGCAGGCAACAATATTATTGCGTCTACCAGCCAGGACACATAAACAATTTACTCATTTGGGCCACCGTGTGCTGGGAAAAATTAAACTTTTTGAAAAACTAACTAAAAAATGGAACTCCATAACAAAATTGACATTCTTTTGAACTGCATGACTTTCAAATGCTTGTAGTACTTCAAACTATACCTACGGACACATTAGAGCTATGGCTTGAGTGGCAATTTCCTTTTTTAACCTTTTAAAGATTTTTTAGAACTTGTAATTATTTTTAGGTGAAAAACTAATGTTTTGCAGCTATTAGAATACCAGTGTCTAGTCAGCCTAGTGGAATGTTGAGAATTTAACTATGTAGTCCATTCGTAAGAGGCGTGGGTGTTATATTCCACATAGGTACCCTGATATAGACCCAGGTAACTTCAGAACCCTTCACCAATATTCTTCCCTACATTACACTTATAATGGTTTACAGGGGCTGATCTTTTATCTAGATACAACACTGTATTCAGAATACATGAGAATTCTTGGAAGCACAGCAGGACTCCCATCCCTTGTATAATATCTATATATAAAGTTTATGCCTGACATCATCCTTAGGCGGACACAGTTATACAGCGAGGTAGGACCCCTGTGGAGACCTATGGTCATATATACATCCCATCTTGCTAAGATAGACAGAGGAGACCAGGACTTCCCGGCCGACACACTGATCAGAGACGATGAGGTTCCTGCATGCAGGCACTCCAGCTCGCATTGGTCTAACATTCCTTGCACCTGACACCAAGATGGGGTCCCACGGTCTCTCAATTCAGGTAATGAGGTTGACGTCATCCTAGAGGGATTCTTGGCTTAACACCTACACACCTGCTAGGTACACTTAGGTACATCTAGTTAGAGAGGCATCGTAGGAGTATGCATCTTTTATGCATATATTTTATATACTCTTATGTATTCATGATTATCCCAAGATGGTAGAACGCTATCATCCCTTTACTTTCATAGTGATTTTAATCATTTATATCTGTTACTGTATAGTGGTTGTTGTAGCTCCTCCATTTTACAACAGAATAACAACTGTTCAATAAATACCTATTGTAAACCCCAGCCTGTTTATTCTGTGTATCTCTCTAAGACAGACTTAGTAAGCATAAGTGACTGAGCGAAAAGTTGTATATTGTTTCCACAGTCGTGAGGGATCAGTGTTGTCATGTTCGATGGTTGCAAAGAACTACGCTCTCCTTGGTAATAGGAGATTCTAGTGGCACTGTGAGCTAGCTGGTGCAAAAGGCCAACATACCCGGTGGGGGTGTTCAGAAACACTCTGACACCTATCCTACAGTGTATGCTGTCTGAACGCGCCAATCCTGTATAAGTCTATACACAACACTGTAGGAGCAATTATAAATACTATAAAATGCCTAATATGGCTTTGTGAGACCCCTTGAACACATCTGAAATGTGTGTTGTAAATGTGTAATGAATGCACAATATGACATGGTGATGTCTTTAACCCACGAAGAAGAGAGAAGACATCAGTCATTCAATAAAATACATTTCTGTCCATTACGCATACATGGAGGATAAAAGGCATATTGTTTGCAAGAAAAATATATATTATAAATGTAAACATAGTGTGTAGAAGGTGTGAAGTCAGCCAAAAAATGATTTGGGTGCAAGAAGCACAGCATAAAAAATACTCAAACTAAACAAAAACAACTCAAGTCCTAGGAAGGCTAAATACCTTGGAGGGGTAAGGTCTTAAGACACAGCCACAGAAATTGTCAAAAACCCAAACTATTTAAGAAAATGTAACAAATTTACAACAATTTAAAATAACAGTTCACTATTTCAAAAATTCGATTCAGGGAACAAATGTCCAGAGACGAAAAAATTAAATAAATCTAAAATAAATCACTTTATTTTATGTTATGTTATGTTAAATTTAATTTCTATAGCGCACGGCTACTCGATTGGAGTGTCCCGGCGCTTTGTTTTGGCAGCTCAGAGAAGAAACATAACACCATATAAAACATTCATGAACAGCAAAAAGGAAACACACTAAAGGGTAAAAAGCCAGGTTTTAAGGCCCTTCCTGAAAGACAGAAGATTGGAGGTACCGCGTAAGGCCAAAGGCAGAGTGTTCCAGAGCTGTGGTGCCCTCAGTCTGAAGGAACGCCCCCCGATACGGGCCCTCTTTACTCGGGGAACCGCCGCCAGAAATGAAGATTCTGATCGCAAAGATCGGGCTGGGCGGTAGAAGACAAGCCTGCGCTGCAGATATTTGGCTCCTGACCCAAAAAGCGCCTTATGAGCCAGGGTCAACGCCTTGAAAATTATCCGCTTCCGGATGGGCAGCCAATGGAGCGACTACACAAGGCTAGCTTGTGAAGGCCAAGGATGGCGTGTGCCGCAGAGTTCTGCACAACCTGCAGCCGCTGTACAAGATATTCTGGAAGACCCAGATAGAGGACGTTGGCATAGTCCAATCTGGAGCCAATTAAGGCTTGCACCGTAATCTTCCTGTGCTCTTCTGTGAGCAGAGGAAGGAACTTCCGGAGCATCTTGAGAATGCCAAAGCATGTGCCCGTCAGACCGAGGATCTGAGATCTCAACATCAGACCCTTGTCAATTTTGACTCCCAGATTTTTTGCCAACTGGGACGCCTGTGCAGGGGGGAACATATCCACCGGCCACCATGCCTGCCAGTCAGGATCTAAGGAGCAACCAAAGAACAGCACCTCCAACTTGTTAGAATTACATTTGAGGCTGTTCTGCTGAAACCAATTGAAAACCGCCCGAGACAATCCCGAATGCTCTCTCCGTCGAAATCCTGATCTTTCCTACACGTGAAAAGAAGCTGGGTATCATCAGCATAGGAAACGATCTGGGCCCCAAAGGACTTTACTAATCCAGAAATTGTACATCTTCTTTGGAAAACAGAAACAACAAACCTATGTCCTCCTGCACATGGAAACCTCCACCTGGCACCAAATGGTTGGGTTGAGACACTGGTTCAGTGTAGTGTTTTGGAAAAGACTGAAAATCAAAACAAGCAGAATCGCTGTGTGGTTTGTGTTAAAACAGTGGTGAGAGATGGGGTGGGGATAAGAAATGTAACTTCAAGAGTGCCACATGCAGAGCTTACACTTGGCTAACTATCTCCCTCTATGGAGGTCATTGCTTGTGAGAGGAGAATTGACATGAGCAGTGTTGGCAAAATAACACGTTTAGACAGCTTCCATTGGCACCATGAGTTCTTCTTGCTCAAAAGATTCTCTAATCTCACTTTCCTAATGGGCCATGGTGTTGTGTTGTAGCTCACCACCTCTCCTTCTGTACCTGTGTCTTAGAGTTGTCTACTTCAGGAATTGGAGGGTCTCCATTTAGTCATGTTCTGTTACTCCTAATCTGTTACTCCTTGCCTTCATCCTCGGAACCACTCCTCAGAGGCAGCTGTAGTAACACCCTGGCCTATGGCCAAGACTTACTCAGCTGATATCTACCCAGTTCTGCTGTCAGTGTCGGCTAAGCTTCCCCTACATTGTTTTTACCTGCTGTAGTGAGAAGGATCTAGCAGAAGTTATATGAGGGATGTTTGTGATAAAATATTGTGTAACACAACACTTCAGAACAAAATTTCAAAGGTTGCCCATATCATATATCAGACTATATAGGTTCATGTTACTCAGCCAACAAGATGTGCTTTGCATTAGTATCTAGGAACAGTTATAATGTGAGTACCTTACTCTTCCTCTCTCTCTCACTGCTCTCTCCCTTGCCTGTTTTTTTCTTTCTATTTATGTATGTACATATGTTTGCCACAAAGACCTGGCAGAACAGAATTCTGTTATAAATATAGCAAGACGCATTCCCCCCACCAGAGTCATATGTGAATGTGTTTTATTTTGTCATTTTCTCTAGTGGAATGCACACAGACCTATGCACAGGAAATTGTGATGATAAAAATGGTATATGCTTTTGAGGATATTGGAGAACATGAGATGACAGCAAATGTTGTTATATGGCTATTAGGGTCATTGTCGACATTGCTAAGTTAGCGTGAGCTCTGCTGCCATGACGCTGCTTTGGCACATGATACTACATGACTTTATTTTGCAAGGCTCTGTTTGTGCCTTTCAGAGGAGAACTGTCTGCTTTCTGTGTTCTCTGCCTGTTCCTGGAGTTGAGTCTAAACACGATGTGCAACATCGATAAACAATGCCCCTTGCAATTCTGTTCTGGTCAGTCCCTAGCACCCAAACAAAACATGCTAACACAGCTTCACTGCTGGAAACTTCTTTTGATTTTGTTTTTTTGAAAAACCTTTTTATTGTCATAAGTTCAAAAAACAGTGCTGGTTACATTTAGCAATGTCCATTGTCATGATACACTCATTACAGGGTATTTAAACAGGTAATACGCTGTACACAGTTGCCTTAGCTCAACGTATCTAAGTGTCAGGACCGCTGATCTCGGTCGTGTAATCGGCCATTTAGTAGTCCTTGTGGGCTAGTCGCTTAAGTCTGGGTCTGGTTCCTCTGCCCCGGGGACAAAAATATCCCCACGGAACGAGTTCCACTTGCCCCACACCCGCTCCTACTTTTTGGGGCACCCTCTGTGTATGACGACTGCTTTTTTGGCCACCATTGCTCTATCCATGTCTTGACACCAGTGCTGAAGTAGGGGGGCAGTGGGCGCACCCCAATGCTGTGTGATATTGCGTTTAACTAAGGTGATCCCAAGGGTCGCCCAGCCTTGTGCTGCGTGGTTAAGGTCAGTTGGCTCCCATATATTGAGGATGCACCTTCTTGGCTCAGGGGGAACTTCAAAGCCACACACCCAAGTAATTGTCTCCATGACCTCCTCCCAGTAGTGTGTATTGTGAGGACAGTCCCATGGCGTGTGGTAAAATGTGCCCTGTGTCCCACATCCTCGCCGCAGCCAGAGAGGTGACTCAGTCCGGCCTATTTTGTGGAGCATGGTTCTAGTGTAGTACGTCCTATGTAGGATCTTCAGTTGCACCAGCTGTAGTCGAGACGGGATTGCCACCTCTCGTGGGGGCGCCAATGCTTCTTGCCAATCCTGGTCGTCCATGTCCCCCAGGTCAGTCCGGCATTTGTCTCGTAAGGCTTGAGTGGGATCTTTCTGATTATTAATAAGTTTGCGATAAGTGAGAGAAATGGCTTTTTTAGTGAGATGATCTGTAAGGAGACGGTCCTCGAGTGGTGATTATTCGGGGAGGTCGGTGCCTCTGGGTATGGCCCTTGTAAGTGCGTGCTTAATTTGTGTATAGCGAAACTGTTCTGAGTCAGCCATTTGATATGTTGTTTGCAGTTGGGCAAATATCACTACTTCTCCCTTCTTCTAGAGGTCCCCAATTCTCGAGATACCAATAAGGTCCCACTGTGTGGAACCTTTACTGTAGCGGAGCATATCTAGTTTTGGCGTGTCCAACAGTGGTGTGAGTTGGGTGAGGACTCCCTCCCAAATGAGTGCTCGCTGCGCCGTGAACCATATGTATATTGTATGTGCAGTGGGGCCAATCCTTTTTTGTTTTTGTGGTAAAGCGCCACCAGGGGTCCTTCGGCCCCAAGAGTGTGCCTATCAAGCCGGAGGGCCAGTTCCTCCTGCGAGGCATGGAGCCATTGGTTCACTATGATGAGTTGCAAGGCCCAGTAATACAATTGTATACTGGGCAAGGCGATTCCGCCATCATACCAGCACCTAATGAGTTTAGTTAAGGCTATGCGGGGGGGTTCCAACCCACAGGAGCAGTGCCACCTCAGCCATGATGGCTTTGAAATAAGAGGTTGGGACAGGGGTAGGTGTATTTTGTAGGAACCATGGGAGAGCATCATCTTGAACAAGGCCTGCACGGCCCAGGAGGGTCAGGGGTAGTGCATGCCAGTGTTTTACGGAGTCTTTTAGTCTCAGGAGACGGGGAACTAGATTTCGCTCGTAGAATTGAGTATGGTCTGGTGTAATATGGATGCCCAGGTATTTAAAACCATCTTTCCCAAGCTGTATCGTTACTCCCCTGGGCAGACGCGGGGGGTGGGGGGACAGTGGAGGACAAACAAAACCGATTTTGCCCAGTTAATCATGTAGCCCGAGTACCTGCCATATGATGCACAGATATCTAATAAACAATTAATTGAGCGGCTGGGGGAGGTCATGTAAGGTAATATATCATCTGCGTACAGTGATATACGGTATTTCCATCCCTCTGTTCATCTCAGTCCCCGTATCACCCTGTCGTATCCAAGTCGCGAGGGGCTCAAGCACCAGGGCAAATAGACACTAGACTGGGGACATCCCGGTCTGGTCCCGCGCCCCAAAGGGAAATCCTCAGATATGTGTCCATTGACCACTACATGTGCCATGGATTGTGTATATAGCAACCAGGCCCATGCACGAAAATTGGGGCCAAAGCCAAAGTGTTGCAGCACTGCGAACATAAATGGCCACTCCACCCGATCAAAGGCCATACTGGCGTCCAATGATAGCATGACTGCCTCTTCTTGGATGGTGGACATTCAGGCAATTGCACTGTGGAGCCGTCTTAGGCTCATTGCTGTAGTGCGGCACGGCATAAAACAGGATTGATCAGGGTGTATAAGAGACGTGAGGTGTGGTTGGAGCCTGGAGGGTAGTACTTTTGCTAAGATTTTCACCTCCGCGTTGAGGGGTGAAATTGGACGGTAGGAGGTGCAGTCCTGAGGGGGCTTGCCAGGTTTCGGGATCATCGCTAACGTGGCTATCCTCTGATCCCTGGGGAGTATTCCCTTATCTAGACTGTCTTCATACATTGTTAATAAGTGAGGCACCGGCCTTGCCGCTACTGTATTGTAGAGTTCTACAGGAATGCCATTGGGACCTAGTGCTTTGCCCGATTGTAGCCCCTAAGTGCAGTGGTAATTTCGTTCACCATGAGTGGCTCATCCAGTGCGTCGGTGTCTTGGGGTGTGAGAGTTGGCAAACGGATTTCTTTGGGAAAGGCCAAATACTCTTCTACCATGGCGTCTGCGGTGGGTGTGTAAACTGCCTTATAATGCTGTGCAAAGGCTGCTACTATGTCTTGGAAATATTGTTTCATGGTTTTGTGCAGTTGTTTCCTGATAGCCGGCACCTTCAAGTACCCCGAGTAAATTGGATGCTTCTACGTTCCGTGTGCTGCGATGTGTAGGTTACCCATAAGGGAGAGTGAACAGATATTCCTCTAGGGAGATGTGTGATCTCTGTGATTGCTGCAAGGCTTGTCGGGTTGAAAGGATATAATCTATCCTTGACAGACTATTGTGGGCTCCAGAGTGACATGTGTATTGGCGCATAATGGGGTGTCGTGCACGCCAAACGTCCACAAGACCTAGAGCTTCTGTGAAGTCATGTAGATGTGTGAGGGGGTTCCCCTGGTCTCATGGTGGCAACCTATTCCAGGAGGCATCAAGAACGGCGTTAATTTCACCTCCTATAACCAATTCCCCAAGGGGTAAGGTGAGTAGGAACTTACCAAGAGCTGGAAGGGCAGACTATAGAGCGCAGGGGGGACATATACGGCAACTAGGTTGTAGGCTCGTCCTTCCCACTGATCGGAAAGTACCGCAAAGCGCCCCTTATCATCCATCTGGATGCTATGTATTATTAATGGGCAGCTCTTTTGTATCAGTATCCCCACCCCTCTAGATCCCGACGTGAATTCGGAGTGCACTATGATTTTAAACCGTGCTTTAGTGGCTGTTCCCACCAAATGAGTTTCCTGTAAGAGGACCACAGATGGTGTTTGTCTCTAAAGATATTGTAGTACAAGCCCTCTTTTAATTGTGTTGCCTAGGCCATTAACATTCCACGATATGAGGGTAAGGGGGGGCTGGCCTTGTAAGTGTTGTCCAGACATAATTGTAAGGGGTCAGGAATGATGTCAATCGGGATGTTGAGGCATCTTTGGGACATTGGAGTTGTGTGTGCGAGTTGATGGGTTCCCTGTGCTGCTTAACCCTAAAGTGTATGGTACCAGCATAAAACAGTTAAACATTTCCAAATAAGAGTACAAACTCTAACAATACCTTTATTAAAACCTGAAAGGTAAGCGCTGCAGTCCTGAAGGACACTTGATGCATTTTTAAACTTGTTTGCGTGATCGGCGCTATTGGGTCGCGCCTATTAATTAATTAATTACCATTACTCTGCCCATTTTACTGTGTGTGGCGTTTTTGCCGCTTTATTTTTTAAACTGAATTCTGCGCTGTTTGGGAGGGAACGGGGACTCTTAGGACATTACAAGCACCTAAAATATTGAAAGCACTCACCGCTGCTTTAGCGGGCCTTTAGCTGCTTCTTCCTTGCGTGGGGGACATCTTGGACGAGGTAGTGCCGTTTTTCGGCAGACATCTTAGGTAGCAGGCTAGTTGTTGGGTGACGTGTCAGGCACACAGGAGCCCATTTAAACCTGCCACTATGCTTACGCGCAGCGTATGCGCGCAGCGGGCGCGCCTTGGGCTCGCCGGAGGCTCGCCAGAGGCAAGCCCATCTATGCCCATCCAGGACCAGACGGGACCCGGGGCCAGAACCCCTGGTCCGCGCATCATCTATGGCAGAGGTGAGCTTATGAAAATGAGCCGGCGATGCACACCACTTGAGGAGGAAAGCGAGGGGACGCTTCGACAACTAGGACTATGGAAGTCTTATGATAAAAATCGCGATAGGGTTCTCGCTCATAAAACGGGGGTGGTGCATTTCGGATTGCTAAATACACGTTCTCTCCAGAAACATTGTGGTGAGGTCTTTACGCTGCTGGAAGATGGGGAATTCGACGTGTTGGGGATCACGGAGACATGGCTGGAGGATTCCTCGCTACCGGACCTGGTGGCGGCCCTACCGGCAAGTTTCTCGGTCCTTCATCGCAACAGAGCGGGAGAGAAAAGAGGGGGAGGGGTGGCTCTTTTCTTCAGTGACTGCTTGCGCGGGGAAACAATTCTGGCCGAGGATATAGGCGGGGCGGAGGTTCTAGGTGTTAAACTCAGGCTGGGGACAGATTGTCTAACTATCCTGGTAGTCTACCGTCCTCCTTGGGCCTCGCCGGAGTTTCCGGATTTATTTCTGAAACTGGTACAGGATATGCGCTCGAGGTTTGATAATCTAGTCATCTTGGGAGACTTTAATTATCACTGGGAGCTTACTCCAAGAGAAGGGCAGGCCGGACATATTGACGAGGTATTGTCCTCGCTAGGTTTAACTCAGCAGGTAAGGGGACCGACACATGTGAAAGGTCACATGCTTGACCTAGTTTGGTCGTCAATACCGGTACAGGGATCGACAACCTCACAACCGTGTGTCTGGTCAGACCATTTCTTACTGAAGGGTGCCCTCCTGATGAACCTGCTCAAATCGAAACCAGCAGTGGGTCAGAGGCTGGTGAGGAAATGGAAAAATATCAATGGTGATAAGATGGTGGCACATCTGTCAGCAAATTATCCTCAGACCCGGCTAGTTGATAATCCGGATGCCCTCTGTGATAACCTAGAGGAGAGGCTTCGTAGCGCGGTCGACCATGTGGCACCAGCACGCAGGGTCAATCTAGCGAATAAAGGACGGAGGTCCCCTTGGTATAACGATGCCCTAAGGGAGAAAAAGAGGGTCTTGCGCAAGACGGAGAGAGCCTGGCGTAAAGCCTATGATACGAAGGCGAGAAGCGTCTATCTGCTTGAACTAGCGAATTATAAGCAGGCAATTACAGCTAGGAAGGCAGAATTCTATGAAGAAAGGATTATCACAGCGACAAACCCTCAAAAAGAAGTTTTCAGAGTCCTAAATGAACTTAAAAAAGTGAAAGAACAGAGGCCGGAGTTCACTCTAGAGGACTGCCAGAGTTTTCAGAATTTTTTCACCAGCAAAATTGCGGATCTTAATTCGGAAATTGCCTGCACCCCTATACATGCCTGCCCTCCACTGACCACGTCGGCCAAAAAGCCGGTGGCTAGACCTCTGGAGTTTCTTCCCCCCATTATGAAGGAGGACCTGCCCAGGCTTATCGGGAGAGTGAAGTCGGGTTCCCAGGCAGATCCTTGTCCCCCTGACGTTTTCAAACTGGCTATGCCAGGAATTGAAGAGGAGGTATCGAATCTCTTGAACTCCTCTCTAGCATTAGGAAAGGTTCCTAATGCCTTCAAGGAAGCAAGGTTGATCCCTCTGCTGAAAAAGCCTGGGGCAGATGTGAAATGCCTAAAGAATTTTAGGCCTATCTCCCAGATCCCTTTCCTGGCCAAGGTGTTGGAACAGCACGTTTTGGCCGCCCTTTCGGACCATCTAGAAGGGAATGGCCTGCTGGAACCTAACCAATCTGGGTTCCGTGCAAACCACAGCACGGAATTGGTCATGCTGTCCATCATAGATGAGCTTCGAACTAGGGCAGATAAGAGGATACCCGGCGCCCTGGTGCTGTTAGACCTCTCCGCGGCGTTTGACACCGTCAGTCACAAACAACTGTTGACGCGGATGAGAGACTTCGGCATCCGGGGCACAGCCCATGCCTGGTTTGCTTCTTTTTTACAAGGGAGAATACAAAGAGTTCAGTTGGGAGAATTACTCTCCACGGCATCACCAATCTCTTGTGGAGTGCCACAGGGGTCGGCTTTGTCGCCCTTGTTATTTAATATATACCTTCAACCACTGATTGGACTCCTGAATCAGATGGATTGTCAGGTATATAATTACGCTGATGACACCCAAATCATTATCCAAATGGATGATGGGGCATCAGCTAATCTGCAAGCCATCTTGAAGCAGACAGCTAACTGGATGTCACTGAATTCTTTAAAAATCAATCCGGAGAAAACGGAAGTTCTACCTGTTACCATCGCCGGCAACCCATGGCATGATGGATTCTGGCCGAGGGAACTTGGACCGCCCCCGGAGCCGGCAGTGGCTGTAAAAAGCCTTGGCATTTATGTGGATGATAAGCTCTCCATGCGGAAACAGGTCACCACGGTGGTAGGAACTTGTGTTGGCATGTTGCGTCAACTTAGGAAGATCGCGCCATTACTGTCCCATTCTACCCTGCGAAGGGCGGTCTCTGCTATGATCCTGGCAAGACTGGATTATGGTAACTCGCTTTATTTGGGCCTACCTCAAAAACTTTTGGATAAACTGCAGTTGGTGATGAATGATGCCGCCAGGCTCATTCACAAGAAACCCAGGAGCACGCATGTGTCCCCACTCATGCGTGAGTTACATTGGCTCCCAGTAAGGCAGAGGGTGCTTTTTAAAGGGTTATGTATTGCACATAAATCCCTTTATGGTAAGGCACCTAGTTACATCAAGACTCGCCTGACCCCATATACACCGTCCAGGGTGTTAAGATCTGCCGAAGCAACTATGCTCACGCAACCCCGGTTCAGATTGGCGACGGTGGGCGGTCGTGCCATTTCCAACACCCTTCCAGGGGTCTGGAACAGTCTACCGGTGAACCTGCGCAAAGAACCCAATTTGCTGACTTTTCGGAAGAAGCTGAAGACGGTTCTGTTCCAGAAAGCTTGGGGAGGGCTATAAATCGCCTGTAGTGTTCCTTTTGGTTCCTGTGGTGTTTACTGGACAAGCGCTTAGAGACCCCTGGGTTATATAGCGCTATATAAATCGAAATAAATAAATAAATAAATAAATAAATAAAATAAAACCCCCCTTCTTCCCACCTCCCTGCTAGACGGATTTCCAACTACCCGCCACCCCATCTGTGCAGACGGAGCACTCCGAACATCCCTTCACTCAAAGACGTTGAAGAGGTCAGGACATTACAATAAGTATGGCATCTGAATTAAAAAGTCAAACACAGTAGTAAGTCTCTAGTTGGTCATTCCTAGACCACCCCGGGTGATCTGAGCCGCAGACAGGCATCATGGCATGAGGTGAGTGGAGGTTCCATCTATAAAGTCCCGTCACTTTCAAGTTAGCGACCACTATCCTTAGGAGGTCAGTTCTCTGTGTCCGTTTGGGTTTGGCATTGTTCCTGACCAGGATCTGCAGGGGTGGGTGCTCCAGGCTTTGGTTTACCCCCCGGTTTTCTGTGCGCCTATTCCACCAAAAAGAAGCTGGAGTGACCCCTTGGTTGGAGCTGGTTCTTGATGAGGTCTTCTATGTATAGGTCCATGGCTGGCATCCCCTTCGACTCCGGGACTCCTGTAATATGGACGTTATTGCGTCCCGACCTGCCTTTCTGGTCATCCAGTTTGGCTGCCATCGGGCGGTACTGAGCTTCCAATTTCTGGACCTGTTGCTGGAGGCTAGCTGTGTCCTTCATGAGAGACGCTGTCTTGGTTTGCACCTCAGTCATTCTGGAGGCCATTTTCTGGAAGTCTGCACGGAGGAACAATACATCTGAAGAAATGGACCCCACTGTTGTTGGGACACTCGTCAGGGCGGACATTATGTCTAGCAATGTGACTTCTGGCTGGCCCTCTGGCATGGCACCGACCTCCGTGGGTGTCTGTTGGGTGCTTGTGTCCGTCGCGTCTTTGAAAAATGCATACTTGTCCAATTTGGCTTGCTGGGTCGCTTGTGGACCCCGGCCCCCCATTGGACCCTCTCCAAGGGAGTGCTGTTAGTGCGCAGTACTTACCACCGCCTGCCTCGTGACTGTGTGTCACCTTGCGCCCTGTCCGGTTTCCTGCTTGATTATGTGGGGCCTCTGGTTCCGGTATAGGCTGAGCTATTTCCAACACAGTAGGATTAGAATCTGTGGCCAGCAGCGTGTCGTCCAGTGCTCAATTCACGGCCCAAAGCAAGGGGCCCCTTGGAATACGTGGGTCACGAGGTCTCCCCACGTGTAACGGCGTGGTATTGGTATGGTGCAGCTGACAGCTTGGAGTTGTGCGGGGGATTCCAGTCTCTCTCACTCATGCCTGCGTGTCTATTTTTTGTTTTGCGAGGACTCTGCAGTTGGCAATGACGCTGGGGTGCCAGGTGTTCTGTAGCTTCAGAGAGGAGTCGCCCAGTGCAGTCTGGCAGCGCGGGCCCTCAAGTGTCCCAGAAATTGTGCAGGATCACACCACCAGGGCACGTACCCCCCACCTGGGAGTCTCAGCGCTGTATTCTACGCCCCTCTCCTTTTTTTTGTGTGGGCCACTAGCTGGGCGGCAAAGACGGTCCCCCTGGGGCCTCCGGTGCACCATGCCTCACTGTCTCCCTTCCTTGCACAGCACCCGGCCACAGATTTTCAGTGTCCAGGCCCTGGCTGATTCAAAGGGCAGACGCAGGCTCTTTCCCGTGCTGAGCTATGATGGCCCCCCGGGCGGGGATTACTGAGCACAGCCGGTACTCTCGCGGAGGCTCCCCCAGCGCCCTAGGGTGTCACACCGAGCAGCCGCCCGGGCACAGTCCCCACAGCTATATCAGCGCCTCCCACCTCTCCCTGCTGCAAGGCCGTCTCGCTGGGCTGGACGGGCCGCAGGTCGTCCGATCACGTGAGACCGCGGTCCCGTGCTAGACCGCATGCCGCTCCTCGTCTCGCGCCCAGAGATCAATGGTGCATCGCCGGTTCAGCTCGCAACTCAGCCGGAACAAGCCTTCAGTGGTCCGATGTCTAAAAAACGTCTTAGGAGATAGTAGTGTCACGGATTAGTGACCAGATTAATAGGGGATGTTCTCGTGCTGGCTGGAGTTCAGTTAGGTTTCAGCCATTTCTCTTGGCTGCAGGCCATGCCCCCCTCGAAGACTTGTGCTTTGATATCACGGGGATGCATGTTGTTCAACTGACACAATTGGAGATTGAGGTTCTGTGATTAGCGAACCAGACTCCATTTTGTTTGCGTTGTTCGTGATGCCATTTTGTGTTGCCCTCATGTAGGCCCATGGAGGTAACCAAACGAAAAAAGTTGCATGGGCTTCGTTGTTCATGTACACATTAACTAGGCCTTTTGTGACTTGTGAGTGAACTGAAGGACGCTGACCCCGTCACCTGAAACTGACCCTTTGCGAGGCCAATTTCCCTGGATGATCGTTGTCTGAGATTGCCAATCAATGTTCAGGATATCGTTAACTTTAGTTCGCTTGCACATATCTTATCCTATTCAGCATCTGAATTGGTTTCTTTTCTTATGTCTTTTTCATTACATGGGTAGTGCTTTCATTTATGGGTTTGTCCGGCTTGGGGAAATTGAATTTGGGACATTCCTAATAATTAACTTGTGGGTTGGTACAATGTAAAGTGAGCTTTTTACGATGTAATAATGTGTGGGAAAATGTATTTCATTTGTCAGTGTTTGTCGCTGTGGGTGTGCATTTGTAATGAGAAAAATATGGATAAAAGGTGATGTCTTTCTCTACGAAAATTGAGCAGTTTCCTGAGTTGTACACCGTGTTGTATTTCTGGGATTACTGTTACTAGCTGCAGCTAATAAATTTGATCTCTGACGCCACCCAGAAGTATTCTGTGTCTCTGTATACCAAGACAGGTGAATCCGAAGACTTTGGGCGTGTCCCTGGCGCTGCTGGGTTCTAAAAAGCACGGTTCTTCAGTAGGCGCGCAACATGGGGCGATTTCAGCGGTACCGGTCCAAGCCCGAGGATCGTGAGGAGCCACGTGACAAAATTCTGGGGGAAGGCCGCCACTTCATCGACCGCCGTATGTCGAAGTAGACCGAAGGTTTTTGCTGCGAGGCTTCCCGCTTTCCGACGGCTACGAAAGACTGCTGCCCTGACTGTCACCCTGTCTTGGACCCTTGATTGATCCTTTGTAAAGCGAGACGATAGACGGTCTTCTGGTGGCGTGACAGATACTTTGGTTAAGTATAAGTGGGTCGCTCCCACAACCTTTGTTTTGGTTCTTGGTTTTGATTCGGTTATTGCAATAGTCGAAGTCGAGGGGCTCGTACATTTACGAGTGTATCGATAGATGATAACCCCTTGAAGTTTGAAGCTAGATTAGTGAGCTATAAGATGCCTGGTCTTAGCAAAATTAGGAAATGTTTTAGTTGTGGTTGCAACAGGGATTCCCGATTGGAGGATTCGTGTCCGATACCTCCAGTTGGAACTCCGACTTATGAGCTCTATTCAAAACATGGAGTGGGACCTATTACTTATAATGAAGTGTGGGTTCGCTATACAAGGAAAGATGGTATTTTACAATGGCCCCAACATGGTAGTTTCAAATTAAATATTTTAGATAATCTGGAAGTTGCGCTATTTAAGAAGAAAGCCCGGCCGGCGATGTTTGACTCTTTCCGCCTTTGGCGTAAGGAAGGCAAACAGCGAGACATTAAGCAAGCAAAGAGAGATAAGAAAGATAAGAATATGTCAGTACTACGAGCTGCTAGGCAGTTTAAGGAAGATGGAGAAGAGCGTGTGAGTGAAGTCTTAGATAGACAACGTTGCATGGCTATCGATAAATGTTATCCGGCCTTGCCGCCTTCTCTTTCAAAAGTGAATGAAGACCCTGAAAAATATCCATTGATCTCTCATTTACTGAGATTACCTCCTCCTTATGTGCAGGGTGCTTCTGCACCTCCATTACCCCCGGTTGCTGCACCCCTTGTTGTTCAGCCTCCTGCTGTTATTCAGCCACCTGTTGCTTCACAGATGGTTCTCCCTCCTACGGTGCACCCCCTCTAGGGCCGCCAGCTTTGTCATCAGCCTTGCCTCAAACTCCTCTGCCTTCCACTTCTGTATCTCCGACTTCTGCTACTTTTGTCCCTACGCCTCTTTTGCCTCAAAACACTCTTTCTCCTGTTCTTATGGCTACTTCTTCTCCTTCTCGAAAACTAATGACTGACACTGTTGCTAGTCTTTTGTCTCCACTCTTTGGGTCATTGAATATGACCCCTGTTTCGGAACGTAGGCGGAGTCGTAGTCAGTTTCCTAGTCCCGAAGAGCGGGCAGTGTTGGATCTTTTGGCTCGTAGATGGGTTTTAAATGCTTCCAGGTATAATTTACAAGCAGTTATGGATGTTTTCTTTCAGTGGGAACCACCGAAGCAAAGGTATGTTTTTGATGTAATGTGTACTTTTCTTCATCAGGAATGAGAAAATAATGAGTTGGGTCCGATTCCGCAGGAAGTGCTTGATGTTCAGTCAGAATGTGCTAAAGGGACGATAGTGGAGTCCGATGTTAAAGATGCCGTAGAGACGATACTTGTTTACAGGTCTAGGCTACCGCCTCAGACATTGTACGAACCTGATTCCTTTGTTAGGAGGAAAGTGAAACAGTATCCTATGGTAGAAGTGCCTCCTGTTTGGAGAGAGGCAGTTGTTGCTAATCATAATCAGGGTATTGTGGCCGAACCGGCTCATTTTCAGCGAGTATGGGTACATGTCCCTTGGAAAAGAGCACAGGTCTTGGCTCTTAAGCAGACCTTACCTAACCCCCGTAAAAATCCTGCTGGTTATTACAAGGAGTTGTCTCAGACAGTTGATGCGTGTATTATGAATTTAACTGACATAGATATGTTGATGGTTAAGGTAGTTCCTCAACCTTTCTGGGCGAAGATCCGTCATGAGGATCATGCGCCAGAATTAGGAGATACGTGGGCCAATATTACTGCTGCAGATGGTCGGCAGGTAGGAGGTGCCAAACCTGAACCCTTAGTTGCAGAATTACCTGGTAGGATTATTAATTTGATGAAAACGATGATGCCTCCTTTACGAGTAAATTGGGATAAGTTAGCAGCATGCAAACAGAAGAAAGACGAAAGTGTGTCTGATTTCTTCAGTAGGTTTGAGGAAACGTTTATTGATCATAGTGGTCAGGACATGAGTACTGAAGGTGGTCAAAGGTTGTTCGTGGACAAATTTGTCTTTAATTTGCTTCCCGAACTTTGTAATAAATTAAAGGACTCTGAGAGTTCATGGGCTGTTTCTTCATCGGCCCAGATATTGGCTACCGCACAATATTATGAGAATAGGGATAAAGATGAGAAGGATAAAGTAGAGAAGAAGACTAGAGACTTAAAGACGAGAGTTCTTTTGCAGCAAGCTTATCCGCCTCATACGAATCAGCCTCAGTTTCAGCAACCTCCACAGTTTCAGAGATTGCTACAGAAGCCCGAGTATTTCGCTCCGCGATTTCTGCCAGGCCCTAATCAGTGTGCTTATTGCAGAGAAGAAGGTCACTTTAAGCATAGTTGTCCGGTTTTGCTACAGCGTGCGAATGGTGTATCTGATCAGAGAGGCCGTGGTCGTTTCCAACAAGCTCTTAGGGGTAGGGGACGTGGTGTGTTTCCCCGGAATGAGCGTTCCTTTCCCCGTCATAATTCTGAGAATTGTTTTGACAGACAGAATGTTCCGACTATTCAGTCTGCCCAGTACTACGCTGATGACTATTGTGTCGAGAGTGAGAGTGCTGGTTATAATGATAGTTAGGACAGCCATGGGCAAAGAGAGGGAGTAGTGTCAGTTCCAGTAGACCAGAGTGGACTTTATGTTGAAGTGATTACATTAGGTGTGACAGAACCTTTTCTTTTTGATACTGGTGCGACAAAGAGTTCTATTATGCACTCTAAATTTCCTGGCGCACCTTTGTCTGGCTTGACCAATGTTTCAGTAGGATTTTCTGGCGCCCCAGTTCGTAATCCGGTTTCTAGTCCTTTGCCTCTTTCTATTGGCCCTTGTGAATTGGAAGCTCCTCTTATTCTAACAACTGGCTGTGGTGAGAATCTGTTGGGTTTGGACTTGCTGAAAAGATTGCATGCGACATTACATTGCTCTCCTGCGGGAGTACATCTTACGATGGGTAAGAAAGTGATTTCTCCGATGTATTTGTCTAAAGATTGTCTTCTACTGGAATTGCGTTCACTTCCTGATACACTTTGGGCTACAGGTCTCAATGATGTTGGTCTCTTGCAGATTCCACCCTACGTTGTTACCCTTAAGTCAAATGCTAGGCTACCTCGTATTCCTCAATATAAAATCTCTAGTGATGGCGAGAGAGCTCTTTTAGCGATTATCTATGATTTGGTTGAGAATGGTGTAGTTGAAGAGACGAGAGGTAATATGTGTAATAGTCCTGTTTTGCCTGTCCTTAAGCGTACTGATGTTTCTCAGCCACCTGTGTACCGGTTTGTGATCGACCTTCGAGAGGTCAACAAGATTGTCGTGCCACAGTTTCCGGTTGTCCCGGACATTACTGCTTTGTTGACTCTGATCCCTGCTTCAGCTGCTTGGTATCGATTTGAAGAACGCTTTCTTTAGTATTCCAATTGCTGAGGAAAGTAGAGATATTTTTGGTTTCTCTTTAGGAGGCCGAAGCTTCCGGTTTAAGCGTGCTCCTCAAGGTTATTGTGAAAGTCCTTCAATCTATAGTCAGTCGTTGAAAACTCAGCTTGATAATTTTGTTTTGCCTTCTGGTGCTACTCTTATCCAGTATGTTGATGATCTGCTGATTGCTGCTGATGACGAAGAGATTTGTAAAGAAGCTACTCTTTCTTTGTTACGACATTTGTCTGACCTTCATTATAAAGTGTCACCTTCAAAGTTACAGTATTGCCGCCAAGAAGTGACCTACTTAGGTCATCTCTTGTCGAAGGAGGGACAACAATTGACCCCAGAACGAATTCAAGCGATTGCCCGAATGACTGTGCCATCCACGCAGAGAGAAGTGTGTGCCTTTTTAGGTATTACTTCCTATTGTAGACAGTGGATCCCGAATTTTTCTCTGTTAGCAAAACCTCTGTTGGCATTGACTCTTAAAGATACTCCGCATCCTCTCCCTTGGTCTGACGAATGAATTACGTGATGCATTGTGTTCTGCTCCAGTGTTGGGTACCCTGGACTACAGTAAATGTTTTACATTGTATGTACACGAGAGAGAAGGTTGTGCATTGTCAGTGTTGACGCAACAATTTGGAGACAAGCAGCGCCCATGTGCGTATTTTTCAGCTACGTTAGATCCAGTAGCTAGAGCATTACCGCGTTGTTTGAGAGCTACAGCGGCAGCGGCTGTTTCTATCCGACAGTCTCCTGGTTTGGTATTGGATAATACGTTGATTGTGATGGTCCCACATGCAGTGGATACCTTATTGAATAGGACTAAGACACAGCACCTTACTAGTGCACGTTTGTCAGGTTAGGAGTTGACGCTTTTGGCTAGCCATGTGCACATAAAAAGGTGCAATGTGTTGAATCCAGCTACGTTGTTGCGATTTCTGTAGAGGCAGATGCTCAGGAACAGCATGATTGTTTTCTTCGGACAGAGGAAGAAACGAAGGCTAGAGTTGATTTAACCCCTTCAGTGCTGCGCGAATTTCGCTGCAGTGCTGAAGGGTCATAAATCACATTGACTCATGACGGAAATGTTCCGTCATCAGCACCGGAGCACCGACGCTGATGACTGAACCGTTCCGTCATGAGCATGGAAGGGGTTAAAAGATACTCCTCTTTCGAATGTTGATGGTACTTTATGGGTAGATGGTTCATGTTTTAAGCTTTCGAATGGAGAGACAACTGCAGCATATGCCGTCACAACTTTACATACAGTTGTTGAAACAGCACGTATAGCACAGAATTCAGCTCAAGCAGCAGAATTAATAGCATTGACTCGAGCGTGTGTGTTCTCAGAAGGAAAGCGAGTGAATGTTTATACTGATAGCCAGTATGCGTTTGGTGTTGCCCATAGTTTCAGACGTTTGTGGAGAGAGAGAGGATTTCTTACTTCCCATGGTACGAAAATTCAGAATGGGCAATTGGTGAATGAACTTCTTGAATCACTTACTCTGCCAAAGCAGATTGCAATTGTGAAGTGTAGTGCGCATTGAAAGGTTGTGGATGATGTGGGTCGAGGAAATGCGTTTTCAGATGAAGTTGCGAAAGACATGATGAGTCGAATGTATGTTGCGGGCCCTGCTAATTGGATTATGGTTGGTGGAATGTGTGAAGACACAATAGAAAGTGTGAAGTTGATTCAGGCTGAAGCTACTGAGAAAGAAGTGAGTATGTGGAGAGAAAGTACGGGTATGTTGGATTCAACAGGTTGTTGGGTTGAGTTGTCGGAGCACCAGCGATGGTTGTTGCCTGATGCGTATGTGCTCCCAGTGGTTACTATAGCTCATGGAATGGCTCACATTAGTTCGAAGGGAATATGCAAGTTGTTGGCTCCAGTATGGCAGAATGCTGGAATTCCTAAATGTGCTGAGAATGTGGTGAAGCATTGTATGATTTGTCTGATGTATAATCCTGGAAAGGGAACTCCAACTCCAGCTGGTCATTTTGCCCCTCCAACGTATCCATTTGAAGTGATACAGCTAGATTACATTCACATGGAGAGATGCAACAACTTGAAGTATGTCCTTGTGGTTGTTTGCACCTTTTCCAGATGGATAGAGGCTTACCCCCTAAAGGATAATACTGCCTTGTCTACAGCCAAGGTTTTGCTCAAAGAGTACTTCCCTGGGCATGGTTTGCCGAGAATTGTATGGAGCAACAATGGAAGTGAATTTGTGGGCCAGATCATGAAGAAAGTGTGTGCGGATTTGGGTATTAATCAGAAATTCCATGCTGCGAATCACCCCCAGTCAGCTGGACTTGTCGAATGCTATAATGGCACTTTGAAGTTGAAATTAGCTAAGATACAAGCGAGCTCTGGTCTTACATGGCCAGATGCCTTGCCATTGGCCCTTTTGTCAACGAGGACGACAGTACATTCTCGTGTGGGACTTAGCCCATATGAAATTGTGTTTTGTCGTACGGCCAATGTTTGGGGTATCCCAAGGCCCAAAAAGTACAATGACATCGAGTACCCTATGTTGGTGGATTACTTACATGACTTGACTGCTAAATTACGTGTTCTCCACCAACAGATCTATGACAGTTTGCCGACAGCGACTGCGGATCCAGGCCACACTATTCAACCTGGTGACTACGTTCTTACGACCAATTTTCAACGAACTAAGAACTTGGAGCCAAGGTGGACTGGACTTTATTTAGTCTTACTGGACTGCAGTTAGAGTAGCCGGTAAAAAGAATTGGGTGCATGCCACCCATTGTAAAAAGGTTCCGTTGCCCTTACCGTATGACAAGTGGGTGAGGGGAGTTATAGCTGATTCTGAATGTGAAAGAATTCCTAGATTCGTACCTTTTAGTGATGCACATTTGGAATGGACTCAGTCAGAACGAGCAGACGATGAAATTCTGCAAGCTGCTGTGCCGCCTCAACTAAGATTGAATACGACGGATCCGGAAACACTTTTTCAAGAGCAAACTGTGCTTGGCAAAGAGCACTGCAACTTGAGACTGAGAAAGGACAAAAAAATGGACAAATAAAACTTGAATTTTTTTTGTTGTGAGTTACACCTTTTTCAGATCAAGAGACTATTTTTCTTTTTCTTTTTTGAGTCACCATGCGGACTCAGCTGCAGGGTCGCGGTACAGCCTTAAGGGGTGAGCCGCGAATTGATGAAAGGTATGTGGTTCATGGTCGTTAGTACGATCTTGACGCACACTTAAGTGAAGAAGGTAATAGCCGTGAGCAGCACGTTAGAGGATGGAGTCTTTTGGATCTGAGAAAGGTGTTGAGAGAATTGATGCTAAAAATGAAAATATGTACATTGGTTCGTAGCAAATGTTGTTTGATATTGTGTTTCTTGATGCTTTTGAATAATATATTGGCTTGTGTGGGTTGGATTGTCTATGTTACACAACAGACGCTTGCATCTACGTCCCAACCTACTCTTTCCTTTTCTACTGTTTCTCCACATGAGTTTCATACGTTGCCTGAACATAAACAGACACGAAGATCTGAATTTGTTAACAATTCGTTTATACAGTTGTTGCATCAGCATCAGCTAGTAGTAAATACTACGAATTGCTGGGTATGTGGTCTTATGCCGCATACGACAGATAAGGGAATGCCATATTTGGTTTTGCCTTTTTCGCCTAATGGGTCAGTGTGGGCACTCCAAGCGATGTTTATTTATGCGAATGAAGCATCTCCTGTACGTTCCGTCAAAGATAATGCGAGTAATAATGCCTTGATACAGGGAATAGTAGATATGATCAGAGATATCGATGCGTATAATGCTATCCCTAAGTATGAGGTACGAGCATATAATGGTTGGAACAAGACTAAATATAGCATTAGCCTGACAGAGAAGGAGAGACGGAAAAGGTCTCCCCCTATTTGGATTGTACCCCACCGAGGTAATTTTTATCTTCACATTTAATGGTCAGAATCCGAGAGCTCAGCTTGGTAAGAGTGTGTGTGTTCACACCTATGTGTAAACGTCCCAGAAATCTCCACCGTTCGTGCCAGCCAAAGGCACGTATTTTATTTGTCAAGACAGAGCATATACATGGTTGCCATCTGACTTTTCAGGTACATGTTATGTGGCATTTTTGCTTCCCCCTACATACACTGCTGTTTTCCATTACCATAAGACAAGATATGGTAGAGGTGTTATCGATGCGAAAGATACTGTTGCACAAGAAGCTGGAGACTTCTTTAAGGGTTCGTGCCCTTTTGGGGTCCCATGGCCAATAGTAGGAATATTCGTCAGCTTACGAGAGTGGTTGAGGCCACTATAAATGAAATTGCTGGTGCCCTTAGCAAAATTACAGACGAGCTTCAGGCGGATCGTCTTATGACGTTACAAAACCGTATGGTTTTAGATATTATACTTGCAGATAGAGATGGGGTATGTAAATTGATTGGGTCTAGTTGCTGTGTTTTCATACCAGATAACGCCCCGACAGTGTACCAAGCCATCTTGAAGTTACATAAGTCCGCTGAGTCTATACATGTAGACGAAGGGAACTGGTCATTGACTGGATGGATTTGGGGACTGTTGTCTAGATGGGGATGGAAGATTCAGATGTTCCTTGGTATGGCTTTAGCTATCCTTTTCTCGTGTTGTTTATGCATCCAGTGTGGTCTCGCCATTTGTAGTCTTTGTGCTTTGATCTGTGTGAGAAGACCTGTCCCGAGAGAAGTGAAGGATAATAAGATGATGCTACAGCAACACCTTGATGACCTGATGAGAATAGACATAGACCTGGATTTAGATTGACGTGAGTTTAAGTTATTGCCTACGTAATGGCAAAAGGAGGGTCTGAGTTTCTGTGATTCACGAACCAGACTCCATTTTGTTTGCGTTGTTCGTGACGCCATTTTGTGTTGCCCTCACGTAGGCCCGTGGAGGTAAGTAAACGAACAAAGTTGCATGGGCTTCGTTGTTCATGTACGCATTAACTAGGCCTTTTCTGACTTGTGAGTGAACTGAAGGACGCTGATCACGTCACCTGAAACTGACCCTTTGCAAGGCCAATTTCCCTGGCTGATCGTTGTCTGAGATTGCCAATCAATGTTCAGGATATCGTTAACTTTAGTTCAATTGCACATATCTTATCCTATTCAGCATCTGAATTGGTTTCTTTTTCTATGTTTTTTTATTACAAGGGTAGTGCTTTCAATTATGGGTTTGTCCGGCTTGTGGAAATTGAATTTGGGACATTCCTAATATTTAACTTGTGGGTTGGTACAATGTAAAGTGAGCTTTTTACGATGTAATAATGTGTGGGAAAATGTATTTCATTCGTCAGTGTTTGTCGCAGTGGGTGTGCATTTGTAATGAGCAAAATATGGATAAAAGGTGATGTCTTGCTCTACGAAAATTGAGCAGTCTCCTGAGTTGTACACCTTGTTGTATTGCTGGGATTACTGTTACTAGCTGCAGCTAATAAATCTCTGACGCCACCCAGAAGTATTCCGTGTCTCTGTATACCAAGACAGGTGAAACCGAAGACTTTGCGTGTGTCCCTGGCGCCGCTGGGTTCTAAAAAACCCGGTTCTTCAGGATGGACCTTGCCAGTGAGAAGAGCTATGCAGTTCCTATGATGTAAAACCTCCATCTAGGCACTGAGGTATGTGGTCTGCTGACAAAGATTCGAAATGCGGCACTTCCCTTTAAGTTCCTGTAATATAGAGGGAGTCACTCGTACACCGGTAAACACCACAATCAGAATTTGAAAACGAACACGCTTACACTTAGCGCACAGAACGATTTTAACATTGATTGAGAATTGAAGAAACACGTGTTATACGAAGCATCTGTCACAGGTTAAAAAGTACCCTGATAAAGGGCACATGCCCGAAATGCATTGGGCACAATCGCGATGAATGCTTTGAAAGCTTTATGAAGGAATAACGCACATCAAAGAAAAAATTTAATAAAACAGAATCAAGCATTGAAAATACCATTATTATTGAATGAATGAGATGAATATTTGAGTTTCGTGTGCATCCAAGGGACGTCACTCCTGAGAGAAGTGCCGCATTTCGAATTATTGTCACGCCCAGAGCACAGTGGGCTGTACTTCTAAAGCACCACCCACACAAGAAAACATATAGCAATATCATTCAACCTTGAGTGCGATTACGACTCATCAAGTCATTACTATACAGTCTGCTGACAAAGCTCAGAGATCTTCCTTCATATAACAAACTTCACCTTAACAGGGGGAGGGTGGTTAGGGCTGATAGTCCTTTTTCCACTGTCTGCATATGATGACATTCCCCTTTATATTCTAAGAAATTGTAACAATAAAAATTGTTTTAGGTTTATGCATTTTGCTACATTTTGAACTATAACCGTGACTCTGACAATTCTTATTGTGGAAAAGTACGAGTGAGTGAGGGAAAGGGTATGTCTATCTATCTTGATTTCTGAGAGAGTTGGGAGTGTTGTGGTCTCGGTTGTCTATTCATTTGTAGCTTTTTAATTATGTAGGAGAAAGATGAGACACTATAACTAGTCGGTTTGGGGATTTTGGGTACTAAGGTGGTGGGAAGGCTCAGCCCCTATACACAGAGGTCCTGTTTTCCTGGGCACAGTTCTGCTTATGTGCAGAATCACCACAACAATGTATGTTTTGAGTTTGTAAGTGGCCACAGTGCATTTTCAGAATATGCCAGTAGTCAATCACGACCCCTTACATAACATTACAGTGGTACCAAAAAATCACAATAGTATTGCATTTATAGTTTTAGCTGAGTAAAATAGCACAATGAACTTCTGCACCTAACTGAGAGCATTGTCTTTGCAGCATGAGTACCTTGCTGCTGATCATGCTTATGTAGGTAAACTTTGAGGTCTGGCCAGGTCACAGCCAGAATACTCTACTGCAGTGGGATGCGATTAAGGTGTGTTTATCTCTTCATTTAGGGTCTATCAAAAGATGTTTATGCCATTTCCATTAGAGCAGTGCCAAATGACCGATCAGTGCTTCCACATGTCATGACTCTTTCTATTGGTGCACCCACACCACCATACACATCATAGCAATTTCGTGCCAGATGGTCAGTTGGGATTAGAGGCTAAGTTGATGATCAGACAAAAACCTGAAGGTACCTTTGGAGGATGTCATCTAAAAAGTAAATGAGAACTCAGAGCAGCATGATGGCAGTCCGTTGCGCCTTTCCATGAATTGGATGGCACAGGAATAACCAATTTTGCATATTGCACTTTCCCCTTCTGTATACATGTGGTAGACATAATCAGTGCCACATTTGTGAAAAAATAAGTGTTGGGCCCTAGTCAGGAGGCCACTGCAGTTTGTACCACCCCATTGCTTCTGTAAGCACTGCCTATGACAGAATCAACACAACTACTAACCATGTAACCCTAAAAGTGTGACGATTCAGCCAATTTCTGGCACTCAAAGCTGTAGAAATGGCTTGGAAGGCAGGCAATAGCCATTTTAAGGTATAATGAATGAATAACCAACTGTTGTTGTGCTCGTCTCTATATTAGCCAACCAGCGCCAACATGTGGCAGCCTGTCATCGCGTCGGTGTTGACAATCAAGAGCCGGTGCTGGGCACACCGGCTCAAATTAAGCACTGGACATAACACTACATCATAAGTTACAGAATTTTACATGATGTACAATATTCTGGGAATTGTCTGTGAGTGCCACTTTACAATATTACATAGGATCAATGGGAATATTCCCACAGTAGTGAGAGTATTCAAAATTGGCTAAATTCTACTTATAGTGCAGCAATTTGACTGAGGTACACTATTTTATAGAGTACTTTATGCAAGATTATAATATTGGTACCTCATTGCAGTACATCAGTGTAAGGTAGACAATGGTGTCTCAAAATGGTATCTCTGGACTAAGGTATGTTCCACTTATATGAATGAATCATCACTCTGCACTAGAATAAACAATTAGCTCATGCATGCAGTGAAAAGTGTCAGCAAGGGTATGAAAGAAATAATGTTGTGATTGATGCCTTATGAGTGGTGCATGACTTCTTTTAAAGGTGGTCAGAATAACTTTGCGACTTTTCATATGTAGTCCCACTTGAGTAGTTTTTTTGTCTCCTTTTGTAAATGAAGATACTTCCAGGTTAAACTGACCTACCCTTTTGTAGGTGCATTCATTGGCAAACCAGTGGCCCTATAGCATATTCCCTTTGTCATTTCCATTTTGAGGCATTATTTGGGCTTCACTTCCTTTAAACATCCACATGTATACCTTGGTTGCACATTTTTAACAGCAGAGTGTTCTGCTGATGTGGAGACCATTTCCAATGGCAGAACTCAAACTAACATGGCTCATAGGTTTCCGAAAGGGTTTTGGGTATTTCAAAAAAGTCTGCTCAATGTATAATAAGTGTATGATTCTTCATTGATGAAATAATCTTTATGAATCAAGCCCAAGGATTTTAGGAGACAGGTGCCTCCTCTCATCCTACCAAAAGAAAAGAAAATGGGATGAGTAGAGGGAAGGAGAAGGAAGGAGCTAAGGAGTGAGAAGAGTCAGGCTGAACATAAAAAAGTCTAGAAAAACAGTTGTGAGTTGCAGGAAATTCGCCATTTCTGCAGTGTCACCTCAGATTCTTTGCTTTCTTTAGCAGAACCTTATTTTTGCTGGTTAAATACTTCTGTGCAATTTACCTGTGCTAACCAGGGGTACATTGCCTGTACTTCTCCTTTCAACATGATGGAATTGGTATACCCCTATTTGGCATATTTGACATACCTAGATATTCCCTAGTATATTGTACAAAGTGTACCGAAAGCCTGTTAGTTAAATGTGCCTTGCAGACTGCAGCACCCATTATGCTATCACCCCTAATGACAATATAAACATGACTGAAGGCCTACCATATGTAGCCTAGCTGTGGCATGTTTAAAACTGCAAATTCAACCTGTCTAAATAATGTATTCTGTTAGTTCAAAACCTTCATCTTAAATATTTATGTCACTCCTAAGTAGGACTTATTGATCACATGTCAGGGTGCATGTTATTTAAAGTAGGATTTGTGGTAATTTAATGTTTAACATTTCCTTACAGTGTAAAAGTCCCAAAAGACTATTTCTAGGCCTGGGAAAAATTCTAATTACACAGGAGTAATCAGTGTAATTTCAGTAATGTTGTGTTACTCTTATGATGCAAAATTAACGACAATGATTTGACTACACCCAATAGCATAATTGGGAGTAATTTGGTGTGAAAATGCCTACCACAAGTGCACAGTAACAGAGTGTGAGTGGCTGCTGCTGTTCATGTTCTGTAGCGTTTAGTGCTATTTCTTAATGCAAAATGCATCCTTGTGTTCATCTTGGCTGTTTTGGGACATCTGTATTATATTGTTGCTTAAAAACTGTACTCCCTCGTCTATACTCATGCCCCATACTTTCTCATCACTTAATACCTAGTCTGTTTACCCTGGAAAAGAGAGTTAGAAATGCTCAAGTGACCCCCTCCTATTGCTACATATTGAGTATATTTAATTTATTTATTTGCTAGGCATCCTGAGCTTTCTCTCAGTTAGAAAGCCCAATGGTTCCAGTAATTACGCACTAAGGGGAGCAAGAAATTACCATATAGCTGAGTTTGAATTTAATTCTAGACGCTAAGTAAAGTCATTCAATATCTCTCAACACTGGGTGTTAGGTGGTGGTGGCCCTGTTGGCTGTATTTGTACTGTGGGCTCTGAGCATATGCATGATTTGGTGCTGAGTCCATGCTGGGGCTCTTGATTTGATTTGAATAAAATTTATAACGCGCAGACAATAACCCGAAGGCATCAAGGCGCCTAACAAAACATATCATTAACATAGGCATGACACCGTTACAGGTAAGCCTGCACAAAGAGATGCGTCTTCAGAGCGCTTCTGAATGCCTGAAGAGTAGGTAGGGATCTTAGTTCCAGGGGAAGTGCATTCCACTCCTTGGGCGCCAAAGTGGAGAAAGCCCTGCCACCCCATTTAGCTCTTCTGACTCGAGGGACTGATAGGAGAAGTCTACTAGAGGAACGCAAGTCCCTGGAGGGCATATAGCGGGACAGGATAGATCCTACACCAGTGGAACTGTTTTTGGAAAGGGCCCTATAAGTCATGCATAGGGTCTTGAAAAGGATACGGTCCTCAACAGGGCCTGATTTGTGCCACTCAGAGGAGGGTCTCACCAACCGAGATCATCCTCTTCCATCCCTTGATAGCGATGGTCTCATACATCTGTGTTCTGCCATGCATGGGTGCAATTTGTTTTTTTTTCTGAAATCCCAATGCAAGTTGTGCCTCTCTATTTCACACCTTGACCTCTCCCAGGCCTGAATGAGGGTGACGTTGTTCCTTATGACCCCATCCTTCCAGGGCAACCCTCCATATCAGAACAGTGCTATGGTTAGGAGAGATGTGTTGCAAATGTTCTAGCAACTCTTTGTGGGTTACTATGTGCTCTTTACATGTTTGCCTGCTAATTCCTGATTTGTTCAGCATGGCATAGTTGACTTTGCAGAAAAAGGAGAAAAGTGGTCATTTGATTATTTGCTGACATTCAGTTCTAAAGATTTACTAGGCAGGTCTTAGACATGAGAATTGTGTAGATGAGTGCTATTTTAAAACATGTTAATGTATCTATATGGCTAAACTGAGCTATTGAGAAATAACAAAAAATAGCTTTGTGATCCAAAATATTGTGTTGAATAAGAGATGGTTTCAAATGTAATTTTAAAGGTTCCATAACAAATTACACCTTGAGGATAGCATGAGTTAAGCAAAATTAATGGATTCTTTTCCTGAAGTTAATCCCCCATCTGTTAACTTCAATAGACTACAGACTACTGAAATTACAAATGCAAGCATTAGAGTATAGAAAGCACAATCTGACCAGCAGAGGAATTCCCTGAGAAATAGCTGAGCTAACTTGGAATAATATGGCCTCTATATACTTTGCCGCACTCTTGAGGTCCAAAAAGAGCCAACATCTATCCCATTATTGATTTATCGTACTGCCTAAGTCCAGAGAAGCATTATCATTGATAGAGTGACATCTTTCTGTATCAAACCCATTAACACTTTGATTTAGCTTCTAACTTTGTCGGTTGGATGCAAAGACCTGTGTATTTCACCAAAGGTCAAGTTTGTTGTGAAGCCTGTTCTCTCTGAAAGACATTTTTTTTAAATGTCTGCATGGCTGTACTGGAAAATCTTTCACCTTAAAACAAATTAAGCCAACACTGCTTGGGAAGAGTAGCCTCTCCTACAGAATACTTCATTTTCTGAAACCTGAACTTGGGCAGAAGCCTTTGAACACCATCCCACTTTCCTGAGGAGTGCATCTCACTCATGGAATTAAACAATAATCTTGGGTTGCATGGATATTTCTCTAAAATTATCTCTGATAGGCAGGTACTATGGGAACCCTGGCAATAGCAAGACCAACCTCCCAAACTGCATTTCTAAATCTACAGGGGCAAAGTTGTTATTTCTAATGATCATCTTGGATATGTTGACCAAAGGAACGGAGAAAACTTTATAAGGGAGATGTGTGAGGCATATTGTGTACAATAGAAGAAACAACATTCCAGTTGAAGAATCAAAAAACGTAAAGGTTCAGTTGAAGTTTAACAAATTCATTATTTATAACTAAGTTCCAGACAAATGTAGAAAATTGCATAAAGTCATCAGAATTATTAATAACAATGTTTTCACATTGAACACTCCACAATGGGACATCTTTCGAACTTGAGAACAAAGGCCTAGGAGTACCAAGCACCAATCAATAGTCCAAGCCTTGATTAATGTTGATGTGTATTTATTTTATAACTTCTCCATTCAAGACAACAAGTGTTTTGTCCTTTAACAGACTTCCTAAGGGCAAACAAATAAAGTCAATCCTCATTCCAAATGTAAAGGAAAAACATAGGTAAAATTAGGCTATCCACATAGAACAATACATTTATGCAAGGGAAAATTGGGATACTGAGCAGACTGATATTTCCTCTCCCTATTCCAAAAACTGTAATATGAGTAGATCAATGACTGTTGGCATACTATAAACAGTACAGCATTGCCTATGGCCCTACTAATATTGCAAGATGTTTATCCAAATTTCATACAAAACATGTCACCATAGATTCAACAATGATGAATTAAATGATAAGTTTGTTATGGAAGGCTTTCATGTCAATTACAATCACATTAAATATGTACCGTTGCTCACAACTGCTCACTCAAATGAATAATATGTTATAATTCCTGTGACAGCAAACAGCATGACAACACAAAGGAATTAAAAGGACAGGAATTGCAAAGTCATTAGATATAGCTTAACCACATAGCTGCCAATGTTTTTCCCTCCCCCGAACAGAGAACTTTGTGATTCATCTTTCAGAACGTTTGTTTTTTACATATGTGATCCAGGCCAAATATATATCCTTTTTTCCCACATGTGGTGGATTCTTTAGGAACACCCAAGGCTCCGCAGTGAAGGAGCCCTCGAGGTGGAAGGCAGCAGGCAGTATGTCTCCCTTGGCACAGGCAGGTTTGGTCGGCACAGCTGAGTAGTGGCCACCATCAGCAGGATGGTCTCAAATGAAGGACTGGGTATGGAGCTCATCACAGGGTGTCCACCATGTTGGGCAGTCAAGCCACACCCCACCCTTTGTGAATATTTGAAATACTACTGTTGTGTAATTTCCACTAATCAGTAGGAACTGCATGTTTGTTGACAACATAAACATAGGATGGTGTCATACTTATTCCATGCACCCCCGCAGGATATGTTGTCCCTTGGACCAGCTAGCTCACAGTTCCACCACTAGTTCCACCCTAAACATAGGTCAGGAACGAACGGTTCTGGCAACTATTGAACATAACAACTGTGTTCCCTTAGGTACCATGGTGAAAGACCTAGAACATTTTGCTCAGTTACTCGTGCTCTCTTTCACTCAGAGAAATATGCAAAGAATAACAAAGAGACATTTTTAACACTTATTAAACCAAAGTGATTCTGGTATATAACATATGTGCTGCAATGATCAATGGACAGATACAGAAGAAAATTATATGTCTAAACAGTGATAACAATTAGTTCCATCTTCTTGCTGAGTCAACTTATGTAGGCTACATATACAATGATATGACAATCTAGTGTACTCCTACAATGCAAAAACTAACCAGCGTGTCTAGGGTGCAAATGTATGGTCTGGCAAAAAACCCTTTCTGGATGATCTAACCCCTTTACCTGTTGGGTAAGAGTGTAGGACCCCATCTTGGTCACAAACAGGATACCCCTCACATTGTTGTCAGTCAGCTACTAGAAGAAAGCTTCAGCATGCAGGGACCCTGCTAAGTTAGCAGAAGTGTCTCCTCCAATCTTACTTGGAAACAAAATGTACATATAGAAAAAGGCACCCTTGCCTTTGGCCGACATTTGTATGTCGCACATGAGGGCCTTGTAAACAAATTCCAAGGCACAGTGATAGTGTTATCAGGAAGTTCTCCTTGTCAGCAAGGTGGGTGTTTCTTGGAATACACATGTGTATCAAAAGCCAATATGACAGAATGAAGGCAACTTTAGGAAAAATCCATGTACATGTAAAAATTGCACTATTTCCAACCATGACTAACTCAGACTTATGACACTACACATGGTACATCTTCACTGTTGGAGCTACCAGAGGTGGAAAAACAAATACAGAACAAGCACGGGACCACACTAATTTAGGAATTAGCTTGATAGAAAAAGATGAACCAGTCTCTTTCAAAGCTCTTAGTGAAGTTCAAAGGGAAGCTGAAGTTCCAGCAATTTGTCAGCAATTATTTATTATTTCTGTTCAAGTTTGTGAATGGGAGCATCATACATTTAGTATATACCTCCCATACACTAGAATACTTTAGGTTCTACAGCCTCAAAACTGCAACTCAAAATAAAAATGAGCCTGAGTATTCTGATAAAGGAAAGGCTTCATCAAAAACTAAATACAAGCAGAAAGCTAAATATAAAACAAGGACTGGTTCTTCGCCACAGCAGGAGCACATCTAGAGAGGATATAATTTGAGAGACTATAATAAGATTAAAAGGCTAGATCGGTATCAGTATTCTGATAGCTGTTCTTTAGTGTTTTTTAAAAGATTCTGGGGAGAGTAAGAGGAAAGAAAGGAACATGCACTTCGAGTATCACAGAAAGGACAAATTAATTAGGCAGGAAGTAAAAGAGATATAAGAGAAAGGTTCAGACTCAAAATCTCATTTTATGAATAAAACTTGCAGGACT
Organism: Lissotriton helveticus; assembly: GCF_964261635.1. Lineage (NCBI taxonomy): Eukaryota > Metazoa > Chordata > Amphibia > Caudata > Salamandridae > Lissotriton > Lissotriton helveticus. The sequence continues at coordinate 285,794,627 of NC_136073.1, forward strand.
GACAAAAAAGAGGCATGCCTCCGAAACAGCACATTCTTCTGAGGAACAAGATTTGGACAGTGGTGCTTCTAGACATCACAGTAGACAGTTCGCACTGTCAATGAGCATCTGGTGGAAGTTCCAGCTGAAGAATACATACAGTCTAAAACAATGAATGACATGTAAACTGTCCCAGTATGATGTAGAAATACAGATTAAGAGATATATTGCCCAAAAAGAAAACAGTATTCTAGTCATTTTTGGGTGCCTAAAGCATCATCCTTGCAGAGGATGATTGGCTTTCACCCTTTATAAGGGATGCATATTGAGGTGTGGAGAGAATAATGACAGCTTCCCTCACATAACATAGTGAGCCTCAAGGTCAGACCCAACACCAATGACATTCAGAAGCTAAGCATGATATAAAAAAACGATATATCAATTACATTATCAAGACATATTAGTGCCTTGTCATCCAACCATGTACATACCCTTTTCCCAGTGGTTAAACCAGATAATTCATATGGAATAGCTATTAAATATAGACATTCAAATGCAGACACATGAACAGATGTGGTGCACACTTCTCACAGTACTAGATTGATGACAAACTTAAATGGGTTCTTCAGTCAAAATAATGCTTTTGCATTTCTTTCTCCTTCAACAGATTCCAGTATCCATATACAACATTACCACAAAGCTATTAAAATAGCCCTCAGCTTTTTTTGCAGGATACTTATGAGAAGATCCAGAGTTAAAGTTATCTCAAGTAACTATAACTTGTGCCCTAAAGTAACTGAAACTGGTGAGCTCTGCATGCACTGTAATTACATTACATATTGCATCACTCATGGAATCTTCTACAACATTATTGATAACATTACTGCAACATCTGAAATGAGTACACTGTGCATGGCAGGGGTTGGAGAAATAGGTCACCAGTAAGTGGTAACAATTAGTATCTCGTTTCCATAGGAAAAGCGTTTTTTGACGTCCCTATATCTTTAGCACCATTAGACAAATCTTTACGAAATAGTAGAGAACAAGTGTGCTGGTGGGTCTTACTGTGCATGGGAAGTTTCGGGGTGATCCATCGAGGGGGGTTCAGAAAAAGGGGAGGGTAAAACAAAGAGTGTTTTCTATGTTAATTCCCATGGAAATTTTAGGATTCATTTTTCTTTTATTGATACATCAATAAGAAGCTTCACAGAGTGAGCCGGGTATCAATTATGTTCATATCAATGCTTAGTAGTGTAACTATTTTAACCAACCCCCTCAAAAAAAACTCCCTCCTCTCCCTGCCTCCCGGGGTACTCACAACCATGTCTGAATACAAAGAGCATGGACAAAAGCTGAATGAACTATGGGTATAGGTCCCGCTTCTCTGGTAGACACATCGATTTGGTCAAATGGAGCAATCTCAGGTATCAAGGTTAGGTTATCTCTCTAAATTCCTGGGAGAGGAAGGCTAAATATGGATGCCACATGTGTATGCCATATGTAACCTCATCGTCAGTGTCAGTGTATATCTCTCCATTCCCAGTATGAGCCTAATGCGATGGAGCCATTCTAAATGTGACGACAGCCTCTCTGTCCCTTAATGTGCCAATATCGTCTGGTTGACCGTTTCGAGTGCCAAGCGAATGTGATGGAACCTGCGCAATGTGAGTGAAAATGTAAGGGCATTGGGGAGTCCCAGAATAGTGTAAGCTGGAAAGTACAGAATTTGGGCCTGGAGGACTGTATCGATATCAGATAAGACGTCGCCCCAGACAGGCGCAAGCTTCGGACAATCCCACATGATGTAAATGATAGTGCCTTTGGCTCCGCAGTGCCGCCAGCAGTCGTTACTATAAGACACGCCACCCCATATGTAACCCAGCATGAGTCAAGTACCAGTACCAATACATTACTATTTAGGTGGCAGTCTACATGCTTGATATATTCCGTGCTGAATGTCGCACCCTATTATATATATCTTGCTGTTCCTTGTGGGTCAGCTATTTACCCAGCTACTGTGCGGGAGACTTCAGCCCAGGTGCAACCAGGAGAATCATTGCATACAAGTCAGAGATTAGGTGTTTATCAGTTTGTTTGGAGAGTAGCCATTTTTCAAACTTTGTTACGTGTCTCTGCATAACCACTCTAACCAATAGTGCAGCCTTTCACTTTCAGGTATTGCAAAGTTTTCCTTGAGCCTATCAAAGGGTATGGGGCGCTTCTCATCAAAGAAATCCAGATAGAGCGGTGCCAGCAATTGTTCGGCCCATGAACATCTATGGCTTCTCCGATTTGCCCTACACCACTCGACCAAGTGGTGAAGCTTGGACACTTGAAATTAATGGAGAAGGCTCAAGATACTCAATTCCCATTCTGCAGGAGGGCACCAGCTAAGCTCTTTCTTAATGCCAGGGCATCTAGCAGCCCAGACAAAATGCTGCATCAGGTCATGTAAGGAGTATTTCATGCCTAGTGGAGGCTGTAAGGGGATAGTCTGGAAAAGGAAAAGAATCCTGAAAAGGAAAGTCATTGTTAGAGCTTGATCGTGCAATGACAGGGAGTAGGGTCTCAGGCGCGCTAGATCAGCTCTTATCCGCCGAATAAGGTTTCGGTAGGTAAGAGTTTAGACCTCCTCCAGTGTCGCTACCAGTTGCGTACCCAAATAACGTATGGACCCAAAAGTAAGTATGGGTGAAATGTGCGAATTTGCGGTACGCGAATTTGTGCGAAAGCGAATTCGCGATCCGCATAATCCGTAAATTTGTGCGAATTTGCGGTTTTGTTTTGCGTGTTCACAGGTTTTTTGCGTATTCGCTGACCGCTTGCAGCGCACCGACCGTGTAGTTGCCCATGCGCTCGTACATGAGTGCGGCCATCTTGTGCGCGTTGCATATTTCCGCTTCCAGGTGCTACTGGCAATCTCGCGTTGTGTGTGGTGCGCTATTACAAGTTTGCACGTGTTTTTGCGTGCTCGCGGGGGAAATATCGCGCAAACTTACCCACGCGGTCCTCAATGGGCGCGGCCATCTTGTTTTTCATTCATTGTTATGGTTCTGGGCCTGGCTTTTCTATCCTCTTTTAATCTTTGCAATCCTTTGTTTCTTTGAACTTTTTTTGCTCTATTTTGCTCATTATCTATCTCTCTATTTGTCTAGGTCTATATTTTTTGTTTTTTTCAACTTTTTGTTACTTTAATAACTACTTTTTTTGTTCAGCTCTCTCTTTTATTTTATTTATTTTTTCCCCCTATTCTTTTCTTCTTTCGGCCAGGACCATGGCAAAGGGAGACGGCAAGTCAAAGGAGAAGTGTCTCGCACCCCGTAGCCGGCTCCCTTGCGGGCGATTGAGGGGAGTGGATGTAGTAGCCAGGGAAGTTTTTACCGTGGTGGAGGTGGCCAAATGATATTTTTTGTCCAGCGCCACCTCCCTAAGACTGTGGCAGCAGGGGGCAGGGCAGGTAAAGGGTATGGCCTCCGGGAGTGTCAGCAGCGGTGGGATAAGGTGTGCCGGGCCATGCGGAGGGAGTCGGGGGTTTGGCGCACCTACGACCAAGCGACGCACCGGTGGGCCGACAACCTCGACCGGGAGCAGGACCTGCTCCACCTGCTAGGTGTGGAGATCCCTAGTCTTGGTGAGTAGCTATTTAATAACTACTTTGTATTCTTCTGCTCTGTGTTATATTGCTAATATATGTTTTTCCCGAAGAGCAAGAATGCTGCCTATTTGATTACAGTGCAGGTAAAATAGTGTTTAAATAGCTTCTGTGATTGCAGGTTCTCACCTCCTCAGTGGCGTTGCTACTATGCTTACTTGTTTGCAACTTTGTGCTCATTTGAACTGAGAATATGTATGAGTGTAGTACTTTACAGAACTGCGTAATGCTAGAGAGACTAGAGACTCATGTCTAGTCCTTCCTTTGTACTCCTGCTGCCACTAAGAAGAAGAGATAGTGATTGATTGATAGGTTGAGTATATTATGACTTGTTATTAGTAGTAGGACATTTTTTAGTGCTCTGCAATCATGATGACGGACTGTGTCTGTCACATCGCGTGCTGCTGAGTGCTGGCAGTCGTAGTAGAACCTTTTTGTTGTTGGTCTAGTTATTGATTTACATAACTTTCCAAGATGGTCTGCGAATTCAGCAATACTGTACTAGTAGTATCCTCCTAGTTGACCAGATCAGATAGGTCAATACATGTAGTGAAATTGTTGCTAATTTGTTTCACCAAGATAATTTTAGATTGTGGTCAAAGAAATCAAATATTTCAAAAAAACAATCATCCATGTTGTGTTTCTTTATTTCATGATCATCAGCACCTCCCAGGGGCAAGGCGACTAGCACCATTGAAACTCCGGTGGAAGAAAGTGGACAGTCACAGGAACGGTCCCTTGTAGGCTCTTCTGCTGGCCCCAGTAAGTTGTTCTATTGTTATATTAATACTTCTACTTCCCTAACTTTTACAGCTCCTATTCATTACAAACTGTTTCCTAATTCAATTTTTTACAAAATAGTCTTTGATCTTCTTCTAATCTAGACTACTTTCTACATTCTTATCCTGCCTCTACCATCACTCTCTGTGCTACTACTATTTACGATTATGAGTCGGTCTGTGTAGGTAGCTAAGCTTGCATAGTTGGCAAATGGTGTTAAACAAAACTCTGATCCAGCCATAGCTCTAGGCACTGAGTGCAGTCTTCTGGGTTGCCCTTGCTGTCTATTCCAGTCTTCTTAATGTAAGTGCTTTGAAAATTTCCAACAACAAAATGTCAATGTTTACACCAAGAAAAAGGTAGCAGTTGCCTTTTTGATTTGCTAGGAGCACATACCATACTGCTAGTGTTTCAAGGACTATTCTGCACATAAAGAAGTATGGACAAGAGAAATAGGACATTATTGATGATAGTTGCAGTTCGACTTTCCACATACCTCAGTCCGAACAGAAGTTGAACCCCCAATCCCCTGACCGACTATCTAGTGTGTCTGACCAATGATTTTACGACCCAGAACAACAGAAGAAGACTGCTGCCGAGTCCCGGCCTATCTGAGTCACTGAAACATGACTGCAGTAGTTCAAAGGCTTCCGCTCACTCACTCGTGAACAAAAACCACACAGTGTTTGTTAGTTTTATAGTTTTATTTTCAATTAAGAAATGAAAGAAATTATTTCTTTATTTTTAATAGCATAGTATTCGGAGCGAGCATAGCTGATAGATGACGTTAAAGTTTAAACCACATTCCCATGAATCAAATTACTTTAACGTAATAGTTAACAGACACATGAAATTATTTGAATAACTGTGCGGGAGACCCCACCTTCTTTAAAGTACTTAAAGTACTGCTGGTGATGACTTACTAGTAGTTGGAGAATCGTCCTGTTGGCAGAAGGGCAATGTAACTTCTTTCTGTAATTAGAAAAATGGTGCACGTTAAGCAAGCATTCATCAGTTGTCCTAAGAAGTGTAGCATTTAATGGAATAAGCATATAAAAAGTTAACACTCTCCCCAAAACCGTTACTTTTTTTCAATCCCAGTAATAAAAAATGTGTTATGTAACATTTTCTTCCATTACGAGACGAAATAGGGGGTTGTGTATGGCATCTGAAAATATGACATGTTTTTTCTAGACGTCACAACATCTGATGCGGCACAGATGGCCACCAGTGCCGGGGCCAGCAGTGCGGAGGGCTCGACTCTAGGGGCGGATGCGGCAGCGGCACCAGGAGGAGCTGGGGGGGAAGGGTCAGCGGCGGCGGATGGTGGTAAGTTATTATACTCCTTACTTATTGAAATTTTTGAGTAGGCTCGCAAATGAGTGTATGATGTACTGTACAGTACACTAGTACAAGTACACTGTACTGTTAAGAACAGTTACTAATTTAGAACTACTTTTTGGGATATCAAGGAGGAGACAGTCAACCTTGACTTGTAATAGCATTAGCGGCGGTACTTCTCGGGTAAGCAATGGCCCCCTCTATTTTACTTCAACCCAGCTGGCAAACTTTTATAGTGAAGCCAAGTCATATCAGATGTACTTTAGGGATGTGAAGAATGAAAAGTGAAAGAAGGGTGAAACGAAGGACAAGCGAGTCTTAACATTTATGACTGTAAAGAATGGTGTTTTTGAATGCAAGTCAAGAGAAGAAGACGGTGGTTTCCAAAATAAAATGAAAACGGTGTTAGTTGGTTGTGGAGAAAAAGAAAACTTGGTACATTTGAGACATTAAGAAGAATGATAGACGTACTTTGGAAGCCTGGATGCTATCTTCTTTTCCCTCATCGATAGCAGAGGTGTATGATGTAGTAGAGCAGATGCTGAGTGGATGAAGAATAGCAAAGCTGAGGAAATCCAAATACTAGAATTTGTGATTGTTCACAAATACTCCTTGCCTTGACTAACAGTACAGTACTTTACTTTGCAAGCACAGCATCTATTGTGTATGGATTGTATAGTCGACAACATTATATCAAGTCAAGTCCCTTCCTCCGCCAATTATGGGTACCACACTCACTCCCTATGTTAATAATTTTATTTCAGCTGTGTCATGGGTGGACTATCGCTGTAGTTCACTCAATCTATCAAAACAAAGCACCTAAAGTCATCCATCATATAACCAAAGATCATGTGATCGGCAGGATAATGATATATGATCCGAATTGAATAATCTTCATTCTTCTTTTGTAGTATTCAAGGCCCAGGGGGGCAGTACGAAAGATATAATTACATTGAGCAGTAGCCCTTGATGTAACCGAGTATGACCAGTGGCAGTGCCACCCCTATAGAAAAGTAAGAGCTTCCTATCCCCACCTGCATGTACTGCTTAAAGTACTGCGAGTCTGCGTCATCATGGCTTGTGTCTGTTTTTCTTGGGTGCAAGCTGAGTGAGCTGCCATGCCGGCTACCACAAGTTCACGGACCAGTAATTTCTTTTGCAAAACAAGAGGAAAAAACAGAAGACTTTTTTTTAGTACTTTCTGACTATGTATGTATTAGTGAGTCCATCCATAGTCCCGCGCATGGAATTCCTGAAATTCCCAGTAATGTCACAGGCCTACAAAGACAGCGGAAAGATACATGCCAAAATGTTATACTGTGTTTGCTACTTGCTGGTGTTACTGAGAGTCAACTTTCCGTTGAATTATTTTGACTTTATGTTATAGACTATTGGCTACAGTATTTTTCTTTCTTTCTTCATATAGATGCTACTCCGGAAAAGCTCACCAGAAAGGAGATGGCTGTCCGGGCCAGGGCCAGTAAGCTAGAGGCTATTTGTGCCGAGTATCGGCGGCTGTGGGCTCGGGAGCAGGAGGAGGAGACAGCAACCACTGCATCCTCCTCCAGTGCCCCCGGGTCCACCAGCCAGAAGCCTCCAGCCAAACGGAGCCATGGCCCGACAGCCTCACGCCGCCGCCGCACAGCAGCAACACAGTCAGCTGCCCCCCCCAGAGCCTGGATGGTACGTCAGCGCCCCCTCCGTAAAAGAGTGGAGTACCTTGGAGCGGTTGGCAGAAAAACATCAGCGCCAGCTCCCGGACCTCCGCAAAGAGCTGCGGGACGTGCAGCAACAGCTGTCCACACTACGCCACCGGAGGAAGTGACTGTCCCTTGCCCCCTTTTTAAAGACTGTTGGGGGGGTGGGAATTCGGTGTTTTGGAAAGGGGACTTTTGGACTTTTGGACATTGGTTGGGGTTAGGCAGGGGGGTGAGTTGGGTTAATTTATTTTATTTTTTGACTACATCAATATATTTCCTAATAATTATTTTTAATGCCAAAACATCGTATACGTGTTCATAATTGTTTGTGTGGGGGTGGGCGGTGGTTACTGGACGTTTGGTTTCTTCCAACTTACCAGCATGAATGAATCATCTAGTCCTGAAATGTACCAAAGTGCCAGTAACCGAGTTAGTGAATTCAGTAGACCTACTAGTACTTTACTAGTAGTACTGGCAGTCTCTGCTCTCCTCCCAGTCCTAGCCCATTATTCTACCTCTCCAAAATGCTTATCTTACCTGTGATTCGTGTTTGAGAATAGGGGTAGCCACAGGGCTGCCTGCATGGAAAATGGTGATTAAGGTAGGTTGTTGACTTGAATCCTCAACGGATGAAATATCATTGTTGTGCTGGAAGTGGTAGTGGTACACACTGGCAGTAGCAGCATATGAAAAAAAAAGATATGAAACATTGAAAGGCCTGAGCGTAGCATTAGAAACAGTACGATAGATAGTACGCTACAGAACAGTGCCATAAATTGTAGCCTAAGCAGTGCTAAAGTATTCTAAATATAAGTACTAGTTTCGTGGACTATGGCTACTATAAGAAATATGAAGGTAAAGGATACTTAAACATAAGAATTAACCATTTGATTTGTCATGTGTACGAGCATGATGTTTGATGCGCAATCCTTGATGTCGCACATGACATTCCATTTCTCAAAAAATTTCTGTTGCTTAGACCTTATCCTCCCCTGCAAGTGTGTGGAATTTCTTGTTGTCATTTAGTCATACCTCAATAAAAAACCACACAGCCCGGGGGAAGAGGGTTAGGTTGCATGGACAAACAACAAATGAAGAGAAACAAATGTTTGGATTCAAAGATATCCATAAATCTTTTAAGGGACATAAAGGTAGTGCACTACTGCATGCATGAAGTTGTTTGCTAAACGGATGGTTAGGTTACTGAAAGTAGTACTTACTACAACTTACTAGTAACTATGAAGAAACAATTTGACAGTACAGGGCTGCAGTAATATTTACGCAATTTCACTTGCCTCTCTGCCCTCAGAGAGAATAAACACTTATTAGTACATTAAATTAGTTTTAAAAATAGCAAAGAAACAAATGAAATAGCTGGAGAGTTGACTTTGAAGCAGAGAACAAAGAAGCGCACCTAGTCACATTCGTAGAAGTTCAAGTTTACAACAATAACATTTAAAAGATAAGGAGAAGTTAAGGGAGAATACTGTAACTTTATGTTGTAGTTGTCCTGTTGAATTGGTGAAGTTGCATGCATCCAGCCATTCCTCTTATTCGTGATATACTCCTCCATTCCATCTTACGCTCCGTCGATCAATATTGGTGATGAGACACACTGTCCACTGGCTGCCTGATGAGTAATTGTGGATTTCCTTAAAAAAAATTGCAAACAAAATTAGACATTCCCAGGAGTGCTTACAGACCCCTGAACCCAGTTGCAAACATGTAGAACCCCCCAAATTAGCCCCCTAAAATCATGCGATAGTGCTACAGGCCTAAGTTCAAAACTTGCCGAAACGCACTCTGCGAGTAGTCCTAAACCCCCCTTTTCCGGTGTGGATTTTCTTCAAAACACTTGCAATCAAAATTAGACATTCCCAGGAGTGCCCCATGACCCCGTAACCCAGGCGCAAAACTGTAAAACCCCCCCAAGTAGCCCCCCAAAAACATGCAATACTGCGACGGGGATGAGGCCTAGTTGAAAATCAAGCAGAAAGCGCACTTGGAAATAAGGCCCAAAAGACCCCTTTTCCACCATGGATTTTCTTCAAAACACTTGCAATGATTATTAGACATTCCCAGGAGTACTCCCAGACCCCTAAACCTAGTCACAAAAATCTAGAACCCCCACAAGTAGCCCTCCGCAGAAAACCAATTTTGGAAAAAATAAAAATAAACTCACCTCAGATTTTCTTCAAACCACTTGCAATCACAATTATACATTCCCAGGAGTGCTCCCAGACCACTGAACCCAGTTGCAAAAATGTAGAACACCCCCAAGTAGCCCCCCAAAAAAATGCAAAAGTGCTAACCCTAACTCCAAATCGTGTCAAAACGCACTCTGCAACTAGGCCCAAACCCCCCTTTTCCACCATGGATTTTCTTCAAAACACTTGCATTCAAAATTAGACATTACCAGTAGTGCTCCCAGACCACTGAGCCCATTCTCTGAAATCTAGAACACCCCCAAGTAGCCCCCTAAAAACATGCGATACTGCTACCAGGTTGAACCCTAACTCCAAATTTTGCCAAAACCCACTCTGCAGCTAGGCCCTAACTCCCCTTTCCCGGCATGGATTTTCTTCAAACCACTTGCAATCAAAATTAGACCATCCCAGCAGTGCTCCCAGACCCCCAGATCCCCCTCCAAAAAACCTAGAGCCCACCCAAACAGCCCCCCAAAAACAAGCAAGTGAGCAAAAACGGAAAAACTTTTTTCCCATGGATTTTATCCAAAACACTTGCATTCGATATTAGACCTTTCCTGCAATGCCCCCAGACCCCTCAACCCACCCACAAAAAAGTAGAACACCCCCAAACAGGCCAAAATCAAAAATGGAAAATGTGACACTTAGAAAATGTTCGGCCTACCAGTAAAATCACTCCTAACGCACTCTGCAGCTAGGCCCTAACTCCCCTTTCCCACCATGGATTTTCTTCAAACCACTTGCAATCAAAATTAGACCTTCCCAGCAGTGCTCCAAGACCCCCGACCCACCCCCACAAATCTAGAACACCCCCAAACAGCCCCCCAAAAACATGCAATACTGGTATATTCAAAACATGTCAAATTGCGCAGTTCACAAAAAAATTGCTGTTTTCAGCACTTCCACTAATTGGATCCTCTTGAAACTTACCTGGACACTTGTTCCAGCGATTCCCAAGAACCTCAGCAAGGCAGAACAAAATCGAACCACTGCGCTCTTTGAAGAAGAAGAAGAAGAAGAAGAAGAAGAAGAAGAAGAAAAAGGTCTACGACTAGTTTTTACCCAAACACACGCGCCAGCAAAACACCAAAAAAGGCCAAAATTCTGCCAGTTCTGGACCAAAGAACTTCAATCCCCCCTAAAACCTCGCCAACATCATTATGAAGGAGCCTGCATCGGACCCTGAGTCCTAGACTCAGCAGTAACCCTACCAACTTAAACCTAAAACCCCTAGTAAATCGCACTGAACCCAAAACCCTAGATATGCTTTGTCTGTCTGTGTCAAAGACCCTAGGTATGCTACATCAGGATGCTTCACTCAGTGGTGCCTGCCTTGACCGTCTGCATGGCCCTGCCGCACGCATGGGCCAAAAATCCATACCGCCCAAGAATTTGAGATTTTTCGGTAATTTCGCAAGATTTGCGAAAAACAGCAAATTTCGCAAACATAACGGATGTTTGGCCCAAGCTTGAGGCAGTGCCATGCAGACAGTCAAGGCAGGCACCACTGAGTGAAGCAACCTGATGTAGCATACCTAGGCTCTTTGTCAGACAGACAAAGCATATCTAATTGTATGCAGCAAGCCACATAGCCCCACTTTTACATGAACTGCTGTCTGGAGTGGACTCTGCCTGGCATAACAATAACAGTACACTGCCTCGCCCTCGACCACTACATACCACGATTAGACAGAAATGTAGTTCTGCTGTAGTAGTTGTTGTAGACTGGTTTACCTGTTTGCCACTCACGAATTGGCCATAGTTCTTCCGTAAACCGACGCTGATGAACCATCCATCCCAGTGAGTGACTGTAAAGAAAAAATATATATTATTGAATCAATCATCATGGTATATTAGCAAGTGAGTCCACTCCAAGGACATTTTGTATATTGTAAAATGCAACATAGTGGCCCCCGAATTTGAAGTACAATTTGAATTAAACAAGGTAAAAAAAACAGAGTAGTTGACATGAGTTACAATTACTGTGTAAAAGATTAAATAATAACTAAGACAATACATATGATTCATTTCATGCACAAAAAACAAACAGCAATTGGTTTCATCAGAGCCAGACAGCCATTGCTCTCCACTGCATGCCATCTTCTCAATTATTCATTACCTGTTCTACTTTTTGTCCGCATCTTCTTCGGAAAGTGGGGGCCCACAGGGCAGCCTCTCCTGTCAATTTCAGAAGTAACTCTGTCAGCAATCAGCAAGCATGTAGTCAGTCAGTAATTCCTGTCCCACTTGAGGGGATTCGTCTAGGAAAACAAAGTTTCTTTATTTATTTCTTCGTAATCCATCTGCCTTGAGGGAAATGGATAGGTGTAGTCTGAAGGAGGAGGATAGAGGAGCATGAATGAGTTGTGAACTTGTGAACCTCAGGAATGCAGACTGCGGCACCTTTAAAACAATAAGGGAATTAAGATGAAGACAGTGCTGCTGATGGACTTGTTGTGAGAGTTTTGTTGTGGTAAAAGTTGCAAAACAAAGAAGACACACAGGAATAAAAGTGAATAAGGACGAAAAAAAAGGAAGTCATTTTCAGGTCTCGGTGTCAGGGAAGTAGAGCTCGTCCTCAAACTCTATGAATTGAGACGGGAGTAGGTCAGCTAACAGAGAAGAACTTCCGTCACCTAAGTCGGTGTCCTCTTCTTCCTGCGTGCATTCACGTATTTTATAATCTGGTGGTATGAAGTGCTGATTCATCGTGATCAGTGTTAACCTCTCCACATTTTTGAAGTTACAATGGCACCAGCAGCACTGAAAACACGTTCAGAAGACACGCTTGCGAGTGAGCAAGACAAATTATTTAGAGCCAGGTTGTGATCAGTGGCCATAGAGGCCTTTTCCTATACCAATACAGAAATGGGTTCTGATTAACAAAGACCTCTGTTGGGTCATCCAGATAGGCCTGCACCATCGACTCAAGGTTCTCCTCTTTTGCTCCACTTTGCGTACCATCTGTGGCCTTTGCAGCACTGGAACGAGCAAACCCTTGATGAGTTAGCCAATTCGCTTCCATCAATATTATGGCTGGGCCTGGTGCAGGTGAGGATGATGATACGGTTGCTGCTGGTGTCGTTAACGGCTGTGAGGGAAAGTGACTCCCTTCGGCCACAGATTCAGAAGTGGAACTTGACGCCAGATGGCCTGCTGATTCAGTTGTACTTCTGCCGGCTCCTTGAATTTTCTGCCGCTCTTTTTCGAACCGAGTGGCTGACACAGCTAGCCAATGGCACAAATTTAATGTTGATCTGTTTGTATGGTTTTAAGCCTTTCATTGGCAACTAGGCGGCTTAATAACCTCTCCGCCAACTCATATGCGTCTTGCTTTTCAGCATCATCTCGGAACGTTGAAGACAACGCCTTCAGTTGGTGCTCTAGCATGACCAACAATGGGATAGCTTTGCACAAAGAACAGTCCTCCCTGCTGACTTCACGTGTAAAGACCTCAAAAGGTCAAAGCATGTCTGTCAGGCTTGCAACTAGCTTCCATTCCTCCAACTCTAGCCTCATGTCTTTCATAGTAGAACCCAGTTTATAGACATAATCATTTATTACCCACCACTGCTCAGACAGACGCTCAAGCATGTAAAAGGTTGAGTTCCAACGTGTTGCCACCTCCTGGATGAGTCCTTTGACTGGCAGTCTACGTTCATGTTGAATGCTCCTCAGCTCCTTCCGGGCCTAAAAAGAATGGCTGAAATGTGTGCAGATTCTTCGGCAGGTGGTCAGTAACTTGCTGACTGTGTTTTCTTTTTTTAAGAAATCTTGCACCACGATGTTAATACTGTGCGCCAAACACGGCACTCTGAAATAGCCACCTTGCTGTATGGCCTTAACTATATTACTGCCATTATCCGTGGAAACATAACCAACTATGCGATTTCTTGGATGCAGCCATTCAGAGACCTTCCTATCAAACTCGTCCAAAAGGTTAGGTGCAGTATGAGTTTTCTCCATGGCAAACATGGCTAATGTTGCAGGTTTCCGAGTAGCTTGAAAAACTGTGTCCGGGTCAACACCTGGATTTGTCTTGTCTCTAACCCCTGCAAAAGAGACCCAGTGTGCAGTGATGCACATGTAATCAAGGGCTTGGCAACTGGTCCACATGTCTGTTGTCAAGTGGATAGTGTGAACAGCACTCTTCTGCAAAGCTGCCCCAATCACCTCCAGCACATCTTGATGTAGTGCTGGAACCGCAACTCTGGCAAAATAGGACTGGCTAGGAACCTTCCATTTAGGGCAGACTGTTGCCACAAATTCTAGAAAACCCACCCCTTCCACGAAAGAAAAAGGGAGAAGGTCCAGCGCTAGCATTTGAGCTAGATTTGCGTTATACAGACGTACTGTTGGGTGGTTGCGTTCAAATGGCGCATCTGACCAAAACTTGCTTCTAATGGTGGGCTGGACCGTTTTAGGTGATGATGATGATGCAGACTTCTTTAAACCAGTTAGGCTCATTGGTGTAGTTTTTCGCATTGGTGTCTCTCCCAGACTCTTAGTGTGCCTCATACTTGTTGCAGGGGTAGAGGGTATGGGCGCTACCACTGCAGTGCTGCTGCCAGGGGTACTGGGTGTACCAGACAAAATGTTGGTCGGTTCTTGACTTCTCCCCTGCACAATCAGCCCCTCGTCAGCATCAGGTGCAATGTGAATGGATACATTCGGATCAGTTCTACTTTGGGCTTCCCGGATGTTCCTTAGGTGGGCATCCCACTTGATAGTGTGGTGTTTTTTGAGATGACCTCTCTGGCCTCCGGTACCATAGTTGGTACCAAGCTTACCCCGACTAACTAATACTTTACAAATCGAACAAACGACCGTGTTTTCTGCCTTTTCGCTAACAGTAAAGAAGTCCCAAACTGGGGACTGGAGATGTCTGCTGGTGGTGGAGGTGCTACTTTGACTTTCAATGCCAGATGAAGTGGAGGATGGGCGTGGCTGAATTCATTTCTGTTGTTCACTTACAGCACCACTACTTGAGGTAATGGAGGTCGAGCTGGATGGAGGTCCCTGCCGGCCCTTCTGACTAAAAAATATGGAAGCTGTAGGTCGTGTTGGTGTTGTAGGTAACTGCGTTGGTGGTGGTACCAGTGCCACGCCGCCCACATCCCGCTCAGCAGCCATTCGGGATAGGGTGAAAATGTCTGTCTGCTGCATGCCCGCTGGAGTGACGACTGTGATGACTGGGTCGTCGTAAGACTGTTCATCAGCAGCAGAAGACACCACTTCTTGTTCGTCGTCATCACCCATAAGTCGAAGCCTTGCGGGAACCTTCCTTTTAGGCTTAGCTACCTTTGTCAGCTCATGGCGTGCCTCACTCTCAGACTGCATTTGTGGGTTCCAATCAAGATCAAGGTCATCAGAATGAAGGGGGATTGAAGAAGAACTTATAGTAGTAGCCTTCATTGACCTTTTTCTTGCTGGGGATCTGGAAGACAATGAATCATCATCAGGAGGAGTGGCTTCCTCAGATGATACCTCTGCTTGAATATCAATTTCCTGATGTGCCCCTACTTCTGGAGGAACAAGCGTTGTAGGCAGTTGTGCCACTCCATGAACCTCTAGTTGCGCCTCTCCATGCACCTCTCCTTGCACCTCTCCTTGCGCCTCTCCTTGCGCCTCTCCTTGCGCCTCTCCTTGCACCTCTCCTTGCCCCTCTCCTTGCCCATGTACTTGCGCTTGTACTAGTTGCACCTGTGGTTGTCGTTGCGGCTGTGGTTGTTGAAAACTCGTCAGCTGAGTTACACCCGGCGTTGATTGGATAGTACTTTCTTATGATGAGCCAACATCACTGGTCGATGGTGATTGAGAAACTAAAGTGGCTGCCTCAGCAGCACTCATGGTCTTGGACCTAACTTGGCATGGTGGCACTGAGCCCAATGAAGCGTAGGTGTTGCTTCCAGCTTGGTCCCCGGGGGACACCGCTGCTGCTGCAGGCGTAGTTTATTTTTTTCCAAAAAAGGTGTAGGTGGGCACACCAGTCTCCTTGGTAGGTGGTACCACTTGCTTCTTCTGCTCCTTCTTACTGGCAGTGGCACTGGTAACTTTTTTCGTTGAGGCGCTATGGCCACCTTTCTTTGGGCCAATCTTCTTCAGATGTCAGAACAGCAGGTCGCAGTTGCACGAGTTGCAGGGTTGTCTTGTCTGTGGCCAAACATGACGTCACGTGACATTGTGCTGCACACACCGCTGCAGGACTTCTTCCTGGCACTGGTGGTTCTCTTGTGCACCTAAAAGCAATGGAAGCCAGAGGAACATCAGTTAAACACCCCAAAAAGTCGAAAAACACACAATAATCACCACAATCCAATGCCATCCATGCCCTCAATGATGTTTAACTTCAAGACACCCCACAGAAAGACTTGGTACATGCACCACTCACTACCCCTGGGCCTAATGGAAGAAAGCAAGGCAAACTGGGTGCAGGCCTGAGCACACTGCCTGGCTTCAAAATGGGCCCTTGACCCCCACCACATGGCCAGGCCCTGCCTGGACCAGGCCTCAAAATGGCCCCCACCCACATGGCCAGGCCCCAACAACACCCCAAAAAGTTAAAAAAAACCACAGAAATCACCACAATCCAATGCCATCCATGCCCTCAATGATGTCTAAATTAAAGACACCCCACAGAAAGACTTGGTTCATGCACCACTCACTACCCCTGGGCCTAATGGAAGAAAGCAAGCCAAACTGGGTGCAGGTCTGAGCACACTGCCTGGCTTCAAAATGGCCCCTTAACCCCCAGCCACATGGCCAGGCCCTGCCTGAACCAGGCCTCAAAATGGCCCCCACCTACATGGTCAGGTCCCAACAACACCCCACAAAGTCGAAAAACACACAAAAATCACCACAATCCAATGCCATCCATGCCCTCAATGATGTTTAAATTCAGGACACCCCACAGAAAGACTTGGTCCATGTACCACTCACTACCCCTGGGCCTAATGGATGAAAGCAAGGCAAACTGGGTGCAGGTCTGAGCACACTGCCTGGCTTCAAAATGGCCCCTTGACCCCCAGCCACATGGCCAGGCCCTGCCTGGACCAGGCTTCAAAATGGCCCCCACCCACATGGCCAGGCCCCAACAACACCCCAAAAAGTAAAAAAACACACAGAAATCACCACAATCCAATGCCATCCATGCCCTCAATGATGTCTAAATTAAAGACACCCCACAGAAAGACTTGGTCCATGCACCACTCACTACCCCTGGGCCTAATGGCTAGTGAGGCTTTACAGGCACCCAAAATAAAAAAAAATCAACATATAACAGTGAGCTAAAATTCCATGACATAAATGAGAATTAAGTTAAAAAAAAATCACAGAAACAGTTGTATCATGCACCCATGACTAACCCTGGGCCTACTGGATACTGTGGCTACCCACAATATATATTTTTTTTAAGTTGTGAAATAAAAGTTTTCAAAACTGTAGTTGCAGCAACTGCAATGCCCCAAACAAACAACACCAACTTACTTGTAAAATCTCAAGTCCAAAAGTGATCCAAACTCCAAAGTCCAAAAAGTCCTCAAATACAAATATCCAGCAGCAGCCCAAAAAAGTAATCCTTCCAGCTCCAGATCCAAATCAAAAGTGACCAGGACATGGACAAAGCACTGGGAGGAGCCTGCTGGACAGGAACAGGAAGTTGGAGACTCTGGGGCACTTCCTTCCTCCCACTCCCTCCCAAAATGGACTCCTTGCACCAAAAAGTGCAGCCAAATGTCAATATGAGGAGTTATTCTGATCAAAATCATCATTTTCAGAAGGTTTAGGCTGCCTGCGGTGGATTTGTGCAGAATTGCAATTTTTGCATTTTCGGGAAAGCGAGCTTGTTCAAATCTCCCGCCGGAAGTCAACTGCGCGCCGCATCTTCGTGTTCGGCATTGTTTACTCCCGCAATGCGTAATCGTGGGCCCTTATGACGTACTCACGTTGTCAAACTCTCGCTGTGCAAGATGGCGAGCCGCGATGACGTAATTGTGTTCGAAAAACTCTAGCGCGATCACGCAGCAAGATCCAAAATGGCACAGCACACGCAAACAGGGAGAAAAATACCTCGGCGAACACAGAATCATGGTAAGTCAATGCCGCGCGCGCGATATTGTTTTTTTCAAGTGCGACCTAGCAAAAAAATCCACAGCTTGCAAATTTGCGGGTATTTGGGGCAAATTTGCGCGATTCACGGACAACGAATTTGCCAAAAATCCGCAAATTCCGCGAACGAAACGGATTTTACACCCATGCTTACCCAAAAGCCCATTGTAACGAGTAGGTCTGTGCTAAGTGGGTCATCGTTTCAGGTGGGACAGAGATATTAAGGGCCTGTGACTTGTGGAGGTTTACCTGGAAGCCCAAGGTCTCTCCAAAGTCCCTCATACCTTCCAAGAAGCTTGGCAAGGTATCTCTGTGGCTGTCTAATGTTACAATAATATCATCTGTGTTTAAGCTAATAATATGTTTCCCCCCACCCAAACATACCCTGGTGATAGCTGGATGATCCCTTACCCTCTGTGCGAATAGCTTCATGTAGAAAGCAAACAACAGTGGCGACAATGGGCACCCCTGTCGGGTGCCCATCCACATTGGGTGGATGCAGAACTATGTCCATTAACTCCAACAGTTGCGCTTGGTTGCCATAATTGCTTAATACCCAGGCCCGGAATTGTTCCCCAAAACCAAAACGGGGCCAGCCTCTCTACCAAGTAAGGCCAGTGAACATGATCAAGGGTCTTCTCAGCATTAAAGGAGAGGAGCATTAGCTCCCTTTTGGAGCATTTTGCCTTATCTATAAGGTGAAAGATCTTCTTTGGGTTATCCTTGCATCCTCTCTGAGGAATAAAGTACGCCAGGTCTGGGGCCACCAGTCCCAGCATCAATGGGTTGAGTCGAGGTGTCAGACTGCCAGTAAATATCTTAGCACATTTATCTGTAAATGGATCAATATGACCCACACTGGTGGTTGTCCTTGCCTCCATCATCAAGGGGAGTGATGCCAAGGTAGTCATGTAATTGAAGAGTTTTGTGATGGAGGGCTAATACTTCGCAGAAGGTGTTATAGAAAAGCATTGAAAATCCATACGGGCACTGCGATTTCAGAAGCTTTTGTCTAGAAATAGCAGCTATAATCTCCTCTATGTGTATCCAGTGATCAAGCCCTGTCACCTGCTCTTCATTCAGGTGAGTAGTCTTTGCACGTTGGAGATGATGGGCTGGGTTGTCAGCAAGAAAGTATTGCTCCGGGTAAAGCTTTTTATAAATGTCTCTGAACCTGGTAGTGATGGGACCATCCCCTTTGATGACCATCCCCTCCTCCATCACCAGCGATTCCACCCCTGCTAGTTGTCATCGTAATCTAAGTTTATTTGCCAATAACCTCCCACATCCATTCCCCCCACATAGAAGGGGTGCTTCCGACATAGTAAGGAGTACCCAGTCCTATCGAAGTCTAACCCTGCCAATTGTTAACTAATGGCTTCCAGTTGGAGCCAGATCCTGGGGACACCAGTGCTGTGATGAATACTTTCTAGCTTGCGTACCTGTTGTAATTGCTCTCTTTTGACCTTCCTCAGCTTGCTATCTGCCGCTGAGATTGCGAGAAACTCTCCCCTCATGACTGCTTTAGGAGCCTCCCACAGCAGTGAAACAGAAACATCAGATTATAATTGATGCTGAGGTACTCAAGGATGGCTTCCTTATTTCTTGGACGACAGCTGAGCGCTGCAGGAGAGTTTCCCTCAAGTGCCAAGGCCTTAGGGAAGCATCACTCTGCGGTAACTGTATCTCTATAGAAATGGTAGAATGGTCTGGAAAGCGACTGTGGCTCTATTACTAACAATTTGACCATCAGCTGTAGTTCCCAGGATCCCAAAAAGTGGTCAAGGCTGGCGTAAGATTTATGTGCATGGGTATAAAAGGTGTAATCCCGCATGTGGGGATGACACTCCCTCCGCAAATCTCTTAGGCCCATCTTTGAAGCCATTGAAAGCATGCTGCTGATAGCACTCCTGTACTACCTTCCCAGTGGGTCAAGCAGTCTACATCATTATAAAACTAAAAAGTAAGATTGCCCCCTATTAAAACCATTTTATCTGAGTTAGCTATTGCGGTCCTTAGAAAATCCTCTTGTTTGTTGTTAAGCGTGTAGAGGGAGCCTAGGATCAGTGAATGCATGTGTAACTGTATTCGGTATTCAAGAAGACAGCCTCTAATTTCTGTAAGCACTGGTCCAATTCTCCCACAAAAGGAACATGAAATCAGAATTGCTAATGTAGCCACTTTACTGGCCTTGGAGGAGAATTGTCGGTGCCAATCGCTTGCAACCAAATGCCTTTCCTGGAGAAGGCACTATCCACTTGCAATTTTTCCGGGTTGGAGATCACAGCATGTCTCTTGACTGGGTTATTAAGTCCCTTCTTGTTTGGCAAAAAGGTAGCTCTTGGTTAAGAAAGCGCCTTTTTGCTAATTTATGTAAATCCATTCATTTGGAGAAATTAAAGAAAATCTAAATTTTTATATCTAGGGTCACAAATAACCTGCAATTATTTGACGTCAAATTGCGAATGCGCGCACCAATAGGAATGCCATTATTTTCTGGCCACAATTTGTGTAGAAAATTGTGGCTGCCATTTAAAGTAATAGGACATTGTACCCAAGATCGAAAGTAAAGAGAAAAAGTGGTATAAGGGTTCAGGGTAGAGGTACCCTGACCCCATTGCTGCAATATATGGGTACTTTAGAGACCCCTTAAATGCAAAATACATGGAAAACTGTTTTTTTCCCACCATGTTAAATTCATGAATTTGTTGCGATGCTCAGCACAGCCCCCTGTGTAAGGCTGTGACAAATTCATGAAAAATGCTGAAAAAGTGTTTAAAATACATTCACTCTCTCAGTCATACTCAGACACTCACACAACCACTGGCAGACCCAGTCAGAGACTCCTGTACCCATTCACAGATCCACTCAGACACTTATACATCCCCTCAAAGACCTAGTCAGAGAGTCATGCACCCACTCACAGACCCACTCAGACACACATACACCCACTCACATACTAACTCAGACACAAACACACCCACTCACAGACCCAATCAGACACTCATGCATCCAGTAACAGACCCACTCATAGACTCATGTACCCATTGACAGACCCACTCAGACACTCACACACCCACTCACTAGCCCACTCATAGACTCATACACCTACTCACAGACTCACTCATACACACACACACCCACTCACAAATCTACTAAGAACATCATGCCCCCACTCAAAGACCCATTCAAAGACTCACAATCTCACTCACAGACCCACTCAGAGACTCATGTTCCCACTGACAGACCTACTCAGACACTCATGTGCCCACTCACAGACCTACTCAGAAAATCACAGACCCACTCAGAGACTCATGTATCCACTCACAGATTGGCACAGACACTTACATATCTGCTGACAGATCCACTCAGAGACTCACACACTTAGGGGTCGATTCCGATCCCGTAAAAAGCTCTCCGAATCGTCGTACGGAGCATTTTTTTCCTTACGAATCGTACCCGTAACCGTCTCCGTACGAACGACGTAGTACGATCCACACCCGATGCAGCTATCCGTCCGAATCGTACCAGGGACCGTACGAATGAAATCCCCATACGAATTGCCCTCGGAAGCCGCTGTACACGACGTCCATACGTTTCGCTGCTGCTTTTTACGACCCGGCAAGTACGATCCGTGTTGTGTACGCTCCGTACGACCCTTTTTCTACGGGAGCTGGAAACTGTCGTACAGTCAGAGTTCGCCCCGAAACAGGTACGGAACGGCCCCCCGGGTACGCTGCCTACACCCCATGATCGCAGGGGTACGTGCCGTACCCCTGCGATCATGGGGGTACATGCCGTACACCCAGCGTACATGGGATACGTGCCGTACCCCATGTACGCTGGGTGTTCGGCACGTACCCCCCATGTACGCTGGGTGTACGACACGTACCCCCATGATCGCAGGAGTACGGCGCGTACCCCTGCGATCATGGGGGGTACGCGCCGTACGGTGTGTAGGTGATCGTGCGCTTTTCCGTACGAATCGACGTGGACCGTACGAATCGCGTCCGGGTCGCCCGATCGGGATCGGAATCGTCCGGTCGTACGGCGTCCGTACGAGTCGTACCGAAACGGCTCCGGATGCGAGTCGTACGGACGGAGATTTTTAACGGATCGGAATCGACCCCATGGTCACAAACTGACTACCAGACTTGCACATCCTCTCACATACCCATTCAGAAAGTCATGCACTCACTCACAGATATACTCAGACACTCACACAGCCACTGACAGACCCATGTACCCACTCACACTCATACACCCACTCACAGACCAACTCAGATACTCCTACTCCCACTCACAGATGCATTCACACACTAACACACCCAGCCAGATTCACAGAGTTACTTATATAGTTGTGAGTTTTAAATGTGCTGGTGTCTACTGAATGTCTGGTATTGTTTTGCAATTTTGCGTGGTATTTGCACATTTAAAAAAAGGGGGGGGGGGAAATGAACTAGTGTTTGGGAAATAGAGTGACTTGAGAAGAGCGTTTGTGTCGGTGTTTTAAAGTTAACTCCATCACTTCTATATAGACCCTCCATATAAAAGTGCATGTTGTTGTTGTAGTTACACTCCATGTTATTGTCTCAGAGAAATGCAGAAACAGTTTTATTGACATGTTTCCTGGCTTTGTCTATCTGTGGACAGAACTCATTTAACCACTTACATTTGTGCCTTTGGCGTATGTTTTAGAATGCCAAGTCAGTCAGAAGGAATAGTACCAATAGTTGAGCAAAGATATTCTTCATTAGGATTTTCAGTCTTCCCCCAGGAAGTGTGCCTAGGTCATTGCCACCACAGTGCACAATTATGACATCAGGATGTTAGCAAAATGCAATTCTTTTTTACCAATGGCAGCAAGTGATGTCACTTTAACACACCCTGGCCAATCCAAGTAATGTCAACATTAGGCAAACCCAAGTCCCTGTCAATATCACTCTTTCTAGCACACTCTCTAGTCCAAATCGCAAAGCTGTGTCCCAAATCCACACTCCTAACATTTTGAAGGCAAGGAGGAACAGCACACAGAAGATGGCTGGAACTGAATGAAAGGCAGTTAAAATGGAGAACAGGACCTGTTTTTATTTAAAAGACATATTTGATTGGATGGTATAAGTTTGCAGGTACTTAAAATTAGTTAGTGATTTTTATGAAATAATAGGTAGATCTGTTGTTTGCTCTGGTGAAAATGAAAATAAAAATAAAATTCAATCTTGGATATGCTTTTTGTTGCAAGCAGTCACCCACCTGCTGCAGTTGAGTTGGAAAGAAATGTGCTGCTTTTAGAATGTATTGTGAATATGTGAGCTACTGGTTCATGAGGGTGTACTAAAGGGGGTTGCTATGGTAACTGTGCTAAAAGAGTGTGGGGGAAGGTCATTAAACAGTCTGAAGTCTGTTAACATGATGGTTTGTGTTCATTACTTATTAAGGACGGTTTATTTTCTTAATGCCATGTATATAACAAAGATAAGGGCAGTTGCAATGTATGAAGAGTACACAGGTAAATATGTTTTTGGAGTTCTGCATTTATCACTGCCAGATTGAGCTTCTTTACAGAAGTGCAAGAAAAGGTTAAGAAACACTGATCATTTAAGAAGGGTTCAGAAAAGTTAAATATGAAGGGGATTCTTTGAATTGCTACCTTCAACAGTGTCACTGAGAGCCAAGTTGAAAAGGTTGCCATTAATGGTTGCTTTGTATGTGAGTGGTGTACTATTCTTATGCTTAGCTTTTATATTCAAACTGAGCCTCCAGTCTAACTGCGGGCATAGCAAAAAAAACATGATCAACCAACTCAATTTACAGGTATATGTGTATTACAGTGTAGTTTAAACAAAATATGAGTTTAAAGGTATATGTATAGATGATGTCCATAAAAGTGTGTATGATATTTACAATGGTTTTGTGAGTGTATGAGGGAAAACGGGAGTGGGTGTTTGAGTGTGTTTAAGTGTTTTTGTGTGTTTATGAGTGTGTGAGAGTGTCTCTATGGGTGTGTGAGTGAGTAATGTTAGTGTCTGTCTGGGTCTGAGAGTAGATGTGTGAGAAGTCTTTTAATTGTGTGTTATCCTGGAACTGTAGAGTGTGTAATGATGTAAAAAATGTACAGCCTGATTCATGTACGGGCCGTTTTGCGTGGCCCTAATAGCGAATCATAGCGACTCGCTATTGAGGACACGCAAAACGGTATTCATGTAGGAATTGCTAAATAAATAGCGATTCCTACATGTTCTCTATTTGCGAGTAGAAATTTCCTACTCGCAAAAAAAGGAATATCTCCCCATTCATTCCTATGGGCCAAAAGGCCCATAGGAATGAATGGGGAGTATCCCTTATTTGCGAGTAGCAATTTACTACTCGCAAATAAGATAGCGATTTCAAGGGTGCCAGGGGTGTCCAAAGGACACCCTGTAGCACCCCTAAAATGCACATTTGGACAGGTGTTGCGCACACACATGTCCAAAGGACATGTGTGTGTGCAACATGCAACTTAGACAAATGCTTTTAAAAGTATTTTTCTGAGTTTTTGCTATTTACCGAGAGGTCTGACCTCTCGGTAAATAGCGGCCCAAATTTGCAAAATCGCAATTTTTGAAAGTGTCATGAATAGCATTTAAGGAATCTCTAATAGAGATTCCTTAAATGCTAATCCTCGCATATTAGCTAATTCTTCATTAGCGATTTTTGCATTTGGGATTGTGAATCCCAAATGCCAAAATTGCACTCGCAAAAGGCAAGATTCTGAGAATCTTGCCATTTGCGAGTGCAATTTAGCTTCATGAATCAGGCTGTTAGTTGGACAAAATATTGATTTTAATATATATATATATATATATATATATATATATATATATATATATATATATATATATATATATATATATATATATATATATATATAAAATAATATTAAATATAATATATAATAAAATTAACTTAAAACATATTTTGATTTAATATACATTTGAACAATTATAACAAATAAATGTAATTGGAAAACTTTAAACATACTTATAAAATGTAATATATATATATATTTACTTTAAAACAATTATTAAACTATTAATTTTAATTTATTTTATAATTTTACAAATATATAAAACTTTACAAATAAATATACATATATCTATATATACATACACCTATACCATAAAATCTAATAAAGAAAACATTATATTATAAAGAAAAACATTAAACTATTTAAAAGACTTTAAACTTACATCTTCCACTCCAGTGAGGGCAACCGTGGGAATGTGTTGCATAGTGGAGGGGTAACAATTACTTTTCCCACTCCAATTAGTGCAACAGTAGGGAAAAAGGTTAGATAGTGGAGTAGTAAAAACTACTATTCTCAACCCAGTGAGTGAAACAGTAGAAACAATGTTGGATAGCGAAGGGATAAAAATTATTATTCCCACTCGAGTGAGTGCAACCATAGGGAAAGTGTTGGATAGCGGAGGGGTACAAGATACTATTACCACTCCAGTGAGTGCAACAGCAGGGAAAGTGATGGATATTGAAGGAGTACACATTTATATTCCCACTCCAGTGAGTAAAACAGTAGGAAAAGTGTTGGATATAGAAGAGTAAAAAACTACTATTCCCACTCCAGTGAGTGCAACAGTAGGAAAAGTTTTGGATACCTGAGCGGTAAAAATTGCTATTCCCACTCCAGTTAGTGCAACAGTATGGAAAACTTTGGATAGCTGAGGAATAAAACTGACTATTCCCACTCTAGTTAGTGCAACATTAGGAAAAGTGTTGGATAGCTGAGGGGTAAAACTTACTATTCCCACTCCAGTGAGTGCAACAGTACAGAATGTGTTGGATAGCGGAGGGGTAAAAAGTACTTTTTCCACTCCAGTAAGTCCAACAGTGTAGAAAATGTTGGATAGGGGAGTAGTGAAAATGACTATTCCCTCTCCAGTGAGTGCAACAGTAGGAAAAGTGTTGGATAGCTGAGGGGTAATAATTACTTTTCCCACTCCAGTTAGTGAAACAGTAGGGAGAATGTTGGATAGAGGAGTAGTAAAAATGACTATTCCCACTCTAGTGAGTGAAACACTAATGAAAATATTGGATAGCGGGGGGGTAAAAATTACTCTTCCTACTCGAGTGTGGGCAACAGTAGGGAAAGTGTTGGGTTAAGGAGGGGTAAAAATGTATATTCCCTCTCCAGTTAGTGGAACAGTAGGGAAAATGTTGGCTAGTGGAGGGGTAAAAATTACTTTTTCCACCCCAGTTAGTGCAACAATAGGGAAAGTGTTGGATAGCGTAGAGGTAACTAATACTATTCCCACTCCAGTTAGTGAACCAATAGGAAAAGTTTTGTTTAGCGGATTGGTAAAATTTAATTTTCCTACTGGAGTCAGTTCAAAATATAAAACAAACAAAATATCAACAACAACACATAAGTTTCGAAAAAACAAAAACAAAAAACATATATAAAAATATTAAAAATGACATAAGAAAGAAACATATAATTAAGGCTCCCTGTTTTCCGTTTTACTCATTTTTGCAGATAAATACAGACAGAAAACATTTATTTTCTTGTCTGTATTTACTTTCAAATATGGATAACATCGGAAATTGGGTTGCTTTCTGAGTAATTCTAAATACTGTCTGCCATGACTGCCAGGCCAATAACTGTGTGAATTGATAGTTAAGGGGGATAAAAAAGAAAGGAATTTTAGTAAAGAGACGTTAACAGCAGTAGATATGCACAAGGTTGATACTGAAATGTGCATATTTTCATATAGGTGCATTGATTTTCCTTCTGCTGGTGTTCACAGCATTAAAATCTTGCAGTGATTCAAGCATGAGTGCATATTTATACGTTAAATAAATGTTGAAATATACTAATTTCAGATTAATTTTTCCACAAACCCCCCAAAAAATATGGATAAGTACAGACCAAATTAGCAATAAAATAATTATGGATAAATACAGACGGAAATGTCAAAAAGCTAAATACCATAAAACCGGGAGCCCTAATTATAATGTTGAATAGATATAACAAATACCTAGAATGATTACATTGAAAAAAATTACCAAATAAATACATTATTTATAAACAAATGCACCAAATATTACATAAATGTAATCTTTTTTATTTACTACCCCATAACACCACACAATTCACAAAACATCTACATTTTTAAAAATGTACCTCCATAATTGACATAATTAATTGTCAATTACATAAATATTATAATTAACCAAACAAACTAAAACAGATAAAAATAATTTACTCCCCAAATATTACCCCTATAAAATCAAAAACCCACACATAAAATAAAAATAAACTATTACCCTAATTAATTATCAATTGATGAATTAATATAATGATCAACAAAATATTAATTAATTAAACATAAATTACTGTCCACCCTCTACCCCAACAAACACCTCAACTCACAACTAAGAATAATTACACAATCTTCATAAATAATTTTAAACAACTTATTAATTAATATAAAAGAAATTACATACCATCCTTTACCACTATAAATCCCACAACTCACATCTATAATTAATTACACAATTGCCATATTTACATTTTAATTCCTTAATTAGCTTGAATTAACACATAATTATTAATTAATTAAAGATTAATTACTTCGCACCATTTACTCCTATAAACCCCAACTCCTGCTTCTCAAAAAATGACACAAATGACATCATAAATTACCAAGTAATTAATTTATAATAACTAACAAAGAATTAATAATTAATTATTAATGAATTGCTTCCCAGAATTAACACAATAAAATCAAAATAAAAAAAATATTAATAAAAAAAATAATATGATGATTAAATTACTTTCCACCCTATTCTTCTATAAACCCCACCACCCGCTCCTACAGAAATGACACAATTAACATAATTACCAATGTATTATTTAATAATATTTAACAACCAATAAATAAATAATTAATTATACATTAATTCCCACAATTATAACTAAAATCTAAACTAAATAAATACTAATAAATAAAAAATGATACTTTATTATAATTAAATTACTTCCCAACCTATTTCCCCATAAACCCACAACCCGCTACAAAACTAAAAAAACACAAAAGGTAATTTAAATAAAAGAAATAACTACTAAAAATGTAACACATATATTAAAAAACGAAAGCAATACTTATAGAACAAAATAAATGGCATACATTTAAAATACAAACTAAAATACATAACACTAATTAAAAAAATCGATATTTTAAACAACAATTTTTTCCCAAACGATATTAATGACCGATATTTTTAAAAACAATATTTCTTACCTTAAAGTCGAAATTCTTGATCACAATATTCTTGCTGTCAATATTTCTGTGTCACGATGTTTCTAACTTGATGTTTGTGTAAGTCGACATTTCCAACTCGATATTCTGTTTCTGCACCCTCAGTAATAGAGTCAGTAAGTAACATATAGTCACTTACATAGACATAAAGAGATTGTGTCTTAGTTACTGTAACATCCAGTGACTCAGCCAAAGAAGGATTGATGCACTTATTTAGATGTGTAATGAAGTAGTGATACTTCTAGTCACTCATCCAGACTAGTAGACCTTTAAATATTTGGCCTGCCTGCCTTTGCATAGCTTGTGTGTGCAATTTGACTGACAGGTTCAGTTGACATTTTAAACTGCCTACCACCCATACTGTGACTCACATGCCTATTAACAAAAGCATATCACTCACTCAGACAGACAGAAGCACTTACACACTCAGGCACATGTCCATACAGTACTTCTGTGTCCAGCAGTAACAGAGCCACTTGTGCACACAGTTATATATATCAACATTCAATAATAGAATCAATAAGTAATATATAAAGGCAGTTGCACACACATATTGACAGCCATGGAGATACTAAGACATCTAGTCATATAGCGACATAGGGGACTATTACGCCACCGCAACGGCAAAAGGGACTGCCCGCCATAGGTGCTGCGGTCCCGCCATACAAATTAGAATGCACCCGCCACACTTGTGGGCACATCCTACAAGTTTTACATTGCAATGGGCGGTACTGTAAGGAGCACCCACCGCAATGTCAAAAATGCATGTTGTGCATTTGCATGCACAACGTGACAGGCACCGTGCGGTGCCTGCCACCTTGTGCATGCAAATGCAGAGGGGTACCATAGTTACCCCCCATGTGCACCCCCCCATCTCCCCAACACCATGGGGCCTGCAACAGGCCCTCAAAAGCAAAGACCGCATGCCTTTCCATGGGGACAGAAAGGCTGTCACCGCCATCAACATAATATGGATGGCGGTGTCTTGCAGATACCGCCACCATATTGAAGCCCTTTTCCGTCCGGTCACCTGTGGGGCTGGCAGAAAACCGGCGGACGGGCTCCGCTGGGGTCCCCACCACCATCGTAATATGGCGGGGGAAATGGTAGGTGAGCGGTGGAATAATGACCCCCATAGTTACTTGCACATCCAGTGACACACCCAGAGATGTACTGATGCACTTATTTATGTTCATGGTCAAGTAGTAACTTTCTAAGTCACCTATAAAGACACGGAGCTCTTTAAACATTTGTTGGGCCTGCTACTGCAGAGCCTATGTGTGCAGTTTTAATGCCAGGTTGACTTGTCATTGATATCCCCCAACCAAAAATGTTACTTTCCTTTTACTTGCTATGCCAATCCTAAGGTAGGGTGTAAGTAGGCCATAGGGCATAGAGCTATGAGCTTAGAAGGTAAGACATACACTTTAAGGTCTCAGTCAGAAACATGTGTCGTTTGAGACCCATGGGCACAGTTAAATATACAATGTTTCACTGATATGGCAACCTACATACATATTTACAAAACCGGAGTCACTCACCTAGCCAGAGAGAGATAGAGGCCCTTGCACATTCAGTCAGAGGAACACACAGTTATATACCACAATAGACAGTAATACAGCCAGTATGCAATCCATACACGTATAGAGACCCATGGAGATAGTAAAAAAGCTAGTCATGTAGTTATATAGCCCTTTACACATCCAGTGACACACCCAGAGAGAGGGACTACTTTACTTATTTAGATATGTACTGAAGTAGTGATACTCTTATTCACTCATGCAGACAAGTAGTCCTAAATATATGTGTTTAGCCTGCTACTGAGGAGCCTATGTGCCCATTTTACTGCTAGGTCGAGTTGACATTTTCAACTCATTGCCAAGCTTTAAACATCCCTTTGACTACGTATAAGTCGCTCCTAAGGTATGGTGTACGAAGGCCATAGGGCAGGGTGTTATGTGCTTAGAAGGTAAGACATGCACTTTAAATTCACATGTGTAATTTGCGACCCCTATGCAGAGATAATTGTTGAGTGTTTTCCCTATACTGGCACTTAAATATGTATTTACAAAACCAGAGTCATTAACATAGCCAGTCACAGAGAGACAAAGGCACTTACGCATTCAGTCACATGCATATGCAGCTTTTATGTATGCAGCAGTAAGAGAGCCAATGCTCACTCATACAGCCTATAAGCAATCCATATAGCCAGTTACATACACATATAGAGACCCATAGATATACTAAGACAGCTAGTAATATAGCAACATGGTCAATTACAAAACCAGTGACACACCAGAGAGGGACTGATATACTTATTTAGATATGTACTGAAGTAGTGATACTCCTAATCACCTATGTAGCCCTAAAAATATGGTTTGGGTGTGCTACTGCAGAACCTGTGTGTGCAGTTTCACATTGAGTTGACATTTAAAACTCCTTGCCAAGCTTTAACCTTCACTTATTAACACATATAAGTCACCCATAAGGTAGGGTGTAAGTAAGATGGGGTGCTATGTGAGAGGAGAGGAGTTGGCCTAACGGCTAGGGCGCTCGACCTCGGACCTGGGGATCTGGGTTCGAGTCTCGGTAACGACGCCAATACCTCCTGTGATTCTGGGCAAATCACTTAATCTCCCTGTGCCTAAAATGAAAGTAACTGGAAAACGTAAAATGTAACATAACTCGAAAATATGTAAAGCGCTCTGATACCTGATTCGGTTCGGGTCTAGTTCGCGCTATATAAAACTCTGCAAAAAAAAAAAAATGTGCTTAAAAAGTAAGACAATGTTTATGGCGTACAAGACATAAACAACATAAAGTCAGATGCCACATGAAGTTAGGAACACACAGCCAATCATGACACAGCACACACAGAACACACAGTGATCATGTGCCCCTCATGCTGGACATCTGGATACGTTACCCACTGGTCCCCATTGTGTCCACACAAAGTCAAGGCCCACCTGCATTAGTTATCAAGGGGCTTATTTATGACTCCACAGGGAGACTTATCTGCTGTTTTTGTGTCCAGGGTGGTCAGCGTGTCAGGATTGAGGTCGGGGAAAAAAGGACGCCTTGCTGGTTCAAGCAATTGGGACGCCTTGCTTCTCTCACCCCCCACAGCCGAGCGCATCACCCGGGGCGAGAAGTTCAGTCCCCAGGGTACACCAGACAGCACTCAGCTGCCGTGGGCGAGGGGAGAGGCATGGTCCATCGAGCTTAAAGCGCTGTCTCTCCCCCCGCGGAGCTGGAGACTTATCTGCTGTTTTTGTGTCCAGGGCGGTCAGCGTGTCAGGATTGAGGTCGGGGAAACAAGGACTCCTTGCTGGTTCAAGCAATTGGGACGCCTTGCTGCTCTCACCCCCCACAGCCCCCCACAGCCCAGTGCATCACCCGGGGCGAGGACTTCAGTCCTCAGGGTGCACCAGACTGCACTCAGCTGCCCCAAGTGAGGGGGAGGCGTGGTCCATCGCGCTTAAAGGGCTGCCTCTCCCCCCCGCGGCGCGGTAGACTTATCTGCTGTTTTTGTGTCCAGGCCAATCAGCGTGTCAGGATTGAGGTCAGGGAAATGAGGACGCCTTGCTGGTTCAAGCAATTGGGATGCCTTGCTGCTCTCACCCCCCACAGTCCAGCGCATCACCTGGGGTGAGTACTTCAGTCCCCAGGGTGCACGAGACTGCACTCAACTGCCGGGAGTGAGGGCGGAGGCGTGGTCCATCACGCTTAAAGCGCTGCCTCTCCCACCGTGGCGCGGGACGCGTGCAGGACGGAGCCCGTACGAAGCCCGGAGCAAGGGCTGCCCCGTCTGTGCTCATCAGGGGCCGGAAGAGGCCGGGCTGTGCCACCCCCCTGACATTGACATTGTTTTGTCCCACGTAAGCCCGTAGCACTGGGTCTAGCTAATAGGGAGTCACAGCACCTGCTTATCGGGTTGTTTTTTATCTAGTTGGCTTTTATCTTATTTTACATTCAGTTGCCATAGAGTCATTCCTTTTTTAAGCTAGGAAAATGAGCAAGATTAGGCGAAAAGGAGCGGCGGGGTCAGGAGTGGCAGAGACTTTGGATGCTTTTCTCTCCTGGGCTGAATCCGAGTTAATACACGAGATACAGTTGACCGAATGGCGACTCTCCTTAGACCCATTATGTTCACCCATAACTTCCGTATTAGAGCCAAATGCTACTCCTAATTTGTGCTCCCAACCGTTATTAGTGCCAGCAGTTAGTCCACAGCTAGGGCTTTCTAATGCACGTAGTGTGGATAGTATATCTTCCTCACCGCCCGCTACTCCTGTTAACGTGCTCACTAGGCGGCAAAAGACAATATTAGCCCCAGGAGGAGATCCACAGTTAAAAAAGAGGAAAGCGTGTAGTGCTCCTGAAGCTAGCCACCATGTTCCAAAACAGGTGAAACACAAGCCTGTGGCAATAGGGGTGGGGGTGTCCCTGTTCTACCTTCTGTGCCCTTAAATAAAAAGGTGGGTGCAGTAATTACAGATATTACCCCTACAGAGAATCAACAAACAAATTCCACGCAGGCTCAAGATGATTTCTTCAAACGGGTTGAAGTTAAACTGCTAGCCCTAATTGATCCCCTAATGCTAAAACTAGCTGCAATAGACTAGAGATTAGCAAAAATCGAACAGCATATTATCAAAGCCCCACAGGTTTATTTAGGGAATAGACAGTTTGAGTGTACTGACGTGAGTCAGGAGATTAGAATAGCATCCGTCCCTCCTCCACACTCTGTGGCTTGTCCTACCCCCTCTATAGCAATTCCTCTGAAACCAATACACCATTACCATCCACACAAAGTGGTCCAATGACACAGAAGGAAGGACCAAAGGGCCCTCATGCCAGATTGCAAAGTTTGGTTGGGGATATTTTGCCAAATGTTTCCCTCCACCTCCCGCCTGAGGCCACACCTTACACTATTGTATTGGCTAATGTTCCGAGACTTCAAAACACGCGAACAGAAACACTGGTCTTCCCTTAAGAACAAGGCCCTTGATTTGTTGAATATTAGGACTGGGGTCGTGAAAAATCTCTTCTCTGAGTTTAAGATGGTTCGAAGAGTCTCCTGGGTTGGACAATCCGACAAGGCCTTTGGCGGTGACTGTGTAGTGTTAAGCTTCAGGTCTCCAGGCTTGGTCCAGTTAATTCTGGACAGGGCTGCATCATTCAGATTATGTAAAGATGCTACTAACGTTCTCCCGTTGGGCTATTTTCATCAATCAAGTTCAAACATTAGAGGGGGAGTACAGAGGATATTAGCAACCATGTTTGGCCCCTATAACTGTGTGGTCCCGACCTCCAATAGATTTGAGGTTTTTGGATCGCTTGAGGACAATGATTGACTTGAATCCAATTCCCGTTTCACTAGACCAAAGATGCAGGATACTAGGGAGACAGGAGCGGACGAGTTTATAACTGTTAACCAGGTGCATGGGGCTCTTCCCCTGCCAACGTTTAAAGCTCCGGTGGGATTCATCAATGGTGAAGATAAACTGGGGGAAGTTGATAGAGTCAGTGAGCCCCTTTTGAGCGTAGTGACCCTGAGTTTCGACAAGGTTATTTACATTTCTTCATACGTGCTATTGCTGGCCTGAGGGGGAGACCAATGGTGGGTTTAACCATCTGGGTGAGACAGAATGACAGGTATAAAGTCCAGCAACTGGATATTGATAGTAGAGATATTTTAATAATTAAACTTCAGATTCCAAATACCATATACCTCTTAATTTTTAATGTTTACGCGAGAGGGATGCCTGGTGGTAAAGCCTCTGGCATTGTTGCCCTCTTGGATTCCTATCTCGACCAGTACAAGGGTGCGGGTAACTTAATAGTTGCTGGTGATTTTAATTGTTCATTCGAACCGGCAGACATCAACGATGTAGACCTTCAATGTAATATTCTGCAACTGACACTAACCCCTATTGAAAAATGGATGGAAGCTGAACTACAGCTAAAACTATTATGTCTGGAACGAGGGATAAGGGCTGTAAATGGGAGGGTGAAATCGGATAGGCAGGGCTCCCCAACCTTTAGTAATGGGTTGCGAAGTAGTCACAGAGACTACATTTTTCTCAACAAGGAATTCTGGCCTTTCCTTATGGATATGGCTGTCGTGGAACGGGTAGAAAGTGACCATAACCCTATGGTACTGTCATTGCAGCTGAAAGGATGCCATGTTACCGAGGGACAGGTTACGGAAAGCGAACATATAGAAGTGCAGCTTAGTAATGATACCAGGAGAGTGACATGGTCAAATTGCATAAATAACGAGGACCAATTGGAGCTTATAAGGCAGTTGGTTGATAATGCAACAGTAGATCTCCAAAGATGTGTTACACGTGAGGAAATTGACACTAAAGTTATTATCATCCATAACAAACTTTTTAACAAGCTCACTGGCTTTTTTACAACTAATGCTAAAAAATCTAAGAATAACACATGGTATAGGAAATCTTGCAGGGAAGCCTATAAAGCATTAGCCAGGGCTATAAGATCCAAGAATAGGGACAGTATTAAAAGTGCGAGGGTGGAGTATGAGCTAGTGCAACAAAAGGCGAAAAGGGATTGGGATGAGCTATATTAGGATGAGTTATTCAAAGCCAGTAAAGCTAGAAATATGGCTACATTCTGGCGTCTGGTGAAATGGGGTAAGGGGAAACCTAGCCAACCACCTAGTAATAATGTAGCACCCGAACTGTGGGTATCCCATTTCAGGACGCAGTTTGCTATTGCAGACCATGTACTAGATCTTGATCAGGGACCATCTCTGATTCCCGTAGGCAATCCCTCTTGCACTTTACCAGGCAGGAGGTAGATTTAGCTCTAAACTAAGTCCCGAGAGGTAGAGCGCCTGGTTTAGACTGTGTTCCTGCTGATCTGTTCTTGCAAAACAAGGCTACGTGGGTAATTTATATCCAGTCCCAAGCAAACGCTATTGCTAGTTGCTGCCCATTACCAGATTCATGGCTGGGAGCCGAGATCCTTCCAATATTTAAAAAGGGGGACCGTACAAACCCTGGAAACTATAGGCCCATAAGCTTAATCAATTGCATACAGAAAGTGACTGCTAGGCTCGTGTTGAGTCGAATCCAGGGTTGGATTGATTATTTTGATATCCTCTTTCCACTGCAGGTTGGGTTCTGCTCACACACGAGCACTATTGACCAGGTTTTGAGGTTTGTTTTAATGTACTGGCGTGTAGTGATTTTAAAAGGCGGCACATTATATGCTGCTTTCGTAGATCTTATGTCGGCATTCTACTTAGTTCCACGTGCCAAGATGTGGAGAGTATTTGCGGAACAGGGCATGCCTTTGGATCTACTGGCCTTTTTAATTAAACTTCATAATTTTAATTTTGTACAAGTTCAATGGGGTCAGCAGGGGAGGGTGACAGATAGTTTTCCGTTTGCCAGAGGGGTTCGTCAGGGGTGCGTTTTGGCACCAACTCTTTTTTCTTTGTACATCAATAGGGTGATTTTCTATTTTATGAACCACCCAACCGATGCCCCTACTCTTGCTGGCATGAAGATCCCCGTGCTTATATTTGCAGATGGCACCTTGTTAATCTCCAAACCCCAAAAATGCCTCCAGACGGCGATTGATAGATTTGAGGAGTTCTGCCGGGACCCTTGCCTTTTAGTTAATGTGGACAAGACTAAGTTCATGGTGCTACACAAACAAAAGATTGTAAAAGGGAGAGTAACCATGAATGAAGCCACATTAGAGTAGACCCAAGTCTTCACGTATTTGGGTATTACTTTAGGTAGTAAACTCAATTGGAAACATCATACAGACCAGTTGGTCCTTAAACATGCACAACTGTCTGGTGCCCTATTAAAGGAACAGGGCCTTTCTCATACTAATTCTATCACCCGGGTGTTAACCCCTTCCATGCTCATGACGGAACGGTTCCGTCATCAGCGTCGGTGCTCTGGTGCTGATGACGGAACATTTCCGTCATGAGCCAATATGATTTATAACCCTTCAGCACTGCAGCGAAATTCGCGCAGCACTGAATTTGAATTTAAAAACATTTATAGAGCGCTCGTGTACTAGGCAGTTTCTTGGCGCTTAGGAGGTAACAGTGGCAAGAACAAGCAGACAGAGAACGGTAGGCTAACAGTTGAACGCTTGCTGGAACAAAAGGGTTTTTAAAGCCCTACGGTATTCCATATAGGAGGGCAGAAGTCTTACTGAGGGTGGGAGGGCGTTCCAGAAGGTGGGGGCCAGAACTGAAAATTTCTGACCACCAGCTCTTTTCTTCTTGAAGCGTGGTACTGCCAGCAAGCCCAGGGAAGAGGAGCGAAGAGCTCTCGGCGGGCAGTAATTCGTGATAGCAGAATTGATAAATGCCGGAGCAGTACCTGCTCTGGCTTGAAAAGTGAGGCATCCCAATTTAAACAGTGCCCGCTGTTTAATAGGGAGCCAGTGAAGGGCTTTCAAGAGGGGGGTAGAGTGGTGTGACTTAGCCAGGCCGTAAACCAGGCGAGCTGCCTGGTTCTGGACCAGCTGAAGGCGGTGGAGGGCATATGCGGGAACACCGTTATAAACGATGTTCCCGTAATCAATTTTTGACAGAACCATGGCCATTATGATCAGTTTGAGGGCGGGAACAGAGAAAAATCGGGATATTTTCCTGATGGTCCGTAAAGAAAAAAAACAAGAAGAAACAACTGAACTAATATGTGAATGAAGTGTAAGTTGGTGATTAAGAATAATACCCAGCGTTTTAACTGATAGGGAGGGAGTGGGGGGGGCACCCAGGGATGGTGGCCAAAAAAGAGGTGACCAAGGGTTACCGATACCGCCCGTCAGGACCAGCTCTGTTTTGTCCGGATTTAGCTTGAGGTGGTTCATATTCATCCATTCACGGATGAATAGCATCACGGACTGGAAGCCGGTTTGACCTGACGAAGCCGGGGACAAATCAAAAATAAGTTGGAGGTCGTCGGCATAGTTATACACCGCGACCTCCATGTGCTGCAGAGCAAAAATAAGAGGGAAAATGTATAGGTTAAAAAGTAAAGGGGAAAGGGAAGAGCCCTGGGGAACCCCACAAGTTATTTTACGAGGAGGAGCAGCGAATTCTGCCAGGTGGACAGCCTGAGAGCGATCAGACAGGAACGACTCCAGCCAGGCCGGGCGGGAGCCCTCAATGCCCGCCGACTTGACACGGCGCAGGAGGATGGAATGGTCCACCGTGTCAAAGGCGGCGGACAGATCTAATAAAACGAGGGCCTGAGGAGCGCTGGAGTCCAATCCCTCCCTGAGTCGGTCCAGGACTGAAATGACCACCTTCTCTGTAGAATGACGGGGGCGGAAGCCTGCTTGGCAGGGGGCGAGATACTCGCTGCCCTCGATGAAGGAGCTCAAGACCTGAGTAAGGTGGGACTCAGCGATCTTCCCTAAAAAAGGAAGGAGGGAGATTGGCCGATAGTTGGCCGGGGCGCCGGGGTCTGCCCCAGGGTTTTTTTAAATGGGGATGACCGTAGCAGCCTTAAAGGAAAGGGGGACAGTACCCTGTTCGAATGAATTGTTTAACAGGGTAAGGGCGGGGGAGGGACAGTCCAGGAAAATCTGACTTAATATGCGTGCTGGGCAGATGTCGGCGGGGGAGCCAGATTTCACCCATCTGAGAAGAGGGGGGAGTGAGTCCAGAGTCAGAGGGGGGATGAGGGATAAAGACTGGCTGTTGGTGGGAATGGGACACTCACAGAAGGAGGGTGAGGGAGGGGGGATGTTAGCCTTGATGGTGAAGAGGTTAAAAATGTACAATTCAAAAAT
This sequence comes from Lissotriton helveticus, assembly GCF_964261635.1. NCBI lineage: Eukaryota > Metazoa > Chordata > Amphibia > Caudata > Salamandridae > Lissotriton > Lissotriton helveticus. Next base: position 285,832,506 of record NC_136073.1, read on the forward strand.
TAGCACCTGTATGGGGCCAAACTATGGGGTTTCAGCAACCTAACATCATTGATGATTTCCCAAAACAAATTTTTGAGGGGTATAACTGGCCTCCCACAATCTACACCACTGTTGCACCTTTATTTTGATTTGGGTTGTGATTTTTTCGAGGATGTGGCACATTATAGACCAGTGACCTACTGGAGAAGGCTCTGGGTAACTCCTGAGCTCGCACAGTATGCACAGGCTCTCCTATGCTGATAGCAAGGGTAAAATTCCTTGGCTGAGGCAGGCAAAAGCTATTTTTAGTGAGATGGGGCTGAGCCAATTATGGGAAAATCCTGCAGACAATGTTTTTCCTTCTAGAAAGGATTTTAAGGAGATTTACTGGATCATGGTTACCATGAAACGCTTTGCGTCTTTATTTAGACCGTCTCAAACAAGGGAGTTTTCGGAGATTAAACATGTTACCAAATATGAAGGATACTGGGACTTTATTACGGTTTTTACCAGCAGGAAAATTTACCATCAATTTAGAGTGGGCACAATCCCAGTCAATTCATTTGTTGGTAAATGGTGTACTACGCTTAGCACGAAATGTCCATTTTGCCCGACCCAGATTGAATCTATTGTGCATATTTTATTTATTTGCCCAGTCTATAAAAAACCGAGGCACAAGTGGCTTAAACCCATTTGTATGTCTAAGGGCATTATTACTGGCAATGAAGCACTTAGGATCCTAAAAACTGATACAACGGAACCAATAGTATTTGCGGTTGCCAAATTTTTACATTGGATGTGGGCCACTCGCGCCTATAAGATGAGACTGTGCTAATTTGTCTCTTTTTACTGTAGATACCTGGTCTTTTAAATATAGTCACATGTCTGTGTGTGGCACCCACTGCAATCCGGTTTGGGGTTTTTACTGTTAGTCTTATACTATGTTTTAAACTTATTTATGGCATAATATTTGTATACAGAGATGGAATAACTAGAAGATTTATTTTCCTACTGTCTTAGTTTTGTACTATTCATGGAATTGGAATATTTTATTAATTTAAATATAAATGTCTTTTATGATTTTTGTTGAATCGAAATAAAGGCTTATCGAATCGACTCCACAGACAAGGCCTGCATTCTTTTAATAAAAAAGGATCAATGGAAACTGTTTATGATTCCCAAAGAAATGTATAAAACCCTGTTTAGATTGTTTATACTTTGAGACAGTCTTCAGACCTGATACTGTACCTGTGCTCCCTGCCAAAGAGTTTAAACAAAGCAGCTGTTCCTGTTTAATTAAATACCTCTTGACTTTTGTTTTTGCAAGGTGAATTTATATTCAAGCAACATTTTGATGAGCCAGACAGGAGCGATTTGGTAACTCAGACCTGGCTGTAGCTGAAGGAAAGGGACCCCGCCCTGACTGATTCACATGTGCTCAGCAAGAAAGGTGAACAGACTCTGCAGTTGATTGGAAGTTCTGCAGATTCTGCGAGGTGGAGGTCCATCCTGAAGCTGCCGCCAGTGGGTAAGAGACTACATCTGATCCTTAGTCCCAGCATTTGGCTGTGGCAAACTAGGAAGAAGTTAAAAAATGTAACCTGTCCGCCCTGCCACTAACAGAAATCTTAAAGGAGGCTCTGGACTACCAAAGTCTAAACACGGTGCACAGCTTAACGGACTACAATCAGTCGTCTCCACATTTATGTATATACAATATTTGAGACAGTAAACCAAATTAATTCAACTGTTGGTTTGTAACCGTATTCATTTTATATATGAACATTTCAAAAGAAAAAAATAACATGTACATAGTCATAAATGGTAAATCAATAGAACACAAATTATCCAATATATTAATTAAAGTTTTTAAGTTTCACTACAAAATGAAAAACAAAGGTAAATGCTAATTAAAATGAAAGAAAATCCCAATTCATTTCGGTTTCCAACATATGAACCCTTCGTCAGGGGAAGCTAAACGATATTCAAAATCCAGCAAAATCATCCAATTGTATCTACTGCAGGAAACCTACAACACAAAAGGTTGCATCTATCAGCTCTGAGCTCTATCTGCTAAAAAACTGAAACCTTCACCTGTTACAGAATTTACAGTTAGAATTTGCACTCACCAGGGGTCCAATCACTCTACATATCGGTAGCACGCACACAGAATAAACATTAGATCACTGGTAACCACGTTTACTTTGAAAAGTAAGGTGTGCAGTTACACTTACATCTTTTGTATCTATTACTAACAGAAATCTGGCATGTTACCTATTTTTTGCATCTGAACTGAGTAGTCACAAGGCAACCTTTGAGGCATTCCACGGAGGTCACCTTTTTTTGATAGTATGCATACAAGGAAAGGGGAATATTGGTTGTCACTTGGGCCACTGGGTGTGACACAGATGTGGCACTTATCCCCTGGGTGTGATACAGGGTTTGAGGCCTGACCACTCTGATATATATATGTCAGTTGTCGCTGTTGCAGGAAAGACACTTTCTGGCAATCGATGCAGGTGCCAGCAACCACTTGCACCCTGTCTGGCAAAAGAGGAAGCGGCACACCATATCCTTGCACCAGTTTTCTAGCACGAAAAAAGAAAACAACTGGTTTCAGCTATCAAGTTCTAAATCATGCCTTTGTCAAGTTCTAAATCATGCCCACGATCCTACAATATAACAAAAGTAGTGTATAGACATAAACAACATACTCTGCTCAATATATGCGATAATCATTTCACATAGTATAATATATTTCTCTCTGTCATACTACAACATACCTCTAACATGACATCATTATCTAACATTTCTTTCACATTTGGTTCAGTCTCAGGAGTGTTTTCATGCAGGGGACGCCCGGAGTCATGAACAAGATTACAGAAATAGTGGTGGTTAGGGATGGGGATCCGAGTGCACCTCTTTCATTTTATGTTCAGCTATATGAATATTGGACAGCAAACTTGTCTCAAATTAAAAATGCTGTCTGGTACATATGCATCATACTACCCAGATGTAATTACACACTTAAGCCTAGGCTTTCATATTAATCATGAAAGAAAAATACCATAGCACTCCTGGCAGCAATCAATATACAGTTATTTCCAAATTTTACTGTAGTCATTTAGTACAAAACAATATTTAAGAACATGAAGTTAAATGTTTTTCACTGAAGTTTGTATTTTCAGTTGGAGCAAAAAACAGCCAGTCCGGAAAGTTAGTTAGTTAGTTAACCAATATTAAATGTCATCACATTTAAACATCAACACCATACTCAGTATAATTTCTAAAGTGGTCTGATCTAATATACAAAAAATAACCGTCAATAGCCATAGTAATATTGCTTTGGGATTTCTAATCACATAGACTATAGAAAATCTTCTAGAAGGGATGTCTAAGGTCAGAGAACTAGGACTTCCGTAAAATTGTGCCTTAATGTAAAATCTTTTGATCAATATATGCATAGTCTTCCTCAGTGAGTACATGTCGGGCCTGGCGTGTGAGACGTAAATAAATAAAACACTTGAGACAAGGTGAATACATCACTAAATCACCACCCGGACAGGATGTCGGCAGTCCCAACATGGGCATTATGATGCACCAATATATAACACATTCCAAACAACTGGCTCTTCAATTAAAACAAAGGAATTATCCAGCAAGTACCTTCCGCAAGTCGAAGAAGAGAGCGGCCAATAACAACAGGCAAGCACTGATTGAGATTACTCCACCTAAAGATGGACAAGAGAGACTCACGTGTGCCAGTACTTACAGTGGGTACTCTAATAACATAAAGAAGAGCATCCTGAAACATAGGAGAATTCTCAATATTAGGGATTCCCCAATACCTCCGCCTTGATTCGCTTTCAAAAGAAGCTCCAACATAAAAGACTGGCTTGTCCATACAAAACCCCTTATGAGAATGACAGGACACCGCACATCATTGTGGGGCTTACCACCAGTAAAGGGACATTTCCCTTGTGATTCCTGTGCTATGTGTGCACAAACCAAACATACCACTGAAATAGACATTGGAACCGATCAACCGTGGGCACTGTCAAAGCACATCAATGGAAATAGTGAAAAACTGGTTTACATGATCACATCTCCATAGAATTCTTGAGCATAAGAGTACTATCCGCTGCAAGAAAAGGTCAACTAAAATGACCAATCACTTTGTAGATCTAAATCACTCAGAAACTGATATAACCTGGGTAGTCCTTGAGCAACCCTACATCCCCCCACACATTACAGATTTATCCAAATTCTTGCTTAATCGTGAACAACGCTGGGTGTTTAGGCTTCATACTGACACTAGAGGCCTGAATGAGGATATTCCCTGGCTGTTGCTATAAACCATACAGGATGTAATATCTGGTATACTTAACAACTCTTGTGTTTACCTGTTTCCAACAAGGGGCACGGCTACTATGTAGACAGGATTAAATGGCTTTGTCTGTTATGAATATACAATATACTTTCTATTAAATTTTGGTCTTGCTATTCTGGCACAGTAAAAAGACTTGCATGCAGCTTAGACAAAAGACGATATAGAAGTATTCACAGCCATTTATAAAGGAACAATAACAATTTATTTATCATATGTGTGCTGTTAAATACATATTTTTGGCCACATATGTGATTCTTTCCATTTTATACTTCATAAAGGGGTCTGTTATGGACGATATGAAATAACTCAATGATTAGCATTGTTTAAATTATTCGGAGGCACCACAAAGTATGAATGCGCAAGTACCCCCTCCCCTCATTTGTTGTATTTAACCCTAAGAATGGTGTCCCTAGAGCCAAAATAGGCTTGGGCCGCAAGGCCCCTTCTCCTTTATAATATCCTTCGAGCCCGAGGAATGAGGTCTTCAGGCCAAATAAGTCTTGGGGAGTGTAGCTATGCAGCTTTGGGGTTCTTGGGGACAGTTAAGGCTTGAGGAAGGATGCTGCATGCCCCCTCCCCTAAATATATATGTGTTGGTCCTGAGGATAGTGTCCCCAGGGCGAAGGCCAAACCTATGTCGGGCACACCAAAGGCTGAGCACAGGATGTAGTAGGCAGCCTGTGAGAAGTTGGACGCAGAGCCCACCTGCAAGCTAGGTCCTTCGGCCAACCCCATTCCATACCAAAGACAATGCACAGCGTGGGCTTGGTTGCCTATGGGTAGCTGGCTGTGGGGATTTGAATGAAAGATTGTGCTTAGCGTGGGGCTAACTGCCTCCTGGAGGGTTGGGTAGGCCTTTTAATATTATCAAAATCATCATTTTAAAACAAAAAACTTTAGTTATAGTTTACTGAGTTAACTATGACTTGCGACCATGCAATGCACTGCTTATCAGATGTCAAATGACATTATTGATGACATCCCTAATAAAACCATTGCTATATGTAGCAATGAACTACTGAGTATACATGTGTGGATACACAGCATGGAAATAGAGTAAGCACCAAAAACAAGCATAATTGTGACTGTTGAAAGTCATGTGCTGCAATGTTTACAAATCACGAAGTTGTGGTGCAAATATTACTTCCTGTTAACAATAAATAGGTTCAGCGCTCTAAATGTGAGTGGCAAAGCTCATATTTGAAAAAAAATTCAGACTTAAAGTAGGGTTGGCAACACATTCCTCTCCGTCGGTGGTGTTCACACATTTTTGCCCTCTCCGCATTCTGCTTGGGAAGCGAAGATCCAGAAAAACTCCACCAACTGCTGCATTCGTTTTTTCTCATGCATAGCTCACCAACAGTATGTTTGTGAGCGTGAGTGACAATTGTCTTCCCCTTGCTTGATTTTTATGGGTTAAATTGTTTTTATTGATTTTATTTGGATATACACATTTACATTAACCACCACATACATCCTCTGGTCCGTGGGGAAGCATATCCAGGAAAAATTACCAGAGAACAAACGAAGGAAATAATATAAAAGAAAAAAGGGTAGTTAAGATGTCTTGCACGTTCTGTGTTCCGAGGGGTCGGGAGGGCTCTTGTGCTAGAGATCATGTTAACAACGGCTGAACGGCGGTTGGTGGTCCGCATTGGAGAGTCGGAGGATTCGAAAATATCATGGGCAGGTGAGTTCCATAAACTCTGAGGAGAGAAAGGTGACGGTGGAGCCCCACATTTTCTTGAATCTGGGTAGAGTGTGGGAGAGGCCTGCTGTAATATTATCCATGCCTACCAGTTCCCAAATCTTGTGCACACAGTCTGTCTTAGTTGGGATTTCTGCCATACTCCAGTGAACTAGTAGTGTCTGTTTAGCGGAGCCTAATGCTAAGAAGGTTGCTTTCCCATGGTCAGACTTAAGAGGGTAGGTAAGAGGTTTAGGGAGGCCTTATAGGATGAAGCTAGGGAGTCTTGGAATTTTTGTATGATGTATGTTGTCTATATCATTTAGGATTGTGTCCCAATAGGCCTGTATTTCGGGCATTGCCAAAGAATGTATGTAAGTTTACCCCATTTCCCACAATTGCGCCAGCACTGTTCGCTCCCCCCGAGCTTCCAGCGCGCTTTTCTTGCTGAAGTATAGTACCAGTAGTGTGCAATTTTTAAAAACATCTCCTTTCTAGCCGTGCTACAAGAAGAAGCCCTTGCTCAATGGGAAATGTCCTGTCATTCTTTAGGGGAACATTTTTGCTTAATCTCTAATTCCCATCTGCCCTGCGCTGGAGACTTGGCGCTCCGCCTCGAAGACTGGTGTTCGAGATCCTCCAGGCAACTGTAAAGTTCATCTTTACGGTCTCTAAGTTCCAGCAGTTCTCAGGGCTGTTCAGTGAGGTCTTCCTCCCTGCAGTCTCCATTCTGCTCAAGCGAGTCAACGCAATCCCCCAATTCCTGTATCTCGGTTCTGATTTGTTTGATGTCAGAGGTGACATCCTGTCGCAAGCCTGCTGTATCTTCTCTCAGTGCTCCGAATAATTGTTCTAGAAATCCGCGGTTTACCGGCTCCCCTGAACACTCCCTGGAGGGGCCCATGTCCATCTCCTGGTTATGGGCTACTGGCTGATCCAATGTCTGGCTCTTGGTCTTCTTGGAAGCATCTTTTTCTGTGTGAGGTTATCTCTGCCTGAGGGGAACCAAGAGCATTTAGAGCATGTGCTCTGCGTCAAATCATGGGTCACTCCCACGGAAGCATGGACGATAGCCACCGATCTAGCCCTTCCTTGTGTGTCATTTGCAAGCTCTTCTGATGTACACAAGGTGCGGTCTCTGAAAGACTCTTGACATGGGGCCAACCCAGCGTGTGGACTACCGGGATGGCGAACAGCGCAGTCTGGAGCCAAGCCCCCTTGGGTCACTGCTCCGCACTTGAGAGGACTCACACCTTAGGGTCCTGGTTTCACCTTCAACCGAGCTGTGTGTCTCACTCCTATTCCAGAGTCCCGCCCACCATGGCGTACGGTAGGCCTCGGCTGTGGGGCTTGCATGATTTTTAGGTGCTCTAGGCAGTATTTCTCAAATTTGGCAGTCACTCAGGTTAAACTTGTGACCGTTTGCGTTGAGAAAGCTGTCAAAATTTCCCGGCACTAAAAACCAGCACAAGCAGTGTGACATGCCGTATTCCGCCCACTGGCAGAAGTCTGCTGAATCTCTCTGAGTTTTTATGTAACTCAGCGGAATTCTGCTGAGTTAAACGCCACATATTCTGCCCATCCTAGTACAACACTATTAAGAAATAAAGGTCTTCCAAGGGGATCACCTCTAGATTCTACATTATTTAAAAGACTATAATGCCTCAAAGTCTTCAGTTAAGTCTGGAACATCCACAATTTCTAACCTTCCTCACTACGTGGGAATTGTCTGAGGTACAGCATTACAATTTAATATGGACACATACATTCATATTCACTAGTGGATTGTTTATTGTAAACAAAATGTTTGGCCTTTCTCCCACATTTTTCAAGCAGGTCTTGATTTAAGCTACAGGTTGGTGGAATTCCTGGAGTTCCGCAGAGTTACATAAAAAGTCTGCGAGATTTAATGGAGTTCTGTGAGCAGGCAGAATTGGGCATGTTACACTACCCGTGCTGAATTTTAGCACTGGGAGCTGCTTCTTTCTGCCCCTTAAGTAGGGCTTCTACTTGAGCGGCAGCTTTCTCAATGTGAACAGTTTGTGATCTGCCCTGACTGCCCATGTTGAGAAATTTCAGCAGTGTTCTAGCACCCCAAATTCTTGCTAGAGGATAAAAATGTTCGCTCATGAGAGCAAAAACTCCACCACACAGCGGTTAGTGGATTTTTGTCACAATTCCTTGTTCCAAGCAAAACGCGAAGTGTTCAAAACTCCATGAACTCCTTTGGTGGCGCGTTTTTGTCGCCCTATATGTAACTGTGGCTCTAAGGTTGTATGAAGCTGTGCTCATCTCAGGAAAAATTTTGTCCATCTTACAAAACTAGACAATGGAGTCCAAAGGGCTTAGAAAAAGTGGGCCCGATTCACAGAACTAACTTAAGACAAAATCCTAAACTTACTACTTTTGGTATTCGCAGAAGTTAGGATTTTGTCTTAAGTTTGTCTTAAGACAGACTTAAGACAGACTTAAGTTAGTATTTTGTCTTAAGTCTGTTTTAAGTCTGTCTTAAGTCTGTCTTAAGACAAACTTAAGACAAAATCCTAACTTCTGTGAATACCAAAAGTAGTAAGTTTAGGATTTTGTCTTAAGTTAGTTCTGTGAATCGGGCCCAGTGTCTTTAACGTGGCAAATGTATACCTTTCAATCTCTTGTGAGGTATTTAGGTGGGTAATCCCATGAAGGTGAACAGAAATTTGTCCACACCTGTAATGTGTAGAATTATTTCAAGTACACAGCCCTATTAGACGGTGTCACAGGGACACTCTTTGAGTAGCGTGCGCTATACAAAACCAAGTATAACATAAAATAACATAACATAACACAGTGATTGTATGACATCATCATATTGTCATCAATAACATCATTCAAGATGTCATCAATTATGCCAGTTAACATGGCATGAACTATGTAATATGTGAGGGGTACAAGTTATAGTTGGCTCAATAAGCTATAACTGAGGCATTTAATTTTTGTTCGTTTTAAAACAATAGTTTTTATATTATTTCAAGGTATAACTATAAAGTGAATTTAACATTTGTTGCTTTCAGTGAATTTCTACGCTTTTTAAAATAAAGTTGCACAGTTGTACTATAACGTCACCTTAACCTTAGATTTTTTTCTGTGAATTTCTAGGGCTTTTTTTAAACATATAGTTACTTAATATTTCCATAACTAACTATAATGTCCCGTGTATCAGGCAATTTCTGTTTATTTTCAAATTATTTTCAAGCAGCTCCCTCGCTGATCATACCTGACAGGGAGAAAAAAAGAGGGTTGGATGCAGAGCCTGGCCTGTGCCCAGAGCCTGTGTCTAACTCCCTGCGGGCACCCAACTGTCATCCATGGCTTTCATCTGTGCTGCCCGAATCTGCAACCAACACCCCACCGGCACCCACGCCACACATGGCCTTCCAATATGCTGGGGCACTCCAACCTATATCCAGTACAAGAAAGTATCAGACAGAGGGGTATAGAGTGAAAACATGGGAAAAGTAGAAGCAGCTGTGTCCCACAAGAACATGGGAGGAAATAATCATAGAGTCCGTCCAGGAAAGAAGCAATATTGACTATTTCTATCACACTGTGAGTTTTCTCCCAGCACTACCTGGACATTTGTGGAATTTTTTGCCTGGGATCACCGTAGCTGGTGTGATAGCTATCGACAGAAGCCATGCCCAGAGCAATGGCATCAGAGGAGCTGTCCTAGACAGGACAGTCCCTATAAAAAGATTTGCACTGGTATCAAGTCCATGCAAACATGCTCTCAGGCAGAGCCCCACCTCTAAATTAGGTAGGTGGTCCTTTGCCACACACCTCTAAATAAGACACAGTCTTTAGGGATCCAACAGGGTTGCAGACATGTCAAAGTCTTTTTGAAAAAGTCATGAAATTCTGTACAATAACATAAAAGTGAATAATTGATTTCTAAAGCTCACAAAGAGACAAGATAAAGAGAAAAAATTAAGAAAAATATAATTTGTAAGCGAAGCATGACTTGTCTTACCAATCACATTTTTTGTTGGCAAATAAAGATGAATTGTTGTACAAAGAAACTGCCATTAAGGAACACAACAAGTAAAACGAGTACTAAACCTCTCTTCTGTTCTGAATTTAAATTCAATTCCTTGTAAGTAATGAATCTTATGAAAGTATTTCGAAAATCTGATATGGATCCAGCCTACCTTGAATTACAATAGATTGCTTAGCGCTAGTATGGTTAGGTGCAAAAACATTAAAATATTAATTTGACACATTTTGGTTTGAAAAGACCTTTAGTAAATAGATGTTACAATCCGATCAACATCAACATTTTAAAACTAAACAATTTAATAAAGACAGAATGAATGAGAAATAGCTTTCATGCTTGAGGGTTTAAACAAGAGGGACATAATAGTAAAATGGGCACAAAGAACCATATTGAGATTTGAAAAGTAAATGAGCTGCAGGAGAATGTGTTCAAAAGGTTTTTTTTACATTTTACATCCTTACAATTAATTACAGTCCAAAACACACATTCTATGTATTCCTATTGTGAGACAACAACATTTGGATTCTTTTACTTTTTGTGCCGCAGTTTAATAATAGACAATCAACACATAATTATATTCCTTCTGAAAGGATAAACACTTGAGTGGTTTACATTTAAGAACGCCACCTGCAGTGCCTTCCTTTGAGAAGGGAGGCTGACTTTGTTTTTGAATCATTATTGTATTCTGAGGTGCTGCCTGGATTAACCTTCTCTCTTCTTGTTTCTGTTAACTACTAAATATGTCTTCCCAGGCCAGAAGTGCAGCTAGAGTACCACTATTATTAGGGCAACACTCAGGTAAACAGGGTATATAGCTTGTGTTCTTTATTGAAAACACAACAGGGAGGCGGTGCCTCAGTATGGAGATGTGCCGTGATAGCTTTATATTTTTAAAAAAAAAAAAATCCGAGATTTCGGGAGAAAATGAGATTATAAATTGGGTAACCTTCTTTTCGGTGTTTTCATAAATGATCCTATTCTGAATTGTTGACAGGGTGAGGCCAGTTGCTGATGGCACAGAACCAGGAAAAAGGAACAGAGCAGAGTTGACTACAGATTGGAAACACACAGCAGTGAAAGGGACACGTGGGAACTGTAGGGTCGGGCCTAAGGCCCTCATGCTGGAAAATGACTGGGACGCAGGACACACTGCTTACTCGGTGCAACTGGCCCAGATCACGTGCGCTCGGCCTCTTTTATTGGTACTGTGTCACATGACCTGTGACATCAGTGGTGGGTGGGTGTTCAGTGTAGTTACAGGCTCAGCACTAGAATGCTGACTTGTGCTGGGCATTACATACCTCCCCAAATTGGTTAAAAATTAAACCAAACATGAAAAAGTCCAAACACCTGTGGGGGAAAGAAAACACAGAAAATAACATTGGACTTGCGCTTTCAAAAAGAGTCTCTTTGGCTGCTTGCAAGCCGCAGGCAGTATAGTTCTTGCGTTTTGAATTAGCAGTTCTTGGTGGCACGGTTCTTAGTTGTTCGGCGGGTTCATTCTTTCTCTGTCGGCTGTTCTCAGCCCTGCCTTTTGCTTTGCTCTCTTGGTGACGAATGGTTCAAGAGAGATGGATGACGTGGTTGTTGTTTGCCTTCAGGCTTCTTTCTCTCCAAGCTGGTTGCGTGATGTTTCCAGGCAGGCTTCAGTGTGTTTCTTAGCAGGTGAATAGAGTAGGTGCGAACATCCCTCTCACTAGGATGCCCCTCTCGCCGGTTTTCTTCTGCCACAAGATGTCCGGGAGGACCTCTTTGCCAGGTTTCCACTGGACTGGTGTTTTTGGTCGCGTTGCTCTACCATAGCCTTCGGGCCGTGAGCAGGGCGCTCCACGAGCCTCACCGTCGTGTCCTAGTTCCACCTGAAGGTTGAGTTGTCGACTCTCTTCATTGCTCTCGAGGCTTTCATCCTCTTGGGTCCTGCAGACGTGCTTCTCTAGATCTGTCTCCCGTGCGGGACTTGCTGCCACCAGAGTCCCTTGAGGCTTCTGATACTGGTCTGCCACGGGCTGGTGTGAGGTAGGTCAGGTCCTCCACTCCCGGAGTCCTGAGTAGTCTCGCCATCCAATCTTCCGCTCAGACCCCAGAGGTAGATGTCGCCAACAGTCTATCTTGCTCTCTTCTGCGTTCGCCATGTGGATGGATGGCTCGTAGGTGGTTGTCTTTGGTCTGCGCTGCCGGTGTTCTTGCCAGGCTTGTCTTCCATTGCACTCAGGTGTTCCGGTGCCTGTTACTTTCCTACTTTGCGCAGGGGTGGCTTCTTTCTTCTTTTCTTAGTGGCGGCGGCCACTCTGTTCTTTCTTCCCTCTTCTTAACCTGACAGTCGTGCCACTCTGATTACTTCTTCCTTCTTTTCTTCGTAGTGGCGGTGGCCACTCTGTTCCTTCTCCTTTATTTGGTGGCGGCATGCCACTCCGAGCTTTCTTCTTCTTTTCTCCTCGCGACGTACCCTGGTCCCCTTTTCTTCATCTTCTCTGGCCAGGCTTCCCCATGCAGCGCGCGCACTCTGCACGTGTCTTCCTGGTCTTGTCCTAGTCCTAGGACACTGTCTTCTTGTCACTCACTTCCAGGGTTAGCGTCGCGACCTTCACACTTCTTTCTGTCGATTTCGTTAATTAGTGTGGTTGAAGTTCGTGGGTCCAGGTCCTCGGACCGCGCCTCGTCTGAACTTCTAGGACCTTGTGCTGGTCCCTTCTGCCGAGGTCTGGCAGGTAGGTTTCGTGGTGCTGAACTTCTTGGACCTCGTGCTGGTCCCTTCTGCCGATGTCCGGCAGGTAGGCTTCGTGGTGCTGCGCTTCTTGGACCTCGTGCTGGTCCCTTCTGCCGATGTCCGGCAGGTAGGCTTCGTGGTGCTGAGCTTCTTGGACCTCGTGCTGGTCCCTTCTGCCGAGGTCTGGCAGGTAAGATTTGTGGTGCTGAGCTTCTTGGACCTCGTGCTGGTCCCTTCTGCCGATGTCCGGCAGGTAGGCTTCTTGGTGCAACCATCTGGCTGGTCGACTTCGTGCTTTGTGACCAGGCTGAGTGGTCAGGTTGTTTCTGTGTTGAATCTTCAGTTCTGCGGGTTGTCTGCACAACCATTTTCTTTTCATCTCAGTTCAATTGCTTTGGTGCGCAACTGGGTGCGCTCTTCGGGTGTTCCCTTGTGACTTGCTGCTTTGGGCTAGTGCTGTCCGCACTGCTGCGCATTTGCGTCATGCGCTTTCGCACTTCCTGGTGCTGGGTTCTAGAACCATCGTTGGTTCGTGTGGGGTGTTCTTACTTTCGCCATTCTGCTGCAGCGACGGCCTGTGGCCACCAGGCATCGCTGTCTTCTCTTCTGGCGTGGCGTAGATGCTTCTGGAGGGTTGCGTCACCACTCCGTTGATGTTCTTCTGGTCTTGCTTCTTCTGTTTGGTGTTGGTTGCGATTCTTGTGGACTTTCTCTGGGCGCACTTGCGGCGTGCTTTCGAGTGTCTTCTGAGGAGTTTTTTGCACTCCTGTTGGCAGAGGTGCTCTTTGCGTTTCTGGCGCGCCCCCGCGCTGTCGCCGTTTGCCTCTGGGTAGTGTCTCGGTACGACTGTAGTCAGTGTTGCTGTGCATTTACCTTCATGCTTGGCTGTGTTCTCAGTTGTGATGTGGTCTTATTCAGTTAGTATGGTGAGCTTGGTCGCTTTCTCCTTTCCTTGCCTGGAGGGAGCTGGTTACTTTTCCTCTAGAATGTCCTGCGTGGAGTTGCTGCACTCCTGACGCGCTTCTGGGGTCCCTGGCGCGTTCTCGGGGTCGTCACCCTTTTATCTCCTCGGGCTGTGTGATGATTTGGTGGCGTTCTGGTGTACCAGTGTTCTTGCGCTTGGTCAGTTTATCCTGGCGTTGTTTCGCAGTCACCTGGTGCGGAGCTCCTTCACTCCTTGCGCCGCCTTGTGCAGTGCTATGCTATGCTGTCCTGGTGGCGATGGTGTGTCGCTGTGCAGCGTCTTTGGTCGGGCTTCCTTGTCGCTGTGTGGCGTTCCTGTTCCAGTCTGGCGTGGCGCGGCGCAGTACCACTCTCTGTTTTCTGAAGTCTTGTGGTGGCGCGGCGCCACTGGCGTGTCAGGTAGCACTGGTTTGCACTTTGCTGTGTCCTTTTGAGCGCTCCCCAGCTTGTTCTCCTCTGTTGGGCGTCTGCTTTCGTTTGGTGCGCTTGGGGCTATACTGCAGGGCTGCAGTGGTCAGTTTACCTTATCAGTAGGTCTGGGCTGCAGCAGCGTGCTCTGTGCTGCCTTGTTTTCCCCCTGGCACCCGGTTGCCTGTTGGCTCGTGTCGCTCTATGGCATGTAAGTTGCTGCCATAGGGTAGCTCCTTCGTGCTGCTGGGTGCAGTGTTGCTCGCTGGCCACTGGGTGGCGGCATTGCTTGTGGGGGGGGTTCTTGTGTTGGCTTATTTTCTTCATCTGCTGCAACACTTGTGGGGGCCATGCACTCTTGGCTGCGCTGTGTGTCTATTTGGCTTGTTTCTGTTAAACCCCTGCAATTCCCGCTGGTGTCCACTAGATGGCAGGGAAGCTTTCAAATCGAGTCCGGTTCAGTTGTGCTGCAGATTGGCTCAACGTTCGGCTTCACTGGGTCAGAGATGCCGGTACTTGTGGGCAGAGTTCCTCTCCGTTTGCTGCCGCCAGAGACATGCATGCAGCTAGATGCTACTGCACGCCTTCCCTCTCCGTTGTGGTGAGTCGGTGCCTACTTTGATGGGGAGACCTGGCTCAATTCCACGCTGGTCGAGCTAGCTGTTTTGTGCTTGTTTCCCGTCTGTCCCCGCCCGCAGCAGGCTCAGTTATTACGCTGCATGGGGGGGTATTTGAATGCTGTTACTGGAGTAGGCTGGCTCCGATCTGGGCAGTGTTAGAGCCCGCGAGAGGGCAGTTCAGCAGGGGTCTCGACGGGCTGGCAGGCTTTGACTCCTACGCGGGTGGGCACCGCGTGGGTCTCTATTTTGTGAGGTCCTCTGGTGCTGCCAATGCGGGTGGGCTCCGCTCGGCTTGGCATATCGCGGATGGGCTCCGCTTTATGTAGTTCCGGGCGGCGCTAGGAGGCGGCCGCCATTATCCCGGTTATGTTAATTGCGGGTGGGCTCCGCTTTTGGTTTCATAAACGTATGGGCTCACCTTCGGCCAACGGGCCTCTCTTGATCCGCGGGTGGGCTCCGCGAGGGCTTCCCGATAGGTGGGCACGTTCGCGGCCGACGCGGGTGGGCTCCGGTCGGTCCGCACTTTCTTCAGTCTCACTTGCGGCCGGTACAGGTGGGCTCTGGCCGGTCCGCTTCTCCTCTTGGGGGCACCGCCACGGCAGGGCGGCATTCAGCAGGCTTGAGAGGTGCGGGGTGAGCTCCCGGTCACCTTCTCTTTTCCTTTCAGGCCCGGGGCTCGACGGGCCTCTCGGCGGCTGGCACGCTTCAAAGGGGGTGTGCTGTCGATGCAGGCAGCTCTCCTCTTCCCTTTTCCTCGATGTTTCTTTTAGCTGGCACGCATGGGCACAGCTCCGCCCTCGTCGCCATTGTAGGGTCGGGCCTAAGGCCCTCATGCTGGAAAATGACTGGGACGCAGGACACACGGTGCAACTGGCCCAGAGCACGTGCGCTCGGCCTCTTTTATTGGTACTGTGTCACATGACCTGTGACATCAGTGGTGGGTGGGTGTTCAGTGTAGTTACAGGCTCAGCACTAGAATGCTGACTTGTGCTGGGCATTACAGGAACCATTTCTTGTTTCAGTTGTTTATAAAGAGAGGACAGACATAGTCCATTCAGTGAGGTGGGGGACGAACTCTGCAGCACTGAATGGTGAGTGGAAATTACAGTATTAACCAAGAAATGCAGTTGCCTATTCTTCCTGGGTGCCATGTTGTGTAATCTCATCTAGGGTTCAGAAGATTGCTTAGACCAATTGATGTGCTGAGTAGCAGTCAGGCACCATCTGAATTGATGAAGTTGACCAGTAGTGATGAGAGGTAAAGAGAGTGCAACCGTCCGCATATGCCATGAGCTTGATGACACATGTCGCAAATACTGAGGGTTCACATGGTGGCCTGGATGAGTATGAGGTTGTAGAGCATGTGTTGCTGCAGGCTGGACCTATTCTATCTAAACACTTAAAGACTAAATTGTGGCAACAGGTCGGTTGCATTTTGTAGAAGCATAAATGAGATATTGAACAACTGTCTTTCAGGTTGTGTTTATTGTGATTGTATTAACCCCACAGCTGTACAAACCCTGGACTTTGCAGTTAGGCCAATGGAGGGGGGGCGGTGGGGAAGGCCCATGTGCTGTTTATTCTTGTCAACTTCTCCTTGCGTATCAGAACTGAAGGATTATGTAGAAAGGAGGTGGATAAGAAAAGACACAAAATAGCAGAAGTCGAAACCCGCACCTGTCCTCGGCATTGTGAGAATGTGGTAATGCTTTGATGAGATTTCTGTAAATATTTCGCTGCCGCTTAGCTTGCACAATCTATTATGTACATGCATTCCTGACTCAGCTATGTCAATGATGTTAAAACAGTATAGGTAGATTGCACCAGCTGCGTCGGGAAGAGTATACTTGGAAGTAGAAATACTTTGTCTCTCTCAGCTTTAAGTCTAAATACATATTCCTCCATGACTGTGTTTGATTGCGTTCTCTCATTAACAGACTAGTGTGTCTGATTTGTGTGTTCACAATTTGGACCCTGGATGGATTGAGAGGTGGTAGAATGCAGACAGGCCCATTAAGAAAGGCTTCTGCAGGCGCACAGGGAGAGGTGAGCCAGGGCTAAATGTGATTGTTGCTTTGGGTGTGTGTAACAGGTCCATGTTAGCTCTTGCTGTTGTAGGGGAGCTTAGAGATGTGAGCTTCAGAATGCCCTAGATGACAGAGTCAAGATCTGAATCTCTGGGTTTCTATACTTGTCTGGTGGTGACCGGTGATCCCCTGAAACAATGGTAATAGTAGAGAAGATCTTCTGGCCTACTTCATCCCTGCCCCCCCCACCCCCATCGTAGGGTCAACAACACATCTCCCTATTGTGAATACGAGCTTAGAAATGTAGGCCAGTACTAGGTAATGGCAACAATTTTCTGGAACAAAAGCTATTGTAGTATGGAGATTATCAATTCTGTGGCATTGGAAAGAAGGTTGTGGAACTAGGGAAAGACGGTAATCTCTGACGTGCAAATGTCACAAGAGTCTTTTCGCAGAACAATATCCACCCCACCTATGATTCCTTCTGATATAAGTGCTGTAAAAAATAATGATTAGCACAACAAAAATGCTCTTTTTTGAGAACAGAGCGATACAGATTGGCACAAATGTATGAAAGGTGCATTTTCAGACATGCTCCTGAGTGGTTGGTGAGATTTGTTTATGCATGAGCAGTTATATATTTGTTACCATTTGTGCAATATTACACAGACACATTCTATTCCCATAGATTTACACTGGATCTGTGTTTCCATTCTTTCTCCCACCATACTTTCCAACCTTTACATTGTCTTTGAGTCGACTTTCATTCACTTTTCTTTTCGCCTTTAAGTCACCTGTATCTCACTCAGGTTTTCAGGTTTTTAATGTCTTTATTTCAATAATAAAATCATATAAGACAAAAATAAAAAAACATTACAAAACATAATGAGCATATTATACACTTTAAGGCTAAAACAGATTATTAAATTTTGTTAGTTATACAAGACAAATATAAACCCGGGACTAAAAAGCAAAGTTTAGCAAAAAAAAATTTAACTTAGTAAAATCTTGCATGGTACAATTAAGATGGATTCCTTCTAGCCCTAATTGCCCATGCCCAACCTAAGAATTTGGCCAAGCATATCACAAAAATTTCCGAGGTGTTAGTTTTCAACATCCAGATTGCCTCGGAAGACCTTCTACAGGAAAGACATTTGAACAGGGGTTTTAGCCATGTGGAACGGGGCTCAGAATACTGCGGACAGGCAAACAATAGATGACCTTCTGTTTCTTTTTCGTCTGGGCACCAGCTACAGAAACTAGAGGAGGTTTTACCCCAGGATGAAGTAAATGAATTCAAAGGTAAGGCACCCACGCGAAACTGATGATAAAGTTTCTTGTCCAGTGGTCTGGTGATGATGTCCCAGTAAGTCTCACGGGAGGGGTCTAGCTTAAAGCTTAAGAATCGTCCCGTGAGGTTACCAGAGCTGGAAGCAGTTACCAAAGAATGGCGGGTTGAAGCCCAAAATAGTTCTTTGAATTCTTTTTTTGATGGAAAAGTGTTGGTGCTTGGGGAGACCCACAGATGTTTGAGACCCATGTTGTGCAGGCTCTTTTTCACCGAACGAAGCCAAGGGATTCGTTCTGAGCCCCCCATGGACCTCACCTCTGCTAACTCCTTAGCAAATAGTATGAGATCCGGGCAGGTCCATAAGCGCCTCCAAGTAGCCACTACTCGGAATCTCGCCATGTCTGTGATTGGTTGGCAACCCATATCATGACAAAGGGGTATCTCACTCACTCTCTCCCTATTGTTCTCTCTTTCCAGTGAGTCTTACTTTTCTTCTTCTCGTGCTGCCTCATATTTTTAAAGCTTCTTTTAATTCCAGTCTCAATGATTCCTTAACTCCATCCTCAGCTTTCGTGATCACTTTTTCTTTATTGCTCTCTCTCTCTCTCTCCATCTCGCCCCACCCCCATGGCAGTTCCTTCCACTACATCCTTTTATTTTTGTCTAACGCTTCCTTGTTACATACATTCAGTCGACTTACTTTGGTTTCTTGTGCACTGGAATCGATGTTTGTAAACTTGAATGACAATTCTCGTAGGAGCTGCGATGCCGATCATAATTTTCCAGTGTCTCAGTTGAGGAGGCATCGAGGCCACTTGACTGCTGGTACCTCAGACCATCTGTCTGTGTACTGTTTCTCTACAGAAAAAGACAATGAACATCATATAAATACATTCTGATTCTCCCACAAAGCTCCAATCCATATTAAGTGCTTTAAAATTAACAGTCACACAGGAGTTACCTTCACGGTAATCATCTGTTATCGTCCACCGGGGGCCTTCAGTGCCCAGCATCAACAATCGCTACTTACTTCTCTTTCCAACATGGCGACTTCCCACAATAAGCTAATTATCTTAGGGGACTTTAATCTATGGCCTAACGGTCCTTTAGATATTGGACTGCACAACCTTTTGCTCTCTTGTGAGAGCGTGGGGTTGAAACAGCTAGTCAGGGAACCCACTCATAGAGCAGGGCATCGACTTGACCTTATTTTTCCACCCCTCAGCTAGTACATTTGAATGATATCTTGCCCATGGCCTGGACTGACCATTCTCTCCTTAAATTCTACATCAACTGTAAGGGAGCTAAAATACCGGCACGCAGTACCTCCTCTGAAGTTTCGTATAGAGATTGGAAAGCTCTGGAAAGGCGGAGAACTTCTGGTGCTGTGTTCCAGGTGGAGGATAGCTTCTCCCCAAATCTTCCGGCCGAGGATAACTATGAGGCCTTTTGTCTCAGGATATCGACAACTATTGACTCCCTAGTTCCATTAAAAAAATGTAAGCACAAGGGTAGAGTATCAGCTCCTTGGTTCAACGATTCTTTAAAGGTTTTTAAATTGGCCTGTAAGCAGGCTGAAAGAAAATGGAGACTGGGCTACCTTGATGCTAACAAGCAACTCTGGAAAACTAAACTTTTGGAATACAAAAATGCGATTCTGAAATCCAAATCTGCTTACTACTGTTCCACAATTTGTACAGCCGCCAACAGCTCCAAAAGTATCTTCCAGATTCTGAACAGCCTTACCCACCCTGATTGCGCTAAAAAACCTATCCCTCCTACACAACACCTGTACGACAATCTAGGGCTGTTTTTCAATGATAAAATTGAGACTATCATTCGAAACCTAAGCATCTCTTCCACTCTGGTCGACTCCACCGGCCCTGAGATTGCCATCATCGACTATGGAGCAGCGAGCCAAGGGTGCCAGCCCTTGGACCTCTTGTGGGATTTTCCCCCCATTACTGAGGTGGAATTTAACAGACTGGCTCAAGGGATTTCCTCGGGCTCTCCTCTCGACCCCATCCCCCCTAAAAACTGGAAGGTATCCGGAGAGGAACTCTTTCCCACTCTCTGCAGGATTTGCAATCAATCCCTGAGCAGTGGCCTAGTTCCTGCCCCTTGGAAGCAGGCGCTCATTAGGCCACTGTTGAAGAAACCCTCTCTGAATCCTGAGTGTCTACAGAATTATCGACCAATCTACCTGCTACCATTCCCGGCAAAAATTTCCGAGCGCTGGGTGAGCTCGTGTCTCTCCAAACATCTGGAGCAGAATCATTTCCTGGACGAAATACAATTCGGCTTTCATCCAGCCCATGGCACTGAAACAGCTCTACTTACTGCCATGGAGGACCTTCTTATGCGTGCAGACAGGGGCCAGGCAGCAGCCTTGATCCTGTTGGACCTGTCTGCCGCATTCGATACGGTCAATCATATGATTCTATTGGAGAGACTAAGAGAGGCCGGGGTGGGTGGCACTGTCCTGCATTGGTTTCACTCCTTCCTGCGGGATAGGAAGGAGGCTTTGTCCCTCCCCCGTATCAATCGGCCTTCTCCCCGGTGACCCACGGGGTGCCTCAAGACTCGTCCATCAGCCCGATTTTATTTAACATTTATTTAAAACCTCTGATTACGTTAATAAAATCCCACAGGCTAAGAGCAATTAACTATGCCGATGACACTCAGCTCATTCTCTCTTGGGAGGGTGAGGAATCGATTCCTCTGGAGTCGTTTCATGACTGTCTGCGAGACACGGCTTGCTGGCTACACAAGAACTCCATACAGTTCAACGCCTCTAAAACCGAGGTTCTGTTCTGTGCCGGAAGTCGGATCCCCCGCCCGTTCCCAGCGGAGTTCTGGCCCCCTGAAATTCTGGAAAAACCACAGACGGTCACCACCGTTCGCAATCTGGGTGTTATGATGGACAATAAGCTCACCATGGAAGCCCAGGTTGCGAAAACAGTACTCACCTGCACTTCCCTTATTCGCTCACTCCGCAAGATCTTCCCACTTGTTCCCTTGCAGGCCCGGGCCTTAATAGTCAGGTGCACCATTCTTAGTCGCCTTGACTATTGCAATGCGCTGTTGCTCGAGGCCCCGTCTGTGCTGCTAGACAGACTCCAAAGAGTTCAAACAGCCGCTGCCAAACTGGCCCTGGGCTGGCCTAGGAGATCCTTGGCCACTGAAGCAATGGCCGAGCTTCATTGGCTCCCTATGAAACAGCGAGTTGTTTTTAAATCTCTCTGTCTTGTTTTTAAAGCCTTGCATGGAGTTGGGCCTGCCCCCCTGCAATCTATGTTTGACTGGTACATTCCAACCAGAGCCCTCCGATCTACAACGGCCTGCCTTGTCAAAGTACCAAGATTTTAAAAAGTCAGGACAGGAGGAAGATCTTTCAGGGTTACTGCATCAAAACTCTGGAACAGCCTGCCTTTGGATGTCTGTCAAATAAGTGAACTTCTCCCTTTTAGGAAACGGGTCAAAACCTGGCTGTTTCAAAATGTTAACCGCCAATTATTCAACTGTGGTCTCCCAGTGGATCTTTCTTAAGAGTTATCTCAGCGCCAGGATACCTGCAAGGTGATAGTTGCGCTTTATAAATGTTTTAAATAAATAATAATAAAAAGACAGGTTGTATTTTGGTTTCTCAGAGGTCTTTAACAATATATTTAATCCAGTATATTGAAGTGTATCATGCAGAAATGCAATGGGAAAGGAGGTAACACACATGGTGTGGTGTGATACTAACTGGTAAAACAAGATAAACAAATAATTGAGTTGAATCTAAAGGACCCTTTACAGTGGTATTTTACATTACATTTCCGTTATAAAACAATTTAGCACTGCCTGCATTTGATTGCCTCCCTTATATCATTACCCAACAAAGGTATTATTCTAAAGCAGTGGTTCCCAAACTGTGCGTCTTTGGCTCCCTGGGGAGCCGTCAAACCTAGTCTGGGGAGCTGCGCACCAAACTCTTTAATGCATTTAATGTTGAAGGGTCTGTAGGCTTCAGTTAAAACTAATTAGACTTAAACACATGATGTTGATGATTTGTAAGTGACATGCCTAAAGCTGTAAATGTAGTGATTAGTTGATGGCATGTCAAGGGAAATGACATCCATATTTCACTGGATCACCAAGTTCCAATGCCTCCAAAGTAAGAGGAAGATGCCTGATTTATTTGGTTAGACTCGTTAATAGTTTCATTTACACCAATGCAAGTTATCAGGAAAGTACAGTTGTCCTGTCTATTAAACACACTAAGTATTATTAAATATTGACATTTGTACTTGAACCATATGTATTTCCAGGATACATTACTTTCGGTATACACACATTTCCAGGCAGGCCTGCTCTTTCCTTGAGCTTAGGAAAGTAAAACACCATATACAGCATAATACCAACATTTGGAAGCAAGAAAGAGGGAAAAAAATGTAATCAGAGAAATTTATTTTACTTGCATTGATTTGAAGCCAATTTTATGGAGGAGACAGCAAAATGAAAGCTGTATGTGGTTTAAAAAACTCATGAGTCACCCTGCTGAGACAGGTGTGTTGGCTACATGGGTAGAAATGGAAATGCATGCAAATATTCTTCAAGTGCAGAAACACTTTAGCAATGGGGCCTAAATGCATAGGGATGCTATCTAGCACTTTAAGTGGGATAAACAAGTTTGAGAGGGTACTCAAAAAAAGGAAGGGGCAAATAAGTGTAACTAGGGTTATTTAGTTATATTAAAAAAAACACTCTGCTTATAGGATTTCAAAACCTTCACCAGCTTCATCCCAATTATTTTCAGAGAGAAAATGCAAGCACTCCTGAGGCCGAGCTTACATCCCCCCACCCTCCATAAAAAGTGACAGTGGGGAGCCACGGGCAATGGCCAATGGGTCAAGGGAGCCGCGGCTAAAAAATGTTTGGGAACCACTGTTCTAAACTGTCAGTAGCGAATGATTTTAGAGGTTTAGTAATATACCATAGATCAGTGACTTCTTCTAAACAAAATGCTGCAGATTGAAAACTTCTGGACCAGTGGCAGCTGGTGGCTTTAGAAAGTGATGGGACGTAAAAGTTGGTACATAAACTGCACCAGACTCTGGGGGTGGGAGAATCACTGAAGTTTTCAATCAAATGCATGGCCCTCGCTCAGCTGAAGCTCCAAACACGACAAATCTTCAGGTGGCTTCTGCTTGCCACCTGCTCTATAACCTCATGTGCCAGGAATGGACGGCAAAGCAGCAACCTTTGTTGTGAGATAGATATACATATCAACGAAGTGGCTGAATTGTA
This sequence comes from Lissotriton helveticus, assembly GCF_964261635.1. Lineage (NCBI taxonomy): Eukaryota > Metazoa > Chordata > Amphibia > Caudata > Salamandridae > Lissotriton > Lissotriton helveticus. The sequence goes on from NC_136073.1 coordinate 285,855,900, forward strand.
CAAAGTGAACTAAGATACCCTCTGATCTATCTTACCCCATTCGACCAAATTGTGTGACCTAGGCAATTTATTTATTTCCCTTGTTTTTTCTTTAATTCATATTAATGTGCCTTGCAAAAAAGTAGCATGCTGTACAAACACCTCTTGTGTTTGATTTAATGGGCTATACTGTTGCTCGATATATAATAACCGAGGAGAAGCGTGGCTCAGTGGTTAGAGGCGGCAGACCCGAAAGCTGAGATCGGCCGTGGACCAGGGTTCGATTCCCCGCCTCGGCGGGTCTCGGGCTCAAAAATTCCACAGACTCGACAATTCTCGCTCCGGTGCCTACTCAACTCACGGGGTCACACTCTGCGACTCTGGGCAATAGCTTGCTTAATCTCCACTACGGCCCCTCGCGGCGGGATGCCTGGCTTTCACCTTGTGGATACCCTGCCGGGGTATCTCACAGGGGAATACCAGGACGGGTTCCCTAAGCAAGCGCTTAGATACCGGGTCGGTGATTTGCGCTATATAAATACATGTACATTTACATAGAGGGAGCAAATAATTGACTTGCCTCTTGTTTTACTAATGACATATGCATCAGGGTGCAGGAGTAGAGGAGAGCATAAATTTTGTTAACCTACTTCTTTTAGGAAATGCCTCTTTCAGCAATCCGATGAATTGTGTCTGCATGTTAAAGGAACATGTTTCTGAACTTTGAAGAGCATTTCTCTTACTGTGTTTGCTGTACGATTTATATGTCAAACATGTTTATATCTCTGGTCATGCAAGAGCTCTTAAAGCCATGCCAGACCATTGGCAAGACTATTCCTGTTAATTTATGAGGTCACTAGTGCTTACTGCTGGCAGACACACACTCATACTGCACTCCTATGAGTACTCTTTCTCATGATGCAGATACACACAAATGGAGACACAGAGTTTCACTCACATACGCACAAGACAAACATACAAAAGCACACTGACACAACGCCCTTCAACCACCATTACTCAGCTTCAACTAGGGTCTCTGATCCCAAATGACTGCAGTATGGATGCAATGCCAGGGGTGTCAGTGCCCTGTGGCTATAGCATCTCAGAGCTCTGGCACCCCTGACTTAGCACTTCATGCTGTAGTCATTTAAGTGTAGATAGCATGACTGCAGTACAGTAATGGATGGGTGCCTGGCACACATAAATGCCAGATGTAAACTGCATGGTGCAGACGAGACTGTGAGAATGAGCACTCGCCACCATCATAGGAGTGACTCCATCAGCCTAGAATGGATAGAGGCAGTAGCTCCTCTATTTTCCCTCATAACTTTATTGGCTACCGCAACATTTTTGCTCATGTTGCTGCCAGACAACCAGATTGCTCGCACAAGGGGGACCGTCACTCCATCAGGATTGAGATGGCCCAAGGGGAAAACTTTGCAGTTTTTGCGGCAGTGCTTCTTAAAAAAAAGTTTATGGTTAATAAATGGGGATTTTGCATTTTGGGACCCTCCACAGAAGCCAAGGGCTATTAAAGGACTATCTAGATGTTTCTGATAAATTGTAAGATGACAGTGTCTGGGAGATATTTTGAGGTTACTGAGAGGATGAGGAATACCAAAAGTGAAGTCTGTTGATATTTAAGGACTAATAGAGGTGTTTGAAGCAGGCCCTTTACAGGGGGAAGTGGAACAGCCAGAATATTTTCCTACAGACTGTGCGTTTCTGATGGCCCTAGGTCTGTGATTAACTCCCAGATTTGGAATTTCAGCAAGAGGTTAACAAATGTAAAACCTCACTTTCATCCAGCCTTTGGACCATGCTTCCAAGGAATATGCTATAAATAACACATGTAGCTTAAAAACTGTATTAATTCTCTAGGTTCTGCTGAAGCCTGGGTACTTTCAGTTTTACTTTTCACCTACAGTATTATGTGGCAAACCTGCTCTGTAGAAGTTTCAAAGCTACACAATTTTCCTAAATCGGTTGTCTATTTCAATTTGGCTTGGTGTGTAATTTTAAACAAACCCAGTACTGACACGCATCTGTTGTCCTGTTTGAAAAAGAAACAACATACAATAGCTGTTTATGGTTCACAACTCTACTTCTCAAGTGGTGACATTCCATGGCTGGCACCTTCAGCTCGCCTTTATTTTCGTTCACCAAAAATACTGCCCACACTAAGAATTCTCCTGGCCACGCTTACAGCAATAAAAGTGAAATTAAATAATTTCAGAATGTAGTTGGTGGAAAGCAAGGACTAGTTTAATTGACATTTTACCTGATATGTCTCTGCAGGATGTTCTCTGCAAACTTCCTTCCTTCACACTTCTAGAGATATCAGTTTGTATTTATGTATTTACAGTACCTTAAAAAATAGTGACTAGCTAGGTAAAACTAAGTATTGCAAGAGAATACTGCTTCCGTTGCTCGAGATTTAAAATTCCAGATTCAAGCCCGATGCATCGATAGGTTTTAGCAAGGCTGCTGCCTTATGTACTACAAAGTGCTCTTTGGAAACAGATGGCACATTAGTCAAAATAGAAGGTGTCCAGTCCAGTCTTAGTTAATGACAGTTGGCCATTTGTTTCCAAGATCCTGATATACTTATTGCCACACAGACTCAGAGAGCGTTTTCTCCACTCTAAGGGGTCGATTATGATGGCGGACGGACCTGCGTGGAGGGACCGTCCGCAGGGGCAGCGGCGTTCCCTCCGTTGGAATTAGGATGTGACCGCCACCCTGGCGGTCACATCCCGTATATTTAACATTGCTGCAGGTGCTGCTTTAAGCAGCACCCGCTGCAAAGTTAAAAATGCATGCTGTGCATTTGCATGCACAAAGCGGCAGGCACCACGTGGTGCCTACCGCATTGTGCATGCAACTGCAGGTGCACCCTTCACCCTGGGGGCCCACAACAGGCCCCCGATGCAAGGACCGTATGCCTTTTCGTGGCGGCATTGCTGCCACGGAAAGGCATAGCCCCCAGCACATCCTAATATGGCTGGCGGTGTCTGATAGACACCGCCCTTGCGACTGCGGCAGAAAAGCGGTGGACGGGCTTCCCGTCCGCCACGGTCCCCCCGCCATTGTAATATGGCGGGGGGGAAATAGGTGGCGGATAGGCAAGGATGGCGGACGGATCGCCACCGCCTGCACGGCGGTGGCGATCCGTCCGCCATCCTAATTGACCCCTAAGTCTGTAATATAGCAGTTAGTAGATTGCTTTTCCACATAGAAGCTTTTCTGGAATTGGCAGATGTACAATGTTGTTATAAAGCGTGGGCTTCCCAACCTACAGCCATTTCGGCACAGTGGTAGGGTGGTATATAAATCGCAATATCTTTATTTGTTTATTTTTAGGATAAGGTTTTAAGGTAAAGTAATATGTGGATGTATCATTTTGAGTATCTTGAATGTTTTCTTTTGTTTCTTTTAAAGGCAGTACTTGGAGTTTGACTAGGATTCTCTGTGCTCTTTGATAGGCCTTTATACTCTTTGATGTTGAAAAGACCCTTCCATTATGTAAGCAAACATTGGTATGCGCATATTGTAACGAGCTGTCATAAGTGGTAGATCAGCAGAATGCAAGCACGGATATGGTAAGATATGCATTCTTTCTTTATTCCAACCTAGTCATGATTTGATTTGGAAAGATGTTTTAAAAAATGAAACAGAGTGGCCAAATAACATCTTGCTGTACAACAGACCATATCAATTAATAGACTTTAAAACCTGAGGAGCAAAACAGTGTCCTTATTCAAAATAAGAAGAAAAAGAGGAATCTGAAAATGTACAGCAAAAAGAGTGAGAGCAATAAAACAAAAACTTTAAAGCATTGGGTTTAGGTAGACTAAGCAAGCATTCAATGATTTCTGCAGATCTTATTGAAGTTGAAACTGAACTTTGGACTGTTGCAGTTCACTGTACTATGACATCGTACAGTACAAGATTATCATTGTCAGAATATTGTCTGGCATAAATATTGTGTCCTAGATAACATAAACGAACATCTACACCAAATGAAATATTGTTTTTGTGAATGATGTATGTGGTAGAACATTTATGTCAGACACTGCTACTGTACACATAGTTTTACATCTAACCAATCACAAGTACTTTTAAATGCATGTATTTTTTCAAAATAATTATTAGTCTGAAAGATTCAAGGATGAACCGTTGATAACAACCCATTTGAGAGAGCTCTAGTTCTTTCAAGTGAGCCAGAAGTTTCATGCTGTTTAATCACATTCCTTGTATAGTCTCTGTTATATTTAGGAAACTATAAGGTGACAAGATTGTAGTTAGGTTCATTAGGGCCAGGCACAAAATCTTCCATTCTACAAGTTCACGTTTAAACTTGACATCATTTTAGACAGTGACTTTTAACATTCTTTGCACATGCATGATAACGTAATCAGAAAGTGTTCTGCTTGCAGCGCACATTTCTTTGAGGATTTTTTTATGACACTGTACATTCTGTTCAAGGCAAATGTACACTGAGCACACTGCCCTTGTATTTTGTTGCCCGTTTGGAGACAGCTCTGAATTGGAAAGACAAATAATAACATTAGCAAGGGACCTCGAGCACAGAGCAAATGGAACCGGTTTTGATGATATAAACTACTTCTGAACTTTGGCTCATCAGAGGAGCACTTCCATGGATTATTCTGAACTTCACCTATGACTGACTGCCAACCCTGCTGACTTTCATCACTATCCTACAAAGGTCGGTGGCCTGTTCTACATAAAGCTGGCTTCCTGATATATCACACATACAGGTAAATGGGGAGTTAGGTTGCTCCAAGAGATCTTCTTACTATGATCTCTACAGTATAGTTAGTGATAGGTAGAGTTAGCAATATGTGCCATAATCAGATATTCATATAACCACTGTAACTTGTAACATTATAATGGTTGAATTATTCATCTTCTTCACTATCCTTGTAATGCTGGTAACAATGCTTTGTTTCCTTCTAATAATATTTGTGGCTCATGCATTTTACACAAGAAGCGAATTGCTTTAATGAATGTTTAAAATGCCAAATCGTGTATTTCTTGTGTGTCCCTTTGGGCATTCCTAACGTAACCACAAAAGATGTGTTTTCACAACTTCCTTTAGGGAGTCAGAGTGGTCATGTTCTGAGATTGCAGACACGGTCTGGTACCCTGTCATGTTTAGGGGTCCTAATGACACACTGTGAGATAGCCAGGAATTGAGCGAACATATTCTGGTTACAAACATGGACTTAGTCCCCATATTTTGATGCATATTATGTCCAAATGCAAAGTCTTACTTGATTAGTAGGAACCGTACAACAAGAGAGTTGGTATTTTGTATCCCTTGAAACCATCTGTAAATTAGCCATTAAATTGAACTGTGTTTTTACAACTATGTAGTGCTGACATATGACACTGTTTACCAGACTGGAACCAAGAGCTTGCTTGATTATGTCAGCAAGGTCCATGGCTACACACATGTCCAGCTGCTCCGGGACGGTATGTGATGTGCTTCCCCCACACGCTCACCACCAGTGCCAGCTACAACTTCACCTAGTCCATGGTATTAAACTAAGCGCCGGCTCAATAGACCTCCAAAGTTGCAGATACTGAATCACACTCGTACTGTTAAATATGCGTTTAAGTGGCAACCACTAGTAAGTGGTTGCTAGGATCAGATGTACATGATAATCTATTAAAAAAAAATTTTGTTACATGCTTATTTTTTGGGTTCCACCATTCAAAAACAGAAACCTTATAGATCTGCTTTCCCATACCACTGACATATACTGCTTTGCATATTAATTTTTCGTTTAACTAGGTATACAACTAATTTAATGATAATGGTGCAAAATCTATATGAATATTTTTGACACACTTTCTGTGATCAATATTTCAGTAAATGTTAACTTACGTAAGTGAGACCATCAGCATTGTTTTCCCTCTTCCTTGAGTCAATGGAGCCATAATTGTTGGGTAATTGTGCTTCGTCGTTCCTGAACATTTTCCATTAACAATTCAGAAAATCTGTGGTCTGTGTTTCTAAAATGAAAAAAGACCATGTTGGAAAAATAAATATAATCATTCCAGGTTTCACAATGAAATGAGTAAATATTTAATGATATTGTGTGTTTATTATACTGGGTGCAGTTTCTGTGCTCAGCAATGTAATACAGTGCATCAATTGTAAGGTACCAGAGAGATAGTGGATCATGTAGGGAGGAATTGTGACAAAAAATAACATTTGGTAGGAGGGGAGGAAGAACAACATATGGTATGTGCTGGGAAATGAAAATTATTAGGCAGGCAAAGGATCTTGGAGGATAAATCGAGTTTGGGATATGAAGGGTGGTGTGCAAATAAAGAGTAGTGCATAGATAATGTGTTTTTTAGACATAAGAGTGTTGTGGGGTTAACCTGCGCTGCCGAGAAGATGCTCATTGGGAAGATCTGCTATAAATACTGTAAAAAGAAGTATACGTGTAAAATAATTAACAATGGGGACTTTACCTTTACAAGGCCTGTTAGAAATTGGCTCTCTAGTTGGCAGAGGTATGCACCCTGCCCAAGTAGGAACCACAATTCCAGTCACGGTAAGTGAGATACACAACCTAAATTAACCTGTGCTCACCCTCTGGTAGCTTGGCACAGAACTGCCAGGCATAACTTAAGAGGCAATGTGTAGACTCCACAGAAGCTTAAAAACATAGAGAATGTTTATCTGTGTAAAACTAGACAAAATGACAAAGAAATCAATAAGTAGAAGTCAAGATTTACATTTTTAAAGATTAAATTCCAAAACAGTGCTTAGAAGCCAATAGTGCTAAAAGGATACTTGAGGTCACGCTAGACCACGATAAATCCAAAGTTCAGGTCGAACGCGATGGAGGACAGGCCCAGCACAGGACCCACACAGGAACCGCTGAAAAATTGCCTTGGGTGGAGCAAGCATCAATGTAGAAGACTGGATGCGTCGGTTGCAATTCACGCAGTTGGAGGAATGCATCAGAGTCCAGCCTCGGAGTCAGGTCCTGCATCGTCCTCGAGTCAGCACTGCGTCTGTGCTGGAGGGCACTGCATCCGTTCTGATCAGCACAAAGGTATCACTGCATCGATGTTTGCAGAAAAATAACTACAGAACCCACTTCTGATGCCTAGGTCTGTAGCGGCACCTCAGGCAAGAGACGACTCACAGATGGCAGAATCCATCGACTGAAGAGGAGTTGAAGGAAGTTTTTGATGGCACTGAGACTTCAAGAAAAGGGGGCAAGCCAGTAAGCCCTTGGAGAAACTTGGGTTCAAGGATGTAGAGGGCAGGTCCAGTCCTTTCACTCCCAGGCAAAAATCAGCAGGCAGCAGGTCCTCACAGCAAAGCAGGTAGCAAAGTGACAGTCCCTCCTATAGCACAGCAATCAACATTTCAACATAGGAAAGCAGGTAGCAATGTGTCAGTCGCTCCTGCAGCATAGCACTTCTTCTTCCAGGCAGAATGTCCTTGGTTCCAGCAAAGTTCTGATTTTATGGTGTCAGGGGTCCAGTACTTATACCTAAATGTGCCTTTGAAGTGGGGGAGACTTCCTTCAAAGAGACCTTTAAAGATCCCAAGGCCCCTGTCTTGTTTGTCCTGACTCCAGAATCAGTACAGGGGGGAATTCAACTTGTTGTGTGGTGATAGGCACAGCCCTATTCAGGTGCAAGCATCATATCCTTCTTCCTAATCCACCTCAGAAAGGTCCATCAGTCTGATGATGGGCCATCAGGATGCAAATGTCACAGCCAAGGTCTCTGCTTTGTGTGTGAATGTCTAGAGGTAATACACACAGTCCAGCTATCACCCAGCCCAGACATATATTTAGAGACAGGCAGAGGAGCAAAATGGTTAAAGTAAGATAATATCAACTCTCTAAAAAGAGGCATTTTCAGACTTGTAATTTAAAATCTGACATCACCATAAGTTGTTAGCAGGCTGCCCCTGTCGCTCCCTCCTGCCCTCCATTGTACTAGTGATGTCCCTACCCCTCATGCCTACTCTCCACTGTCAGTTTTCTGCCCTCCATTGTATGTGTACTGCCTCTGTCCCTCCACCTCCCTCCATGATCAGCTTGCGACCAGTGTTAATCCTGCCTCACCTCCATTGTCCATGTGCTACCCCTGATCTTTATGACTGCCCTCTGTCTCCATGTACTGCCCCTGCTCCTGGCATAGGTCAGCTTTCTCCCAGTGCCTTTCCCACCTGCCCTATGTTATCCAGGTGTTGCCCCCGCCCCTCCCACCTGACCAGTGGCCTCATTCCTTCTGCTGCCCCTGTCTCTACCACTTGCCCTCCATTGTAAAAGCTGAGAGCAGCAATCATTATATTCTGTTGTTCATGTGCATGTTAGGGCAAATTTTGAATCCCAATGTGGTAGTAGCTATAATGTTTACAGCATAAATGGTGAAGCATTTTAAGAATTGGCATAAGTTCCAAAAATTCTTCTAACATGCATAATGCATAATTTGAAATTCTTGAGAACAAGCAAATTATGCCATTTGTAATTCAAATTTTGCCCAGCACTGTCCTCAGTTAACCAAGTGCTGTCCTGACCCCTTATGCATGTCCTTAGTTGTCCTTGTGCTGCCTCTACCCCTCTCCTCTGCCCCCAATTGTCTTTATGCTTCCCATGCTCCTCTCACCTGCCGTCTTTGGACAGCTTTCTGCCACTGCTCCTCCTCCATAGTCATATTCCAGACCCTTCCCCTCTTGCCTGCCCTCCAGTGTTCATTTACTGTCCCAGACCCTCTCTCTTCCCCTCCGTGGTCATATTTTTGCCTCTAACCCTTCTACTTATACTATGACAACTGTGTGCTGCGTTTGCTCCCTCCCACATAGCCTCAATTTCCCTTGCGCTCACCCTGCATCTCCCACCTGCTGTGTGTTATCCAAATCTGCCCCTGTCCCTTCCAACAGCCATGTGTTCTGCCTGCAGACCCAACCCCACCTGCTTGCATAATATTCTCTGTGACATCGGGTAATCAGGAAGTTTATGTACGAAGCATAATATGAAATTGTTAAAAACACAGAAATAATGCTGACATAATTAAAATGGCACCCAGGCCCAGCACTGCCCTCAGTTGTCCATGTGCTTCCCCTACCCTTCTCATTTGCCCTTCATTGTCTGTGTGCTCCATTACCACTGCTGTCTGCCTTCCATGGTTCGTGTGCTACACCTGCCCCTCCTGACTGACCTCCTTGGTCAGTTTGCCACCAATACCCCTCCTGCTTGCCCTCTATTGTCTGTGTGTTGCCACTGCCACTCTTGCCTGCTCTTCATTGCCTGTCTGCTGTCCCTGACCCCCTTATGCCCTCAATGGTCAACTTCCTGTCCCATGTACTATAGTCTGTCCTCCATTATCCCTGTGCTGCCCCTGCCACTTCCTGCCCCATTGTCCATGGACTGCCCCACCCTACCCACCTGTCCTTCAAGATCAAATTGCTGCCCTTTCCACTTGCCCTCTTTAGTCCGTATGATGCTCTTGTCTCATCCACCTGTCCTCTATTGCCCATATGTTGTCCCTGCCCCTCCAGGCTGCCGTCTGTGGTCTGCTTGTGGTCCTGACATCTCCCACATGTCCTCTGATGATCATATGCTGTCACTCTACTGCCTGATCTCTTGTGTGTGTGCTGCCCTGCTCCCCAAATGTCCTCTATGGTCATCTTGTTAGCCTTGACCATCTAACCTGAATTTGTATGTGTGATGCCCCTGCTCTATCATGTGTATGTGTTGTGATCCTGCCACTGCTGGCCTGCCTTTGCTGTCTCAGTATTGCCCCTGCTTCTCAAACCTGTACTCTGTGGCAAGTTTGCAGCCCTTATCCTTCCTGCCCAATATTTATGTGTGCTGCCATTGCCTCGCCCACCTGACCTCCATTCTCACCTTCCTGAATATGACTGTCTTAGCTGTCATTCATTGCCAATGTGCACCCCTCCATTGTCCAAATGCTTCCATTGTTCCCCTGTCTGTCATCTGTTATCAGCTTGCTGCACCTGCTTCTCTCACCTTCCCTCCATTGTGCCTGTACTCCATTGACCGTGTGCTGCCTTGACACTCTCACCTGCCCTCCATATTAAGCTTGCTGCCATTGTCCCTCCAGCCTACCCTCCATTGTCCTTGTGTTGCCCCAGCCATTCTCACCTGCCCCCATTGTGTGTGTGATGGCTCTGCCCCTCCTGTCGATCCTCGGTGGTCAGATTGATGCCCCTTCCCCTTCCATCTGCCCTCCATTATTTGTGTGCTGCCCTTGTACCTCCTGCCTGAATTCTATTACCTGTATGCTGCCCCTGCTGCTTCCACCAGTTCTCCACGGTCACCTTTCTGCAAGTGCCCCTCCAACCTGGCTCATGTTGCTCATGTGTTGCCCCTGCCACTTTTGCCTGCCCTCCATTTTCGGTATGCTGCGTCTGACTCTTCTGCGTGCCCTCCATGGCCCCCATGCTGCCCATACCTCACTTGCTTGCCTTCCATTGTCTGGGTTCTGTCTATGGTCGTCCGACCTGCCCTCCATTTTCTATGTGCTGCCCATGCCCTTCTCACCTGCTATCTTTGGTCAGCTTGCAGCCTCTTCTCCTCCTGCCTGCCCACCGTTATCTGTGTGCTTTCACATGCCCTTCCAACATGCCCTCATTAGTCTGTGTGCTGCTCCTGTCACTCCCTTGCCCTTTGGGATCTACATGCTGCCCAAGCCATCCTGCCTGCCATGTGTTTATTGTTTTCTTACTTCTCACCTACCCTTTGTTATGTGTGTGTTCTGCCACCCTATCCACATTTCCTCTGTGGCAAGAGTTGCTGTACTTACCCCTCTCACCTGCACTTAATTGTATGTGTGTTGCCTCTGCCCCACAAGTAGCTCTCGCTTGTCAATGTTATGTTCATCCTCACCCACCTGCTGTTCATGATTAGCTTGTTCCCACTCTCTTCTTGCCTGCCTCCTTTGCCTGTGTACTGCTTTTCCCCTCCTACCTGCCCTCAATTGTCTGTGTCCTGTCCCTATAGCTCCCACCTACCCACTATTGTCTGTTTGCTGACCTTATAACTCCCATCTTCGCTCCATCATCTGTGTGCTCCCCTGTCTTTCCCGCCTGTTCTTCATTTTCAGTTTGCTACCCCTGCCTTGTTCCCTCTCACCTAATCTCCAGTGTATATGTGCTTTTCCTATACCTCATGCATGCACTTTGTTGTCCAAGCAATGCCCCTGCTTCTCCTGCCTGTTGTCTGTGGTCAGCTTGCTGACCCTGCCTCTCCTGCCTGCCCTCCATGATCTGAGTGCTGACCTTGCTTCTCTCACATGTTCCCTGTTGTTTGTTTGCTGCCCCTGCCCCTGCCCCTTCACATGTCCTCCATGGTCAAATTGCTTCCATTGCCTGCCCACCTATCCTTTGTTGTCTGTGTGCCACTTTCACGTACCCTTCCTTGTCTAGATAGTACCAATGATACTCCCACTTTTCCTCAGAGATCAGCTTTATGCCCCATGCCTCACAACTTCCTTCCATTGTCTGTGGGCTACCCCGCCCCTTGCTCCAGCCCTCCATTGCCCATCTAATGCCTCAGACTCTTCCACCTGCTGTCCATGGTCGGTTTGTTGTCCTTGCCACTCCGGACTGCCCACTGTTCTCCATGTTGTGCCCCGGCACTCCCCACCCACCCTCTGTGATAAGCTTGCAGCCCCTAACATTCTTGACTGCCCCCATTGTCTGTGTACTCCACAACCCCTTGTCTGCACTTCGTGGGGAGATATCTATCCCTTGCCCTTCTGACTGCCATCAATCATCAATGTGCTGCACTTACCCCTCCTGCTTACAATTTAAGTCCATGTGCAGCCACTGTCCCTACCATTTACCCTCCATGGTCAGCTTGCTCCACCTGTCCCTCCCACAAACCCTCTGCTGCCTGTGTGCTGCCCGTTCCACCTGCCCTCAGTAATGAGTTTACTACCTCTGCACCTTAATCGGGTCCACTAAGGTCAATGTGCTGCCCCGCCCCTTCTGCCAGCCATCCATTGTCTGTGAGCTGCCCCAACCCATGGCCATCCGGCAGCCTTCTGTTGTATGTCTATTTCCCTGCCCCTCCTGCCTGCAATCTGTTATCTTTGTGCTGCCCCTAACCCCTCAAATTACCTACTGGGATAAGCTTGCTGCCTCTGCACTCAGTTGTACAAATGCTGCACTTGACATCCTTCCTGACCTCCATTGTCAATGTGTTGCTCCTGCCTCTCTCGCCTCTCCTTTGAAGTCAGCTTGCTGCCCCTGAATATCTCGCCTGCCCTCCATTATCTATATATTGCTTGTGCCTCTCCTACCTGCCCTCCATTCTCAGCTTGTAGCCCCTGCCCCTCCTGCATATCCTAGATTGGCCTACCCCTGCACCTTTCAATTACTCTTTGTTGTCCATGTGCTATGTGCTACTCCTTCCCCTCCCACCTATCGTTTGTGGTCAACTTGGTGCTGCTGCCTTACCCAACTGTCCTCCATTATCATTGTGCTGTCTATATCCCCCTGGTCTGCCCTGTGTGGTTGCCATGCTGTCCCTGCTGATTGTCCTTCATAGTCCCAGTGTACCCCTTGCCCTCACCCCAGCCTTCCATTGTCTATCTGCTGTCCCTGGTCCTCCCGCCTTGCTCTCTAAAGGCCATGTGCTATCCCTGCCCCTCCTTCCTGCCCTTAATTGACAGCTATCTACCACTGCTAATTCCACATGCCATCTATTGTCCATGTGCTGCCCCTGCTGCCTTCCCTCCGTAGTGAGCATGCTGTCATGGCCCCACCCCCATGCCCACAGTGTATGTGTACTTCTCCTTCCCTAGCCCAGTCCTCTGGTATTCGTGTGCGTCCTCTGCCCCTCCCATATGTCCTCTGTGATTAGCTTGCATCCCTTGCACCTGCCCTCTATAGTCTGTATGCTGCCCATGCCCCTCAAGTTTGCCCTCCGTTGTCAGTGAGCTTACCTTATTCCTCCAGCATTTCCTCCACTGTTAGTTTATTGTCCTTGCTCCTCTACCTTCCCCTATGCAGTTATATTGCTGTCAATGCCCCTGATGGATGCCCTCTGTTGCCCATGTGGTGCCCATGCCCTAACACCTGCTCTCTATTGTCCGTATGCTGCCCCTGGTGTCTCTCCTGCACCAGCACTCTGTTATATGCTTGCTGACCCTACCCTCTGATGTGCCCTCCGTTGTATGTGTGCTTTTCCTGTCTGCACGCCGAGTTCAGCTTGCTGTCCCTGCAGATCTCACTGATCTCCATTGACTGTGTTCTGCTCATGCCCCTCCTGCCTTTTCTCTGTTGTCTGTCTGCTGTCCCTGCACCTTCCTTCCGCCCTGCATGGTCTGGTTGGCGGCCCTACAGCTCCCACTTACCCTCTGGTTCTTGAGTGCTGCATCTGCCACCCCAATTCTCTGTATGCAGCAGTTGCCCCTCCCACCTACAGTCCATTCCCTGCTTGCACCCCTTCCCTTTTTGCCTACCCACCTTTGCAGATGTGCTGTATCTACAAATCGTGCCTACACTCCATTGTGTGTGTGTTGCTCCTGCCCTCCACCTGCCCTCCATGGTCAGCTTGCTGCCAGTACACCTCCCGCCTCCGTTGTGTATGTGTTGACACATGGGCAACAGAGCGAACTCTTACCTTCCCCGCTTGTCTGTATGCTGCCCCTAATTCTTTTGCCTGCCCCTTGTGGTAAGCATGTTGCCCCTTCCTCTTACACCTGCACTCCACTGTACATTTGTTGCCCCTGCCCTCCAACCTGTCCTCTGCTGTCAGTGTGCTGTTTCATTCTCCCATGCCTGCCCTCTGAGGTCATCGTGTTGCCATTGCATTTCTCACCTGCCTCTGTCTGTGGACTGTTCGTGCCCATCCCACTTGTCCCCCATTGCCGATGTGCTGCCTCTACCCCACCATTCTGCAATGCACGGTCAGTTTCCTGCACTTGGAGCTCCCACATACCATGTGTTACCGTGTGCAGCCATTCCCCTCATCCCTGGACTTCCTTGTACTTCCCATGACCTCCAACTTGCCCTCTGGAGTGCATTTGCTGTTTCTTTCCCTTATATCTGCCATCTCAGGTCAACTTGTTGCCCCTGCCCATCACCCATTGTCTGTGAGTAAGTAAGTAAGTAGGTAAAGTGTACTGCTTGCCCACTCCCACCTGTCCTCTGTTGTCTTCTGCCCCTCCCCTCCAATATTGCCCTCTATTTTCAGCTTGCTGCCCCTGTTGTTCTTGCTTGCCCTCCATTGTCTGTGAGCTCTCAATGCCTCTCCCACCTTCCATCAGTAATCTGTGTGTTGCCCCTGTCCTTCCCGCCTACCCCCATTTGTCAGCATGTTACCCCTCATTCTGCCATCTGTCATTCAGTATCTTTCTCCTGTCCCTTCCCAGCACTCTAAGTGTGTGCTGCCTGTGTACCCCTTGCATGTCCTCCTAGTTCAGCTCACTGCCCCTGCCCCTCCCACTTGTATTCCATTGTATGTGTGCTGTCCTTACCCTCTCACCAGCATTTTGTTGACCCTGTGCTGTTCCTAATCCTCTCCCTTTCCTCCGAGGTCAGTTTGTTGCCACTGCTTCCTTGCTTGCCTCCATTACCCATGTACTGCTCATGCCCATTTCTATCTAACCTCTGTAGTCTGAGTCTTGCCCTTTCCCCACCCACCTGCTCTCTTTGGTCACTTTGCTGTCCTTGCAATTCCCTCCTACCCTCTGTTGATTTGTGCTTCCTCTGACCCTTCAGTCTCCACTCCTTGGTCAGGTTGCTGCCAGTAAGTGAGTTAGCTACCCTCCATTCTATGACTAGCTTGCTGACTGACATTTATGCCTGCTCTCCATTGTTTCTGTTCAGTTCCAGCTCCTTCTGCCTGTCCTCTGTTGTCTGTGCGCTGCCCATGCCCCTTCTGCCTGACCTCGGTGGTCAGCTTGCTACCACAGCCTCTCTCACTTACCCTCCATTGTCCACGTGCTTACCCTGGCCAATCCACTTACCCTTCATTTTCCATTTGCTCTCCCAGCCTGTTCCGCGTATACTCTGTGGTCAGCTTTTCCATCTGCCCTTTGTCATCTATGTACTGCCCCTCCACCTGACTTACATTTTCTTCTGCTATCTCTACCCCTCTGCCAGCCCTGGTCAGCTTGCAATCCCTATCCCTCCCCAAGCCCTATGTTATGTTTCTAGCCTTTGACCCTCTTACCTGACTTCAACAGGTTTGTGTGCTGCCCCTTCCCCTCTTGCTTTCCTCCTGTATTTAGCATGCTATTCCTGACCCTCCCATGTGCACTCTGTTGTAGGTGTGCTGCCCCTGACCTCCTAGCTACATTTTGTTGTCCATGTGGTTGTCTTGCCCCTCCCTCCCACTGGTCCCCAATGTTAAATTAGTGTCCCTACCCCTCTTACCTCTGTTGTCCATGTACGGTTCATGTCCCTCTCATGCTGTTTAGTCAGAATCAAAGGTGCTGATTGATTATCTTCAAAACACACAAGGTGATGGACGGAATGTTTCACATTGGCAAGACATTAACACTCAGTCACGGATCTGGTTTAATCCATCGTTATTTTGCTCACCACGCCACCCCAGTTCAGATATGGCCATATGCAAATCAGCCTTGGCCCTCTGCCTCATGGGAAGAGTCCAGCCCGAACCGCCAAGCCATATCTTCCCTGGACCAGAATCAAGCATCCTAGGACAGGTTTCTGGCTATCAGCCGTCATCAGCCAGGATAGGTTGACTCCAGTGGCATAGTGAGCACGGGACCCACGTCTGGGTATACCCTTCCCACATAGGGTGAACAGCAAAACACACAAGGTGATGGACAGAATGTGGCACATTGGCAAAACATTCACCCCCAGTCACAGATCTGGGTGTAATCCATAGTTATTTTGCTCACCACGCCACGCCAGTTCAGACATGGCCATATGCAAATCAGTCTTGACCCTGCGCCTCATGGGAACAGTCCAGCCTGAACTGCCAAGCCATGTCTTCCCTGGACCGGAATCAAGCATCCTAGGACTTGTTTCTGGCTATCAGCCGTCATCAGTCAGGATAGCTTGACTCCAGTGGCGTAGTGAGCACGGTACCAACGTCGGGGCATACCCTTCCCACATAGGGCAAACAACAAAACACACAAGGTGATGGACGGAATGTGGCACATTGGCAAAACATTCACCCCCATTCACAGATCTGGGTTTAATCCATCGTTATTTTATGCACCACGCCACCCCAGTTCAGACATGGCCATATGCAAATCAGTCTTGACCCTGCACCTCATGGGAACAGTCCAGCCTGAACTGCCAAGCCATGTCTTCCCTGGACCGGAATCAAGCATCCTAGGACTGGTTTCTGGCTATCAGCCGTCATCAGTCAGGATAGCTTGACTCCAGTGGCCTAGTGAGCACGGGACCCACGTCTGGGCATACCCTTCCCACATAGGGCGAACAGCAAAACACACAAGGTGATGGACGGAATGTGGTACATTGGCAAAACATTCACCCCCAGTCACAGATCTGGGTTTAATCGATCGTTATTTTGCTCACCACGCCACCACAGTTCAGACATGGCCATATTCAAATCAGTCTTGACCCTGTGCTCATGGGAACAGTCCAGCCCGAACTGCCGAGCAATGTCTTCGGTATCGCTTTGTTCCCCCTAAGTTGGCAGGGTATGCCCAGACGTGGGTCCCTTGCTCACTTTGCCACTGGATTCCAGATAGCCTGACTGATGAGGGTTATGTACCCGAAACCGGTCCCAGGATACTTGTTTCCGGTCCAGGGAAGACATGGCTTGGCAGTTCGGCCTGGACTGTTCCCATTAGGCACAGGGCCAGACTGATTTGCAAATGGCCATGTCTGAACTGGGGTGGTGGAGTGAGCTAAAGAATGATGATGGATTAAACCCAGATCAGTTGACTGGGGGTGAGTGCTTGATTTGCTCAAACGCTCCGTCCATCATCCCTTTTGGTATCGCTCTGTTCGCCCTAAGTTGGCAGGGTATGCCCAGACGTGGGTCTCTTGCACATTTTCCCACTGGATTCAAGATAGCCTGGCTGATGAGGATTATGAACCCGAAACTGCACCCAGGATGCTTGTTTCCAGTCCAGGGAAGACATGGCTTGGCAGTTCGGGCTGGGCTGTTCCCATGAGGTACAGGGTCATACTGATTTGCATATGGCCATGTCTGAACTGGTGTGGTGGAGTGAGATAAAGAATGATGATGGATTAAACCCAGATCAGTTGACTGGGGGTGAGTGTTTGATTTGCTCAAACACTCCGTCTATCATCCCCTTTGGTATCGTTTTGTTCGCCCTAAATTGGCAGGGTATGCCCAGACGTGGGTCCCTTACTCACTTTGCCACTGGATTCAAGATAGCCTGGCTGATGAGGGTTATGAACCCGAAACCGGTCCCAGGATGCTTGTTTCCTGTCCAGGGAAGACATGGCTTGGCAGTTCGGACTGGACTGTTCCCATGAGGCACAGGGTCAGACTGAGTTGCATATGGCCATGTCTGAACTGGGGTGGTAAATGTACAGGAATTTATATAGCGCAAATCACCAAGCGGTTTCTAAGCGCTTGCTTGCGGAACCCGTCCTGGTATTCCCCTGTGAGATAACCCTGGCAGGGTATCCGCAAGGTGAAAGCCAGGCATCCCGCCGCGAGGGGCCCTTGTGGAGATTAAGAAAGCTATTGCCCAGAGTCGCAAAGTGTGAACCCATGAATCGAGTAGGCACCGGAGCGAGAATTGTCAAGTCCATGGACATGTTAGGACTCAAGACCCCGCCGAGACGGGAATTGAACCCTGGTCCAGGGCTGACCTCTGCTTCCAGGTCTGCCTCCTCTAACCAGTGAGCCACACTTCTCCACTTGGAAGGTGGTGGAGTGATCTAAAGAATGATGGTGGATTAAACCCAGATCAGTTGACTGGGGGTGAGTTTTTGATTTGCTCAAACACTCCGTCCATCATCCCCTTTGGTATTGATTGATTATCTTCAGCAATATGCCCATTTACTCGATGTCATTGAAGTCAAAAGCCTTTTATGCGAGCCCCTGAATCTTGAGAATGAGGTTCTCACTGCAGTGAGACATGAGGTGGGTGTCTATTAGTAATCCCTGTAATCCCAGTAATCCCTTCAAGGCTCCCCAATTGGTGGCCCATAACATGCTGTGAGCTTCCATGCCCCTTCTGAAGTAACATGCCTCCAAGAGGACCTCAAGCTGCCATGCAAAATTTGGTGTCCCTTCACCATCCTGCTAACAGCTCCAAAGGGCCAGATCCTTGCAATCACAACCCACTAGCATATGCTTCAAACAGTGCAAATTTGCAAACTCCTGCTCTGACATTGGCGAGGCCATCACTTGTGGTTCTGTTGGGCACTGGGTTGCTAACCATGGTTCCACACCTCTATAGATCCCAGTATCCTTCTCAGAGACGCTGAACACTCATAACAAAATCTATGTTCTCAAATATACATGCACAGAGATATTGCACCTAAATGTGGAGTAACTATGAAACTCTGCTTTTCCCACTTCTATACTCACATTTGCAGCTGACAAATAAGGAAAAACGTGTACTGCAATTAGGCTAAAAAGCAAAACTAAGTGTCTGAATTAAAGTTTGGAGGACAGGATATGTGAGGAGGTACCCTGTCCGCCAACTCTGTCTCCTGTCCCCATCATTTTCAGACAAGCATGCCATACACTTTCTGTGCCACAATTAGCTCCATTGATGGAAAGCTTTACCATTAGCCCGATGGAGTAGGGGCCATCAGAGTAAAGCCATCACACCATCAGCTCGATTTAGAGAAGATGGTGTGTTTTTTTGTCTGTTCATCACCAGCAACAAAAACATGACAGTGGGAGACAGAAAAAAACAACAATGACCCACATACCCTGGGATAGAACTTCCAGAGTGTGGGGGACACTAGCTTTTGGGTTTTCAGACACAAACTACTGCTTTGAGTGTTTGTTTCTGAGAAACTGACAAATGTAATAGTTGGGTGAACGGTCAGCAAAATCAAGGGTGGCTGCCCACCAGACCGTAGTGGTTTAAAGATCTCTTCCACAAGTCCTACCTCAAACACAAATCTGGCCCTAAGTACCATAAAAAATCTTCAGGCAACAAGGCATATTTACCTAACAAAAAATGTCAATCTTACATCTTTGTACAAAAAACAATAACACTGCTTTGATACTTTCAGATTAGGCCAAAAACATCTGCAAGCATATCTGGCAAAAAATTGAAATGTCATTGAGGTCTGATAATGAGATACCTGTATAATGTAAATGTAAATGTATTTGAGCTTGTAAAGCGCACTGCTACCCATCCGTAGGTTTCCTGGCGCTGTATAACTCTGGGGAACCCGTCCTGGCTTTCCCTGTGGGATGGTCCCTGCTGGGAGTCCCCAAGGTGGAGCCAGGCATCCCCGGAATTGATGGGGCCGTTGTGGAGATTAGGCAAGCTAATGCCCAGAGTTGCCGAGTGGAACCCCTGATTAGAGTAAGCACCGAAGCGAGAATTATCGAGTCCGCTGACCCAAGTCCACGACCCTGCCGCGTCGGGAATTGAACCCTGGTCCCGGGCCGACTTCTGCTCCCGGGTCTGCTGCCTCTAACCAGTGAGCCACACCACTCCAGTATATCTCCGTGGGTACTCTTGGGTCTAGAAAGATGACTTGAAAGGTGAATTTCACTCATAATTACCAATTCCCCAAGTAATTCCTTATTACTTATGGGATTCTTGGGCTTCATCCTGGAATCCTTGTTAATTCTGTACCCCTATTGGTTTAAAGGGAACCTAAATTGGCTAAATCAGGAGAGTGTTATTAACACTATAGCATCAGGCAATATAATTATGAGGTCAAGAGAGGAAATATTTACGATTCAGGACTTTATACAATCACTCAAGTAATGTATTTATGTGATCATAATATTGGACTGATTTGACCTGAAAAATCCTGTCCAGTAAAATAGAAATTTGACCTTTATATAGAAAGACTATCTTCATATAACCAGAGGCATTGAATGACAGAGAAAATATTATAAATGTGTCTTTCCATATGCAAAGAAATGACGAATGCCTTGATAAATCTTCGAATTAACACAAACATTTCTTTTCTGAGTGTCTTGCTCAAGGTGATCTAAGGCCAGTGACCGTCATTAAAGTATGTTATTACAAAAGATTAATTGATTAAGTCGGGCAACTGAGATGGGCCTGGTAGATAGTCCAGAAGGTTCTTTCAGGAAGGAATTAATGTTGTGGACCTCTGTACAAATTACAATAAAACATAAGATGATGTGAGAATTTACATAATTCCATAAATAATAAGTATCATAAGCTTATCTTCATGCCATTCAATGTAATAAGATCTGAATAATAAATTGCAATTAATCCAAAAATCATCCAGGTTTCCGATATTTAGAAGTGAGTTGTATAACTGACAGTGAACATGGAACCCAACAATTTAGAAAGTTACCCCAATGACAAAGCATACCAATTTTCCTAAAACACTTTATATATTTATTTGAAATACTTGTACCCCCCACAGTACGGAAAACACCAGAAGTGAGTTGACCCTTCTATAAGTCTTTGTGTCCTGTCACTTGTTGCATTAGTTTTCATGAATACCAAAAGCTCCATGAAAACGGGCACTATAGTCCTTATTCCGACAGCCTTGCTAAATTGGGAGGTAACACTAGACCTGGTACACACTGATACCGCCAGGTGCAATACTTACCATATTCATCATACACTTTCTGTACCTTGGAATGGGCATTTAATGGTAAAACCTCACATTCTTCTCCATTTTAAACCACAATACACTAAATGGGTGATAATAGTAAAACATTTCTAATCCTAAATTGGGCACTAACTTGAGCCTAATCAAGATTATCTTTGGGCTCATGCTGAGGTACTAAATCACAGTGGATCAGATGTATGAGGAGCACTTGAGATTCCACTATTCAAACACAGGCGTTGTCAAGGCATAGACATGAAAGGCAGTAGCTGATGGAAAAGTGTTGTTACTTCACTGTATTGCGACAGTGGGCGTGTCTAGCTATAGAGATGGTCAAGCTGACTTAATACTGACAGTAGTGCAGTTCTTCCTGCTGTGTAACCATCAATTGATAGGCAGTGCAAGGCCATGGATGGAGATTCGAGGTGACACAGTTGATCACCATCCATAGCATAAATTGAGCACAACTCCTAAATTAACTGTATGCTTTGGTGCTGCAATCTGTGCTTTGATTTCAGAAAATGTTGCACCAATCTGACTAAAGACTCACTAAAGAAGTATTAGCACAGCTAATAGGTGGGAAACAACCTTTACAACGCAACTTTTACAACGCACTACCATTACAATGAAACTTTTACAACGCAAAATCCATTACAACGCATGTATTTACAACGCAACCATTACAACGCATGACACTACAACGCACACTACCACAACGCATACCATTACAACGCAGTCATTACAACGCATACCATTACAACGCATAACTTACCATCCAACACTTACCCTACTGTTGCACCCACTGGAGTTAGAATAGTAATTTTAACCCCTACACTATCCAACATTTACCCTACTGTTGCACCCCCTGGAGTTAGAATAGTAATTTTAACCCCTACACTATCCAACACTTACCTTATATGCAATGTAATGCGTTGTAATGGTATGCGTTGTAAATGTAGTATGCGCTGTAGTGGAATGCATTGTAAAGGTAGTTTCAAAGTATTTGTTGTAATGGCATGCGTTGTAATGGTGTGCGTTGTAATGGATTTTGCGGTGTAAAAAATGCGTTGGAAGGTATGCGTTGTAAAAGTATGCGTTGTAACGTCATACATCCCTAATAGGTTTGTCCTTGACCAGCTGGTGCAACAAAGAATGTTTACATTTTGTATTGCAAGCATGTGACACAGACATAAAAAGAAACCTTCTAAAACTGGCTGCCATATGCTTGCATTACAATGTAAATGTAAAACAAACCACTGATGTATCTATTTTACAAGTGAATTCTTTTTTAAGTAACAACCCTTTCAATTGGGCCATGCATTATATTATTATTATTTGGGAAGAAGATAAGAATAAATCACCACCTAATGAATAACTCAAATCAAAGCCAACTACAAAGTTACAATGTCCGTCAACATTTTATAAGAGAACATTTTAAAAGGAGAAAGAAAAAGTGCACACCAAATTAATAGCTAGTATTTAAGGTACCAATATTAGGAATTAAATAAAAAAGCATACTTTGATCCAGCTTTTCCAAAGAAGAGTACAGAACTATTTTTAGGTGGATGTGAACGATGTGTGCAACCTTTGTGAATTGCAAAAACCACAGGTGATGGACAGAATGCAGAACAATGTCATACATTCCCCCCAGTACAGAGATCTGGGCCTAAATCCATCGTTTTTTTGCTCACCATGCCATTTCAGTTTGAACCCAGCCATATGCAAATCAGTCTTGACCCTGTGCCCCATGGGAACAGTCCAGCCCGAACTGCCAAGCCAGGTCCTCCCTGGACTGGAAACAAGCATCCAAGGACCGGTTTTTGAATGGAGACAATAGCTCAAGTGGTCTGACTAATTGCCCCATGCTGTATTCTGTGGAGGGTGGAAGCAAAATGAGAAAGAGTTAAATAGACCAATTAATGAAACATGCCAACCAAGAGCCCCTCTATGTATGTATATTATGGATGTTTTTTCTGAAAATGAATAGTTAGAGTTCCGTGCTGCATCTTAAGGCAGTTTGTTGATGTGCACTGGAATTGTGGGTGAGGAAAGGGATTACATTCTTGACTAAAGAGGAAGCCCACGTTTTGGGCCAGATGTACAACTGTTTTTTTGCGGTCCCAAAGGGGTTTGAGGCGCGTTTGGGATTGCAAAAAACATGTGGCCCATGTATCAACCCTATTTTGCGAGTTGCTAATCAATTTAATGACTCGCAAAATAGGGTTAGCGACTCACTATTAGGAAGGGGCGTTCCAAGGGTGTCCCTACCTAGTAGCGACTCCAAAACCAATGTATCAATGTTTTGCGATCGTAATTGCAGTCCCAAAACACTCACAGTTTACCACCCTTCTCAGAAGGGTGGTAAGGCACTCGCTAAAGGGAATGCTAGGGAATGAATCCCAAGGGGACCTCTTCCCCTCTGGGAATGCAATTACTTTTTAGGGGGAGGCAGTGGTCCCAGGACCACAGCCTACCCTTAAAAAATGAACTTAAAGGTTTTTTAAATGTATCTCGTTTTCCTTTAATGAAAATGGGCTGCATTTAAAAAAAACTGCTTTATTTAAAAGTAGTCCCTGACATGGTGGTCTGCTGACCCCAGCAGGCCACCATGCCTGGGAGTGCTAGCCATTCCCAATAGAGTTGCAAATTGTGACTGCCTCATTAATATTCATGAGGCATGCAATTTGCAACCACATTGGAAATCGCAAACAGTGCCTCACCAACTCTTGGACATACCATTTTATATAGAAAAAGGAAATAAATAGAATGAGGTAACCCCACCTAACAAGAAGTACAGATCTCTGCAATTCGCCAGAGCAAAGGAATACACAGTCATTCTTGCATTTGCATTGCTTCTTTGTGTAGCTTATACTGTGTTACATCCATTTACTTTAACAATAGGCCTGGGTGTAATACCTGACTCAGTGTACAGAATTCTGAGCCACCCTGGAAGTCCCAGTGGGGGCCCATTTGATGCTTCAAGTCCACTAAGAGCTGCAGGAGGTAGGTACATTCTCTCACATATCACCCTCTGCCACTTGATGTCCATGGAATACAATAATGAGTAGTGCTATGGTAGGCCAAGAGTGAGGACTCTGGGGACCTGGTTTTCATGCCCATGTCACAAAGTACCCGGGATGGGAAATATCAGGCCAAGGGAGGGCTCTCCTGCTTGTCTGTGTGAAGAAGCTGTGACAGTGAGCAAGGTCAGAGCCCCGGCGGGTCTTGTGTTGGAAGACCCCGTTCTGGCTCCATTCATCAGCCTACCAGTTCTTAAAGTGCTTGGGATGGGGACCTACAGGCCCAGCAATGCGTCCCCTTATTTTCCAGGAAAAGAATCTCTGACAGGGCCCCAGGTCAGTGCTCTCTCATGCCTGGGATGGAGACCCTGGCCCTGGGCTCCAGTCCATGGCCAGCTTTAGCCCTTGGGGCCTGGGTGTAGACCCAATGGCCGGGGGAGGCCTACCTGGCTTGCTTGTGGATAAGAAGCTCTGAGCTGTCCTCAAGTTAGAGCTCCAGCTGGCCATGGGGGGTAAGTCCTCAGCCGTAGCCTCCTTTCTCTGACCCGCTGTGGCACTGGGATGTCTTCTTTGATTGATTGGGTTCAGAAGCTCTGACTTGGCCTGCTATGTCTCAACATGCTAAGGACATGGTCTCACAGGCTTGGGAAGTTCTCCTCTGCTTGACTGGTTGCAGGAGCTCAGACCAGCTCCAGGTCAACTCTTCGTTTTGGCCTGGGTAAGAACTCTCTTGTTCTGGTCTCCCTTCACTGGCCCGCCATGTAGCAAAGTGTCCAGGATGGGAACCCAGAGGCTTAGGAAGGGCCCCCTGCTTGCCCTGGAAAAGAAGCTATGACCGGGCCCAGGTCAGATCTCTGGCAGGCCCAGGTGGAAGCCCCCACATCTGGGCTACAGGCCATGGCCTCCTGTTGAAGAACATAGAAACCTTCTCTGTGGTCTCACTGATACTTGGTCCTTTTAAACCAACAAAGAAGAAATTGGCACAGGACTGGTGCTGACGCTGACTCCCCAGGCTGAATATGATGTCCGGGCCCCTCTGGCAATGGTTGTAAGGCAGCAAATATCTATTGGTGGATAGAACAAAAGGTCTTTAGACAAGGCACAGAAACAGGCTATCAACAGAGAGGATAATCTCAGAATACTTCCTAGTCTTGGGACGCCCCCTATATTAGCAAGGCACCCTAGAACCACTTTCATCTATCTGTGAGAGAGTAAAAAAACAACAGCCTGGACCTATTGGAAAGTATAAAAGGAACTCTTTGGTGAACTGACAAGAGTAATACATCACCCAATCCCAAGCAGCCAAGGAAGTCTGTGTTCATTTACTAAATTGTGAGGAAAAGAGAAAAACAACACAGACATACTCTAAATCCTTACATTGGTGTATTCCTGTGTACTAATCTGAAAACCCTCAAAAAAGGAAATGTTCTACACTTTTGCTCATAAACTTTATATTACTTGTACAGGACTGCAGACAATTCTAAAATGATTATTCTTAATAAAAGCACCTACTTTGTACGCTTAGAACCATGCTCTCGTGTTATAGGAGCAACAGGAAAATCTAAAACTGCTAATTTAACAGGGTTCCTTATCTATAAAACAACATTTCATTAAAAACATTTTTTTGCTAAGGATCACATGGGCATCTTCCGTGCGTTCTACTTTTCACGATCCAAACTATGCAACATCAGCTCTAATAAGGATTGTCAGTTTATTGACACAGACTAGCTAATAAAAAACTAGCAATGCCCTTACAAAACTATGTAGCATGAGAATAACATACAATAATGGTGTTATCACCTAAGAACTGTACAACAAAAACTACCTACATTTAGTTCCCCTTAAAGATCAAAATACGGGAACAACAATCTAGACTACTGATCCTGTCATAATTTCATCAAACAGGATGGGCAGTAACATATATATTTATTCATTTTAATAATGCTAACAATGTTTAAAACAGTATTACTGAATAGCCCATTAAATGTCTCATTGCTATTTCACAGACAGCTTAGACAGGCTAAAAAAAAATTAAGATAAAGAGAGAGCAACATACATTTTACCTAGCCTTAATTTGTAGAGGAGCTAGCCTCCTTCCCCCATTTTGACAGTAGGAAGCCTGAAACAGGTTTCAGTTCTGTCAACACTATCAACCCCTATTTGTAGCAAAAGGGCATAAACAAAGTTATAGGAGGTACATAGTACATTTGAGGAGGTAAAGAATATGAGTACCCAACCACCAATCCTTTTAGCAAATGTACAAATGTAACATGAGGGCGAATTAATTCAAAGTAAATTTCAGTGCTTCAGCTTTTTACAGTAATCCTCAGACTTAAAGCATTAGTGCTGTATATAAATATGGCAAAGCTTATCTGTTAATCAAAGTTCACATATACCATTATATAGTTTTCTATCATATGAGTACATAAAGTGCTTGCTTTTGCCAAAAAAAGTAAAACTTCTCCTTTTCTCCCCTTCGTCTTTCAAAAAGTTTCAGAGGTTAAAATGTCAACGCAAACTTTACACTGGGAGCCATGCTATGCTTCTAAATATAGAACTGACATTTAACTCTTCCCAGCTGTCCTATTCTGTATTCAAGGGTGCCCATGCAGCTGTGCTAATTCAAAGTCACCCTAGATACAGAGCTGGAAAGCACTTATCCCCCTGTTTGTCAGTTCAGAATTAGGAGAATAACTTCTGCTGATTTTTGATACATATTTTCAATTATAAGCAGTGTGCCGTATACTTGTCTAACAACATAGAAGTCAGCTATTTGTATTATACCTAAATGTATGCATTTACTGAAGCCTAGGGCAGTTTAAAAGCTGCTCTGAGTGCAGAATTTGTTTTTAATTTAGTGATATTTGCCCAATTTCGACTTTGATATTTGAGGCACTTAAAAATGAATATCCTATACTTTTTTGCATAATAGTCATCCTCAGAATGTTCTCTACAAATTCCAGAGATTGTTATCAGAAATATATTATTTATACCCTTATAAAAATGAGTTATTTTACGCCTTCGCAGAGTGATATTTCACATGCAAATATCCTCATTATGAGGTACAACACAACTTAAATTTGTATGAGTATTAAGCTTTATAAATATTAAAAAACGAATTTAAAAGCACTTATTTTTTTAATAATTTTGTATTCATATATATATATTTTTTAATAAAACCAATCATTTTTGATAATTCCACATATGAAAAGCAAGCTGCATCCCTTGCCTATCATATTTAGACACATTCATTCATAAGCCTAAGCACAGAAGCCTAACTTGAAACAAGAAAAGTTTTGCGCCACTTTTTAAAAGGACAGTCATTATTTAACATCAGAACCAAGAATGTGCTTATGTAAAAAGGCATTAAGAAAGGAAATCCCTACTTTAAATGTTTTCCTGTTA
Organism: Lissotriton helveticus; assembly: GCF_964261635.1. Classification (NCBI taxonomy): domain Eukaryota; kingdom Metazoa; phylum Chordata; class Amphibia; order Caudata; family Salamandridae; genus Lissotriton; species Lissotriton helveticus. The sequence continues at coordinate 285,883,050 of NC_136073.1, forward strand.
TCTAAAATAATGAACCTGATTTTTGTAACTTTTTAAAACAGCAGTCTGAAATGCAGGATTTTACACTGTGTTTCCACTTAGCTGAGTCAACAGCCCGGTCTCTCCGTGGCCTACAATCAAAATGACAGCTGCTGCTCCGAGGCAGTTAAAACACAGCTGTTGGAAAGCTTTTTTAGCGTTGAAATGTAAGCACGGCGACAGTCTATTTAAAACTGAGGCATTTCAATGCATGTCCTATAATATGTGTTTAGTTCAGCAACATCCAATTTACTCAGATGATGTGTTTGCCTGTTAATACCTAATACACTGTATCTAAGGAAAATGTTGTAACATTTTATAATTGTTTATTTATTGCAAAACACAAAATGTAGTTTTTGAGGCCTATTTTATTCCTATTCAATGTGATTTCTAATTTTATCTTTTAAGCATTGGCAGTTTGTACATGTGCATAGTTGCTTACTCTTATCAATTTAATAGTAACATGTAGTTATTTAGCATATCATATGGTTCATTTCTGGATTTTTATTTAATTTGTATTTAATATTAATTAAATGACATTTTACATAACAGACTGATGACAGCAAGAAAACACAAACAAACACATTGAGCTCATTCCAAACATATACAGAAGGGGGGTCAAACACTTAAAACACACAATACAGTGCGCTTAAGGCTAGCCATTATTTCACAAAGAGCGCAATCGCTATTTACTCACAGAAGTTCCACTAATGGGAAAACCACAAACCACATAGACATTTAAACACATGATTAACCCACAGATCAACACTCAGGATAGAAACAAAGGACAGCCCACAGACTGTACTTAAACCAAACCATTTGTAAATACTAGTTGTAAGTCATATTTACGAGAAGAGCTTCTCAATAGTATTCCAAAAGACGGCAAAAAAACAGCCCAAGAAGCAAAAGTACACTCAAATCACTAGCAGTAGCTGGCAGAACACCAAAGAATCGCTCTGCATATCTCCATTTATAAACGTGCGCAGAAAAGGATCCTTGTTTGTATTATTGTCATAATTTAATTCCATTGGGGTACAGAGTCACCAAGGAAGAAATATGTTTTTATACCTAAACCTATTTAGATATTCCCTCAGGGGAGCCGGCTAATGCACTTGCCATCTCTCTATGGTACCTCCAAAAAGCAACACATTCTTCGATGTGTGCTTGAAACAGGCATGCAAAAAATATTGCAACATAAGCAAATATTATATCCAAAGTAGCACTTAAGGTACTCTTGTACTGTGTGCCGTTCAAATCAATTCAAAACAGTGAAAAGTCTCCTCAATTTGTATATCTATCACATACAAATTCAAAGATGGCCAACACAAATTCCAAAATTCCAAAGCCACAGTAAGCGTTACTAAACTACCTTACCAATCCCAGGCATCAAAAACCAACAGCAAGTGTTGCATCAAAACAACCCTTGCCTATCACTTGGTGTCCAAATTCTAACTGCCAAATTCTGAATGACCTAACAGTGGTTTTTAGAATACTCACGCCAAAAAGGTTCTCAGTCAGGAGTGGTAAACATCATGTGGAGAATCAAAATCAGGATGATCAGAAATATACTGGGCTGCAGAGACAGAGAATCCCCAGAATCTCTGTGCCCAGAGTACCTTCTTAGTAGAGTCCTGTCCTGCCCTCCACAGTAGATTTCTGTCTCCTGACAAGATCACTCCCTTAGATAGCCACTTCTCTGATGAGGTCCACGTTGGAGAGCCATTTGAAGAACATGGAAACCTTCTCAGGGGTCTCACTGATACTTGGTCCATTTTATGCCAACAAAAAAGAAATTGGCACAGAAGCTGAAATATAAAAAGAATGCATTTATTCACCTCAGATGAGGGAGACTACGTCACACAGAACCCTTAGCAACTGTATGAGGCAGTCTAAGGAGTACAGAAAACTTGGGCATTATATATGCTTAGGGTTACATAGTCAGTATAAGACCAAGGGGCAGTCCTGGCTCATGTTAGCATACAAAATGCCTAATATGGGCATACAAGATCTTCTTGCTCAACAAAGTGGGAGGAGAGTTAATTCTCCATACAGCAGCAAAAATAGCCTGACTGTTATACTAGAGGAGCAGGTGCATTCTGCTAGCTAGGCCCTTCTGAGCATGTGCAAGGCTCTGAAGAGGGAAACAGCACATGGCTAACTAAAATGGCTGCCAAAATACAAAATGGCTTTCAGCTCATGCTAACAAATCCCTGCAATCTTTAACACTGTGGCACTTGGAGCCTTTGATGGGGACCACCAAGCCCGGGGAGCTCTCCCCAGCTTGGATGGTGATACAAGCTTTGAATGGGTACTGGGTCAGAGCTCCAGCTGGCCCTTTGGCAGAAGCCCCCCGTACTGTATCTTTGGCCCACTATGTCACAAAGTCTCCAGGATGGGGTCCCACAGACCCGGGCAGGTCTCCCCTGCTTTTCTTGGTGCAGAACCTCTGACCGGGCCCCAGGTCAACGCACAAGCTGGCCCAGGTGTGCAAGCCCCCATCCTGGGCTCCATTCCCCAGCACGCCAGATCTTAAAGTAACAGGCCTGTGAACGTCAACCCTTCTTTCTCAGGATGAGAAGTTCTGACTGGTCCCCGGGTGAGAGTTTTAGTGGGCCCGGGAATGCCCTGGGCACCATTCCATTGCCTGCTGCTTCTCTTGGAGCCTGGGATGGGCAGACACAAACCGGGAAGTACTCACCTACTTGCCCAGGATAAGAAGCTTTGGCCGGGTTCAGAGCTCCGGCTGGTCCTGGGGCAGAATCTCCTGACCCTGGGCTCCCTTCTCAGGTGCTCCTTGTCACAAAGTGCCCAGGACTGGATCCTGCAGGCACCTGCAGGTCTTCCCTGCTTGTTGGAATTCAAAAGCTCTGACTGGGCCCCAGGATAGAGATCTGTAGGGACCCCCATAGCCCCTTTCCGATACATAGCTCAGACTCTGAAAACCCGGGCCATGGAATTCCCATCTACTCCAAGGGCAAGCAAAGAAAATTTCCATAAGAAATATACAACCACATGGCCGTTCTTCAAGGTCAGGCATTCAGTTGTTTTAAGTCCTGGACAACTGGTCATGTGTCATGCATCCCTATGGTGAGCCCAGGTCCCTGCTGCCATAGATGTCCCAATGAGGGTTCTTTTAACTATTTGACCTTAGCCAAGGCTCCAAGTGGTCCAGTGTGTTTTCTCTGAAGGCCCTCTCTGTCACTCCGCATATACAGATTACAGGATTACAAGAAATGGGGATATACTTGAAGATTAGCAGGCACAGGTTACTTGTTCGGTCATTCTCACCCAGGTTCCTCCCAGGGCCTGGCTCATGCACATGGGGCCCGATGGCCTGAGTCTGCCATTGCCTTCCAGCCCTGTTCAATGGGCTTTTCCTCTCAGCCTTGCTGTCCACAGAGCAGACAAGGATGCAAAGCTGACAACCCAGAGCAGGGCAGCCTGCATGGGAGTGGTTTAGCCAGCTGATCATGATGGATGGGTTGACTTGGAAGTTCAGATGAAAACTCAGTTGACTCTCCATGCCCAGCCAGGGCTCCAGGAGGTTTGATGTTTTCACTCTGAAGACCACTTTTCACTCAGTGTGCATGGATTACAAGAATGCAGGTTGCCTTCCTCCGGAATATTAGGGACAAGGTGTGACGAACCACTTGTCCTCTGGCATTTTTCCCCAGGTGTCATGAGGGCCTGGCCTCAACTGAGATCCTAGGGGGCTGGGTTTGTGGCTGCCTTCCAGCCCTGTCAGATGGGTCTTTCCTCTGAGCCCTGCTTCCTATGAAGCAGGCAGGGATTTGAACCTTACATTCCTGTGAAGGGCGGCCTGCTCGGGCAGTTAAGCTAGCACTTTACCCAGATTGTGATGACTAGGCTGACCTGGAAGACCAGATAAAGGCTCATTTGACTCTTAAAGCTTCGGGGAGGGGCATGATGAAAGAGATTGCTGTGATGTCAGTTACTACCTGATCCGTCAAAAAACATGAACCAAGTTTGCAAGTCAGAGGGACAATAAAAACCCTGGGGCCAATGAAAACCATGTGCCACTATGAAGATGAGTACAGGCACACGCCAGCTAAGTTGGGATCCTCACGGTGGATATACCACTAACCTGTCTTGCCTACTCTGTCAGGGTGGTGGAGAATGAGCACATGTGATAAGAACTAAAACATGTTGAAGTATGCCTGGGCATGGTAAAGTCCGAGGAAACTATGGCGGATGTCCATAGAAGTCCTGACATGCAAATTGGTCATTCAAACTGAATATAAGGGTGAAAGACTAATTGAACTATCTGGTAGCTGGTCCCTTCTGAAGTTTCCCTCAGGATTGCTTTCTGAAACCCCAGTTTTATCTGGTAAAGATAATGATCTGTTGTCTTAGGACTGAAATGATCTGAACCTATTCTAAAACTTTCAATATAGCCTTATTGCCAGCTACCGAAGACTATACCAGTTGTTAAAGGCTCTGAACCCAAGTTATAGGCCCAAGCCACACGTGAGGGCCTATAAAGAGGAATAGGGCCTCTAAAAACTGGTATAGCTCAAGACAGAAGGGCTATAAGGCTATTAGAAAATTCCACTCACTTTGGGAAGAACGTTCTAAAATAAAAAGGGAGAAACTTGAAAAAAAAACATTGGAATGTTGGAGCTCAGGGCTTATACCAGCCAGTATAAGCCAATAGCTACTCTATTACCTTCACTAGACTTTCATTATTCCAAAGTTCCAATAGGTAAGAAGCTTGGATCCCTGGTCATGGAGCCCAGCATCTAATGTGTGTTTAATAATGGGCCTATTTTGGTAATCACAACTGGTGCTGCCGGATGAACCAAATGCCGGGTTAAGACATCGGATGCCAAAGCTCATCAGACCCAAGAAAAGGAGTTGGTTGTTATAAACTGTAGGCCGGTGGCCATGGAAGTCAGAATCTGCTAAGGAGTGTGTAACAACTCAACTGCCAAACCAACTAGCCCTGAAAATGGATGGAGCTGGAGTGTCTGGCGCTGACATAGCCACAGCAGGCTCTGAGAGCCGCAGATGCTAAACTGCAATGAGTAAGAGGGCTGCTGTGGTACACACAGAAGCCCAGGGCAAGGGCACAGTTGAAGCAGCCGCAGTTATAGATCTTGGCGGTAGTATCAAATATTTAAACAAGAACTTTGAAGACTGAAGTGGAGCAGGGTTCCATGTGAGCAGAAGTTGAAAAAGTGCCAGTCAGTCTTATGAGATTGGTGAGTGCAGTTAGGAAAGGGATAGGCAATGGCCTCAGTTTCCCTCGGTCAATCAAAAGGTTTTGAGTTTAGATCCCTGATTCCAGAGTGGTGGAGATGGGTGGCCTCACAGCATCCACTATGGTAATGCAAACAATCCTGGAGAAGCCTATGGGAGCCCAGTAGAGACTTCTTTTTACTTTGTGAAGGGAAGAGTGCCCTGGAATGGGTTTGCCCTAACAGAGGGTTGTGACCTTTGGAAAGGGTTGCGGTTCTGGCAGTGTCCAGTGCGCTCTCGTTAGTCCTTGAAAATCCGGGGGAGATGGTGCAAGTCTAGCGCCCCATATTCAGAGTAGGTCTTCAAGGAGAACAGTCTTTGGCATGTTTGAGCAATGTATGTAAGGGAAGTTGGCAAGTCAGGACCATGACTTCAGGAAAAGTATGGGCTCCAAGGTTTGTGTCTTTCATGCTGGGGGGGGTAGCAGGCTGGGCGTGATCTGTGGCTGGACAAGGTGTCACAATTCAGGATGCAAGCTGGGCCCTTCCTGTGGATCATTCCAGGTGTTGTGGTCATCACTCACTGTGTCCTAGGAGGGGCAAGGGCAGTTATTCTACCTCGGCCCGCACCTAGAAGCTAATTTAGAACTGGTGTAGACTTAGGGGATTCCAACTGTTTGACTTAAACAGAGCATTCTGAAGGCCCCTGGTGGGTGTTGACTCAATCGGATTTTTGCCCCATGCTCAGAATGTCAAAGTGAAGAACTTCAATGAAACCCTGGTAAATGACTTGAGTAACTATGAGTCTCTTGACTTATTATCAGTCATATGGGCCTTCACCTCTTACTGCTCCCACTGGTAACTATATCTATTCCACATCAGAGATGGATCAAACAAGTTTCTGTCAGATTGGGTGCATGACAGCAAGAAAAGGCAAACGTAACAATCCTAATAAAAACCCCACTAAGATGGTTAAAGGAGGAGATGATCTTGCCAAAAATCGTTAACCTCCTTACTGATTTTGTCAAATATAAACCTAGCACCAACAACACTATGAATAGCAACAAATTGCACACTTTGTCGCCCTGTGCACCCTCCATGCTAACAGACAATGAGGAGTCATCCAATCAGCTTAGAGCTCCACAGCTATGTCAGTACTTGAAAAACTGCCAGATGTCTAATGGGTCCATAATAAGCCCAATGACTAGAGAAGTGACTTTACCAAGAAAGTCACATACTGTAAAAAATCTCAATGCAAAATACAACTGTAATTTGTTCTGAAACGTAAAGGGCACCTAGAAAGAACTTGTTAAGAAACATGTCTCAAATAAACACTAAGGAGCCTATCTAAAAACACATTGCTCTAAATGTGACATAAAAGGATAGTTCCATAATATTGCACGGTATTATGCAAAATGCAAAGGTAGAATCAAGAAAGGAGAGGTGCAATTTATTTTTAGCTTCTGTAATCTTAGATTTGGAAAAAAAATTGGAATATTGCAACATGAAAGACTTGCACACCCGAAAGCACAACATTATGCTAGATTTGCATATCTAGAAAGCTGCAAACCATCAAAGCTATGGTCAAAAGAACAAATATTGCTGATGGCTGAATTGGAAAAAGTTAATAAAAACAAAAGAAACATAACTACGCTCCTGGTTCACTTTTTAACCGTAAAAACAGAAAACAAAAAGCAAGAAAATCATACAAAAGATGTGTGGCAAGCACCCACCGATATTGAAAGTGACTCACATGATGAACCTTAAATTTCCGAGTGCTTAATAAAAGAAAACGATACAGTAAAGGGGGTGGTGATGGACAGAGTATTCCGAATTAATGCAGAACACTCCTACCCAGTCAAGAGATCAGGGCTTGATCCATCACCGTTTTTTAGCTCACTGCACCATCCCAGTTCAGAACCTGGCTATATGCAAATTAGTCTGTCCCTGGCCCAGTGCATCATGGGAACAGGGCAGACCAAACTACCAAGCCAATTCTTTCACTGGAAAGGAAACAAGCTTCCGGGGACCGGTTTCTGGCATTACAGCCGTCTTCGGCCCGGCTTGCTTGAATCCTGATGGTGCAGTGAGCAAGGGACTCGCATCCGAGTATACCCTTCCACGCTTGTGGTGGCGAAAACGATACAGTAAAGGGGGTGGTGATGGACAGAGTATTCCGAATTAATGCAGAACACTCCTACCCAGTCAAGAGATCAGGGCTTGATCCATCACCGTTTTTTAGCTCACTGCACCATCCCAGTTCAGAACCTGGCTATATGCAAATTAGTCTGTCCCTGGCCCAGTGCATCATGGGAACAGGGCAGACCAAACTACCAAGCCAATTCTTTCACTGGAAAGGAAACAAGCTTCCGGGGACCGGTTTCTGGCATTACAGCCGTCTTCGGCCCGGCTTGCTTGAATCCTGATGGTGCAGTGAGCAAGGGACTCGCATCCGAGTATACCCTTCCACGCTTGTGGTGGCGAAAACGATACAGTAAAGGGGGTGGTGATGGACAGAGTATTCCGAATTAATGCAGAACACTCCTACCCAGTCAAGAGATCAGGGCTTGATCCATCACCGTTTTTTAGCTCACTGCACCATCCCAGTTCAGAACCTGGCTATATGCAAATTAGTCTGTCCCTGGCCCAGTGCATCATGGGAACAGGGCAGACCAAACTACCAAGCCAATTCTTTCACTGGAAAGGAAACAAGCTTCCGGGGACCGGTTTCTGGCATTACAGCCGTCTTCGGCCCGGCTTGCTTGAATCCTGATGGTGCAGTGAGCAAGGGACTCGCATCCGAGTATACCCTTCCACGCTTGTGGTGGCGAAAACGATACAGTAAAGGGGGTGGTGATGGACAGAGTATTCCGAATTAATGCAGAACACTCCTACCCAGTCAAGAGATCAGGGCTTGATCCATCACCGTTTTTTAGCTCACTGCACCATCCCAGTTCAGAACCTGGCTATATGCAAATTAGTCTGTCCCTGGCCCAGTGCATCATGGGAACAGGGCAGACCAAACTACCAAGCCAATTCTTTCACTGGAAAGGAAACAAGCTTCCGGGGACCGGTTTCTGGCATTACAGCCGTCTTCGGCCCGGCTTGCTTGAATCCTGATGGTGCAGTGAGCAAGGGACTCGCATCCGAGTATACCCTTCCACGCTTGTGGTGGCGAAAACGATACAGTAAAGGGGGTGGTGATGGACAGAGTATTCCGAATTAATGCAGAACACTCCTACCCAGTCAAGAGATCAGGGCTTGATCCATCACCGTTTTTTAGCTCACTGCACCATCCCAGTTCAGAACCTGGCTATATGCAAATTAGTCTGTCCCTGGCCCAGTGCATCATGGGAACAGGGCAGACCAAACTACCAAGCCAATTCTTTCACTGGAAAGGAAACAAGCTTCCGGGGACCGGTTTCTGGCATTACAGCCGTCTTCGGCCCGGCTTGCTTGAATCCTGATGGTGCAGTGAGCAAGGGACTCGCATCCGAGTATACCCTTCACGCTTGTGGTGGCGAAAACGATACAGTAAAGGGGGTGGTGATGGACAGAGTATTCCGAATTAATGCAGAACACTCCTACCCAGTCAAGAGATCAGGGCTTGATCCATCACCGTTTTTTAGCTCACTGCACCATCCCAGTTCAGAACCTGGCTATATGCAAATTAGTCTGTCCCTGGCCCAGTGCATCATGGGAACAGGGCAGACCAAACTACCAAGCCAATTCTTTCACTGGAAAGGAAACAAGCTTCCGGGGACCGGTTTCTGGCATTACAGCCGTCTTCGGCCCGGCTTGCTTGAATCCTGATGGTGCAGTGAGCAAGGGACTCGCATCCGAGTATACCCTTCCACGCTTGTGGTGGCGAAAACGATACAGTAAAGGGGGTGGTGATGGACAGAGTATTCCGAATTAATGCAGAACACTCCTACCCAGTCAAGAGATCAGGGCTTGATCCATCACCGTTTTTTAGCTCACTGCACCATCCCAGTTCAGAACCTGGCTATATGCAAATTAGTCTGTCCCTGGCCCAGTGCATCATGGGAACAGGGCAGACCAAACTACCAAGCCAATTCTTTCACTGGAAAGGAAACAAGCTTCCGGGGACCGGTTTCTGGCATTACAGCCGTCTTCGGCCCGGCTTGCTTGAATCCTGATGGTGCAGTGAGCAAGGGACTCGCATCCGAGTATACCCTTCCACGCTTGTGGTGGCGAAAACGATACAGTAAAGGGGGTGGTGATGGACAGAGTATTCCGAATTAATGCAGAACACTCCTACCCAGTCAAGAGATCAGGGCTTGATCCATCACCGTTTTTTAGCTCACTGCACCATCCCAGTTCAGAACCTGGCTATATGCAAATTAGTCTGTCCCTGGCCCAGTGCATCATGGGAACAGGGCAGACCAAACTACCAAGCCAATTCTTTCACTGGAAAGGAAACAAGCTTCCGGGGACCGGTTTCTGGCATTACAGCCATCTTCGGCCCGGCTTGCTTGAATCCTGATGGTGCAGTGAGCAAGGGACTCGCATCCGAGTATACCCTTCCACGCTTGTGGTGGCGAAAACGATACAGTAAAGGGGGTGGTGATGGACAGAGTATTCCGAATTAATGCAGAACACTCCTACCCAGTCAAGAGATCATGGCTTGATCCATCACCGTTTTTTAGCTCACTGCACCATCCCAGTTCAGAACCTGGCTATATGCAAATTAGTCTGTCCCTGGCCCAGTGCATCATGGGAACAGGGCAGACCAAACTACCAATCCAATTCTTTCACTGGAAAGGAAACAAGCTTCCGGGGACCGGTTTCTGGCATTACAGCCGTCTTCGGCCCGGCTTGCTTGAATCCTGATGGTGCAGTGAGCAAGGGACTCGCATCCGAGTATACCCTTCCACGCTTGTGGTGGCGAAAACGATACAGTAAAGGGGGTGGTGATGGACAGAGTATTCCGAATTAATGCAGAACACTCCTACCCAGTCAAGAGATCAGGGCTTGATCCATCACCGTTTTTTAGCTCACTGCACCATCCCAGTTCAGAACCTGGCTATATGCAAATTAGTCTGTCCCTGGCCCAGTGCATCATGGGAACAGGGCAGACCAAACTACCAAGCCAATTCTTTCACTGGAAAGGAAACAAGCTTCCGGGGACCGGTTTCTGGCATTACAGCCGTCTTCGGCCCGGCTTGCTTGAATCCTGATGGTGCAGTGAGCAAGGGACTCGCATCCGAGTATACCCTTCCACGCTTGTGGTGGCGAAAACGATACAGTAAAGGGGGTGGTGATGGACAGAGTATTCCGAATTAATGCAGAACACTCCTACCCAGTCAAGAGATCAGGGCTTGATCCATCACCGTTTTTTAGCTCACTGCACCATCCCAGTTCAGAACCTGGCTATATGCAAATTAGTCTGTCCCTGGCCCAGTGCATCATGGGAACAGGGCAGACCAAACTACCAAGCCAATTCTTTCACTGGAAAGGAAACAAGCTTCCGGGGACCGGTTTCTGGCATTACAGCCGTCTTCGGCCCGGCTTGCTTGAATCCTGATGGTGCAGTGAGCAAGGGACTCGCATCCGAGTATACCCTTCCACGCTTGTGGTGGCGAAAACGATACAGTAAAGGGGGTGGTGATGGACAGAGTATTCCGAATTAATGCAGAACACTCCTACCCAGTCAAGAGATCAGGGCTTGATCCATCACCGTTTTTTAGCTCACTGCACCATCCCAGTTCAGAACCTGGCTATATGCAAATTAGTCTGTCCCTGGCCCAGTGCATCATGGGAACAGGGCAGACCAAACTACCAAGCCAATTCTTTCACTGGAAAGGAAACAAGCTTCCGGGGACCGGTTTCTGGCATTACAGCCGTCTTCGGCCCGGCTTGCTTGAATCCTGATGGTGCAGTGAGCAAGGGACTCGCATCCGAGTATACCCTTCCACGCTTGTGGTGGCGAATAAAAAGGCATCAAGACTTAATCAACTGAAAAAAAGCACCTAAAATCCCTAACTTTCATTTTATCTAAATGACAGAATATCAGAAGTGCAAAAATATTCCAAAAACCAGCAACATCAAGAAGCTGGTACGGACAATGTAAGAAATTGTGATCTATATCACAGAATTTATCAGTAGTATACATTCAAAACCAACTAATCGAAGTGAACCACCAAGTGAAAATGAAAACAAGAATATGAGCACTATTCAGGATGAGAATTAGGATGTCTTAGCTCAAAGTAATATACACAAGGAAAAAAAGCAGTGGGGCCTGACATTATTATGGCTTGAACAATTTACTAAAATGTTCACAAAACAGAAGCAAGGATGCTGTCCATAGGATTATAAAGTTGGTTAATAACGAGAAGAGTCCCAGAATGTAAGAAAAATAACTGATTGATTCTGATCTCAAAGAATGTTCCAAGTCATGGCCTAACAAAATAAGCAATTAGATATTGACTATAGGTGGCATAGCATTCATAAAGCTATTTAAAAACATTCCGGCCAAAAAACTTACCTCTTTTGTAAAATTGAATACAAGATAAAAGTGCTTCATAAAAGTAAGAGCATATTTTTTAAATTTTGACACTGGTTTATAACATCATCAAAGATCAAATAAAAAAAACATTCTCTTGCAGTGGTGTTCACGGACATTTTAAAAGTGTTTGACACTGTCAGCCATGGTCACATGATACAAAGTCTTAAAACACGAACAATGCTGTCATATATCCAAGATCTAATTAAAGACTATTACTGAGGCTCATTTACTTATTTCAAGAGTAACAAGCATTGGCATAGCCAATAGGTCTCGCATTTGGGACCGTATAAGTGTTTAGTTATCCAGCACAATATCCCTGGTGCAACAACTTCAAGTGTTGCATGGTTAAACACTTATAAGGTCCCAAAGGCGATACCTATTGGCAATGCCAATGCTTGTTTCGCATGCCATCACAAAAGTGGTATCCAAATCATGGCGTGTGACATGATTTATGGTTTGCATTGTGAGCGTAGCTTTTGGCTGTATGGAGCAGTGTTTGGGCGCAGTGTCTGGCCTCAGAGTTTTACCAAATCCCCACAGTAGACATTCCCTGCTGCACATTTACTTCTGTGTTTGCCCATGTAGTGGCGTTTTTGGGTTCTGAACTGCCAGGGGTGGACTACTCTTGCTACACACACCCTTTGGCTGTCCGCTATGCAGGTTTGGATGCAGAGGCTGACCTTTGGCAATATGGCAAACCGTCGATAGAAAGAGACGCAGGCTCCTTTTTTGACCCTTCCCTTTAATACTGCAGTTTTAGTCTGATCTGCATGAAGCTTGTTATTTTAGGTTCATTTGCTAATGGTACGCCAGATTTCATTCAGATTCATTAAACAGTGCAAGCATAATTCATATCCATAACTATGAAAAAAACACAGCTGAATTCCAGTGGCTCTGGCTATATTTCAGGATAACCCATCAAATATCACCAACATTTTTAGAAAATTAAAAATGGTTGACTCCCCTTTAAATTTGGCCCCCTCAGTTGATAGGCACAAAGCCTCAAGTTCCTGCACTGGGTGTAACTTACTTGTAGACTCATCAAACAATGCCAAAGTTATTAACAAATGAACATTTTATTGTCACTCCCTTCAATGTTGCCTCTTTTGATGGATTGACAGAATACCAATGAAAAACAAATCCTTTTAAACTTCTGCCAAATACATTTTGTGCTGATTTATCATACAGTGCCAAAGTTATTAGCAAATGAACACGTCTACTCCCCTCCCATGGATCTGCCTGGGTTTGAAAATGCCAACAGCATGCAACTTTCATATGTACTGGTCAACTGGTGCAGAAGTTGTAAGAAAATCAAAAAAATACTTTCTACTGCCAAGATATACAAAGTAATCTTTGATGCCCACCTAGCACCCACTTTAAATTCAGTTATCTCAAAAAGTAGTATGTGGATTTATACAAAACCAAGAATTTGAAGTTTGACATTCATGCTAAACTTGGTGCTGATGCAAGCATGGGGATACCTTCAAACGTGGACCAAACCCCATATAACTGTCTAGGACTATTCTGACACACATGTGGACAGCTGTCCTGCGAAATTCACTCAAAGATTAACATACAGAGATTGTACCTTGTAAATGAATACATCATGGTATAAATTCGACAATATGTGTATCAAAAATCGGAAACAAGGCCTCTCTTATCAAACCAATACAACACAGGCAACCGGTAAATATTTAAAGTGCAGACAGCGCAGTGTTCATAGTGTGCAATATATTATATAACCCCATATTAATATAATCACATAAGCATCAATGGTTATAAAACCAGTTTCTTATAGGACATCTTTTTCAATATTTCTCAAACCTCCAGATTAATTCCAATGTGAATCCTAACCACACAACACCTTAGATGTTGCAGGCTACTGTTTGGCTTGGTATGGCTGTCTACTGCTGTCGTCACCTGAAATGCTTTCCAAGTTACTTGCATATTCCACTGTGCAAAGTACTGTTGGCACCGGGATTAGAGCATCTCTGGCCCCCCAGGCTGGAGAAGACTTGGACGACGGGCTGCAGTGTTCTGTTGAGTGATGGGCACTGTGCTGCAGCCTTGCTTGTCGTTCGGCAAGGAGAGACACATGTTTTACCTCATACCTGATTTCAAGGCTCTGCTGTGCAGCTATGCAACAGCGTGTGTGAGGTTAAAAGCCACATTTACACTCTATAAAGGGACCAGTACGCCTTCCCTCACTCTCAATCGCTGGGATGCGCGGCTGTGATCAGCCGACAGGACTTGTATAGACATTCTCTGAGTCTGGTGTGTATCAGGGTGCTAAGAGGTCAAAACAAAACACAATATCCAGGTCTGATATAGGGGATTGAAATTGTGTGTAGATTGACTGTTGTGCATGAAAAAGGGTGGAGTCTTGTTTACCCAGTAATTGACATGTTTTTTATGGTCGCTAGTAGATACTCCCTGTCACAGACACAGTGACGCTGCTCAGAATGTATATACACATGCTCGGTACCGTGTGTGGCTTGGATTCACGGCCACCCCAGACCTGAGGCACATATTGCAGTATAACACCAGCCACAGGCGGGCAGCGAAGCGCCTAGCAAGTCACCAGGACCCGCGCCTGTAATGGCCACATGTTGTAATGAGCACTCCAGGACTTCAGGAGAATGAGAGCCAGTATTATTAATATGAAAATGAAGAGCTTCCCGTAGAGAGGCCCTTAATTGAGGCCCTCTGAGACATTGTGGGTCAGGGTTCTCCCATCTTCTAAGGGGGCAGCTCTGCAGCAATGTTGGTACTAAAGGTGGCAGCGCAATTAGTGCAGCAATTGTTTTGACTCCTTTATGGAACTAGAATAAAGGAAGCGCTTGCCAGGCTAGGGAAGAGAGCGGTGCTCGCCTGACCCCGGTGTCGTGGCGCATGCAGCTGCGCGCTGATATTGCTATCAGTGGCACTTTAATAAATAGACATCATTACACGTCATTCCCTCTTCATTGCCGCATTGCGAGTCTTGATTATCCCGTTTGGTGCGTGCCTGACAGTGTGGGATTATACAGTAGTTTGGTGCTGCTGCAGTTTAGGAAACTATAAGCCTCATCACCACACACGTTGTCATTTTGTTGCTGTTGATTTTTAAACGCAAAGTTAACAAGCTTTCGCGGCAGCGGGAGGAGGCGCAGCAGCAGGGGGAGGAGGGGGGCCTACCATTGCGGGAGCGATAATTGCGTGCGCTCCCGCAAGTAGATCACCTCACGTGCACGCGTTGGAATGCATGCACATTTTTGACTAAAAAGCCAAAGCGATCGGAAAAGGTATTTTTGCCTACGTAGCGCATGCATGCTGCTAGGCGAGACCTAAAAACAATGAATCTACCCCAGAAATTGCCATGAAATCTGGGATAAAACAAGGTGACTCTCTATCCCCATTGTTGTTTAATTTTGCCATGGAATTTCTATTATGTGATCTTCAGAAAAATGGCCTTTGCAGACATCATAGCAGCACTCTGTAACACATGGAACGGAAGGAGTACTAATTTTAAGATCATTTAATAATTCAGCAAAACAACAGGACTAAAACTGAACGTCAAAAAGATAAACAGCTTCCTTAAAAGCCATCATAAGGACAACATTCCGGCGAATAATTACAAATCATGGCAACATCCAGCTGACAGTGAAAGGCACCATGGATTGAACTTTGAACCACACACAGGTCATACAAAATAAATTATGTACTAACAGCATGGGTAAAACTCTTGACAGTCTACCACTCAAGCCCACACAAAAGGTTGAAACTTTATGTCAATGCCTGGTTCCTAAGCTGTCATTTAAATTGGACTACATTTTGAAAGGTGGGGAATGCACACCCTCTTAGACAATGTTCATCCTTCACTTCAGTTCACAACTTATTTTTCGTGATCGCATGCTCGTCGGAGTGGTGCCCTGCCCTGGCGGCACCATAAGTACTATATCAAAGCATTTGGAACGACGTTCCGCCCCAAATTCCGAGGCACAGCGTAATGCGGACTTGCATATTAAATTCCATTTTATTTTTTCAATTTTTAAACGTAAATTTCCTTTGTTTTCGCTATGTTATTCCACTTTTTGTTTTCTCATCATAGCCACACGCAAGGAAATATGCAGATTTTCAAATATTTCACATATTCAGGTTTGTCCATCCGGACGTTACTCCAAGAACAAGTACATGTACAAGTACAAAATTACATTTTCTTCCCAACAGTAAAATGAGGAGGGACATGTTACCTTGTTGAGGCAGTTACCCCCGAAGAAGGGCGGGACACGCCCGAAATGCATTGGGTCAATAAAATACTGCTTTCTTGATGAACTCCGTGCTCTTGTACTTGTTCTTGGAGTAAGGTCGGGATGGATAGAAAAAATAAAATGGAATTTATTATGCAAGTCCGCATTACGCTGTGCCTCGGAATTTGGGGCGGAACATCGTTCCAAAATGCTTTGATTTAAATTGGAATGGCAGGCATAGAAGTGAAGATTCTCATTGAATTAGACCATACAATAAAGAAATATGTCATACAGTACCTCCACCTTCCTGGCTACACTTGTGATGGTCTCCTTTCCTCTAAAGCATCAAAGCCCTGGCCAAGTATGCCAAAGCTGTGTACAACTATAGCAATCAACATATTATTATGACTCAGAGAAACTCAACATTTGTATATTGCTCACTCATATATGTATGCAGGAGATATGATAGAAAAGCTAACATTGATAATATCATCAAAGCTCACCAGCTAGAAGTATACAGCAACTGATTCCAAAACTACCATTTGCAGTTTGTAGCATCTTATGATGGAGGAAAGAAGAATCTGAGAAATGTAAAAAGCTCCCTGTACAAATAGATGGTATCAAATATCTAGAAAATAATCCAACCTTACATTTCTGGATTACAAAGCACATGAAAGTGAAGGAAAACCAATACATATCTGTCTAGAGCCAATGTCATATGCACCAGAGAAACCATCTCCAGAGGAAGAGATCGAACATTCACCACTTACATGTTGCAAAAACATGTGACATCATTGTGCCTGTATCTGGTACATGTCCTAGCACAAAAGACACAATAACATTCTAAAACTTCTCATTGATAGATCAAACAGATGTGGTTGGATCACATACATATATGGAACCCCATATCAAGAATAACCAAGGTGAATTAAGAAAACCTGGTGTTGTGTTAACCAAAGATGGCACTGCTGTAGTAATTGATATCAATCTGATACAATAAAAAACACACACAAAAATACCTTGAACAAGCATATGAACGAAAAGTCAACTACTCCCGGAACTATCGTAATTCAAAACTCTCAAAAACTGTTCCAGGGTGAAATTTCATTGTTTCATCAAAGGATATCTGGGTATTTGGACTCAATGTAATAACATTGCAGAAGCTGATCGTGGGCTACAAATATATTACCCTTTTAAGAAAAATGCCTGACTGCTTTGCCCATTTAAGACAAGGGTATGCCTGAATACTCTGAATGACACTTTGAAAATGTGCCAAATATTAATGGAAAACTAATTAATTTGCATAGCACATAAATATACAGTAAATTATGTATTGCATGGCACTTCAGTAATATCACAGAACATTAGCACATAATAGTTAACCTACCTGATAATGCTTTTGGTGTGGTAACCAGTGTTAGAAATAGTTGAATGTCATCAGTATCAAAAAAAGCTGAATGTTATCATCAATAAAATAAAATGAATGTACTATAGTTGTAACTGTAAAGTTAGAATTTTCAGAATAGTAATGGAGTGGGTACTGTCTACATCCAAATGTAATTCATGTAACTGTAGCCGTGATGGCAACATGAAATGTAGTTGCACTGAGAGACAAGTTAGGATTGGCAGGGGAGTACTGGAGGAGGTACTGTCCATATCCAAATGTGATTATGTATCTGTGAGTGCAACTCAAAATGTAGTTGCACTCTGGGACAATCTTTGTGTCTTTGGAAGCAATACCAATTTTATGCTTATGGTCTGCAATGATAGCCTAGAAAGAGCCACGGAATGGTGGAACAAGATAGCCAAATGCCTCATCATCCTATTAGTGATGTGCATGAATAGAAAAACAAGATTCCCTTTGTTCCCACATCCTGTCTAGCAAAACCACAGCCGAGGGAACAGGTTTGGCAGAATCAGCAGGAAAAGACTATCCTGTTGAGCTTGACTCTAGTCTGACTGTGTCAAGAGACGTAGAATAATTTGGATGCCCTTGGGCCATCATTAAAATACCTCTACTCATTGTTTTTTCAAGTACCTGGTGAGGCAGGGGTGAGTCCTGTGATGTTCTTGCTTCTGGCTTCTTGCTTCTGGCTACAAGCGCCCAGTGCATGCTGGGCACAACGTACAATGTGGATAGTGGCAGGTAAGTAGTTTGACTGGGTCGCTACACCTGTCAAACAAACACGCAGAACTGAAACTGGCCACGCAGCAGAAGTGCAAAGGTTTGAGTGATATCTATCATCAGTATAAATGCAAACCATGAACGTGGGGCCTAACTATTCATCTGATTTATGAGTTTCAAACAGTGTTAGAAAAGTTTCCACAGGGATAACTGACTTGTGGCAGCCATGCGTTCATTGGTTCTTTTAACCTACCGATGTCGGTTCTTTCTATCCTTGTGAAGCTGAAACCACCAAGCATTGGATTGTTCACCCACTGTAGAAAACATGAGTTGGGTTTAGACCGCGGTGAAAAAGATCAGTTTATCCCGACTGATGATATGTTGTTGCAATAGTAATCCTACTCAATACGACGGGAACCACAGGTTCAGAAATTTGTTGTATGTGTTTGATTGAGAAGTCAATGGGACAACGCTACCAACTGTGGGATTATGACTGAACTCAACTAAGTTAGAATTTCTCAAAACCTGAACAATACTGCAGTGCTGTGGAGACTCAGTTTACCTGGGATAGCTGGCCTCTATAGGAGAGAAATCTCCATTGCCCTAAGTCCACTGCATGTTCGAGGGACACCTGGTGTTCATTTCATTTTAAATTCTTTATTTCGCCCATAGGCCAAAAAAGTTTCATAATTAAACAAATAGTCCATAATCAACTATATTATAAACATACATGGAAATACTGTTTAGGTTTCAGCCATAAGAGCCGAACCAGCAAATGAAATGTCAGTCCTTGACTTTATCAAGAAGTCCTTAGAAAGACATAATTTTCGGTCAGTAAAAGTGGACAATTTAAAATCAAAAGTATTTAAGATCAGTTAAACCATATATATACTGTCACAATAAATCTATCATCAGTCTCAGTACAAAGTCCATGGTAGGAAGAGAGCGTGCTATTGAATACAATGTTACAAACTAGACCCCATTCTGCTCGTGTATGTAAGATCATTAAAAACAATATAAAATGATATAGAATATTTACAATAAAAAGTAACATCCTTCATAGTGCAAATTCCAAACAAGGGAATGCATTGTTTACAGCACATCACAACTTTAGCCCCTTCTTTCTTTGTATAAACCCTACTGTAAGCAGGTATATATTTGTAGCAAATATTACATATGGTGCCGTGTTATATTCAAAACCCCTAAGGCCTCTTGATGCTTCCTAAATCCCAGCCTATTGTGCAAAGGACGGATCCATTTCTTTCTTGCCCTAGCGTATGCTGAGCAAAAGAAGAGGATATGCACAGTGTTTTCAGTAAGGTCTAAAGTGCATGAAGTGCCAGTTTGTTCTCCCCAAGTTGCTGTATAGCTTTTGATCTGGATTACATCATACCTAATTTCAAGTACAAGATTTTCGCCAGATGCAGCTGCATATTGTCAAGGAACTCTTCAAAACAGGGGTTAGGTTTAACATTAAGAAATTGCATTGTTAGTCTGCCCAAATTAGGGTTGTGAGGAGTGCATTTAGGGCATGAGCCCAGTATGTTTGTTTCAGCGTGTTCTCACAGCTTTGGGATTACTTGTGTTGCTCTGTCGAATAAGAGCAGAGACTAAGTTCTGTAAACCATTTCTTAACAAATCTTAGCCGGGGAAAAGTTAGGCATCTATCGATAGCTAGGAGTTCTTTGATGCCTTCTCTATAGGCTGCTAGTTCTGACGTTGTCCATAGCCTAATCCAGTAAAGCATAGAGGTGCAATTTTCCTTGTAAGTTTTACATTTAATTTGTGAAACATTGGGATAAGTGCTGTTGTCAGGGGTAGCCCTAGATTCTCCTCACAAACCTATTCTTCTCATTTATTATTTGCTTAGTATCGCCATTACCCCAGATTTCTGATCCATAGAGGGCAGCTGCCTGTACTTTAGATTTGTAAATCTCTAATGCTGGTGTTGTTGGTTTACTTGAGGATAGGCTATACATTCTAAGAATTGCCCCGGGCCCCTGTGCGAGTGCCAGTGCAGAGTGATTTATCTGTAATTCACATGCCAACTTTGATTCGCGTAGTATACCCAAAAAGGTGAAGTTTTGGACATGCTCTAATTTCCAATTATTCACCCTAAGAATGGTTCTGAAGCCCTTGTGGGGGTTTATGGCCATATAAATTTTTTCCCAATATTTATTTCTTGGCCTTATATATTACAATGCAGTACATGTTAAAATCATCGAATACATTTTGCAAACCCTTCTGCATCTGCTAGATCAGGATAGTGTCATAATAATAGTGCTGGGACCAAGTTCCCATTGCGCTTTGGGGAATCATTTTTTTGACTTCTTAAGTTAATCAACCACGTCATCAATATAGAGCGAGAACAGGGTGCGCGCAAGCATGCATCCCTGTATCACTTCCGGCTATAGGGATTGGTTCAGTGAACACACCATTCATACCCCATCAAACTCTTGCATAATTATCACGATGCAGCCTTGCCATCTGATCTAGCAGGTCTGCAAATATCTTTTGTTTCTGCAGTGAGCCCCACTGTAGACCTCTGGGTACTAGAACAAATGCTGCCCTGAAATCTACAATTGCTATATAAATATGACCTCCCTTTATCTTGGTGTATTTCCAGATGATGCAGAGGAACCTAAAGACTTGGTCTATCATACTTATAGGGGCTCTAAATCCTGCCCGATATGTGGATAATATGTTCTTGTCATCCATCCATTTGTTTAGCCCATTTACAAATGTGTATAGATTTATTGTAGTACATCCATTAGGCTTATTAGGCTGTAGTTCTCTGGTTTTCAGCCCCTCTCCATGTGGACGGCATTGGGGCACCTGTAGCTATAGCAGTACAGACCAAATTAACATATGGGACCCATACCTTTTTTGTTATGTTTAAACTTATCTCCAGGAAGTCTATCTGATCCTTAGGCTTTTCCGAACTTGGTATATAGCACATGAGACGTTTCTTCTAAGGTAAAATGGATCTCATATCCCTCGCCATTTTCGGGTCCATGGTATTTAGTGATGGTAGACTGATAACCTGAATATAGGTTGGTAAAATGTTCTGTCCATGCTACAGGATCCAAGTGGTATAAGGTATGCGCTACTTGGTCCTTGTCACCAAGCGCAACTATTTTCCATAATTCTGTTGTGTTGTTCGAATTTGCAGCCTGGATAGATCCATCCAACTGGCCTACTCCCAATTCTTTTTTGAGATGCCCAGTATTTTCCTATGGCATTCCCTAGCTCTCCTTATTAATTGGAAACTTCCCTGTTTTAGATTCTCAAGTAAGGATTTTTTGGCTTTCCTGCAATCCGAGGTATACCAGGGATTGTCTTTTGATTTTGTCTTATGGTTTTGCTTATGCTTCTCTCTTGCAACTCTGGTGAGAAATGGTTCTCGCTTTATGATCAACAGTTGGTGCATTGCAATTGCAGTTGCAGCCTTTCCACTTGTTTCTGCGTAGGGGCCTAAAACATCAGCGAATGCCTTATAGCTATTGGCCATAGTCGCTATGTTATCTGTAATACAGGGCCATTTAACCACTCTATGGTTTTGTCCTGTAATAGGCCGGGCTTTTGGTGAGCTAATTTTAGATAGTTGGTTCCCTTTTGTGTAGCCTGTTACTTCTCTGCCAAGGGGAGGTGGTCACTGTTGTCTCTTGCCTCTATCTTAAATCTCAGGAACCTGCTCCAGCTGTGCATGCTGTACATTATGTAGTCTATTCTGGATTTTGAACTACCTCATTTGAATGTATTTAAGGTGCAATGTTCACTCCCATCATTGGACACCCTTCAATTGCATGCCCTTAAGATGTGTTCAATAGTGATCTGCATTAGCTGTACTGCAGCATTAGTACACAGTTTTGACAGTCCGACTTCTAGCTGGGCCAGGCCCGCGACCAAATCCTCCTCCTCTCTGAGCATTTTTAGGCCATTTATTGGTGTGTATGTGCAATTGAAATCACTGCATATGATTGCTGTGTCATGTGGATTTACACAGTCCAGGCTATTACCTAGTAAAGCAATAATCTCAGAGTTTAAGTTTTGCCGAGCGGGTCTATTGTAGACATTAAATAGGTACATATTTGTTTTAATGTTAATTTTTGTGTCTAGAGGTACTGTAAGAATATCAGGTGAGTCTATTTTATAAATAGAGCAGGGACACACCGGTGGCATAACCAGGCGCTTTAGAAAATGTATAAATAAAAAATAAAAAAAATGCTAGTTCCTATTACCAAGGTTATTTTGACCCAAATTACAAGCCCACCAGAGGTGCTACCTCTCAGTGATGGGATAGCGTTTTTGTAGTATGTTTTATATCCTAACTTGACGGGGGTGTCAATAGCCATGTCTTCTAGATGCGGCAGTGATCAAATTTCTCAATATATTTATGCCAGTCTGGATCCTCTAATTTTTGTTTTAGGCCTGCAACATTCCATGAAACTATGACTAAAGGTGTGTGTCCTCTTGTCAGTACTATATAGTTTTTAGTAGATCCTTCTGGGTTCGGTTCTCCATCTTTGACACCTGGTATTAAATAATTTGTAAACAATCTGATTGTAGTTCAGCTTTTTATAAGTAGCAGAGTAGCTCCCTCGCTGTAATGAGCTGAAAGCCATCCTCTGAGCCAATCTTTGTCTTTGTCCATGGGCAATCGTGTCACTGGAGTCCCTCTGAGGCGAGGCTGGCGGCAAGGGACAGGATGCTGACCTGTGAGAGGTGGCCTCCACCACATGCAGTATGGCACAGGGGCCTCCTCTTTCACCGTGCACTCCCGGGTGAAGGGATGGTGGCCCAATCTGTTGCATATCAACACAGAGACCAGATGGCTAGAGAGGGCCCCGGAGGAATCACCTCGAGATGAAGGAGCCTCCTGAGCACTGGCATCATCATTGGCTGCCACATGGGCACTCTGGTCAACAAATCAGCTTGAATCATCTAGTCACCAGGCTAGCTTATTAGATGGCCAGAGATGGGTGGCCGACTTGGTGATCAATTTGTGGCTGACTGACCAGATGGTTGGTGGGTCAGCCGGCACAGTTAACTCTGACTTGTTTTTCCCCTGGGTTAGTCAAGGAAAAATGGTTTCCCTTGCAGGCCCAAGGGGAGTGGGACATTGGCTGGAGTTTTTACCTTCCTTAACTTAGGTGGAAGGCACTGACCTAGGACACCCTTAACTGATGGACTGGGGTGAGAATTCTTACCCAGGGCTTGTTGGCTGCAGATTGAGGAGAACCCTTGTGCCCCTCTGGGGCAGAGACATTCCTCACAGTTCAGGGCTCCAGGCACCATGCAGAGCCACCTTCCCTACTCGGGCTAGAGCAGTGTTGGGCCAGAGAGTTGTCTGGGGATCCTGGAGGCAGAACAGCTCTCATAAGACCAGATGAGAGGCAGGCAAAGCAATGGCTTTCACCTAGCAGGCTTTGCCTCCACAGTCCAGGACACCAAGCACAAGGCAGGACCCCCTTTCCTACACTTCATGTAGGCTGAACAGTTCCCATAATTCCTTTTGAGAGGTTGGTGAAAAAATGATTTTTGCCAGGGTGGCGCCAGACTGGGGAAGAGGCTAGGGCTCACTGAACAGCTCCCGTAATACCCCATGGGAGGCCCCCTCCCAGCCGAAATGGCCCAAATAGGGTCATTTAGGTCACTAATGACCACCCTCATTCTTCCATACAAAATGAAGAGTCAGTCAGACAGTAGAGAATACAAAACAATACCACTTTATTCAAAGTACACTCAGAGCGGAGCCATGTCTGCCTAGTCACTAGGAGTGCTGCAGAGGGACTGACATCAACAAAAATAACAATAC
The DNA here is from genome assembly GCF_964261635.1 of Lissotriton helveticus. Lineage (NCBI taxonomy): Eukaryota > Metazoa > Chordata > Amphibia > Caudata > Salamandridae > Lissotriton > Lissotriton helveticus. Next base: position 285,906,967 of record NC_136073.1, read on the forward strand.
ATTATGTACACTTCAAGACCAAAAAGAGCACGCCCACTATGGAATTTCCCAAGCAGATGCAACTGGACAATAAATTACAAAGGAGTTTTGATTCCGAGGCCGGGCACACATTATCTTCTATTCAAGGTCACTCTGCCAGTGCCCACCGCTAGACTAGTGGGAGAAGGCCTATATCTAAAAGGAAAGGTATGCGCTAATAAGAACAGTGCATTCATTAGTGTAGCAGAACTCAAAAATACGGAAGAAACATACCTTAGAAGAAGCCGTTACTCGGAAATAGCAAAGGATTAGGTTTGATCATGATTTAAAATGGCGCCCATACACAAAATGGCGCTGCGAATGCTAACTTACATAAAACAATGTGAAAGCATAATGGTTTTTTTTCTAACACTGGTGGTGCCAGTCAGCAGGCAGAACGTGCTAGCCTGCCCCTGGCAGGGTGCCCTACCCCACCTACAAGTGTTTTCGAGGTTTCAAGATATCCTCTAGTTAGTTTGTCAGCCTTGTTTTGGCAAAAATGCTACCAGTGATATTTCCCTCTCAAGGATGATCGAGTGAATGGATGCGAATGGGTGTGCCAACTCAGTGAAGCACATCAAAAGGCCATCCTTCCTAATTCGAATTACACCCAGACCAAATTAACACAGTATTCCTTCAACAACTCACCGTAGTAGGGCACAATCCTGTAACCAAGCACATACAGATCAATACAGTGAAGAAAACAAAACAGGGCTTTTTTGGCAAAAGCTGCAGATTTATGTAGTTTACAAATGCACAGAGAATTCAAGCAAGCACCTTCACATATATATAACACATGGAGGCCTCCGCATTGCGAGGAAGAACATCACGCCGACTGAACCGGTACTTCCCTAAACCGCACTCAGACTGTTGAGGACACGCGGTTTAACTAAGCTCCCGATTCTGGGCAGCCAATCCATCTACCCCCGCCAGAGTGCCTCAACAAGGCTCTACACCCTCCCGCCAGCTCCCGCTAGCTCGCTCACTTCGAGCACACCGGGGTCCTCCCCGCGGCAATAGAGGCTTACAACTAATAGGCGTTAACTAATGTCCTGATGATGGTCCTCATGATTATATAGTGGGACCGAAACGCCGTCGACCTTTATGCGCACCTTATGCAAAAACATAAACCATGTGTTATATATATGTGAAGGTGCTGTAGTGTAGTTCCTATCATCCCAATAGGCTCTGCGCATTGGAATAATACCTTCAATAGTATAGGCCTAGACCAGACGTTAACTAGGTCTACTACTGTCGATATTAGACTTAAAGTTTTGGGTTTGCCAGCTTAGCTCAGAGTTCACTAGAAACTTTCTCGAATGTTCAGGAAAGGATTAACTTCCCTGAGTAGACAAGAAGGGATTTAGTTTCTGACAACCATAGAACATGACAACTTTGCTCTCCCCTAATCAAGAGTGTATCTCGAGAGTCGTGTGAACAAAAGGCAATTTATTTTACTCAGTCAGTACGTGCATTCTTAGTCTCATCAGATTGTAGAGAAAAGGAAGAGACGGGCGTGTTCAATAAAAGATGTTATTTATTGATCAGTCTCTTTTCTCATACAAGAGAAATGGATCGATATTATTGCAATACTTATAGTTAAGTAAAGTGCATACATTAAAAGCAGAAGTATAAAATAATACTGTAAAAACATTGATATGGTTTCTAAGCCATATGAAGGTTTAAAATGATTTAAAATATATTACATACACATATACATTTGACTAAACGTACTCAACTGGTGTTTCTAAATACGCCTACCCCGTGTACCTGACCTAAGTCTAATGCGTGGGCGGGAATAGAAAGTTACAGTTTAAGTTAAGTTTGTTTTTGCCAAGTGACTGACTAAAGAATTCTCTGTGAGGGGTTATTCAGTTCTGTACCTGGAAGTTAGGATGAATGAGGGATGGTATCTCTCTCTCTGGTCTCGATATTCCAGGCTGCCTGCGAGGGCCACCCGGAAGCGCCGGTGCTGAATCTCTCGGCAGGAGAAAGCAGCGCGTCTCGTTCTCAGCGCGTCAGGAAGGCGGGGCTGCGCCAGCGGGGTCTGCTCTGCTCTGGGCTTCGGCAAGTATGGCTGCTCCGTCTCGTCACCACCGCGTGTGTTTGCATAGGGCAATATCGGTAATATTTATACCTTTAAGGTGCCGAGATTGACGTAAGGATGGACATAGATACGTCAATAAAGATGTCATACGACCAGGTCGTTAGCACATTCTTTTGCTGAAGTTCTCGGTGAAATCAAAACAATGGCCGCAGGGTTTTTCCCAGGTTGTCATAGGTTTGATTTGTTATGAGAACTCCGTATGCCTTATCAGGGGCTGGAGGAATATCGCTTGTCTAATTAGATCGCAAGCGTTATGACCTAATCAGATAACACGTTCCTGTGCCGTAGTGTGGCTTTGTCAGATAACGGTATCTGCATCATGGGGGTTTGCTGCCTCATGGGCTGACTGCTAGTTAACTTGTTAGTTTGCTAACCAGAATAGGGTCAGGAATAGGGGGGTCGATTCAGAACCTATAGGAATACATCACACCCACTCCACGCTAACTATGGACATATTTACTAATCTATGCATAGTAAAACATAGTACAACATACTATAGAGTAGTGTGTATACCTTACCACCCCAAAATACATAAATGCATTTTGAAATTTACAAATATACGGAAAAATTGCAGTCATATATATTGTATGCACTCAAGCTGTAGAATAATGCTAAAGTAATCACGCATTTGTATACATTATTGCTATTCGGTATATGAGAATTTACACATGAAATGGCTCTTAATACAGAAAAAAAGTTCGAGACCATTTCATCACAGAGTCAAATAATTATGAACATTCCAGCGGGCAGCTAAGGTTTATAAGCTATCTAAAAATAGAAATCTTAGTTCTTTAAGAATAGTTTCTTACTTTAAGCAGAAGATAAGTGTCCCGAAAAATATGCAAAATATTTTGGGGCTGCTGAAAAAATTGCTGTCCGTGAACTGGAGGGAAAATTGTTCATGTGACTTTATTATTAAAGTTGAAGGCCAAATTCAGGGTGTCGGGAACGCCGTGTGCGAGCTTGCTCAAAAGTCTCTATTTCTGCTCTGGTGAGAACATCATATCATTTAGGCTTTCGAAAAAGCTGTCAACAGCTTCCTGGGAAAGTTCCACTAACTCGGAAAAAGGTGTAACCATGCATTCGGTCGCATGATTGTCTCCATTGACGTTCTGATTTGGATTGCTGACAGAAGGTCGTACCTGATCGATGCTGCTTTCATCTTGAACTTCACTACCCCTTAATCGTAGTGGTGAAGCTTCCACGAATGCCGTCATCAGGATTGGTAGCCTTTGAGGGCAGCACAAAGCGTGAGCCTTGATTGGACTCAACAATGTTTCTGCATCCATTGGCGCATCCGATTATAGCGTCAGACAGGTGTCTAACACGCATTCTTCTCCGCATAGCAGGCACCTTAATACAGGTAAAACACATTGTTGCCACATAGGTCGAAATGATAGAAACCAAGTCATGTTCAGGTCTCTAAGCCGGGATAGTCCCAGGATTTTTGTTATCCGGTCCCGGTATCCAATGGCTAGGATTGTTTCTTCCCTTGTCGCAGGTGTTTTGTCTGTGACATGGTTTGCCATAACGAAAAATAAGGACTAGGAATAGGATTCCTGCAATCAGTCCTAAAATGAGGGGAAGTCCGCCAAAAATCGAATGGACGAAGTCTGGAAAAATACCCAGTATGGCTTTGAATGGTGTTAATGCCATCCAAAATACTGTCTTAAATACCTTTGAGACCCCGGTGGTATCAGAAATATTTAAGATTTCATTCAGGATTTCTGCGAAATGTATGGGGGAATTAGTTGATAACAATGAATGTAACTCTGCAGTCGTCCTTGCGACTTGTAGATCATACGTTTCCTTTGATGACGTGAGCCTGGTAGGCGTCTGAAGAAGCACTGTTTTCATTCTGCTTAAAGTATCTACTCGAATAGAAGTAATTTTCAAGTTGGGCCATGCCCTCGCCTCCCTGTCTGGAAAGGAGCTGGGGAACAATGAGTGTCCACAGCACTTGACCTTCGCAGTCGTAGTTACGAGATAAGGAGTCCCGGGCATAAGACTACAGCATCTGCGATCTACAATTAGAATGTAACTCCCATTGTAGAGTCTTTGAAAGAATGGTTCTATCTCTGTTGCAGGTGCGCCTAGCTGGTGACATGAAAGGTTATTTGAGTTCCCTTCACAGGCTCCATGCAAACTAATTCCGTTACACAGAAGTGTGCCGCTTAGTGACATCGCACAATTATTGCCACTAAGAAACACTTTCTGTCCTTGATTACTGACACATGCATGTGAATAGGGCAGGTTCCATGTTGTTTTAATGTACCCCTTTCCCAATTTCTCGTACATGCCAGCCTGTATATATTTTTGGCAGTATTGAAACCTGAAGGTTGAAATTGGAATATTAATTATCCCATGTATTATCCATTCACTAACAGGTCGTTCTGACATTGTCACTGGTAATCTCTCAAGTTTCTCAATGCTCAGGATTGTATAATCAGCACCCTTCTGGGCCATACTGATTTGTCTATCAGTAAGGTTAAAGATATACAATAGTGACGTTGTGTTGATTAAACGCCAAGGCACATAGCCTGAACGCAGATTTTGTAACGTCCAGCCAAGCTGTACAATAGAACGCAATTGAGACTGACCGTGTTGTAATAACAGTAAGTCTTGCGATAATATGTCGATTGCTGAAGACACAATGCTTTCCAAAGAAAAAATTCTGGAGGACAGAGTCATTAACCCATTGTCCACTACAGAAAGTGATTTTTCCAAATTAATACGGTCAATTTCCCGTATTCTCTCTGCTGTTTCAATTTGAGTAACCTTCCAGGCCTCATTGTATGCTGCATATACAGAGGCTGCTATGAAACGTTTTTGACGCTGTTTGCGCGGTCCCATAATGAAATCACGCAAGTCAGCACCATCAGTAAGTAAAGTTAGGTGTTGCTTAATTTCTGCCAGTGTGGAAGTTTGTAGCCACTGAAGGCATAATTTGCCCACACTGTAGGTGGTTATTATCCCTGGGTGTTGTCTTTGAGGATATCTAGGGTCTGGCCTGGTCATTTTGAATCCCTGTGATTTGTTCAGGAATCTGTCTTGACAGTTATTAGTATCTGTGGGCCAGATCAACCACTGTTTCCAATCTGGATGTGTTCTGTTTTGGTTTAATACATAATTTACGTCTATCTCTTCATCTGTAGAGCTATTGCTGTTCATTGTTGGTTTTGGAATAGACGGTTTATTTAAGTCTTTGATTTTGGCTAGGCCAAGACAGGTGGTTTGTTGAACAGTGTCATTTAAAAATATAATTTGTTCTGGGATCATGCAGGCTCTAAACAAAGATTCTATACCCTGTACTTACCATTCTTTTGTGCCCCAAACACTTTTCAATTCAACATTTTTGTCCCAATAATCAAAACCAAAAGTATTCATTTGTTCGAAGAATGAGTCTGAATATATCATTTTTGTGTTTGTTATCATGGTCTTTGTCCCTGTCTTATTTGACAATTTGAAATAAAATGTTTCAGCATTACTTGTGTTAAAACCTGAAAAGTATGAATATTTGTCATAAACGGTTCTTGAGCTTCCTTTTGGAGGTGTTGCACAATGTTCCCATTGATTATAATTTAAAACATTTCTAGGTTGTGCAGATCTATGTAAAAAATGGTTGCCATAGTGGTTATGACAGTACATACTATCATAATTTGTAGAACCCTGCAAATAATCATGTTTGGTAAATTTAGCAGACATTACTAAGTCAGACATCATATTATTAATGCTTTCGAAGTCCCAATCATCAGCAAATGAGTTTGGTTTTACAAAGTCACTCAAAGAGATCTTAATTTGGTGTGGATATTTCAGGATTTCAACCGGACCATAGATTTCGTAGTCAGTGTTGTCCCATGCTACCCCACCAGGTATAGGATTGGCTGTGAAGTTGACTGAAGAAAGTTCTCTTTTCTCGACGTGTGAAGATGTGTGTGGTTTGAGGATCAAGTTGATTTTCTGACTTGCTGTGTCCATTTTAGCATATTTTCCCTCAATGAAGCGTCCCAATGTTAGTATCATGATGAGCCAAAGTATGAGGATAAATGCACCAAAACCCACCCAAAATTCAATCCATGGAGAAATCAGATATGTTTCTTTCAGTTGTTTCAAAAGTTCTTTAGCTTTATCTTTAAAGGTTTTTGATGATGGCTGTGTCTTTGATTCACTGAAGCCTTCAGAGGAATCATCGAAGTTTATGAAGTAGCCGGATGCAGTTCTGTCAATTGTTCCAATTGGTTCAGGATTACTGTTTCTTGCATTTGCACTTGGTACTTCATTATAGATTGGTGTGTCTCTGCTAAATGTTTTTATTTGGGTTTTCAGAGGTCTACGTTCCATTGCATTGTTGCATAGTCCTTGTTGTTCTTCTGTAGGCGTTTCGAATGTGATTAGCCTCTTAGTTAGGACCTCTGTACTGGTAGCAAACCTTGGTGTTCTGCTACTTATTGGGAGTCCACTTGGCCTACTGTTTGTTATCGGCCACATGATTGTGGTTTTACCAGGTCGATGGATACAACTCGGTTCTCCTTTTTACCAGCAAGTGGCGGTAGTACAACTGATCTTGTCCCGTTGACAGACAAGACAGGAACTGCTTTTCTGTAAGAAGGCCCAAATTCCTTCTTTACCGTGATCTTTTCTCTGACTAGATCCCCGACTTTTGGAATCCCGACAGGTCTTGCTGGGACAGGTGGTGGTTCTTCAGTGGTTGTTGGCTGTTGTTTCAACTTTATGTTGCTCAGGTCTTTTCTTGTTTTGTTTAAGTCCTGCAAAATAGCCAAACGGTCTTTGATATCAAAGCTTTTTTCTTTCACCACTGAAGTCTGACTATCAAGGTCAGAGATCAACATCCTAGTTCCAAATAATAATTCGTACGGACTGAATCCCTTCAGAGAATTTCTTGGCAAGTTATTTAGACTACGTTGGACACTTATTAGATGTTTGACCCACCCAGCTCCCGAACCTAATATCCTTTCCGTTATAGATTGCTTTATGCCTTGGTTTTTTCTTTACACCATCCCGTATCCCTCAGGAAGGAAGTGAGAAGATTCCCGCTGTGCTATGCTCATTTGGCCACGTTTCCCCTCAGGCTGGAGGGCTAGAGTGAAAACAATGGTCAGACGTAGCATGCTCTTAGCGTATATGCCATTTAGACTCGCAAATCTTGTATAACAGTCCAGACGTCAGCCGAGTGCTGGTGATCTACATTATAAGTGGAAACTAGCCTGTATATGTTAATCGCAAGCCTTGCTTTTTACTGTTGATTTATCCTGGAGTGAAACAACGAGGTATTACACTGTTTCTCTCCCCACTGCGGTTTCTGTTGCAGTTTGGGCAGTTTTTTACAAACATGGTGTGGTGCAGGCTCATGCCTGGCCACCAGTACCTTGATTGTAATTCTTCCAGAGAATCTTTTAGTTTGAGGTGTCTGAGACCCTCGCCCATATGTGCGTCTGCGATTAACAAGTTTCTCTTGTCCATGTTTGGAATCACTCTATCCCCCACTCTAGGGATTCGAGCAAAAGGGACGGAGTTTGCATCGATTATGTATGTATAATTGAGTGGATAGTTGATCGGTAGAGCTGAGCAGTCGCCTTTTGATGACGTTTTCACCGCCAGCACTGTTTCACCGTCAATGTATTTTAATGTACGCTTTTTTCGAACTACGGGAGCCGATTTAGTGGATGCCGCTGTGGCTGTTTCAGCCAATGAATTCCCTGCAACGTGAACGCCATCACGTTGATGACTCAGTGAGTGTGTCACGTGAGTCTTTGGTAGTTCTTTTTGTAAAAGAGCTATTTGTTCCCAGAGCAATTTCTGCTTTATTGGTGCATCTGTGTCATCTTTGTAACTGTTTTGAATCCATGTCTGCAAATCCTTGTTATATGATTTGACGCAGTAATATGAATCAGACACTATAAGTGTCGGGAATTCGCGATCCGCATTATCTAGCGCCATTTTCAATGCTGTTATTTCAGTCTGTTGTTCTGAATTAGTTTCAACTGAGTGCGCTTTTGTTAATAGAGGTCTTAGTTTACCTCCGCGCCACACTTCTTTTGTAATCTCACATGTGGGGTTGTATGCTTGTTCTCCCCAAACGGGAGGTTGAGCATGTCCGTCTGTATAAATTACACAGGCGTAATGTCGTAAAGGCAGAATGTCGATTGGCAGAGGGAATATTCTTTCATATTCTAGATTTTTCAACTCTTCTAGTTCTGGATCAAGGTAATAGTATACTTTGTCCGTTGTGATTGAATTCACCCATTGTATCCACTTTGGATTCAATGTTGTTGTTGGTAAATTACACGGTGTTGTTAGTGCCTCAAAGGCTGATTCTGCTGTTCTGACTGTGATGTGTCTACCGTCCGCTTGATCTTTTTCTCTAGCTATTGCGGTTTGAACTGCATGAACAATTTTTTCTGTACTGCTGAACTTCTTTTCAGCTTCTGTGTACAAGTGTGATTTGAATGCAATTGGTACCTTTTCTCCCTCATTAGAGGTCAGGTATGTGAATACGCATCTTCCTGGGATGACTCGAATCACAAGATTGCGTGTGTTATCACGTGTTTCTAATTTTGTTTTAATTAGCATGTCCGTTTGTAAGGATCTCAGAATTTCTGTGTGTATTTGAGTCCAATTGGTTCTTTTAAAATCTGGTTTAATTAGATCATAAAGGGGTTTGACCCTTTCTGCGTAATTTGCAATGTATGTTCTTCCGAAATTTAGGAAGCCTAGAATTGACTGTAGGTTTTTTAGTGTTCTAGGTGCTTGAATTACGGCACATTTCTCTAGGAAATTGTCAGCCAGGCTTTTGCCTTCACTTGATAATTCATATCCTAAGAACATGACTGTCAGATGGGCAATTCTGGATTTTTTAAAATTGAATTTGTAACCCTCTGCTGCGAACCCAAGCATTATGGTGTTCACTCTCTTCAAGTGAGTCTCCAAGTCATCATCTGTTAAGTATATGTCGTCGACGTACGATAATGCTTCGTCGTCATATATTTGTAGTAATTCTGTTACTCTCGCTGAGAATACTCCCGGGCTAACCGACAGAATTGTTTTTGAGTGCCATTTATTGAGAACGCAGACAAATATCTGCTCTCTGGTGCTATGTTTTGACAAAAGAATCCATTAGATATGTCTAATGTTGTTTTGTATTTTTTGCGCACTATGTTATTCATTAGTGCAGCACTATGCGAATTTTGCACTGCAAAAGTTTTGCAACATGAGTTAAGGTGTCGGTAATCCAAAACTAGACGGTATGAATTGTCTGGTTTGGAGACCGGAAACAAAGGGTTGTTCATTTGTGAGGTGCACGTTTCAATCACCCCCTGGTATTCTAGCTGATCTAGTATTTCTTTTACCTGTTTTTTAGCTTCTTGCTTAATTGGGTACTGCCTTTGTGCAGTAGGTTGTGATTTTAACTGGATTTTGTGAGGAGGAGAGTCCTCATCCCATCCTACGTGATTTTTATATAAAGCAGGAGCTTGAGCCACTGCCCACTTTCTAGCAAGTGTGTATTTTTTATGAATTGGGATATGATTTGAGAAGGCAGGCATAATTATTTCTTCGCCATGAGGGCACTCCCTAACAAACTCTGGTGGCCAGTCTTTTTCAGCTAGAAGGATGTCATAGCCCTTGGAGAGATTATCCCAAAATAGTCCCCTTATTTTTCTAGTCTTATCCCCTTCTATACGTAATGTTATTTCGTATATTTTGTGAGGTTTGCTAACTCTGGTGTCTGCAGTTTCCACTTGAAGATATTCATTCGTGTCCACTGTCTCCAGATGATTCATAAGGACTTTGCGAGCTATGCTCACTTTTGCTGCGCTGTCTAGCATTGTCTGAGCCCATTCTCCGTTTTTCAGTTGTGTCCTCAGTATTCTCGGCATTGTTAACAACCTTGATACTGGCTACCTTCTTTTTTGGAAATTGTAATTTCTTTTTTAGATGAGCAGGTTCCTTGTCTTTGGACTTGGCTTGCTCTTCTCTTTGTTCTGATCGTCCTCTTCTTTCCGATTTCTGCGAGGAAGTCTGAAAAGATTGAGAGGGACGTGTATCAATGTCTTGATATCTATCAGGCTTCTTTATATTATCCCTATTTCTAAGGTTATATCTTTTCCCAGAGGGGTCACTCTGAGGTGACCTGTGTCTTTGGTTCGGAGATTTCTCCCTTCGCCTAGGAGACCTTCCTCTGGACTGGAATTTCTTTTCTTTAGGATTGGATTGTTTGTTTCCATCCCAGTTCTTTTTCTGTGATGTTGAATTATTATTAAAAAATATTTTTTCAGGACTTTCAATCAGTTGTGGTTTTACTGGTATTCCACCTAAACTATCTCTACCTAGTTCCTCATAGGATTTTTCTATGATTCTGGCAATTTCAGCTGGTTGGTCTGCTAAATCTGTCTCCTTTAACCTCTGGCGGATCGCCACATTTGCTGCTTCACCTTTTATGTTGGCTAATAATATAGCCGAGACCTGCTTGAAGTCTTTCAGTAATTTCATACCAAGAGTTAAAGCGGGTTCTGGACCATATTCGTCTTGAATTTGTTTTAGCACATCTGGTATTACCGAAATGGATGGAACACCGTGCGTTTTTGTGTAAATGGAAGCAAAGACTGTACCCCAAGTGTCACAGTCCTCAATGTGTGGTGCGATTCCCATTGGAAGACAGATAGTCAGAATCCTGTGTTTTTCTAGCGGGGTGGTGTCTGGAAACACCGCCTCTATTTGTGTGATCTTTTGTGCCAACCAGAATGGTATTTGTTCCCGTTTAGCCGGTACTTTACCTAGGCAGGATTGTATGTTCTGCGGTGTAATCTTATTTGTGTTCCCCTGGTGAGGGGTCAGCTGTGGAATTTTAATTGCTGGTTGAATTGTTGAAGTCCGCATCACATACTGGACTAATTGTCTATGTACTTTTATTAGTTGTTTTAGCTGTGTTAAAAGCTCTGCTGCAGACATCCCGTCGATGTCTGGATGTGGTGTGTATCCGGCTAGGACCGGCCACGTTGCTCCTGGTCTACCTAAAGGACCGAGCCTGGTGATGTGATTATTATGTTTTAGGGCGCCATCAAATAAGAGCAAATGCTCTTGAAATTTGAGTGGTACTTCCACCTCCTCGAAAGGAGTGTACATTTCAGGAGGTTCCTCTATCTTGTAATAGTGGAAGTACTTTGTTACAGCATTTGCTGCTGGAAAATGTATCCATGAATAGTATACCTCTGTCTGCCGATATTCGTGTGCCTCAATTACGAATATGACTGTGCCACCTCTAGGTGTCAGTCCATTTTCTATAAGTTTTAAGGTTATAGATTTCCTTTTGATGACCGGGATGAGTATTATACCCGGGTCTGCATCTTGCATAGTAGCATCAGCTGCTGCGAGTTCAGTTGCTATTCTAACTGTCTCTCTTTCTTCATCACTGTCCATTTCACCGACAGGATGGTTATTTCTTTTGTTTGCAGATCAGGTTTCTTATGGCAACAAAGATTAGATGCACAATATTTTGGAACAGTGTATCCTTCAACGTTGACTATACCAAGAACCATACATAGGAGTTCCCTCCTGCGAGGTTTTGAAGGATATTACCTTTTACCCACTCCAGACGTCTTTGGAGTATTATGGGAGAAAGGGGTCTGAGTGAGAAAGCACGACTGAGTTACTCTAAATGTCTTACGTTAGTTTTATCGCCCTTTCCAAACGCGTTGGGCGCCATGTAGTGTAGTTCCTATCATCCCAATAGGCTCTGCGCATTGGAATAATACCTTCAATAGTATAGGCCTAGACCAGACGTTAACTAGGTCTACTACTGTCGATATTAGACTTAAAGTTTTGGGTTTGCCAGCTTAGCTCAGAGTTCACTAGAAACTTTCTCGAATGTTCAGGAAAGGATTAACTTCCCTGAGTAGACAAGAAGGGATTTAGTTTCTGACAACCATAGAACATGACAACTTTGCTCTCCCCTAATCAAGAGTGTATCTCGAGAGTCGTGTGAACAAAAGGCAATTTATTTTACTCAGTCAGTACGTGCATTCTTAGTCTCATCAGATTGTAGAGAAAAGGAAGAGACGGGCGTGTTCAATAAAAGATGTTATTTATTGATCAGTCTCTTTTCTCATACAAGAGAAATGGATCGATATTATTGCAATACTTATAGTTAAGTAAAGTGCATACATTAAAAGCAGAAGTATAAAATAATACTGTAAAAACATTGATATGGTTTCTAAGCCATATGAAGGTTTAAAATGATTTAAAATATATTACATACACATATACATTTGACTAAACGTACTCAACTGGTGTTTCTAAATACGCCTACCCCGTGTACCTGACCTAAGTCTAATGCGTGGGGGAATAGAAAGTTACAGTTTATTAAGTTAAGTTTGTTTTTGCCAAGTGACTGACTAAAGAATTCTCTGTGAGGGGTTATTCAGTTCTGTACCTGGAAGTTAGGATGAATGAGGGATGGTATCCCTCTCTCTGGTCTCGATATTCCAGGCTGCCTGCGAGGGCTACCCGGAAGCGCCGGTGCTGAATCTCTTGGCAGGAGAAAGCAGCGTGTCTCGTTCTCAGCGCGTCAGGAAGGCGGGGCTGCGCCAGCGGGGTCTGCTCTGCTCTGGGCTTCGGCAAGTATGGCTGCTCCGTCTCGTCACCACCGCGTGTGTTTGCATAGGGCAATATCGGTAATATTTATACCTTTAAGGTGCCGAGATTGACGTAAGGATGGACATAGATACGTCAATAAAGATGTCATACGACCAGGTCGTTAGCACATTCTTTTGCTGAAGTTCTCGGTGAAATCAAAACAATGGCCGCAGGGTTTTTCCCAGGTTGTCATAGGTTTGATTTGTTATGAGAACTCCGTATGCCTTATCAGGGGCTGGAGGAATATCGCTTGCCTAATTAGATCGCAAGCGTTATGACCTAATCAGATAACACGTTCCTGTGCCGTAGTGTGGCTTTGTCAGATAACGGTATCTGCATCATGGGGGTTTGCTGCCTCATGGGCTGACTGCTAGTTAACTTGTTAGTTTGCTAACCAGAATAGGGTCAGGAATAGGGGGATCGATTCAGAACCTATAGGAATACATCACAGTGCTTGCTTGAATTCTCTGTGCATTTGTAAACTACAGAAATCTGCAGCTTTTGCCTAAAAAGCCCTGTTTTGTTTTCTTCACTGTATTGATCTGTATGTGCTTGGGTACAGGATTGTGCCCTACTACTGTGATTTGTTGAAGGAATCCTTTTCCGTGCATCTATCATTAAGTAAAGATTGAGACCTCTGTCCGGCTGGACATGTCAAATTTAATATAGAATCGATTGTGTCTATATTTATTGCTTCTGAACATTTCTTGTGCATAGGACCAATGTTGTTGTGAAAAACGATGTTCCCCGAGGTCCTGTGTTGACTCGTTTGGGGTCCCCTTGTTGACCTTAATATCCATTCAAATTATCAACACACTTATAGCTATGATGTGCCGTTTTTGTTGAAAGATGTGCATCAGGGTGGCTATGAAAAACAATGAACTCTCCCAGAATACACCCCTAAATACCAGAGACTGTCTATTTTGAATGCTTGACAATTTCTAAAAATTATTCGAAACACAAATCGAATCAAAGCAATAGTAAGAGATGATGTTGTGCTTTACTAATTAACAATGCCGGAACGAGCAGCCATTTTTGTTGCCTGTACAGCCTTTCGCATTCAGTATCAACAGGAAAAGGTGTCAGGGCTGACAACAGAACGGTCCCGTATAGAGCGGCCATTTTTGTTCTCTTACTAGCTTTTGTTGAAACTGCCCGCGTCTCCCGCAGCCGGCACTGCTTTTCCTAGCTATTCAAGGCGCAGGTGTATCCCATTAAGGAAAGTGGGAAGGCAGTCATTCCAATTATACATGGCATAAATACCGGATATCGGATAAATACACGGAGCAGCTCGGAGGTATTGTGCAGGCGAGGGATTACCGGTTTACACGTAAGTCAGACTTTTGCCAAGTATTTAAAACCCCGGCTACTCCACCTAAGAAACAAGTCTTGTTTTCTCAGATTGTAAAGTCAGCAAACTCGATCTGTTATTTTATTTTCTTTCACAGTGACAAAAAATATATTTAAATAAGGAACCCTCCCCCCGGCGCTTGCTCATGTGGCACATCCATTGAGAGAAAGTGTATGTATTTTTTCAATCTTAACAGAAACGATTCATGAAATCATGTACATACTAGACCTTATGATGTACAATGCCAATAACCATTAAACCAATACATTCAGTCAGTGTGTGTTTGAATGAATGTCGGCCCGTACAGATGTGTGCATGAGAAAGTGTTTAGTCTACTTTTGAATGGAAATGACCTTCATATTATTTAATTCATTTTGAAGTAACGGCGGAATTTACAGCCAGCTAAGAACAAAATAACTGAACTGAGAAAATATATCACAGTTTTTGAAAATATATCATTTAAGCACATCTAAGGAAAGTAACTGTCCTCACTATGATGATGTATTATGCAAAAGCAACCACTTGGTTGTTCTTCTATGTGTTTTTTGTCTCCTCTTTTCATTTTACAGGTACCAATTTGGTAATTTTTTAGGGGTCAATCGTCCCCTTTTTCAGCTGACCAGCCTATTTTTGCGGTCAGCCAACGTGAGATAATAGGCATACTATATATTCACATAAGTATCCTAGAGTGTAGTAGGGATCGTCTTAGGTCCTGATGAGTAAAGCAGTGGGGACTGCTTACGAAACATGTCGACCAAGTAGGGAGTAAGATTTACCCCCACGTACTTCTTTTTCCCCTTTTTAACGTTTCCAGCTAGGGAAATGAATAAAGTGTATTTTATCCACTAGCCAGGAAATGTTTGAGCTTTTTGTAACGCACATTCCCTACCACTCTCACAATCCACCACACATATAGTCTATTCACATTAAATCAAGTGCTCCCACGTAGTCGTAGGTCGTTGCACACCCCGCCCTGTAGAGGGACGGGAAGAGCCCTATGATGAAGCATGACACCATGGGATTCATAGTGTGTGAGGGGTATTTTAAAAACACGTAGTGCTTCTCCCTTACATTTCTAGGGAGCAGCTTTCTCGCACATCAAAATTAATAAATAAATAAAATAGGATAGAATCTCGTTGTTTATATACAGTATGACTAGAGGTAGATTCTATCTATCATAAACCACTATCCTCCCTCCCTTTGTTGTTTTGATATTTCATGACTCCCTTCAGTGAGCATGAGCAGACTTCGCGTCACTCAGCTCAATTCAGTTATGCAAGAAAGGCCCAAATACACACTAATGATAAAAGTGAAAAGACAAATGTTAATTTCGCAAATAAAGTGTTTGCACTTTATACCACCCACTTCTACCCTATCCAATTTTATTTATTAAACTTTTCCACGCATTAGCATCAGTAAAATACCTTGCTGTTATTTCAGATAAGCAGGTGCCATGCACGCGAGTCTTCAAGACTCCCTTTTAGCACCTTCTGCTCATGCGCAAAAAGTTCCCTCCAAGCGTTTGTTCGTCATCCTACATAGATGTAGTTGATGCATGCGCAAAACAGATTTCCAGTTTAAAGTGGTATCAGTCCTTCTTCAATGTTATTTGCGTTAATACATGCATATGCAAGGTTCACTAACCCACAAAGTTCATGTAAACATATTAGTTTTCACCAAACTTTATTAATAACTTTTTAGTGAGTTAAAGGAGTGGATTCTTCCGAGCAAATCCCTCTTTCCTCGAGACCTTGCTTCACCAGTAGTGTATTAAATTAATTCTTATCTGAGACTACTATTCATTTGTCCTAAATTGTATTTCAAGTATCTATATTTGATTTCTGTAGATCAAGACTTGCAGGGAATAACATTCTCATTAACTTTAGAAAAGAAATATAGCCAATTATCGTGTTCGAGGATGTTTTTGAAACCTTCAATCTAATTATTCATTTTTACTATACGTTCATATAGATCACAAAATATGCTACATTGCTTATTATTTAAAACGCATGTCATGGACCTAAGCGAGACCAATGACAAAGTGATCACAGAGTAGAAGTCAGTCGCAATAAGTCATATCTTACATTTTTTTCAAAAGGCTGGCCGAGGAAAGATGGGCCATTGCCCAAGAGGAAGAGGATCACAAAGGGAGGGTTCCACAACCAAAAGAAATTGGCAATAAGTTTTGTTTATATTTTTATTTTGTTGGGCAGTCCGAACACTACTTTGTTGATTGCATATTTCACTCAGCCAGCCCCTGTATGCTTTGGTATCTTTGAGTAGTGTCAAATAACCTTGATTGGGTGTTGGTTTTCACTTGGCTCCAGAATCCTTTCATTGTTTTTGCCCTGAGATGGGCAGATGCATGATGGGCAGAGGATAGCCTGAGAGGCTCCATTCACAGTGGAGATGCCTTTGATGCTGAATAAATATAAGTATGGATGTTACAGTTAAAGATAGCTTAAATGGTTGAGTGCACATTTTTGAATGAAGCATTGATCACCAGGACATAAGTTCAGACTTTCATCATTATGAGGTTGGTAGGTTGAGTATCACAACATTTTGTAATGTTATATTTTTATATCACTGAGAAAAGGCATATGGGTGGTAGAGAGAATAATATAAAGCAAATTGGAAGCATTATAAAGGCACAACACAGTGAGCTGAGATAACCTTTTTTTGTTAAAATTATTCAGTGAAATGTGTAAAAGGTATTACACATCTGTTATCACAGTTTGTTTCAGAATACATTTGAGAAGACCATTAAATTATATCTCTGGCTATGTCTCACATTGTACATTCACAGAACTACTAACCACAAGAGCCATCTGAAAGTGTTTTGATGTTTCATCAGAGGAATGGAGTGATATAAAAATTGCAGATAGCAGGGCTGTTCCTCAAATTACATATCAGCATCTATTGAAGCATTTTCACAATACCCTTCATATTTTTATTGTGAAACAAGGTAATTACAGGGCATAGATTCAGTAAAAAGCTGTCATGCTTCAAAATATAGCTTCTCCCTACAGACATAAAAGCATCCTGCATGAACAAAGTCACATTTATAAATATGTCTTTCTGCAGCAAACATATACCCTGGTTCTGAAAGAATTAACATATTTCCATGAAGCATAGAGTCAAAACAACTGGGAAGTTTTCCAATCCTACCTATTCCTGAAATTGGGGATTAGTCAGGGATGTAGCTCTCATAGGTGCAGCAGGTGCAGTAGCACTAGAGCACGGAGGTCTTAGGCATCCTCTGAACTTAACTGTGGCTGTATTTGAACACCCAACTAGCGTACAAGTGGGAATATTTTCCTTGCATGCACCAGGGTCCATTGCAGCCTTTATACACCACTTAGCTGATTCAAAATAGCTGACCACGTTGTCTGCAGGGCTCTCTAGTACAGACAGCATCTTAGTGTTGTTCCCCTGGTAGAATAGGACAGGTAGTGTGACCCCGTTGGGTTACTATAGGTACAGGTGTTCCTCCTTTATTTATTGCCTCACAGCATCAGAAATAGGCGGGGTGAAGGCCATGGGGGTAATATATCGGGCCATCAAGTAGGGAACGGCCTCTTTTGTTATGTATTTCCACCAGTGATCAGGGTTTAGGCAGTGGTCAGCATGATTGGGTCAGACGCAGTGTTGCTTTTTGAACACAAGGTGAGATTTTATGGAGATGTGATCAAGGGTCACACAAATTCCAATAACCCAAGGGGTGCCTGTTGTTCTCTCAACCACTGCTCAGGTTAAAATATCTGGAGATGCTCTGTGCTTCCTTCTCCTCTACCACTGTATCCCTGAGCACAATTGCGCTTTTTGCTGATGCTGCGGGGGGGGGGGAAATAGGGGGGTTGAATGGGGGGGTGGAGCTAGGGTTATTAGCGCAGGGAGCACGTTGGGTGACATATCTTCCTTGGGGCTGCTTCCTGTAATGCAGTGACAATCCAAGGGGCACAAGCTGATTTTCTTTCCCCTTGCACTCAGATAGGAGGGGGTTTGTGGCATAAAGAAACTTGAGGGGCCACCCCTGCAAGAAATGCTGATGGGCCCCCTCCACATGTGTCCCCAATCCAAAACATCTAGTAAATATATACATTTTTGGGGCGAATTAAAGTCTAGATAGAGAATTGCACATAGTGAAACCAGCAGACCCAACTTCTATTTATTATATTTGTATTTTATTTTCAAGTACACAAAACAGAGAAGCAAATATTTACTGAAAAACAATTAAAAAGGTCCAATTTAAAACGCATTGCATCTTTAACCGCAACATACTACTTAAATATAAATTAATTATTTACCTAAAATAGAACCTGAAAACCAAACACATCTGGATTCCCGGTCCCTGTGATCATAATGTTATGGGGTTTACAAACGCAAAATGGCTTTTTAATATGCACTAAACCCATTTTTCATTTCAATAAAGCCGTTCAAACTCCCCTTTCAGTAATCATTCTTTTGCAACCACCTGGCTTGATCATCATCGGTATACAACCTTTACCACACATTTTTTACCACGCAATACCATTACCACGCATCTTTTACAATGTAAAGACTTTTAGCACGCATACTTTTACAATGGATACTATTAAAACGCAAGTATTTTTACAACGCATGTACTTTTACAACGCATTTCCCAAAATAAAGGGGTATTTTAAGGGTTAAGGACTAGTTTTGTTTTTTTGGGTACAGGGGTATTTTTAGGGTTCAGGGCTAGGTTTGGGTTTTTGGGTACAGGGGTATTTTAAGGGTTAAGGGCTAGGTTTGGGTTTTTGGGTACAGGGGTATTTTAAGAGTTAAGGGCTAGGTTTGGGTTTTTGGGTACAGGGGTATTTTTAGCGTTCAGGGCTAGGTTTGGGTTTTTGGGTACAGGGGTATTTTTAGGGTTCAGGGCTAGGTTTGGGTTTTAAATAAAAATAAATTAAAATTAAATTAAATTAAATTATATTAATTTTAATTACTTACATTAAAAAATATATTATATACTTACCAATACTTACGTTGTAATGGTATGCGTTGTAAAGGTATCTGCGATGTAAAAAAATGCGTTGTAATGGTAGTTCGTTGTAATGGATCCTGCGTTGTAAAAATTGCGTTGTAAAGGTATGCGTGCTAAAAGTATGCGTTGTAACGTCATACATCCTCATCATCTGCCCACCAAAATCATATGCTTGGTTCGCTTTGTCACAGGCCCATATAAAATGCTTTGGTATCACTGACTCCCTTATTATACACGATAGAAGGATATTAGTTTAATAACTAAAATTGCAATGCTGCTGAACTTTCCTTATTCCAGTATGAAAACACAAATGCACTTTGTGGAAACATTGAAGGAAAAGGATTTCATCCTGTATACGTAGACAAGAAATCATCCCAAGACCCTACACAGTAACCTATAATCTTTCCAATTCAGGTGTGAGTAGTTGATGTTATGCATTCTGTTATGGTAGTCATCTCTATAATGGTAAACACATGATTACAAGAACTAGGTTAGAATAAAAGATACATCCAACAGAAGAGAGGTTGAAATCTCGGCGTTCCAATACTGAAACCTAAAATGGTTATTTAAATATTGAATTCACCTAATCTTTTTATGTAACACAAAGGCAATCTGCTTCGTAGACTTCTTTGGTTTCAAAACAATACAGAAAGCACTTGGAAATATTTAGGTAAACCTGGTCATGTTCGTTTTTCAATGTTGCGCTCTTATTGGTATATCATTGTCAATTATTTTTAAACTATATGTATTACCTGTTTCTATCAACCTTCGTCTGAGACCTTATTCAACGCATGCCCAAGGGGTACTCTTTGGTTCTATCCAGATCCTTTAATGGAAAAATAGGGAAATCACTTGCAATGACTAGCATTTAAAGTCCCGGGTTGTATCTTTTCCCTTATCGATGCATACCTTTATCAGTTAATGTTAGAAGAAAACACTTAAAAATGTGTTTTCAACTGCCCTAATTGCCATTGACTGATAATGTAAGTAAGCAAAGACAGAAAGACAATATGTTAATGAATACAGATTATTTCATATAAAGTTCTGCTTATGAATCATGTGCAGGACTTTGCAGAATCTTAAAACATGAAGAGAGAGAGCTGGCATTTTTATATGGGAAAGGTGGCAATCCAACCCCTTCTCTAGTCATGTATGTTCTTTCTTTTCCCCCTAAGAGGAGCAGTGTTCTGTCAAGGATGCTCTCCGTCAAGGGGCTCCACCCTCTCATGTAAGGTGCCAGGTAGTCTCAGACAGAAGAGAAACAAAAGAGTAATTTTATTTCTTTTCAGTCCTGGGTCTGCACGGTGTCAGCTCAGAATATGCTGCACACTGCAGCTGCTTTAGAGACATATTTCACAGACATGATCTAGGGGCCCCCTTCATGTGAATTTGACTGGCTCCCTGTACCGCTGGAGATGCGGGGGTGTCCATTACGCCCCTGGAAGGGGAGACCTCACCACAAGGATTAGCTCTTCCTCCCTGCCATAGTGCCTTGTCCCAGAACAACCAAGTTCTATCCCCAATGCTGAAGGATTTTCAGCTCTTTAGGTTGCTGTGTTGACTGCCTACTACCTCCCCTCCTAAGTGGCCAGAATGCCCCTCCGCCGCCAGTGTCTGAGGCATGTGCGCTGGCACAGTGCCTACAAATGGCTAACATCAGCTTTATGATCTCTGTCGGATGGTGTGATATCATGGAGGCCAATGGTTTTGAAGGAGCCGCAGCTACGCTGAATGTTAATTCGTGCTTTTACTATGGGCAGGAGCAGTAAGGAAATTTACATGGCTAGGTTGTTCATAGGTAATATGTAGTCGATACATCACTTCTTATGACAGTTATCTGAATAAATCTGTGACTCAGGCAGACTGGTGAACCTGGGGCAGAATCAGTCTCATTTCCATTCAGCATTCCCTTGTATGGGTGTTTTTCTTGGTACTCATACAAGGCTCACTCAGTTGAGAGAGCACCTCTGCGCACAAACGATAAAGACCAAAAGGTCTAGTTCATTTTAAACATAAATGTAGAAACGTTGAATCAATGTGAGTTATTCATCAGCTTTCGCATTTTATTCATGGTTATGAAAGTGAGAATCCAAGAAGTAATCCAAAAGAATATCATTCCAACAATCAATCTATCGTTAGACTAGTAGTCACGCATCCCGATGCATTTCGGGCAGAGCCCTTCTTCAGGGGAATACTCTAAGAAAACAATCCAAATGAAAACGATTCAGTATTGATGTAATAATAAAAAATAAAAATAATAATAAAAATCAACAGTACTCAGTTGTATGCGTCATGCATAAAGTAACAGGAATCATATATACATATAAAGTCATGCAACGAGAATTAAACCAAATTGGTAGTGTGCCCAAGTGAATGAAGATAACACGAACCTAATGTTCACAAATGGTACAGACAGTCGGTGCTGACGCTGAAAACGCGGTTAACACGCAAAGTGAAAAGGAGCGGTTGTGAAGAGCCCTCATTTGCCCGTTATAATTACAGTCGGTAGAGAACCACATGCGTGATAGAAATTAAAAGTCCGGAGTGTTAAACCGTGCTCAGAAGCTGAAATAAACCAAAACGGCGTGCAGCCTAATATATCCCAACAAGGGTACTTACATCATGTAGTCGTTAAACGAGCTCCGCAACAGAGCCGTCAAGTCCGTGAACTAACAGCGGACCGATATGGGAACATTCAAATACCGAGGGAGACCCGGGGAAAAAGAGAAAATAAACGAAGGACTTCCAAACAAAGATAACACCAGGCATAGTGATCACCAAGGTGGGGGCCATCTTGGAACGGAAAATAAAGCCACAAAAACCCCAAGTAAGTATGAAAAATAGAGTGAGGTTGAAACATGAGAATAACCAAACTACAAATAATGAAACACAAGTTAATGAGTCAGACTGATAAGTATCAATCAATTACAGATAACACAAAAATTCCATACGGTCATTAAGACCATGAGGTGCCATCGTGGACATCAAGCGGATCCAGAAGTTTTCTCTTTTTAGCAACGTGTTCTTGTTGTTCAAAGTGATCTTGACTTGTTCGAGCACTTGAAATTTCAATTGAGCCACACTGTGTCTCTGTTCCATAAAGTGAGTAGCCACACTGGATTTTGAGTTTTGTGTACGTATATTGCTTTTATGTTCCAAAATCCGTGCACAAATCTTTCTCTCCGTGTGACCAATGTAACACTTGCCGCATGGGCACTTCAACATATAGATGACATTGCTGGAGTTGCATGTAGCGTTCACTTTCAATTTTATAACATGACCTTTCATGGGGTGGGTCGTTCTATTACCAGGGATACAGTTCCCACAGTTACTGCAATTGTAACAAGGTTTGAAGCCATTGTAAACCAAAGGAGTGGTGATGGACGTGGATTTATTCAGTAGTTCTTTGACATTACGACCTCTGGTAAATGCAAACATTGGAGGTTGGTTAAATAAGCCATTGAAATCAGGTTCCATAGCGAGTATAGGCCAATGTTTCCGAATGATGTGTTGAAACTGATTCGACAACTTTGAGTGTATGGAAACTACAACCATTTGATCAGTGGTTTTCTTAGGTTTGAGTTTCAATAATTGTGATCTCGCACATTTATCAGTTCTCTCCATGGCTAAATCTAAGATAGGTGTTGGGTACCCACGTGCTTTAAGTCTCTCCAGGGTGTTTTTGAGGGCCTGTTTGCATTCATGATCTTAAGATACAATACGTTTCACTCTTAACAGCTGAGCAAAAGGTAAGTTATTCCTGAGGCTGAGTCGATGAAAACTGCTATAATGCAGTATAGAGTTCCTGTCTGTCGGTTTTCGATAAATGGTCGTAGACCAGTCATTGGTATCTCGATGTATTTCCACATCCAAATAATGGACGCATTTATCACTATACTCCCAGGTGAACTGAATGCCTTCATTCACATTGTTCCATGATTCCAGAAAGTTGACAAGAGTTTCAGTAGAGCCGTCCCATAGTAAAAAGACGTCATCAATGTACCGTAGGTACAGTTTTCCATGCTGTGCCCAGTTGCTTTGATTCAAAATGTGTGACTCTTCAAATTCTTTCATGTAGATGTTCGCGTAGCAAGGAGCAGCCAAATTTCCCATAGCCGTGCCGTTCAACTGCAGTATCCATTTGTCAAGTACAGTAAAATAACTATGGTACAAGGTGTACATAGTCAGTTGCATCAAAAAGACTTTCAGGTCAGAGTCCAGATCTGATATGATAAGTGTCTGTTCAATCGCTTCCATACCCCCATCATGAGGGATGGAGGTATAAAGAGAACATACATCAACCGTACACATAATTAACTCAGTGTTTTTGAGATTGTTCATGATAGGTTCAAGCTTGGTCAAAAAGTCTGTTGTGTCACGAACATGTGACTGAGATTTGAGTACAAACGGTTGCAGATATCTGTCCAAGAATTTGCCTGTGTTCTCATGTATGCTTCCTCTCGTAGACACTATTGGCCGAAAAGGAGGTTGGGTCGGATGCTTATGCATCTTGGGGAGCATATACATGACAGGTGGTCTAGGGTTGATAGGCGTGAGATATCTTCTAGTTCTATCGTCAATCGTGCCGTTATTGAATGCTGAGTTGATAATTTCAGTCAATTTCTTAGAAAATTCCAGGGTAGGATCACCCGGTAAGAAGTCATAAATGTTGGGGTCGTTGATATGAGCCTCAATTCGTTGTTCATAAAAGGTGGTATCCATCACCACCAATGCTCCGCCTTTGTCCGCATTCATGCAGGTGATCTTCGGGTTGTCTGCAAGTTTCTTGAGGATGTCCCTCTCCTTTTTGGACAGATTCCCATGTTTCACATTAGATTGAAAGGGTAAATGTGAAATTTCTTGTCTAACTAAGTTCTCGAAGGAGTCGATAATCTTGTGAGCCTTGTATGAGTACCTTGGTTTTCACACTGCCAGCGCAGACAGTGTTTCCTCTCGCTGCACACTCACTGTTAAAAAGACATTACCTGGATTGCCCACAGCTGTGCGAGCTCCTGTTCTAATTTAGTTGTTTTTCTTGGTAGCCAACATGTGGGTTTGTTCTGTCCTAAAAAGCTTTTGGATACAAGCGATATTTTGGAGCAAAACACCACTGAGCTCAGCTAGGATTGGAGGAGGGAAGTAATTTGCCCGTCCAATGGAAAGCATTTTATCATGACAATTGAAGAAGAACTTGTGTAAGAAAGTAGCGGATTACGAATGCATAGTATAGGGAGTATCTACCGACATGTCCAAAAACTTCAAGTCAAAAGATATTCATCAGTTTGGACATCAAACAGTCCCTCGAAGTGTGGAAAGTAAGAACACATTTTTGTATAGGAAGTTCCTCTTTGAGTGGCACTTTGGTGGTTATTTATGCATAAAATATTTCAAAACATGACAATACCAATCACATCATTCTGTTTCTCTTGTAGGTTTGGAATAACAGTTGATGGCATCATGTGTAGCCCAGCAACATGCATTACTAGAGGTATGATATTCGAAGGTAAGTATTCCAGCGTACAATCCAAAATGAGTTCACATGTGAAATGCAAAACCAAAGGGGAAGATGGACGGAGTGTTGAACATTGCAAGCACTCACCCCCAGTCAACTGATCTGGGTTTAATCCATCATCATTCTTTAGCTCACTCCGCCACCCCAGTTCAGACATGGCCTTATGCAAATCAGTCTGACCCTGTGCCTAATGGGAACAGTCCAGCCCGAACTGCCATGCCATGTCTTCCCTGGAACGGAAACAAGCATCCTGGGACCGATTTCTGACTAATAAGCCGTCATCAGCCAGGCTAGCTTGAATCCAGTGGCAAAGTGAGCAAGGGACCACGGCTGGGCATACCCTGCCAACTTAGAGCGAACAAAGCAAAACCAAAGGGGATGATGGACGGAGTGTTGAACATTGCAAGCACTCACCCCCAGTCAACTGATCTGGGTTTAATCCATCATCATTCTTTAGATCACTCCTCCACCCCAGTTCAGACATGGCCATATGCAAATCAGTCTGACCCTGTGCCTCATGGGAACAGACCAGCCTGAACTGCTAAGCCATGTCTTCCCTGGACCGGAAACACGCATCCTGGGACCGGTTTCTGGTGAATCAGCTGTCATCAGCCAGGCTAGCTTGAATCCAGTGGCAAATTGAGCAAGGGACCCACGTCTGGGCATACCCTTGCAACTTAGGGCGAACAAAACAAAACCAAAGGGGATGATGGACAGAGTGTTGAACATTGCAAGCACTCACCCCCAGTCAACTGATCTGGGTTTAATCAATCATCATTCTTTAGCTCACTATGCCACCCCAGTTCAGACATGGCCATATGCAAATCAGCCATGAGAAATGCAGCAGAGATCAGCAGGCCTGATTTCTTCAGGTAAACAACAATGTGGTATCTTTAACAGATTAGAGTGTTGGCCAGGAAGTTGTCTGAATGTGATCTATATGCAGAGCCTGAAATCTCTGGAGGGGAAAAATAAGTTTGGTGTCAGAAATCAGGCATTTTCCCACACACTTGTTTTTATATGTTCATCCAAGTACCCACTTTCTGCTGGAACTGCTGCATCTCCACAGGCAGAAAACAAGCTGTAAATCTTGCACCTTTTTCCTTGGAAACCCTCAAACTCATCATGAGAGTGCTTCAACACAAGTAACCAGTTCCCGGCTTGCATGGCCAAATAAGCTAACTGGATGAAAGTCAACAGCCTCAAGCTCAACACCGACAAGACAGAAGTAGTGGTCTTCGGCAGGAACATCTGGCCATGGGACTCATAACCTGCTGAACTTGGAACCAAGGAATAATCTGCATCAACAAACTGGACATGACTGCACAAGTCAACACCATCAATGCATCCTGATTGTGCACCCTAAAGATGCTAAGGCTAAGCTACCATTGGCTCCCAAGGAACACTAGAAAAACTGTCACTCATGCCATAGTTTCTAGTAAGTTTGACCACAGGTAAACGGACTGCACACAGATCACTAAGCAAGTACCTAGAAGGCTGCAAACCATCCAGAACATGGCAACCTCCCAAACATAACTCACATCACAGCACACCTCATGGAACTCCACTGGCACCAGATACACAAACATGGTCATTTGAACTCCTAATGCACATATTCAAGGCACTACTCAACCCAGACCCCAATTGATCTGAACTGTTGCTCTTCCTTCACCAACTACCCAAACACATCCCATCCTCACATAGTACCAGATCAGGAGGACAGATGTTCTCTTACATCGCTCCTAAATCTTGCAATTCCGACTCAGACATATCAGGGCTTACTCCTCTCTGCTTGAATTCCACAGAAAGCTGAAGACCTAGCTTTTCAATTAACTAACCTTCCATATACATATGCAAGGCTAGGCACACTCACCTGCTCAGCACCTGGATACATTCATAGGTGAGAGTGCGCTTTACAAATACACATATCATAGCATAATGTAACGTAACATAATAGAAAAAGCCTTGGCCAGTGTGAAAAAACAACAATAACAAATAGTGCCATAGTGATACCTTTCACTTAGGGGAACTAACTAGTGGTGTGTGGATGTGCTCTCTGAAAAATGGCAGAATGATTTCACTCACAGTTAGTTTAGCCACTAGCTGGATTGGACTGACCCTCTACCTTGTTTTGTATGCTGTAGTGGTCGGAAGAAAAATGTGAATGACACAAAAGAATATGAATGGATAAAGAGGGCTGGCTGAAAGCCACTGAACGAAAGTATTTTATATATATCTTTGTACATATTCACTGAAAAAAACATAGGTTTTAGGGGTGTTATAGTTAGCTGGACATTCCACTCATACAAAACCATTGAAAGTCCTCCGTTATAGTTAGTTCTGCTAACTATAACTTGCGCGCCCGCAATCCACTGCTGATGATGTCACATATTCACTCATTCTAACTCCCACTCATTCGGCCGGGCATTTACTGGACCCTGTGTTTTCCAATCTTCCAGATGCCTCGGCGGCCCCTCCTAAACCTATGGGGTGGACTGACCACTCCCTTATCAAATTTACCCTGAAGACCAGAGACTCGGTTGCGAAAAACACTTCCAGCTCCCGATATAAGAGGCCGTGGCATAAACTGGCTCCTAGCGACCTTACTAGCAAACTAGGTAACCTCCATCTTAACCTCTCAGACGGAGATATTAACTCCACATACGCAGCCTTTCAACATTGGATTAATTTAGGACTAGACTCCCTAATACCAGCAAAATGGACTAGAACCCGCAATATGCCATCCAACCCATGGTATAACGAAAATCTTTTAACCATGCGGAAAGACTGCAAAAGGGCTGAACGCCAGTGGAGGAGAGATTACAAGGACATCGATAAAGCTGCCTACCTGCTAAAATTGAGGTTATATCACAAGGCGGTGCGCGCCACCCGTGCTTCCTTCTATGCGGAAACAATTAGCTCCAGTAAGAACCCTTCAAAAACTATCTTTGATCTTGTTCAAAAACTTAAAGACAGTCCTACTCCTACCTCGGGCATAACCTCTGCACAACAATGCGAGGAACTTGCCACCTTCTTTACGGAAAAGGTAAAGAAAATCTACACCTCCTTCCCTCAGATCCTTACGGATACCTTCAAACCACGTGAGCCCTCGTCAGATAGTCCCAGTCTGTCTCTTATCCCCAGCTTAACTTCTGACGAACTCGCCCAACTGTGCGCCAAAGTCAAATCCGGCTCGCCCACAGACGCCATGAGACCCGCCAAATATCTAGAATCTCTCGATTTCTTCCTTCCTTCGTTGACTACCCTACTTAA
Organism: Lissotriton helveticus; assembly: GCF_964261635.1. NCBI lineage: Eukaryota > Metazoa > Chordata > Amphibia > Caudata > Salamandridae > Lissotriton > Lissotriton helveticus. The sequence continues at coordinate 285,934,883 of NC_136073.1, forward strand.
TCTATCTTTCTCCTCAGCAGTGGTTCCCACGTGTTGGAAGCAGGCCTGGGTCTCTCCAATTATAAAAAAACCTAACCTAGACCCATTACAACCAGGAAACTTCAGACCAATTTCATTGCTTCCATGGGTTTCCAAATTGGCTGAAGCCCATGTGAACAAGGTCTTAACCAACTACATGACGCAATACCAAATTCTAGACCCCTCACAAAATGGCTTTAGGCCAGGATTCAGCACCGAATCCGCCCTGCTGACCACTATTGAAAGCTTACGGAACATTTTGGATGCCGGTCAAAGTGCTGCGCTGATTTTACTCGATCTCAGCGCAGCCTTTGATACGGTCTCCCACTCCATCTTATTAAAACGTCTCGAAGCCATTGGTATTAAAGACCTTGCATTAGAGTGGTTCCGTTCATTTTTAACTGACAGGTCCTTCCGGGTCTCTGCCCCCCCGTTTATATCAGAGCCTCACCCTATAGAGCAAGGCGTCCCCCAGGGTTCGGCGCTCAGCCCGTCCCTATTCAATCTTTATGTACAGCCTCTCGCCGAAATAGCAAAAGAATGGGACCTGACACTAGTGTCGTACGCCGACGACACCCAGCTGGTCATTTCCCTGACTGAGGGCCCCTCGATCTCAGCGGCGAAATTTAAGAACGGGCTAGAGGCAGTCGCTCTCTGGATGTCACACAATTGCCTCCAGCTGAACGCTGGCAAAACAGAGGTGTTGCTCTTGGGCAAAAACCCTGACTACTGGACTGATCACTGGTGGCCATTGGGCCCGACCCCCCCCCCTAAAACTGTGGTAAAAAACCTTGGCGTCTGGGTGGATGCATCCCTTACCTTCCAGACCCACACTAAGAACCTGGCTGCCACTTGTGTGGGCCTGTTGAGGAACCTTCATCCTATTCTTGGCTTTTTTGATCGCCATACGCGTCAACTTATAGTCCAATCCACCATCTTGGCTCGACTGGACTACGCCAATGTCCTTTTCCTCGGCCTTAATAAAGCTGAGATGATGCGGCTTCAACGTATTCAAAACTCTGCCGCCAGGGCAGTTGTAGGCCTCCCCCGAAGGTGTTCCGCAAGAAACACCATCCAGAAACTACATTGGCTACGCATAGAAGCCCGCGTCCAGTTTAAAGCCCTCACTACGGTCTTCAAAATTCTCAAGACTGACTGTCCTGGTCTCTTGCGTCCTCTCCTAGAGCCCTACATCCCTCAGCGGGCCCTACGCTCCTTGGGTCAAAACTTGGTTGTTACCCCACGTATAAGGCTAAGCAGAATGGGCGGTCGCTCTTTCAGAGTCCTGGGGGCAAGGCTCTGGAACTCCCTCCCATCTCACATTCATTCCATAACTAATCTGCTCGCCTTCCGCAAATCGATCAAAACACTTCTTTTTTCCCCATCCTAATTTCTTATTGCCTCTCCGTTTCATCTCCCCCTCTTGGTTTTGTTATAGTTTAGCGCCGGGACGCCTCGTTGCTGGGGCAGCTGTTCGCGCTCAATAAAACGTTATAACATAACATAACATAACATATTATATCATTCATGACATGGTCAGTGATATCACTGATGACATCTCAAATGACATCACTGATGACATCATCCCGTGAATGTGGTTTGGTTGGGTATTTAAATATGTATTATATATATAGCAATCTGCATTGAAGAATGAGTGGATATATAAATATCTGGATGGAGGATTTAGTAGCAGTGGGATTGACTGTTTACTTGACTAATTTATAGTGTCTCACTAAGTATATCGGATAGTGACTAAACTGTGTGAATATCTGTATCACTTTGTCAGTTGTTGTGTAAACTGCTGACCCAGTTGGTTACTAGCTATGTGAAAGTCTATATTAGTTATTGAATAGTTAACTGGCTATTTGTATGTGAGAGTGAATATGTGTATGGTTCAGTGGGGTGTGTGTGACTGCCCAAAGATGGGTGAATAGTTGATTTAGTAGGTATATGACGTTAAGACTACATCTTTTAACAGTTGTTTGGGTGAGTGAATATCGTTATGGGTATGGTAATGAGCAAATATATCTCTCAATGGTACATGTCCAACAAACTAGAAACATAAAAGGCAGTGTATTTGACAGATGGTGTATATAAATAAGTATACATAAGAGTCAGTGATTGTATGGATAACTGTAAACTTGTAATAGTAATTTTATAACACACTATGTATGAGTTACTATCTCTATGAATACATTAAGTGGTGTTTGTATGTGTGTAGCTGAGTAAATGAGATTATGATCCATTGTTTGCATAACTGAGTAGGATGACTGCATAAGTGAATAGGATGTGTGCTGGTGTGTAATGTTGATGTAGGTGTATAAGTATATTTGATAGTGTTCTATTGATCATTAACAGCATGTATGAGTGAATCTATAGGTAAGTGATTAGATGTGTGTGTAGTTCTAGGAATCACTGAGTGTGTTTTTAGAAACTTGTATTGGTTTGTTAATGGATTCAAATATGGTACTCTGTATATTACAGTGAGTGATAAAAGGTTATACTAGTGTATGATGCGGTGTATCTGATTGTCACGTGGATGATTTCATCAATGATGTCATCAGTGATGTCATTTGAGATGTCATCAGTGATGTCACTAACCATGTCATGAATGATGTAACATGTGACATCATCAGAAGTGGATTGCGGGCGCGGAAGTTATAATTAGCAGAACTAACTATAACGGAGGAATTTCAATGGTTTTGTACGAGTGAAATGTTCAGCTAACTATAACACCCCTAAAACCTATGTTTTTTTCAGTGAATTTCTAAGGTTTTTTTAATGCTAATTCCTAACTATAACACCCCTAAAACCTACGTTTTTTTCAGTGAATTTCAAGGTTTTTTAAATGCTAATTCCTAACTATAACATGTCTGAAACCTATGTTTTTTTCAGTGAATTTCAAAGGTTTTGTAAATGACAATTTTTAAATGTATTAATTGTTATATTTATTTTTTGATACTGATTTACGCATTTTTTTTAAACTATTTATTTTTAGACATTTTATTTTTTAAATTACATTATAATTACATTATAAATTACATTACAAAATATACTTTCTCAGGATGAATTACTATAGTTTAAATACTTTGCAAATAGGCAATAGACTTTTAAGTACAGTAGTTACATTTACAATTTCAAACACAATGCAACATTGAGCTCAATGGGGATTTCTAGTTAAATGCAATTTGTTACTTTATGGATTACTTTTCTAACCACAGGACTGGATCCTAGATTCAGTCCTGTGACATCTCCTGTAAACAGTTGAGTAAAAGCGTTTTGGTTACTGTAGTGATTTTTAAGGAATATTATTGTATTTTAAAAGTTGACACTTAGAAACTTTTTCACATAGAATCACCAATGCTATTCTATGGGAGGAAATTCACTTAGCAGGTAAGTAGAGTTATTGTTACTTTTTCTTACTCAGTGGTGGATCCTGGATCCAGCACTGGTGCATCTCCTGTAAACAGTTAAAAGAATGCGTTTAAGTCATACAGGCGATTTTTAAGGAATATTTGTAGTTTGTGAAAATCGACACTTAGAAACTTTTTGGGTGAAAACCAACACAATGGATTCCTATGGAAGGAAATACAAGTTACTAGTAAGTACGGTTGCCTGGGGTGCAACTAGCCCACCAGGCACCTCCATTAAGCACCACAGAGCTGCGTTGCAGAGAGGTGCAAAAAGGGGCATGCCCTCAGAACACCTCTCTGCAACGTAGCTCCCTCGTGCATACTGGAGGTTCCTGGTGGGCTAGTGGCCCTACAGCGACCTCCAGTATTCAAGGGGAATTACTTCCCCCTCTGAAAATGAGCTAGGGGGTGCGTTTGCCATAATCCGCCCCGGGGACCCCATCCCCCAGGGCATGGCCATTTTTTTTTTTATTGATTTGCTCCTCAGGCCACTTATGGCCCCCGGGGGCGACCTTTCCTTTCCTTTTTATTATAATTTTTTTAGAATTGGGGAGGGGGGCCGTGTGGTCCCCCTACCGGGCCACTAATAGCCTCGGGGACCCCATCCCCTGGGGTTGGCCCTCTCCGTTGGGGACCGTGGGGGCTCCCCAATCCCCCCACGGTCCCGCCGGCTCCCCTCGTCCTTTGAGAGCCGGCATTGCTTTTCCACATGGGGAGCTGCATCTTAGCAGCTACCCATGTGGAAAAACAATCGTCTTTGGTTTTTGGAAGCGAGAGCAGGTTTCCTGCTTTCCCCTCCAAAAACCAAAGCAGTTTCCTATGGAAGGGCAGGAGCCGCAAAGCTTCCACCCTTCCACCCTACCATAGCAAACAGCAGTGTCCCCGGGGTCGGCACCCCGGGACACTGCAGGAGTCGGCCCTGGGGTGTGGCGGTCCCCAGGGCCATGAAAGGCTCCAGGAGGGGGGCCACGCATTAACAAAGCCCCGGGGAGGTGGTGGTCTCTGGGGCTGGGGGGTCCATCACGGACCCCCCTATTTTAATATGAAGAGCCCCAGGGAGGTGGTGGTCCCCGGGGCATTTGGAGGGGCTTAAGCCCCCCCACACAGTTTTTTTTTAATTAAAATGAAACACAAGCCCCGGGGAGTGGCGGTTCCCGGGGCTGCGGGGAGGCCATGAGCCCCCCAACCATTTATTTTTGGCGGTCCCCAGGGACAAATCATTTCATAAAGCACCGGGGGTGTCGGTCCCCGGGGCAGGGGGCTGTGAGCACCCCACCAATATGTTTTAAAAGCCCCGGGGTGATGGTCCACGGGGCTGTGGGGGCCCCTTTGGGCCCCCATTACAATACATATATTGCCCCCGGGATTTGGCCCACCCGGGGGCTAATTAATAACAAAGCGCGGGAGTCCATGCTTCGTTTATTTTTTGCTGCCGGATGCGCGAATCCTACGCACATCCGCAATTTAAAAAATAAAAATTGGGGGACCCCCTGAGCAGGCCTAGGGGGTCAGGGTGTTTCTACCCTGAGCGGAGCGGAGGTTGCTGGTGGGGGTGTGGAAGCTGAGGCGGTTGTTGAGGTATGATGGTCCGGTGTTGTGTAGCGCCCTGTGTGCGTGGATGAGGAGCTTGAAGGTGATCCTCTTGTTGACTGGGAGCCAGTGCAGGCCTCTCAGGTGGGGTGTGATGTGGCTGCGTCGGGGGACGTCGAGGATCAGTCGTGCCGAGGCATTCTGGATTCGTTGTAGTGGTCTCAGGAGCTTGGATGTTGTTCCTGAGTAGAGGGCATTTCCGTAGTCGAGTCTGTTGGTGATGAGGGCCTGGGTGACTGATTTTCTTGTGTCGGGAGGGATCCACTTGAAGATCCTGCAGAGCATTTGGAGGGTGTTGAAGCAGGACGCAGAGACGGCGTTGACTTGCTTGGTCATGGAGAGGAAGGAGTCGAGGATGAAACCAAGGTTGCGTGCATGGTAGGTGGGTTCCGGGGGTGTGCCTAGCAATGTGGGCCACCAGGAGTCGTCCCAGGGTGATGTCTGAATTCAGCTTCAGTCTGCTGTCCTTCATCCAGTCGGCGACGGCCTTCATTCCTTTGTGGAGGTTGGCTTTGGTGGTGTGAGGTTCTTCGGTGAGGGATATGATCAGCTGGGTGTCGTCGGCGTAGGAGTTGATGTTGAGGTTATGTTGTCGTGCGACGTGGGCGAGTGGAGCCATGTAGATATTGAACAGCGTCGGGCTGAGGGAGGATCCCTGTGGGACGCCGCAGATGATCTCGGTGGTTTTTGAGAGGAAGGGAGGGAGGCGGACGCTCTGGGTTCTGCCAGGGAGGAAGGATGTGGTCCAGGCCAGGGCGTTCTCTTGAATTCCGGCGTCATGGAGGCATGCTGATAGGGTGCGGTGGCAGACCGTGTCGAAGGCAGCTGATAGGTCCAGGAGGATGAGGGCGGCTGTTTCTCCTGATCCTGATGTCGTCGGTGGCAGCGATGAGGGCGGTCTCGGTGCTGTGGTTGCTGTGGAAGCCTGATTGGGATGGGTCCAGGAGGTTGTTGTCTTCGAGGTAGCGGGTTAGCTGTTTATTGACAATCTTCTCTGTCACTTTTGCCGGGAACGGGAGCAGGGAGATGGGCCAGAGGTTCTTGAGTTCCTTGGGGTCCGCCTCGGGCTTCTTCAGGAGGGCGTTGATCTCGGCGTGCTTCCAGCTATCCGGGAAGGTTGCTGTCTCGAAGGAGCTGTTGATAGTTTTCCGGAGGTGGGGTGCGATGGTTGTGCTGGCTTTGTTGAAGACGTGGTGAGGGCAGGGGTCGGATGGGGATCCAGAGTGGATGGAGTTCATGGTTTTGATGGTGTCTTCGTCGTTGACGTGAAACCAGGCGGTCAGGCGGCATGTGCGGTAGGTAGTCGCAGGGGTGGTGGAATCGGTGGTGGGTGAGGGGGTGTTGGAGTTGAAGCTGTTGTGGATGTCGATGATCTTGCTGTGGAAGAAAGTGGCCAGGGAGTCGCACAGGTCTTGTGATGGTGGGATGTCGTTGGTGTTGGAGAGTTCTTTCACGATGCTGAAGAGTTCTTTGGTGTTGTGTGCGTTGTTGTCTAGTCGGTCCTTGAAGGCGGTCCTCTTGGCGGTCCTGATGAGTTGGTGGTGTTTGCGGGTGGCGTTTTTGTGGGCTGTGTGGCTCTCTGCAAATAGCAAATCTTTGCACCAGATTAGATTAAATAGGGCCTCCGGCCTAAATATGCTACCTAATCGCCATGTTGCGGGCCAACATTTATATGTGCGCCGGGATTTTGACTCCCTGGTACAATTAGGTATTAGCAATGAACATTGTTCCAGAGTTTTGGCAAGGAAGTATTGTTCAGCCAATTTATAAAAGTGGCCCAGCAGAAAATCCCTCAAATTATCAGTTAATTGCTTTAACTGATGTAGAAGCGAAGGCTTTTGCCTCCAGGTTATTGATTGATGTGGAAGACTGGGCAACAACACAGAAAATAATCCCAGTTAACCAGTTGGGATTTCATAAGGGCCCATCTACAATTGCTAATTTAATGATCCTTACTATATTGGCAGTGCTGCAGGGATTCTGCTCAGACACAGAACTGTGCACAGAGACTCAGGACCTCAGTGAATTAGGGTGTGCCAAAAACTCACCTTAGTACCCAAAATCCCCTACCAGACTAGCTATCAGTGTCACATTTGCTCCTCGTCCTATAGCAAAGAAACCAATGATTAGACAACCTAGAACCTAGAACATCTCAGGAATGGTGGGAAGTGAGAACACTCTTTTGTTATACTCTCATAACAGTCCACAACAGGAGTAAAAAAGAGACACAATAAGGTTCAAATATTTATTTTAACGACGTGATCTCAAGCACAGTATTTTAGTCAACATAAGCATACATATGATTACCAATAATATGGTCAGCATGGTTACAACTCCATAAAATACAAAATGAGGAATCATATTACAATGATAGTGCAAACAGGTGATAAAAGTACCTAGTTTAAACACCCTCCCTATATAGGAACTATGTATTATAAAACTATGGAAGATCTCTTGAGCTTTGTTAGGGGGACCCCATTTACCTGTCCGCTCAGTAAGTGTAAATTACATCAGGGCTGGTTAGTCTCTCTGCATGCCTGGAATCTTCCAAGTGCGTGTAAATGATGTCAAGTGTGCTATGATAAACGCGCCAGAATCCTACTCGGCTTGCAGCTGCCAAAATGTTGTGTCTAGAATGTGTTACACGGACACGCCGATAAACAGGCTCGCACGTAATGATAACCTTGGCGGCTCAGCACTCAAAGTACAGACTGGGGGCACACTGTATGTCTAGAGATGTCGAAAAACAAACCTTTTCCCGTGTATAGACCATCGTGAAATCTAACTCTGCAAATACAGCTAAGCAGTGTTGTGTGCAAAAAGCAGCAAAAGGTAAAATGGCGTTTAAACTCCTAATAAGCCAAGCTAACTTAACATGGACGCAAAAAGAGGCCCATAAACCACACTACAGCAGAGCGGACTGCTTTAAAAAAGCAAAACCTATGTATTTGTTTTACAGACTTAAAAGCTGTATTTCATTCTGTCCCATGATCTATATTATGGCAAAAAGTTGTTTGATGGTGTATCCTCAAAAGCTGCTTGGTGCTGTTATAATCATTTACACAAATACTTGGGCCCAGGTTAAGTTGGTGATGGTCACAGAAAATTAAAACTTGTAAGGGTCTTAAACAAGGTTGTATAGTTGCCTACTGCCTTTTGTATTTTTTTATGTCGGATGTGTTGCAGCACTTTGAATCAGTTAATGCCCACCCTCCTAAACATGCTAATGGCCATCTTAAATATCTTCAATATGCTGACAACACTATTTTGTTGAGCCAAACTTTGATAGGTCTACAACAGCTAATGATTGCATTTGATGAATACATCGTAGCTAATGGTTTGAAGCTGAATGTCAAGGAAACTAAAATTATGGAAATTAGAGCAGTGAATTTTAAGACTCAGTTCGGGAGAGGGAGAGGTGGGCCAATTGAGGTAGTGAAAATGTGTAGGTACTTGGGAATTTTATTTGATAATACATGTCTCATTCAAAAGCCATTTCAATGTTGTACAAACTAAATCATCATCTTTAATATATGCTTTTGAGACAATCATTGAGATGCCAATCACATGAACATGTTCCTAAAGTCATGGGAGCCAAGTGTTAGCCAACTTTTGCAAATGGCTCACCCATCACCACTGGAAAAGATGTTAAATTATTGGATTTATTATAAATTAAAGCTTGTAAGTCAGTCTTTGGAATCCATTTGAAGTTTGGTCTCCGAAGACTGTTCCTGGTTTTGCAAGAGTAATTTTTGAGATGCACGCACTCTGTGTTTTTATCTGATCTTGGCTCCCTAGCAAATAACTGCTCGTACGCAATAAATCATTGTTTAAACCTAGCACTGTTGGCGTGGGTCTCCCTTCCATTTTTTGCTGTTGCCTCATGTATTTTTGCTGGTCATAGATGCTTTGGGCACTTTGCCACTGCTATTCAGTGCCATAGTGCAAGTGCTCCCTATGGTAAATTGATGTATAGATTAGTGACTCCACGATTGGCTGGTTTGGTTTACTTGTCAGACCCTAGTACAGTGCACTGAGTGTGCCCAGGGCTTGTAAATCAAATGCTGGTGGTAGGCTTGCCGCACTGGGTGTGCCACCCACAGAAGCAGCCTGTAAAAGTGTGTCTCGGGAGTGCCATTGCAGAGCCTGTGTGCAGTCTGGTACTGCCATGTTGACTGGGCAAGTGCACCCACTTGCCAGTCCCTAAACCTTCCCTTTTCTGCATATTAGTCACCCTTATGGTAGGCCCAAGGGCAGGGTGCATTGTAGGTAAAAGGTAGGACATGCCCTGATGTGTGTGGCATATCCTATTAGTGAAATACAGCCATTTTCGTTTTTCACTATTGCAAGGCTACCTGTTCCCCATAGGCCAGAATGGGCAGTTTGATTAATAAATCTTATAATCCTAACCGACTCAGGGAACTTGGTAGAAATTCGAGTTTAGTATGCCTGAACTCAGAATGATAAAACACATCTTTTAGTGAAGCTAGTTTTAACATTCTGTGTTTGAAAATACCACTTTTAGAAAGTAGGTATTTTCTTGCCTAACTATCCAAGCCTGCCTCTGCTAGGTTGTCTATTCCTTGTCTGGAGTTTGAGTGACAGGGTCTGGGGGATTCCAGGAGACAGGGCGAGTCAGCACAGGGAGAATAGAAAGATCTGCATGTAGATGCACCTGGGACCTGAAACCTGGGAACACAATTTTTACAGCACACATCAGACTGCTTCCAACACAGCGGGTGCGGAGGCGGCCTATAAGGTGGTCCATTACTGGTATTACACACCAGAGCGTATTAAGTCTTGGGACAAGTCCAACCAGACCTCTGCTGGCGGGGGTGTGGTGGCACTGGTTCCCTAGTGCACTTGCTGTGGTACTGTCCGAAGCTGGTGCCTTACTGGGCAGCAATTCTCGATGACATTGAGGCAGCGTTTCAGATTACATTGCCACGAGCGCCTGAGCATACCCTTCTGGGACTAACCCACCCTGGGTCCTTTCCACTGAAGTCTTTGAGGGGTAGGCAGATAGCCATGGTACTGTTAGCAGCTAGGCAAGTGCTCTTAGGGCAATGGGGATCTCAGTCAGTCCCGGACCCGCTAGATTGGCAACAAAAGCTTTGGCATCTATTAGCGATGGAACGTCTTTCTCTTACTGTAGATGGCCTGCGGCAAGGAATATGCAAAATTATGGGCTCCGTTTTTACAGCTACTTTCGAAAGACATGAGGGAAGTAACAAGTCCAAAATACCTGCATCCGGTAGCTCATAGATGGGGTTGGTAGAGGGGAGGTCTCGAACTGATGCAAAGGGAGGGTGGGGGGTGGGGAGGAGGGAGAGGAAGGTTTGTTTCCTGTTGTTTCTTGAGTTTTTAAAAAGTGGTGTCATGGTCACGGTGCCTTGAACTTCCAATGAGATTTGCATTAACGCAAGGTCGTCCCCCGGGATGTAGACCTTATACGCTGTGTATTGCTTGCTAGTTCTCGTCTGCCGGCGCCTGGCTGTAGACAGTTAAGCTGTGTATTCTGCACTTATCACCACACAATAAAAGATGATTGATTCTAAATATCAAACCAAACCACATTCACTGGATGTTGTCATCAGTGATGTCATTTGAGATGTCATCAGTGATGTCATTTGAGATGTCATCAGTGATGTCATCAGTGATGTCACTGACCATGTCATGAATGATGTAATATGTGACATCATCAGCAGTGGATTGCGGGCGCGAGAATTACAGTTAGTACAACTAACTATAACAGAGGAATTTCAATGGTTTTGTATGAGTGAAATGTTCAGCTAACAATAACACCACTGAAACCTGTGGTGTTTTTCAATTAATATATATATATATATATATATATATATATATATATATATATATATATATATATATATATATATATATATATATATTCACAGAAAAAACCATAGGTTATAGACCATATATAGTTAGGAATTAGCATTTACAAAACCTTGAAAATTCACTGAAAAAAACATAGGTTATAGACCATATATAGTTAGGAATTAGCATTTAGAAAACCTTATTTTACTCACACAAAACCATTGAAATTCCATATATAGTTAGTTGCACTAACTATATATCGCGCACCCGCAATCCACTGTCACCCGCAATGTCATTTGAGATGTCATCAGTGATGTCATCAGTGATGTCACTGACCATGTCATGAATGATGTAATATGTGACATCATCAGCAGTGGATTGCGGGTGCGCGATATATAGTTAGTGCAACTAACTATATATGGAATTTCAATGGTTTTGTGTGAGTAAAATAAGGTTTTCTAAATGCTAATTCCTAACTATATATGGTCTATAACCTATGGTTTTTTCAGTGAATTTTCAAGGTTTTGTAAATGCTAATTCCTAACTATATATGGTCTATAACCTATGGTTTTTCCTGTGAATTTCATTGGTTTTTTAACAGCTAATATCTGTAGCTGTAAAATGTATTCTTCTTTAAATCCAAAAATATATTTTATATGTTTATGAATAATTTTTTTTTTTAATATTTTTTTTTCTTCGTTCCCGCTTCGCGAATCGGGAAGCTTCCCGTTAGCTGACCTTGATGCCGCGAAATAGACCGCGAGCCGGTAAACGTTTCTTTACCGCAAGTGCCGCGTTAGAAAACAACATCGTGACGCCTCCCGTCCGCATGACGTTTCACGTTGTCGCGTGATACGTCATATGACGTGCTACGTTAGCGAACTGGTACGCGAAGCGAGTCGCAAAGCGCAGGTTTCTGGAAGCAAACCGGGAGGCCCTGCAAAGCGCTTAACGTAAACACAGCAAGTCATGTGACTTGGTAATAACACTTTTCATTGGTTCATTTCACTTTTGGTTTCCTAATGATGTAAGACTAGGTCATATAATCTAAAATGAACACTTTTGATTGGTTGAGAACTCTTGTTTTTCCCAAATGATGAAAATCCCTCCTTCTTTCCTCACTCTGACTTTCATCATTGTGAGAGAAAGACCCTTTGTGATCACTGAGCAATGGCTTCTTTAGTAGCTTCAGCTGGTGCTTCCCCACCACCTCCACCACATCCAAGGAAGAGTGGACCACCTGCTCAAGTTATAATTCAACAAGAAGAGGAAGAAGAGGAACAGGACGACGAGCACGAAGAGAGGCAGTTTTTGCCTGAGCAGCCCAGGACGTCTCACCGGAAAGAAAACGTCATTTGGCATTTTTTTAAAATTCCCAAAGGTCAGAAAAAAGTAAATGCAAGATACGTAACTTGCCTTATATGTCAAGATAGACTGTCCAGAGGAACCGAGAAAAAATACAGTTTCGGAAACTACACAATGCATCGCCATATGACTAGGTAGCATCCTAACAACTACAGTGCTGCACAGTTTCGGAACGACCTAGATAATCTCCCTATTATGGCCAGAAGATCTGTTGTACCGGAAGTAACGGGACCAGAGGGCAGGGAGATGGTGCCAAATATACAAATGAGATTTTGTGATGTAAAACACATCTGCGTATTTTGCGATGGATTCATTTCCTACGGAGAAAGAAGCATCACTCTGATCAACAGAGCTATTGACTATCATATGCAAGTTTGTACGAAACGCCCAAAATAATAAATACTTCTTTTTTTGTTTTGTTGCTCCTGTTGAGCCCTTTACAATGAATCGTTTTCATTGCCCCCTCCAAGAAAAACCCAAAAAAATATAAAACTGTTCAGAAAAATTCAAAAAAAGTAAAAAAATGTTCCGAAAAATAATAAAAAAAATATAAAACAACAAAAACAATAAAAAAAAAAGTTCTTTTCAGAACTACCTCCCCGGTATTAAAAAATTGGTACAATATTTGGAACTGTGCCAACCTCTATTTCTCTTAGTTCGCTTCCCAGTTCGCTCGCCGGTACGCGAACCGGAAGCGAACCAAAACAGTAAGTATAAGGGAAGGAAACAGACACTTATGTTAAAAGAAAGACAGCTAGAGGGGAGTAAACTAGAGATACTATTACCCGTAATCCACTGCTGATGATGTCACATATTACATCATTCATGACATGCTCAGTGACATCATCAGCAGAGGATTGCGGGTTTTTTGGCAACGTGCCTTATCCACGGTTTAATAACGCTGCCTTTTGCTTTATATAAGTTTTCAAATTGTATGAAATATATACCAATAGGTCGTTATGAACCTTTAGGTAGTGCTTTTCTTCATGAGGTCTGGTCGCTTCCATACACATACAGATGTTTCAAAGATGATCAAGAAGTTTATCTGAATGGAGAGGAATGCACTGAGACGCCAGATCATTCACTAATGTGTAGGCACATACAGTTACACGGTTCATGCAACAAACACCGACCAAATATGGCTTGCGTGTTGCAAGGCACGCCAGTTCCTGCTATCATCCCCACGTTCAAGTTGTTGGAAAATGGTAGTTATTTGATGCTCAATAATGAAGATTGTTCTGAGTTAATTAATAGTATTCCTTTTATCGTAACAGTAAGTGAACGGGTTATTTGCTGCAGAAATGTTCTATTTCCTCCCACACATGAACATAGGGAGTTTTCAATCTGGCCACAAATACCAACCTTGGGACAGATTTCAACGGCATGGCAAGAATAAGAGCTCTTTTGTCTCAGAGAGAGGTGGCCTTGAGTTCGGCCCGTGAAACTTTCGTGCTTCACATAGCGAACACCCGTACAGAGGTGCAGACCCTTTTCAATTCAGATTTGCCTTTCAATTTCAGCAAGATGGTTCCGACTATCTTTAACGCATCCTCCACAAAGACCCTGGCGCACTTTTTTAAAGTTGTTACCAGTGGTCTCGTGACTTCATTTGAGAAAATCTTTGGAGTCATCCCTGCTTCCTTTCATTCTATTTTCTCCACTCTGGTTCGCGGATTGGCATTTTTACTTGCATTACCAGCGGACGCTCTTGTGCTTTTTTACATTTTTAAATATGGATGTCCCTCCTATGCAACCTCCCACCCTGCAGCTGCTGACACTGTTCCGCAATCGCATGCTAGAATATTATGGCACAATGCCGTTGGCGATATTAAGCACGGCATATGGATTATCTTTTCGATTCTCCTACTTCACCTGTGTCCAGCCTGTATTTCACTGCCTGACCTGTGATTTCGATTGGGCCATTGATTTGTGTCTCTGCGGACCGGTTTCTCCTGACGTCGACTTTAATCAGCTGATGACTCCTATCATTACTCACGAGTTGGTTTGTCCTGGCGAAAGGATTATGGCTGTGGCATTGATGCATGGACTACTTGGTCCCTGGAATTTACTGGCGGCAGCACAGTCTTTCTTGGAACAGAGCTTTCTTGAAAACCCACCGAGCTGTCCTCTGATGGTGATAGAGGATCCGGTGCTGGGAGAGCACGTATGTTCTTTTCCGCTTTTAAATTGGATGGCTGAACTGTTTTCGGATGAAGACGGTGACTTCCTATTGGAGGCTGTTGCAGCTTATTTTGCATACACAGTTATGTCATAGACCTTTTTCATGTTTGATATGCTGAGTACTAGCATTTCATTGACAATTCATTGACTTATTTGTCAAGTTTTTATTATTTACCTTGCCTATTGGCTTAAGACTCGATAAAGTACTTGGCTGTTTTATTTTTCTTTAGCATTAAATTTTCCTAGTTTTTAATGCTTTACCTTGCGGACCGTCCACATATAAACTTGCAATCTGCTCTCATGAGATGGCACTTCTATTATCTTATTCAGTTCGTTTCCGGATCATGGGGAGGTGTCATCTAGGTCCTGGATATCTTTACACCGTGTTAAGTTAGCATGGGCTCATTACCGGTTTAAACGCCATTTTTCCTTTTTTGCAACTTCTGCACACGACACTTAGTTGTTGCTTTAGCTTTCCACCTAGTAGTTCATCGTGGTTTACATGAGAATAATATGTTATTGCTCTACTATCTGCTTTGCTTGTTAAACTATATCTGTACAGCGAGTGCTAAAGTTTCAAGAACAACACGATACAGAATTGTTATGAGGTCTGATCTCCACGACTTCATACTCATAACATAAGTGCAACTTCTGCCAATTCTGGGCATGAGGCGGGTTTTATATTGCTTTGCCGAACACACATACACAACAGTTGATGCGGTTCACATGAAGAGAGAGCTGGTGTATGCTGATGTGATTCCTTCAAATCTAAGACACTAAAGTATGGGCACGCCCTAAACCAACACAAAGAGACCTTCTTAGCAAATAATATAATATGTGTATTAGGGAGGGTGAGATATAAGCAGCCGCGGGCCGTGGAGGGAGTTACGGTGAGGCAGGGAGGCGGGGAGGGGGAGAAGCAGGGTGGAGCCCTCTCTACCTTGCCCCTCCCCCTCCCCGCCTCCCTGCCCCACCGTAACTCCCTCCACGGCCCGCGGCTGCTTATAAGTGTTGCTAACTCTTATTCATTTACAGCATGTTAACATACTGTCACCATTCGCTTTTTATGTACTAGTAACTATGCTGGTAATTTTGCTACTGATAATATGTGTACTTGTATTCTCCACCCTGCTTTTCCCCCTCCCCGCCTCCCTGCCTCACCGTAACTCCCTCCACGGCCCGCGGCTGCTTATAAGTATTGCTAACTCTTATTCATTTACAGCATGTTAACATACTATCACCATTCGCTTTTTATGTACTAGTAACTATGCTGGTAATTTTGCTACTGATAATATGTGTACTTGTATTATCTAAGATACTACGCCTGAGAAGACGGCATTAGTAAATAAACATTTCAAATACACATGTGTTCTTCTTAACTCCATGTTCTGGTTTCTAAGAAATATATAACGACCGACTGTTCATGAGTTACACGTATCCTGAGGTACTATAAGTTCATATTCTGGATTGTCTAAACATTGAGAGTTTGTTATATCCAATGTGACACTGTACCTAGCTTGCTAAGGAGTTTTTGATTACTAACGTGAGTTTTGGGACACCCTAATTCGCCGAGGTTCCAATCCTCTGTCCACAGTTCTGTGTGAGAACAGAAACCCTGCGACAGGGGCACCCCCGACCCTTGCTGGAGCTTCATCACACTTGCGATACAACTCCAGCAATGCGCCACCTTTACGGCACAGATACATCACGCATCTGTGCTGTTTTTGCCCCATGATGCGCCGCATTGTAAATGCAGCACACCATAGGTGACGGAACAGCGGCACAGAATGACTAACACATCCCTGGTGATGCGCCAGTCATCATAAATGTATCCCTATGCTTCTTATCTTGTTAGAGATGAACCGCCATATGTATCATCAAAGTTTTTTGCATTTCCTAAATAGCGAACTTTAAGGAATAAATAGCGATTCTTTACCATTCCTAGTTTGCGATTAGCTATTTGCTAATTACAAATTACCCATTCATTTCCTTCATTTCCATAGGGCGGTTGGACTCACTTTTAGCTCGAACGGCTGAATGGATTTCCACGAAACTTGGCAAAATTGTAGGGACTGGTAGCCCGATGTGCCTTTGCTATGTCTCAAGATATATGCTCCAGTGGTTTTTACGAAAATTAACTTTGAAAAATATATATTGGGCTACATTGGCCTATATAGGGCGGTTGGACTCACTTTTAGCTCGAACGGCTGAATGGATTTCCACGAAACTTGGCAAAATTGTAGGGACTGGTAGCCCGATGTGCCTTTGCTATGTCTCAAGATATATGCTCCAGTGGTTTTTACGAAAATTAACTTTGAAAAATATATATTGGGCTACATTGGCCTATATATATGTTGGAGCCCAAATGTAGCCCAATGTAGCCCAATGAAGCCCAATGTAGCCCAAAGATGGCCGCCAGACACACAAAAAAACAAATGTAGCCCAAATATCAGCCAGATGTAGCCCAACTATAGCCCAGTGACAGAATGACCAATCAGCTTCGCAAACCTCCGTTACGCGAAGCGGAGCGCTGTTACAGATATATATCTTTTTTTGAACGTTAATTTCTCAAAATCCACTGGAGCACATATATTGAGACCTAGCAAAGGCACATCGGGCTACCAGTCCCTAATATTTTGCCAAGTTTCGTGCAAATCCATTCAGCCGTTCGATTATTATTATTATTTTTTTTTTTTGCCCCGCGGGGCCCTTTTAAAACCTCCACATCAAACCTAGGGGGTCAGCGAGGATCTACTATGCCCCCTTATAGTTATTTCCCCCTTTTTTTTGACCTCCTCTTGTCTCTCGATCCTACCGAGAGACAAGATGGCGGCCGCTATGGACTTTTTGGAATGTTGACAGACGCCGGAGAACCAATCAGCTTCGCTTCACAAAGCTCCGTTGCGCGAAAAGTACGCGTCCTGGGACGCTGCCAGGTCCGCTGTTACAGATATATATCTTTTTTTAAACGTTAATTTCTCAAAATCCACTGGAGCACATATATTGAGACCTACAAAAGGCACATCGGGCTACCAGTCCCTACAATTTTGCCAAGTTTCGTGCAAATCCATTCAGCCGTTCGGGCTAAAAGTGAGGCCAACCGCCCTATGGAAAACTCAATGTTAAAAACACGTTTTGGGACCCCCTTTTTTTCTCGGCCCCCCCTTGACGAACCCCCCCCCAAATTTTCAAGGGCTGCTCAGAAACAAAATGTGCCATTTTCCTGAAAATTTCAGCCAATTCCGTCCACAAACGCCAAAGTTATTAGACATAGAATTTTCAAAAATCCCATAGAGAAAAAATCCTAACTAATATATATATATATATATATATATATATATATATGTATATGTATATATATATATATATATATATATATATATATATATATATATATATATGTGTATTACCTACTGGCGGTCGCCAGTAGGTATATATAGTTAGGATTTTTTCCCTATGGGATTTTTGAAAATTCTATGTCTAATAACTTTGGCGTTTGTGGACGGAATTGGCTGAAATTTTCAGGAAAATGGCACATTTTGTTTCTGAGCAGCCCCTGAAAATTTTGGGGGGGTTCGTCAAGGGGGGGCCGAGAAAAAAGGGGGGTCCCAAAACGCGTTTTTCCCATGTTAATTTCCATAGGGCGATTGGCCTCACTTTTAGCCCGAACGGCTGAATGGATTTGCACGAAACTTGGCAAAATTGTAGGGACTGGTAGCCCGATGTGCCTTTTGTAGGTCTCAATATATGTGCTCCAGTGGATTTTGAGAAATTAACGTTTAAAAAAAGATATATATCTGTAACAGCGGACTGGGCAGCGGCCCAGGACGCGTACTTGTCGCGCAACGGAGCTTTGTGAAGCGAAGCTGATTGGTTCTCCGGCGTCTGTCAACATTCCAAACAGTCCGTAGCGGCCGCCATCTTGTCTCTCGGTAGGATCGAGAGACAAGAGGAGGTCAAAACAAAGGGGGAAATAACTATAAGGGGGCATAGTAGATCCTCGCTGACCCCCTAGGTTTGATGTGGAGGTTTTAAAAGGGCCCCGCGGGGCAAAAAAAAATAATAATAATAATAATCGAACGGCTGAATGGATTTGCACGAAACTTGGCAAAATATTAGGGACTGGTAGCCCGATGTGCCTTTGCTAGGTCTCAATATATGTGCTCCAGTGGATTTTAAGAAATTAACGTTCAAAAAAAGATATATATCTGTAACAGCGCTCCGCTTCGCGTAACGGAGGTTTGCGAAGCTGATTGGTCATTCTGTCACTGGGCTATAGTTGGGCTACATCTGGCTGATATTTGGGCTACATTTGTTTTTTTGTGTGTCTGGCGGCCATCTTTGGGCTACATTGGGCTACATTGGGCTACATTTGGGCTCCAACATATATATAGGCCAATGTAGCCCAATATATATTTTTCAAAGTTAATTTTCGTAAAAACCACTGGAGCATATATCTTGAGACATAGCAAAGGCACATCGGGCTACCAGTCCCTACAATTTTGCCAAGTTTCGTGGAAATCCATTCAGCCGTTCGAGCTAAAAGTGAGTCCAACCGCCCTATGGAAATGAAGGAAATGAATGGGTAATTTGTAATTAGCAAATAGCTCATCGCAAACTAGGAATGGTAAAGAATCGCTATTTATTCCTTAAAGTTCGCTATTTAGGAAATGCAAAAAACTTTGATGATACATATGGCGGTTCATCTCTAACAAGATAAGAAGCATAGGGATACATTTATGATGACTGGCGCATCACCAGGGATGTGTTAGTCATTCTGTGCCGCTGTTCCGTCACCTATGGTGTGCTGCATTTACAATGCGGCGCATCATGGGGCAAAAACAGCACAGATGCGTGATGTATCTGTGCCGTAAAGGTGGCGCATTGCTGGAGTTGTATCGCAAGTGTGATGAAGCTCCAGCAAGGGTCGGGGGTGCCCCTGTCGCAGGGTTTCTGTTCTCACACAGAACTGTGGACAGAGGATTGGAACCTCGGCGAATTAGGGTGTCCCAAAACTCACGTTAGTAATCAAAAACTCCTTAGCAAGCTAGGTACAGTGTCACATTGGATATAACAAACTCTCAATGTTTAGACAATCCAGAATATGAACTTATAGTACCTCAGGATACGTGGAACTCATGAACAGTCGGTCGTTATATATTTCTTAGAAACCAGAACATGGAGTTAAGAAGAACACATGTGTATTTGAAATGTTTATTTACTAATGCCGTCTTCACAGGCGTAGTATCTTAGATAATACAAGTACACATATTATCAGTAGCAAAATTACCAGCATAGTTACTAGTACATAAAAAGCGAATGGTGATAGTATGTTAACATGCTGTAAATGAATAAGAGTTAGCAACACTTATAAGCAGCCGCGGGCCGTGGAGGGAGTTACGGTGGGGCAGGGAGGCGGGGAGGGGGAGGGGCAAGGTAGAGAGGGCTCCACCCTGCTTCTCCCCCTCCCCGCCTCCCTGCCTCACCGTAACTCCCTCCACGGCCCGCGGCTGCTTATATCTCACCCTCCCTAATACACATATTATATTATTTGCTAAGAAGGTCTCTTTGTGTTGGTTTAGGGCGTGCCCATACTTTAGTGTCTTAGATTTGAAGGAATCACATCAGCATACACCAGCTCTCTCTTCATGTGAGCCGCATCAACTGTTGTGTATGTGTGTTCGGCAAAGCAATATAAAACCCGCCTCATGCCCAGAATTGGCAGAAGTTGCACTTATGTTATGAGTATGAAGTCGTGGAGATCAGACCTCATAACAATTCTGTATCGTGTTGTTCTTGAAACTTTAGCACTCGCTGTACAGATATAGTTTAACAAGCAAAGCAGATAGTAGAGCAATAACATATTATTCTCATGTAAACCACGATGAACTACTAGGTGGAAAGCTAAAGCAACAACTAAGTGTCGTGTGCAGAAGTTGCAAAAAAGGAAAAATGGCGTTTAAACCGGTAATGAGCCCATGCTAACTTAACACGGTGTAAAGATATCCAGGACCTAGATGACACCTCCCCATGATCCGGAAACGAACTGAATAAGATAATAGAAGTGCCATCTCATGAGAGCAGATTGCAAGTTTATATGTGGACGGTCCGCAAGGTAAAGCATTAAAAACTAGGAAAATTTAATGCTAAAGAAAAATAAAACAGCCAAGTACTTTATCGAGTCTTAAGCCAATAGGCAAGGTAAATAATAAAAACTTGACAAATAAGTCAATGAATTGTCAATGAAATGCTAGTACTCAGCATATCAAACATGAAAAAGGTCTATGACATAACTGTGTATGCAAAATAAGCTGCAACAGCCTCCAATAGGAAGTCGCCGTCTTCATCCGAAAACAGTTCAGCCATCCAATTTAAAAGCGGAAAAGAACATACGTGCTCTCCCAGCACCGGATCCTCTATCACCATCAGAGGACAGCTCGGTGGGTTTTCAAGAAAGCTCTGTTCCAAGAAAGACTGTGCTGCCGCCAGTAAATTCCAGGGACCAAGTAGTCCATGCATCAATGCCACAGCCATAATCCTTTCGCCAGGACAAACCAACTCGTGAGTAATGATAGGAGTCATCAGCTGATTAAAGTCGACGTCAGGAGAAACCGGTCCGCAGAGACACAAATCAATGGCCCAATCGAAATCACAGGTCAGGCAGTGAAATACAGGCTGGACACAAGTGAAGTAGGAGAATCGAAAAGATAATCCATATGCCGTGCTTAATATCGCCAACGGCATTGTGCCATAATATTCTAGCATGCGATTGCGGAACAGTGTCAGCAGCTGCAGGGTGGGAGGTTGCATAGGAGGGACATCCATATTTAAAAATGTAAAAAAGCACAAGAGCGTCCGCTGGTAATGCAAGTAAAATGCCAATCCACGAACCAGAGTGGAGAAAATAGAATGAAAGGAAGCAGGGATGAGTCCAAAGATTTTCTCAAATGAAGTCACGAGACCACTGGTAACAACTTTAAAAAAGTGCGCCAGGGACTTTGCGGAGGATGCGTTAAAGATAGTCGGAACCATCTTGCTGAATTTGAAAGGCAAATCTGAATTGAAAAGTGTGTGCACCTCTGTACGGGTGTTCGCTATGTGAAGCACGAAAGTTTCACGGGCCGAACTCAAGGCCACCTCTCTCTGAGACAAAAGAGCTCTTATTCTTGCCATGCCGTTGAAATCTGTCCCAAGGTTGGTATTTGTGGCCAGATTGAAAACTCCCTATGTTCATGTGTGGGAGGAAATAGAACATTTCTGCAGCAAATAACCCGTTCACTTACTGTTACGATAAAAGGAATACTTTTAATTAACTCAGAACAATCTTCATTATTGAGCATCAAATAACTACCATTTTCCAACAACTTGAACGTGGGGATGATAGCAGGAACTGGCGTGCCTTGCAACACGCAAGCCATATTTGGTCGGTGTTTGTTGCATGAACCGTGTAACTGTATGTGCCTACACATTAGTGAATGATCTGGCGTCTCAGTGCATTCCTCTCCATTCAGATAAACTTCTTGATCATCTTTGAAACATCTGTATGTGTATGGAAGCGACCAGACCTCATGAAGAAAAGCACTACCTAAAGGTTCATAACGACCTATTGGTATATATTTCATACAATTTGAAAACTTATATAAAGCAAAAGGCAGCGTTATTAAACCGTGGATAAGGCACGTTGCCAAAAAACCCGCAATCCTCTGCTGATGATGTCACTGAGCATGTCATGAATGATGTAATATGTGACATCATCAGCAGTGGATTACGGGTAATAGTATCTCTAGTTTACTCCCCTATAGCTGTCTTTCTTTTAACATAAGTGTCTGTTTCCTTCCCTTATACTTACTGTTTTTGGTTCGCTTCCGGTTCGCGTACCGGGGAGCGAACTGGGAAGCGAACTAAGAGAAATAGAGGTTGGCACAGTTCCAAATATTGTACCAATTTTTTAATAACGGGGAGGTAGTTCTGAAAAGAACTTTTTTTTTTTTTTTTTCAGAACATTTTTTTACTTTTTTTGAATTTTTCTGAACAGTTTTATATTTTTTGGGGTTTTTCTTGGAGGGGGCAATGAAAACGATTCATTGTAAAGGGCTCAACAGGAGCAACAAAACAAAAAAAAGAAGTATTTATTATTTTGGGCGTTTCGTACAAACTTGCATATGATAGTCAATAGCTCTGTTGATCAGAGGGATGCTTTTTTCTCCGTAGGAAATGAATCCATCGCAAAATACGCAGATGTGTTTTACATCACCAAATCTCATTTGTATATTTGGCACCATCTCCCTGCCCTCTGGTCCCGTTACTTCCGGTACAACAGATCTTCTGGCCATAATAGGGAGATTATCTAGGTCGTTCCGAAACTGTGCAGCACTGTAGTTGTTAGGATGCCACCTAGTCATATGGCGATGCATTGTGTAGTTTCCGAAACTGTATTTTTTGTCGGTCCCTCTGGACAGTCTATCTTGACATATAAGGCAAGTTACGTATCTTGCATTTACTTTTTTCTGACCTTTGGGAATTTTAAAAAATTGCCAAATGAAGTTTTCTTTCCGGTGAGACGTCCTGGGCTGCTCAAGCAAAAACTGCCTCTCTTCGTGCTCGTCCTCCTGTTCCTCTTCTTCCTCTCCTTGTTGAATTATAACTTGAGCAGGTGGTCCACTCTTCCTTGGATGTGGTGGAGGTGGTGGGGAAGCACCAGCTGAAGCTACTAAAGAAGCCATTGCTCAGTGATCACAAAGGGTCTTTCTCTCACAATGATGAAAGTCAGAGTGAGGAAAGAAGGAGGGATTTTCATCATTTGGGAAAAACAAGAGTTCTCAACCAATCAAAAGTGTTCATTTTAGATTATATGACCTAGTCTTACATCATTAGGAAACCAAAAGTGAAATGAACCAATGAAAAGTGTTATTACCAAGTCACATGACTTGCTGTGTTTACGTTAAGCGCTTTGCAGGGCCTCCCGGTTTGCTTCCAGAAACCTGCGCTTTGCGACTCGCTTCGCGTACCAGTTCGCTAACGTTGTACGTCATATGACGTATCACGCGACAACGTGAAACGTCATGCGGACGGGAGGCGTCACGATGTTGTTTTCTAACGCGGCACTTGCGGTAAAGAAACGTTTACCGGCTCGCGGTCTATTTCGCGGCATCAAGGTCAGCTAACGGGAAGCTTCCCGATTCGCGAAGCGGGAACGAAGAAAAAAAAATATTTAAAAAAAAAATTATTCATAAACATATAAAATATATTTTTGGATTTAAAGAAGAATACATTTTACAGCTACAGATATTAGCTGTTAAAAAACCAATGAAATTCACAGAAAAAACCATAGGTTATAGACCATATATAGTTAGGAATTAGCATTTACAAAACCTTGAAAATTCACTGAAAAAACCATAGGTTATAGACCATATATAGTTAGGAATTAGCATTTAGAAAACCTTATTTTACTCACACAAAACCATTGAAATTCCATATATAGTTAGTTGCACTAACTATATATCGCGCACCCGCAATCCACGGCTGATGATGTCACATATTACATCATTCATGACATGGTCAGTGACATCACTGATGACATCACTGATGACATCTCAAATGACATCACTGATGACATCACTGATGACATCTCAAATGACATCACTGATGACATCATGACACACCAATACCAGTTACTACATAAGCACTCACTGATTCCTACGTCTACACACACATTCACTCATTCACCCATACAATCACTCATACATACAGTCACTTATTATTACAACACTATCATATGCACTCATACACCTATGCAGACAGTCACACACTGCCACTCATCCATGGAGTTACTCACACACCAAGCCAGTCCTGTAAAGAATCAATCACACTTCCATTTCTTCATCTATACAGTTAAACACAGAACACCATACTTCAGTGACATCACTGATGACATCACTAATGACATCTGAAATGACATCACTGATGACATCTCAAATGACATCACTGATGACATCATGACACACCAATACCAGTTACTACATACACACTCACTGATTTGTACGTCTACACACACATTCACTCATTCACCCATACAATTACTCATACATACAGTCACTTATTATTAGAACACTATCATATGCACTCATACACCTAGTCAGTCCTGTGAAGAATCAATCACACTTCGATTTCCTCATCTATAGTTAAACACAGAACACCATACTTTTCACACATATACTAACACATACTTACTCTCTTATACAATCACTGATACAAGTACACATTGATATGCACAGAGTCACACACCTCCCAGCCAGCCACACACACACTCAGTCTTCCATACATCCAGTCATTCTTCAATATGTAAAACGTATTTAAACTTTACAAAAACACACAGACACTAGATGATGTCATCAGTGATGTCATTTGAGATGTCATCAGTGATGTCATCAGTGATGTCACTGACCATGTCATGAATGATGTAATATGTGACATCATCAGCAGTGGATTGCGGGTGCGCGATATATAGTTAGTGCAACTAACTATATATGGAATTTCAATGGTTTTGTGTGAGTAAAATAAGGTTTTCTAAATGCTAATTCCTAACTATATATGGTCTATAACCTATGGTTTTTTCAGTGAATTTTCAAGGTTTTGTAAATGCTAATTCCTAACTATATATGGTCTATAACCTATGGTTTTTTCTGTGAATATATATATGTATATATACATATATATATATATATATATATATATTCACTGAAAAAAACATAGGTTATAGACCATATATAGTTAGGAATTAGCATTTAAAAAACCTTATTTTACTCACACAAAACCATTGAAATTCCATATATAGTTAGTTGCACTAACTATATATCGCGCACCCGCAATCCACTGCTGATGATGTCACATATTACATCATTCATGACATGGTCAGTGACATCACTGATGACATCACTGATGACATCTCAAATGACATCACTGATGACATCACTGATGACAACATCCAGTGACTGTATGTTTCTGTAAAGTTAAAATGTGTCTTACATATTGAAGAATGAGTGGAAGTATAAGTGTCTGGACAAAGGATTTAGTAGGTGCATGACTGAATGTATGAGTGAGTGATTAAATGTGTCTCACTGAGTGCATGGGTTAGTGACTAAAGTGTCTTAATTTGTGCATCATTATGTCTGTTGTTCTGTAAACTGCTGCATGTGTTGATCAGTAGCTATATGATTAACTATATGGGTTACTGATTGATTGTCCAAGTATTTGTATGGGAGAGAGAGTGTGTTTGGCTGGCTGGGAGGTGTGTGACTCTGTGCAGATCAATGTGTACTTATATCAATGATTGTATAACAAGGTAAGTATGTGTTAGTATATGTTTGAAAATGTAAGGTGCTCTATGTTTAACTGTATAGACAAGAAAATGGAAGTGTGATTGATTCTTTACAGGACTGACTAGGTGTGTGAGTAACTCCATGGATGAGTGGCAGAGTGTGAGTGTCTGTATAGGTGTATGAGTGCATATGATAGTGTTGTAAAGATGAGTGATTGTATGTATGAATGATTGTATGGGTGAATGAGTGAATGTGTGTGTAGACGTAGGAATCAGTGAGTACATATGTAGTAACTAGTATTGGTGTGTCAATGGTTTCAAAAATTATACTCTGTATTTAACACTGGGTGAAACAGAGGTTATATTAAAATGTGAGGAGATGCATTGTATTGTCACATGAATGATATCATCAGTGATGTGGTCATTGATGTCAAATGAGATGTCATCAGTGATGTCATCAGTGATGTCATTTGAGATGTCATCAGTGATGTCATCAGTGATGTCACTGACCATGTCATGAATGATGTAATATGTGACATCATCAGCAGTGGATTGCGGGTGCGCGATATATAGTTAGTGCAACTAACTATATATGGAATTTCAATGGTTTTGTGTGAGTAAAATAAGGTTTTTTAAATGCTAATTCCTAACTATATATGGTCTATAACCTATGGTTTTTTCAGTGAATTTTCAAGGTTTTGTAAATGCTAATTCCTAACTATATATGGTCTATAACCTATGGTTTTTTCAGTGAATTTCAATGGTTTTTTAATAGCAAATATCATAAGCTGTCGAATGTCAAGTACGTGGTAAGTGAAAACATTTTCGTGTTTATGCACACTGATCTGCTTTGAATGGTGCCCCCCCCCCTCATTTCTATTAGGAGTACTCTCTTTTTGCACATAGTGAAGGGTAGTTAACGCAGGCCTTTGCCCCCGTTGTAATACGTCGTGCCTGCTTCTCTCTCCATTTGATTGATTGTTATCCAAGTATTTACTGTTTTAGAATTGGTTCTCTTTGGTTCATTCTCTATTTACAAACAAACACAGAGTCGCAATACTCTGTTTAGTCTTTGCAGATAAAGAAAAATTGTGTAAAAAAAAAAGAAAAGGAATCGAGCAAAATCAGTAGGCCACTAATGGGATCTCTTTTTGACCTCGCTAAAATAGAAACATTAGGAACAACCCCTCATGACAAATACAAAACTAGTGAAATGAACTGAACTCCACACAATGATGGCTGCAAAACAGCTCGGCTCCGCCACCCACCCCGCCCAAAATAACGATAAAGAGCGGCTGCCATGATTGGTTGCGGAATGGCCACGACGGAGCTACGAAATGGTGCTGCTCTCATGCTAACCCCAGCTTCAGTCTGAAACATCCAGAAACACTGTAGACTACCAATTCGATCAGTTCCGGTAGCGCCCCAATGTAACCCGGTAGAGAAGAACTAGCCCTCCCCTCTTTGACTAATGGTTCTTGTTGCCTGTCCCTTCTGTTGTCATTTAACAGAACTATTTAGCCTGCTGAAAGGGGTTGTGTTCCGACCGCTGGTTGGTGGAGACATTTTGACTATATTCTGGACCTGCGTTGTCGCGTAATGCGTCATATGACGCGCCGCGTTAGCGCATCCGGAAGTCATCCGGGGCGCGCAGCGCGTAACGTAAGCATAACAAGTCATGTGACTTGTTAATAAAACTTTTCATTGGTTCATTTTACTTTTCTTATTCTAATGATGAAAGGCTTGGTCATATGACCTAAAAATTACGCTTTTTATTACTTCCGAACATTATTTTTTCTTAAATATATGTTATAATGTTCCAGGCTAATGTACTTTCCCAGAAAATTTACAACTGTCCTGCAA
This sequence comes from Lissotriton helveticus, assembly GCF_964261635.1. Classification (NCBI taxonomy): domain Eukaryota; kingdom Metazoa; phylum Chordata; class Amphibia; order Caudata; family Salamandridae; genus Lissotriton; species Lissotriton helveticus. The sequence goes on from NC_136073.1 coordinate 285,962,468, forward strand.
GTAAAATATATTCTTTTTTCGAGAAAAAGAGCGTTTCTTCGTCCCATGACGGAGCCGTTGAGCAAAAGAGGGTCGACCTGCTGTCTTAGTCGCCGATACGCCTGAATATGAGATTCTTATCGATCACTTTATGTTGCAGGAATAGAAAACACAACAGCCCTTGACCATTTATCTTTACTGCGTTCCTTCGTATTATACCTTTTACCCTTCATGTAATTGGTCTGCTTTATTTCACTTGCCTTTTAATGATTCTAAAACAGTGACTATTATTAAAAACTTTACCAATGTATATACTACTACCATGTTTTCTTTTAAAAACCTTTATTGTGAAAATTTCATTATACAAATACGAGCCTATAACCACGTGGGCCGGCCACGGAGCAAACTGTAATCGTATATGATGAGTAGACATTTACACTGTAGAGGAACGTAACGGGCGGGCCATTAGGTTGCAAGAACTAAGGTGTCTAACAGTTACGGAATCGGTGGACGTACATTTTATAATTAAAATACGACAGGGCCAGTTACAATAAAATTATCTAGATATACATTTGCGGGCAAGTACCATGGGTGATGTTAATTCGAACTTTCAATAGTACAGTAATCAATAACACATCAGAACTTAATATCAATAGGGATGTCGAAATATTCAATCAATTCTCGTCCCCGCCCGCCATGTGCTTCAAAACTGCATACGTATCTCGTGATTTCAAGGTTCTGCAACCAGTACACAACAAGGAGTTACGAGTCCCATTTATTCCGGCGCCATTTTGGGCGAGGACGGGCAGGTCCAGGATATAGTCAAAATGTCTCTACCAACCATCGACTATGATGATGTTCATATGCTGTATTTATTAGAGTAACACTCATCTGTCCACATGAAATTAATTTGCCACAATCTAAACATGTCATTTTAATCTTTCCAAAGTTCTTCTAAATATTTGGGACCGTTTCCCTTGCCTCTGATGCTGTCAGTGCCACTTCTTTGATGAATGTACTAGCAGGTCAGGGGTTCTCCTCCAAATCTCTCTTTTATGCAGCACTATAATTAATTGGTGCCACCTCTCCATATGACGATGCATGGTATAGTTACCATAACTATATTTTTTTTCGGTTCCTCTGGAGAGTTCATCGTGGCAGATGAAGCGTGTAACGTACCGGGCATTTACCTTTTTTTGCATGTACAGGAAAAGAAAAAAAAATCGAGCGTCCGAGTTCTAAGGTGTCCCAGGGCCATTTTAGTGGACCAGGCCCAAATCCAAAGAACAGGCCGCCATTTTGAGAGTCCTGTTGCAGCCGCCTGTCGCTGTAGCATCAAGAGCAGCCGAAACTCAGCTGAATGGCAACTGAAACGGTAAAGGGGCGCCCCACTACAGCAGACGAGCCTCCACCTAGGAAGGCCCGTTCACGACGCCCCCCCCCCCCTTCGGGCACCCCACGCCGTTATTCGGAGCAGTATTGTAGGATGGCCACACCAGTGCGGCAACTTGCTACACATCACCTCGGTGGTAACCGAATCTCAGCGCCTTGTGGTGTCTTCTATTCAGAAAACTCTGTTGCGCTGCCTTTGGCCCCATTCGCACATCGGTCCGCTACTGACGCCATCTCACAGGCTAATGGGGCGCCCCACGCCGAGTTTCAGCATTGTAGGATGACCACACCAGTACAGCAACTTGCTAGACATCACCTCGGTGCCATCCGGATCTCGGCGCCCCACTGCAGATGAAGTGCCTCTCAACTATGAAACCACCACGGTGACATCCAGATCTTGGCGCCTTGTGCTGGTTCCGGCCTATTCACACATCGGTACGCTACTGACGCCATCTCACAGGCTAATGGGGCGCCCCACGCCGAGTTTCAGCATTGTAGGATGACCACACCAGTACAGCAACTTGCTAGACATCACCTCGGTGCCATCCGGATCTTGGCATCTCAACGCCTAGTGGTATCTTCCATACAGAAAATATTGTTGCGCTGCCTTTGGCCCCATTCGCACATCGGTCCGCAACTGACACCATCTCACAGGCCAACAGGGCGCCCCACGCCGACTTTTACCATTGTAGGATGGCCACACCAGTACAGCAACTTCCTAGACATCACCTCGGTGCCATCCGGATCTTGGCATCTCAGCGCCTTGTGGTGTCAGTCAGAAAATATTGTTGCGCTGCCTTTGGCCCCATTCGCACATCAGTCCGCTACTGACACCATCTCACAGGCCAACAGGGCGCCCCACGCCGACTTTTACCATTGTAGGATGGCCACACCAGTGCCACAACTTGCTAGACACCACCTCGGTGCCATCCGGATCTTGGCATCTCAGCGCCTTGTGGTGTCTTCTATTCCGAAAATATTGTTGCGCTGCCTTTGGCCCCATTCGCACATCGGTCCGCTACTGATGCCATCTCACAGGCCAACGGGGCGCCCCACGCCGACTTTCAACATTGTAGGATGGCCACACCAGTGCGGCAACTTACTAGACACCACCTCGGTGCCATCCGGATCTTGGCGCGTTGTGCTGCCTTCGGCCTATTCGCACATCGGTCCGCTACTGACGCAAACTCACAGGCCAACGGGGCGCCCCACGCCGACTTTCAGCATTGTAGGATGGCCACACCAGTGCTGCAACTTGCTGGACACCACCTCGGTGCCATCCGGATCTTGGCGCGTTGTGTTGCCTTCGGCCTATTCGCACATCGGTCCGCTACTGACGCCGCCTCACGTGCCAACGTATTTTCTCCGCATTTTATACCCTATGCCGCATAACAGTTCATGTGACTTGTTTATAAAACTTTTCATTGGTTCATTTTACTTTTGGTTTCCTAATGATGGAAGGCTTGATCATATGACCTAAAAACAACACTTTTCATTGGATGAAAACTTTTTTTTTTTCCCAAACGATGAAAGCCCCACCTTGTTTCTGGATGTTTCAGACTGAAGCTGGCGTCAGCGTGAGAGCACCACCATCTCGTAGCTCCGTCGTGGTCATTCCGCGAGCAATCATGGCAGCCGCTCCCCACCAGAAGCCTACAGGAGTCGGGGGCCCCCAAAACTTTTGATGAATCCTCAAGGCGGAGGGGACGCTTACGAGAATGGGGTCCAAGACCTAGCAGACAAGCGTCCGATTTCCAAGGTGTCCCAGGGCCATTTCAGTGGACCAGGCCCAAAAAGGAAACAGCCTGCCGCCATTTTGAGAGTCCTGTGACAGCCGCCTATCGCTGCACCGCAAGAGTGGGCGCAACTCAGCTGAATTGCGGCTTTTGACACAGTGGACCAAAAACGGACGGAATGGCAACTGAAACGGTAAAGGGGCGCCCCACTAAGACAGATGAGACTCCACCTGGAGAGGCCCGTTCACGCCGCCTCCCCCGGGGCGCCCCACGCCGTTATTCGGAGCAGCATTGTAGGATACCAAAACCAGTGCGGCAACTTACTGGACATCACCTTGGTGCCATCGTTCTGCTGCCTTGGAACTATTCGCACAACAGTTTGCTACTGATGACCCACCCCCCGCGACGCCCCACGCCAGAAATCTGGACGTTGTGCTGCGTTGGGACTATTCGCACAGCCGACCGCTACTTCGTTGTTTTTCCCTAAAAATGTTTATATGTTATTACTGTTTTTGTTTTCTTGTATATATTTATAAGTTATTAAAGTTTTATAATCTTACTACTTTGTCGGAGTGCTATATATTTTTAATGTGACACATAATTGTAAAAACTTTGATGTACAAAGAGTCATCCCTGGAATCTTCCGCTTCAGGCTCGGTCCCCTCCCCAATCACAATACAGGATGGTTTTCAGATAATAGGAACGCGTCTGCTGTGACGGATCTCATCGAGTGTGGGCCTTGATCTACTATAACTCCTTTGAAGAGGGGTGATTCTTTACAGCTGGGGCCATAAACTACATCTGCAGGGCTAGGTGATACCCTAGGACCGGCCTGGACAATCGGACACAGAGGAAAAGGAGTGTCAGAGGGTGCGGTAGTGAATAGGGCGAAAGGGAGGTGTCGGGCGGGCACAGGGTGTGATTCTCAGGGAAGAGCAGCGCAGATGGGGGGAGGTTTATTACCCATGCATAAGACAGAGAGCGGGGGTGACCACTGCCTGGGGGAGAGGCTTGCGAGGGTGGGGAGCCATGCTAAGGATCGACAGCATGCACAGAGTGGGTCTGGTCAAGGCATCTAAAATGACTGCCATGCACGACAAAAGTGTGGCATTTGAAAAAAGACAAGATGGCGCAGACAATGTTTTTCAACACTTCCTGATTTCCTTCGAATCGAACGTTAACAGACGTTGGGGCATATTACCAAAGTTAAGCGATATTTATCCCTAACGATGCTTAGCAACGATTTTTTTACCGCTAAGCATCGTCAGAAATTATCGCAGATAAACCTTGCTATTATCAAGGTTTATCGCAAATACGATAAAACGACCGCAATGCATTAATATCGCTGAAAACTCAGCGATATTCATGCATTACCGAGCTAATGCTCTTAGCCATGTTATCCACCTCCCATTGGATAACATGGCTAAGAACTGCTCAGGGCAGGTGCTAGCTTTTGGAGATATTCGCGCTTATCGCGAATATTTCCAAAAGTTGATAATAGGAGATAGCGATGTTAGCGACTGTTTCCAGTCGCTAACATCTTGGCATGCCCACTTTGCATGTCATTAGTGATAAATATCACTCACATGCAAAGTGGGGCCCAAGATGGTCGCTATCTCCTACTAGCCGTCGCTAACTGGTGTTAGCAACAGCTAGGTAATACAGATATAATTTTATCTCCGCGGAGCGCTGTTACAGATATATATCTTGTTTTTGAACGTTAATTTCTCAAAATCCACTGAAGCACATATATTGAGACCTAGCAAAGGCACATCGAGCTACCAGTCCCTACAATTTTGCCAAGTTTCGTGCAAATCCATTCAGCCGTTCGATTATTATTATTATTTTTTTTTTTGCCCCGCGGGGCCCTTTTAAAACCTCCACATCAAACCTAAGAGGTCAAGGAGGATCTACTATGCCCCCTTATGGTCATTTGCCCCTTCGCTTTGGCCTCCTCTTGTCTCTCGATCCTACCGAGAGACAAGATGGCGGCCGCTACGGACTGTTTGCAATGTTTACAGACGCCGGAGAACCAATCAGCTTCGCAAACCTCCGTTACGCGAAGCGGAGCGCTGTTACAGATATATATCTTTTTTTGAACGTTAATTTCTCAAAATCCACTGGAGCACATATATTGAGACCTAGCAAAGGCACATCGGGCTACCAGTCCCTAATATTTTACCAAGTTTCGTGCAAATCCATTCAGCCGTTCGATTATTATTATTATTTTTTTTTTTTTTTTGCCCCGCGGGACCCTTTTAAAACCTCCACATCAAACCTAGGGGGTCAGCGAGGATCTACTATGCCCCCTTATGGTCATTTGCCCCTTCGCTTTGGCCTCCTCTTGTCTCTCGATCCTACCGAGAGACAAGATGGCGGCCGCTACGGACTGTTTGGAATGTTCACAGACGCCGGAGAACCAATCAGCTTCGCTTCACAAAGCTCCGTACCGCGAAAAGTCCGCGAACCGGAGCGCTGCCCGGTCCGCTGTTACAGATATATATCTTTTTTTGAACGTTAATTTCTCAAAATCCACTGGAGCACATATATTGAGACCTAGGAAAGGCACATCGGGCTACCAGTCCCTACAATTTTGCCAAGTTTCGTGCAAATCCATTCAGCCGTTCGGGCTAAAAGTGAGGCCAACCGCCCTATGGAAAACTCAATGTTAAAAACACGTTTTGGGACCCCCCTTTTATCTCGGCCCCCCCTTGACGAACCCCCCCCCAAATTTTTAAGGGCTGCTCGGAAACAAAATGTGCCATTTTCCTGAAAATTTCAGCCAATTCCGTCCACAAACGCCAAAGTTATTAGACATAGAATTTTCAAAAATCCCATAGAAAAAAAATCCTAACTATATATACCTATATATATATATATATATATATTTATATATATATATATATATATATATATATATATATATGAAAATCAGCTCCTTGCAGTACCGCTTTGCGCAGCCACGCCAGCAACGGAGGAGACGGACCAACTAGGTACAGCAAGATGGTAAGTTTATTTTTTCACAGAAAACAGCTACGCGTTTCGGGCAGACTTGCCCTTGTTCACACTGAATATATCCAAAACGTCCCACTCCGAAAAGAACAGGTACAGGCCTCTCAGGGGATGCGTTCGGGAAACCTTTCATTCATCAGCAGTTGCATAATGCATTTCTGCCTTTCGGCCTTACTCAGATGCAGCTGAACGTAAGAATAGACTTACACCCCCACCTTTTAAAATGTCCAGAGTCTCTCCCATAGGCGGAATTTCGCTGACCACTGTCACATGATGGCAACTTCCTGTAGCTCGTTAGAAAATTACAGCTCCCAGAATGCTGTAGTCCCGGGTGTGTGTTGCTGGGATGGACTGAAAATGTTGGACCCCAGTGGGTATCTTTATGTCTTGCTGTAAAAAGTGCTGGGTGTCAAATTCAAAGTCCTTGTAATGTTGCGTAGCAGATTTCCCTCAGGTCCCCTGTTGAACGTTCCAACCTTTTCGTGCGTGTGCTCCCCGGGGCATGAAACAGACTGGCAGTGCAGCTATCTCCTTGTTAATTACGAGCTGCTCTCGCAGCAACCCATGGCAGAGCATGCCTTCCGAGGTGGGCCGGAGTCCTATCAATACCTTGATCAAAGCAAAACTGCAGCTGCAGAAGGTTCCAGTAATGCTCCAGCCTCTTTGCAGAACGGGGCCTTTAGTCTGCCTCGGGCTGGCGTAAAATATCCAAAACGTCCCACTCAGAAAAGAACAGGTAGAGGCCACTCAGGGGATGCGTTCGGGAAACCTTTCATTCATTAGCTGTTGCATAATGCATTTGTGCCTTTCGGCCTTCGTCAGATGCAGCTGAATGTAAGCATAGACTTACACCCCCTACCTTTTAAAATGTCCAGTGTCTCTCCCATAGGCGGAATTCCGCTGACCACCATCACATGTTGGCAACTTCCTGTAGATCGTTAGAAAACTACAGCACCCAGAATGCTGTTGTCCCGGGTGTGTGTTGCTGGGATGGACTGACAATGTTGGACCCCAGTGGGTATCTTTATGTCTTGATGTAAAAAGTGCAGGGTGTCAAATTCAAGGCCCTTGTAATGTTGCATAGCAGACTTCCCTCGGGTCCCCTGTTGAACGTTCCAACCTTTTCGTGCGTGTGCTCCCCAGGTCGTGAAACAGACTGGCAGTGCAGCTGTCTCCTCGTTAATAGCGAGCAGCTATCGCAGCAACCCACTGCAGAGCATGCCTTCCGAGGTAGACCGGAGTCCTATCAATCCCTTGATCAAAGCAAAACTGCATTTGCAGCAGGTTCCAGTAATGCTCCGGCCTCTTTGCAGAATGGGGACTCTAGTGTGCCTCTGACTGGTGCAAAATATCCAAACTTCCCGCTCCCAAAAGAACAGGTAGAGGTCACTCAGGTGATGCGTTCGGGAAACCTTTAATTCATCAGCTGTTGCATGATGCATTTCTGCCTTTCGGCCTTTCTCAGATGCAGCTGAATGCAAGAATAGACTTATACCCTGACCTTTTAAAATGTCCTGAGTCTCCCCCATGGGCGGAATTCCGCAGACCACCGTCACATGATGGCAACTTCCTGTAGCTCATTGGAAAACTACAGCTCCCAGAATGTACATCTAACATGCTGCTCCCCATGCAGAAAAGCAATACCCTTTGATTTTTGAAAGAGGGAGCAGGTTTCCTGCTCTCTCTTTCAAAAATCAAAGCAGTTTGCTATGGTAGGGCGGGAGCCACGAGGTTCCCGCCCTACCATAGCAAACAGCAGTGTCCCGGGGGTAGGCACCCCGGGACACTGCAGGAGCTGGCCCTGGGAGGTGATGGTCCCCAGGGCCATCAAGGGCTCCAGGAGGGGGGGCGCGGGCCTGCTCCCACCTGTTAAGGGTGGTGGTCCCTGGGGCTGGGGGTCCGACACAGAGCCCCCAATTTAAATATTAGTGCCTTGGGGAGGTAGCAGTCCCCGGGGTGTGTGGGAGCTTGAGCCCCCCTACAGGTTTAAAAAAAATATATATATTAAAAACGAAGCCCCGGGGGGTGGTGGTCCCCGGGGCTGCAGGGGGCCATGAGCCCCCCACACATTTAATAATAAAGCCCCGGGGGTGGCACTCCCCGGGGTTTGGGGGGCCTTAGAGGCCCCCACCATACATATCGAAGCCCCGGGGGGTGGCAGTCCCTGGGGCTGCGGGGGGCCGAGTGCCCCCAGCTATCATACTTACTTTGCCCCGGGGTGGCGGTCCTCAGGCCAGTGTGGGGGGGATTAGGGCCCCCCTCACACTTTTTTTCATAAAGCCCTCGGGATTTGGTCCCCCCCGGGGGCTAATTACAAAAAAAATCAGACCAGGTTTTTTTTTTCACGGGGTTCCGCGTATCCCACGATTTAATTATTTTTTTTTTTAAATGTTTGGGCCTTGGGGGTCCTTGTGGGACCCCCTGAGCAGGCCTAGGGGGTCAGGGTGTTTCTACCCTACCCCCTTTGCTTGTTCGCCTTTCTTTTGCTGCTTTCTTGTGCCTCGGTTCTACTGCGGCACAAGATGGCTGCCAACACTTCCTGGTTTGGAGTGTTGACAGCCAATTAGCATAAAGATCATGCTCGGGAAGGTACAGAGTACAATACAGAGTACAGTACAGAGTACGGTACTTCATCTATAGATATATCTATGATTTTCTCAAAAACTACTGAACGGATTTACACCATTTAACAAAAAGCGTAATCTGCGAACCAAACTCTACCTTTTTGCCAAATTTAGTGTAATTCCGTTCAGCAGCTCGGGCTGTAGCCCGTCTTAAAGGTCCTATGGAAAATTGCATGGGGAAAACACATTTTGGGACCTCCCTTTTTTCTCGGCCCCCGCTTGACGAATCACCCCCAAACTTTCAGGGAAGGAGCGGAGCGGAGCAGGCCATTTTCTTGGAGAATTTCATGAAGATTCGGCGACCGCCAGTAGGTAATATATTACCTACTGGCGGTCACCAGTAGGTAGTTATAGTTAGGACCTAGTTTCCATAGGAAATTCACAACATTCTATTCGAAATAACTTTGGCGCCGGTTTATGAATCTTCATGAAATTCTCCAAGAAAAAGACCTGCTCTGCTCTGCTCCTTCCCTGAACGTTTGGGGGTGATTCCTGAAGCAGGGGACGAGAAAAAAGGGGGGCCAAAAACATGTTTTCCCCATGGAATTTTACATAGGGTTCTTTAGTTTAGTTCTAGAGTTTGGTTTGTAGTTTACGCTTTTCGGTAAATGGTGTAAATTTGTTCAGTAGTTCTTGAGAAAATCAAAAGTAAAATCATAGATATATCTATAGACGAAATACCGTACGAGTACTGTCTGAGGATAGTATGCGTACCATTACGAGCACGAGCTGCATGCTAATTGGCTGTCGACTGTCTGTTAACACTCCAAACCAGGAAGTGTTGGCAGTCATCTTGTGCCTCGGTAGAACCGAGGCACAAGAATGCTGTGAAAGAAATGTGAAAAACATGCAAAGGGGGCAGGGTAGAAACACCCTGATCCTGTAGGCCTGCTCAGGGGTTCCCACAAGGACCCCCAAGGCAAAAAACATTTAAAAAAAGAAAAGAAACAGTCGCGGTATACGCGTAAGGTACGCGTATGCTGTGAAAAAGAAGAAAACCCCCCAAAGCCCGCTTTATTGTTAATTAGCCCCCGGGGGGGGCAAATCCCTGTGAGAATGATTTTATTGATAATGACTGGCCCAGAGGGGGGCCCACTCCTCTGACCAGGGCTTGGCTGAATTCCTCTGTAATCACATAACCAGACAAGAGGCACACCCTTCTCGTACATCATGGCCAAGACCTGGGAGGAACTCCCCCTCAGCATCAGATGAACCCCCACACTGAAAGCATTCAGGAAGAGCCATAACACCTGCCTTTTTGAATGACAAAGCTGCACAAATCCCCCCCACATTCTCCCCCAGTGCCTGGAAATCCTCACAGGTGAATAGTGAGCTCTATACATCACTAATTGATTAATTCATTGGCCACCACAGTTTGTGTTTGAGTGTTATGAACAGGCCCTGCCATGGCTTTTGGCTGTCTGTGACTCTTAAAGGTAGTGAAATGAGCAGTACTACTTTCTTTAATATACACAGAATCTCTGAGATTGGTTTGGTTTGGCTTCACGTCTGAGAGCTACTTTCAAGGTGCTGGTGAGCTACCAGTAGTTCCCGAGCTAGTAGTTGGAGACCCCTGGTATATATAGCGAGTGGGGAATTGTAGTCGTGAAGCATAAATGTAAAGGTTATTACACCACAAAATGAATAATACATAGCACTTTGAATCAGTGCATTCTCTAAAGCCTGCCTCACTGCATGAGTACATGCTTACTGAGTGTGAGGTTCTGTAAATTACGAATTCGTTCGTGCTCAGCCTCCATTTTGTAATCGCCGCCATTTTGTGTTGCCCTCACTCAGGCAGCGCGGCGAACGCGATGTTTTTGTTGTTTATGCATTCACGTGTCAGGTGGCTTCTTTGCTTATGTTTACTAACGAGTGTCAGGGTCTGGCCGAGTACACTAATTCCTGTCTGAGCTGATTAATCCCCGTCCGGACTATTTGTTGGCTCACACCATTCTTTCCTCTAGGTTATCTTATCTGCTGTCCTTCGCTACATGTTTCATGTATTCTCCTGTTTCACTGCTATCCTTCTAACACATACAGCTGTGTTTTCTCTACTTGTAAATCGAATTGTGTGGATTCACTCGATAATTTACTCAAGGGGTCGAGTAACAAACACAACCGGGAAACTTGAGTTACTTTGGGCTTAAAGCATTGTTTATAACATTTGTTTATGTCTCCTGCTCTCATATGATTGCATTTTGCATTGTATTGTACCGTATATAAACCTGTGCGCCACGGAGTTAAGTGGCAGTCTCTTTTGAACCTCGTTATACTGACGACTTCTAAGACCACTGTACTAGCTGCTGCTAATAAATATCATCTTCTACGCCAGACGAAGAGTCCGTGTCTCTGTATTTGACAAGGCAGGTGAATCCCGGGGATCTTAGGCGTACCCTGCGCCACCGGGCCTTAGGGCTGCGGTTCTCCAACTGGCGCCCAACGTGGGGCGACTTCAGAGGTAGCGGTTAAGCCCGAGGGTCGTGAGGAGCCCTGCAAGAAAATTCTGGAGGACGCGCACCACGTGATCGACCCCTGTATGTCGTAAGTGGACCGAAGGTCTTTGACAGCGCGGCTACTCCTTTCCGACGGCTACTGAAGACTGCTGCCCTGACTGTCGACCTGCCTTGGACCCTTCTGATGATGTTTGGTAAAGCGAGACGATAGACGGACCTTCGCTGGTGTAGGACGATCCTTAGTTAAGTATTTGGTGGGTCGTTCCCACAATCCTTTGTTTTGTTTTGTTTTTGGGTTTTTAAGCGGGTATTGCAATAACCGAAGCCAAGGGGTAAGTACGTTTGTACTGTTTCATTGATTTATACCCCTTGTTGTTTGTGAATAGTCTAGAGAAGCAACGATGCCTGGACTGAGTAAGTTTAAAAGAATTTGTTGTTTAGGTTGTACGAGGGATTCCCAGTTGGAGGATTCATGTCCGATTCCTCCAGTTGGAACTCCCACTTATGAGCTCTATTCCAAACATGGTATTGGTCCCATTACCTTTAATGAGACATGGGTCTGATACACGAAAAATAGTGGAGTTTTGAGATGGCCCCAAAATGGTAGTTTTGACTCCGCCATACTAGATCATTTGGAAACGATTCTGTTTAGAAGAAAAGCCCGGCCGGCAATGTTTGACTCTTTTCGCCTTTGGCGTAAGGAAGCCAAACAGAAAGAAATTAAGCAAGCAAAAAAGGATAAGAAAGCACAAAACATGTCAATTGATTGATTGATTGATTGATAGAGGCCGCTCAGCAGTTTAAAAGTAATGAAGAAGATTGTGTGAATGAAATATCAGAAAGACAACATCGCATGGCGATAGATAGATGCTATCCGGTGTTGCCTACTTCCCCTCCAGATAAAAGTAAGGAATTAGAAGAGGATTCCCTAATGTCTTGTTTATTGAATTCACCTCCGCCCGATGCCCAAAATCCTACCGCACCTTTGTTGCCCCCTCCTATTGCTCAACCAGTGGTTGCTCAATTGCCGATTGTTCAGCAACCGGTTCAGCCCATTAATGCTTCCCTGCCTGTTTCTGCTCCGTCTTTACAGCCTACAATTCAGCCCCCACCTCTACAAATCCCCACTCTTGTTCCTCAGCCGGCTACATTTCAGTCTCCGTTACCTTCTGCATCTGTATTGCCTCCCATTCTCTCGAGGGATTCCCCTATGTCGCACAGGAGACTAGCTGATGCTGTCTCGAATTACTTTTCTCCTCTTTTCGGGTCTTTGAATCTGTCTCCAGCTTTCTCTAGACGACAATCCCGTTGTCAACTTCCTCTTACGGATGAGAAATTAGTTTTGGGTTCCCTCGCTCGTAAATGGATTGAGAGTGGACTAGACTATAGTACAGAAGATATTATGAGTTCTTTCAACCAATGGGTAGAGCCCACGCAGAGATATGTTTTTAATGTCATGTGTCAGACTCTTATTAAAGGTTGGGGAGATATGGAGCTAGATATAGTTCCTTCTGAGGTATTGAAGTTACAAGCCGACTTCGAGGTTTTATTGTAGGGTCACGAGTTGAAGACGCGGTGAATAAACTCATTGCGTTTTGAACAATGTTTATGTCTTTGTCCTTTTCAGAGACTGATCCTACTAAAACCAAAGGCATTAAGAATTATCCGATGTGCGCAGTTCCTCCCGTCTGGAGAGACGCAGTCCACCTGCTGTTCCTGCTCATTTCCAGCGTATATGGGTCCACAAACCCTGGAAAAGGTCTGAAGTATTGGCGCTTAAACAAACTCTTCCGGACCCGCGTAAAAATCCGGCTGGATATTATAAGGAATTATCTCACACAGTTGACGCTTGTATTATGAAATTGGCCGATATTGATATGTTGTTTGCGAATGTTGTTCCACAAGCATATCCGTGCACGGATTCGTAGGGAAAATCATAATGCTGAATTAGGTGGTGATTGGCCTGCTATTAGAGCCGCTGACGCAGGTCAAGTGGGTGGTGCGAAACCCGATGATCTGATTACGGCCCTACCAGGCAGAATAATTGAATTGATGAAAACTATGATGCCCGCGGTGCGAGTTAATTGGGATAAGCTGGCCGCATGCAAGCAAAAGAAAGATGAAAGCGTTTCGGATTTCTTCACCCGTTTTGAAGAGAAGTTTATTGATCATAGTGGTCAGGATTTGAGTACAGAGGGTGGCCAGCGGTTTTTTGTGGATAAGTTTGTATATAACTTGCTTCCTGAATTATCAAATAAACTAAAGAGTTCTGAAAGTGCATGGGCTGTCTCTTCCCCTGCTAAAATACTGGCTACTGCACAATATTATGAGAATAGAGATAAGGAGGAGAAGGAGAAACAAGAGAAGAAAAATAAAGATTTGAAAACGAAGGTTCTTTTATTTATTTTATTTATTTATTTATTTAAGTTTTGTATAGTGCTAGCTAGACCCTAAGGTATCAGAGCGCTTCACAACGGATACAAATAAGCATCAAAATAACAGGTAGGTCGAGCAGGGTAGGGAAAGTATGGGAAAGCATAGTAGGAAGTAAAAGTCTATATATTGACAGCATGAGAGTGACATGGCGGAGAACAAGGGAGAGTCATTAGGTTCTCGCTGGGACCAAAGAGACAGTGAACTATTAAAGTCAGACGGTGATTCTCGTTACGATCCAGCTCGCTCAAGAAAGAAGGTTTTGAGTAGTGTCTTGAATTTTAGGAAGGAGGTTGTCATCCTGATGTGTGGGGGGATGGAGTTCCATATCTTAGGAGCATTTCCCGCAAAGGACCTGTTAGATCTTTTGCGTTTCTGTGATTTCAGAGGTATGAGTAGGAGCGTGTTGGAGCTTCTGAGGGTCCTGGACTGACCGGCTCTCTTGAGTTTATTGGCCAGATATTCCGGTTTACCTGTATGCAGGGCTTTGTGTGTGAGGGAGGCTGTGCGGAAGTTGGCTCGAAGATTAATAGGAAGCCATTTCAGGTCCTTGAGAGCCGGGGAGATGTGCTCATATTTCTTAGTTCCTGTGACCATTCTAGCTGCTGCATTCAGGGTAGCCGTCAAAGGACCTAGATGAGATTTGGCTGTTCCAGTCAGAGTAGCAATGCCATAGTCAATCCTGGAGAGTACCAGTGCCTGAGTGGCCTGTTTCAGGTCTTTCAAGGGGAGGAAGGGTTTAAGTTTGTAAAGAAGTTTCAGGTTAAGGAAAGCACTTTTGGCAGTTTTAGAGATGTGTTCTTTCATGTCCAGTTTTGGGTCCAGAGTGATCCCCAGTGATTTGACGGAGGTTGTAGGAACAAGAGGAACATTGAGGGCGTTTAAGGCTTTGAGCCATTCGAGTATTTGGGGATATTCATTTTTGTTTGAGATGAGGAGCACTTCTGTCTTTTCTTCATTAAGTTTGAGGTGGTTGGATGAGACCCAGTGTTGGACCTCTGTGAGTGTGTCATTTAGTCTGTGGATGTCTGTAATCAAATTGGTTTCCAGGTAGAGTTGTGTGTCGTCTGCATAGAGGTGAAAGGGGATGTTGGAGTTCCTTAGAATTGTAGTGAGGGGCTCCATGTAGATGTTGAAAAGTTGTGGAGAGAGTACTGACCCCTGTGGGACTCCTCTAGTAATGGGGAGGGGGTCCAAATTGTAGCTTTTAATTTTGATAGTTTGAGTGCGGTTGTTGAGAAAGGAGGCAAACCATTTGAGAACAGTTTTATCCAAACCCGCTCTCTTCTGAAGGACATTGAGTAGTAGGTTGTGATCCACTGTGTCGAACGCTGCTGAGAGGTCTAAGAGGATGAGGAGGCTACATTGGTTGGAGTCGAGAGACGTGTGTAGGTCATCCATCACATTGAGGATTGCGGTTTCTGTGCTGCAGCCCTTTATGAACACAGATTGGTGTGGGTCAAGAAGATTCAAGATCTCCAGGTGTTGTGTTAGCTGAGATAGCACACATTTTTCCAAGATTTTCGATAAGAGCGGCAGGTTTGACACTGGTCTGAAGTTGTTCAAGACCGTAGGGTCGAGGCCAGGTTTTTTAGGAGTGGCGTGACTTGACCTAGTTTAAGGCAGTCCGGGATTGAACCATCGCTCAAGGAGCTGTTGATAATCTTGGCCCAGATAGGGGCTAGAGTAAGTTTCAGGTCTTTCATCAGTCTCGAGGGCAGCTGATCAAAGGAGTGAGACGAGGGATTAGCGATGGCAATGAGATCGCTTATCGCTTCGGTTTGGATGGGTTGGAAGGAAGACCAGCGAGTGGCTGCCGTTGTTGATCTTGGGTGGGTAGAAGCAGTAGGGTGCAACTCCGATAGGGCGGAGAGATTGCTGCAAGATCGGTCAATTGAGGCAATTTTTTCGTTGAAGAAGTTAGCAAAGTCATCGCACTGGGATTTGGACGCAGTTAAGCTGTCTGTCATGGGTATGGAGGTTTGGTTTCTGATGATATTGAAGAGTTCTTTGGGGCGGTTTTTAGCCTCATCTAGAGCAGAGCAGAAGAAGGATGATTTTTTGTTCTGGATATGATTAAGGTAGGTTTTGCGAGCTGTTTTGAGGTGGTCCCGGTTGAGGGCAGTGGGGTTGTTCCTCCAGGATCTTTCCGTGGCTCTTAGGAGTCTGCGTTCATCATTGATGTCAGTTGAGAACCAAGACCTGGAGGGAATGCTTCTGTTTTTTTTTAGTTTTCTAGGTGCCAGCTGGTCCAGGACACACTCTAGGTTGGAGTGATAGAGCGAGGTGATATCCGTGGTTGAGAGGAGCTCTGTCGAGCTCGGGAGGAGAGAACTGATGGCATCTTGTAGCTTGTCAGGGGGGACTTTCGATAATTTTCTGACCCACTTGGGGGAGGTTTGGGTGGGTGGGAGGAAAAGAGCCGGGTGGTTGATATGAAAGAGGATGGCATGGTGGTCGGACCAGTCCACGGGGATGATGTGGTCAATAGAAATTGTCTTTTTGTCCGCAATGATTGCATCAAGGATCGCTCCTCTATGGTGTGTTTCTTCTGAGCAGTGTTGGATCATATCGTGGTCTTGAAGAAGGGAGGTGAGAGATTGAATGAGCGGATTTTTGGTTGCGTTCCATCTTAGGTTGAGGTCACCCAGAATTATTTTGACGTCACTGTTGAGAGCGGTTTGAGTGATCAGATCTGACAGCTGTTCGCCAAATACAGTAGCGTTGCCTGGAGGGTGGTAAAGGAGAAGGCATAGGAGTGGGCTGTGGTGGGGCGAATTGATGTTGACCGAGAGGCATTCAAAGGAGTTGTAGACGAGGGAGGAGGATTCAGTAATGGAGAGGTCACTTCTGTGGATAATTGCTATTCCGCCTCCTTTGCGTATGGGTCTGTCTTTGTGGATAAGTGAGAAGCCGGGAGGCACCAGCGTGTCCAAGATGGGAGGGGATAGGGTGTTCAGCCATGTTTCGGTGATGAAGGCTACATCTAGGTCATGAGAGAGGATAGTTTCGGCTAGTTCAGTCGCATGTTTGACGGCTGATCTGCAGTTGATGAGCATGCAATTGATAGGGGGGTCTGCATCCGGGTTCCGGTTGACCAAATTCGCTCTGGGTAGGGATGCGAGATTGGCTGGGGGTCTGGCGGTTTTGCGGCGAGGCGGGTCTCTTCTCATACCAGGGATGACTTGGATCGAAGAGAGAGGAGAGGGAAGCGGGAGTGTAGCTTGTACAGGATGGTTGGGGGGGTTATAGGATGCGACTCGGGAGCTCATTTCCTGAGGGGAGGGAGAGGAAGAGGTTCTTCTGGGACAGTCAACTTGTGGTTCAGTAAGTTACTGCAAGCTTATCCTCCGCGTTCTGCACAGCCTCAGTTTTCTCAACCCTCACAGTTTCAGAAAGTGTTTCAGAAACCTGAGTACTTCACGCCACGTCTTCCGTTGGGTTCTAATCAATGTGCGAATTGTAGACAAGAGGGACATTTCAAGAATAGTTGTCCGGTTTTATTACAGTGTAATAATGGGATGTCTGCTCCACGAGGGCGTGGTAATTCCCAGTCAGGTTCTAGAGGTAGAGGACGAGGTGCGTCCTCTCAGGAGCAGCGTTCTATTCTTCCATCTACTACAAATTATTTTGATCAACAGAGAGTTCAGTCCACGCAGTATTATAAAGACGATTATTGTGAAGACAGGGCTGACGATTTTCAGATCGAATAGGACAGCCATGGACGAAGTGAGGGAGTTGTGTCGTTTCCAGTAGATCAAAATGGGCCATATGTCACGATCAATACTATGGGTGTTTCAGAACCATTTCTTTTGGATACTGGTGCGATGAGAAGTTCTATTATGCATACTAAACTCCCTGGGGCACCTTTGTCTGGCTTAATAAATACTTCTGTAGGATTTTCTGGCGCCCCAGTTCGTAATCCGGTTTCTTGTTCCTTGCCTGTTTCGATTGGTCCCTATGATTTGAATGCTCCGCTTATTCTGACAACTGGTTGTGGTGAGAACTTGCTGGGTTTGGATTTGTTGAAAAGATTACATGCAACATTGTATTGTTCCCCTTCGGGTGTGCATCTTACGTTGGGAAAGAAAATGACATCTTCCGTGTATCTGTCTCGGGACAAATTCCCATCTGAGTTGCTTTCTCTTCCTGAAAGTCTTTGGGCTACAGGCCCGAATGACGTGGGTTGTCTTGCGATCTCACCGTATGTTGTTAAAGTTAAAGAGAATGTGAGGATGCCACGCATTCTCCAATACCGTATCTCCAGTGATGGAGAGAGAGCACTTTTGGCTATTGTCGATGATTTCATTCAGAAAGGTGTGGTTGAAGAGACGAGTGGCAATGTTTGTAACAGTCCTGTTCTTCCGATCCTTACGAGAACTTATCCTTCACAGCCTCCTGTCTATCGCTTTGTTATTGACCTTAGGAAGGTCAATAAAATTGTTGTGCCACAGTTTCCTGTTGTTCCGGACATTACAGGTTTGTTGACTATGATTCCTGCTTCGGCAGCTTGGTTTTCGGTTATAGACCTCAAGAATGCTTTCTTTAGTATTCCTATTGCTGAAGAAAGTAGGGATATCTTTGGTTTCTCTCTCGGTGCCCAAGGCTATTGCGAAAGTCCCTCTATCTATAGTAAGGCACTTAAGTCACAACTTGATGCTTTTTCTTTGCCTCCTGGCGCTACACTTATTCAGTATGTGGATGATTTTTTGGTGTCTGCTGATACGGAAGTTGTGTGTAAGGAAGTGACTGTTGCGTTGTTGCATCATTTGTCTGCTCTACATCATAAGGTGTCTCCCTCTAAGTTGCAATATGCCCGACAAGAGGTTACCTATCTAGGTCCTCTCTTGTCGAAGGAGGGAAAGCGATTGACCCCAGAACGTATTCACGCTATTTCACAGATGTCTGTACCCACCACGCAGAGAGAAGTACGTGCCTTTTTGGGTATCACTTCCTACTGTAGACAATGGATTCCTAATTTTTCACTTTTGGCTAAAACATTGTTGGCATTAACGTTGAAAGATACGCCACATCTGCTCCCTTGGACGGATGAATGTCAAAAAAGCTTTGTTGACCTACGTGCTGCTCTATGTTCTGCTCCAGTGTTGGGTACCCCAGATTATAGCAAGTCCTTTACACTGTACGTTCACGAGAGAGAGGGTGGCGCATTGTCAGTTTTGACACAGTTATTTGGAGATAAGCAGAGGCCATGTGCCTATTTCTCTGCTACATTAGACCCAGTAGCTAAAGCTTTGCCCAGTTGTCTCAGAGCCACAGCAGCTGCAGCTATTTCTATTAGACAATCTGCTGGATTAGTGTTGGATAACACACTCATTGTTATGGTTCCACATGCAGTGGATACCTTGTTGAACAGAACCAGAACACAGCATCTTACGAGTGCTCGTTTGTCTGGATACGAGCTGACACTTCTAGCGAGTCATGTGCACATCAAAAGATGTAACACGTTAAATCCAGCTACAGTGTTGCCACTGCCAGATGAGAAAGACGTTCAGGAAAAACATGATTGTTTTCTTCGAACGGAAGAAGAAACGAAGGGTAGGATTGATTTGAAGGACACTCCGCTCAAGGACCCGGATGGGATCCTATGGGTGGACGGTTCTTGTTTCAAGCTTCCAAATGGTGAGACTACTTCTGCTTATGCTGTTACCACCTTATGCACAATTGTTCAGACGGCACGTATTGGACATAATTCAGCCCAAGCAGCTGAATTGATAGCCTTGACTAGAGCATGTGTGTTATCAAAGGGAAAGAGAGTGAATGTGTACACAGAGAGTCAGTATGCTTTTGGCGTTGCACATAGTTTTGGTAGGTTATAGAGGGAGAGAGGATTCTTTACCTCTCACGGGACAAAGATCCAGCATGGTTGTTTAGTGACTGATCTTCTTGAGTCAATTACCTTACCTGCACAGATAGCAATCATAAAGTGCAGCGTGCATAGGAAAGTTACAGATGATGTGGGTCGTGGAAATGCGTTTGCAGACTAAGTAGCAAAAACTACAGCTAGAGACACAGCTAGTCGAATGTATGTAGCAGGTCCTGCAAACTGGGTTAGGGAAGTTGGAATGTGTGAAGACACGATTGAGGGTGTGAAAACGATTCAGGGAGAAGCAACTGAGAAAGAATTAAGAACATGGAAAGAAAGTACGGGAATGTTAGACTCGACGGGTTGTTGGACAGAATTGTCGGAACATCAGCGATGGTTATTACCGGACGCTTATGTATTGCCGGTTGTAACTATGGCTCATGGTCCAGCTCACATTAGTGCGAAAGGCATTTGTAAGCTCTTGGCTCCTGTATGGCAGAATGAAGGAATTCCAAAATGTGCATTGTATTGTTTGTCTAATGCATAACCCAGAAAAGGGTACCCCAACTCCGGCAGGTCATTTTTTCTCCCCCGTCATATCCTTTTGAAGTGTTGCAAATCGATTACATTCATATAGATCGATGCAACAATCCTAAGTATGTTCTGGTTTTGGTATGTGCCTTTTCCCGCTGGATAGAGGCCTACCCCTTGAAAGATAACACTGCTCTGTCAACTGCTAAAGTGTTACTTAAAGAGTTCTTCCCCAGATTTGGTTTGCCGCAAATTGTCTGGAGTGACAATGGAAGTGAATTTGTGGGTCAAATTATGCAGAAAGTGTGTTCTGGTCTTGATATCAGACAAAAATTCCATGCGACAAACCATCCACAGTCAGCAGGTTTGGTTGAGTGTTATAATGGTACACTCAAACTTAAACTAGCTAAGATTCAAGCCAGTACGGGTCTTGCTTGGCCAGATGCCTTGCCCCTAGCTCTTTTGTCAACCAGAACTACTGTACACTCTCGTATGGGACTTAGCCCATATGAAGTGGTATTTGGACGCCCAGCTAATGTTTGGGGTGTCCCTCGCCCCAAGAGATATTCTGACATACCATATCCTCTATTAATTGATTATTTGCATGATTTGACTACTAAATTAAGTGTTATTCGTCAACAGTTACAAAGTGATTTGCCAGAAGCCTCCACGGACCCAGGTCACACCATTTTGCCCGGTGACTGGGTCTGCATTAAGAACTTTCAACGGACTAAGAATCTGGAGCCTCGTTGGTCTACACCTACGCAAGTTTTGCTCGTCACCCGCACGGCTGTGAAAGTGGTCGGCAAGCGAAATTGGGTACATGGCGTGCACTGTAAAAAAGTGCCATTGCCATTACCCTTCGACCAGTGGATTCGCAGTGGTATAAGAGAATCGGATACTGCAGCGGTCCCTTGTTTTGTGCCTTTCAGTGATGCTCAAATCTATGGAACTCAGTCTGAGAAAGCAGATGATGACATTCTTCAAGCCGCTGTGCCTGATCACCTTCGAGTAGACACTACGTATCCAAAAACGCTATTTAAGGACCAGACAGTGCCGAGCAAAACTCGCTACAACCTAAGGCCGAGAGTTGACCAGAAGAACTGAATATTTTGAACACTTTTTTTCTTTATTACTCAAAGACATTTTTTATATATATATAAATATATATATATATATATATATATATATACATATATATATATATATATATATATAATATATATATATTTTCCCTCCTTGGTTTTTTTGGCGTGATATTTAGTATTAGATGTGCCATCCGTCTCCGTCGCAGGGTCACGGTAGGAGACTCAGACTGTAACCTGGTTCTTGTTCTTTTAGTAAGTGGCTAGTGCCTCAGGATATACAGAAGTACATAGCTGAGTGATTGAAGAAGATTGCCGTGAGCGACATTTTTTTTTAGATAAAGATGGATGGTACAACAACCATAGGTAGGGAAAATAGGAAACAAGAAATGAGATTGAAATATTGCAAATCATTGCGTAGTCGATTTGGCGTAACTTTGTGTATTTTTATGTTTTTGTGTATTTTATTAGCCTGCATTGGTTGGATTGTCCATGTTTTACACCCGAGAAATGCTGCTAACTCTACAACTTCTTTGCCCTCTCGTCTTTCTGTCTTTTCACATAAAATGCATGCTCTACCCCCTCATGAACAGATAAGGAGGGCTGAATATATGAATAATACGTTCATCCAGTTGTTACACCAACACCAGTTGGCCATTAATATGACTGACTGTTGGGTGTGTGGTCTTATGCCACAAAATACACAAAAGGGGATGCCTTATTTGGTTCTCCCTTTCTCATATGAAGGTTCAGCTTGGGCTTACCTGACTATGTTTTCGGCCGCATACCACAACAGACCTGTAAAGACTTCTGGGACTGGATTGGATTTCAGCCACAGCTCTTTGATCAAAGGTATAGTGGTGATTTTGTAATTTTATTGATAATGACTGGCCCAGAGGGGGGTCCACTCCTCTGACCAGGGCTTGGCTGAATTCCTCTGTAATCACATAACCAGACAAGAGGCACACCCTTCTCGTACATCATGGCCAAGACCTGGGAAGAACTCCCCCTCAGCATCAGATGAACCCCCACACTGAAAGCATTCAGGAAGAGCCATAACACATGCCTTTTTGAATGACAAAGCTGCACAAATCCACCGCACATTCTCCCCCAGTGCCTGGAAATCCTCACAGGTGAATAGTGAGCTCTATACATCACTAATTGATTAATTCATTGGCCACCACAGTTTGTGTTTGAGTGTTATGAACAGGCCCTGCCATGGCTTTTGGCTGTCTGTGACTCTTAAAGGTAGTGAAATGAGCAGTACTACCTTCTTTAATATACACAGAATCTCTGAGATTGGTTTGGTTTGGCTTCACGTCTGAGAGCTACTTTTAAGGTGCTGGTGAGCTACCAGTAGTTCCCGAGCTAGTAGTTGGAGACCCCTGGTATATATAGCGAGTGGGGAATTGTAGTCGTGAAGCATAAATGTAAAGGTTATTACACCACAAAATGAATAATACATAGCACTTTGAATCAGTGCATTCTCTAAAGCCTACCTCACTGCATGAGTACATGCTTACTTAGTGTGAGGTTCTGTAAATTACGAATTCGTTCGTGCTCAGCCTCCATTTTGTAATCACCACCATTTTGTGTTGCCCTCACTCAGGCAGCGCGGCGAACGCGATGTTTTTGTCGTTTCTGCATTCACGTGTCAGGTGGCTTCTTTGCTTATGTTTACTAACGAGTGTCAGGGTCTGGCCGAGTACACCAATTCCTGTCTGAGCTGATTAATCGCCGTCCGGACTATTTGTTGGCTCACACCATTCTTTCCTCTAGGTTATCTTATCTGCTGTCCTTCGCTACATGTCTCATGTATTCTCCTGTTTCACGGCAATCCTTCTAACACATACAGCTGTGTTTTCTTTACTTGTAAATCGAATTGTGTGGATTCACTCGATAATTTACTCAAGGGGTCGAGTAACAAACACAACCGGGAAACTTGAGTTACTTTGGGCTTAAAGCATTGTTTATAACATTTGTTTATGTCTCTTGCTCTCGTATGATTGCATTTTGCATTGTATTGTACCGTATATAAACCTGTGCGCCACGGAGTTAAGTGGCAGTCTCTTTTGAACCTCGTTATACTGACGACTTCTAAGACCACTGTACTAGCTGCTGCTAATAAATATCATCTTCTACGCCAGACGAAGAGTCCGTGTCTCTGTATTTGACAAGGCAGGTGAATCCCGGGGATCTTAGGCGTACCCTGCGCCGCCGGCCTTAGGGCTGCGGTTCTCAAACTGGCGCCCAACGTGGGGCGACTTCAGAGGTAGCGGTTAAGCCCGAGGGTCGTGAGGAGCCCCGCAAGAAAATTCTGGAGGACGCGCACCACGTGATCGGCCTCTGTATGTCGTAAGTGGACCGAAGGTCTTTGACAGCGCGGCTACTCCTTTCCGACGGCTACTGAAGACTGCTGCCCTGACTGTCGCCCTGCCTTGGACCCTTCTGATGATGTTTGGTAAAGCGAAACGATAGACGGACCTTCGCTGTTGTAGGATGATCCTTAGTTAAGTATTTGGTGGGTCGCTCCCACAATCCTTTGTTTTGTTTTGTTTTTGGGTTTTTATTCGGGTATTGCAATAACCGAAGCCAAGGGGTAAGTACGTTTGTACTGTTTCATTGATTTATACCCCTTGTTGTTTGTGAATAGTCTAGAGAAGCAACGATGCCTGGACTGAGTAAGTTTAAAAGAACTTGTTGTTTAGGTTGTACGAGGGATTCCCAGTTGGAGGATTCATGTCCGATTCCTCCAGTTGGAACTCCCACTTATGAGCTCTATTCCAAACATGGTATTGGTCCCATTACCTTTAATGAGACATGGGTCTGATACACGAAAAATAGTGGAGTTTTGAGATGGCCCCAAAATGGTAGTTTTGACTCCGCCATACTAGATAATTTGGAAACGATTCTGTTTATAAGAAATGCCCGGCCGGCAATGTTTGACTCTTTTCGCCTTTGGCGTAAGGAAGCTAAACAGAAAGAAATTAAGCAAGCAAAAAAGGATAAGAAAGCACAAAACATGTCAATTATAGAGGCCGCTCAGCAGTTTAAAAGTAATGAAGAAGATGGTGTGAATGAAATATCAGAAAGACAACATCGCATGGCGATAGATAGATGCTATCCGGTGTTGCCTACTTCCCCTCCAGATAAAAGTAAGGAATTAGAAGAGGATTCCCTAATGTCTTGTTTATTGAATTCACCTCCGCCCGATGCCCAAAATCCTACCGCACCTTTGTTGCCCCCTCCTATTGCTCAACCAGTGGTTGCTCAATTGCCGATTGTTCAGCAACCGGTTCAGCCCATTAATGCTTCCCTGCCTGTTTCTGCTACGTCTTTACAGCCTACAATTCAGCCCCCACCTCTACAAATCCCCACTCTTGTTCCTCAGCCGGCTACATTTCAGTCTCCGTTACCTTCTGCATCTGTATTGCCTCCCATTCTCTCGAGGAATTCCCCTACGTCGCACAGGAGACTAGCTGATGCTGTCTCGAATTACTTTTCTCCTCTTTTCGGGTCTTTGAATCTGTCTCCAGCTTTCTCTAGACGACAATCCCGTTGTCAACTTCCTCTTACGGATGAGAAATTAGTTTTGGGTTCCCTCGCTCGTAAATGGATTGAGAGTGGACTAGACTATAGTACAGAAGATATTATGAGTTCTTTCAACCAATGGGTAGAGCCCACGCAGAGATATGTTCTTAATGTCATGTGTCAGACTCTTATTAAAGGTTGGGGAGATATGGAGCTAGATATAGTTCCTTCTGAGCTATTGAAGTTACAAGCCGACTTTGAGGTTTTATTGTAGGGTCACGAGTTGAAGACGCGGTGAATAAACTCATTGCGTTTTGAACAATGTTTATGTCTTTGTCCTTTTCAGAGACTGATCCTACTAAAACCAAAGGCATTAAGAATTATCCGATGCGCGCAGTTCCTCCCGTCTGGAGAGACGCAGTCCACCTGCTGTTCCTGCTCATTTCCAGCGTATATGGGTCCATGAACCCTGGAAAAGGTCTGAAGTATTGGCGCTTAAACAAACTCTTACGGACCCGCGTAAAAATCCGGCTGGATATTATAAGGAATTATCTCACACAGTTGACGCTTGTATTATGAAATTGGCCGATATTGATATGTTGTTTGGGAATGTTGTTCCACAAGCATTTCTGTGCACGGATTCGTAGGGAAAATCATAATGCTGAATTAGGTGGTGATTGGCCTGCTATTAGAGCCGCTGACGCAGGTCAAGTGGGTGGTGCGAAACCCGATGATCTGATTACGGCCCTACCAGGCAGAATAATTGAATTAATGAAAACTATGATGCCCGTGGTGCGAGTTAATTGGGGTAAGCTGGCCGCATGCAAGCAAAAGAAAGATGAAAGCATTTCGGATTTCTTCACCCGTTTTGAAGAGACGTTTATTGATCATAGTGGTCAAGATTTGAGTACAGAGGGTGGCCAGCGTTTTTTTGTGGATACGTTTGTATATAACTTGCTTCCTGAATTATCAAATAAACTAAAGAGTTCTGAAAGTGCATGGGCTGTCTCTTCCCCTGCTAAAATACTGGCTACTGCACAATATTATGAGAATAGAGATAAGGAGGAGAAGGAGAAACAAGAGAAGAAAAATAAAGATTTGAAAACGAAGGTTCTTTTATTTATTTTATTTATTTATTTATTTAAGTTTTGTATAGTGCTAGCTAGACCCTAAGGTATCAGAGCGCTTCACAACGGATACAAATAAGCATCAACATAACAGGTAGGTCGAGCAGGGTAGGGAAAGTATGGGAAAGCATAGTAGGAAGTAAAAGTCTATACATTGACAGCATGAGGGCGACATGGCGGAGAACAAGGGAGAGTCATTAGGTTCTCGCTGGGACCAAAGAGACAGTGAACTATTAAAGTCAGACGGTGATTCTCGTTACGATCCAGCTCGCTCCAGAAAGAAGGTTTTGAGTAGTGTCTTGCATTTTAGGAAGGAGGTTGTCATCCTGATGTGTGGGTGGATGGAGTTCCATATCTTAGGAGCATTTCCCGCAAAGGACCTGTTAGATCTTTTGCGTTTCTGTGATTTCAGAGGTATGAGTAGGAGCGTGTTGGAGCTTCTGAGGGTCCTGGACTGACCGGCTCTCTTGAGTTTATTGGTCAGATATTCCGGTTTACCTGTATGCAGGGCTTTGTGTGAGGCAGGCTGTGCGGAAGTTGGCTCGAAGATTAATAGGAAGCCATTTCAGGTCCTTGAGAGCCGGGGAGATGTGCTCATATTTCTTAGTTCCTGTGACCATTCTAGCTGCTGCATTCAGGGTAGCCGTCAAAGGACCTAGATGAGATTTGGCTGTTCCAGTCAGAGTAGCAATGCCATAGTCAATCCTGGAGAGTACCAGTGCCTGAGTGGCCTGTTTCAGGTCTTTCAAGGGGAGGAAGGGTTTAAGTTTGTAAAGAAGTTTCAGGTTAAGGAAAGCACTTTTGGCAGTTTTAGAGATGTGTTCTTTCATGTCCAGTTTTGGGTCCGGAGTGATCCCCAGTGATTTGACGGAGGTTGTAGGAACAAGAGGAACATTGAGGGCGTTTAAGGCTTTGAGCCATTCGAGTATTTGGGGATTTTCATTTTTGTTTGAGATGAGGAGCACTTCTGTCTTTTCTTCATTAAGTTTGAGGTGGTTGGATGAGACCCAGTGTTGGACCTCTGTGAGTGTGTCATTTAGTCTGTGGATGTCTGTAATCGAATTGGTTTCCAGGTAGAGTTGTGTGTCGTCTGCATAGAGGTGAAAGGGGATGTTGGAGTTCCTTAGAATTGTAGTGAGGGGCTCCATGTAGATGTTGAAAAGTTGTGGAGAGAGTACTGACCCCTGTGGGACTCCTCTAGTAATGGGGAGGGGGTCCAAATTGTAGCTTTTAATTTTGATAGTTTGAGTGCGGTTGTTGAGAAAGGAGGCGAACCATTTGAGAACAGTTTTATCCAAACCCGCTCTCTTCTGAAGGACATTGAGTAGTAGGTTGTGATCCACTGTGTCGAACGCTGCCGAGAGGTCTAAGAGGATGAGGAGGCTACATTGGTTTGAGTCGAGAGACGTGTGTAGGTCATCCATCACATTGAGGATTGCGGTTTCTGTGCTGCAGCCCTTTATGAACCCAGATTGGTGGGGGTCAAGGAGATTCAAGATCTCCAGGTGTTGTGTTAGCTGAGATAGCACACATTTTTCCAAGATTTTCGATAAGAGCGGCAGGTTGGACACTGGTCTGAAGTTGTTCAAGACCGTAGGGTCGAGGCCAGGTTTTTTTAGGAGTGGCGTGTCTTGACCTAGTTTAAGGCAGTCCGGGATTGAACCATCGCTCAAGGAGCTGTTGATAATCTTGGCCCAGATAGGGGCTAGAGTAAGTTTCAGGTCTTTCGTCAGTCTCGAGGGCAGCTGATCAAAGGAGTGAGATGAGGGATTAGCGATGGCAATGAGATCGCTCATCGCTTCGGTTTGGATGGGTTGGAAGGAAGACCAGCGAGTGGCTGACGTTGTTGATCTTTGGTGGGTAGAAGCAGTAGGGTGCAACTCTGATAGGGCGGAAAGATTGCTGCAAGATCGGTCAATTGAGGCAATTTTTTCGTTGAAGAAGTTAGCAAAGTCGTCGCACTGGGATTTGGACGCAGTTAAGCTGTCTGTCATGGGTATGGAGGTTTGGTTTCTGATGATATTGAAGAGTTCTTTGGGGCGGTTTTTAGCCTCATCTAGAGCAGAGCAGAAGAAGGATGTTTTTTTGTTCTTGATATGATTAAGGTAGGTTTTGCGAGCTGTTTTGAGTTGGTCCCGGTTGAGGGCAGTGGGGTTGTTCCTCCAGGATCTTTCCGTGGCTCTTGGGAGTCTGCGTTCATCATTGATGTCAGTGGAGAACCAAGACCTGGAGGGAATGCTTCTGGGTTTTTTTAGTTTTCTAGGTGCCAGCTGGTCCAGGACACACTCTAGGTTGGAGTGATAGAGCGAGGTGATATCCGTGGTTGAGAGGAGCTCTGTCGAGCTCGGGAGGAGAGAACTGATGGCATCTTGTAGCTTGTCAGGGGGGACTTTCGATAATTTTCTGACCCACTTGGGGGAGGTTTGGGTGGGTGGGAGGAAAAGAGCCGGGTGGTTGATATGAAAGAGGATGGCATGGTGGTCGGACCAGTCCACGGGGATGATGTGGTCAATAGAAATTGTCTTTTTGTCCGCAATGATTGCATCAAGGATCGCTCCTCTATGGTGTGTTTCTTCTGAGCAGTGTTGGATCATATCGTGGTCTTGAAGAAGGGAGGTGAGAGATTGAATGAGCGGATTTTTGGTTACGTTCCATCTTAGGTTGAGGTCACCCAGAATTATTTTGACGTCACTGTTGAGAGCGGTTTGAGTGATCAGATCCGACAGCTCTTCGCCAAATACAGTAGCGTTGCCTGGAGGGTGGTAAAGGAGAAGGCATAGGAGTGGGCTGTGGTGGGGCGAATTGATGTTGACCGAGAGGCATTCAAAGGAGTTGTAGACGAGGGAGGAGGATACAGTAATGGAGAGGTCACTTCTGTGGATAATTGCTATTCCGCCTCCTTTGCGTATGGGCCTGTCTTTGTGGATAAGTGAGAAGCCGGGAGGCACCAGCGTGTCCAAGATGGGAGGGGATAGGGTGTTCAGCCATGTTTCGGTGATGAAGGCTACATCTAGGTCATGAGAGAGGATAGTTTCGGCTAGTTCAGTCGCATGTTTGACGGCTGATCTGCAGTTGATGAGCATGCAATTGATGGGGGTGTCTGCATCCGGGTTCCGGTTGACCAAATTCGCTCTGGGTAGGGATGCGAGATGGGCTGGGGGTCTGGCGGTTTTGCGGTGAGGCGGGTCTCGTCTCATACCAGGGATGACTTGGATCGAAGAGAGGGGAGAGGGAAGCGGGAGTATAGTTTGTGCAGGATGGTTGGGGGGGTTTATAGGATGCGACTCGGGAGCTCATTTCCTGAGGGGAGGGAGAGGAAGAGGTTCTTCTGGGACAGTCAACTTGTGGTTCAGTAAGTTACTGCAAGCTTATCCTCCGCGTTCTGCACAGCCTCAGTTTTCTCAACCCTCACAGTTTCAGAAAGTGTTTCAGAAACCTGAGTACTTCACGCCACGTCTTCCGTTGGGTTCTAATCAATGTGCGAATTGTAGACAAGAGGGACATTTCGAGAATAGTTGTCCGGTTTTATTACAGTGTAATAATGGGATGTCTGCTCCACGAGGGCGTGGTAATTCCCAGTCAGGTTCTAGAGGTAGAGGACGAGGTGCGTCCTCTCAGGAGCAGCGTTCTATTCTTCCATCTACTACAAATTATTTTGATCAACAGAGAGTTCAGTCCACGCAGTATTATAATGACGATTATTGTGAAGACAGGGCTGACGATTTTCAGATCGAATAGGACAGCCATGGACGAAGTGAGGGAGTTGTGTCGATTCCAGTAGATCAAAATGGGCCATATGTCACGATCAATACTATGGGTGTTTCAGAACCATTTCTTTTGGATACTGGTGCGATGAGAAGTTCTATTATGCATACTAAACTCCCTGGGGCACCTTTGTCTGGCTTAATAAATACTTCTGTAGGATTTTCTGGCGCCCCAGTTCGTAATCCGGTTTCTTGTTCCTTGCCTGTTTCGATTGGTCCCTATGATTTGAATGCTCCGCTTATTCTGACAACTGGTTGTGGTGAGAACTTGCTGGGTTTGGATTTGTTGAAAAGATTACATGCAACATTGTATTGTTCCCCTTCGGGTGTGCATCTTACGTTGGGAAAGAAAATGACATCTTCCGTGTATCTGTCTCGGGACAAATTCCCATCTGAGTTGCTTTCTCTTCCTGAAAGTCTTTGGGCTACAGGCCCGAATGACGTGGGTTGTCTTGCGATCCCACCGTATGTTGTTACAGTTAAAGAGAATATGAGGATGCCACGCATTCCCCAATACCGTATCTCCAGTGATGGAGAGAGAGCACTTTTGGCTATTGTCGATGATTTTATTCAGAAAGGTGTGGTTGAAGAGACGAGAGGCAATGTTTGTAACAGTCCTGTTCTTCCGATCCTTACGAGAACTGATCCTTCACAGCCTCCTGTCTATCGCTTTGTTATTGACCTTAGGAAGGTCAATAAAATTGTTGTGCCACAGTTTCCTGTTGTTCCGGACATTACAGCTTTGTTGACGATGATTCCTGCTTCGGCAGCTTGGTTTTCGGTTATAGACCTCAAGAATGCTTTCTTTAGTATTCCTATTGCTGAAGAAAGTAGGGATATCTTTGGTTTCTCTCTCGGTGGCCGAAGTTTTAGATTTAAGAGAGCACCCCAAGGTTATTGCGAAAGTCCCTCTATCTATAGTAAGGCCCTTAAGTCACAACTTGATGCTTTTTCTTTGCCTCCTGGCGCTACACTTATTCAGTATGTGGATGATTTGTTGGTGGCTGCTGATACGGAAGATGTGTGTAAGGAAGTGACTGTTGCGTTGTTGCATCATTTGTCTGCTCTACATCATAAGGTGTCTCCCTCTAAGTTGCAATATGCCCGACAAGAGGTTACCTATCTAGGTCCTCTCTTGTTGAAGGAGGGAAAGCGATTGACCCCAGAACGTATTCACGCTATTTCACAGATGTCTGTACCCACCACGCAGAGAGAAGTACGTGCCTTTTTGGGTATCACTTCCTACTGTAGACAATGGATTCCTAATTTTTCACTTTTGGCTAAACAATTGTTGGCATTAACGTTGAAAGATACGCCACATCTGCTCCCTTGGACGGATGAATGTCAAAAAAGCTTTGTTGACCTACATGCTGCTCTATGTTCTGCTCCAGTGTTGGGTACCCCAGATTATAGCAAGTCCTTTACACTGTACGTTCACGAGAGAGAGGGTTGCGCATTGTCAGTTTTGACACAGGTTTTTGGAGATAAGCAGAGGCCATGTGCCTATTTCTCTGCTACATTAGACCCAGTAGCCAAAGCTTTGCCCAGTTGTGTCAGAGCCACAGCAGCTGCAGCTATTTCTATTAGACAATCTGCTGGATTAGTGTTGGATAACACACTCATTGTTATGGTTCCACATGCAGTGGATACCTTGTTGAACAGAACCAGAACACAGCATCTTACGAGTGCTCGTTTGTCTGGATACGAGCTGACACTTCTAGCGAGTCATGTGCACATCAAAAGATGTAACACGTTAAATCCAGCTACAGTGTTGCCACTGCCAGATGAGAAAGACGTTCAGGAAAAACATGATTGTTTTCTTCGAACGGAAGAAGAAACGAAGGGTAGGATTGATTTGAAGGACACTCCGCTCAAGGACCCGGATGGGATCCTATGGGTGGACGTTTCTTGTTTCAAGCTTCCAAATGGTGAGACTACTTCTGCTTATGCTGTTACCACCTTATGCACAATTGTTCAGACGGCACGTATTGGACATAATTCAGCCCAAGCAGCTGAATTGATAGCCTTGACTAGAGCATGTGTGTTATCAAAGGGAAAGAGAGTGAATGTGTACACAGAGAGTCAGTATGCTTTTGGCGTTGCACATAGTTTTGGTAGGTTATAGAGGGAGAGAGGATTCTTTACCTCTCACGGGACAAAGATCCAGCATGGTCGTTTAGTGACTGATCTTCTTGAGTCACTTACCTTACCTGCACAGATAGCAATCATAAAGTGCAGCGTGCATAGGAAAGTTACAGATGATGTGGGTCGTGGAAATGCGTTTGCAGACTAAGTATCAAAAACTACAGCTAGAGACACAGCTAGTCGAATGTATGTAGCAGGTCCTGCAAACTGGGTTAGGGAAGTTGGAATGGGTGAAGACACGATTGAGGGTGTGAAAACGATTCAGGGAGAAGCAACTGAGAAAGAATTAAGAACATGGAAAGAAAGTACGGGAATGTTAGACTCGACGGGTTGTTGGACAGAATTGTCGGAACATCAGCGATGGTTATTACCGGACGCTTATGTATTGCCGGTTGTAACTATGGCTCATGGTCCAGCTCACATTAGTGCGAAAGGCATTTGTAAGCTCTTGTCTCCTGTATGGCAGAATGAAGGAATTCCAAAATGTGCATTGTATTGTTTGTCTAATGCATAACCCAGGAAAGGGTACCCCAACTCCGGCAGGTCATTTTTTTCTCCCCCGTCATATCCTTTTGAAGTGTTGCAAATCGATTACATTCATATCGATCGATGCAACAATCCTAAGTATGTTCTGGTTTTGGTATGT
This sequence comes from Lissotriton helveticus, assembly GCF_964261635.1. Lineage (NCBI taxonomy): Eukaryota > Metazoa > Chordata > Amphibia > Caudata > Salamandridae > Lissotriton > Lissotriton helveticus. Next base: position 285,994,753 of record NC_136073.1, read on the forward strand.
GCCTTTTCCCGCTGGATAGAGGCCTACCCCTTGAAAGATAACACTGCTCTGTCAACTGCTAAAGTGTTACTTAAAGAGTTCTTCCCCAGATTTGGTTTGCCGCAAATTGTCTGGAGTGACAATGGAAGTGAATTCGTGGGTCAAATTATGCAGAAAGTGTGTTCTGATCTTGATATCAGACAAAAATTCCATGCGGCAAACCATCCACAGTCAGCAGGTTTGGTTGAGTGTTATAATGGTACACTCAAACTTAAACTAGCTAAGATTCAAGTCAGTACGGGTCTTGCTTGGCCAGATGCCGTGCCCCTAGCTCTTTTGTCAACCAGAACTACTGTACACTCTCGTAGGGACTTAGCCCATATGAAGTGGTATTTGGACGCCCAGCTAATGTTTGGGGTGTCCCTCGCCCCAAGAGATATTCTAACATACCATATCCTCTGTTAATTGATTATTTGCATGATTTGACTACTAAATTAAGTGTTATTCGTCAACAGTTACAAAGTGATTTGCCAGAAGCCTCCACGGACCCAGGTCACACCATTTTGCCCGGTGACTGGGTCTGCATTAAGAACTTTCAACAGACTAAGAATCTGGAGCCTCGTTGGTCTACACCTACGCAAGTTTTGCTCGTCACCCGCACGGCTGTGAAAGTGGTCGGCAAGCGAAATTGGGTACATGGCGTGCACTGTAAAAAAGTGCCATTGCCATTACCCTTCGACCAGTGGATTCGCAGTGGTATAAGAGAATCGGATACTGCAGCGGTCCCTTGTTTTGTGCCTTTCAGTGATGCTCAAATCTATGGAACTCAGTCTGAGAAAGCAGATGATGACATTCTTCAAGCCGCTGTGCCTGCGCACCTTTGAATAGACACTACGGATCCAAAAACGCTATTTAAGGACCAGACAGTGCCGAGCAAAACTCGCTACAACCTGAGGCCGAGAGTTGACCAGAAGAACTGAATATTTTGAACACTTTTTTTCTTTATTACTCAAAGACATTTTTTATATATATATATATATTTTCCCTCCTTGTTTTTTTTTGCGTGATATTTAGTATTAGATGTGCCATCCGTCTCCGTCGCAGGGTCACGGTAGGAGACTCAGACTGTAACCTGGTTCTTGTTCTTTTAGTAAGTGGCTAGTGCCTCAGGATATACAGAAGTACATAGCTGAGTGATTGAAGAAGATTGCCGTGAGCGACATTGTTTTTTAGATAAAGATGGATGGTACAACAACCATAGGTAGGGAAAATAGGAAACAAGAAATGAGATTGAAATATTGCAAATCATTGCGTAGTAGATTTGGCGTAACTTTGTGTATTTTTATGTTTTTGTGTATTTTATTAGCCTGCATTGGTTGGATTGTTCATGTTTTACACCCGAGAAATGCTGCTAACTCTACAACTTCTTTGCCCTCTCGTCTTTCTGTCTTTTCACATAAAATGCATGCTCTACCCCCTCATGAACAGATAAGGAGGGATGAATATATGAATAATACGTTCATCCAGTTGTTACACCAACACCAGTTGGCCATTAATATGACTGACTGTTGGGTGTGTGGTCTTATGCCACACAATACACAAAAGGGGATGCCTTATTTGGTTCTCCCTTTCTCATATGAAGGTTCAGCTTGGGCTTACCTGACTATGTTTTCGGCCGCATACCACAACAGACCTGTAAAGACTTCTGGGACTGGATTGGATTTCAGCCACAGCTCTTTGATCAAAGGTATAGTGGTGATGGCTAAGATTGTAGAAAAGGGCAAAATTCCATTAGATGAGAAGAGAGCTTATGAAGGATGGAATGTTATCCACTATGTTTCTAGTCTTGGTGACAAAACTAGAAAGGGTGAGTCTTCTCCTGTATGGACTGTACCACATCAAGGTAATCTTTGTCTCCAAGTCAACAGTAAGAAAACTGACAATAAGCAGAGTTGTTTACACACCTACATTTTCTCGTCCCCTGATTTCCCTCCATTGGTTCCGTCTCAAGGAACACATTTTGTTTGTAAAGATAGAGCTTACACCTTGCTCCCTTCCAACTTTTCTGGAACCTGTTATATAGCCTTCCTTCTTCCCCCTACATATTCGGCTCTGTCAGACCACCATAGAATTAGATATAGCCAAGGTATATTCGATGCCAAGGACACGGCAGCACAAGAGGTAGGGGATTTCCTTAAAGGATTCCTCCTCTTTTGGGGTCCAATGGTTAACAGCAGAAACATCAGGCAATTGGTTCGTGTGGTCGAGACCACTATTAATGTTACTGCAGGTGCGATAGGTAACATTACAGCAGAGCTTCAGGCTGATTGTCTTATGGCGTTGCAAATTCGAATTGCGTTAGATGTGATCCTAGCAGACAGAGGAGGTGTCTGTAAATTGATCGGATCTAGCTGCTGCATTTATATTCCAGACGATGCTCCGGCAGTATATCAAGCCATTTCCAAAATGCATACCATCTCCGAGTCGATTCATCAGGACGAAGGGGATTGGTCTTTTATGGGATGGTTTCGGAGAATATTGTCAACCTGGGGATGGAAGATCTTGACGTTCCTGGGAGCAATTTTGGCCATCATATTCTCTTGTTGTCTGTTTGTTCAATGTGGTCCCGCAGTGAGTGGCCTACTGGCTACTTTATGCGTTCCACGTCCTGCAACTCAGAGGGCAGAAGAGAATATAAGTATGATGGTGCAGCAGCAGCTTGAGGACTTTATGAACATTGATGCTGATTCCGACTCAGATTAGCATGAGTTGGTTTGTTCTTGCCTGAGTAATGGCAAAAGCAGGGTCTGAGGTTCTGTAAATTACGAATTCGTTCGTGCTCAGCCTCCATTTTGTAATCGCCACCACGAACGCGATGTTTTTGTCATTTATGCATTCGCGTGTCAGGTGGCTTCTTTGCTTATGTTTACTAACGAGTGTCAGGGTCTGGCCGAGTACACTAATTCCTGTCTTAGCTGATTAATCCGCGTCCGGACTATTTGTTGGCTCACACCATTCTTTCCTCCAGGTTATCTTATCTGCTGTCCTTCGCTACATGTCTCATGTATTCTCCTGTTTCACGACTATCCTTGCTAACACATGCAGCTGTTTTTTCTCTTCTTGTAAATCGAATTGTGTGGATTCACTCGATAATTTACTCAAGGGGTCGAGTAACAAACACAACCGGGAAACTTGAGTTACTTTGGGCTTAAAGCATTGTTTATAACATTTGTTTATGTCTCCTGCTCTCGTATGATTGCATTTTGCATTGTATTGTACCGTATATATAAACCTGTGCGCCACGGAGTTAAGTGGCAGTCTCTTTTGAACCTCGTTATACTGACGACTTCTAAGACCACTGTACTAGCTGCAGCTAATAAATATCATCTTCTACGCCAGACGAAGAGTCCGTGTCTCTGTATTTGACAAGGCAGGTGAATCCCGGGGATCTTAGGCGTACCCTGCGCCACGGTTCTCCAAGTGAATGATTACATTAATATACGGTAATAAAGAGAAATAAAAAAAAGTTTTAAAAAAAGGGAAGTTACTAGAATAATAAGTAAAAAAAAAAGGGGAATGAATGTTAATAATCCTAATAAAAAAATAGTAACCTATATAAATGCTTTAATAATATAAACGAGTTTAAATAAAGCATTTTAGAAATTATACGAAAGTTAAAAAGTATGGAAAGAGGCACATTTACATAAACACGTGACACGCTAAAACAGTGGAAATGAGAACAACTGAAAGAAGGGATTTAATAGTGGGAGGAACAATAAATTGCTCCCATAGACTGTTAAGTAACCAAAAAGTTTCATTTAAAACAATGAATACGGGCGAAGAAACTACGAGCAAGGTAATGATTCGGGGCTGCGGAAGCATCTTGAGAATATCTTTTTTATTCCTCAGAGGGAACATATTGTTAATGTATACTTAAAAATACATAAAACACTATGTTCTTTGTAGAGTAATTGGATGAATTTCAACGGAGGAAGGAAACAATATCGAAGAGAGGCAAATTATATGAATGGAAATATAGGTTATTTAATGAATTAGTACGTGCAAAGTATTGATTAGGAGCGATGTCATAATCTTCAATTGATCTTTCATTTTCAGGGAGAGACCATATTGTTAATGTATATTTGAATTTATATTAAACTGTATGATCCTTCAACTGGAGTTGATTCACTTACAACCGACATTTTTTTTTTTTAGTATGCAAGTATTTCTTTATGATTGAAAAATGTACTAAAACAAAACTCTTTATCTTCTAGAGTGAAATTGGGTTAAAAGTATTTATATTAAGTAGTGCTTTTTGCAATTTTCACTCGTGAAGAATAGGAGGATTATCTTCGCAAGCACTTTTTTGAAAAAAAGTAATATAATTGTGGTTTAAAATGTTATGATTGTTAAATGTAGTAATGACAAGAAATGTACATAAAAAAAGAAAGATGAAGTAGTGAGGGAGTGTTTGTCGTAGCAATTCTGTTCTACTTTATCTGAAAGTAAAAGAAGCCCAAACATTTATAAAAAGATGATGGGGCAACACTTATATAATGTAAACATAAGGAATGAGTGCTTATGATAAAATAAAATAAATGTGGTCCAACGCGTGATACCAATGAATGTAAAATAATTTTTTGCATTTCACCCATATGATGAATATAAAAGACTCAATAAAAATATTATGAAAACATGAGCATTTTTCTTTCAAGGATGGTTTGAAGAGTCATACATTTTATAAACGAACATAGTACTGCACGCTAAAGGAGAAAAGTCAGCACAATTATGATAGAATAGAAAATAGAACAATGTTTTTAAATACTTTTACAGTCAACAAACTCGTAAGCAGAGTACACAGTTTAGGTTAAAAACACCCTACCACAACTAGTTTTTGAAATGCATTGTAAAATAAAGTGCGTCACAAAATGGGCGCCATACATGGTGACTGTATCGTAACGTCACATAGAAAAAAGAAAACCAATCAAAATTAGCATCAGGAAGGTAGACGTAAGTACACAACAGCCCAAAAAATTTTTCAAAATCTGCGCAAGGAAAGGGATTGGTCGCTAATACGTTTTCTTACAATGCTTCACAACCAATCAAAAAGAGGTGTTTAAAGTTTCTGTTTTTAACATACGAGCAAATCAGAAATCTTTGCATGTACACACAGCGAGAGGCAATTATTAAAGATGACTTGCTTTCACAAGACCCCGAAAGGCTTCTTCCAGAATAAGTACCCACTTCACTGCCAGACCCAATTTAATGATTATCCACGCTCTCAAGCCTAATACGTCAAAAATCATCTCTCATCACTTTCTCTTCTTTTTAGTGTATTGTGTGTGGCAGACTGTGTGACCCTATGCCCAGAGCCCTCGAAGGCCCTGGAGACGGCCACACCCCAATACCAGCTCCTGCAGTGTCCCGCAACCGTGCGGCCCCCCTCCCAACATTTAAAAGCCCTGGGGGGAGGAGGTAAATTAAGCAAGACTGAATAAATTAGTACAGCCCACTGTGCTTACGCTACCAGGAAAACACAACAACACTACATGGTCCAGATTTCCATTGTAGTGATTTCTTAGTTCCAGGTCTAGTTGTCAGATCGGCACACTCCCTCATGGCTGGTATACACCCACACCACACCCATCCAGCATGAGTATGTCATTAGCCATAGAGATATCAAGACTCAGCACCATATATCAGACTTCGTTGTTGCAAATCGGGACTACATGAGCAGAAGGTGTCTTTTCCACGAAAAGGTGAACAGTGAGGCCTCGGTACACATCGGAGGGAGTCAAAGGGCTGTAGCAGACTAGATACAAAAAGGCGATGCAGCGATTTAGAAGAACGCACTCCTATATAGTGTATCAAATTACATGTATATATTTTTTTCCCAATAGCAGGAACGTTTTTATAATTGCTGAAACGTCCGGCATATTACCTATACAAATAGTTCTTTTAAATGTGAGAAGGAACGTGTATGAAAGCACAATGTTATCCAACGCCACATTAAGATAGTAACAATTACCAATCATAACATCTTTCTTTTTCTATCTTTTAGATGTAGATCTTCAGGGTGCATTATGTCCGGAACGTGGTGAAAAACAGTGGTGTCAGAAAGGTGAGCTGCGAATATTGTTGTCAGTCACTCTCTTATTTCCTCTCTCCTGTCATAAAAAAATTACACACAATGTTAACTTCCTTTTTATCTTACAGGTTGTGTTTTACAAATTGACGACACCCCCCCAAAAGAAACCTACAAAGGTCTACGTTTGTGTATTCTGCGATGATGCGTGGCCATTGTCACAATGACTGAGAAGCCTGCTTCGACACCTAGTGCTCCCTGTTTGAATGACGGCAATGGCACAAGGTGAGCAAAGAAGCTTGTTTCCGAAAGAACGGCAAGTTATCTGTGAAAGGAGAGAATGTGTAGTATGCGGCAGCCGCGCAGCACCCATTGGGCTAACAGGGCTTTAGCTAGGATGAGATAGCTTCCCGGGTCCACACACAGTCGCGCCCGAGTACTTCACAGGTCTTTTAAAGACCCTTTGCTTGTTAATGAGGCTTTGATGTCCCCCCCCTGCTTAGAGCCCCTGCAGCTCCACTCTGTCTTTTGCTTGAAGTTCAGCCCCCCCCCGAATTTTTTTTCTAGCCCCTCCCGATATTTTTGACTCTGGTTGCGCCTCTGGCTTTAGCCCCCCCATCGTGTGTGTCTCTCCCATGTTTTAAAGTCCTTTTTTCTCTCTTTCTCTGTCTTACTCTCTCTCACATTGTTTCTCTTTCTTTTTTTAAAGTTTTGGACGCTGCTGTCTCCAGTCTGCTGCATAGAACCTTATCTGAGTTGAAGTGGTGAACTCACTTGGTTACAGTGAAGCCTGCTTCGACAAGTAGAGCACCCTCTTTGAATCACGCCAATGGCACTAGGTGAGCAAAGAAACTTGTTTCCGAAACAACAACAAATTATCGGTGAAAGGAGAGAGTGGGTAGTGAGCAGCAGCTTGACTGTGTAGAAATGTATAATTACCTCCGAGCAGTGATAACAGATAGGTTACAATAGATCTACAAGCTTATTGCGCCACTTTTGTGTCACTTTTAACATGGGAAAAGTGGTGCAAGGAGCTTGTAAATCTGCGTCTGACTTTTCAAGAAAAACTCTCAACTCGAGACTCTGCGAGTCAATGGGGTGCAACAGTCTTAGTACGCAATATTAAGAACTCACATTAAAATTCCCTTTTGTCAGGAGTTTTGCAACTCAGTTTACGGTGATTAATCAAATGTCCTTTTCTTTGCTTCACCAAACATCCTTCATAACCAATCACGGCATATATACCATTATTGATGTTTCCTGTAATATTTCGTTTAAAAATATAGTTTTGCAGCACTTCATAGAGACAAATGTTCTCAAGATGATGACTTCTATTTGGATAATATGTATCCAACATATTTGTTTTCACAATATCTGTACTTTCTGGCTCTTTTTCAGGTAAATATTCAATTTCTTTTACAGATTTAAGTACACAATTTCGTGTTGCAGCAAGACCTAGACTCACCCAAATGATTCTTCTAGATTTGGAGTATAGACTTGCAGATGATAAGCGATCCGAGCATTCATACGCTCTAATTTCTCGATGAGATAACATCTTCAAACTGTAAGTATATAATTTCTTAGTCAGACTCTTCTCATGGGAAATCTTTTCCCACATTTCTTTCAATTCCGTCTTTTCTGATTTTGTTATGTAGGATGTTACATATCGAGCAAGTTGAGGGTGCACTCTGAAGCAGCACATCCATGGACACACAACGGAGGCAAAAGGTGAGCTATGAGTATTTTCTCCTGTATTAACTGCTCCATCTATATTTTTCTTTCACAGTTTTAATGTTGTTTTGTCTCTTTCTCTCTCTCACTCTCTGTGACATCATTTCTTTTTTAAAGTTATAGACACTGCTGTCTACTTTGACGTGTCAAAGCAGAGTTAAATTCAAGTTGTGAATTCTGTTGGCCGCAGTGTTTATACAAGGTAAGCACAGAGGCCTAGATATACAATGCCTCCAATTAAATGCATTAGAAATAAATTGGCGTATTTACAATCCCGTTGCGCCACTTTTGTCTCAGTAACGCAGTAGGCACTTCCATATAGACACCACTTGAACACGTGACTATAACAGAAGTGAAATGTACCAGGCACACTGCACGCGTAAAATTGTAGTGTTTCCTTGACTTGTAATGTTTGACCTCATTTAGTCACATCAACATAAATTTAAACACTTATTTTCTTTTTTGCTTTGCAGATTACCTATCGTACGTCTTTTGGAGTGCACATCACAATTTGTTTATAATATTGTTTTTCTAAAGTTATTTTTCTAGTTGTTTATTATATTGTTATCTTTAAATTACATTTCCAGTTATTGTTGTTGTATTAAAAGTTAATAAAAAAAACTATATATGTCTTTTTTTGGGGGGGTGATGGTCCACAATAGAAATAATATTTATAATTTGAAGTACTATGGTAAGCCGTTTGAGAGTAGGGTTGAAAAGTACTGGCTGTAAAATAAGTTATATTTACTCTGGATCCTCTACAAGACAGAAAGGAAATCAAAGTAAAACAAAACAATGTGTACCAGATTTACAAACCCCTTGCGCCACTTTCATGTGCAAAGCCACCCTCTTACAAAATTAAAAGTGTGTGGGCCTCAATGACACCCCTCAAACCACGGAAACAACCACCCCTGGAGAATTGTATATTGTGTTAGGGGAGCTGCGTGGCCTTCCGCCTCGTGCCCTGGAGACCGCCACGCCCAGACCCGGTTCCTGCAGTGTCCTGGGGGGGAAACAGCCATTACAAAGCGGTCATAACCATGCGTGACCATCACCACGAAGCATTAGCACGCATATGGCTTTACCACGCATGCCTTTACCACGCATGCTTTTACGACTAGTATGCATTTACCACGCATGATAAAGGCATAAGCGTGGTAATGGCTTTGTGGTGACAGTCACACGTTGTAATATCTGTGGCTTACATGCTTCAAATTAGTTTTTAGGTATGCGTGTGACCAAGTCTGATAAGATCAGAGGCCAAGGACAAACACCGTGGTGTCTGTGGCAGGAAATCTCATGGCTCACAGAGAAGGTAGGCTGGAGGTAAAATAAAAATGAAAGTGGCAGGTATAATAAAAATGACGGAGAAAAACTACTAAAATGGCGGAGGACGGAGTATGTAAACAAGGTTTGGCGCCTCAGGCAATATGTTTCAAATAAATATAGATAGAATATGATTATTAATATTAATATATTAGAAAAGTATAGCAGCGGATGAGGCACAGGACTCGGGAGAACAAAGCGGCAATTTAATACCTGAAATGAGGAAAGGATTGCTTGGCGAACTAGAAGAAAAAGAAAGAAGCGTGGTCTTGGAAACGAGGCTGCGCATGCATAGAGACTACAACTGGTGCAGAAAAAAAATGGAAACAAACAATCTCGGAGGTGTACACATGGACCATAGAGGAGCACACCAGGTGTAAATTCACTACACATTCATTCAAACAAAGTTTTACACACTATCATAGAAATATAGGCCTAGATGTAGGTAATAGCAAATTACCGAATGGTAAATACCGAATTTTACCCATTCGGTATTTACTAATCGGTAATTGCTATGTAGGAAAAAAAATCGGTAAAAATACCGAATCGGTAAGATTTGGTAATTACCGATTCGGTAATTACCAAGTCAGTTTTTGCCATTGATTCCTATGGGCCTCGAAGCCCTTAGGATTCAATAGCAAATACTGATTCGGTAATTACCGAATCGGTAAAATACCGATTTTACAAGGGGGACAGGGTGTCACTTTGACACCCTGTTGCATCCCTGTTTCTGGCTTGTGTGCATGTACATTGGAATTCGTTAATTACCATGTAATAGTATTACATGGTAAATAACAAATCAGTAATAACCTGTGGCACTGTTTTCAGTGCCACCTACATCTGTATTTACCGATTCGGTAAATTTACCGATTCGGTATTTTACAGAATCGGTAAATTTTGCGAATCGGTAAATATGCCGATTCTGTAAATTAAGCCTACCTACATGTCAAATCCCAAATACCGGTCGGTAACGGCCAAAATCGGCTATTACCGACCGGTAATTGGCGACCTACTTCGGGCCCCTTGCTCTTTTTATCACCAGTGAAGTTAGTTCTGAAAAGAACAGGTTTTTTTGCCTTTTTTTTACATAAAAAAGTAAACTGGAAACAAAACAGTGTCCAACAGGAACAAATAAACAAAAAAAAAATGTTGTTGTGAGCAACGGTGCTCCTGTTTGCGCCGTTTAATTAAATTAATTGACTGGTCCCCGTAGCAGAGCATCTCATTGCGAAATTTGCAATGGATGATTAAGTCAGCAAAATCCGGTTCGATATTTGGATGCGGAGTCCATGGCTGTGTGGTTGGTGCGCTTGAAGTGCTGGGAACAGCAGGTGATGGATTGTCCCGTAGCCTATTAGAGCAAGCTCTTGCATAATTGTGAGGATGGCAGTGTTTCACATGGCGAACCATGGTTGCTGTCCCAAATGAGTACTTCTTGTTCGGATCTCCTATTGACAGTGTGGTGTCACAGATTTTGCAGGTGACCTTTGCAGCATTTACCTTTTTCTGTCCTTCTGGAAAGGTGAAAAATTTCCAGATTAGTGCCTCTTTTCTGTTTTCCTGAGCTATAAATTCCTCCTCTGAAGAATGTTCTAAAGTGGATTCCAGAAATGCAGCCTTATTAAAATTGTTTTGTCAAATGACAGGAGCTCCCGACAAGAGATGATTCTTCTGAGAAAGTCAAAGAGGAATGATTAAAATGGTGGGGTATTTCAACAGTTGGAATTGGAAGTGTTATAACCCAATCAAATCTCTTGTTTTAAAGTTACATGGCATATGCGTAGGGTGCACTTACGGTGCGTGAATGGACGACGTACGCCGCCATTCGCATAATTGCTTTTAAAAGTAACATATGCTTACTAAAAGTTAATAAATATTATTTTAATAATTATCCTAGATAATGTCTTCCCTAAATACTTACATTAAATACAAAGATATATCTTTTTAAACATTAGGAAACTTTCGCGGTATGCATGCAGTGCGCCGTACAAACGTACATGACGTCACGCAGAAGCATTGATGCGACGCGGAACGTGAAAACGTATTCGTAACTAATGCGCGGTTGAGTGCACAGTACGATTACCTGTACAAAGGATGGTGCGATCACCATAGGTGTACCGTACGAGTACTGAAAGAAAATATGTATATATATATATATATAAATTAATTTTAATATATTAAAAAAATAAATCATAACAAAATAATATTTGAATTTTGTGTTTTATTATTTTATATTAAAAATGTGTAATGTAACTTAAAAAATAAAATAACTAAAATAATTATTATAAAAATGTTGGAAATTACTATAAAAAGAAATACATTTAATAATTAATACATTAAAAAATGATCATTTACAAAAGCTTTGAAATTCACTGAAAAAACCATAGGTTTCAGCCACGTTACAGTTTGGAATTAGCATTTAAAAAACCTTGCAAATTCACTGAAAAAAAACATAGGTTTCAGCCACGTTATAGTTAAGAATTAGCATTTAAAAAACCTTAGAAATTCACTGAAAAAACCATAGGTTTCGCACATGTTATAGTTAGCTGGACATTTCACTCATACTAAACCATTGAAATTCCCCTGTTATAGTTAGTTCAGCTAACTATAACTCGCGCGCCCACAATGCACTGCTGATGACGTCACATATTACATCACTCATGACATGGTTAGTGACATCACGCATGACATCACTGATGACATCTCAAATGACATCACTGATGACATCATCCTTGTGAAAGAGTGGCAGACCTCCTCTAACCCTAATATAACCTTTGATACACATTTAAAAATGGAAACTAAAATTTTCAAAACAATGGAGATACCAATACCAGTTAGAACAACCTGTTCAGTAATTCCAAAATCTACATACACATCCACTCATTCACCAACAGTTCTATATCGTCACTCATATATGTACTCACTCATCATATCTACTCATACACCTATACATCCTGTCACACACCTACACTCATACATAGAGTTACTCACACACATACTCAAACATGCAAATAAACTATCAAACATCCATGTACTTGCATATACAGCTATACATAGATCACAACACTTACTTCTACAGAAACGTACACATACTTACTCTCTTAAACAATCACTTATAGAAACACATACTTATTTATACAGGAACTCTCCTGTAGTGTAGTTCCTATATTCCCAATAGGCTCTGCACATTGGAATAATATATCCTATAGGTTAGACGTAGGACTGAGGTCGACTAGGTCTCTATCGAATATATTAGACTTAATTGTGAGTGCCAGCAAGCTCAGAGGTCACTAGAAACTTTCTCGAATAAACAAGAAGGAATTAGTTTCTGACAACCGCTTAAAACATGAGAACTTTGTTTCCCAAGAATAAGAAATGTATCTCTAGAGTCGCCTAAACAATAGATAGCTATTTCACTCAGTCAATCGTGCATGCTTCGTTTCACCAGAGATGCAGAGAAATAGAGAGACAGGCGTTTTCAATAAAAGTATTTATTGAACAGTCTTCTTTCTCATGCAGAAGAAATGAACTGCTACAATCATAATACTGGTTGCAAAGTACAATGCGTACAGTACGAAGAGTATTATAAAATAATTCTGTAAAAGCATGGTATGGTTTTTAAGCCATGTAAAATTACATAAAATACATACATTAATAAATAATGACTAAAAGTGCCGCTCGAGGCTTTAGACTTTGGTGAAATCTTTCCTGGGCGCTTCCTGCACGTTGTTGCCTGCTGCTCTCACCTGGACAAGCGCAGAGTTGGGGCTCTTTCCTCCGCCACCGCGGGACTGCGAGGACCAGGTTGCTCAGCGCCTCAAACACCGGCCGCACCTGGGTCCTCTTCCCGCTCCGCCCCCCAGCACTATATAGCACCTCGCGGCCCCCGCTTCGCAGGAGCCGCTTGAGGCTTTAGACATTGGTGAAATCTTTCCTGGATGCTTCCTGCACGTTGTTGCCTGCTGCTCTCACCTGGACAAGCGCAGAGTTGGGGCTCTTTCCTCTGCCACCGCGGGACTGCGAGGACCAGGTTGCTCAGCGCCTCAAACACCGGCCGCACCTGGGTCCTCTTCCCGCTCCGCCCCCCAGCACTATATAGCGCCTCGCGGCCCCCGCTGTGCGGGGGCTGCTCGAGGCTTTAGACTTGGGTGAAATCTTTCCTGGACGCTTCCTGCACGTTGTTGCCTGCTGCTCTCACCTGGACAAGCGCCGAGTTGGGGCTCTTTCCTCTGCCACCGCGGGACTGCGAGGACCAGGTTGCTCAGAGTCTCAAACACCAGCCGCACCTAGGTCCTCTTCCCGCTCCGCCCCCTCAGCACTCCCTATTTAGGAACAATCTGCTTACGCGCACGGGCAAAGCCCAGGCAAAGGGCGGGACGTCTGAGGCCGTCCGAGGTCGCCTGTGGTCGGGCCGGGCCCTTCGTCTTTCGCCTGTCTCCTGACTAGAGCTGTGGTAATTCGCCATTGTGGGGGCTATTTATTTCCATTTCTTCTGTTCTTGAGCTGCTCACTGATTTCGAGTTTTGTGATATTTGTTTTTGATTAATTACTATGGCTTTACGTTCAGGGAAAGAAAGATTAGTACAAATCACAACTAAGAATGGTTCGGTCACTGGCACTTTTGACCATTTCTTTAAACGGGCCTCAGGTATTTTAGAAAAAGAAATAGCCTACGTTGAGAAGCGCCTATCCGTTGATTTGATCACGGGAAAAAGCTCATCCTTGGGCAAAATCGGGTCAGCTACTACTCCCATTAAGACAACTCAACAAGCCCTTATGATAAATCATAGCCTGAGCCCAGACCTCATATTAGTGGCCTCGGATTTAGAGACGGTCTGTCCTGCACTTAACACAACCATAGCTAGCATGTCTATGAATAGTCTAAACGATAGCTCTGGTGATTTGCTCATACAACATAGTCCCGCACAAAATGCACAAAAAGTCCCTAATGAGAGCAAATTAGTAAATTCAAATCATGGCAAAAGGAAAAGAGGGGGCTGTCATCAGAAAAGGGGCACATCAAAAATCTAAAAAAAAATAGCGCCACATACCCCTCACATATTATAACTAGCCTGTCTAGTCCAACGTCGGTCCAGATTGACCCAGTCGACCGACGTTTGACTAGTAGTACAGATGAAGACCTATTGGGTAAAATAGAAATCCTTGTTAAATCATTAATGTTACCTTTATTGGAACGAACACGGCTGATTAATTCTAAATTGGATTCACTTGAGAACCTAGTTATAGCAAATGCCAATATGATGGATAATCTAGCAAAAGGCCTGGACAAAAGATTGGCGACCCCTACTGACTCCCTCAATATCAGGGTCGCTCCTGAATCTGCTCCTTCAGCCTTAACTGAGGTACCTAATGCCCTGTTGAGACGTGTACAACCGGAGAAACTTCCTGCCCGTACCAATCGTTTGCCATCTGCAATGAGTAAGGTTACGAAAGAGGTTGTGGCGATTAGAACTCGGCCCGATCTTGGCGTACCTGACTCTAGTACACAGCCAAAGGGGCAGGGTAAAATGGGAAATGAGACAGTTAAACAGAGGCACCAATTTGTTAATCTTCCCCCTGAGTCTGCCCCATATACCATCATTCTGACGTGAGTTCCAGCCATTGGGGAGGAGAAAATAGAATCATATGGGGACTTGAAAAACAAAGTCATTTTTTGGTTAAATAAGAACAGAACCCTTCCTCCAAAGTCCAGAACAGAGATCTTAAACGTCAGAAGAGTTAATTGGGTAGGACATTGCCCGAAGGACCTAGAGGGAGACTGTGTCATCGTCAACTTTAAGAACCAATGGGTGGTGGATTTTATTCGTAGGGAGCCAAGGTTTGGTAGGGTGGGTGAAGTATACAAACGTTAGATCTACATTACTTTTATCCCCAAAGACACAATGACCCCTTTTTCCAACCTTTGAAGCCTCGAGTGAGATATCCATTTAGAGGACCCCCACTTGACCGGGAAGCACACTTACCATATTTCCCACCCTTGTTTAACCGGTTTGCTCCTCTCTCTGGCTTAGAAGGAGTCGATTGACTTCTGACTAAGCCAGGCAGTAACAACCAGTGTAAAAGCTTAAGTAGGCAGCCGGCGGGTATTTGTCCCAATAAATATGGTATAGTTAGTACCAGCGATCCGGTGCAATACAGGTGTAATGATTGGATTGAGGCGGAATGGAAAGTTGCCAATGGTCCAGATAGACCTTTCACGGTCCCCCTGACCAGCGACCCACCAGAAACAGAAATTGAGATACCGATCGTGGGTGGGTGCACAACAGCCTTAAATCCACAGTCCCCGTACCAAGTCAACACACTATACAGGATCCCTTACTAAAAATAGTCTCATGGAATATCGCAGGACTAAAGGGAATATTAGATCTAGGGGAGTGGGTGGAATTTGTTGATGATCATGACATCTTAATATTTCAAGAAAGCTGGGCACCCGATCGCATTTTTCGTCTGGGGTACCTTAATTTTTTCAAGCCGGCCATCCGGAGTAAAAAAGGCAGAGCATCCGGTGGATTAACAATCTGGGTGAAACAGTCCCTTAGCTATAGGCCCACTGAGGTGCCAGTGCATAATCCCGGTATTATTGGGATTAAGTTAAGTAAGGACAACCACCAGGAAATCTTTATCCTTAATATATATGCACCTGGCTTACCTGGAGGGTGGCGTCCGTCAATCATCGGTGATTTAGATTTGTTCCTTAATACTATTGGAAGGGACAAGTGAAGTGTTTAGTTGTGGCTGGGGACATAAACTGTACCTCCGAACCACTTCCAAGCGAGGGGGAGGATTTTTATGACGAAGAAGACGCACTCTGGAATGTTCCCCATCTTGTGCCGAGCCCAATCAAGAGGGGGACCGAGGCAGCACTCCACTGGCTAGGACTGTGCTTAGAGTGGGGGCTGCGGGCGGCAAATGGCCGCTCTAACTCCGATAAATTAGGTCGGCCAACCTTTGATATTGGTTCCAGCACTAGTCGGATTGATTACATTTTAATTAAAATTGAGTTTTGGTCATTTCTTGATGATATGTTATTCCTTGCACGACCGGAGAGTGACCATAACCCGTTGGTCTTAAGTCTTAAACTAGAAGGTAACTCTGGGCGCAGTTGTCCAACCATGTGTGACACTGCTGAGGCTATTCTTATCAATAATAGACGCAGGGTTCGCTGGAGTAGGGTAATTGAAGACCCTGATACTTTAGAAAGGATCTCACATGAAGTCTCTGCTACCCGCGAAGCTATCCAGGTTCTGGTTGATTCCTCAGGGTTACCCGAACACTTAATAGCACTTCATGAGCAGCTATTTGATAATCTTAAAGTTCTGCTTACAAAAAAAACCAAATCTGGACAAGCTTTAGTATCATTACCAGGTAAAAAATGGTACAATAAAGCATGCCAACAGGCTTACAGCTCCCTGATTATAGCAATAAAATCTAGGGTAATGACAGACATAAGAACGTCCAGGCATGTGTACAAGATGACCCAAAAGAAAGCTAAACGAATATGGGGAACAGTCGATTGCAGGACTTATATGAAGCAAGTAGGTCCTCAGATCAGATTACATTTTGGCAGATCGTTAAATGGGGCGGAAACCCAGATTCGCAAATTCCGGGGAACCACATATCTGCAGAGAACTGGGTCGAGTTCTATGCATCTCAATTTAGGGGCAAGGAACCTGCACCTGTGTGTGGTTTGGCTATATCTGTACCAATGCCCCTACCGTCATGCCTGCCTTTAGTGTTCGTGGATAAAGATACAGAGGCCGCGTTGGGCCTGATTCAAGCCGGAAAAGCTCCAGGGCTGGACTGCATCCCGGCTGATTTATATAAACACGATCAGTTGAACTGGGTGCCATACATCACGACTCTCGCCAATGCCATCGCAAAAGGGGCACAGATCCCGGGCTCCTGGAAAGGGGCTGAAATTTTACCCATCTTCAAAAAGGGGGATCGCTCCATACCGAGTAATTATCGACCCATTAGCCTTTTAGATGCCACACAAAAATTTGTAACTAGAATGCTATTGGCCAAAATACAGACCTGGATCGATACCGAGAACATACTTTGTCCAATGCAAGCAGGCTTTAGATCCTGCGTTAGCACAATTGATCAGGTGCTTAGATTTATCCTGATTTACTGGAAGGTGGTGTTCTTAGGTGGAGGCACCTTATATGCAGCGTTCGTGGACCTTCGGTCCGCATTTGACCTTGTCCCAAGAGACAAATTATGGGCAGCCTTAGGGAAAATGGAAATGCCCCAAGAGCTGTTGGATCTAGTAATTAGATTACATGAAGATAACTTTGCCAGGGTCAGATGGGGTAGACAGTGGCAGGTAACTGAGTGATTTCCAGTCAATTGCGGTGTCCGGCAGGGGAGTGTACTCGCCCCGACCCTATTTCTACTATTTATAAACCAGGTAGTGCAGCACTTTGCAGAATCTTCTACCGATGCTCCTGCTCTGGGTGGATTAAAGTTTACGCTTCTCATCTTCGCAGATGACACTTTGATTCTCTCTAAGACACAAAAGGGACTCCAACTAGCGATTAATAAGTTTGAGGTCTTTTGTAAACTTAATGACCTAGAGGTGAATGTAAGCAAAACTAAATTTATGGTCTTAACTAAAAACAGGCTGATGAAGAGTCACGTCACCATGAATGGCACAGATATAGAGCAGGTGGAAGTCATGACCTATCTTGGGGTAGTCCTAGAATACAGGTTAAAATGGAAACCCCAACTTTATGCACTCTGTTTAAAATTTGCTCGATTAACAGGGTGCCTCATAAAGGAACAAAGATCCTCTCAAACTAAAAGGATAGCACCAGCGTTAAAAATATATGCTGCAAAAATAAGCTCTGCAATTATGTATGGTGTTGACCTATGGGGTTTCTCGGACCTCTCCCAACTGGTCCGAATACAAAATACATTTTTACGCAATCTGGCCGGCCTCCCACAATCCACTGCCATGATTCCCTTAATGCTTGATATGGGCGGCCGCTCTATCGTTGATGTAGCGCGGTATAGGATGTTAGCATTGTGGCGCAGAATATGGGTAACCCCGGAACTGGTCCTTTTTG
Organism: Lissotriton helveticus; assembly: GCF_964261635.1. Lineage (NCBI taxonomy): Eukaryota > Metazoa > Chordata > Amphibia > Caudata > Salamandridae > Lissotriton > Lissotriton helveticus. Next base: position 286,012,963 of record NC_136073.1, read on the forward strand.
CTAACGAAATCTCTGAAGTAAGATCAATCGTTGGTTCGGGTAACCTTACATGGTTTAGAGAGGTGAAACGTATGCTTGGAATATGGGTATTAGCCTGCTGTGGACGAATCCTGGAAATAATGCTTTTCCCTCAAAAAAGAATTTAAAGCACTTTATTGGGCCTCTATTAGATATCAAACTGTTGCCCAGATAGAGTCTAATACTCTGACCGGCAGGTTCTTGGTTCATAAACTCGACCCCCTTTTAGAGGAATATTGGGACATTATTACCAAGAGCAATGACAGAAAGCTGTATCATCAGCTTAGAGTCGGGTCGTTACCTGTGAGGTCTTTTACTAATAAATGGCGAGGCCAGTCCTTTGAGTATTGCCCATGGTGTAGAGACCAAATGGAATCAATCAGGCATATTTTCTTTGCTTGCCCCGCCTACCGAGCCCCTAGGAAAAAATGGCTAAAACCAATTTGCTCCAAATTGAGAACGCGGGTGAGCGCGGAGGCTCTATGGCTTATTAGAACTAACACATCAGAGATTGTGGCCATAGCAGTAGCAAAGTTTTTGGGCTGGGTCTGGATTATCAGAGCCAGGCACCCCCACGTGAGATAATCAACTGAGAGTTTTAAATTGAATTTTAATACATTCGCAGGTTTGTAACTGTAAATTTAATCATATTTTATGCTTTATGAGTTTGCATGGCACTGTATTATAGTTCATCTAGTGACTATTAGTGTGCAGAAAGTATTTTTGGAATACTAGGAAGTACCATTTTTGTTCAACATCTTATTTTGGTATCATGTTTTAACACTGTCGTGAGTAATGTGTTTTTATTTAAAAACTGCTTTTTACATGTTGTCTTTTATGATGAAATATTTCGAATAAAGACGTACGAATACGAATACGACTAAAAGTAATCAACTGGTTCTTCTAAAATACGCCTACACAGGGGTACCTAACCTAGGTCTAGTACAAGGGAAGAAGTAAGCGAGGTGTAGTTTAAGTTTTAGTATTCTTTGCCAAGAATCTATCAATAATTTCTCTAAGGGTCTAATCAGCTCCGTACCTTGGTTTTAGAATGAAGGAGGTCTGGTATCTCTCTCTCAGGACTCGATTTCCCAGCAACCCGCAAGGGTAGGCTGGAAACACTGGAGCTCGATTTCTCGGCCAGAGAAAAGACAGCATCTCTCATGGCATCTGCTGGAGGGTCAGCTTCCTTCAGCACTTGCTGCGGTGAGCTGTGTCGTGTAGGTAGATAGTCGAACTGCTCCGAACCACCGTGTGTTTGCCTAGGCAAGTGTGGGCATATTTATACCTTGAAGGTGCTGAGTTTCACGTAAGGTTGGACATAATAACGTCATCAAAGACTCAATTCTTTGAAAACTCCATGATTTCTTGGATAAATTAATATTCAAACAAGGGGAAGTCCCTAGCTGCTGAAGGCGGGTTTTTCCAACAAATCGTTGTGGATTTTCGGAACTAGTGGAAGTAGCCATGCCGTATTTGGACTGCATGGGCTAAGTCTAAATATGGTTATGATTTCTATGCCTATATAATGATAGGGTGATTTATACCTATAGATGGGCATGAATCGGGAAAATTACACTAGGGCTCTAAATTCATACACAACACCCACTCCACGTTATTAAGTTCACCATTATTAAATTATAAGTACTTAAATCATATCTAAAGCATGTGTTTACAATCCCCCCAAAATACAAAAAATGCATTTGAAAAGGCTATACACGAAATGAGCATAGACTGTACGCTTTTGAGAAAAGTGTTTACATATATGATAAATAGTATGAAAGTATCACTGTTAGCCTAATGAATCACAAAATTACATTTATGAAATGGCTCTTAATTACCGAAAAAAGGTCGAGACCATCCCATAGCAGAATATATAAACTGTTTTGGTTAGAGGACAAGGCCAAATATTGTCTCTAGGAAGTACTCAAAAGAATTCTTGTTCTCTAAGAATAGTTCTACTTTAAGCAGATTACTTTGTGTACCCCAAAATGTTTTCCTTGGAAAAAGTTCAAATTAAATCGTATAAAAATAGAGTTCCCAAGTTAGGTTTGTTTTTGAAAAATCGAAGGTCGAATTTCAGAGTTCATGGAACGCTGTGTGCGTGATTCAAAAGTTATTCTCGGTGTCAGGAGAAAAAATCAAATCGTCTAAGCTGGCAAAGAAGTCGTCTACCACAGTAGGTGAAAGTGGAACTACTTCATTTAGTAGATCAATAGTGCACAGATGAGAAGCATCGCCGTCAGCGTTATCCGCATTAGCAACGTTCGTAGTAGATGGTACCTGTGTGCCTGTTGTTCCACGTACCCCACCATCAGCTGGAATTGCCGGTGAGATCTCAATGAATGCCGTCATCAGGATTGGCAGCCGTTGGGGGCAACACAATGCATGAGCCGTTACCGGACCTAGCAACGCGTCAACGTCCGTTGGCAGTGCTGATGGAAGTGTAAGACAAAAGTCTAACACGCATTCTTCTCCGCAAAGCAGACATCGTAGAACAGGTAAGATGTAATCTAGCCAGATTGGTCTGAATGAAAGGAACCAAGTGTTATTCAGATCTCTTAAACGAGCCAAGCCGAGAATCTGTGTAATTCTGTCATGGTACCGCATGGCTAGGAGAGCGTTCTCCATGGTAGTCTGGGTATCGTTGGTGGCTGGACTTGCCATATTGGAGCAGAAGAAACAAAAATAGAATTCCTGCTACGAGTCCCAAAATGAGAGGCAGGCCTCTGAACAAAGAGTGCACGAAGTTTGGAAAAATGCCTAGGACTGCTTCAAAGGGGGCTAAGAGTCCCGCAAAAACTGTCTTAAATACACGTAAAATACCACTGGTATCAGACATGTTTAAGATACGACCTAATATTTCTGCAAAATGTATTGGACAGTTTGTTGATAATAGGGCATGTATCTCTGCAGAAGTCCTTGCGACTTGCAGATCATATGTCTCTCTGGACGAGGTCAGTGGCACAGTTTTTTTTAAAAAGAATGGCTTTCATTCTGCTTAAAGTATCAATTCGTATAGAAGAGATATTCAGTAAAGGCCTTAACGGTGACTCCCCGTCTGTCTTGCTTTTAGGAAACAATACTTGCATACAACAAGTGACCCTGGCTGACGAACTAACGAGATAGGCTATACCTGGCATCATTCCACAACAGCTGTGATCACTCAACATTATGTAGCTACCATTGGATAGCTGCCTAAAAACTGTGTCTATCACTGCTGCCGGAGAACCGTGCAGGTGGCAAGAAAGGTTATTTGAAGAACCCTCGCAGGCTCCGTGTAAATTAATACCTTGACACAAAAGTGTACTGCTTAGTGAGTTCCTACAATCTTTTCACCAAGAAATACTTCCTTTCCCCCACTCCAACATTTGTGTGTGTATGGTAAATTCCAGGTTGACTTAATGTACTCTTTACCCAACCTTTCACAAGGCCCGCTGGTATGTGTCTTAAGCAATACTGAAACTGGAAAATCGTCACTGGTATCGTGATGGTGCCATGTATTATCCATTCAACGACAGGTTTCTCAGAAACAGTTAATGGTAATCTTTCCAGTTTTTCAATGCTCAGCACCGTATAGTCTGCTCCTCTTTGTGCCAACGAGATTTGTTTATCTGTAAGGTTAAATACAGTAAACAATGACGTGGTGTTGATTAGATGCCATGGCACGTAGCCTGAACGGAGATTTTGTAACGTCCATCCTAACAGCATTATAGAACGCTGACACAATCGCAATGGACCGCACACCGCTAGCCCCTCCTTCGGATCACCCCTATGGACTCTGGTACATGGAGTTCTTAAGCGGTTCACCCCAGTGGGTGAAAGTAGGTACTTGTTGAACTGATGATCTCTAGACCCGATATATGTCCCGGGTTTTTGGATATCGCCCTTGACATGGCTCGGGTTTCGGGATAACTTCTCTCATCAGTAGAGAAAATAGTTAGGGGTGGAAAAGATGGCCGCCAAGCAACCGTCAAAGGCCTCGATGCCTGAACCGGCACACAGGTGCGTCGTCCAGGAGCCCGTCGGCTCAAAGCTCAAGGGAGCCAATTTGTAGACACAATCGCAATGGACCGCACACCGCTAGCCCCTCCTCCGGATCGCCCCTAGGGACTCTGGTACACGGAGTTCTTGAGTGGGTCACCCCTAGGGTGACCCCTAGTCTACTACAGAGAGAGTTTTCTCTAAATTAATACGATCAATTTCTCGTATTCTTTCTGCAGTTTCCATTTGCGTGACTTTCTATGCTTCATTGTAAGCAGCGTATATACCGGCGTATATGAAACGTTTTTGACATGGTTTACGAGGCACAAGTAAGAAGTCTCTCAAATCAACGCCATCATAAATGTTATAATCGGTTGTGTCCCATGCTATACCACCAGGTATAGGAACGGCTGTGATGTTCACTGATGACAGGTCTCTTCGCTCACGATGAGATGATTTGTGAGGTGTCAGGAGCAAGTTGATGTTCTTACTTGTTGTGTCCATTGTACTGTATTTTCCATCTATCATCTTTCCCAAATTTAAAACAAGAATGAGCCAAAGTAGGAGAAAAAGTACACCTAACACAATCCAAAATTCAACCCATGGTGAAACCAGATATGTATTTTCAAGTTGATGAAAGAGTTCTGTTATTTTTTCTTGAAAGTTGTAATTGCTGGTGTTGTTTCAGGTTCACTGGGATCCTCAGAAAATGTATCAACGTTGATTAAATAGCAAGAGGCAGTTCTGTCAATTGTTGGAATTGCATCAGGATTGTTTGGAATCGTTGGAGCTGCTTCTTCCTTTGTCATATTTGTATAGTCAGAGGCTATATCACTGTAGATAGGAGTTTCTTGACGAAGTGTTATTTGGGTTTCATGAGGCACAAGTTCCATGGTTTTGTTGCATAGTCCTTCTTTTCTAACTTGCAGGTTTATCAAAGGTGATAAGTCTTTCAGTTTGAACCTTTTGGATTGTAGCAAGATTCGGCCATCTGCTACATCTTGGGAGTCCACTGAGCCTTCTACTTATTATCGGCCACATGATGTGGTTTTACCAGGTCGATTGATACGGACCTGTTCTCCTTTCTTCCAGCAAGGGGCGTCAGTAAAACTGTTCTTGATCCATGGATTGCTAGTACAGGTACTGGTTTTCTGTAAGAAGGCCCAAATTCCTTCTTGTCCGTGATCTTCTCTCTGACTAGATCCCCAATATTTGGAATCCAGGCAGGCCTTGCTGTGACAGGTGGTTTCTTTTCAGTGGTTGTAGGCTTTTGTGTTGTGTTGCTCAGACTTCTTCTTGTTTCATTTAAGTCCTGCAAAACAGCCAAACGGTCTTTGATTTCAAAGGGTTTTTGTTCCACCACTGAAGTTTGACGATCAAGGTCTTTGATAATCATTCTAGTACCAAAAAGCATTTCATATGGAGTGATTCCACCCAGAGAATTTCTTGTCAGATTATTAAGACTATGTTGGACACTTATTAGATGTTTGACCCACCCGTCACCCGAGCCTAATGCCCTAGCTGTTATAGATTGCTTTATGTCCCAGTTCTTTCTTTCAACTACTGCATGTCCCTCAGGATTGAATGGACTTGAGTACCGCAATGCAACGCCCAAGCTGGCCATGGCCTCTTTGTAAGATCGAGAGCTAAACGCAGGACCCTGGTCAGAATGTAGCGTGCCAATTGCGTATGTGCCAATAAAGACTCGCACATCTTTTATTACAGTCCGGGCGTCAGCCGAGCCATGAGGCCACATCCAAATGAATCTGTCCTAATAGTTGTGGGAACGCATTCGTCCATGGTGACGTTTGTGTGTAGATAGTCTAATGCTGTCTAACAATGGTGTCTGAACTGGGCTGGCTACACTGTAGTCAGGTATCTGGTGGCTGTCAAAGCTATGATCTCTGTAACAGACATTGCAGTTAATTCTGAATTCATAAATTTGGACGCTCATTCCTGGCCACCAGTACATCTCTTTTAATTCTAGTAGAGATTTTGAGTTCCCTTGATGTGTCAGACCCTCTCCCATGTGTGCTTCGTGAACCAAAACACCTCTCCGGTTCCTGTTTGGAATTACTCTATCCCCCACTCCAGGGATTCGAGCAAAAGGGACGGAGTTCGCATCAATTATGTACATATATTCGAGTGGATAGTTTAGAGGTAATGCTGCATAGCTACCTTTCATTGAAGCATTGACTGCTAGCATTGTTTCACCGTCTATTTTTGTTTTTGAACAAGTGATTGCAGCTACGGAAGCCATTTGCACAGTTGCCTTTGCGGCTTCATCAGTCAATGAATTCCTTGCAACGTGAACGCCATCAAGCTGATGACTCAGTGTATGGATCACGTGAGTCTTTTGTAGTTCTTTCTGTAATAGAACTACTTGTTCCCAGAGCAATTTATGCTTAATTGTGCCACCTTTTGCATCTTTGAAACCGTTTTGAACCCAGTTCTGCAAATATTCATTGTAAGATTGGACGCAGTAATACAAATCGCACACTATGAGTGTGGGGAATTCGCGATTGGTATTTTCAAGCGCCATCTTAAAAGCCTGTAGTTCAGCTCACTGAGCTGTACAGTCTCCGAGTGATTCAGTTTTAGTGACCATAGGTCGAAATTTACCTTCGCTCCAGTGACCTTTGACAATCGAGCACTATAGGCTTGTTTACCCCCAATTGCAGGTTGTGCTGATCCGTCTGTATAGATTATACATCCGTAATTTTCTAGAGGCAGAATCACAATAGGCAGAGGACATTCTTGTTCGTATTGTAGAAATTCTTGTGTTTTCAAATAAGGATCAAAAACGTATTCAACGTCTGTTGCAGCAAGAGAATTAACCCATTGTATCCATCTTGGATGTAAAGCTTTAGCATTTGGAATGCTTGGTTTTGTCACTGCCTCTAAGGCAGATACAGGCGTAACAATTATTATGCGTTTTCCCTGTGCGAGGTCTCTCTCTTTTGCTACTACAGTTTGAACCGCTGTCAGAATATTTTCTGTTGAAGTGAATTTCATTTCAGCTTGTGTGTACAAGTGTGATTTATATGCTATTGGTACCTTTTCACTTTCATTAAAGGTTAGGTATGTGAATCCGCATCTACCTGGGATGATTCGGGTTACAAGATTGCGCACGTTGTCGCTTGTCTGTAATTGAGTTTTTGCTACCATGTCTGTTTGCACTGAATGCAAAATGTCTGTGTGTTTTTATGTCCAATTAGTTGGTTTGAAATCAGGTTTGATTAGTTCGTAGAGAGGTTTAACCCTTTCTGCGTAATTTAGAACATTAGTTCTTCCGAAATTCAGGAAACCTAGAATTGACTGTAAGTTTTTCAGCGTTTTTGGAGGTTGGAGCAGCGCACATTTCTCTAAAAAGTTTGCTGCCAAGCTTCTGCCTTCACTTGAGAGTTCGTATCCTAAGAATAGGACGTTGAGATGGGCAATTCGTGATTTCTTAAAATTGAATTTGTACCCTTCAGAAGCGAACCCAAGTATAATGGTGTCCAAGTCATCGTCTGTAAGATAGATGTCATCGAAATACGATAATGCCTCATCATCATACGTTTGTAGTAACTCTGTTACTCTGGCTGAAAATAACCCTGGACTATTCTTGAAACCCTGGTGGAGATGGCAAAATTGTCGCTGTGTCCCCATTATTGAGAAAGCGGTCAAGTACCTGCTTTCTGGTGCAATGTTTTGACAGAAGAAACCATTCGAAATATCTAATGTGGTTTTATATTTCTAGCGCACGATGTTATTCATCAGTGCTGCACTGTGTGCATTTTGTACTGCAAAGGTTTTGCAACAAGAGTTTAAATGTCTGTAGTCCAAAACTAGACGCTATGAATTAACTGGCTTGGAGACAGGAAACAAAGGATTGTTCATTGATGAGGTGCATGTTTCAATGACCCCTTGGTATTCAATTTGATTTAAAATATCCCTGACCTGTTTTTTAGCTTCCTGTTCAACAGGATATTGCCTTTGTATTGTTGGTTGAGTTATTAACTGGATTTTATGGTGAGGGGAATCCTCATCCCATCCTACGTGATTTTTATATAAATGTTGGAGCCTGGGCTACAGCACATTTTCTGGCATATGTGTATTGTTTATGAATTGGAATGTGATTCGAGAAGGCTGGCATAATCATTTCTTCGCCATGTGGGCACTCCCTAACAAATTCAGGTGGCCAGTCTTGTTCAGCTAGAAGAATGTCATAACCCTTAGATAGCTTCTCCCAAAAGAGCGCTTTCATTTTTCTAGTTATGTCCCCCTCCATCCAAAGTGTTACTTCATATAACTTGTGGGGTACACTAACCCTGGTGTCGGAAGTTTCAACTTGAATGCATTCATTCAAGTCCACTGCCTCCAGATGATCCATCAAGATCTTGCAAGCTATGGTGACTTCTGCTGCGCTGTCTAGCATTGTCTGGGCCCACTCCCCATTCTTGAGTTGTGTCCTCAAGATTCTCGGCATGTCTGATCTTTACACTTGCTACCTTCTTCTTAGTGAATTGAGTTTTCTTATTTTTTGGAAAGTGCTGTTCGTCTTTGGACTTCACGCGTTCTTCTTTTTGTTCTGATCGTCCATTTTTTCGAAGTCTGAAAGGTACGAGAGGAACGTGTATCAGTGTCTTGATATCTATCAGGTTTTCTCAAATTATCCCTATTCCTGAGGTTATACCTCTTTTCAGAGGGATCCTGTTGAGAAGACCTCCCTCTGGACTGGGAATGCTTCTCTTTAGGAAGTGTCTGTTTAGTGTTTTTCCACTTCTTTTTAGGAGTAGTGAGAATATTTTTAATAAAAACTTTCTCAGGATTTTCTGTCAGTTGGGGTTTTAGTGGTGGTTTCCCACCCAAACTATCTCTACCTAGTTCTTCATAGGATTTTTCAATAATTCTTGCAAGTTCATACGGTTGCTCTGCTATATATGTTTCTTTTAGCTTTTGGCGGATTGCCATGGATGCTGCTTCACCTTTAATGTTGACTAATAGTATAGCCAAGACCTGTTTGAAATCTATTAGTAATTTCATACCAAGAATTAAATCAGGTTCTGGTCCGTATTAATTTTGAATCTGTCTCAGGATGTCTGGTATCACCGCCATAGACGGAACACCATGTGTTTTTGTGTAGATTGAAGCAAAGACTGTACCCCAAGTGTCACAGTCCTCCACGTGTGGTGCAATCCCCATTGGTAAACAGATTGTTAAAATTCTGTGTTTCTTATGAGGTGTACTATCAGGGAATACTGCCTCTATCTGAGTAATTTTCTGGGCTAACCAGAACGGAATTTGTTCCCTTTCTGCAGGCAATTTACCAATGACTGATTGTATAGTCTGTGGTGTGATTTTGTTTGTGTTCCCCTGGTGAGGTGTGTGCTGTGGAATCCTTACAGCAGGTTGGACTGTTAAAGTCTGCATGACATATTGAACCAACTGTCTATGTATTTTAATAACTGTTTCAGCTCAGCTAACAGTTCTGGACCTGTCATTTTTTCAATGTCAGGATGTGGTGTATAGCTGGCTAGTACCGGCCATGTTGTTCCTGGTCTACTTAGTGGACCGAGCCTGGTAATGTGATTTTGATGTTGTAGGGCACCTTTAAACCAGAGCTGATGCTCTTGGTAAGTTAGTGGAATTTTAATGTCCTTGAAAGGAACATATTCCGCTGGAGGTTCCTCCACTTTGCAGTAGTGGAACTCACGTGTTTCTGGATTTGCTGCTGGAAACAGAATCCATTAATAGAATACCTCTGTCTGCCGATATTCATGTGCCGCTATGACAAATATTCCTTAACCACCTCTCGATGATACTCCATTATTTATAAGTTTGTAAGTTATACTTTTCCATACATTTACCGGGATCAATATAGCATCCGGTTCATTTTGTTGGAGACTTTTGTCATCTAAAACCGCTCGAGCTGCTGCTGCAGCTCTTGCCCTCTCATCTTCACTATCCGAAATTTTGTTGAAAGAAAAGTTGCAGAGCAAGTTTCAAGAAAACAAAGATAAGGTGCACAATATTTTTGGGACACTGTATCCTTCAACGTTGAACAAACCAAAAACAAATACATAGGATTTTTCGTCCTACTCAGTTATGGCGGATTTTTTATCCTTTCACCCACTCCAGACGTCTATTGGAGTATTTTACAGGAAAAAAGGGGTCTGTCTGAAAAAGCACAACTGAGTTACTTTAGTACCTAGCATTAAATTATCACCTTACCAAACAGCGCCATGTAGTGTAGTTCCTATATTCCCAATAGGCTCTGCGCATTGGTGTAATATATCCTATAGGTTAGACGTAGGACTGAGGTCGACTATGTCTCTATCGAATATATTAGACTTAATTGTGAGTGCCATCTATCTCAGAGGTCACTAGAAACTTTCTCGAATAAACAAGAAGGAATTCGTTTCTGACAACATTGTTTCTCAAGAATAAGAAATGTATCTCCAGAGTCGCAGAAAGAATAGATAGCTATTTCACTCAGTCAATCATGCATGCTTCGTTTCACCAGAGGTGCAGAGAAATAGAGAGACGGGCGTTTTCAATAAAAGTATTTATTGAAAAGTCTTCTTTCTCATGCAGAAGAAATGCACTGTTACAATCGTAATACTGGTTGCAAAGTACAATGCGTACAGTACGAAGAGTATTATAAAATAATACTGTAAAAGCATGATATGGTTTTTAAGCCATATAAAATTACATGAAATACATACATTAATAAATAATGACTAAAAGTACTCAACTGGTGCTTCTAAAATACCCCTTCCCCGGTGTACCTAACCTAGGTCTAGTACAAGGGGGGAAGAAGTAAGTGAGGTGTAGCTTAAGTTTTAGTATTCTTTGCCAAGAATCTATCCAAGAATTTCTCTAAGGGTCTAATCAGCTCCGTACCTTGTTTTTAGAATGAAGGAGGTCTGGTATCCCTCTTTCAGGACTCGATTTCCCAGCAACCCGCAAGGGTAGCCTGGAAACACTGGAGCTGGATTTCTCGGCCAGAGAAAAGACAGCATCTCTCAGTGCGTCTGCTGGAGGGTCGGCTTCCTTCGGCACTTGCTGCGGTGAGCTGTGTCATTTAGGTAGATAGCCGAACTGCTCCGAACCACTGTGTGTTTGCCTAGGCAAGTATGGGCATATTTATACCTTGAAGGTGCCGAGTTTGACGTAAGGTTGAACATAATAACGTCATCAAAGACTCAGTTCTTTGAAAACTCCATGATTTTTGGATAAATTAATATTCAAGCAAGGGGAAGTCCCTAGCTGCTGAAGGCGGGTTTTTCCAAGCAATCGTTGTGGATTTTCGGAACTAGTGGAAGTAGCCATGCCGTATTTGGACTGCATGGGCTAAGTCTAAATATGGTTATGATTTCTATGCCTATATAAGGATAGGGTGATTTATACCTATATATGGGCATGAATCGGGAAAATTACACTAGGGCTCTAAATTCATATACAACACTTTCAATCTCACTCTCATTTATACTCACTTATATACATCAATTTTCACAAATACTAGCTTAAAACATATGTAGTTACTCATAAAGACACTATTGAGACAGTCATTCACTCACTAACACACCCATACACACTTTCATCCACCCATACAGTCCTGCAGACATGCTGTGTTCAAAACACATACAAACAGTGAGTCACTCATTCATGCATCTATGCGCTAAGTAATATCCCCCACCGAACCATACAGACACTCTTAATGATACTCAAAAAAACAACTAATTATCCATATAGACACTCATGTAGCTACTCACCAACTCATGCAGCCACTTAGACACAAAGTGAGACAATGACAGATATTTACATATGTATACATTACTCGCTAATACATGTACTCACTACGATACACTTAATAAGTCAGTTATACAATCATTTTTACAAAAAAACATCCATTTAGACACCTATTTACCCATTTATTCTTCCATCGACCTTTAGATATACATATATAAAAAATATTTATTTTTCAGAAAGACACACATTCACTGGATGATGTCATCAGTGATGTCATTTGAGATGTCATCAGTGATGTCATGAGTGATGTCACTGACCATGTCATGAGTGATGTAATATGTGACGTCATCAGCAGTGCATTGTGGGCGCGCGAGTTATAGTTAGCTGAATTAACTATAACGGGGGAATTTCAATGGTTTTGCATGAGTGAAATGTCCAGCTAACTATAACATGTGTGAAACCTATGTTTTTTTCAGTAAATTTCTAAGGTTTTTTAAATGCTAATTCCTAACTATAACGTGTGTGAAACCTATGGTTTTTTCAGTGACTATATATCTAAATATACATATATATATATATATATATATATATATATATATAAATATATACATATATGTATTCACTGAAAAAAACATGGCTTTCAGGCACGTTATAGTTAGAAATTAGCATTTAAAAAACCTTTGAAATTCCATGAAAAAAACATAGGTTTCAGACATGTTATAATTAGAAATTAGCATTTAAAAAAACTTGCAAATTCACTGAAAAACCATAGGTTTTAAGGACAATATACTTAGTTGGACATTTTTTTTCTCGTACAAAACCATAGAAATTCCCCCTTTATAGTTAGTTCAGCTAACTATAACTCGTGCACCCGCAATGCACTGCTGATGACATCATATATTACATCATTCATGACATGGTCAGTGACATCACTGAAGACATCACTGATGACATCTCAAATAACATCACTGAGTTGCCCTTACCGCCTCTCCAGGTGACTACAGCAGCCTTGTCACAAGGATTGAATTCAATACGCCCTACCTGAACAACAAATTCTGCATTCCCTTCAACTTCACTTCCACTGCTGGTCTTAACGCTTGTATAATCACTGGTACTAACTCTGCCTCAAGTAGCCTGGAGCTGGAAGCAGGCAGTACCGCTGCGCTGCCACTCGCGTGTTGCGCCCTCCCACTGCAAGGTTCATAATAACGCCGGTGAGCCACCCCTGAAGTCCGGGGTCATGCGAGAGCTGCAGGACGCTGAGCCGGTAGAACACAGAGGAAATGACTCAGACGAAAAACGCGGAAAGAAAAGGCAGGGCGCTTCAAGGTAGGAGCAGAGGGGATTTCTTAATTAAATCATTTCCCGCAGCCCTTTACCAGCAGAGACCATTGAAGAGCCCGAGGGAGTTGCGGCCGCGACCGTTTAGCTTGCAGCCGCCATGTTGTGTAACATTCTCAGCAAAACATGTACTTCCAATAGGATCAGCCTGTCAGTTGATTCCTTTGTGTTCTACTGCAACCTTCGAGAGTGTTCTAAAGAACAACTAGAGTGCTAACAGTCTTACTTAAGACAAAATTGTTAGAAATTAAATGAGGGGGTTCATTTTGTCATAGAAATTATGGTTAGTGTAGTAAAAAGAAAAATAAGAACACGCTTCAAGTGAGTTCCTAAATAACTTCCTCTTTTGTTTCATTTAAACATTCTGACATGCAGACTGTAATATGAACTTTCAACACCAGTAGCAGACTGCCAGGTACCTCTATGGTGATCAGCAGCTTTATTACAGTGTTCTAATGAGCAACAGGAGAGGTAAAATGTTCAATTAATGCCAAAAGTGTAGCACATCTAAAGGCAATCTTGATGGAATCGAAGTGGAAAACTGAAAGCATTTTCTACTGATGGTACTGCAGTGAATGAGGAAGTAAAAAATATTCTAGCTAACGAGAAGGAAGGTTTCAATTCTATTCAGGACAAGGAGGAGAGGTTATGCATTACTTTTTCACTTTAATAAATCAACAGCCTTCAAAGAACATATGTAATGAAGCAAAAACCAAGACTATATATCTCATGAACCACTGGGGGATGAGTCTCTATAACAACCATAGTCCATTTACAACACAGTCCAATCTATATATAAAATGTGTGACATCCCTTTGTGTTTCTCTTTCTTTACTGCTCATCAGTTAAGTAACTGCCTTCTTAACTATTCCTCACTGGTTTTGATTATTGTGACTTGCTTAATTATTCCCTAAATTGAGTATTTATTGCTTGTTGGAGTAATTTTATTGGGCTGATACAGCCTTGATTTAGGCATTTTGTTACTCTTTGGTGCATAGATAGACATGAGGGTGGTGTATTAACTGGACACAGACAAGAGAGGGCAGGGGAAGGCGCTTCCCATCAGGCCCACAGGGCAGGCAGGAGGAACAGTTGCAGCACAATGAGCATAGAGAGCAGAAGGGAATGGCATCAAAATGTACAGTGGAAGACAAGAAGGAGGGTGTAAGGGCACGGAACTCAGACAGACAGCGTGGAGGTGGCAGGACCAGGCAGCAGCCATCTGACCATGCTAGGTAGGTGGGAGGTGTGGTGGCAGCTCATCAGAACACTTAGAGTAGATGGAAGGGGCAGTGGTAGGCCCATGGAACATGGTGGACAAAAAGGAGGGAGCAGGGGTATGCACAAAAACATCAGAGGGCAGTGGAAGGGAGAGTAGTGGCAGCAAGCTAAGCATAGAGGCTAAGCAGGAAGGCAATTATGGGGCATAGACTTGGGCAATAGAGGGCAGGAGCAGTGGGCAGGGACATCAAGCTAAATGGAGAGCAGTGGAAACACATTGGACCATGCAGGGCAGGAGGGATGGGGCTGGTGTTTGGACTAGGACAACAGAGGGTAAGGAGGCGGTGGATGAGGCAGCACTCTAACTGTTCAGGGCAGGTAGGAAGGGCAGTGACAGAAAAACAGCCAGGCAGGGCTGCCAAGAGGGAACAAGGTCATAGATTTGGAAATATGATGGCAAGGCAATGGGGGCAAAGAGCAGCAAGTTTGTGTTGAGTGTAGCACAATGCCGAGCAAGGCCAGGCCCTGCATCCAACTCCCCCAGAATTTACATTGCGATGGGCATCTTACTCAACATTCTTTTTTAAACTAGAATTTCACTGAAAAAAATACATTTACAGGGTTTTTAAAGTTAGTAAATAGAATTTAAAAATTTTAGAAATTCATTGGAAAAAACAAAGGCTTCAGAAATGTTATAGCTAGATTTCACTCATACAAAACTATTGAAATTCAGCAGTTATTGTTCACTGAGCTAACAATAATGTACGCCCCCGCAATGCACTGCTTATGACCTGACATATTGCATGACTCGTGACATGGTCAGTGACTTCACTCTTGACATCTCCAATTGAATACCCTTCCACTGAGCCTACAACAGACCCAAGACCTGCTGACCTTCAGGAGACTTCTCAAGACCTGGCTGTTCGATCAGTAGAGGCCCCCCTCCCCTACCCAGCGCCTCGAGACTCTCACGGGTATGTAGCGCGCTCTACAAATGGTTGATTGATTGATTGATTGATTGACATCACTGATGACACCATTCAGGTATTGTGAGTGTTTTCTAAAAGGTTCCAAGTGTTAAACATATATACAAAGGTACTACAAAAGTTAAATTACTATACTTTGTATACTACTAAAAAATTATACAATTTCTAATATATAATAAATGAGTGGCTGAGTGACTGTGTGTATTCATGTGTGAATGGATATCTGAATGACTGTATAGGTGTGCGAGTGGGTGTGTGAGTGCATGTTTGGGTAAGTAAGTGGGTGTGTGAGTAACTGTATGGGATGGGTGAATAAGTGGATGTATCAGTAACTGTATGGGAGTGGCTGTGTGACTGGCTGTATTGGGGAGTGAGTGGATGTAGGAGTGGCTGTATGGGGGAATGAGTGGGTGAGTGGGTGTGTGAGTGGCCCTTTGGATGAGTGAGAGGTTGTATAAGTGTCTTTATTGGTGAGTGAGAAGGTATATGCATTATGTGGATTTCCACGGTGATGCATAAAAACTCAATGGTATTCAATCGAGTTCCGCTATACCCTATACATATTTTGTACCTGTATATGCACTAGCGATAGTGTTTATATTTGCATATAAGTGGTGGAATGCAGTGTTCTCAAAGTGCCACATATCAAGAGTATACCATGCACAGAAAAAAACCCTCATCAAGCCGATTAATACTAATGTTCAATCCCAGCACTCGGTTCTCTACAACCCTGCTCCAGGACCAACAAACCAAGCTCCTTCTACTATGAGTCAAAGTCCGCAGAAGAGCTCGAATGATCAGGGCTGGAAGGGCTGTTGCTTTACACAAACTCTTCATGGGTGCACTCAGAATTACTGCCGTTGGCTCGAGGCTGCCTTGTTCCTTTCACTACCAGGTTTCAGCTCTTATCAGTAGCAGCAAGGCCCCTTCATTGGAAACAGTTTTATTGTCAGTCAATCCCTCATTCTGCATTGATACCAATGCGCCTCGCCACTCTCACTCACGACAGTTGCCACAGCAATAATAAAGGGGAAGCATCTCTTCTGGAGATCCAGCAGCTTCAGTGTGTGGAAAGAAGAAACTCACAAAGCATATAGGACAAGGTGTTCTATTTATGGGATGCCTTCCTGGCAGTAGACAACACAATAGGACTATTTCACAAATATAATCGAGATAAAGTTCCAAATACCTAAACACCATCTGAAGAAATAAAAATACCTTTAAAATACCAAGAACACAGAAATTAGTTTGATGGTGACCTACCACACACAATAGAAGATGTTAGACTAGGTCCCCTTAGCAATGAGAGAGCAACATGGTGAATCTTATCCAGTTATACACCAAATCCTAATGTTGACAATTTATCACCAGCACAATTGTGGAGATAATACAAACACTCAGTGACAAAATTCAGATGTTTGACACAGTTTGATATGCGATCATTACCACTTAACCCTGTGTAGACTGCTCAAGCTGCCCATCCCCAATTGACTACACCGGGCAGCAGTCCTTAAACACTAAGGGCTAGATGTAGGTAATGTCTATTTACCGATTCCTAAATACCGAATTTTACCGATTTGGTATTTAAGAATCGGTAAATAGAATGTAGGTAAACAATCGGTAAATTTTACCGATTCGGTAATATGCGTTATTACCGATTCAGTATTTACCGAATAGGTAATAAGGAATACCTTCCCATTCATTCCAACAGCATCACATGGGGCACATTCTTTTCTACAGTTTATACCAGAACACATTGTTACCCTTCATTAGCTGTTTTGCCAGAGGTGCTTAAACAGATCCAGAAGGAGTATGGGGCAGCACCTGCCCTGGATTTATGGATGAAACTGATGGAAAATGTTGCCGCAGTTTCTGCCATTATGTCACGTAAAACTAAAGGGAAAGCAGCCACATTGGCTATATGCCAGCATCTAAGGGATTCTCCAGGACAAAAAGCACATGAATTGCCTACAATTAACGAAGAAACCTATGCTACTCTGGGTAGAGATAATTTGGGAGCCAGACCTAGTAAACCACAACTAAAGAGTAATTCTGAAAAGGATAACTCTAACCAAGCACCCAATCCTTCTACAAAGAAGAAGTGGGATATTAAGAAAAACAAAGACAAAACTAAATCACCGGGTGAGTCTCCTCCTGAGGAAGACACTGATGAATGCTATAACCTGCGTAACCTTGTCAATATTAAACCGCCTGAGAGGTATCAGGATACTCATACATGTTGTCTCAGTCTTTCAAGAGTCTTCTGAAAAATTTTCAGAGAGAGGAGGACGGTCAGAGCGCAGATCGGAAGAATACATGAACCAAAGAAGGTCTCACAATGCTCATCTGACTACATCATCAAACAGGGAGATAAATCTAAACAATCAAAACCTCATTTAAAAAAAAAAAGGTAGCTGGACTTAGTCAGCCACGCCGTGGATATTGCAAACACTGCTTCTGAGCGGGGAATGGGCAGTGACCATGCTGGACAGCGTGGCAGAGGTCACAATAGTTTGCCTGAACCTGATGAATTGTCTGGTGGAAGTGGTGCAGTTCCAGCTGAAGACACTGGATACTAGGGTAAGTGTCCCACATCGTTTATATAAAACTTAAATTGGGGGGGGACGTACCGAGGAATATTATTTTTTTCTTTTGGGAGGACTTGACATGCGGCTGCGATATTCTCTTGGGTTACAGGGATTGGCTACCTGAATTAGTGATGGATTTCACAAATGGAGAAAAGGTAATTTTACCTGACTTTTCCGACCTCGTTCCAGAATCAGTTAAACATTTGTACTCCAAAAGAAGGCGTTAGCACTAGCTCCTGCGTTGTACCACAACCATGTGGGGGGGTGGGACGGGATGATGGTTCCCTCTTTCATGAAATACCACTGAGGTCTACTCCACAACCTCAAAGACAATATCCCATTTCAAAATGAGCCTAAAAAAGAAGTTAGGGAGAGTCTAGAAGAACTTTAATAGCAGGGTGTAATAGAAATTTGAACCTCTTCAATGAATAATCCCTTGTTTCCTGTGCTGAAACCAGACTATTAATATTGTCTAGTTTATATTACAGACATCTGAACACAGTTACTTGCAGTACAAACAAAACTCATAAAGTGTGGCACTAATGAACAACATAGTGTATACAAAATACAAAACTACACTAGATATCTCAAAATAATTTTTCTACCAAAATATAGTGCCTAGAAGCAGGTTTAGACTGCATTCATTTTGCTGGGATCTTAAAAACAGTTCTATCGATTGCCACAGGAAACGCATTGCTGGAGTGTTGCTGGATTAAATGCTTGAATTTAAACTCCGGAGTGCAGCGTCCTTTGTGTGCCAAAAAGAAAAAATATATATATTTATATATATATATTTTTTTTCAAAGCTCCAAAGTTACCCACAGGCATGGCAGCACACTCCAGCAGCTTGTCACAAGCATATTCCTCGCAGCAATTGTAAGGGTAAAAGCTACACTACGTCCTTCTGTGATTACAGTCCTCGTGTCACATAATAAAGCCTGATGCGTTTCTGGGCTAATGCCCTCATCAGAGACTCAACAGGAGATTTTTGGAGTAGATACGCCCACTTTATGTTATTAACCGCCATCAAATGGGCTGCTTTCAGGTGAATAACCACAAAGGCTTATGGGCCATGCAGTGCGTGTCCGCCACGATAATTTAACAGTATTAGGTGCCCTGGATGGGCCCCGAGTGGCGGGTGAGCCATCAATCCCCTGGTGCTGGTCCACATGGGTCTCGGGAGTCTCCAAGACCCATGGCCCCCTATGACAGGGGGTGGTGTGCGCCTTCACGGCCGGCCCGCTGTGTACATTTTCAAAGCTCCAAAGTTACCCGCAGGCAAGGCAGCACACTCCAGCAGCTTGTCACAAGCATATTCCTTGCAGCAATTGTAAGGGTAAAAGCTACACTCCGTCCTTCTGTGATTACAGTCCTCGTGTCGCATAATGAAGCTTGATGTGTTTCTGGGCTAATGCCCTCATCAGAGGCTCAACAGGAGATTCGTGGAGTAGACCACCTTATGTTATTAACCGCCCTCAAATGGGCTGCTTTCAGGTGAATAACCGCAAAGGCTTATGGGCCATGCAGAGATTAAGATTAAGAGGGGCCCCCCAGCCTCGGGTATCATCAGCCCCTGGGGCTAAAAAGAGAAAAAAATGGTGAAAGGAGGGGGTCGAAGGTCCTGAAATCTGCGTGGACCATCACCCGTCGAGGTTTATGTATTGTGGGAGGGGGACTACGAGGCTCCCCTCCTCGAGCACTCGAGGGCCCCGTTACTCACCGGGGCTACAAATGGCTGGGGAGGGGGGCTGTAAAGTCTCCAAAGCCCTGGGGACCACCACTCCCCAGGGCTTTATGTATTGTGGGAGGTACAGCTTTTACAGTGTCCCGGGGTGTCCATCCCGCCCTCCTATAGGAAGGAAATCTGTTCTCTCTTTCAAAATCAAAATCAGATTGCTTTTCCACATGGGAAGTTGTATGTTAGTAGCTCATGATGTGGAAAAGTAATGCTGACTCCCAAACGCGTAGAAGTTGTGCATCAAAGGTGCTGGAGTCACGCACCCTACAGATTATGAGTCGTGCATCCAGCGCGTGCACACCAGGGGGCCGCACTGAGCGCTGTGCTGGGTGCGCGACTTGTAATTTTACTGTAAAAAATAGCCCCTATCAGTAATTTCTAATATCCCTGGGGACCCTATCCCCTGGGTCTTATGAAAAATGTTGGGGACCGTGAGAGGAGCCACAATGCCCTCACGGTCCCACCGGCTTCCTGCGTTCTTCAGGAGCCGGCATTGCTTTTCTGCCAGGGGAGATGCTAACTTGTATGTGGAAATGCAATCTGCTTTTTATTTTGAAAGTGAGAACAGATTTCTCTGCTCTGTCTTTCAAAATGCAAACTAAGTTTGCTATGGTAGGGCGGGAGACGTGAGAGCCCCGCTTTGTCAAAGCAAACAGCAGTGTCCCGGGGGTAGGCACCCCAGGACACTGCATGAGCCGGCCTTCGGGCGTTGCGGTCTCCAGGGCTCTCGAGGGCTCTAGGCATAGGGTCACGCAGTCTGTCTCTCACAATACACACATTTCCGAGGGTGGTGGTTCCCGGGGCTTGAGGGGTGTCGTTGAGGCCCACACACTTCTAATTTTGTGGGGGGGCCTTGGACGCGAAAGTGGTGCAAGGGGGTTGTAGATCTGGTACACAGTGTTTTGTTTTACTTTGCTTTCCTTTTTGGTCTGTAGAGGATCCATGCTTAATATAACGGTTTTTGTACAGCCAGTACCTTTCAACCTTACCCCAAACAGATTTCTGCCTGTTACCATAGTAACAGTTCATGGAACACTTAAATGAGCACAGAGGTTAGAAGTTCACCACACTATGTTGGCAATGGAAAAAAGTTACTGTGCTGGAGTTTTTAAACTTTTCCATCGGAACCGTTAGACGTAGGTATAGACTCTGGTAAACATCTGGTAAAGAGTTAGCCTCAGAATTATACTTCAAATTATAAATATCATTTCTATTGGGGACCGCTACCCCCCCAAAAAAAGATGTATATACTTTATTTTTATATACTTTTATTAAAACAATAAATAATCGGAAACATAACTTAAAGATAACAATACAATAAATAACTAGAAACATAACTTTAACAAAACAATATAATAAACAAAATGTTATATGGACTCCAATAGAAGTACGGTAGGTAATCTGCAAAACAAAAAAGAAAATTTGTGTTTAAAATTAGATCGATGTGACTAAATGAGGTGAAACATTACCAGTCAAATTAACACTTGAAAATATTGCCTTATTTTTATATGTGCAGTGTGCCTGATACATATCACTTGTCTTATAGGCTTGCGTTCATGCGGTATCTGTATGGAAGTGCCTACTGCGTCAGATTTACATTGCAGATCAACAGGTCTTTAAAATGATTCAGAGATGAGACAAAAGTAGGTGAGAGATCAAGTCATTATGCAGGACAATATTCTTAAGGGCTTATTTACAAGATTCTTGCGCCAATTTAGTGTTACTTTTCTCATGTTGAAAGTGACGCAAAAGTGGCGCAAGGGGCTTGTAAATAAGCTATTTTATTTCTAATGCATTTAATCGGAGGGATTGTATATCTAAGTCGCTCTGCTTACCTTGTGTAAACACTGTGACCACCAGAATTCACAACTTGAACTCTGCTTTGGTTGGTCACAGCAGAGTGGACAGCAGCGTCCATAACTTTAAAAGAGAAAGAAAAATGATGTGAGAGAGAGAGAGCAAGAGAGAAAGAGAGAAAAAACAACATTAAAACTGTGAGAGAGAGAAAGTTATAGATGGAGCAGTTAATAGTGGAGAAAATACTCATAGCTCTCCTTTTGCCTTGGTTGTGTGTCCAAGTACATGCTGTTTCATAGTGCACCCTCCAGTTTAGTGATATGAAATATAGTATATAGAGTTAGTCATAGTATAGTACATACAAAAGTGACGCAAGGGGCTTGTAGATTTCCTCTCAGACTGTTGTAATCTATCTATTGTCACTGCTCGGAGGTAATTGTACATTCCTACGCAGTGAAGCTGCTGCACACTACCCACTCTCTCCTTTCACAGATGACTTGTCATTGTTTTGGAAACAAGCTTTTTTGCTCACTTTGTGCCATTGGCGTGATTCAAAGAGGGTGCACCACGTGTCGTATCAAGCTTTTCAAACGTTGTTACGATGGCCATGCATCATCGCAGAATCCTCGAACGTTGAGTTTTAGAGGTGTTGGGGGGACGCCAATTTGTGAAACACAACCTGTAAGATAAAAAGGAAGTTTAACATTGTGTGTAATTTTGTTATCAAAGGAGGGAGGAAGTGAGAGAGTGACTGCAAAGAATATTCGCAGCTCAACTTTCTGTCACCAGTGTGTTTTTCACCATGTGCTGGGAGATAATGCACTCTGAAGCTGTACATCTAAAAGATAGTAAAAGAAAGATGTTATGATTGGTCATTTTTACTATCCTAACATGGAGTTGAATCACATCGGCCTTTAACACACGTTCGCTCTCACATTTAAAACAACTATTTTTATAGTTCATATTCCGGACGTTTGAGTGATTATAAAAACGTTACAGCTATTGGAAAACATTTTTTTTACATGTAATTTGATACACTATATAGGACTGAGTTTGTTTAAATCGATGCATAGCTTTTTTGTATCCAGTCTGCTACAGCCCTTCGACTCCCTTCGATGCGTACCCAGGCATCACTGCTCACCTTTTCATGGACAAGACACCTTCTGCATCATGTAGTCCCGATCTGCCACTAAGAAGTGTCATGTATGGTGCCGAGTCTTGATATCGGTATGGCTAACAACATACTCATGCCTCCATCATCATCTTCGCAGGTTCTTCACCCGCTCAGTCCTTCTGGTACCACTAACTCAGTGACCAAAGAGGCCACGTTTGTAGTGGTGTGCCCTTGTACTCGGTGGTTCGGACCTACATGAGGCATCCGAACCACTGGGACAGGCCATCACTGTGCTTGGGATGGGAGCAACTCTAAAATGGCATAGAGTACTTGCGCCCCATCTTTTTTATTGGTTGGGTCACGTGTGTAGTGACGCATGCACTGGACGGGTGTGGTGTGGGTGTATTCCAGCCATGATGGAGTGTGTGTGCCATTCTGACAACTAGACCTGGAACTAAGAAATCAGTACAATGGAAATCTGAGTAGTGTTGAGTTTTTGTTTTTTCCTGGTAGCGTAAGTGGAGTGGACTGGCCTGACGTACACCAGTGCTGCGTGAGGCTCTGAACCATGATTCCGGAGGTATGGGCGTGGTCCCGTCGTGAGCTATAGGAGAAATCAAGTGATTCGGGTGTCCGTTTTATTTTGCTGACGTCACCCGTATCTTAAACGTAAATGTGTAATTATATCTGTAAAGTTCTTCAACTTGGCCAACATGGAAGGTACGGGGTATCACTGACTCTATATTCATTCATAGTTGCACACATAAAAGATGGTAGACATGACGCATTTTCGCGATTATGAATGTTTGTTGTATATTTAGTGGAGTGTTGTAGCTGTAGTAATACAAAGCTGTGAAAGGTTTTAGTTGCAGTTTTTGGCACAGGGCAGCTAATATATATACGTATGTGGTCATTCAGGTAGAGTGAAGAACTTGATGCTAGAAATCAGTGTTTGAGTCTCGGAGTTGTGTCCACATCCTGTTATTGTAGAGTAATGACGTAAGTAAACGTGCCTGAAAATGTATTGTAAATATGGTGCTCATGTAAATAGCTGGTATAGTTTTGGGTTGATTTTGCGCTTTATAAATATACGTAAAAAAAAATAGGAATAGCCCACACTGACTGTCACAGGTAAGTTGGTTGCATACGCTATTTATAGCACGATGTAATGTGGTAGGGCGGAGGAGCAGCATTTTACAAATACAATAAATACACAAAGAAAGATAGATAGTTGAAGTGGGTACGGGCACGTGTGCTCGACTCCATTTTATTACGTTGTTGTTGGTAACAAATAGAATAGTAATTATGATATCATATACAGATATTTAATCATAACGGGATATGACTTCTGTTGTACAAAGGTAGGAACATTGTATGTGAAATAATGTACAGAACATTCTATCGTAAAGGGTTCATGAGTTGTGGCGCACTGAAGTAGGTGCAGTTTGTGTTGAGCCTGTGATAATATGTGGTTCAGGCAGACCACACTGGTAAAAATGTGTTTTGACTATTGAATTTTGTCTTAACAAGGTCACATGACGATTATTTACGGTGTACTGAGTTAGTGGTATGTGTGGTGTTTATTGTGTGTTCACCCTGCGATGATGCGTGGTCTGAGCGGGCTGCACTTTAACCATTCACTGTTGCATACTGGACTATATGAACTTTGAGGGAGGGGGAAAAACTAGCATCAATTGTTATCAATTGCTCTGTAAACTAGGTCTACTGACTGCCCCATAACAAATTAAACAATTGCATTTCACATAGTGCATTCTAACTTTCTCAAAATGGGGACGTATGTCTGGTTGCGATGTTGAAGGTGATGTCCCAGAGGTACTTGGTATTGCCGGTGGTGGAGGTACATTTTGCCGCAATTTTCTTCACTATTTGTTATCATAGTTCATAGAAAGCAACGATTGAAGGAGCTTGCATATACTAGCAGTGCAACAGCATTATTTTTTCTGAGCTTTAAATTAATCGAGGCTGAATTTAATTCTGTCTGTAGTGTAGATGAAAAGGTAAATTCAAGTTGTGAACACTACTATGCACAGTGTATATGGAAGCTAGTAGTCAGAAAAGTTATAGAGCAATGCTTTTTTTTCACTTGTTTTTACAAAATCTGAATACATACAGTATAATTGTCTCTGCATTAAATAAATCAAGGTTGAATTTCGTACTGTCTATAGTGTAGATGCAAAGGTGAATTGAAGTTGTAAACCATGCTGTCTGCAGTGTACATCTTAGGGTGGAGTGCATGATCAGCAATCATAGTGGAAGTGGAAGATCGAACATCAATGGAACATGCAATTGATTATTCAACTAAATCTATAAGTGAAATAAAATACATTTAAAATAAATAATGAATAAAAAGTGAGGTTCAAATTGTGACTTATGCTATCCACAGTGTAGACTATCATTAAGTGTACCTTTGCACTTGCAGCGTGAAATTATTATTCAAGTAAATCTATAAGTGATATAAAAAAAGTTGTTAAAGGAAGCATAATAAAGGGATATTGTATAGGTTTTTATAAATGTTATACTTAGTTTGGTATTGTAGTCTGCAAATATTAAATCAACAGTGTAATTTAATTATGAGCTCTGATGACTGCAGTATAGGCAGGAGGCAGTGGTTAGCAAGAGCCCACGACCACGTGGCATTGATTAGAGCTGCACAGTATTGGTAATTTAGTGTGTGTGCAGGCAGTGATGATAAGTAGTGCAAAGAGTTAATGGCACCTGAAACAACAAAGTTCTGTGGAGCCTGCAATGATGCGTGCTCCAAGCAGGACGCACTGGTAGCAAAATCTTTAAAATCAAGTTTTCTAATAAATATTGGTTGTCCTTTCATGGGAGTAAGTTGCAGTACATTTCCCAAAACTATGAAATATTTTCTTAAAAATAAGACATGTGACTCAATACGGTTACGTGGCGATGATTTTTGGTGCACTTAGTTAGTAGTACCTTTGGGACTGAGCTTGTACGTAACCTGCGATGATGCATGGTCCGGGCAGGCCGCATTGATAGTAATGTTTTTTGTCTTGTGATTTCTGCCTTAGTAAGGCCACGTGGCGATGATTTTGGTGCACTGAGTTACTAGTACCTTTGGCGATTAGCGTGTACGTACCCTGCGATGATGCGTGGTCGGGGGGGTCATTAATTGGAGTAATGTCTTTTGTCGATTGAATTCTGCATGAATTCCATTTAAAAGTGATAGTATGCCTCATTGCTGACATAAAACTGTTCATTCTTCTTTGCGATGATTTATGGTGCACTGAGTTAGTAGTATCTTTGGCGCTGAGCTTGTACGTTATCTGCGATAATGAGTGGTAAAGGGGGGGCCGTATTCTGACCAATGTATTTTCTCTATTGCATTCTGCTTCAATACAGCCACGTAGCAATGAATTATGGTGCACTGAGTTAGTAGTACCTTTGGGACTGAGCATGTACGTAACCTGCGATGATGCGTAGTTCGGGCAGTACGCACTGGGAGCAATGTTTTTTACCTAGTGAATTCTGCTTTAACAAGGCCACGTGGAGATGACTTGTGGTGCAGTGAGTTAGTGGTACGTGGAGAACTCAGCGGTACAAAAGGGGGTGGTGATGGACGGAGCATCTGAATCAATCAAACACTCACACCCAGTCAAAAGATCTGGGTTTAATCCATCACCGTTCTTTAGCCCACTCTGCCACCCCAGTTCAGACATGGCTATATGCAAATCAGTCTGACCCTGTGCCTCATGGGAACAGTCCAGCCCGAACTGCCAAGAAATGTCTTCCCTGGACCGGAAACAAGCTTCCGAGGACCGGTTTCTGGCATTCCAGCCGTCTTCAGCCCGGCTTGCTTGAATCCAGTGGCAAAGTGAGCAAGGGACTCACGTCTGAGCATACCCTGCCACACTTATGGCGGACAAAAGCGGTACAAAAGGGGGTGGTGATGGACGGAGCATCTGAATCAATCAAACACTCACACCCAGTCAAAAGATCTGGGTTTAATCCATCACCGTTCTTTAGCCCACTCTGCCACCCCAGTTCAGACATGGCTATCTGCAAATCAGTCTGACCCTGTGCCTCATGGGAACAGTCCAGCCCGAACTGCCAAGCCATGTCTTCCATGGACCGGAGACAAGCTTCTGAGGACCGGTTTCTGGCATTCCAGCCATCTTCAGCCCGGCTTGCTTGAATCCAGTGGCAAAGTGAGCAAGGGACTCACGTCTGAGCATACCCTGCCACACTTATGGTGGCCAAAAGCGGTACAAAAGGGGGTGGTGATGGACGGAGCATCTGAATCAATCAAACACTCACACCCAGTCAAAAGATCTGGGTTTAATCCATCACCGTTCTTTAGCCCACTCTGCCACCCCAGTTCAGACATGGCTATATGCAAATCAGTCTGACCCTGTGCCTCATGGGAACAGTCCAGCCCAAATTACCAAGCCATGTCTTCCCTGGACCGGAAACAAGCTTCCGAGGACCGGTTTCGGGCATTCCAGCCGTCTTCAGCCCGGCTTGCTTGAATCCAGTGGCAAAGTGAGCAAGGGACTCACGTCTGAGCATACCCTGCCACACTTATGGCGGCCAAAAGCGGTACAAAAGGGGGTGGTGATGGACGGAGCATCTGAATCAATCAAACACTCACACCCAGTCAAAAGATCTGGGTTTAATCCATCACCGTTCTTTAGCCCACTCTGCCACCCCAGTTCAGACATGGCTATATGCAAATCAGTCTGACCCTGTGCCTCATGGGAACAGTCCAGCCCGAACTGCCAAGCCATGTCTTCCCTGGACCGG
Source organism: Lissotriton helveticus (assembly GCF_964261635.1). Lineage (NCBI taxonomy): Eukaryota > Metazoa > Chordata > Amphibia > Caudata > Salamandridae > Lissotriton > Lissotriton helveticus. Next base: position 286,040,275 of record NC_136073.1, read on the forward strand.
AAACAAGTTTCCGAGGACCGGTTTCTGGCATTCCAGCCGTCTTCAGCCCGGCTTGCTTGAATCCAGTGGCAAAGTGAGCAAGGGACTCACATCTGAGCATACCCTGCCACACTTATGGCGGCAAAAAGCGGTACAAAAGGGGGTGGTGATGGACGGAGCATCTGAATCAATCAAACACTCACACCCAGTCAAAAGATCCGGGTTTAATCCATCACCGTTCTTTAGCCCACTCTGCCACCCCAGTTCAGACATGGCTATATGCAAATCAGTCTGACCCTGTGCCTCATGGGAACAGTCCAGCCCGAACTGCCAAGCCATGTCTTCCCTGGACCGGAAACAAGCTTCTGAGGACCGGTTTCTGGCATTCCAGCCATCTTCAACCCGGCTTGCTTGAATCCAGTGGCAAAGTGAGCAAGGGACTCACGTCTGAGCATACCCTGCCACACTTATGGCGGCCAAAAGCGGTACAAAAGGGGGTGGTGATGGACGGAGCATCTGAATCAATCAAACACTCACACCCAGTCAAAAGATCTGGGTTTAATCCATCACCGTTCTTTAGCCCACTCTGCCACCCCAGTTCAGACATGGCTATATGCAAATCAGTCTGACCCTGTGCCTCATGGGAACAGTCCAGCCTGAAATGCCAAGCCATGTCTTCCCTGGACCGGAAACAAGCTTCCGAGGACTGGTTTCTGGCATTCCAGCCGTCTTCAGCCCGGCTTGCTTGAATCCAGTGGCAAAGTGAGCAAGGGACTCACGTCTGAGCATACCCTGCCACACTTATGGCAGCCAAAAGCGTTACAAAAGGGGGTGGTGATGGACGGAGCATCTGAATCAATCAAACACTCACACCCAGTCAAAAGATCTGGGTTTAATCCATCACCGTTCTTTAGCCCACTCTGCCACCCCAGTTCAGACATGGCTATATGCAAATCAGTCTGACCCTGTGCCTCATGGGAACAGTCCAGCCCGAACTGCCAAGCCATGTCTTCCCTGGACCGGAAACAAGATTCCGAGGACCGGTTTCTGGCATTCCAGCCGTCTTCAGCCCGGCTTGCTTGAATCCAGTGGCAAAGTGAGCAAGGGACTCACGTCTGAGCATACCCTGCCACACTTATGGCGGCCAAAAGCGGTACAAAAGGGGGTGGTGATGGACGGAGCATCTGAATCAATCAAACACTCACACCCAGTCAAAAGATCTGGGTTTAATCCATCACCGTTCTTTAGCCCACTCTGCCACCCCAGTTCAGACATTGCTATATGCAAATCAGTCTGACCCTGTGCCTCATGGGAACAGTCCAGCCCGAACTGCCAAGCCATGTCTTCCATGGACCGGAGAGAAGCTTCCGAGGACCGGTTTCTGGCATTCCAGCCATCTTCAGCCCGGCTTGCTTGAATCCAGTGGCAAAGTGAGCAAGGGACTCACGTCTGAGCATACCCTGCCACACTTATGGTGGCCAAAAGCGGTACAAAAGGGGGTGGTGATGGACGGAGCATCTGAATCAATCAAACACTCACACCCAGTCAAAAGATCTGGGTTTAATCCATCACCGTTCTTTAGCCCACTCTGCCACCCCAGTTCAGACATGGCTATATGCAAATCAGTCTGACCCTGTGCCTCATGGGAACAGTCCAGCCCGAACTGCCAAGCCATGTCTTCCCTGGACCGGAAACAAGCTTCCGAGGACCGGTTTCTGGCATTCCAGCCGTCTTCAGCCCGGCTTGCTTGAATCCAGCGGCAAAGTGAGCAAGGGACTCACGTCTGAGCATACCCTGCCACACTTATGGCGGCCAAAAGCGGTACAAAAGGGGGTGGTGATGGACGGAGCTTCTGAATCAATCAAACACTCACACCCAGTCAAAAGACCTGGGTTTAATCCATCACCGTTCTTTAGCCCACTCTGCCACCCCAGTTCAGACATGGCTATATGCAAATCAGTCTGACCCTGTGCCTCATGGGAACAGTCCAGCCCGAACTGCCAAGCCATGTCTTCCCTGGACCGGAAACAAGTTTCCGAGGACCGGTTTCTGGCATTCCAGCCGTCTTCAGCCCGGCTTGCTTGAATCCAGTGGCAAAGTGAGCAAGGGACTCACGTCTGAGCATACCCTGCCACACTTATGGCGGCAAAAAGCGGTACAAAAGGGGGTGGTGATGGACGGAGCATCTGAATCAATCAAACACTCACACCCAGTCAAAAGTTCTGGGTTTAATCCATCACCGTTCTTTAGCCCACTCTGCCACCCCAGTTCAGACATGGCTATATGCAAATCAGTCTGACCCTGTGCCTCATGGGAACAGTCCAGCCCGAACTGCCAAGCCATGTCTTCCCTGGACCGGAAACAAGCTTCTGAGGACCGGTTTATGGCATTCCAGACATCTTCAGCCCGGCTTGCTTGAATCCAGTGGTAAAGTGAGCAAGGGACTCACGTCTGAGCATACCCTGCCACACTTATGGCGGCCAAAAGCGGTACAAAAGGGGGTGGTGATGGACGGAGCATCTGAATCAATCAAACACTCACACCCAGTCAAAAGATCTGGGTTTAATCCATCACCGTTCTTTAGCCCACTCTGCCACCCCAGTTCAGACATGGCTATATGCAAATCAGTCTGACCCTGTGCCTCATGGGAACAGTCCAGCCTGAAATGCCAAGCCATGTCTTCCCTGGACCGGAAACAAGCTTCCGAGGACTGGTTTCTGGCATTCCAGCCGTCTTCAGCCCGGCTTACTGGAATCCAGTGGCCAAGAGAGCAAGGGACTCACGTCTGAGCATACCCTGCCACACTAATGGCAGCCAAAAGCGTTACAAAAGGGGGTGGTGATGGACGGAGCATCTGAATCAATCAAACACTCACACCCAGTCAAAAGATCTGGGTTTAATCCATCACCGTTCTTTAGCCCACTCTGCCACCCCAGTTCACACATGGCTATATGCAAATCAGTCTGACCCTGTGCCTCATGGGAACAGCCCAGCCCGAACTGCCAAGCCATGTCTTCCCTGGACCAGAAACAAGATTCCGAGGACCGGTTTCTGGCATTCCAGCCGTCTTCAGCCCGGCTTGCTTGAATCCAGTGGCAAAGTGAGCAAGGGACTCACGTCTGAGCATACCCTGCCACACTTATGGCGGCCAAAAGCGGTACAAAAGGGGGTGGTGATGGACGGAGCATCTGAATCAATCAAACACTCACACCCAGTCAAAAGATCTGGGTTTAATCCATCACCGTTCTTTAGCCAACTCTGCCACCCCAGTTCAGACATGGCTATATGCAAATCAGTCTGACCCTGTGCCTCATGGGAACAGTCTAGCCCGAACTGCCAAGCCATGTCTTCCCTGGACCGGAAACAAGTTTCCGAGGACCGGTTTCTGCATTCCAGCCGTCTTCAGCCCGACTTGATTGAATCCAGTGGCAAAGTGAGCAATGGACTCACGTCTGAGCATACCCTGCCACACTTATGGCGGCCAAAAGCGGTACAAAAGGGGGTGGTGATGGACAGAGCATCTGAATCAATCAAACACTCACACCCAGTCAAAAGATCTGGGTTTAATCCATCACCGTTCTTTAGCCCACTCTGCCAGCCCAGTTCAGACATGGCTATATGCAAATCAGTCTGACCCTGTGCCTCATGGGAACAGTCCAGCCCGAACTGCCGAGCCATGTCTTCCCTGGACCGGAAACAAGTTTCCGAGGACCGGTTTCTGGCATTCCAGCCGTCTTCAGCCCGGCTTGCTTGAATCCAGTGGCAAAGTGAGCAAGGGACTCACGTCTGAGCATACCCTGCCACACTTATGGCGGCAAAAAGCGGTACAAAAGGGGGTGGTGATGGACGGAGCATCTGAATCAATCAAACACTCACACCCAGTCAAAAGTTCTGGGTTTAATCCATCACCGTTCTTTAGCCCACTCTGCCACCCCAGTTCAGACATGGCTATATGCAAATCAGTCTGACCCTGTGCCTCATGGGAACAGTTCAGCCCAAACTGCCAAGCCATGTCTTCCCTGGACCGGAAACAAACTTCTGAGGACCGGTTTCTGGCATTCCAGACATCTTCAGCCCGGCTTGCTTGAATCCAGTGGCAAAGTGAGCAAGGGACTCACGTCTGAGCATACCCTGCCACACTTATGGTGGCCAAAATCGGTATAAAAGGGGGTGGTGATGGACGGAGCATCTGAATCAATCAAACACTCACACCCAGTCAAAAGATCTGGGTTTAATCCATCACCGTTCTTTAGCCCACTCTGCCACCCCAGTTCAGACATGGCTATATGCAAATCAGTCTGACCCTGTGCCTCATGGGAACAGTCCAGCCTGACATGCCAAGCCATGTCTTCCCTGGACCGGAAACAAGCTTCTGAGGACTGGTTTCTGGCATTCCAGCCGTCTTCAGCCCGGCTTGCTTGAATCCAGTGGCAAAGAGAGCAAGGGACTCACGTCTGAGCATACCCTGCCACACTTATGGCAGCCAAAAGCGTTACAAAAGGGGGTGGTGATGGACGGAGCATCTGAATCAATCAAACACTCACACCCAGTCAAAAGATCTGGGTTTCATCCATCACCGTTCTTTAGCCCACTCTGCCACCCCAGTTCAGACATGGCTATATGCAAATCAGTCTGACCCTGTGCCTCATGGGAACAGTCCAGCCCGAACTGCCAAGCCGTGTCTTCCCTGGACCAGAAACAAGATTCCGAGGACCGGTTTCTGGCATTCCAGCCGTCTTCAGCCCGGCTTCCTTGAATCCAGTGGCAAAGTGAGCAAGGGACTCACGTATGAGCATACCCTGCCACACTTATGGCGGCCAAAAGCGGTACAAAAGGGGGTGGTGATGGACGGAGCATCTGAATCAATCAAACACTCACACCCAGTCAAAAGATCTGGGTTTAATCCATCACCGTTCTTTAGCCCACTCTGCCACCCCAGTTCAGACATGGCTATATGCAAATCAGTCTGACCCTGTGCCTCATGGGAACAGTCCAGCCCGAACTGCCAAGCCATGTCTTCCCTGGACCGGAAACAAGTTTCCGAGGACCGGTTTCTGGCATTCCAGCCGTCTTCAGCCCGGCTTGCTTGAATCCAGTGGCAAAGTGAGCAAGGGACTCACGTCTGAGCATACCCTGCCACACTTATGGCGGCCAAAAGCGGTACAAAAGGGGGTGGTGATGGACGGAGCATCTGAATCAATCAAACACTCACACCCAGTCAAAAGATCTGGGTTTAATCCATCACCGTTCTTTAGCCCACTCTGCCACCCCAGTTCAGACATGGCTATATGCAAATCAGTCTGACCCTGTGCCTCATGGGAACAGTCCAGCCCGAACTGCCAAGCCATGTCTTCCCTGGACCGGAAACAAGCTTCCGAAGACCGGTTTCTGGCATTCCAGCCGTCTTCAGCCCGGCTTGCTTGAATCCAGTGGCAAAGTGAGCAAGGGACTCACGTCTGAGAATACCCTGCCACACTTATGGCGGACAAAAGCGGTACAAAAGGGGGTGGTGATGGACGGAGCATCTGAATCAATCAAACACTCACACCCAGTCAAAAGACCTGGGTTTAATCCATCACCGTTCTTTAGCCCACTCTGCCACCCCAGTTCAGACATGGCTATATGCAAATCAGTCTGACCCTGTGCCTCATGGGAACAGTCCAGCCCGAACTGCCAAGCCATGTCTTCCCTGGACCGGAAACAAGTTTCCGAGGACCGGTTTCTGGCATTCCAGCCGTCTTCAGCCCGGCTTGCTTGAATCCAGTGGCAAAGTGAGCAAGGGACTCACGTCTGAGCATACCCTGCCACACTTATGGTGGCAAAAAGCGGTACAAAAGGGGGTGGTGATGGACGGAGCATCTGAATCAATCAAACACTCACACCCAGTCAAAAGTTCTGCGTTTAATCCATCACCGTTCTTTAGCCCACTCTGCCACCCCAGTTCAGACATGGCTATATGCAAATCAGTCTGACCCTGTGCCTCATGGGAACAGTCCAGCCCGAACTGCCAAGCCATGTCTTCCCTGGACCGGAAACAAGCTTCTGAGGATCGGTTTCTGGCATTCTAGACATCTTCAGCCCGGCTTCCTTGAATCCAGTGGTAAAGTGAGCAAGGGACTCACGTCTGAGCATACCCTGCCACACTTATGGCGGCCAAAAGCGGTACAAAAGGGGGTGGTGATGGACGGAGCATCTGAATCAATCAAACACTCACACCCAGTCAAAAGATCTGGGTTTAATCCATCACTGTTCTTTAGCCCACTCTGCCACCCCAGTTTAGACATGGCTATATGCAAATCAGTCTGACCCTGTGCCTCATGGGAACAGTCCAGCCTGAAATGCCAAGCCATGTCTTCCCTGGCCCGGAAACAAGCTTCCGAGGACTGGTTTCTGGCATTCCAGCCGTCTTCAGCCCGGCTTGCTTGAATCCAGTGGCAAAGAGAGCAAGGGACTCACGTCTGAGCATACCCTGCCACACTTATGGCAGCCAAAAGCGTTACAAAAGGGGGTGGTGATGGACGGAGCATCTGAATCAATCAAACACTCACACCCAGTCAAAAGATCTGGGTTTAATCCATCACCGTTCTTTAGCCCACTCTGCCACCCCAGTTCAGACATGGCTATATGCAAATCAGTCTGACCCTGTGCCTCATGGGAACAGTCCAGCCCGAACTGCCAAGCCATGTCTTCCCTGGACCAGAAACAAGATTCCGAGGACCGGTTTCTGGCATTCCAGCCGTCTTCAGCCCGGCTTGCTTGAATCCAGTGGCAAAGTGAGCAAGGGACTCACGTCTGAGCATACCCTGCCACACTTATGGCGGCCAAAAGCGGTACAAAAGGGGGTGGTGATGGACGGAGCATCTGAATCAATCAAACACTCACACCCAGTCAAAAGACCTGGGTTTAATCCATCCCCGTTCTTTAGCCCACTCTGCCACCCCAGTTCAGACATGGCTATATGCAAATCAGTCTGACCCTGTGCCTCATGGGAACAGTCCAGCCCGAACTGCCAAGCCATGTCTTCCCTGGACCGGAAACAAGCTTCTGAGGACCGGTTTCTGGCATTCTAGACATCTTCAGCCCGGCTTCCTTGAATCCAGTGGTAAAGTGAGCAAGGGACTCACGTCTGAGCATACCCTGCCACACTTATGGCGGCCAAAAGCGGTACAAAAGGGGGTGGTGATGGACGGAGCATCTGAATCAATCAAACACTCACACCCAGTCAAAAGATCTGGGTTTAATCCATCACCGTTCTTTAGCCCACTCTGCCACCCCAGTTTAGACATGGCTATATGCAAATCAGTCTGACCCTGTGCCTCATGGGAACAGTCCAGCCTGAAATGCCAAGCCATGTCTTCCCTGGCCCGGAAACAAGCTTCCGAGGACTGGTTTCTGGCATTCCAGCCGTCTTCAGCCCGGCTTGCTTGAATCCAGTGGCAAAGAGAGCAAGGGACTCACGTCTGAGCATACCCTGCCACACTTATGGCAGCCAAAAGCGTTACAAAAGGGGGTGGTGATGGACGGAGCATCTGAATCAATCAAACACTCACACCCAGTCAAAAGATCTGGGTTTAATCCATCACCGTTCTTTAGCCCACTCTGCCACCCCAGTTCAGACATGGCTATATGCAAATCAGTCTGACCCTGTGCCTCATGGGAACAGTCCAGCCCGAACTGCCAAGCCATGTCTTCCCTGGACCAGAAACAAGATTCCGAGGACCGGTTTCTGGCATTCCAGCCGTCTTCAGCCCGGCTTGCTTGAATCCAGTGGCAAAGTGAGCAAGGGACTCACGTCTGAGCATACCCTGCCACACTTATGGCGGCCAAAAGCGGTACAAAAGGGGGTGGTGATGGACGGAGCATCTGAATCAATCAAACACTCACACCCAGTCAAAAGACCTGGGTTTAATCCATCCCCGTTCTTTAGCCCACTCTGCCACCCCAGTTCAGACATGGCTATATGCAAATCAGTCTGACCCTGTGCCTCATGGGAACAGTCCAGCCCGAACTGCCAAGCCATGTCTTCCCTGGACCGGAAACAAGTTTCCGAGGACCGGTTTCTGGCATTCCAGCCGTCTTCAGCCCGGCTTGCTTGAATCCAGTGGCAAAGTGAGCAAGGGACTCACGTCTGAGCATACCCTGCCACACTTATGGTGGCAAAAAGCGGTACAAAAGGGGGTGGTGATGGACGGAGCATCTGAATCAATCAAACACTCACACCCAGTCAAAAGTTCTGGGTTTAATCCATCACCGTTCTTTAGCCCACTCTGCCACCCCAGTTCAGACATGGCTATATGCAAATCAGTCTGACCCTGTGCCTCATGGGAACAGTCCAGCCCGAACTGCCAAGCCATGTCTTCCCTGGACCGGAAACAAGCTTCTGAGGACCGGTTTCTGGCATTCCAGACATCTTCAGCCCGGCTTGCTTGAATCCAGTGGTAAAGTGAGCAAGGGACTCACGTCTGAGCATACCCTGCCACACTTATGGCGGCCAAAAGCGGTACAAAAGGGGGTGGTGATGGACGGAGCATCTGAATCAATCAAACACTCACACCCAGTCAAAAGATCTGGGTTTAATCCATCACCGTTCTTTAGCCCACTCTGCCACCCCAGTTCAGACATGGCTATATGCAATTCAGTCTGACCCTGTGCCTCATGGGAACAGTCCAGCCTGAAATGCCAAGCCATGTCTTCCCTGGACCGGAAACAAGCTTCCGAGGACTGGTTTCTGGCATTCCAGCCGTATTCAGCCCGGCTTGCTTGAATCCAGTGGCCAAGAGAGCAAGGGACTCACGTCTGAGCATACCCTGCCACACTTATGGCAGCCAAAAGCGTTACAAAAGGGGGTGGTGATGGACGGAGCATCTGAATTAATCAAACACTCACACCCAGTCAAAAGATCTGGGTTTAATCCATCACCGTTCTTTAGCCCACTCTGCCACCCCAGTTCACACATGGCTATATGCAAATCAGTCTGACCCTGTGCCTCATGGGAACAGTCCAGCCCGAACTGCCAAGCCATGTCTTCCCTGGACCAGAAACAAGATTCCGAGGACCGGTTTCTGGCATTCCAGCCGTCTTCAGCCCGGCTTGCTTGAATCCAGTGGCAAAGTGAGCAAGGGACTCACGTCTGAGCATACCCTGCCACACTTAAGGCGGCCAAAAGCGGTACAAAAGGGGGTGGTGATGGACGGAGCATCTGAATCAATCAAACACTCACACCCAGTCAAAAGATCTGGGTTTAATCCATCACCGTTCTTTAGCCAACTCTGCCACCCCAGTTCAGACATGGCTATATGCAAATCAGTCTGACCCTGTGCCTCATGGGAACAGTCTAGCCCGAACTGCCAAGCCATGTCTTCCCTGGACCGGAAACAAGTTTCGGAGGACCGGTTTCTGCATTCCAGCCGTCTTCAGCCAGACTTGCTTGAATCCAGTGGCAAAGTGAGCAATGGACTCACGTCTGAGCATACCCTGCCACACTTATGGCGGCCAAAAGCGGTACAAAAGGGGGTGGTGATGGACGGAGCATCTGAATCAATCAAACACTCACACCCAGTCAAAAGATCTGGGTTTAATCCATCACCGTTCTTTAGCCCACTCTGCCAGCCCAGTTCAGACATGGCTATATGCAAATCAGTCTGACCCTGTGCCTCATGGGAACAGTCCAGCCCGAACTGCCGAGCCATGTCTTCCCTGGACCGGAAACAAGTTTCCGAGGACCGGTTTCTGGCATTCCAGCCGTCTTCTGCCCGGCTTGCTTGAATCCAGTGGCAAAGTGAGCAAGGGACTCACGTCTGAGCATACCCTGCCACACTTATGGCGGCAAAAAGCGGTACAAAAGGGGGTGGTGATGGACGGAGCATCTGAATCAATCAAACACTCACACCCAGTCAAAAGTTCTGGGTTTAATCCATCACCGTTCTTTAGCCCACTCTGCCACCCCAGTTCAGACATGGCTATATGCAAATCAGTCTGACCCTGTGCCTCATGGGAACAGTTCAGCCCAAACTGCCAAGCCATGTCTTCCCTGGACCGGAAACAAACTTCTGAGGACCGGTTTCTGGCATTCCAGACATCTTCAGCCCGGCTTGCTTGAATCCAGTGGCAAAGTGAGCAAGGGACTCACGTCTGAGCATACCCTGCCACACTTATGGTGGCCAAAATCGGTATAAAAGGGGGTGGTGATGGACGGAGCATCTGAATCAATCAAACACTCACACCCAGTCAAAAGATCTGGGTTTAATCCATCACCGTTCTTTAGCCCACTCTGCCACCCCAGTTCAGACATGGCTATATGCAAATCAGTCTGACCCTGTGCCTCATGGGAACAGTCCAGCCTGACATGCCAAGCCATGTCTTCCCTGGACCGGAAACAAGCTTCTGAGGACTGGTTTCTGGCATTCCAGCCGTCTTCAGCCCGGCTTGCTTGAATCCAGTGGCAAAGAGAGCAAGGGACTCACGTCTGAGCATACCCTGCCACACTTATGGCAGCCAAAAGCGTTACAAAAGGGGGTGGTGATGGAATGAGCATCTGAATCAATCAAACACTCACACCCAGTCAAAAGATCTGGGTTTCATCCATGACCGTTCTTTAGCCCACTCTGCCACCCCAGTTCAGACATGGCTATATGCAAATCAGTCTGACCCTGTGCCTCATGGGAACAGTCCAGCCCGAACTGCCAAGCCGTGTCTTCCCTGGACCAGAAACAAGATTCCGAGGACCGGTTTCTGGCATTCCAGCCGTCTTCAGCCCGGCTTCCTTGAATCCAGTGGCAAAGTGAGCAAGGGACTCACGTCTGAGCATACCCTGCCACACTTATGGCGGCCAAAAGCGGTACAAAAGGGGGTGGTGATGGACGGAGCATCTGAATCAATCAAACACTCACACCCAGTCAAAAGATCTGGGTTTAATCCATCACCGTTCTTTAGCCCACTCTGCCACCCCAGTTCAGACATGGCTATATGCAAATCAGTCTGACCCTGTGCCTCATGGGAACAGTCCAGCCCGAACTGCCAAGCCATGTCTTCCCTGGACCGGAAACAAGTTTCCGAGGACCGGTTTCTGGCATTCCAGCCGTCTTCAGCCCGGCTTGCTTGAATCCAGTGGCAAAGTGAGCAAGGGACTCACGTCTGAGCATACCCTGCCACACTTATGGCGGCAAAAAGCGGTACAAAAGGGGGTGGTGATGGACGGAGCATCTGAATCAATCAAACACTCACACCCAGTCAAAAGTTCTGGGTTTAATCCATCACCGTTCTTTAGCCCACTCTGCCACCCCAGTTCAGACATGGCTATATGCAAATCAGTCTGACCCTGTGCCTAATGGGAACAGTCCAGCCCGAACTGCCAAGCCATGTCTTCCCTGGACCGGAAACAAGCTTCAGAGGACCGGTTTCTGGCATTCCAGACATCTTCAGCCCGGCTTGCTTGAATCCAGTGGCAAAGTGAGCAAGGGACTCACGTCTGAGCATACCCTGCCACACTTATGGCGGCCAAAAGCGGTACAAAAGGGGGTGGTGATGGACGGAGCATCTGAATCAATCAAACACTCACACCCAGTCAAAAGATCTGGGTTTAATCCATCACCGTTCTTTAGCCCACTCTGCCACCCCAGTTCAGACATGGCTATATGCAAATCAGTCTGACCCTGTGCCTCATGGGAACAGTCCAGCCTGAAATGCCAAGCCATGTCTTCCCTGGACCGGAAACAAGCTTCCGAGGACTGGTTTCTGGCATTCCAGCCGTCTTCAGCCCGGCTTGCTTGAATCCAGTGGCAAAGAGAGCAAGGGACTCACGTCTGAGCATACCCTGCCACACTTATGGCAGCCAAAAGCATTACAAAAGGGGGTGGTGATGGACGGAGCATCTGAATCAATCAAACACTCACACCCAGTCAAAAGATCTGGGTTTAATCCATCACCGTTCTTTAGCCCACTCTGCCACCCTAGTTCAGACATGGCTATATGCAAGTCAGTCTGACCCTGTGCCTCATGGGAACAGTCCAGCCCGAACTGCCAAGCCATGTCTTCCCTGGACCAGAAACAAGATTCCGAGGACTGGTTTCTGGCATTCCAGCCGTCTTCAGCCCGGCTTGCTTGAATCCAGTGGCCAAGAGAGCAAGGGACTCACGTCTGAGCATACCCTGCCACACTTATGGCAGCCAAAAGCGTTACAAAAGGGGGTGGTGATGGACGGAGCATCTGAATCAATCAAACACTCACACCCAGTCAAAAGATCTGGGTTTAATCCATCACCGTTCTTTAGCCCACTCTGCCACCCCAGTTCACACATGGCTATATGCAAATCAGTCTGACCCTGTGCCTCATGGGAACAGTCCAGCCCGAACTGCCAAGCCATGTCTTCCCTGGACCAGAAACAAGATTCCGAGGACCGGTTTCTGGCATTCCAGCCGTCTTCAGCCCGGCTTGCTTGAATCCAGTGGCAAAGTGAGCAAGGGACTCACGTCTGAGCATACCCTGCCACACTTATGGCGGCCAAAAGCGGTACAAAAGGGGGTGGTGATGGACGGAGCATCTGAATCAATCAAACACTCACACCCAGTCAAAAGATCTGGGTTTAATCCATCACCGTTCTTTAGCCAACTCTGCCACCCCATTTCAGACATGGCTATATGCAAATCAGTCTGACCCTGTGCCTCATGGGAACAGTCTAGCCCGAACTGCCAAGCCATGTCTTTCATGGACCGGAAACAAGTTTCCGAGGACCGGTTTCTGCATTCCAGCCGTCTTCAGCCCGACTTGCTTGAATCCAGTGGCAAAGTGAGCAATGGACTCACGTCTGAGCATACCCTGCCACACTTATGGCGGCCAAAAGCGGTACAAAAGGGGGTGGTGATGGACGGAGCATCTGAATCAATCAAACACTCACACCCAGTCAAAAGATCTGGGTTTAATCCATCACCGTTCTTTAGCCCACTCTGCCAGCCCAGTTCAGACATGGCTATATGCAAATCAGTCTGACCCTGTGCCTCATGGGAACAGTCCAGCCCGAACTGCCAAGCCATGTCTTCCATGGACCGGAGACAAGCTTCTGAGGACCGGTTTCTGGCATTCCAGCCATCTTCAGCCCGGCTTGCTTGAATCCAGTGGCAAAGTGAGCAAGGGACTCACGTCTGAGCATACCCTGCCACACTTATGGTGGCCAAAAGCGGTACAAAAGGGGGTGGTGATGGACGGAGCATCTGAATCAATCAAACACTCACACCCAGTCAAAAGATCTGGGTTTAATCCATCACCGTTCTTTAGCCCACTCTGCCACCCCAGTTCAGACATGGCTATATGCAAATCAGTCTGACCCTGTGCCTCATGGGAACAGTCCAGCCCAAATTACCAAGCCATGTCTTCCCTGGACCGGAAACAAGCTTCCGAGGACCGGTTTCGGGCATTCCAGCCGTCTTCAGCCCGGCTTGCTTGAATCCAGTGGCAAAGTGAGCAAGGGACTCACGTCTGAGCATACCCTGCCACACTTATGGCGGCCAAAAGCGGTACAAAAGGGGGTGGTGATGGACGGAGCATCTGAATCAATCAAACACTCACACCCAGTCAAAAGATCTGGGTTTAATCCATCACCGTTCTTTAGCCCACTCTGCCACCCCAGTTCAGACATGGCTATATGCAAATCAGTCTGACCCTGTGCCTCATGGGAACAGTCCAGCCCGAACTGCCAAGCCATGTCTTCCCTGGACCGGAAACAAGTTTCCGAGGACCGGTTTCTGGCATTCCAGCCGTCTTCAGCCCGGCTTGCTTGAATCCAGTGGCAAAGTGAGCAAGGGACTCACATCTGAGCATACCCTGCCACACTTATGGCGGCAAAAAGCGGTACAAAAGGGGGTGGTGATGGACGGAGCATCTGAATCAATCAAACACTCACACCCAGTCAAAAGATCCGGGTTTAATCCATCACCGTTCTTTAGCCCACTCTGCCACCCCAGTTCAGACATGGCTATATGCAAATCAGTCTGACCCTGTGCCTCATGGGAACAGTCCAGCCCGAACTGCCAAGCCATGTCTTCCCTGGACCGGAAACAAGCTTCTGAGGACCGGTTTCTGGCATTCCAGCCATCTTCAACCCGGCTTGCTTGAATCCAGTGGCAAAGTGAGCAAGGGACTCACGTCTGAGCATACCCTGCCACACTTATGGCGGCCAAAAGCGGTACAAAAGGGGGTGGTGATGGACGGAGCATCTGAATCAATCAAACACTCACACCCAGTCAAAAGATCTGGGTTTAATCCATCACCGTTCTTTAGCCCACTCTGCCACCCCAGTTCAGACATGGCTATATGCAAATCAGTCTGACCCTGTGCCTCATGGGAACAGTCCAGCCTGAAATGCCAAGCCATGTCTTCCCTGGACCGGAAACAAGCTTCCGAGGACTGGTTTCTGGCATTCCAGCCGTCTTCAGCCCGGCTTGCTTGAATCCAGTGGCAAAGTGAGCAAGGGACTCACGTCTGAGCATACCCTGCCACACTTATGGCAGCCAAAAGCGTTACAAAAGGGGGTGGTGATGGACGGAGCATCTGAATCAATCAAACACTCACACCCAGTCAAAAGATCTGGGTTTAATCCATCACCGTTCTTTAGCCCACTCTGCCACCCCAGTTCAGACATGGCTATATGCAAATCAGTCTGACCCTGTGCCTCATGGGAACAGTCCAGCCCGAACTGCCAAGCCATGTCTTCCCTGGACCGGAAACAAGATTCCGAGGACCGGTTTCTGGCATTCCAGCCGTCTTCAGCCCGGCTTGCTTGAATCCAGTGGCAAAGTGAGCAAGGGACTCACGTCTGAGCATACCCTGCCACACTTATGGCGGCCAAAAGCGGTACAAAAGGGGGTGGTGATGGACGGAGCATCTGAATCAATCAAACACTCACACCCAGTCAAAAGATCTGGGTTTAATCCATCACCGTTCTTTAGCCCACTCTGCCACCCCAGTTCAGACATTGCTATGTGCAAATCAGTCTGACCCTGTGCCTCATGGGAACAGTCCAGCCCGAACTGCCAAGCCATGTCTTCCATGGACCGGAGAGAAGCTTCCGAGGACCGGTTTCTGGCATTCCAGCCATCTTCAGCCCGGCTTGCTTGAATCCAGTGGCAAAGTGAGCAAGGGACTCACGTCTGAGCATACCCTGCCACACTTATGGTGGCCAAAAGCGGTACAAAAGGGGGTGGTGATGGACGGAGCATCTGAATCAATCAAACACTCACACCCAGTCAAAAGATCTGGGTTTAATCCATCACCGTTCTTTAGCCCACTCTGCCACCCCAGTTCAGACATGGCTATATGCAAATCAGTCTGACCCTGTGCCTCATGGGAACAGTCCAGCCCGAACTGCCAAGCCATGTCTTCCCTGGACCGGAAACAAGCTTCCGAGGACCGGTTTCTGGCATTCCAGCCGTCTTCAGCCCGGCTTGCTTGAATCCAGCGGCAAAGTGAGCAAGGGACTCACGTCTGAGCATACCCTGCCACACTTATGGCGGCCAAAAGCGGTACAAAAGGGGGTGGTGATGGACGGAGCTTCTGAATCAATCAAACACTCACACCCAGTCAAAAGACCTGGGTTTAATCCATCACCGTTCTTTAGCCCACTCTGCCATCCCAGTTCAGACATGGCTATATGCAAATCAGTCGGACCCTGTGCCTCATGGGAACAGTCCAGCCCGAACTGCCAAGCCATGTCTTCCCTGGACCGGAAACAAGTTTCCGAGGACCGGTTTCTGGCATTCCAGCCGTCTTCAGCCCGGCTTGCTTGAATCCAGTGGCAAAGTGAGCAAGGGACTCACGTCTGAGCATACCCTGCCACACTTATGGCGGCAAAAAGCGGTACAAAAGGGGGTGGTGATGGACGGAGCATCTGAATCAATCAAACACTCACACCCAGTCAAAAGTTCTGGGTTTAATCCATCACCGTTCTTTAGCCCACTCTGCCACCCCAGTTCAGACATGGCTATATGCAAATCAGTCTGACCCTGTGCCTCATGGGAACAGTCCAGCCCGAACTGCCAAGCCATGTCTTCCCTGGACCGGAAACAAGCTTCTGAGGACCGGTTTATGGCATTCCAGACATCTTCAGCCCGGCTTGCTTGAATCCAGTGGTAAAGTGAGCAAGGGACTCACGTCTGAGCATACCCTGCCACACTTATGGCGGCCAAAAGCGGTACAAAAGGGGGTGGTGATGGACGGAGCATCTGAATCAATCAAACACTCACACCCAGTCAAAAGATCTGGGTTTAATCCATCACCGTTCTTTAGCCCACTCTGCCACCCCAGTTCAGACATGGCTATATGCAAATCAGTCTGACCCTGTGCCTCATGGGAACAGTCCAGCCTGAAATGCCAAGCCATGTCTTCCCTGGACCGGAAACAAGCTTCCGAGGACTGGTTTCTGGCATTCCAGCCGTCTTCAGCCCGGCTTGCTTGAATCCAGTGGCCAAGAGAGCAAGGGACTCACGTCTGAGCATACCCTGCCACACTAATGGCAGCCAAAAGCGTTACAAAAGGGGGTGGTGATGGACGGAGCATCTGAATCAATCAAACACTCACACCCAGTCAAAAGATCTGGGTTTAATCCATCACCGTTCTTTAGCCCACTCTGCCACCCCAGTTCACACATGGCTATATGCAAATCAGTCTGACCCTGTGCCTCATGGGAACAGTCCAGCCCGAACTGCCAAGCCATGTCTTCCCTGGACCAGAAACAAGATTCCGAGGACCGGTTTCTGGCATTCCAGCCGTCTTCAGCCCGGCTTGCTTGAATCCAGTGGCAAAGTGAGCAAGGGACTCACGTCTGAGCATACCCTGCCACACTTATGGCGGCCAAAAGCGGTACAAAAGGGGGTGGTGATGGACGGAGCATCTGAATCAATCAAACACTCACACCCAGTCAAAAGATCTGGGTTTAATCCATCACCGTTCTTTAGCCAACTCTGCCACCCCAGTTCAGACATGGCTATATGCAAATCAGTCTGACCCTGTGCCTCATGGGAACAGTCTAGCCCGAACTGCCAAGCCATGTCTTCCCTGGACCGGAAACAAGTTTCCGAGGACCGGTTTCTGCATTCCAGCCGTCTTCAGCCCGACTTGATTGAATCCAGTGGCAAAGTGAGCAATGGACTCACGTCTGAGCATACCCTGCCACACTTATGGCGGCCAAAAGCGGTACAAAAGGGGGTGGTGATGGACAGAGCATCTGAATCAATCAAACACTCACACCCAGTCAAAAGATCTGGGTTTAATCCATCACCGTTCTTTAGCCCACTCTGCCAGCCCAGTTCAGACATGGCTATATGCAAATCAGTCTGACCCTGTGCCTCATGGGAACAGTCCAGCCCGAACTGCCGAGCCATGTCTTCCCTGGACCGGAAACAAGTTTCCGAGGACCGGTTTCTGGCATTCCAGCCGTCTTCAGCCCGGCTTGCTTGAATCCAGTGGCAAAGTGAGCAAGGGACTCACGTCTGAGCATACCCTGCCACACTTATGGCGGCAAAAAGCGGTACAAAAGGGGGTGGTGATGGACGGAGCATCTGAATCAATCAAACACTCACACCCAGTCAAAAGTTCTGGGTTTAATCCATCACCGTTCTTTAGCCCACTCTGCCACCCCAGTTCAGACATGGCTATATGCAAATCAGTCTGACCCTGTGCCTCATGGGAACAGTTCAGCCCAAACTGCCAAGCCATGTCTTCCCTGGACCGGAAACAAACTTCTGAGGACCGGTTTCTGGCATTCCAGACATCTTCAGCCCGGCTTGCTTGAATCCAGTGGCAAAGTGAGCAAGGGACTCACGTCTGAGCATACCCTGCCACACTTATGGTGGCCAAAATCGGTATAAAAGGGGGTGGTGATGGACGGAGCATCTGAATCAATCAAACACTCACACCCAGTCAAAAGATCTGGGTTTAATCCATCACCGTTCTTTAGCCCACTCTGCCACCCCAGTTCAGACATGGCTATATGCAAATCAGTCTGACCCTGTGCCTCATGGGAACAGTCCAGCCTGACATGCCAAGCCATGTCTTCCCTGGACCGGAAACAAGCTTCTGAGGACTGGTTTCTGGCATTCCAGCCGTCTTCAGCCCGGCTTGCTTGAATCCAGTGGCAAAGAGAGCAAGGGACTCACGTCTGAGCATACCCTGCCACACTTATGGCAGCCAAAAGCGTTACAAAAGGGGGTGGTGATGGACGGAGCATCTGAATCAATCAAACACTCACACCCAGTCAAAAGATCTGGGTTTCATCCATCACCGTTCTTTAGCCCACTCTGCCACCCCAGTTCAGACATGGCTATATGCAAATCAGTCTGACCCTGTGCCTCATGGGAACAGTCCAGCCCGAACTGCCAAGCCGTGTCTTCCCTGGACCAGAAACAAGATTCCGAGGACCGGTTTCTGGCATTCCAGCCGTCTTCAGCCCGGCTTCCTTGAATCCAGTGGCAAAGTGAGCAAGGGACTCACGTATGAGCATACCCTGCCACACTTATGGCGGCCAAAAGCGGTACAAAAGGGGGTGGTGATGGACGGAGCATCTGAATCAATCAAACACTCACACCCAGTCAAAAGATCTGGGTTTAATCCATCACCGTTCTTTAGCCCACTCTGCCACCCCAGTTCAGACATGGCTATATGCAAATCAGTCTGACCCTGTGCCTCATGGGAACAGTCCAGCCCGAACTGCCAAGCCATGTCTTCCCTGGACCGGAAACAAGTTTCCGAGGACCGGTTTCTGGCATTCCAGCCGTCTTCAGCCCGGCTTGCTTGAATCCAGTGGCAAAGTGAGCAAGGGACTCACGTCTGAGCATACCCTGCCACACTTATGGCGGCCAAAAGCGGTACAAAAGGGGGTGGTGATGGACGGAGCATCTGAATCAATCAAACACTCACACCCAGTCAAAAGATCTGGGTTTAATCCATCACCGTTCTTTAGCCCACTCTGCCACCCCAGTTCAGACATGGCTATATGCAAATCAGTCTGACCCTGTGCCTCATGGGAACAGTCCAGCCCGAACTGCCAAGCCATGTCTTCCCTGGACCGGAAACAAGCTTCCGAAGACCGGTTTCTGGCATTCCAGCCGTCTTCAGCCCGGCTTGCTTGAATCCAGTGGCAAAGTAAGCAAGGGACTCACGTCTGAGCATACCCTGCCACACTTATGGCGGCCAAAAGCGGTACAAAAGGGGGTGGTGATGGACGGAGCATCTGAATCAATCAAACACTCACACCCAGTCAAAAGACCTGGGTTTAATCCATCACCGTTCTTTAGCCCACTCTGCCACCCCAGTTCAGACATGGCTATATGCAAATCAGTCTGACCCTGTGCCTCATGGGAACAGTCCAGCCCGAACTGCCAAGCCATGTCTTCCCTGGACCGGAAACAAGTTTCCGAGGACCGGTTTCTGGCATTCCAGCCGTCTTCAGCCCGGCTTGCTTGAATCCAGTGGCAAAGTGAGCAAGGGACTCACGTCTGAGCATACCCTGCCACACTTATGGTGGCAAAAAGCGGTACAAAAGGGGGTGGTGATGGACGGAGCATCTGAATCAATCAAACACTCACACCCAGTCAAAAGTTCTGCGTTTAATCCATCACCGTTCTTTAGCCCACTCTGCCACCCCAGTTCAGACATGGCTATATGCAAATCAGTCTGACCCTGTGCCTCATGGGAACAGTCCAGCCCGAACTGCCAAGCCATGTCTTCCCTGGACCGGAAACAAGCTTCTGAGGATCGGTTTCTGGCATTCTAGACATCTTCAGCCCGGCTTCCTTGAATCCAGTGGTAAAGTGAGCAAGGGACTCACGTCTGAGCATACCCTGCCACACTTATGGCGGCCAAAAGCGGTACAAAAGGGGGTGGTGATGGACGGAGCATCTGAATCAATCAAACACTCACACCCAGTCAAAAGATCTGGGTTTAATCCATCACTGTTCTTTAGCCCACTCTGCCACCCCAGTTTAGACATGGCTATATGCAAATCAGTCTGACCCTGTGCCTCATGGGAACAGTCCAGCCTGAAATGCCAAGCCATGTCTTCCCTGGCCCGGAAACAAGCTTCCGAGGACTGGTTTCTGGCATTCCAGCCGTCTTCAGCCCGGCTTGCTTGAATCCAGTGGCAAAGAGAGCAAGGGACTCACGTCTGAGCATACCCTGCCACACTTATGGCAGCCAAAAGCGTTACAAAAGGGGGTGGTGATGGACGGAGCATCTGAATCAATCAAACACTCACACCCAGTCAAAAGATCTGGGTTTAATCCATCACCGTTCTTTAGCCCACTCTGCCACCCCAGTTCAGACATGGCTATATGCAAATCAGTCTGACCCTGTGCCTCATGGGAACAGTCCAGCCCGAACTGCCAAGCCATGTCTTCCCTGGACCAGAAACAAGATTCCGAGGACCGGTTTCTGGCATTCCAGCCGTCTTCAGCCCGGCTTGCTTGAATCCAGTGGCAAAGTGAGCAAGGGACTCACGTCTGAGCATACCCTGCCACACTTATGGCGGCCAAAAGCAGTACAAAAGGGGGTGGTGATGGACGGAGCATCTGAATCAATCAAACACTCACACCCAGTCAAAAGACCTGGGTTTAATCCATCCCCGTTCTTTAGCCCACTCTGCCACCCCAGTTCAGACATGGCTATATGCAAATCAGTCTGACCCTGTGCCTCATGGGAACAGTCCAGCCCGAACTGCCAAGCCATGTCTTCCCTGGACCGGAAACAAGCTTCTGAGGACCGGTTTCTGGCATTCTAGACATCTTCAGCCCGGCTTCCTTGAATCCAGTGGTAAAGTGAGCAAGGGACTCACGTCTGAGCATACCCTGCCACACTTATGGCGGCCAAAAGCGGTACAAAAGGGGGTGGTGATGGACGGAGCATCTGAATCAATCAAACACTCACACCCAGTCAAAAGATCTGGGTTTAATCCATCACCGTTCTTTAGCCCACTCTGCCACCCCAGTTTAGACATGGCTATATGCAAATCAGTCTGACCCTGTGCCTCATGGGAACAGTCCAGCCTGAAATGCCAAGCCATGTCTTCCCTGGCCCGGAAACAAGCTTCCGAGGACTGGTTTCTGGCATTCCAGCCGTCTTCAGCCCGGCTTGCTTGAATCCAGTGGCAAAGAGAGCAAGGGACTCACGTCTGAGCATACCCTGCCACACTTATGGCAGCCAAAAGCGTTACAAAAGGGGGTGGTGATGGACGGAGCATCTGAATCAATCAAACACTCACACCCAGTCAAAAGATCTGGGTTTAATCCATCACCGTTCTTTAGCCCACTCTGCCACCCCAGTTCAGACATGGCTATATGCAAATCAGTCTGACCCTGTGCCTCATGGGAACAGTCCAGCCCGAACTGCCAAGCCATGTCTTCCCTGGACCAGAAACAAGATTCCGAGGACCGGTTTCTGGCATTCCAGCCGTCTTCAGCCCGGCTTGCTTGAATCCAGTGGCAAAGTGAGCAAGGGACTCACGTCTGAGCATACCCTGCCACACTTATGGCGGCCAAAAGCGGTACAAAAGGGGGTGGTGATGGACGGAGCATCTGAATCAATCAAACACTCACACCCAGTCAAAAGACCTGGGTTTAATCCATCCCCGTTCTTTAGCCCACTCTGCCACCCCAGTTCAGACATGGCTATATGCAAATCAGTCTGACCCTGTGCCTCATGGGAACAGTCCAGCCCGAACTGCCAAGCCATGTCTTCCCTGGACCGGAAACAAGTTTCCGAGGACCGGTTTCTGGCATTCCAGCCGTCTTCAGCCCGGCTTGCTTGAATCCAGTGGCAAAGTGAGCAAGGGACTCACGTCTGAG
Source organism: Lissotriton helveticus (assembly GCF_964261635.1). Taxonomy (NCBI): domain Eukaryota; kingdom Metazoa; phylum Chordata; class Amphibia; order Caudata; family Salamandridae; genus Lissotriton; species Lissotriton helveticus. The sequence goes on from NC_136073.1 coordinate 286,062,078, forward strand.
CATACCCTGCCACACTTATGGCGGCAAAAAGCGGTACAAAAGGGGGTGGTGATGGACGGAGCATCTGAATCAATCAAACACTCACACCCAGTCAAAAGTTCTGGGTTTAATCCATCACCGTTCTTTAGCCCACTCTGCCACCCCAGTTCAGACATGGCTATATGCAAATCAGTCTGACCCTGTGCCTCATGGGAACAGTCCAGCCCGAACTGCCAAGCCATGTCTTCCCTGGACCGGAAACAAGCTTCTGAGGACCGGTTTCTGGCATTCCAGACATCTTCAGCCCGGCTTGCTTGAATCCAGTGGTAAAGTGAGCAAGGGACTCACGTCTGAGCATACCCTGCCACACTTATGGCGGCCAAAAGCGGTACAAAAGGGGGTGGTGATGGACGGAGCATCTGAATCAATCAAACACTCACACCCAGTCAAAAGATCTGGGTTTAATCCATCACCGTTCTTTAGCCCACTCTGCCACCCCAGTTCAGACATGGCTATATGCAAATCAGTCTGACCCTGTGCCTCATGGGAACAGTCCAGCCTGAAATGCCAAGCCATGTCTTCCCTGGACCGGAAACAAGCTTCCGAGGACTGGTTTCTGGCATTCCAGCCGTATTCAGCCCGGCTTGCTTGAATCCAGTGCCCAAGAGAGCAAGGGACTCACGTCTGAGCATACCCTGCCACACTTATGGCAGCCAAAAGCGTTACAAAAGGGGGTGGTGATGGACGGAGCATCTGAATCAATCAAACACTCACACCCAGTCAAAAGATCTGGGTTTAATCCATCACCGTTCTTTAGCCCACTCTGCCACCCCAGTTCACACATGGCTATATGCAAATCAGTCTGACCCTGTGCCTCATGGGAACAGTCCAGCCCGAACTGCCAAGCCATGTCTTCCCTGGACCAGAAACAAGATTCCGAGGACCGGTTTCTGGCATTCCAGCCGTCTTCAGCCCGGCTTGCTTGAATCCAGTGGCAAAGTGAGCAAGGGACTCACGTCTGAGCATACCCTGCCACACTTAAGGCGGCCAAAAGCGGTACAAAAGGGGGTGGTGATGGACGGAGCATCTGAATCAATCAAACACTCACACCCAGTCAAAAGATCTGGGTTTAATCCATCACCGTTCTTTAGCCAACTCTGCCACCCCAGTTCAGACATGGCTATATGCAAATCAGTCTGACCCTGTGCCTCATGGGAACAGTCTAGCCCGAACTGCCAAGCCATGTCTTCCCTGGACCGGAAACAAGTTTCGGAGGACCGGTTTCTGCATTCCAGCCGTCTTCAGCCAGACTTGCTTGAATCCAGTGGCAAAGTGAGCAATGGACTCACGTCTGAGCATACCCTGCCACACTTATGGCGGCCAAAAGCGGTACAAAAGGGGGTGGTGATGGACGGAGCATCTGAATCAATCAAACACTCACACCCAGTCAAAAGATCTGGGTTTAATCCATCACCGTTCTTTAGCCCACTCTGCCAGCCCAGTTCAGACATGGCTATATGCAAATCAGTCTGACCCTGTGCCTCATGGGAACAGTCCAGCCCGAACTGCCGAGCCATGTCTTCCCTGGACCGGAAACAAGTTTCCGAGGACCGGTTTCTGGCATTCCAGCCGTCTTCAGCCCGGCTTGCTTGAATCCAGTGGCAAAGTGAGCAAGGGACTCACGTCTGAGCATACCCTGCCACACTTATGGCGGCAAAAAGCGGTACAAAAGGGGGTGGTGATGGACGGAGCATCTGAATCAATCAAACACTCACACCCAGTCAAAAGTTCTGGGTTTAATCCATCACCGTTCTTTAGCCCACTCTGCCACCCCAGTTCAGACATGGCTATATGCAAATCAGTCTGACCCTGTGCCTCATGGGAACAGTTCAGCCCAAACTGCCAAGCCATGTCTTCCCTGGACCGGAAACAAACTTCTGAGGACCGGTTTCTGGCATTCCAGACATCTTCAGCCCGGCTTGCTTGAATCCAGTGGCAAAGTGAGCAAGGGACTCACGTCTGAGCATACCCTGCCACACTTATGGTGGCCAAAATCGGTATAAAAGGGGGTGGTGATGGACGGAGCATCTGAATCAATCAAACACTCACACCCAGTCAAAAGATCTGGGTTTAATCCATCACCGTTCTTTAGCCCACTCTGCCACCCCAGTTCAGACATGGCTATATGCAAATCAGTCTGACCCTGTGCCTCATGGGAACAGTCCAGCCTGACATGCCAAGCCATGTCTTCCCTGGACCGGAAACAAGCTTCTGAGGACTGGTTTCTGGCATTCCAGCCGTCTTCAGCCCGGCTTGCTTGAATCCAGTGGCAAAGAGAGCAAGGGACTCACGTCTGAGCATACCCTGCCACACTTATGGCAGCCAAAAGCGTTACAAAAGGGGGTGGTGATGGAATGAGCATCTGAATCAATCAAACACTCACACCCAGTCAAAAGATCTGGGTTTCATCCATGACCGTTCTTTAGCCCACTCTGCCACCCCAGTTCAGACATGGCTATATGCAAATCAGTCTGACCCTGTGCCTCATGGGAACAGTCCAGCCCGAACTGCCAAGCCGTGTCTTCCCTGGACCAGAAACAAGATTCCGAGGACCGGTTTCTGGCATTCCAGCCGTCTTCAGCCCGGCTTCCTTGAATCCAGTGGCAAAGTGAGCAAGGGACTCACGTCTGAGCATACCCTGCCACACTTATGGCGGCCAAAAGCGGTACAAAAGGGGGTGGTGATGGACGGAGCATCTGAATCAATCAAACACTCACACCCAGTCAAAAGATCTGGGTTTAATCCATCACCGTTCTTTAGCCCACTCTGCCACCCCAGTTCAGACATGGCTATATGCAAATCAGTCTGACCCTGTGCCTCATGGGAACAGTCCAGCCCGAACTGCCAAGCCATGTCTTCCCTGGACCGGAAACAAGTTTCCGAGGACCGGTTTCTGGCATTCCAGCCGTCTTCAGCCCGGCTTGCTTGAATCCAGTGGCAAAGTGAGCAAGGGACTCACGTCTGAGCATACCCTGCCACACTTATGGCGGCAAAAAGCGGTACAAAAGGGGGTGGTGATGGACGGAGCATCTGAATCAATCAAACACTCACACCCAGTCAAAAGTTCTGGGTTTAATCCATCACCGTTCTTTAGCCCACTCTGCCACCCCAGTTCAGACATGGCTATATGCAAATCAGTCTGACCCTGTGCCTAATGGGAACAGTCCAGCCCGAACTGCCAAGCCATGTCTTCCCTGGACCGGAAACAAGCTTCAGAGGACCGGTTTCTGGCATTCCAGACATCTTCAGCCCGGCTTGCTTGAATCCAGTGGCAAAGTGAGCAAGGGACTCACGTCTGAGCATACCCTGCCACACTTATGGCGGCCAAAAGCGGTACAAAAGGGGGTGGTGATGGACGGAGCATCTGAATCAATCAAACACTCACACCCAGTCAAAAGATCTGGGTTTAATCCATCACCGTTCTTTAGCCCACTCTGCCACCCCAGTTCAGACATGGCTATATGCAAATCAGTCTGACCCTGTGCCTCATGGGAACAGTCCAGCCTGAAATGCCAAGCCATGTCTTCCCTGGACCGGAAACAAGCTTCCGAGGACTGGTTTCTGGCATTCCAGCCGTCTTCAGCCCGGCTTGCTTGAATCCAGTGGCAAAGAGAGCAAGGGACTCACGTCTGAGCATACCCTGCCACACTTATGGCAGCCAAAAGCATTACAAAAGGGGGTGGTGATGGACGGAGCATCTGAATCAATCAAACACTCACACCCAGTCAAAAGATCTGGGTTTAATCCATCACCGTTCTTTAGCCCACTCTGCCACCCTAGTTCAGACATGGCTATATGCAAGTCAGTCTGACCCTGTGCCTCATGGGAACAGTCCAGCCCGAACTGCCAAGCCATGTCTTCCCTGGACCAGAAACAAGATTCCGAGGACTGGTTTCTGGCATTCCAGCCGTCTTCAGCCCGGCTTGCTTGAATCCAGTGGCCAAGAGAGCAAGGGACTCACGTCTGAGCATACCCTGCCACACTTATGGCAGCCAAAAGCGTTACAAAAGGGGGTGGTGATGGACGGAGCATCTGAATCAATCAAACACTCACACCCAGTCAAAAGATCTGGGTTTAATCCATCACCGTTCTTTAGCCCACTCTGCCACCCCAGTTCACACATGGCTATATGCAAATCAGTCTGACCCTGTGCCTCATGGGAACAGTCCAGCCCGAACTGCCAAGCCATGTCTTCCCTGGACCAGAAACAAGATTCCGAGGACCGGTTTCTGGCATTCCAGCCGTCTTCAGCCCGGCTTGCTTGAATCCAGTGGCAAAGTGAGCAAGGGACTCACGTCTGAGCATACCCTGCCACACTTATGGCGGCCAAAAGCGGTACAAAAGGGGGTGGTGATGGACGGAGCATCTGAATCAATCAAACACTCACACCCAGTCAAAAGATCTGGGTTTAATCCATCACCGTTCTTTAGCCAACTCTGCCACCCCAGTTCAGACATGGCTATATGCAAATCAGTCTGACCCTGTGCCTCATGGGAACAGTCTAGCCCGAACTGCCAAGCCATGTCTTTCATGGACCGGAAACAAGTTTCCGAGGACCGGTTTCTGCATTCCAGCCGTCTTCAGCCCGACTTGCTTGAATCCAGTGGCAAAGTGAGCAATGGACTCACGTCTGAGCATACCCTGCCACACTTATGGCGGCCAAAAGCGGTACAAAAGGGGGTGGTGATGGACGGAGCATCTGAATCAATCAAACACTCACACCCAGTCAAAAGATCTGGGTTTAATCCATCACCGTTCTTTAGCCCACTCTGCCAGCCCAGTTCAGACATGGCTATATGCAAATCAGTCTGACCCTGTGCCTCATGGGAACAGTCCAGCCCGAACTGCCGAGCCATGTCTTCCCTGAACCGGAAACAAGTTTCCGAGGACCGGTTTCTGGCATTCCAGCCGTCTTCAGCCCGGCTTGCTTGAATCCAGTGGCAAAGTGAGCAAGGGACTCACGTCTGAGCATACCCTGCCACACTTATGGCGGCAAAAAGCGGTACAAAAGGGGGTGGTGATGGACGGAGCATCTGAATCAATCAAACACTCACACCCAGTCAAAAGTTCTGGGTTTAATCCATCACCGTTCTTTAGCCCACTCTGCCACCCCAGTTCAGACATGGCTATATGCAAATCAGTCTGACCCTGTGCCTCATGGGAACAGTTCAGCCCAAACTGCCAAGCCATGTCTTCCCTGGACCGGAAACAAACTTCTGAGGACCGGTTTCTGGCATTCCAGACATCTTCAGCCCGGCTTGCTTGAATCCAGTGGCAAAGTGAGCAAGGGACTCACGTCTGAGCATACCCTGCCACACTTATGGTGGCCAAAATCGGTATAAAAGGGGGTGGTGATGGACGGAGCATCTGAATCAATCAAACACTCACACCCAGTCAAAAGATCTGGGTTTAATCCATCACCGTTCTTTAGCCCACTCTGCCACCCCAGTTCAGACATGGCTATATGCAAATCAGTCTGACCCTGTGCCTCATGGGAACAGTCCAGCCTGACATGCCAAGCCATGTCTTCCCTGGACCGGAAACAAGCTTCTGAGGACTGGTTTCTGGCATTCCAGCCGTCTTCAGCCCGGCTTGCTTGAATCCAGTGGCAAAGAGAGCAAGGGACTCACGTCTGAGCATACCCTGCCACACTTATGGCAGCCAAAAGCGTTACAAAAGGGGGTGGTGATGGACGGAGCATCTGAATCAATCAAACACTCACACCCAGTCAAAAGATCTGGGTTTAATCCATCACCGTTCTTTAGCCCACTCTGCCACCCCAGTTCAGACATGGCTATATGCAAATCAGTCTGACCCTGTGCCTCATGGGAACAGTCCAGCCCGAACTGCCAAGCCGTGTCTTCCCTGGACCAGAAACAAGATTCCGAGGACCGGTTTCTGGCATTCCAGCCGTCTTCAGCCCGGCTTCCTTGAATCCAGTGGCAAAGTGAGCAAGGGACTCACGTCTGAGCATACCCTGCCACACTTATGGTGGCCAAAAGCGGTACAAAAGGGGGTGGTGATGGACGGAGCATCTGAATCAATCAAACACTCACACCCAGTCAAAAGATCTGGGTTTAATCCATCACCGTTCTTTAGCCCACTCTGCCACCCCAGTTCAGACATGGCTATATGCAAATCAGTCTGACCCTGTGCCTCATGGGAACAGTCCAGCCCGAACTGCCAAGCCATGTCTTCCCTGGACCGGAAACAAGTTTCCGAGGACCGGTTTCTGGCATTCCAGCCGTCTTCAGCCCGGCTTGCTTGAATCCAGTGGCAAAGTGAGCAAGGGACTCACGTCTGAGCATACCCTGCCACACTTATGGCTGCAAAAAGCGGTACAAAAGGGGGTGGTGATGGACGGAGCATCTGAATCAATCAAACACTCACACCCAGTCAAAAGTTCTGGGTTTAATCCATCACCGTTCTTTAGCCCACTCTGCCACCCCAGTTCAGACATGGCTATATGCAAATCAGTCTGACCCTGTGCCTAATGGGAACAGTCCAGCCCGAACTGCCAAGCCATGTCTTCCCTGGACCGGAAACAAGCTTCAGAGGACCGGTTTCTGGCATTCCAGACATCTTCAGCCCGGCTTGCTTGAATCCAGTGGCAAAGTGAGCAAGGGACTCACGTCTGAGCATACCCTGCCACACTTATGGCGGCCAAAAGCGGTACAAAAGGGGGTGGTGATGGACGGAGCATCTGAATCAATCAAACACTCACACCCAGTCAAAAGTTCTGGGTTTAATCCATCACCGTTCTTTAGCCCACTCTGCCACCCCAGTTCAGACATGGCTATATGCAAATCAGTCTGACCCTGTGCCTCATGGGAACAGTTCAGCCCAAACTGCCAAGCCATGTCTTCCCTGGACCGGAAACAAACTTCTGAGGACCGGTTTCTGGCATTCCAGACATCTTCAGCCCGGCTTGCTTGAATCCAGTGGCAAAGTGAGCAAGGGACTCACGTCTGAGCATACCCTGCCACACTTATGGTGGCCAAAATCGGTATAAAAGGGGGTGGTGATGGACGGAGCATCTGAATCAATCAAACACTCACACCCAGTCAAAAGATCTGGGTTTAATCCATCACCGTTCTTTAGCCCACTCTGCCACCCCAGTTCAGACATGGCTATATGCAAATCAGTCTGACCCTGTGCCTCATGGGAACAGTCCAGCCCGAACTGCCAAGCCATGTCTTCCCTGGACCAGAAACAAGATTCCGAGGACCGGTTTCTGGCATTCCAGCCGTCTTCAGCCCGGCTTGCTTGAATCCAGTGGCAAAGTGAGCAAGGGACTCACGTCTGAGCATACCCTGCCACACTTATGGCGGCCAAAAGCGGTACGAAAGGAGGTGGTGATGGACGGAGCATCTGAATCAATCAAACACTCACACCCAGTCAAAAGATCTGGGTTTAATCCATCACCGTTCTTTAGCCCACTCTGCCACCCCAGTTCAGACATGGCTATATGCAAATCAGTCTGACCCTGTGCCTCATGGGAACAGTCCAGCCCGAACTGCCAAGCCATGTCTTCCCTGGACCGGAAACAAGCTTCCGAGGACCGGTTTCTGGCATTCCAGCCGTCTTCAGCCCGGCTTGCTTGAATCCAGTGGCAAAGTGAGCAAGGGACTCACGTCTGAGCATACCCTGCCACACTTATGGCGGCCAAAAGCGGTATAAAAGGGGGTGGTGATGGACGGAGCATCTGAATCAATCAAACACTCATACCCAGTCAAAAGATCTGGGTTTAATCCATCACCGTTCTTTAGCCCACTCTGCCACCCCAGTTCAGACATGGCTATATGCAAATCAGTCTGACCCTGTGCCTCATGGGAACAGTCCAGCCTGAAATGCCAAGCCATGTCTTCCCTGGACCGGAAACAAGCTTCCGAGGACTGGTTTCTGGCATTCCAGCCGTCTTCAGTCCGGCTTGCTTGAATCCAGTGGCAAAGAAAGCAAGGGACTCACGTCTGAGCATACCCTGCCACACTTATGGCAGCCAAAAGCGTTACAAAAGGGGGTGGTGATGGACGGAGCATCTGAATCAATCAAACACTCACACCCAGTCAAAAGATCTGGGTTTAATCCATCACCGTTCTTTAGCCCACTCTGCCACCCCAGTTCAGACATGGCTATATGCAAATCAGTCTGACCCTGTGCCTCATGGGAACAGTCCAGCCCGAACTGCCAAGCCATGTCTTCCCTGGACCAGAAACAAGATTCCGAGGACCGGTTTCTGGCATTCCAGCCGTCTTCAGCCCGGCTTGCTTGAATCCAGTGGCAAAGTGAGCAAGGGACTAACGTCTGAGCATACCCTGCCACACTTATGGCGGCCAAAAGCGGTACAAAAGGGGGTGGTGATGGACGGAGCATCTGAATCAATCAAACACTCACACCCAGTCAAAAGATCTGGGTTTAATCCATCACCGTTCTTTAGCCCACTCTGCCACCCCAGTTCAGAGATGGCTATATGCAAATCAGTCCGACCCTGTGCCTCATGGGAACAGTCCAGCCCGAACTGCCAAGCCATGTCTTCCCTGGACCGGAAACAAGCTTCCGAGGACCGGTTTCTGGCATTCCAGCCGTCTTCAGCCCGGCTTGCTTGAATCCAGGGGCAAAGTGAGCAAGGGACTCACGTCTGAGCTTACCCTGCCACACTTATGGCGGCCAAAAGCGGTACAAAAGGGGGTGGTGATGGACGGAGCATCTGAATCAATCAAACACTCACACCTAGTCAAAAGATCTGTGTTTAATCCATCACCGTTCTTTAGCCCACTCTGCTACCCCAGTTCAGACATGGCTATATGCAAATCAGTCTGACCCTGTGCCTCATGGGAACAGTCCAGCCCGAACTGCCAAGCCATGTCTTCCATGGACCGGAAACAAGCTTCCGAGGACCGGTTTCTGGCATTCCAGGCGTCTTCTGCCCGGCTTGCTTGAATCCAGTGGCAAAGTGAGCAAGGGACTCACGTCTGAGCATACCCTGCCGCATTTATGGCGGACAAAAGCGGTACAAAAGGGGGTGGTGATGGACGGAGCATCTGAATCAATCAAACACTCACACACAGTCAAAAGATCTGGGTTTAATCCATCATCGTTCTTTAGCCCACTCTGCCACCCCAGATCAGACATGGCTATATGCAAACCATCTGATCCTGTGCCTCATGGGAACAGTCCAGCCCGAACTGCCAAGCCATGTCTTCCCTGGACCGGAAACAAGCTTCCGAGGACTGGTTTCTGGCATTCCAGCCGTCTTCAGCCCGGCTTGCTTGAATCCTGTGGCAAAGTGAGCAAGGGACTCACGTCTGAGCATACCCTGCCACACTTATGGCAGCCAAAAGCGGTACAAAAGGGGGTGGTGATGGACGGAGCATCTGAATCAATCAAACACTCACACCCAGTCAAAAGATCTGGGTTTAATCCATCACCGTTCTTTAGCCCACTCTGCCACCCCAGTTCAGACATGGCTATATGCAAATCAGTCTGACCCTGTGCCTCATGGGAACAGTCCAGCCCGTACTGCCAAGCCATGTCTTCCCTGGACCGGAAACAAGCTTCAGAGGACGGGTTTCTGGCATTCCAGCCGTCTTTAGCCCGGCTTGCTCGAATCCAGTGGCAAAGTGAGCAAGGGACTCACGTCTGAGCATACCCCGCCACACTTATGGCGGCCAAAAGCGGTAAGAAAGGGGGTGGTGATGGACGGAGCATCTGAATCAATCAAACACTCACACCCAGTCAAAAGATATGGGTTTAATCCATCACCGTTCTTTAGCCCACTCTGCCACCCCAGTTCAGAAATGGCTATATGCAAATCAGTCTGACCCTGTGCCTCATGGGACCAGTCCAGCCCGAACTGCCAAGCCATGTCTTCCCTGGACCGGAAACAAGCTTCCGAGGACCGGTTTCTGGCATTCCAGCTGTCTTCAGCCCGGCTTGCTTGAATCCAGTGGCAAAGTGAGCAAGGGACTCATGTCTGAGCATACCCTGCCACACTTATGGCGGCCAAAAGCGGTACAAAAGGGGGTGGTGATGGACGGAGCATCTGAATCAATCAAACACTCACACCCAGTGAAAAGATCTGGGTTTAATCCATCACCGTTCTTTAGCCCACTCTGCCACCCCAGTTCAGACATGGCTATCTGCAAATCAGTCTGACCCTGTGCCTCATGGGAACAGTCCAGCCCGAACTGCCAAGCCATGTCTTCCCTGGACCGGAAACAAGCTTCCGAGGACCGCTTTCTGGCATTCCAGCCGTCTTCAGCCCGGCTTGCTTGAATCCAGTGGCAAAGTGAGCAAGGGACTCACTTCTGAGCATACCCTGCCACACTTGTGGCGGCCAAAAGCGGTACAAAAGGGGGTGGTGATGGACGGAGCATCTGAATCAATCAAACACTCACACCCAGTCAAAAGATCTGGGTTTAATCCATCACCGTTCTTTAGCCCACTCTGCCACCCCAGTTCAGACATGGCTATATGCAAATCAGTCTGACCCTGTGCCTCATGGGAACGGTCCAGCCCGAACTGCCAAGCCATGTCTTCCCTGGACCGGAAACAAGCTTCCGAGGACCGCTTTCTGGCATTCCAGCCGTCTTCAGCCCGGCTTGCTTGAATCCAGTGGCAAAGTGAGCAAGGGACTCACTTCTGAGCATACCCTGCCACACTTGTGGTGGCCAAAAGCGGTAAAAAAGGGGGTGGTGATGGACGGAGCATCTGAATCAATCAAACACTCACACCCAGTCAAAAGATCTGGGTTTAATCCATCACCGTTCTTTAGCCCACCCTGCCACCCCAGTTCAGACATGGCTATATGCAAATCAGTCTGACCCTGTGCCTCATGGGAACAGTCCAGCCCGAACTGCCAAGCCATGTCTTCCCTGGACCGGAAACAAGCTTCAGAGGACCGGTTTCTGGCATTCCAGCCGTCTTCAGCCCGGCTTGCTTGAATCCAGTGGCAAAGTGAGCAAGGGACTCACGTCTGAGCATACCCTGCCACACTTATGGCGGCCAAAAGCGGTACAAAAGGGGGGGGTGATGGACGGAGCATCTGAATCAATCAAACACTCACACCCAGTCAAAAGATCTGGGTTTAATCCATCACCGTTCTTTAGCCCACTCTGCCACCCCAGTTCAGACATGGCTATATGCAAATCAGTCTGACCCTGTGCCTCATGGGAACAGTCCAGCCCGAACTGCCAAGCCATGTCTTCCCTGGGCCGGAAACAAGCTTCCGAGGACCGGTTTCTGGCATTCCAGTCGTCTTCAGCCTGGCTTGCTTGAATCCAGTGGCAAAGTGAGCAAGGGACTCACGTCTGAGCATACCCTGCCACACTTATGGCGGCCAAAAGCGGTACAAAAGGGGGTGGTGATGGACGGAGCATCTGAATCAATCAAACACTCACACCCAGTCAAAAGATCTTGGTTTAATCCATCACCGTTCTTTAGCCCACTCTGCCACCCCAGTTCAGACATGGCTATATGCAAATCAGTCTGACCCTGTGCCTTATGGGAACAGTCCAGCCCGAACTGCCAAGCCATGTCTTCCCTGGACCGGAAACAAGCTTCCGAGGACCGGTTTCTGGCATTCCAGCCGTCTTCAGCCCGGCTTGCTTGAATCCAGTGGCAAAGTGAGCAAGGGACTCACGTCTGAGCATACCCTGCCACACTTATGGCGGCCAAAAGCGGTACAAAAGGGGGTGGTGATGGACGGAGCATCTGAATCAATCAAACACTCACACCCAGTCAAAAGATCTGGGTTTAATCTATCACCGTTCTTTAGCCCACTCCGCCACCCTAGTTCAGACATGGCTATATGCAAATCAGTCTGACCCTGTGCCTCATGGGAACAGTCCAGCCCGAACTCAGCGTCTGATCATCCTGCGATGATTCGTGGTTCGGGCGGGTCGCACTGGTACAATGTCTCTTGGCTATTGGAATGCGTCATGTGCAATCGCCATTCCACCTGAATCGTGAGCTCTCACAATGTAGATCGAAGGCAGTTATCAGTAGAGATATCGACAAATGATTTTTGTGACTTATGTCAAAAAAATCTGAACACATACAGTAGAATTGTCTCTACATTACATAAATTAAGGCTGAATTCCCTATTGTTCGGAGTGTAGATGGAAAGTTGAATTAAAGTTGTGAACCCTGCTGTCGGCAGAGTAAACTTTGGCAGTAGTGCACAGAAACATCGACAAATGTTTTTTTGACACATACGTTAAGAAAATCTGGTGACACAGTAGAATTGTCTCTGTCTTTGATAAATCTAGAATTAATTCAATGTTGATTGTAGTGCTTCTCTGCTTCTGGTAACAAGTGGTAAACTCTGTTGATCGCAGTGTACACTTGAAAGTTGTACTTAGTACAGACTTAGATGCACGTTTTTTGTGGCATCCATTAATGAAATTGACTCTTCCTTTCATAAATCAAGGCAAACTTGCAAGCTGTCCGTAATTGTCTCTGCATTAAATAAATGAAGGCTGAATTTCCTACTGATCAAGCTTTAACAAAATCTGAGGACATACTGCAATTGCCTCTCTTTTAAATAAATCAAGACTCGATTCAATGTTTTCTGTAGTGCTGATGCACAAGTGGTATCAAGTTGTCAACTCTACTGACTGCAGAATAGATTGAAGGCAGTTCTCAGCACAGATACTGAAGACACATTTAGATTCAAAGTTGAATTCAAGTTGTGAACCCTGCTGTCTGCAGTGTTGATGGAAAACACTAGTCGATACAGACATAAGTCTGCGGTGCTGTGGCACTGAGTTCGCAATCGGCCTGTATGGAGGAAGCACACGGTCATGGCGGCAGCCACCTGGCAGGGTGGGGACCTTCGCTGCGGCGCAGTCTCTTCTCATTGCAGAAGTGAACCACTCCCAAGGTGTGGACTAATTATTTATAGTCTTACGTTGACGTTGTTTAAATTGGACTAGCCCGCTCCGCTTCTGTTTCAAAGGAGGGGGGTGAACAGAGGTACATGACCGTAATATTCCCCAGTGTCTGAGATAATATGGTTGCGTCCACTATTCAGTACACTACACTTATCAATGGTATATGTTCACACTGAAAAGTTTTTGATTTCTATAGTGAATTGTGTATAGTATTTCACCAGTAGTCTTAGCGTTGTATACATTATTGTTGATGTTTGAGCTCCTTCCCTTATACATACTTGGTTACTACATCTCTGTAGATTGAGCTAGTTTACTGTTGAGGAGATATATTATTTTTGGAAAGGCCCGTAGTACTGTTTTGCACTGCCTCTGAGATAGTAGGGGGGAGGGTTCTGTGGGTATGGTTGTGGTGATCGTGGCGCTGGGTATTTTGATTTTGTTGAGTGTGGGAAGTGAATAGTTAGAAACTGTATCACGTATTGCTCTTTAAACATGGGTGTGAGTTGAATGTAATTCACGCAGTACATATTCGACGTTCTTACAGTACTTAAATGTTGATGTTAATTTGTTAGTGGTAAGTGGAACTATTGCCTGATTTTTTTAGGTAGCATTGCCAATTTGGTTACTTGTTGAAAATATGGAAAGTGGTCAACATTATAAGTAGGAATTGTCATTTAAAAAACCTTCAAAAGTCACTGAAAAAACATAGGTTTCAGGCAGGTTATAGTTAGGAATTAGCATTTAAAAACCTTTGAAATTCACTGAAAAAAACATATGTTTCAGACATGTCATAGTTTTCAGGGGTGTTATAGTTAGCTGGACATTTCACTCATACAAAACCATTGAAATTCCTCTATTATAGTTAGTTGTACTAACTTTAACTCTCGCGCCCGCAATCCACTGATGATGATGTCACATATTACATCATCCATGACATGGTCAGTGACATCACTGATGACATCTCAAATGACATCACTGATGACATCACTGATTCTGTGCTTACTTAGGCAACAGGTACACCGGCTTGCTGTGAAGATTGAAGGTGGGGTGAAGGTCAGTATACCGAGCCTCCAGAATGCTACAAGTACCATAAGCCTAAGGGTGCTGCAGTCATCGCCCAATTGGGCAAGGACTTCCACATGTGTGACTACAGCCAGTAAACTCGGGACAGTGAGTTTTTAAAATCGTCCCTTGAAAGGTGGGAGGAGTGTCTCGATGTATATCAGAGAGACGATCTGTCACTTGAAGTGGACAGTTTATTTTAAAACAAGCAATGGCATCCGAAGAAGGCACGGAGTGCCGAAATGCATAATGCCTGCTTTTTTTGGGCAATAGTGGAGGTCGATTTTACTCACCTGTGTGGGCTTCACGTCTTTCCTATTGGAGAGGTTTGCTTGGTTTGGATATATATATATATATATATCCCAAGTGCCTCGTCGCACAGAACAGGAACACGGACTCAGAATATGCCGGTATCAGATTTTCTTTATTTTATAATATATTAGTGGAACGGTGCATGCCTCAGACGCGTTTCGGACACGAGGCTGTGCCCTTGCTCACTTAACAAACGGGGAGGCTAAAACAGTGAATTTAAAACACCCATTTGGCGCCAACACAGAGTGAGGTATAAACATAGAAAACAGACATATCGTGTTGTACTGTTTCGCAAGTGGAGACGGCCATCTTATAATGCCTATCAATCTCTTTGTAAAAAATACAGCAATGTGCATTCTATATGTTTTAGCACTAAACAAACATCGGTTAAAACTGCAATTTCTCGCCCTTTAAAACATCACATCAAACAGCACTATATACAGTATATCTTCAACAAAATGAATTGTTTATAAAAAATACTAAAGTGCAAAGTGCCTATGTAAACATACGATTCACTAAATTGCAAAATGCAATATTAAAACCATATATAATGTATAAATACATTTCATATATATTACAAAAATGATGTTAAAAGGCAACTACTAGCCATTAAGAATGCTTATGATGAAATAAAAAGCATTCTATTAGATCAACAGGCGAGCTTAAATTGATTTCAGTGTTTGCAGTGCAAACTATTCCAAGAATGTGCAAAATGGCAAGGATAGACACGCATGTTAGTGCGAATATATTCGTATAAATACAAAAATGAACATCAATAATGAAAACCCCCTAACGTATTATCATCAATATCATTCTGATTACTGATGCAACGATAAATACGTGCAAATAGGCTAAATTAGATCATCCCGTGTCATAAATAATGTCTGTACCAATACATAAAAAGCCATAGGATTCAATGGACCTAAACAAAATACAGGGGAAGTATATATCATATAATGATCAAATAGATTCATAGATGGCTAAATTCATAGTCTCCTGATTATAATTACCCTATACCCCTATGGCGCCACCATGTGAATCAACTTCTTATTATATCCTATGTGGTGATGTGCATGAAACTGTCAAAAAATAAAGCCCAAAATTGAAAAAATTGAAAAAAAGAGGTGATTAAAATGTGTTACTAACTACATGGTGTGGAAAAGGAAGAACAGCAGAACCACTGAAAAGTTCTCATGACTAATAGTCAGACGTCAAATCTACATTCCTTTCAGTAAACACCTATCGCTGAGTAGCATCAAAAGGCCTGAGCTGGTAGTGAAGACCCAATTTATAAAAAAGTTGTAAAGATCTTCCCCTAAGTTTAACCCTACTGGAACCTTACAGTCTAAATTGACTATATATCTTGATTCTAGTTGCCGTAGACATTTTTCCTTATTGCCCCCTCTTTTGCTGGATGCCACCGCATCAATGACAAAATATTGTAAGTGTTTTAAATCATTGTCTTGGGCGGCCTTGAAATGCCGTACAACCGGATAGGCCGGGTTGGAATTTACAATCGCTCTCAAATGCTGTAATATCCGTACATGAACTTGTAACTTGGCGCTGACCACGTAGTACATATTTCAACTGCATTTTAAGACGTACACAGCAAATTCAGTACGGCAGGTGTAATGTGCTTTGAGAGCTACTGGAATATTGGAAAAAGGGGTCAAATATGATGTTGTATTTACACCAAATTTACAAACTCGGCATAAGCTACATTTAAAAAAGCCTTTACGAGGGGACAACCGATTGGCTGTTTGACTGGTCTTTGGACTGCTAGTTACTAGTTCATTGCTGTAGGGGTCATCGGGACTACCTCCTTTAGTGTCTGGTCAGTGAGGATAATGGGCCATTCTTTTTAACAATTCTCTTGATTTGCCTGGCCTGTCTACTGTAACCAGTGATCAACCTGAGTTCCCCCATGCTAGCTGTGTTGGCCTTCAATACATGTGAACTCCTATCCGGATCTAAAAGAGAAAGGCGACTGAGGGCATTTGCTTTCTTCATAGCCATATCTAGGTGATTGGAATTATATCCTCTCGCTTCTAGTGTTTTCTTAGCCTCCTGTTAATGATAATGTCTTGCTTCAGGAGTACTGCATGCCCTATGGATCCTGAGGAATTCCCCAAATGGTATGCTAGCTATAGTGAGTTGGGGATGAAAACTGCCAGCATGTAATATAGTGTTTCCTGACGTAGACTTCCTGTAAAGACATGTTTCAATCTTACCATCCATTACTTGGACTTGTACATCAAGGAAATTGGTCATCTTAGCGTCTATACTGTCAGTAAAATGAAGGTTTATCTCATTCTCGTTAATGCTGTTGACAAAATCATTTGCCTGCTCCTTAGTCCCTCGCCAAACAATGAACACATCATCGATGTAACGTCAGTATCTTACAATATGCACAGACCACGCAGTAGCATGTTGTACCATGAGGACATGTTCCTCTCACTAGCCAATGTGAAGCCCCGCGTAGCTGGGGGAAAAACATGCCCCCATAGCCACACCTCTTAATTAGTTGAAGACAGCATTGTCAAACATTAAAACATTGTTATGAAGAAATGTGTCAATCATCTTGATTATCATTTAGTTGTGGCGGAACATTTCAATAGGTCTTTTGTCTAAATAAAATTTTGCAGCTCTTATGCCATCCTCATGGGCGATACTGGTATGAAGAGCGGATATGTCCATTGTTAAAAACAAGAAATCATCAGACCATTCACAGTCATTCAAAAGGTATAGGAACTTAGTGGTGTCCTTAATATAGGCCAGTAATCCTGTCACTAATTCCTGAAGATAGAAATCGATATATTTTGAAGTGTTCTCAAAGGTACTTTTTATCAAGGACACAACAGGTCTTCCAGGAACTGGTGTTTCTTTTTTATGTACCTTCGGAATGAAGTATATATTGGGAAGGATTGGAAAGTCGTTGCTGAGAAATTTATATTCATCCTTGGAAACGAGCCCCTCTCTTTTCCACTCATTCAGATCATCTTTATAGGTTTTTTGGATTTTCCTCACCGATGCCATATCTATTTTCATGTAAAATTGTGCATCATTGAGGTGACGGTAGGCCTCTTTCACATATGCTTTTTTGTCCCAGAGAACTGCATTCCCACCTTTGTCAGACCGGTTTATTACGATGGTATTGTTGTCCTTTAGATTCTTCATAAGGTTGGAATACTGTTCCATTTTTTTTACTGGATGGCCTTTGATGTTTTTTGGTAGTATATTGCAACTTTTTAAGTTCCTCAGTGATGCGATCATGGTAAATGTCAATGGCATCCCGTGGCATATTCAGAATGATCGTGGACACAGGTTTAAAAGGGCTTTTCTCAGTGTGCGTGATATTGATCCCTTCACCATCGGCTGCCTCTTGGGAACTGCTGACACTAGTTTCATTCCCTTTCAGATCATGCAATGTTCGCATCAATACAATATCCTTGACTTGTAAACCATACTGAACAGTGGAATTGCTTGTTTCCAGATCTTTTTTTGCTCATGGTTTTGATTGTAAAATTTTTCGAATAAACTTAAAAATGTCTATGCGAGTATTGCAGTAGCTGAAATTACTTTCGGGGCAAAATGACAGTCCCAAGGATAGTAATTGTTTCTCTGCTTGGTCTAGAACAGTGTCTGTCAAATTCACTATGGTATTATCGTTGATTAGTTCTTCTTCTTCCAAAACCGATTTTTCTGCCTCCTTCCTCTTGCTGTTGGAATATTTACGCCGTTGTCGCCTCCTTGCATTTCTCCTCTGTTTGTTGCAGCGTTTTGATTCATCAGGCGTAATGATAATTTTCTCTGCATCCTGATATACTCCAATTCCTTGGCTGGCGTAATATTTCCATTTTCACCTTCGTGCACACCGCCCTCCAGTATTCTAGCGCGTCTTGAGAGCGAGCAGAGGATCAGCACCACCAACTCCTGTGTAATTGAGGTAACTTGTTTTTTATTTATTTTTTCGAAGTTTTCAAATGGCCTCCATTACTCACAGGCCATCACAAGCAAAGTGCAAGAGTGCATACAACCATAAAAAGATGACCTACGCGTTTCAGCTTGCGCCTTTTACCGTGTCACTGAGTGTTGTGCTGAGTGTTAATTTAAAGGGAAAACACTCCCTTTCACCACCACCATTTAAAAAAAAAACAGGTATCAATAGCCAATTTTCATAATAGATGTGCAGCATCAAGAAAAAATTCATTGTAAAGTACATTTAGTTAGGGACTTTTCAGGAATTAATTTGTTTTGAAATAAAGGCTTATCAGTATTTTCATCTGAAGAATTAAGTATGCTGGCTAGGACAGATTATCTCTGGAAAAAACCTATATATATATATGTGTACATTCAACATTGTATATGCTGCTGGGATGGAGGTACTCCTTCATCTGCTATTTACAATAACATTCCTTCGGGATAAAGTGACCATCGCCATACCAAAAAGATACATATATAAATGAGTAAATCTTTTTCACGAGTAAAAGTACTCATCTAAGCCTCCACATTATATATAATTGTTTTCTACACTGAAAATATTATTATTCCAAATAATGATTTACACTTTGTCCTGGATATACATCATATATACATTTAGCACAAAATAAGCACTTCCTAATATATATGTAACAACCGTGCATTTGCAACACCCTGATGGTGTATTTCTACATTGATCACGTATTCCAATATACTTCAAAACATTATAATCAAAATAATCGGTTAGTTCGAGCTCATGAAAAGATATGTGTGATTAATACTCACCATATCGTCCACCATTATCAAAATGCCATGTATAGATATATATATATATATATCCTCGCAGCTTCTGTAAACGGCGTTTTGGACCACAGAATAACGGACCACCAAGCAGCAAGTAAGTATTTCAGGAAGATTTATTATCTCTTTCTTCATCCGGTTCACTTCGGCATGACGCGTTTCGGTTAACAAGTAACCTTGATCACATAGCGACAATGCAATACGCTTCCACATTTAAATACTTATTTTTTTCATACATTGCTTACCACGTGGTGCTAGATAGTGAAAACATACTCTTAAAGGCAAAGTGTCTAGATATTTGAGTATGCAGTTTTAAGCTGTGAATTAGGCATTCATTAATGTCGGTTTCATTTTTGTTTACAATACTTGCTTATTTCTGCGTGAATGCATTGATATCATTGTGCAACACATCGCAATAAATAACCAATAAATATATATAAAATAATTAATTTCATATATGTAACATCATTTTTAGTTTAGGAAGCTGGGCCATTAAAAAAAGATTATTTCACTTTTTCTTAAAAACTTATAGGCACCATCTCAACCTTATTGACAACGAACTCTAAATGATAATAAAATTCAGAGTTAAAATTTAATGTCAGCATAAATGCTTTTTAAAACCACATTGTGCAAAATTACGCATGAATAGTGAAAACTCCAAAAGATATACAAATTCAGAGTTAAAAAACAATATCAGCATCAATGCTTTTGAAACCAATCAGTGCAAAATTACGCAATAATAGTGCAAAATAACATATGTGCAAATGTTGCAAAAGTTGACTGTTTTTATACAGAAACCGATAACTATTGTTGTTTTTAATTAATTCTAGTATACTCTATATCACATGTATCCCATGAGCATTTCTAGATCATATGGTCTAGAGTCCGAGCCCGGACAACAAACCATCCTAGCTCATTTGATCTATTTTCATCTTTGCCAAAAGGTGCTTAGTGCTAAAATACATGAAAAAAAGTGAAGTTTAAAATCAGGAATGAGAGAACTTTTGCAGTTACATTTTATATCGTTAGAGGAATGTGTGCATGTCTTCCGTGTTATTTAGTCCATTAGGAGATTTGCTGTTAAGATTCAAAATATATTTAGTCTCCAACTGCCTTAACAATTTTTCTCTGTCCCCACCTCTTTTAGACATCGGTACCGAGTCAACCACAAAGTATGAAAGACAATTAATGTCTTTTCCATGTGTCGATTTAAAATGTCTCGCTACCGGGTAGGTGGGATCACAATTTATAATCGCTCGAATATGTTGTAAAATTCTGATGTGCACCGGGTTCTTAGTACTTCCAACGTACCTAAGTCCACAGGTGCACATGAGTATGTAGACAGCGAATTCTGTACGACAGTCATAGTTGCCTTGGATTCTTTTTTTTTTTGCTTTTAAAGGGTGTGCTATATTCAGTTGTATTTATGCCAAACTTGCACGCCCGACAGGTTGCGCATTTGAAAAAGCACTGTTTTATCGGTAACCACATGGATGCAGGAGCCCCTGCTGCATGTGGTTTGGACACGTATGCGGCCATATTTTTGCTTTTTCTAAAAGTTACCTGAGGTTTATCTGGTAGGCTATCTTTTAAAATGCTGTCGGTTAAGACAATTGGCCAATTTTTGTTCACTATAGCTCTTATTTTGCGCTCCTGTCTGCTGAACGTGGTAATTAATCTTGGTGCCTCATCCTTCTTGATAATCTCATTTTCCACCTCACTGTGTATTGGCAGTAATTCAGATCTTGGTCTCTCACTGGCTTTGGCTGTAGCCCTGCTTAGAATATCCTCTGTGTAGCCCCTGTTTTGCATTCTCTCTAAGCTTTCATTTTTGCATTTTTCATATTCTTCAGGGGTGCTAGATATGCGCTTAAGTCGTAGTATTTTCCCATAGGGTATACTGGAAATCAGGTGTTTTGGATGTGCACTTGAGGCATGGAGGGTTGCATTGCCTGCTGTAGGTTTTCTATATGCAGTGGTAGTCAGTTTTTTGTCTGCAACCTGTATCTGAACATCTAAAAATGCAATCGAACTAGTGCTACACTGAGAAGTAAAATATAGGTTATAATCATTGATGTTGATTTTCTCAATAAATTCATTAGCACTCTGACTGTCCCCCTTCCAAATAATAAACACATTGTCTATAAAGCGCAGCCATAGACAGACTCTGTTCCACCTCAGCTTGGTGTTGCCCCATGAGGACCTGCTTCTCCCAGAACCCCACGTGCAAGCACGCGTAGCTCGGGGAAAAGCAGGCCCCCATAGCAACTCCTTGCTTCTGTCTGAATAATTCCTTACCGAAGGAGAAATAGTTATTATTGAGACACCAAGCAATCAATGACATTAGCATCTTGTTGTGTAGTACATAGTCAGCTGGTCGAGTATTTAAAAAATGTTCTACACCCTGCAGACCTTGTTCATGTTTAATGCTGGTGTATAATGACTCTATGTCAAGAGTCAATAACATTAAATCATCAGTCCAAGGTATATTTTCAATCCGTTTCAAAAAGTCACCCGTGTCCTTTATATACGACGGCAAATTCTTGAACAGTTCTTTCAGATAAAAATCTATATACTGGCCCACTTGTTCCGTCATACTATTGATGGCCGATATTATTGGCCGACCTGGGATAGGGACTTTTCCTTTGTGTAACTTAGGCAGCAGGTACAGGAAGGGCATTTCTGGGTGAGCATTGTACATGAAATTATATATGGATCACTAAATTCAGAAATATCTCCCAATTCTTTAATCCTCCTATTGTTTGAGTTCACTCTGTCAAGAAGAGGTCCATTTTATGATACAAATTACAGCTCAGAAAGTGACGCATGTTGGCATTAAACATTCCGAATAAAGTGCAAGGTGCAATATTCTAAGAGTTGCTCTAACCCACCAAAAAGAAACACTGACTCTAGGTTCCAATTTCAATTGAAGTGCATAGTGTATAACTTCTAAGACAAACGCTTACCCCTGGTTCTATGTCTTTGCCAAAACATTATTTTAAGATCTTTATAAAAACAAGTTGATCAATGTAATTTCCTCAAAACTTATCAAAGTGCGAATTGAAACAGTACTCTGTTACATGAAAGTGTCATGTGCGATCTTAGGATATCAATAAACAAGTGTTGGCCATGATCAACCAATATTTCAGAAACACGACCGGAGCCTTAAAATGGATTAAGTACTGAGATATCATGAAATGTGTACAGGGACTAAAAGCACTGTTATCATACGGTATATATTTATATGCGCCAGCTTCCACGGGTTAGCAGTTCGGAAGGAGCAACTTTCATGGGATATATATATATATAGACATATATATGATATGCATGGAATTTTAGTAAAGTTAAAAGGTCTTCGCTAACGCCAGACCTGAAAATTGGAAGAAACACATTCTTCATAATATTTCCAACAATATAGATCACGCGCCTGCCTAATTGCAGGAAATAATATTAAGGCAATGGCGGGAGTAATGTCCCTTTTAAATCAAGTGTTCTGTTAAGCTCCCCAGATATGAATTGATAAATCTCCTCACTTTGATGCACAACGCTTTTGCATCCAAAGAGCTAGCAATGTAGCCACATATTTTCTGTTCAAAAATACCCATTGATAACCTTTCAGAAACCAGAAAAATAAATAAAAATAAAACGTTGTAGACAAAAGCATTCAGAAGCAGTGGTTACGGTAAACCATACTCATCAACAGCGCTCGTTGCATAGCCGATCCACTCCTGTTTCTTCAACAGTGTGGGATCAGCACACACTACTCGTGTCTCTGTGAACTACATGGGGTTGTCCTAGTTTTCTGCTTCTTATCTCCCCGGAAAGCATCCATATTGCCTAAGTTTGCTCGAAGTGGTCCACAATCGCCCACCAGTGTGACATCACACACACAGAGATGGTTTTGGAGACCATCTTCTTGCTGTCAGTTCCCTAAACTGAGGATCTCTGCCAGCAAAAGGCTGAACCCCCAGGTGAACCGTACTGTTCACAATTCATACATCACCAAAGCCACAGTTTTAACCCCTGCCCCCTTGCTGTACTCACCATTGAAGAGAGCCTGCGAAAGATGCAGGGTCTGCCTTCCTTGTATCTCCAACTCTCTTTAGATGCCCTTGTGCTTTTTTGAGCCTCTAAAATCCAGCCCAGGGCACAGCTATTCGTCGATCACGTTAGAATAGAGCTGCACTGTGAGCAACACAAGCTTTTCCTTTAATATTCAGATTGTTGTTTGCTTTAACTATGACTAGTGAGGCATTGTTTTCTGAAGAGATATTATGCACTCCTACAGCAAGTCTGGCAAAAGATAAATCAGCAGTATAAACGCAAAGCTAGTCCTCATTATATTTACGTTCACAAGACTGTGTGAGTCCTTGGGGCTGAAAAACACTTATTCATGCAGGCATTTGTTTATTCAGTTTTTTGTGTTTCTTGTGGCTGGACAAGTCCCCTAAGGGTGATTGAGCACTTCGTACAGAGAGAAATACAAGTACAATGTAGTAATGTGATGGAAAATCACTATGTACATAAACTTATAGCTTCAAAATGAAATTATAGTTGCAATATGAAATGTGAAAAAAATACAGATGTAGGAAACACACTTTTTCTGAGTAGCTTCATCAGATTTTTTTTGCCTCTAGACTCTATTTCTGCTGGACTAACAACTCTGTGAACGTTAACCCTGCTAACCAGGAGTAAAGTGTCTGTGCATTAACCATAGGTAAAATGACATATTTAACTTACCTATAGGTCCCAAATATATGGTGTAGGAAAAGCGGCCAAGTTCTGGAAATTTAATGCCACTTGTGGCATATAGAACCTATTGTGCCATCTGCAGAGTGGACCTTCAAAACATGGCTTCAGGCATACCACTGTGGCCTGGCAGATGTAGCTTGAACCCAGCTGTACAGGCCTGTCAAATTCACAATTTGAAAGGCAGGAAAACCTGTTTGCAAATATTACATTAACCCCTTCGCTGCGGCGGCAATTCCGCCGCAGCGCTAGGGGGGCGGGGTAAAGACTCTGGAACCGTTGTGTTCAGCGACCAGTTATTCTGGAATGGTTATGGGTGAAGCCATTGATCCAAGAGCTAGGGAACATATAGAGTTGAGTGATATTACTAATAAGGACCAGGGTAGAAGGTTAAAATGGGACAGGGTGGTCCCTGAAGCATTTTGCGAGGATATCTTTATTAAGGCTGAGGCAAATTTGGCCTCATGTCTAGATAGTACCGCCCCCATTGGGGAAATTATTGATGCCTATGTCTCCATTTGTGCCCAGATTGCAAATGATTTAAAGGATAAACGCAATGTAAGGCCCGTGCGGACCAAAGCCCATGGTGCCCTTCTTCTAGCTCTGAAGAAGAGACCTAGAGATAGGGACGCTGTCTGTAGGTTGAGGAAAATATATAAACTGGCTATTACTACTAAGAAGCAAGAGATTAAAGTTGAGGCGTGGACCAACCTTTTAGCAACGGATGTTCTGCGGGATAGTAGTACGTTTTGGGCAACTCTTAATCACCCTTTATTCTTGGGGCCGGAGAACCCCACTTTGGATTGTGTCATCCCAGATGAACAGTGACTTTCACACTTTAGCGAGATATATGGCAATGTGGGCCATGTACATATAGAAAATCCTATGGTGTTTAAGCAGTCATCACCCCCTTTGATATTCAAAGTGGAGAAGGTACTGTGGGCAATAAAAGAAATGTCCAAAAATAAAGCCCCGGGCCTGGATGGTGTCCCCGCGGACCTGTACAGTTCTTACCCTAACTTCTGGCCAAAGATCCTTACTAACGTCTACAATGCCTCTAGTGACAAGGGGTTTCAGCTTCTTGGGCCACTTCAATTATAATCCCGGTGTTTAAAAAGGGGCTTAGAGGGGACCCCTCTTGCTATAGACCAATCTCCCTGATAGACTCTGCTGTTAAAATCTTGGGCAGAGTCATTTTACATAAACTGCGATATTGGCTAGATGACAGAGGGGTCCTCTCCAATCTTCAATATGGCTTCAGGGAGAAGAGAAGCACTCTGGACCAATGTTTGAACCTGCATCTTTTGATAAATAAATACACAATGGCCAAGGAGGGGTCCCTTTATATGGGTTTTATGGACCTCTCCTCGGCCTTTGACCTGGTCAAAGGGGAAAAACTCTGGACAATTTTACTGGATTTAGGTATCGACCCACCCTTGGTTAATTTTTTAGCTGTCCTACATCAGGGGCTTTTAGCTTCAGTCAGGGTTACACAGGATGGTAGATGCACCAGTCACTTTAGTTCTTTGCGAGGAGTCAGGCAGGGCTGTATTTCGCCCCCCCCTCCTTTTTACCTTATATATAAATGCACTGGATAAATCTTTGGAGGGGCCTCTTGTGACATACCGCGTGTTGGAGACTCGGTAATCCCGGTTCTTCTGTACGCGGATGATGCCGTTTCATTGTCCCGTACTGGCCTTGGCCTCCAGAGGTTGTTGGATTCCTTTGGGGAATTTATGGGATCCCTGGATTTGAAGGTCAAAAGTAAAAAGT
This sequence comes from Lissotriton helveticus, assembly GCF_964261635.1. Lineage (NCBI taxonomy): Eukaryota > Metazoa > Chordata > Amphibia > Caudata > Salamandridae > Lissotriton > Lissotriton helveticus. The sequence continues at coordinate 286,087,685 of NC_136073.1, forward strand.
CACATGTTATGGTGGCTAGTAAACGCCACAGGAGCTTAAAGTTACATCCCTTTTTCTGTAATGGTGCTGAGATAACCAAGGACCCTGTTTTTACTTATCTTGGAGTACTTTTCGACAAAAAGGGTACCTGGGGATCTCAACAGCACACAAAAGGTAAGGCTGTTGCAAGGTCCGCCGCAGCATTGATGGGCTTTGCTAAGCGGCTGGGGGCAGGACCGATGAAGGCACTCTTGAATGTCTATAAAGCTAAATGCCTGGCCATGGCTAAGTATGGCGCCTCGGTTTGGGGATACACATCTCATGAGAAGATCCAAGTGGCATAAAATACATTTCTGAGATCGGTCTTGGCAGTACCCTAATTATTCGCTGCACACGGAATTGGGACTGGGCTATGTTACTGATCGATACAAAAGGGGATGATGGACGGAGCATTTGAGCAAATCAAACACTCACCCCCAGTCAACTGATCTGGGTTTAATCCATCACCATTCTTTAGCCCACTGAGCCACCCCATTTCAGACATGGCTATATGCAAATCAGTCTGACCCTGTGCCTCATGGGAACAGTCCAGCCCGAACTGCTAAGCCATGTCTTCCATGGACCGGAAACAAGCATCCTGGGACCGGTTTCGGATTCATAATCCACATCAGCCAGGCTTTCTTGAATCCAGTGGCCAAGTGAGCAAGGGACTCACGTCTGAGCATACCCTGCCAGACTTAGAGCGAACAAAGCGATACAAAATGGGATGATGGACGGAGCATTTGAGCAAATCAAACACTCACCCCCAGTCAACTGATCTGGGTTTAATCCATCACCATTCTTTAGCCCACTCAGCCACCCCATTTCAGACATGGCTATATGCAAATCAGTCTGACCCTGTGCCTCATGGGAACAGTTCAGCCCGAACTGCCAAGCCATGTCTTCCATGGACCGGAAACAAGCATCCTGGGACCGGTTTCGGATTCATAATCATCATCAGCCAGGCTATCTTGAATCCAGTGGCCAAGTGAGCAAGGGACTCACGTCTGAGCATACCCTGCCAGACTTAGGGCGAACAAAGCGATACAAAAGGGGATGATGGACGGAGCATTTGAGCAAATCAAACACTCACCCCCAGTCAACTGATCTGGGTTTAATCCATCAACATTCTTTAGCCCACTCAGCCACCCTATTTCAGACATGGCTATATGCAAATCAGTCTGACCCTGTGCCTCATGGGAACAGTCCAGCCCGAACTGCCAAGCCATGTCTTCCATGGACCGGAAACAAGCATCCTGGGACCGGTTTCGGATTCATAATCCTCATCAGCCCTGGATTTGAAGTTCAAAAGTAAAAAGTCACATGTTATGGTGGCTAGTAAACGCCACAGGAGCTTAAAGTTACGTCCCTTTTTCTGTAATGGTGCTGAGATAACCAAGGTCCCTGTTTTTACTTATCTTGAAGTACTTTTCGACGAAAAGGGTACCTGGGGACCTCAACAGCACACAAAAAGTAATGCTGTTGCAAGGTTCGCCGCAGCATTGATGGGCTTTGCTAAGCGGCTGGGGGCAGGACCGATGAAGGCACTCTTGAATGTCTATAAAGCTAAATGCCTGGCCATTGGTACTTATGGCGCCTCGGTTTGGGGATACACATCTCATGAGAAGATCCAAGTGGCATAAAATACATTTCTGAGATCGGTCTTGGCAGTACCCTAATCAACCCCTAATTATTCGCTGCACACGGAATTGGGACTGGGCTATGTTACTGATCAGCTGAAAGCTGCCCCGCTGACATGCTGGTTAAAGACGTGGTTGAACCAAGAAATCACATTGAATCACTACATTTTACATGACTGTCTTTCCTTGGATAGGGCTAGCAGGGTGCCTTGGTTAATATATATTAAAGCAATGTTTACTAAACTAGGGCGTCCCGAGCTTTACACCTCACCCGCCTCTATTACCAAGAAGGACGTAAGCTGGACTAAGAAAAACTTTCTTACTATGTTGACAATGGAATGGGAGGAGGTGGAACTACAGAAACCATGTGTTAAAGCTAATTATGTACTGTTAACTTCACCTTTGCTTGAGCCTTACTTAAAAATTGTCACTATACCCTTTCTTTTTTTTTTTTTTTTTTTTTTTTTTTATCCTCATTTGCCGTCTTGCCGCCCATATCCTTAATCCTTTCCAACCTCTGGGCTGTTGTTGTCTCTTAGGCTGGTCTAGAGTAATGGGGCGTAGACAACACATATTTTTGAGTCTGATCCCCTCTCGAGACTCCTCCTTGACCACCTGATCCAAGATGTGTGTCTTCCACCATCTCTATTCCTCGTTATCGAATCCAAATTCCAGCGAGACAGGCTCGGGCTTAATCATTGGATTTTTAACATAACTATAACTTTAACCAAAATTTTGCAGGAAGGGTATCCAAAAACCCCTATTTCTTTTAGAACAATCTAACATATCTAACTTTGCTATGTATCTCATAGCTAATACCCAGTCCAATAAGGTAGGACTGAGTGGTGAAACCCATAGTTTACATATCTCACGACGTGCTAATAACATAGCATAAAAAATAAGTCTAACATTGTTACCCAAAACTCTGTTTTGTAAATCGTATCTCCCAGAAATAATTAATTCAGGGCTTACCTCAATGGGTTGGCTCAATGATTTGGAGAGGGAGTTACTCACGTCAATCCAAAATTGTTTGATATTCGGGCATGATACGAACATGTGTAAATCATCGACATTTGAGGCCTTACATTTTGGACATTTCACCAATCCTCCTTCTTTAAATTTAGAAAGCCTGTACGGGGACCAGTATGCCCTGTGGATAGTAAATAAAACATTTCGCCTTAGATTGGCAGGTTTAACAATTCTATATAGCATGCTCATAGTTACTTGCCATTGGTCTTCTGTAGCAATCCTTGGCAAGCTATTCTTCCACAGGGTCTCAGGTAGATCAAATATCCCATCCTCCATTTCCAATATTCGCCAATACCAGCAAGCAACTTCCTTCTTAAAAGCCGTTAACTCCAGTTTTAATTCAAAATCGTTTTCCTGTCCAATCCCTGATCCTGCATGGTTTGCCCAACTTTGAATCTGCAAGTACTTGTATTTTGAAAAAACTGGGCCCCAGTTTTGTTGACATAAACTCCAGGGAATCAATTTTCCATCCTGAAATAAATCTCTCCATCTTTGTAGAGCTGGCTCCTTTGTCAAATTCAAAGCTAACGCATCTCTTGTCCAGGTCGGAGCTCCCGGCGATTCCCATATCGGAGCCATATAACTGAGATAAGGGATCTTAGTTGTTTTTCTTATTTTATACCAAGTCTCGGCCAAATCTTTCAGAGTCTTGAGTTTCACTTTTTTGAAAAACTTAGGGTCTCCAAACTTATATAAATAACCAAACTCATGATAACCTGATATCTTCAGCATTATTTTAAAAAGTTCGCCGATCTGAGAATGAACAAGAGAACCCAACAACATCCTGCAATTTTTCAAACAAAAAGCCCATGCATATATTTGTAAATCAGGAGCCGCCAATCCTCCTTTATTTATACTTCTTCGTATTTTCCTCCATGAAATTCGAGAGGTTTTTGATGCCCAAATAAATGAAGTTATCATACTTTGTATTTTTACCAACCATTCCTTTTTAAAACACAGCGGAATAGCTTCAAACAAAAAAGTAATTTTTGGTATAATCACCATCTTTACAAGATTACATCTCCCATATATTGACAAAGGTATGTTCATCCAGCCCTTTAGCATATCACCAACCTCTTTTTTTACTCTGTCCAGATTAGTTTTAGCCAAGTCCTCAGTCTTCTGTGTGATCCTAACTCCAAGATATCTCATTTCTGCTGTAGTTTTTACTCCTCTTGTGTTAAGATTCCAGGTCATTATTTCGGTCTTTTCTTGGTTTAGCTGGTAACCAGAAATCCTACCAAAATCCTTTGTTATCTTTACTAGATTTTCCAACGAGCTAACTAAACTAGTAGAATAAACAATAATGTCGTCCGCATATAAACCTAATTTCCTTGACCAGTTCATCACAGCAAAAGGGGGTATCGCTTCTGAAGCCCTGATTTTACAGGCTAAGGGTTCTATATATATATTGAAAAGTAAAGGTGATAAGGGGCATCCTTGCCGGGTGCCCCGCATTACCCTAATAGCGGATGTAAGAGTGCCATTTATAAGTACACGTGAAGTCGGAGCACAATATAGTGAAAAAATAGATTGTGTAAATCTATTTCCTAAATTAAGATGTTGCAAAAGAGTTTTTAAATAAACAAAATTAACACGATCAAAAGCCTTGGCAGCATCTAATGCTATCACTGCCAAGGGATAATCATACTTGGAAGCTAAATCTATCATGCCTATCAGAGAGTGGGTAAGGTCTTTTAAATACCTCTTTTTAACAAAACCTCTTTGATCTTCATGTATCAATTTATGGATGATTTTACTAAGCCTGTCAGCCAAAATTTTTGTGAAAAATTTATAGTCGCAATTTAAAAGCGAAATCGGCCTGTACGCATCCATATTTTTGGGAGATTTCCCTGGTTTGAGTATTAAAACAATGTTTGCCTCATTCCAAGAACTTGGGATTTTCTCTTCCCCCCTAAATATTTTATTATATAGTGACAAAGAGTGGGGACCAACGTATTATCAAAAGCTTTGTAGACTTCTGCGGGTAGACCATCCGGTCCAGGGGCTTTTCCCCTTTTGCTGTCCTTGATAACTTTCATCAGCCCCTCTTGAGTAATTTCCTTATTAAGCCCTAACATGTCCCCATCTGACAGTGGTTTTATTAAAGATAACCAGGTCTCCATCTCAACCCTATCCGGACAAAGATCTTCTGCATAAACATTCGTGAAATATTCCTGAAATGCTTTAACAATCAATTTATTTTCTGTTATAGTGTGATCTATGCCTGGTTTCTTGATCTCTTTAATATGATTCCATACAACATCTTTCTTGGCTTTCCAAGCTAATAACTTGCCACATCCCTCTCCATATGAAAAATGTGCCAGCTGACTGGCTTCCCATCTCTCTTTAACTCTCTGTGCAAGTAACGCAGTGAGCTGAACCTTTAAGTCCAAAAACTTTCTCTCCCAAGGGCCATCTAAGGTAGTCGCATCCTGGGAAGTCCGATTCATTTCGCACTCTCGAATCTCTTTTTCTAACTTTGAAACCTGACTATAATACAGTCTTCGCCTTTTCGCACCCTGAGCTCCCATTCTACCTCTCATAAACGCCTTACACGTTTCCCACACTATATCATCCTTAGCTGAGCCTACATTTACTTCTAAAAAAACTTGTATCTCTTCTTTGAGAATCTCTAGGATTTCTGGGTCACCTAAAATTGTCCGATCTAATCTCCAAACTGAGGAGGTCTTCTCCTTCCAAACTCAGATTTAAACTCACTCCAGAGTGGTCTGATAGATGCGCCCCTACATGATCTACCCCTGTAACTCTCCCTTTCAATCTATTATCAACCAAAAAAAAAATCTATCCGTGATTTGTGTTTATATTTTTGGTTATGAAAAGTAAATCCTAACAGTTGTGGAAATTTACATCTCCAAATATCACAAAGACCAAGTTGCCCCATCATTGACTTAACTTTGGCAGTCATTTTAGTGTTCATTATTGCTCTATTATTACCCGCTCTATCCATCTTCCCATCCAATACTGTGTTAAAATCCCCTGCCATAATTACCTTACCAGGAAAATCTAATAACTCCAATTCAACTTTCTCTAAAACTGTGGGATCATCTATATTCGGACCGTAGTAACCCACCACTGTCAACACTTCACTCGAAAGTCTCAAACTACAAATCACCCATCTTCCTCTACTGTCTACTACACTTTTTTCGACTACTATGTCAGATCCTTTTCTTATCAAAATACCCACCCCCTTCGTGACCAGATCTTGGGATGTAAAAAAAGCGCTTGCAATCCATTTTTGAGTGGAAAATATCTCTTTACTTTCCTTTTGTGTTAAATGTGTTTCTTGCAAGATGATGATCTGTGCGGATGAGTCTTCTAAGTATTTCAGAATCAGCTGTCTTCTAGATTTGACTCGGAGCCCATTAACGTTCCATGTGAGGAACCTTAATTCCTTATCTCTGGCCCCACTCATCATACTCATCGTGCTTGCCATGTGCTGCCCATCTTTTCTTCCTGTTTAAATCACAGCAAGACTGCTCATGAGGAATATTTTTTATAATTTTCTCCCTTACCCCTATCCCACCCCATCCCCTACACTCACTTCCCACCCTGGAAAACCCAACCATTATTCCCATGGCCTAGACCTAGGCCTGTGGAAAACATGGCGGCCGGCTAATCAGCGGGTCGCGGATGTCGGGATAGTGGTGGTGTCAGTCTAATGCGTGAGGCCGATTATTGACTGCTGGCGCTTGTTCCTTGCGAGCGCTTACCTTGGGGGAATCACGGCGAGCTATCGGAGGATATTGGAAGCCGTTTGCCGGCTGAACACGGGAGACCTGCAGCAGCAGCGGCGGATGGCGGAGAACGCAGAGCAACAACCCGCCGAGATTGAGATTGAGGGGGCGGAGTCGCGTTACCTGCCGGCTGGGAGCTGGGAGCGAGCGGCGCTGGGTGTCTGCAGAGGCCGCCGAGTGCTTGCAAAAATCGGCACTCCAACAAGTGGAGGAAGGGGCCGAGGGCTGGAAGCAACTACGAGCAGCCTCGAGCTTAAGAGTGTATCGCAGCGGACTGCTGCAAGACAAGTAAGCAAGAGGGGGAAGGAGGGAGATAAGCCCACAGGATATCAACTGAGGAGCAAGAAGTGGGACAAAGAAAGACGTGTGGGGATAAGTAAAAGTGTTAATACACAAGTGGGACAATTAAAAAATATTGAGTCAGAGGAAAGTGCTTTCCCTAGTTCTACAACATATAAACTTAAGGTCTCACCGTCAAAGGGGGAAAAGAAAAAAAGGCAAAAGAAAGAGAAGGCTGTGTTTAAGACCCCTGTAGCTCCCTCACTTAACCTATATTTTAAGCCAGTTCCAAAAGTGTTGGTGTTGAAACCGGATTCTGTCTCCCAGAATAGGGCTGGCAAGGTAGTAGAGTCTGAGTATATGGAAGAACGTGAACAAGATTGGTCAACTCTTTCAACACCCAACCCATTTCAGGTTTTGGATTTGGATATAGGGATGGAGGGGGACAAGGGAGGAAGTTGTGGTGTAGAGCCATCTACGGAGAAGATAGTTCAATCTAACATACAAGTTACATTAAGTGAATCAGCTGAAAGCTCACCTATTGATGCTATGGAAGATAAGTCGGAAGAAGATATATTTACAAGGAGAGAAGAAAATCCTATGAATAAAGCTGAGTCAACTTTAAGACAGCAAGAGAGTTTTGCCTCAACAGATGTCTCTGTCATGGAACTTTTAAGAAAACTTGAACAAGATATCCATTTAGGATTCGAAGCCTCTAGAAGGAATCAAGAGCGCATTAGTGCTACATGCGTCCTGCTAGAGGATAAGATAGATAAACTAACGATACGTGCAGGAGAGATGGAATCTGCAATGAAAACTGTGCAGGGAAGAGTTCAGGATAATCGAAAGGAGATAGAGACTTTATATTCTCAAGATAGGCAAATGGATGATAGGATAGAAAGGCTTGAAAATATGCAAAGGCGTAATAATCTAAAAATTCTTAAGCTTCCAGAAGGAAAAGAAGGGACAGACATAAAGACTTTTGTAGTGCAGTTACTGAAGAAAGAGCTAGCACTAGAAGAAGAGGAGGAAAGTTTGGCCCGTGATATACAACGAATACACCGAGATCCTTTTAGGTTGAATCCTGACCGGGCTAAGCTAAGGAAAATTTTGATTAATTTTGCGACCTACTCATTAAAAGAAAAAATTCTGTCACTGGCTTTAAAAAAAAAATCTATTGTAATAGATGGAGTACCAGTTGACATTAGGTCAGATCTGTCACCGGCCACAGCAAATAGGCAATGGGAGATGGGAAAGCGATTGACACCACTAAGGGAGATTGGAGCCACGGCTCAATTAAAATTTCCCGCCTTTCTAAAAGTTATGTGGCACAACAAAATGTATAATTTCCGTACTGTGGACGAGGTTGATGCTTTCTTGGACGTTATTCACGATGTAAAGAAATAGGAATATCGGCCATAACAATTTAACAATTTGTAAAAATAAGAGATACCACCACTAAGACGTCACTATACCCTTTCATCGCCAGCTCTTAATTAGATCCCAGTTCAACCTAATCCATTTGTCCCTTGGCGCTTTCCCCACATGGTGTAAATTGGAAACCAGCAATCCTTGCAGTTGTGATAATTTTTCTAAACCTGACACAATGCACTTTATCATGTTCTGTGACTTGTATGCAGAGATTCGTAAAAAGTTTTTATTGCCAATTCTTAGAGAGGCTGGTTTTATACAAGTTAGGCCCGCTCTTACTTTTCTCCAGATGCTAAGCAGTACTCAAGTTATATTCTCTGTTGCTAGCTTTCTGGTGGCTGATGTACGAATCAATAGCAAAAGATTAACCCTTGCAAATTTGTATCCATTGTTTTATTTGTCTTTTTAACTGCTTTTAAACTGCCTTATGTATAATGTTTGCCTTCACTGATTGATGGATTGTATATATTATTATGATTGTTTTTATAATGACTTTTATGATTTTAAGTAATCGAATAAAGTGTTTTGACTCATTTACTGATTTCAGTAAAGATTCAATCTAATTGTAAAGTTGGATTCTTATTAAACATATCGCAAATGCATCGTTTAGAAAGCTACCATTGCATTAGCTCTCCAGCAACTGCTCAGCCTGCATTTGGCATGAATGCAGTCCGAAAGAGGTGTGCAAATTGTTCCCTAAGCAGAAAAAGGGCCTTGGAGGTGGGAAGTGTTTTCTTTCCTTTGCAGGAAGACCAATTAGAGTGGACCCTGGACTTTCATGAATGTGATGGGGGCCTATCATTTCACAAGTGAATATAAGAGACCTGAAAAAACTGTCTTTTTTCACCCAAGTCATGTAGGCTCCAAACTAGGTCTGGGTGGTAAATTCGGTTCCGCTCACGGAATTTGTGGAATTTGGGTATTTTTGCGTTCCGCGGAGAACGCAAAATTGCCAAATATTCCACGATCCGCAGCATTGCGGAATTTTTTGCTTGTTCGCGCTTTCAAAATGCGTGTTCGCAAGATATTTCCCGCCGAGCACTCAAACTGCGTTTGTTAACAGGAAAAAAGCATCGCGAACGGGCGGAACAAGCAATTCTGTGTGTTCGCAGAGAATTTGCGTGCTCGTGGAGATTTGTTACTGTGTCGCGGACCTTTGCGTAGCGCAACTATGCAAATTCCACCCACGCCTAGAAATGACACACTTCAGCAAGGATGTATCCCGGACTGCCTAAAAGTTGGACAGGTAACCCCTATTTTAAAAAAACCTACCACAGATCTCTCGGTTAAAAACAACTTCCGGCCTATTTCCAACATTCCAACTTTAGCAATGCTCATTGAAAAATGTGTTCAGGTCCAACTTTGTGACCACATTAACCATTTCCAACTTCTTGGCAAATTCCAATCCAGCTTCCGTCAAGGCCACAGCACCCAATAAGCCGTCAAGCACATAGTGGATGACTGGCCAAAAATGCTGGCTAAGAAAGAATCCTGTCTCCTAATCCTCCTAGACTTATTATCTGCGTTTGATATGGTTAAACATGACAGTCTCCTAGACCTACTTAAACAGAAAATGAGCTTTACAGGGTCTGTACTAAATTGGTACACCTCTTTTCTCCACAACAGATCTCAAAGATTCAATGTTAACCAATCCCTTTCCAATGCCACACCAGTCACGTTAGGGGTTCCACAAAGGTCCTCTCTCTCACCCACTCGCCGGAGCATTTTCATGGAACACCTATCTAAAATCTTAAATTCCTCGAACACAATGTATGACATGTATGTTGATCACATCCAATTATTCTTGAAAAACTCTTCCCTAGAAGGTATTATGTCCCTCAACACAACTGGATCATACATTCATAATCTACATGAGTGGGTACAAAGCGCAGTCCTTTGTTTAGTAGTGTCTCTTCATCCTGAATGCTCCTTTGACTACCCAGGTTTACATCAAATTGATCTCGAGGCTTGTTGATTGTGTTGCTTCTTTTGTCATCCTCCATGACGTGTGAGGCAGCATTGGGGGGATGTTCCAGCGTACCTGTTACAATCCGCTTCTTTTTCCTGTGGGCCTGCTGTGGCATTGGCCTAAAAAAGAGCTTGTGGATAAGCCTGAAATAAAGGCAGTTGAAATGGTGACATTGGACACCCCCATTATTGTGGTGGCCACCAAGCTTGGTTGTTAGGGCCACCAGGGAAAAAACATGTGCGCTTAGTCTAATTTTTTTCATAGGTTTTGCTTTGACCAAGTACACTTTTATGTGTTGCCTATAGGTCTATACAACACCATGCTTCTACAGACCTGGAAATGCTGTTAGCAATTACCAGTTCTAGTGTTGCTGGTGTAGTGTAGTGGGATTGACTGATCATGGTGTTTTGTCCTTTCTCAGTGTGTCCATATTCTTGAGGGAGAGGTGTGGCGCCGCAGCCAGGGTGACTGACGCTGGAATCTGGGGATCATGGTTTGATCCCCGACTCCGGCAGCAGGTTAGCCCAGCACCATGTGACTCTGGGCAATAGCTTGCTTAATCTTCCCTTCGGCCCCCAGCGCCTAGAGACCCTTACGGGTGATTGTTCACGCTTTACAAATGTGTATTATTATTATTATTATTATTAATATTTATCTTCTTCTTCTCCAATCATCATGTCGTCTGGCTCATTATTGATATCCTTCTCCTGGTGACCTGACAACTGATATCCCTAATTTATTATATTCTTAGATCCGTGTAATGATGAGTCTGAGGCACCCTCGCTGTTCATGATGAGGTGAGCCCTTTTAACCTGCTTTTCTATGGTATAAACAATCTATGTAGTTAACAAGTCCAGGCAATTTTGGATTTGCATATGATGGTTATTATTTTTATCATCGTCAAGTACAGCCCAGTATACCTCTTCTTGATCTAGTCCTTCCCACTAGTCCACAAGGCAGTGCAAGGGAAGGACCTCTAAAAATGAGTTATGGCTACAAGAAAAGGAAGACACCCTCAGAATATGTACAACTACAAAAGTAGAAGAGCACAGTAATCTGAGGAGTAAATAATTAAACCTCAAAAAGTTCTACACATCCTAAGCATGTATCTTACACTCATGATAGACACTAATTTTGCAGAGGAGACAACATAACCATTTTGTTCTCATAGAGAAGAAAGCTTTTCACACCTTTATTTTTCTTTTTTCTTTTGAATGATATGTCTTCATGTTCCTGTACAAAAGAGATGATACATTCAAGACACAGCCTACACGTGTGTTCCAAATTCATGGGTCCTATTCTGGGCTGTCGAAAGACACACACAGAACAAAACATTAGAACAATAACCTGACAAAATACAACTCACTTAGACAGATACACAGAAGGAAACATATTTCCCTTTTTTAACATTGTTAACACAAAGTGAAATGATTATAAAGCAATAGTTCATATCCTACAATGTAATTCTATTGAATAGAAATGAGACACATACAACTGTAAAAATACTTAATTACACACAATTACAGTTCACGATTAAACCTGAACAAGAGCGTGATCAAGAAATTCATATAGTACATATTCTCAATAGTTTAATTGTCATGACCCTTAATGCTGCTAATATGCCTGGTTGTAATCCTTGTTATGCTTTCCATTGGATCATGGAAGTTTAGTTACTATATTGAATTTCTACACATGGACACATTCCTGTCTGATATGGCCCTTAACTATCCAGTGATGGACCGGACCCTTCATAAGATTCCTTGCTCCTCCAGCATCATTCCATCAAATGTTATGCTGCCTCTACTTAAGCTACTATCAAGGTTAGGGCAGTCTTAACAATATTCCCATGTATTAAAAACAAGCCATTGTGGGAATTTGTGGGAAGAAGGTTGGAAGCTCAATAGTAGGCATCTACATCTGGTTGCGCAATCCCCCATTGTACGGGTTTCACTGCAATGCTTTAAGCTCAATTCTGGAGAGACCTCCTTGCCATAGTATGGATCTGAGTCCACTTTCCAGCTTGGCAAACACTTCATGTGGGAGTAGATGATATGAATTCTAGAAGGCATATAGCAATTGAGGTAAGGTGATCATTTTAAAGATGGCCGCTTGTTGTAAATGTATTCTCCTTTAAAGATGACATTAGTATTTAGCCCTTTCTTTATGATGTTTCTTATGTAACTTTCCGAAACACTTGTATGGTTCGGATGGCTTGCCTCAGCCAAGCTACATTCAAGACTTGACAGTTGGTGTCTGGTCAGCTGGCGAGGTGTACGCTGTGTCTATGCTCTATAAATAAACTTAGATGCTTACCAGAAGTGGCTCCAGAAGTGTATCCTTTTCCACTTACATCAATTTGGCGATGATCTTCAATGCTGACCAGACGGTGGTGAGCCTTTATGAAGCAGAACACAGCAGAGAAGAGAAGTAGACGAGCGACACCTTGCCAAGAGAATCCACATTGTGCAAGACGATCGTGATTCATGGGAAGTCTTCACTTTGGTTTGATGGATTAATTATTTTGAAGTCTGGAGAAAATATATGGCGATAATATTCTTTTGAGGGGTGACAGATTTATTCCACCTTTTGGATTGAGACCAAATTTGTTAAAACTTGCTCATAAGGGACACCTGGGGCAGACATTTACTCAGTGCAGAATTAAGGCAGATTTTTGGTGGCCAAGCATTGATACACAAGCAGTATCCTGGGTTGAGAATTGTTCATGTTGTAAGGAAGGTGAAAAGAGACTCAAAGTCACATCTGGTTCAAGTATGGGTCATTTTTTCTCCTCGAACCAGCCTTGGCACAGTGTTTGTCTCGATTTCATTGGACCAATGGATGAATTACCAGTTTCTCATCGCTTTTCAAAGTGGCTTATAGTTAATTTTGTTAAAGAAATCACTACTGATTGCACTATACATTTTCTTAAGAATATATTCAATGATGAAGGTTTTCCCTATGTACTCATTACAGATAATGGTACACAACTTACTTCCAACAAAATGCATATTTTTTTGTCTATTTGTGGTGTGTCACATCATCGCACTACTCTCTATAATCCCCAAGGGAATGGCCTGTGTGAGAGAGCTAACAGGGTTGTAAAAGGGATTATTCAAATGACGTGTTCTTCAGGTTTTTTTTCAAATGATGTTGTTCAGAAAATGGCGTGGGGTTATCGAACCACTGCCCACAAACAAGATGGTAAGTCTCCTTTTGAACTCATGCGAGGAAGACGGGCTGGTGCAAAACTAGCACCCTCATGGTTAAAAAATAGCTTGACCAAAAATGTATCTTCGGAATCTCATGACTGTTCCTCTTATTCAATATCTGTTGGAGATTTGGTGAAAGTCAAACCAGGGAGAATAACTAAGGGACTTTCTAAATTTAGAGGTCCACATTTAGTTAAACAGGTCTTTCCACACTATGTAGTTTTAGATAATGGTGAAAAGTTGAATATTCGCAGAGTAGCTTTGTGTCACAAATCCTCATCTTCTGAAAACATCAATCAACAGTCTCAAGAATCCATGTATAATAGCGGTTACATGCTTCCCACTCCAGAGGAAATTACCACATTTCCAGTTGTTAGATATCGTAGGGAGGAAGGTGGTGGTGACGCTTTTGACCAGGTTGGTATACAGGAAAACCATAGTAATGTTACATCTACCCAAAATTATGTTTCACATGATCTCTCTGTTTCTGATAATATCAGAAGTTCAAGATCTCGTAGACTACCTGTTTATTTAAATGATTATATATGTTAATTTTTCCTATTGTATTTTTCATTATTCTAAGGGGAGAAGGTGTGTTGCAAATGTATTCTCCTTTAAAGATGACATTAGTATGTAGCCCTTTCTTTATGTTGTTTCTTCTGTACCCTTCCAGAACACTTGTATGGTTCTGATGTCTTGCCTCAGCCAAGCCTCATTCTAGACTTGACAGTTGGTGTCTGATCAGCTGGCGAGGTGTACGCTGTGTCTATGCTCTATAATTAAACTTAGATGCTTACCAGAAGTGACTCCAGAAGTGTATCCTTTTCCATTTACATCACCGCTCTTCCGAGCAGAGAGAGGGGGAGCTCTTTCCAGCGTACGGCGTCTAGTTTAAAGCTTTGTATGACCTGTCTGATGTTTTAAAGCCTACATTGCTCTCTACGTGGGGTTATAAAGATTTCTAAGTATTGGAATCCCTACTGAATGACTTTTAGGTAACCAGGCAACGGCCAGCATATCTGAGTTTTGTTAGGGCAGTAGAGTGTGGACTTGTTCAAATTTATTTTATGCCCGGAGTGACTGCTGTATTTTACTATAGTATCAAATAGTGTGCGGGAATTACCATATCAGGTTTGGTGACATATAGGAGGATGTCATCAACGTAAAGGGAAATCTTTTCCTCCTCTTCATCAGTGGGAACCATTTGGAAGCCCCGGATTCCTGGGTGGTCTCGGATATTACAGGTGAGAGATTTGAGGCTGAGCGCAAGAGGAGTGGTGAGAGAAGGCATCCCTGTCTCGTCTCCCGGCATATAAGGAACGTTGTTGGTCTTACTCCTTTAACCCTCACCGTGGCTATGGGTTGATTATAGGGGCGTGCTACACAGCAACGGAATTTTGGACCTATCCCTAATTTGGCCAGAGTATGTTCTCGAAATGGCCAATGTACTGTGTTGAACGCTTTTTCTGTGTCTAGTGATAGGAATATGTGGGATGCGTCACAGTCTTTTACTTTCATTAACCAATTATCTGTCCTTCGTAGGTTCAGCCGGGTGGCTCGATCTGGCATAAAACCCAATTGGTCGTCATGTGATGTGTTTGAGGAGGCGTGTTGCTAGGATTGTGGCCAGTATCTTCACTTTGGTTTTTAATAATGAGATAGGTCTGTATGAGCCACATTGGTTGTGGGGTAGGATGCCTTCCTCATGTGCACCTGTGAAGAGCTGCAGCAAATGGGGGCATAGAAGGTCAATACAGTGCTTATAGAGGCCGGTAACCCATTATTGCCATGTGTCTTTCACCAACATAGTTTCACCACTGCCTCCCGAATTTCCGTCAAAGTCAATTCAGCCTCTTGCTCTTGTGTCTCTTCCCCCCTCAAATCCTGGGGTCTTGACTGATTCTAGGTATTCATCTATGTCTGTGTGGGATCTTAGGTGACGGGATGTGTAAAAGTCCTGATAATAGAAGGCAAATGTCCCGGCCAAGCAAGTGTCAGTGGTATGAGTAATAGCCTTTTTATTGACAATTTCGTATACCCATCTAGCTTGCATCTCTTTCTTGCTTATCCATGTCAGTAGCCTTCCTGCCTTGTCTCCCACTTCGCAAAGGTGATGGAGTGTGGACAGTCTTTGTTTTCTGTCATTATCCATGGGCATATCCCTGTATTCCTGTCTCAGGGTGTTCAGCTTACGGGTCAGGGTGGAGTCTTTCCCGGAATCGCATGTTCCTCAAGCTCTAATATCTTATGTTCCATATCTTCTAAATGTTTACTTCTCTCTTTCTTCTCCCAGGCAATAGAGCTTTGGGCTCTTTCACACAGCACCGTCTTGTATGCCTCTCACACTATCACCCCAGGAAGGGACTGAGGTTGCATCTTCTTGAAAATAACCATAGATATTCGGGTCTTCTGAATATCTCTGAAGACTTCCCAGTTATTAAGACGCCACCCCTGATTACCGCCCGGGCTACTTGCTCCTATTTGTACAAGAAGTGGGGAGGGGTCGGAAAGACCTCTCGCTGTGTATTCAACCTGCCCAATCTCATAAAATTATTTCCAGGGAATAAAGACATAATCCAATGTGTTTTATGTGTTGTGTGCTCCAGAGTGGTAGGAGAAGTGTTATGTCTGTGATGTTTGTGGCGCCACATATCAACCAACCCCATGCTGCAGGCACACCACAACAGAGGAGTGTTTTTTGCGGAGTCATCCCCCCGAATGATCTACTGTGGGGTCAATGACATTGTTATAACCACACCCACCATATGAAGGGTGGAGGGGGTCTAAAGCAGAAGGTCTACGACTTTGCTCATGGTTGGTGCTTGGAGTCTGGGAGGTGTATATACAATATCAGGGTTGCCTCTTTCCTCTCCCATTGCCCAGTCACTCCCACAAATCTGCCCATACGGTTCTGTCAAAGGCGTGTTGTTTGGAAAGGGATGGTTTTCTTGATCAATATAATTACTCCCCTTGACCCTGTGGTGTATCATGCATGTGCCAGCACTGTGTATGGGCCCTGACTGAGAAACCTGCATTGTGTGCTCTTAAGGAGCGTTTCGTGGAGCATAGCTATATTCGGGTCTTTTGATGAGTTGCATGACCAGTCCCCTTTTGATTTTATCCTGTTAAAATTCCATGTCAGTACCGTAAAGTTTGCGTGGTGGACTAGTGTGTGCCTGGTCCTAGTATGGATTTGTATTTCCTCCCTGGGTAAGGGGAGCAGCACCTTGCGGCATTAGGTATCTTATGGGGGTCATATTGACTGGTAGCCCATGCAACTGGTTAACTATAAAGTAAACAACTTAACCCTAACTTTATTTTAACCCAAAAACCTCCCCTCCCACCTCCCTCAATCCCCCCTCAGTGTTACACCCCCTCATCTATAAAGCGGCTATCAGCCAGAGAAGATGGGGCGGACTGATGCCTACCCACTACCATTTAGCCCAGTATTTCAAACCCCCATTTCCTATAACATTTGAGTCAATTAACGATGAAGATCAAGTGCTTGTCGCCTTCTAGGGGCACGTTTTGATTCATAGTTACCCTCCCGCCAGTTCCCATGTCTGTCAGGCTCGAGTCTGGCGGTGTGATTTTCTCCATCTGTATCTTGCTATCTTCAACACTCTCCAAGGCCAGGATTTCATCCACCAGCGGGTGCACAGATTCGGGTCCCGAAGACATCTCAGTGTCCTCAGAGTCTGTATGTGCATCTGGGGATTTAGCCCTTCGTATGGCCTCCGTACACGAACTAGGCTGAGCGCCTTCCTCTTGAGCGAGGTGTCCTTTGTCTTGGGTAGCTTTCCTGAGGGTGTAAGGTGTACCTTCTCCTATTCATCTTGTCTGGCTTTTGGTCCTGTGTTTCTTTTGGCGTGGTTTCAGGTTTCTCTCTTCCATATTCCGATCCTTGCCTTTGTCCAATGTCGATTCTCTTGTGGGTCGGAGGGATGGTCTCTCTCCTACCCAGGCCCAGGCCTTTTCTGAGGTTTGAATTTTTTCTTATTTTGCCGGATGAATAACCTTTATATTTGCTGGACAAGAAGCATATATTGGATATGCAGGGCCCTGTGTTTCACCTTAACTGAATCAAATGTTCAATGCTGTCTTTGCACTTCGCAACTGTAGTCCGCGAAGGTCATGATCTTTGAGTTTTCATATCTGACCTCTCCTTTGTGATGAATTTCGAGTAGGATCATGTCTCTGTCCATAAAATTAAGGAGCTTCTCAACGATCCGTCTTGTTGCCACTACAGGGGGAGGTTTTGTGCTTAGTACAAGTGGCGCCCACTCTATGATGAAACAGGTGGAGAAGTGATATTCTGGGATGATGCCTCTATGCCAGGTCGATAGAAATGCTGGTGTATTGTTCCCCTCCACCCCTTACAGAAAGCCAAGGAAGTGGAAGTTATTTCTACAGGACCTATTTTCTGCGTCTCTTCAATTTGCCACTTTATGTCCGTCCGTTATGTAAGTGTTGCACTTATTAGAAGCCAGTGATGTTGTGATGCCTCTTCGGACCCGTCCTGTTCCTATCACTACCCAAAGACACAGCCCAGTCACAGTATCAGGGCCTGCCAGGTTCCCATTTTTCCCCCTCCGCCTCGTTGCCACAGTTATCTCCTGCATTTTGCTATTGGCGGCTTATGTGGCCTACAGCGGCTGACTCTAGCCTCTTTCACTTTGCATTTCTAATGTGCCCTGGTTTTTGGGTCCCCACAATGGTTGATGGGTATTTCTCCCAGGTTCTGCCTTGGTTCTCCTCTCTGTCTATCCGCTTAGGGTCCCATGGCTGGGCCTTCGCGTAACCACGCAGGTGGGAGGAAGAGGTCCTGACTACCGGCGGCCCTCCCCCACAGTCTTTATCTTTAGCAGGGCTCACCAGTGGCTGCTTTGTCTCCCCACTAGCTCAGGTTCTCCTCCCTTGAGTCACAGCTGGTCTCCCAAGTCTCTTACCTTGGGTAGACACCACTCGATGGAGTGGGGGGGTCCACGCAGCCCAGCCTTCTTGTTACCGATTTCTTGTCCTCTGTTTTCCCGGTCTGGACTGTCCCGGGTCGGGCCTCGCCTTCGGCCTTCTGTAGCGGCCGGTCTGGTCCCGCTTCTGCAGAGCCTGTGTCTCTCCAATGTCAGTTGTCCTGGTTCCTCTGGCTACTGGCCGTACCACGCTGTCAGAGGAAAGAGCCCCCAGGTTTTCTGTCATGCCTCAGGTTGCTGGTGTTGCCCCATTCGCCTTGGTTTTCTATCGGCCCGCTCTCTTGTTATCTGTGGAGATCAAGAGAGTATCAAACCCGCCGGGCAGCCATTTTGTGCGTTGGCCGTCGGTGTACTCGACCAGGTTTCTTTTTTTTTTTTGCTGGTTCGGCTGCTTTCTTTGCTCCATTTTAGGTGGGAGTGTTTTCGTCACTCAGGGGGATCCTTCCTGGCACTTAAGATGATGCAGGGAACCGCATGATTATGCAGGGATGAAATGCTGCAGGGTGAGCCTGCTGGATGTACCACTTACTTGGCCATTAGTCAGGCCACACCCTACATCTTGGAATGGTAATGGTTTGCATAATAATAAAAATAAAAGAGCAGCACTTATTCATTGGTGGGAAGGATCCCCAAAGGGAAAAGGCCCATGTGCCTAATGGCATGAAAGAAATAACAGACCCCTCACTATGAATTAGTAGTGGATGTAAGCAACAGAACTAGAGTTTTCTGAGAGATTGGGTTGTTGGTTCACTGGGGTGAAAGCTCTGGTCCAGCAACATCCACAATCCCTTGCAGGGTGAACCAAAAAAAGTCACCAAATTAACCTGTGCTTAACTCTGGTTATCTTGGCACAAAAAGTAGTCAGGCTAGCTTAGAGGCAATGTGTAAAGTGTTAATGTAGTGCACAAATGGTGATAAAGTTAAAATACAACAGAAGATAAATCCCACACCAATCTTGAAAAATAGAGTAAATTTAATACCAAATTTTAGACATTGAAGTAAAATTATGGCAGCAAAACAACAAAAATTCAGTTAATATAATTGGAGTTATAAATTAGATTTTTTTTTAGTAACAACTAGCACTGAAAAGATCAAAGTGCTAACCACAGACATCTGGATCATAGTTAAAGAATACGGCTGACCGCAATGTTACGGCTGACCGCAATGTTGTGCGGTTCAAATACAGGACGTGGTTTGGGTCCAGTCAGCATTTACCTTCAGTCTTAGAAAAATTCTTGAAGAAAATTTATAAAGAAGGTACTGTTCAGCAGGGGAAGGCTGCAGGAAGTACCTTGGGTTGAAGCAGTGGTTAAGATTTCTATGTTTGGACTTCACCAAAATGGAAATAGAAAATCTCCAGCGGTACTAGTCAGAGGGCTGTAGCAGAAGACAATTCTATGTGGCCGGATACCGCTTTAATGAAGGACCACTGAACAAGATTTGCTGCTGCAGAGAAGTACATAGCGAGAGAAGCCGCAAAGTCAGTCGAACTGGCAGAGAGACAACCAGGTTGGTCCTTGTGTCCTCCTGGTTCTCAGAGCAGTTTTTAGCCAAAAAGCTAACAGCTTTGGGATTTGTCAATCTGGGCACCATCAGCACCACAAACAAGAGTCCTGGAATGGTGGGACACCATTTTTGGGTTCAGGACTCACTGATGCTAAGTCCCTGTTCAAGTTAAAGGTGGTGAGAGCCTTTTGTGTCTCTTTCGCTTCGAACAGGAGGTAAGGAAACTAGCCCTTGGTGTCACTCTGGTGGTCTTGTGTTTAGGTGAAACTGAGGGTCCAACAGCAGGACTGGCCTCTGAGGGTTCAGGGCAGGCTCCAGACAGTAAAGCAGTCCTTTCAGGTAAAGCCAAGCTGTCTTGCAGAGTGCACTGCAGGTCACAGTAACAGGCAGTCCTCTGAGAGCCCTTGTGCGGGTTCAGGTGTGAACTGAAGAGTTGGTATCTGAGGTCCTAAATTTTTTACCCTGGTGCCCTCTTTCTGGAAGGTGGGAAAAGCATCTAGACATGACTTTGGGGGTGCATGACATTTGCTGACTCCAAAGCTGGCTGCAGTGACAATGTAGAGGGATAGGTAATTTCTGTGGAGGCAAAGCATATCCCATTCAGTTGCAAGTGGAGCTGTGCTCAGCTCTGCCACCCCATCCGGCCAGCAGATGCCCATTCAGACACACTGATTCCCTCTAATGTGTGACTGTCTGGGAGTAATTCACAAAGTCTGTCAGTTTCCCCCAGTAATGTGACCCACCACAGGCTACAAGAACAAAAGGGCTAATGACAGAAAAAAATCCAACTTTCCAAAATAGGCATTTTCAAAATTGTAATAAAAAACCTGACTTTACCATTAAATATGTTTTTTATTTCAATTCCAAAGACACCAAACATTGCATAGCTTCCTGCTCCCAATTGACACGTAATGAGGAATCTCCTATGTTATCCATAGGTTTTTCACTACCAGGAAATGTAACATCAAGATTACATATCCAACCTTTCAATTACAAGGCACCCTGCCCAATGGGCTAGCTAGGGCCTACCTTAGGGGTTATCAGTGGTAAAGTGCAAATAGCCCTACCCCAACGAAATTAGGTCCAGCAAAATGGAGGAGGAGAGGCAAAGGTTTGGGGAAAGATCGCCCTAAGGCTGACAGGTCTAACAAACCAGTGAAGTTAAATTCTGGGTAAGTGAATTAGGATAGGGCTTACAGGCTAAGAGAATAAGGGAAGACCGGGAGTAGCAGGAGACAATAATAAAAAAATAGAAAATGGAATCCATCTCTACTTTTTAAAAATCTAGCATATTGATATCAAAAAAGTCAAAAAGATTTTATTTGTGTAGGTACTCAACCGATGACCACAAATATAACAATAAATGAGAAAAGAATTGACAGAAGTTAAATACATCACAAATTAATATAAAACCAACATAGATTTAAAAAATTTGTACAGATTATAACATACAAATTCGTTCGGAGGGCTTATGCCCGCTGTTAATATTTCTTTTTCCTTTGTTAGCCTGCAGGATCTGTATATCGGAGTAATATAATGTGCGCGAGCTGCTACTACTTTAGAGTTGGGGCAGATGAACAGTAAGTGCTCCACAGTCTGCTCACCCCCTTGACATAGCGAGCAAAGATGGGAGAGTTCCCCGGCTGACCATTTTGATTTATAAGATTGTACAGGTAAAATCCCTGTTCGGAACATCAAAATCACCCTCCTTGCACTATGAGTAAGACAAAATGAAATATAAGGCTGAGTATGTTTATACTCTATAAGTGTAGTAAATGATTTGAATGTTTTTAGTCTATAGCTGTGAGCATAGTCCAAATCATAACTCAACCTAGGAGTAAAACATTTAAGAAAGAGTTTTAGCTGTGACACGGACCAAGTCTGTAGGATATCTGTAGTAATTTCAGCCATTCGGAACGCCGCAGACATATTCACTAAAAAAGTTTGCTTAACTGCATTTGCGCCAAAAGTCTCTTTTTGTAAAAGAAATCTAAGAGTACCCTCCGTTGCATGGAGGAGATTGTAGGCCCATCTAATTATATTTGCCACGGCGGTGGCAAAAGCACTTGTAATTCCGAATTCCAGCCGTAGAACCTGTACTGGTGTTGCAATTGGGACCTTCATAATTTTTTTCAAGATTTTTCCCTCTTGACGGTCCATGAAGCCCCATTGTTGAATGGGAATATATTCCGTAGCATATGACAGGACTGCTGGAATTTTCACTTTGTATATTTTTATTAATGAGGAAAAGTGCCTGCTCCCCGTGGCACTATATAGACTTGAAAGTGCTCCTGCATGTAGATCAGATTTTTTCGTTAGTTTCTCTATATGCTTTATATTTGCTAGATTCTTAGAAAGAATCCTACCAAGGTAAATATATTCTTTTCCTTCATCGACCTTTTCATCTCCTAGCCTCCAATTATATTTGGCACTTTTCTTCCTCCCAGAGAAGGCTACAACTTTTGTTTTTCTTACGTTCGGGATTAAAAAATTCTCATTTGAATATTGAAACAAAATATCAAGAGAGTTTTGCAGACCAAATGGTGTGAGGTCGAACAAAACTATGTCGTCCGCATAGAGCAGCGAATGAATACTCTGTTGGTTAATTTTTGGGGGCAGGCTTGAGCCCTTTTGTAACTGTTTTGGAAAGTCATTTAAACATATTTGTCCAGAAAAAACTGAATAATTGCAATATTGTCCGTGACAGAATGTTTGGGTCTGAAACCTGCCTGGAACATGGGTATCAAACCCATCGAAAAAGCCCAGTTTTTTAATTGCAATAGTACCTCTGCAGCGAAGATTTTTCCGGTAGCATCCATCAACGCTATTTGACGGTAATTTCCTGCTACCGTTTTGCAACCTTTTTTGTGAATAGGGATAATAGTACTCCCTTGCCATGATTTAGGTACTCGACCAGTGGTCAGAATATAGTTAAATAGTGGGGTTAGTAAAAGGCTCCATTCCTTAGAATTCGTCTGCAAAGCCTTGATAGGAATTTGGTCGGGGCCAAAAGCTCCTGTACTTCTTGCCTTCCGAATGTGGGTTTCTACCATTATAGTTGTTGTTTTCGGGATTGTTGTTTTTACTTTTTCCTTTACTTTATCTGGACGATTTTCTTGTAGTTTGTCCACATTTGTTTTGTAAAGTTCTGCCAGGTAGATTTCCCACTCTTTCGGAGGAACAGGTACTGCTTGTAATTTCTTTTTTGTTCCTGATATTTTGGCTATTATTGACCAGTAGGTTCTCTGGTTTGGTTCTTTAGCAGCAATTTGTAAATCAACCCAGTTACGATCTTGGAGGGTTTTTCTCTCACTTGTTTTTTCTCTTCTCAATTGATTTTTCAATTTATTTATTTCTTTCTTTTTAGTAGGAGAAGGGTGTAAATATTGAGCACGTATCAATTTGTTTAGGTTTTTCTTTATCAATGAATTCCCTATTTTGTTATTATTTTTTCTTTTTATGTTAGTATCGTTTTTTTGAGGATTCATTTTTGTTAATGCCTCCTTAAGTTCAATGAGCATGGTCTCAAAATTTTCTATGGGATCTTCAGAATATTGTTTCTTTAAGAAATGTTGATACTCGACCAAATTTGTCATTTTGCTCAAAGAGGATGGATTCCAGAAGATACGTCTCTGATCGCTGTTTACCAGAGTTTCCTTTCTATCAAGGGTCATCAGACCTTCTTCTGCGGACGGAACCGACCAACTGGTTCTAAGTTGCATCACGGCATGATCGCTGTCTATTGTGAAATTGGAGCAGAGATGAGACATGGTTTCAAATTGATCTTTGCCACAGATGATGTAATCTATTATCGATGGTCTCCCGTTTCCCTGTCTTGTATACGATGCCGGGATATCGCCTTCCACATTCCCATTAAGAATTATTCCATTTATGGAAAGTAGTACTGTTAACAGTGTTTTCCCTCTTTTGTTAGATCGAATGTCACTGGGGAATTGAGGGATAAAAGATTCCAGGCTTTCCTCTTCAAAAAATTTTCCCCACTTTTTAATTTCTGTATTGGATATTTTCCCGTTGAAATCGCCCATAATTATGTAAGATGGAAACATATGGGCTTCTATTATTTGTATAATGATTTGCAGGGTATCGTCATATAAGATGTCGTGCTTTTTTCCTGGAGGGGCGTATACATTGAAAAGCAACATTATTCTCATTGAGGTCAAATTATAGGCTTTCAGAGACAGTTTGATACATTGCACATTCTCACTGTTGGTTTCCACTATCTCTTGTGCCCATAAGTGATCCTCTCTCATTAAAATAGCCAATCCCCCTTTGGCATGGCCCCGGTTTGAGGCTTTTGCACATGTGTTATAAACATAGTAGCCTTTTTGTACAAAGGGCTCTGTTGCCCAGGTTTCTTGTAGGGTCAATATGTCGGGCTGATTTATGAGGACTTCCTTCATTTTCTTCATTGTTCTACCAGCAATATTCCACGTTGTAACCTTTAGACCTTGGTTAAACAGGATACTTTAGTTGATTAGAGCCTTTGTTGTAATTCAACATCCCTGATAGCCAGGTCCATGAATTCTCAATTTTGTTTTCAGCGACATTTTTTGCCTTTGGTTCCATGTGCCACACTTCCCTTTCCCCTTTTTTCACTCGAATTTTCAGGATCTCTTCTCCCAGTTCTATATCTCTAATTTGGATACCCCCTGAATCTCTTAAAGTCCCTGAGGATCTATGTCCCTCGTTCAGATGCGTTGTAGAGAAAAGTTGCATGTTGTTATTGAAAGTTGTGTGGTTTTTATTTCCTTTGAACTCAGCTTTCACAATGACATCATAACCGTATCGATATATTATCTCTTTTTCCTTAAGTATAACACTTGGTATTACTGGAGACCAGAACGATACCATTGCGATTTTGTTCTGACCTCTCTTTGGGAATGATACTAGATCGATGTCACAGCTTGTCATTAGTTGTAGAGACTTTATGTTTTGCAAGAGGTGAAGGATCCTGCTTCTGTTGAGTGGGATATTGTCAGTGGGAAAAAGTTCTTCAAATTGAAGTACATTTGACTGTGTATCAACACTGCAATCAATATCCTTCTCAAAAATACTTTTATCAGCATTTTCATGACTTGTCATTATAACTGTGTTTATTGGGAGATATACATCCGCCTTTGGGTTCAGTGCTTTCTTTATGTCGATACTTGTTCCTTTAGGGGATTCTCCTTTTTTACTCATACGTGGCGTACTTTTCTCATCATTTTCCTCCTGTAGATCTTTTTGTGGTATTTTAATTTTTTGAAATTTCAATTTGCGGGTTTGTTTTTTATGAATCCTTCTCAATGGTTTTTTCTTTCTTTTATTTTTTCCTTTTAGCTCAGCATCCTTGATTAAATTTGATGTTGGTTCTCCTGTAAAAGTTTCAAATTTAATTTCTGTATATGATTCCTCGATTTCCTTTGCAGAGTCTTTGTAGAATATATCCTTACTCTTCTTTTTGTTGAAAATCGGAAATTGTTTTTGCTTTTTTTGGGGTTTTTCTCTAAACAGTCGTTTTAAGGAGTATAGAGTGGATTCATTATAAGATTCCGTTTTTTTTCTTTTGTCAGTTGCTTTGAGGTCTTCATCTGATGTCTGAGTAGAAGAGTGACAATTACTTTGTTTGTAGTCATTTTCTTTTCGTGAATTGGTATCCTCTAATTTTTCTTCTAAGTTTTTTGAGGACTCCTTTTTCCTTTTCTCTTCTACTAGAAACTTCAAAATACCAATTTGGACATCCAAGGTTTGATCAGAATTTTCAAGGATGTTTCCTAAAAAGGAGAGAACTGATTCGAGTATTTCTTGTAGTGAGAAGAGAGCCTTAGATAGAAGATTAGAAGATTTTTCAAGATTATTATTTTCTATTAAAAAGGGATCCAAAAAGGAATCTTGTTCTTGTATAGAGAGTTTTTTTGTGTCAGTGTTTGTTGACTTTAACTCTAGACTTTTTTCTTCAGCTTTTTGGTTAGATATACTAAAGTCCTTTAGTGTTTGTGGGCTCCCATTGCCCTTTATCAAGAGTGATTTTAGATTCAAACTTTTTTGTTCTGATTTATAATTAAGAATATTCAAGTCTTCTGTTTTGTATAAACTCTCATAGTCTTTTATAGGCGTTGATGATTTCACCGCACTAGAGTTGCAGTATTCGGGATGTTGTTCTTTTATTGAATAAGTAGACTTATTAGTAAACACCATATCACTGACATTATGAGACAGATGGGGGGATTCCGATAAACATGATCGATCCTCTAGACTCCCAGATGTTTTATTTTCAGTGACAGACATTGTTTTTTCCGGTTTCTTTTTTGCTGGTAAAGACGAGAAGTATTCACTGATTGCTGGGGTCAAGGTGCTACGGCCAGATTTTATTGCTTTATCTGTGGATTTTCTTACAGCTTCCTCGGTTCCCATTCGTTTCATGAAGATTGTTCGCGAGCGTAATTTTTTTAGACCCATTAGTGAGAAGTCTCGTGCCACCTATGTCACAAGAAAGGGAAAAAGGGAAATTGTTACCTTTTTACGATGTTATGTCTCTGCGATGATCACAATATGTTTTGGGCGTAGATGTTAATGGGCTGGCCCGTCCCGTCCTCGATCGTCCCCGGACGGCCACAGACGGCCCGCCCTTTGCCCGGGCTTAGCCCGGCGTCCCGCTAGCGTCCCGCTTAGCGTAAAAGGTGTGTCTTAAATAGGAGGAGGAACAGGGGCGGGAAGAGACTCCAGGTGCGCTCCGGTCTTCACGCGCTGTACCCTGGGTCTCGCAGTCCCAGCCCCTGTCGAGCAGCCTCAGAAACGGTCAGAAATCCTGCAGCCTGGCTCCTTAGCCTCCCGGAGCAACAGGCAGTCAAACAAACGAAGAAGGTCTCAGCAGTAGAAACAGCTGCGAGCGGCTCCCGCGAAGCGGGGGCCGCGAGCTGTATCAGCACAGGCAGCCAATCAGGTTACAGCAGGCAGCTAGGTGAGGCGGAGCAGGGGCGGGAAGAGACTCCAGGTGCGCTCCGGTCTTCACGCGCTGTACCCTGGGTCTCGCAGTCCCAGCCCCTGTCGAGCAGCCTCAGAAACGGTCAGAAATCCTGCAGCCTGGCTCCTTAGCCTCCCGGAGCAACAGGCAGTCAAACAAACGAAGAAGGTCTCAGCAGTAGAAACAGCTGCGAGCGGCTCCCGCGAAGCGGGGGCCGCAAGCTATATCAGCACAGGCAGCAAATCAGGTTACAGCAGGCAGCTAGGTGAGGCGGAGCAGGGGCGGGAAGATACTCCAGGTGTGCTCCGGTCTTCACGCGCTGTACCCTGGGTCTCGCAGTCCCAGCCCCTGTCGAGCAGCCTCAGAAACGGTCAGAAATCCTGCAGCCTGGCTCCTTAGCCTCCCGGAGCAACAGGCAGTCAAACAAACGAAGAAGGTCTCAGCAGTAGAAACAGCTGCGAGCGGCACCCGCGAACATATTGATATGTTCAACTAAGAATCCCATTTGAAAATCTTATTTTACTTTCTTCCCATGAAATTAAAGATTTGACAGTTGAATCTTAGACAGTGTATGGTCTATTGGAAATTAAAAAGAGGATGGCAGGAGTGTTAGGTTGGTGAGAAGGGTCCGACATAGATAAAATATTCCTCCAGGAAATCCTTCTCCTGAAAAGACTGGAGTGGTATCCTTAAATTAAAATGGGCATCTCTGTTGGAAGCATTTAGATAGCAAGCCTCAACAAAAGGCACTGCAGTTTTAGCTACGAGTTCCTCCAATTTAGTGACCCATACAGCAAGCATTCCACATTAATTGTTGTTTGTACTGGTGTATAAATATGTCTGGTTTTGACAGATCCAATCTCGCTTTTATATCCATTAGTGCTTAATTTGTAATCAAATTAGTTCCAGGGCCCAATGTATTTTATGGTGGACAACTGCAGCGTGCACACCCTGCATGTTTTTCAAGTAATGGGCACCATTAGTACTAACCATCACACTCTATTAAATGTGACAATATCTATTGATCCATATTTCCACTTCTAAAAGATTGGTTTGCAAAAGCATTTTTATTTTCCTCTATATTAAAATTGTAAGCAATCTTCTGATGAGCTCTTTTGAAAAATTAGACAGACACCACCTCTATGGGGTGACTGCCAAATAAATGCTGCTGTTAAACAAATAAGTGCTGGTGCAGAGCACCAGAAATGCTGGCACAAATTAAACACTTTTATAAGTAAAAAAGCACAACAGTCATTCAGAATTTAATAAAAACTATTGGCTTAGAAGATGTTTGATGAACATAAAATAGAGAGAATCCAGGTAATATCTTCTTGTCAGGATATTTTCATTCCTGTTCTAGAATCAATTATTTTTCGAGCTCATGGTTTATTCCAAGTTGTAATTGCATTATACTACCCCAGACAAGGCAACGGAGGGCTTTTTTGGTGAGCAGCACGCTACTCTGGAACCCAAAGAGGATTAGTGGGGAATTAGTATAGGGAGAAATGACATTAATTTGAGCCATGGACATGGGAGTTTGGTATTTTAATTGAGAAAGGATAGTGGAAGGATAGAAGAGGGAAGGGTTTGTATTTATATATTACTTTCTACCCCTGATGTGGTGTTGAAGTGCTTTTTGGCAGGTAGCACGCTACTCCGGAACCCAAACCGGATTACTGGGGAATTAGTATACGGAAATATTAAATACATTTAAACAGTGGACATGTGAGTCTGTTAGTTGGGTTGAAAAGTATAGTGGAGGGAGAGAAGAGGGAAGGGTCTATAAAGTGTTTTTGTTTTAGCTCATAGCAGTAGGAGGAGGTCTAGAATGAGTAAAGGGGAGGTGGAAGGGGATGATAGTCAGGGGGCAGGGTTTAGAAATGCTTGCTTAGGAGAGCTGAATAGTAAAAGAGGTATGAGTTGATGGAAGGAGGGGTTGAGGAGGAAATTGTCTAGAAAGGTTTATTTTAGAAATATTAGCAGTAGAATTGGATTTGCGATGAGTCGGAGAGTGGAGATAGGGAACATATGAGAGAGGTATAAGATGAGAAAAAGGGTGGTACATTGGAGAGAGTAGTAGAATGAGGTTTGGGATGAGTCAGTAGATAGTATGGTAGATATATTGAGAGAGGTATAGGGTGAGATATAGGATAGTGATTTGGAGAAGCTGATCAGGAGTAAAGAGGAGTAAAGTATAAATATAAAGATACATAAGTACATGGAAGGTATATATGTGTAAGGATGGTAACATATGTATATTTGAGTTGTATTTAATAAACTCAGACTTTCAAGTGTTGCTGAACTTTAAGCTAATTTATTTGCTTTTGATAATATTTGATAATTTTGATTTTTTTTGTACTTCAATAGCGAAGCAATTTTAGAAAAATACTTATGATAAAAATTGATTGACTTATCTTTGCAGTGACAAGTTAAACATACAATAATATTACCATAAATAATATGTACATTTGTTAAGCAGAACTAATACATATCTATATATCTATAAACATAAACATAATTATTATACCTGCTTATACAAAGGACTACACATATGTAGGTACATATTTCTAATCCAAATAAATGCTTACATACACAGGGATATGCTGTATATTTATATTTGAGTGTGGTGGTAATGTGGGGAAGAGCTAACTCTTGAGCAGTCGTCTGAAGATAAGTTAGTTATCTGTGGAGCTTCTATTTGGGGTAAGAGTTCCATAGTTTGGCTGCTTGAACAGAGAAGGATGTGTCACCTATGTTTTTTTGAATGGTGGTATTTTGAGGTGAGGTGCCAATCTAGAGTGAAGGTTCTTTTGTTGAAAGCATTTGGTGATTTTCTTTCTGATGAAGAGCAGTCCTGTTCCATGTATTGATTTTTGGGTGATATAAAGCAGCTTGAATGTGGATCTTCTGGCAGCTGGTTACCAATGTAGGGCAGGGAGATGTGGGCTTGTCGCTTTATATGTAATCCCAGTCTGGCAGCAGAGTTCTGAATCTGTTGCAGTCTTTTCATAGTTGTTGAAGATGATAGAGGCTATTGGCCAATCGAGTTTAGACATACCCAGAGAGATGGTAGCCTGGACCTTAGGTGGAAATCCCAGGTGGGAGAAGATGTGTCACATAGTTTTTATTATAATAAAGCTTGATCTTGCTAGTTTGTCCACTTGGCCATTCATTGATAGCTTTCAGTACATGGAAATTCTGAGTTTTGCTTTACTTCATTAGAAACTTTAGGCCATGTTCCCAGATCATCAGGCCAGGCAGTGAGTAGGTCATAAAACCTGTGCCAAAATAACTGTGGTGTTTTATTGACTATACTTTAGCTGGATGCTGAGAAAGGAGGGACTATTAACCCCAACAACACTACCCTAGAGCTGTGGGTTGTTAGAGTTAAAATAGGGAATGTTAATTTTTCCATTTACACCAACATTTGGCTATAGATATTTTATACTTGGATGAGAATACATTATGAACTTGATGGCACTAAGAAAGGAGACCTATTTATAAATGAGGCCATTAAATGTTTTGGACAAGTGAAACAAAAGAATTTAAATATCCAATAGAGTCAGAAGTTTAGATACTATTGAACAACTCATTGAAGAGGTCAGAAAAAGGCAAACTATTGCTCCATTGTAAAGATTTATGCAGCACAGAGAAGTAACTAGACAGGATTTTCAATCTTTCTAGAACATGGACTACTGAGCTAGGGTAAAGAATGTGACCTCTTCAAGTAGTATGAAAGAAAGATAGATAGTCTATGCAATAAGGAACAATCTTAAAGTATTATAAAATCACAGTCATCTTTGCTCATGTTGCTAAGGATGAGAGCTACATTCCAAATCAGTGACCTCTTGATCACAGTCAAAAGATACTTCTTTCACTAGATATCTTAGCTGCCTTCAACACAGTCAATCATCCTACCCCCGTTCACAACTTCAGGTCTTGAAATTGAATCACCAGCAAAGGCCTTTACTCGTTCACCTTCTTATCATCCGAAAGGCAGTAAGATCCCAGAAGATCCTCATCACTTTCGGAGTCTCATAGGGGCAGATTTACAATTACTGGCGCATCCCTGCATATCAGCAGGGATGCGCCAGTAATTGTGCGCCGCAGCTCCGCCACCCATGATGCGCCGCATTTACAATGCGGCGTACCATGAGGCAAAAATGGCACAGATGCGTGACGCATCTGTGCCGTAAAGGTGACGCATTGCTGGAGTTGCGACGCAAGCGCAACGCAGCTCCAGCAATGCTCCGGGGTGCCATATTCTTCCAATGCTGCGTCAAGCCTAACGCCTGCTTCAAGCAGGCGCAGGGTTTTGACGCAGCGTTGGCCTAAAAATGACTGAGTGAAATCTTGTAGATTTCACTCAGCCGCTTTTAGGAGGCGTTCTTGCGCCGGAACGCCCCCCCCCCACGCAGGAACGCCTATTTGTGGCGCAAGGCTTTACAACGTGACGCATCTGGGAGATGCGTCACGTTGTAAATACCACGCACCATAGTGCATCTTTTGCGCCGCCGCTGCGTCACAAAAGTGACGCAACGGCAGCGTAAAAGCGGCGCAAGGGGCTTGTAAATCTGCCCCATAGTGTTCTGTTTTGAACCAAGTCATATTACACCTCTACATGCAATCCCTTGGGAACTTGCTCATTGATAAAAGTTCGTTAATAGCCTGATGAGAATCAACTCCACTTCTAAGTCTCCTCTACTCTAAATATCAAATGCTTGAAATATTACCTGCACCCAGTTCAGTCCTGAATGTACCATACCTCAACCTACCATTACTAAATTCCTACCACTCACCAATCAGAATCAACAACTGTTCTAAAGCTGGCTTAATTACATGTTCCTGGATGAATTGGAACACCAACCTCCACCCAAAGCCAAGTCACTCTGGATACAGACAGATGGACCAATACAATCTCACTCTACTGCAGAAACAGAAGCCATTCCTTACAGAAACAGACTTAACTGCTGCTTAAGCTGTTACCTTTGCATAACTATAGTGGCAACAGCATTCCCAAAGCATCAACGCTTCCACATTGGCCCTGTATTGTCACACACACTGATGGAACTCCGCTGGCTTCTGCTGCTAGCTCACATCTTCAAAAACAGCCACATCTACAAAGCAATCATGACTAGCACCCCACTCACACTTTTGGTGGATTTCAGCACCCCCATGGCACCACCAACATGGAGACTAAGTGCAATATAAACAAAATATTAAGCAACAGGTCATGAGCATGTATGCAACCAGAGTCTCGGCGAACATCCCTGTATGCATCAAGAATGCTCCAGTATAAGAAAGAAATTAAGCTGCACCTATTTGAAGAACACTACAAAACAATAAATTAACAGTACACCTTTGAACCCATATTTTCACACCAATCACTTACTGACTGTTTTATTTTTTGTTCCTGAAAAAATTTACCTTTGAACCTGTGTACCACTCTGCTACTTTTTGGATATGTGTGTGCTCTACAGATACCACATACATGACTTTTGGTGTGAAACTGTGTAGAGAACAGAATGTACCATTTGGAAAACCATACTGTGAGACCTGGAAACTCAACAATTGGAAATGTCAATTATATATCTTCAGCCAAAAGGGAATAAATAAATAACAATGTCATGTGCTGCTTGCCAAAAACTGGTAAGACTACTCTGTCATGGAATGTAAAAATGTCATTGAGTACAAAGGAAATAGTAAATGCTGGGGAAAGTAAATGTATTTTATGATGGGAGCAACACCTCCATGCAAATTTGGAAAGATGTGTGATATCATTGCAAAGTTACTCATTAGATTTTAAAAAGTTTATTTGGCCAATGGAGTATAGGTACTACAGACATTTGAGAAATTGGTGATAATAGTTTGATTGCTGTACTTCTGTCAAGTGTGCAAACCTGGCTACATGCCCTCCTCAGATGGGATAGAATAGGCAATAGAAATCTGAAAGGGGTGAGCAGAATACTGTAGCGGGTGGGTCAAATAGTTTTTGGGGGTAGGTTCCTAAAGGTAGAGAGGTCTGAATAACTGCTGTATTAATACAGCAAATCAAACTTTAGAGTATTGGTTGACAATGGTATTGATGTGTGAAGGAAGCTCATTGATGGTGATTTCAGTGCTCAAATGAGATGTTGCAGTTAGGAGAATATACACCCCAGAGGTAAGGTGTGCTTCCACAGTGCACTTGAAAAATTTCAGCCGCTCCCAAGAAAAAAAGCACAAAGACTACCTGAGAAACACAGATGGCTGCAGAGAGCAGAATGGAAAACACCACTCTTCAGACCCATCTAAAACCAAGGTGAATAAAACAATGCAGACGATGAGGGATAGCCCTATAACTTCAGATGGTCAGTATCAGAAGGGGCACACACAGATACAAAATGGCGCTCAAGGGATAGCAATCAGCAGAGAAGAGTAGTGGTAAAAAACGCTTGCAGTAATACAACCAGTGGTGAAGACACTAAGTGGTGAAAGCTCATATAGAAGCACACACATTCAGAGATATTGGGGGAGGTATTTGGTAGATTTTTACTGACATTCAATTATGTGGCCATTTTATAGGTTCTCATTACTTGTTCCATGTACCCAGTAATAGAATCTGGCTATGCCAGTTGGGAAACAATCCAATCTTGTATTGGAAGATATTCTTTGGACCACGTCCAACTTGTAGCAAGACATCTGTTTCCTAAATGCGTAACAAGCATACTTCATGACTAGGATGACCTAAATGTACAGAAGACAAAGACTTGATGCCACCATACCCAAAGAGGAGATTATTGGCCAATAAAGGGCTAAAAGTTGGAGCTTGGATGGATATGCCATAGCTTCTATAAAACCTTTGACCAGAGCCTTCTTTAACCGTGACAGGAACTTTTCAAGTCATTTCAAAACACAAATTGAATAACAAATACCAGAGAGGATTTCCAGACAGCTTTTCGATAATGCCTTATTAAATCTCTCAGTAAGGGAGCTTTTTTCTGGAAAAAGTAATCTTCAGTATATACAAACTAATGCAGAGGAATATTTTCAGTTTAATAAAAACTGAACTATAATTTTGTCATCCAGGGCTCTTTTAAGATGGTCCTAGAGGTCTAATTTCACAATATACAGTGAGGCGAGAGAGGGAAAAAGCAACATTAATTAGGCTCTCTTCATTATTTAGAAATTGGTCTGGTAAAATTTTCAGATATAGAAGTGATAAAATGCACTTTGAAAGACCTCAATAATTATAAAGTATGAAGAATGATTGACAGTGAATAGGGCTAAGAATATTGCTAGTCATGAGCCCAATGTATATGAATTCTTAGAGAAAATTGGTAAAGTTTTTACAAACCGTGTGTCAGGTAATGAGAAAAAAAATTCACAACTGTATGTAGAAGGAAAGGAGATAAACGATGAGACACTGATTCATACAGAGATCATTTCTAGCATGACCCAAAAGTATGAACAGCCAAGATACTTTACTTTAATTTAGTTGCCTGTGATATGTTCCTAAGAAGGTCACTATTCTAATGTTGTCCATAACTGTTTAGACTAACCAATCTCATGGCAGAAAATATTAGACATCATTTCTCACGCTAACCTATCGAAAAGACCAGGTCTGGTCTGACTATCCAATGAACTTTGAAACATATTAACTTCAGAAATGTTATCACCTGTAATGTCAGAAGGTTCACTTCAGTATAGACACTCCATTATCCAGGCAAAACAATAATATCAACCTTTTATTGAAACCAGGGAAAGATTGCACATTGTCCTATCTTTGTCCTATCATCCATTTTCCCTTTCTAATTATGATGCAAACTGTTAGCAAGAATATTTGTGAAAACATTATGGAAGCTACTTGGGGGAATTATTCATAAAGACCAAGAAGTCTTTATATGAGGTTGGACTAAGTACAAAAGATAACCTGTATAGATAATGCTACTGTTATATTCTATCGTTTATTTGCTCAATTGGCCATATCTGTCAATACAGAGAAGTCTTTCACTGTATTTAATTTGGCTCTCTTATGGGGTTCTTCAGGAAATTTCTCTTTTCCTCAGAGTTTCATTAAAACTGTGCAAGTCTTTTATTTAAATCCTAATAGGAGGCTGCTTTATGTGTATATATAGGTGATTAAGTGACAATTTATGTTTGCAGAGTAAAATGTCAGGGATGCCCAGTGTAACCATTATTTTATAAATTGAACCCTTAGAAATGTAATTGAGGCCTAGCCCATTAATCCCCCCCTGTCATCTCGGTAATATGAAAATTAAAATATAGCTATCTGCAGATAACTTATTAATTCTATTGGTATGCAATATTGCCTGTGTTCAGATTATGCATGATCTTGAAGAATTTGCTTATGTCTCCGAGTATAAGGTGAATAAGTGTAAGACTGAAATCATGACATGGAATATTAACTATGATGAACACAACTGGAGCACATCAATTTAATTACAAGCAATATGTTCATTGGTAAACATAGCTCATGAGATGAGAGATTTGGTTAATGTGAATATTCGAGTGTATTGGACCCTAAACCAAACCTAACCCTTTTAAGTTAACTTTGTCAACATGGTAAATTTACAAAAATATTTATTTTCTTTCGAAATGTATTGGTTCTTGTTCCAAACTCTTTCCTTTGCAAGTTTAAATCTAGATTAGAGAACAGTAGAGGCATACAGCAAACTGGCATGACTAGACTGGATTCTCGGGTGGTATTACTGATGAAAGAGCGTAAACATTTCCTATATAATTAAGCATTACTAATGACAAACCTGCCTTGATCTTCAGACATGAAACAGCTTTTTAAAAAGTGAAACACAGGCATTTAGTGCTGCAAAATGAAAACGTGAGGCTTTGGTATTCAAAGGCTTTAGTTAGACGCTTTCTACTTAAGAAATCATGTAAAACCAGTGGTGGTTTCCCCGCTAAGGCGGAGGAGCATCACCCAACTGCCAGGAGCAGCAAAGAACAAAAAAAATAAAATGATAATAACGGAATGTTATTATATTTTTTTCCTCCTGCTGCAGCAGTGTGTGAGGGGGCAGGGATGGGCTGCAGGAGAGGAATGGTAGAACACTCCTGTGCACAAAGATTGTTTGGTTGGCCATCTCGGGCCGCCCAAAACAGTCATGCACATTACCCTGTTCCCCAATTACATTCTGCATGGAGAACATGCCCACCCCTCCAGCCTCAGGCTGAGTGTCGTGTCACGGGGCTCAGACCAATCCCAATACAGCATTGTGATTGGCTTAAGGGTGGGAGCGTGGCTGCCTGTTTCCTGGAGTTGGACACAGGCGAGCAGGAGAGAAGATGTGGGACCCGGGGGCACCAAAGTAAGTTTTATTTTTTAATGATTTAAAAAATTAGCCCGTGGCCCCCCCACGCCCACCCCTCCACCAGCGGGCCCTGCTGGCCGCCTCATGTAAAACATTGCACAATTAATTCATACTTTGATTTAATGTGGCTAGTTTAGATTTTGACCTCACTATAGAATGCAATTGTAATTTGAAAAAATGCTAAATGTGTGCAATAGTAGAATATAGTTGTACTGAATTAACAAAGCGTAGAAACACAGAAACAGCTCAATATTTAGCACTCTAAGAACTTCAGTTTGTCCTTCAGATAACAGAAGAATGTTTTTCCTTGCAGGAAAGAAGTTCACCTTGCATAATTTACAGCATGTTATCAAATTTAGTTGCTGGAAATGTGCAATCAGGATAAGATAAAACCAGTAGTGCATGAACATAAAGTACTCAAAATTACTGCATACGCGGACGATTTAGCCATATACACTACAGAGGTAATAGAAGCACTAACTGGAATTGAAGACGAAGCGAAAAAATTTGGGGATATCTCTGGCTACAAATTAAATTTTAATAAAACGCAAACTTTAATGAATTACCAAGTCAACCAACCAGTCATAGGTCTATGCAATACAGCTGTATATTTAGGGGTGAAAATTTCTTCTAAAACTAGTGAAATAAATAAATTAAACTACGACCCTTTACTTAAACACACTTCAATGGTCCTTAAAAAATGGCACAAAATTCCACTTAATATCTTAGGCCGAATCAACTTGATTAAAATGAATATTCTACCAAAATTTTTATATCTTTTCCGCTCAATCCCCCTTCGAGTTAATAATATATTCTTTAAGAAACTGGAGGGCATCTGCAGCAGTTTCGTTTGGAGTTATAAAACCCCTAGGAGATCAATGATGATACTCAAATTATCTTTAGAAAAAGGCGGATTGGAATTCCCAGACTTTAAGGCTTACTTTTATGCATCCTTTCTAGGACGGCTTAGGAGTTTATTAAATATAAACGAAAGCCATTTTTTTTGTAATCAATTTATGTTAGGTACTAATTCATCTCAATTTCTAGCAAGAGTACAAGATCCTAACTTTTTTAAAAGAGTCAAATTTAAGATAGCAAGAGACTCGGTAGCAATTTACAATCAGATTTTGAAAATTTTTGATACTTCTTTTTTTCATAGAGATTTACCATTATGGGACAATCCAGGACTACCAGGCATTTTCAATGATAAAGGTGGTAGAGATTGGGCTATTAAGGGGATTAAGATACTGGGAGACCTCTATGGCTCCGATGGTTTCTTGCAGTTCTCAACTAAGCATGGGCGGATTTTGCGGATTGGCAATCCGCGAACTTGCGTATTTACGGATTCGCAATCCGCGAAGATCCGCGAACTCTAGCGGACTTGCGGATTTTTCCGTTTTTTGTGTTGGCGCGTGTTCGCGCCGATTTTGGGACAAGTTCGCAATTGCGAACTTACTTTTCGGCTTGCAACGGCCGCGACTATGTTGTTTCTACGTCTGGTTTATCATCACAGGTTCACAGCACCCTCTGTTTCACCACTGCCACCCTCTGGGACACCCATGCCACCCTCTAGTACATCCTCACAGGCACCTATTAGGTTTATTTATTACTGTAGATTATGGTGGTTGAAAAAAGCTAGCACACCTGCCCTTCTTCAACTGCCATCAATTAATTTGTGTTTCATTAATGTGTCAGTAATTTTGAAAGTTCCAGTCTGGCTGGCACCTGCTTCCTTCCTTATCTGTAATTTGCTTTTTGTTGCAGTGAAATTTTTTTTTTACAGGACCTTTATGGTGCTATTCTATGAGCCTGCTGTTTGGGTCATAGCAGGGTCATAGAATTGTTGCAAACTCTGGAGGGGCCCATCAGGAAGCACTACCTTGAATGTTACTAATGTTAAGTTTGAACTTTTGCACCTGCTCATTGCTTTCATTTTAGCTAAAATCGTTTTTTTTGCAATTTCGCGCGTTATTTGGGGCGCGAATCCGTGCGAGATCGATTTCGGAAGCCGCGAATACGTGCGAATACAAAATTGTTTTTGTTGCGACGTGTATGTTCGCGTGATCTTGCGCGTGTTCGCGAGGCGCTTCTAGCTATTCGTTTGCCAAGTTACCCTATCGGTCGTACACGGGCGCGGCCATCTTGTTGGCGTGACGTAATTCCGTTTCCGCCCGCTATGTGTAATCTCGCAAAGTGTGCTGCTCGCGAGTACAAGTTCGCGCGTACTCGCAAGGAAAATCTCGCGCGAACTTACCCACGCGGTCGTGAACGGGCGCGGCCATCTTGTTTCTCATTCATTGCTATGGTTCTGGGCATGCTTTCTCTATCCTCTCTCAATCTCTGCCATCCTTTGCTTGTTTGAAGTTTTTTTGATCTAATTTTACTTATTATCTAACCCTCTATTTTTCTAGCTCTATATTTTTGTGTTTTCTGCAGCTTTTAGTTACTTTTAAACTACTTTTTTAAACTCTTTTATTTTCTTCTTCACTATTCTATTTCTTCTTTATCATTTAAGTTTATTTCTGCCCAGACCATGGTAAAGGGAGCCGGGAAGCACCCTGAGAAGGGGAAGGGTCCCGCACCCCGTGCCCGGCTCCCGTGCGGGCGTTTAAGGGGGGAGCAAGTGGTCCCGAGGGAGATCTTTAGCGCGGAGGAAGTGGCGGCACTGATCTTCCATGTCCAGCGCCGCCTCCCCAAGACGATCCTGGGAGGCGGCAAGATCGCGACCGGCTATGGCATCCGGGAGCGCCGCCAGCGGTGGGAGAAGGTGTGCCGGGCCATGTACAAGATCTCTGGGGTCCGGCGCACATATAACCAGGCCACCCACCGCTGGACCGATGTCATGGACCGGGAGCGGGACTTGCTGGACGCGCTCGGCGTAGAGGTCCCCGGGCTTGGTGAGTAGTAGTAGTAGTACATTTACTACTCTGTTTTATCCTGCTCTGTTATTTGCAAATCTTTGTTCTTTACCAAGAGCAATAATGCTGCCGATTACATTGAGGTAAATTATATTTCAAAATCTTCTATGCATTTCATTTTCAGGTGCACTGCTCTCCTTCTCAGTAGCCTTGCTTGCTACTATGCTTCTTTGTTTTGTATGTTGTGTTCAGAAGCATTTCATTGGCCTGAGAAATTATGTATCAGTGTACTGTAAAGAAAAGAACTGCGTAATGCTAGACAGTAAGGGTCATATTTTCAATTACCGGCGCATCCCTGCAAAGTAGCAGGGATGCGGCAGTAATTGTGTGCCATGCCACCACCACCCATTGGCCCAAAACGTCACAGAAGCCTTACGCATCTGTGCCGTAAAGGCAGCGCATTGCTGGAGTTGCGTGCCAACGATGGCGCAGCTCCAGCAATGCTCTGGGGTACCCTATCTCCCCAATGCTGCATCAAGCCGTACGTCGGCTTCAAGCGCGCAGGGTTTGAGTCATGCATCATTGTCATAAAAATGACTGATTGACATCTTGTAGATTTCCCTCAGCCACTTTTAGGATTCGTTCCTGCGCAGGTACGCCCTCCCTTGCGCCGGAACGCCCCCTGATGGCGCAGGGCTTTACAACGTGATGCATCGCCCATATGCCCATATGTGTTTTTTTTTTTAATATATACGCCGCACCAACACCATGGCGAGTCTTTTGTTCTGCCGCTGCGTCAGAAAAGGCACGCAACAATGGAGGAAAATCAGCCGCAACTTCCGCAAGGGACTTATAAATCAGCCCCAACAGACTGAAGTCCAGTGTCCTTCCTTTAGACAGTCACATGGCTATCAGAAGAAATAGTGGCGGTGGTGGCGGGTGGATTGATAGTTTGAGTATTCACTGATCTGCAAGCAGGATGGACTTTGTCTGTCACGTGTTGTGCACTACTGCCTGCAGTGCCAGGCCTAGGCAAACCTCTTTAGTAGTCTGTTTATTGAGTTACATAGGAACTTTCTAAGTCAACGTTCCGCAAATCAGGCAATACGAATAACGTAGTATACCACATGAGATAGATCCCGTGGAATAGTTGTCTATCTATTTGCTATTTTTCCAAAATATGTTGTTATTGTTCTTTTGAAATGTTTGATTTGGTTGAAAAATCTCATCCATGTTTTATGGTTTTTCTTTCTTTCATGTTGTACATCAGCTCCCCCCAAGGGCAAGAGGACACAGGAGGAGGGTGCTGAGGATGCAGGCCAGGATCGGGCAGGCGAGGGCTCCTTTGCTGGCCCCAGTAAGTTTACATTTTACTAAACAGTACCTATTTTTTCCTAGCGTTCCTCATTCGATTTTTTCTAAATCGTCTTTGATCTTCTTGTAGACTGGATATAAATTCTTATCCTGCCTCGAATATGATGACTCCCTGTGGTATTACTAGACTATTCTTATTAGTCTGTCTGTGTAGCTAACTAAGATTGGACATTTGGCAATTCCATTGGACTCCCATTATATTCAGCAATACCTCTATGCACTGTCTCCTTACTGACTAGATAGTGTGGCAGAGTCATTCAGCTCCCGAAGTCACCGATTATAGATCCCCAATGATCTCTAGATTATCGTACGCAGGACAAGAGAGTAGTACGGAGTCACAGCACAGTCAAGAAGTGTCAGAGGCACTCATGCTTGCAAAAATTCCAAAACCTTTAGCTCATCCACTCTAGTCTAGAGGAACAAAAACCACAGAGTCTATTTAAGTGTAAAAGCTTTATTAAAAGTAAACACATTTATTGAAATCTACTTTGTCATAAAACTATTTAACTGTAAACGGAAAAGTGGTTAGTGCTGACGATTAATTGGACACATTTCTTGTGGTCGAGCCGAACTCTCACCTACTTTGAACTTGATCCTGGTCGTGTTCTTAGGACTCAGGAGTCAAGCTTCTGTCTGTTAGGAGAAAAAGTGGTGCGTGTTAAAAATCAAAAGCAAGCATTCATCAGTTGTGCATAAAAGTGCAGCAAGACAACAGCCTTCCCTGGAAAATGGGACATTTTTACTATGGAGTAGACAGTCACAAATTATTACATTGTATTCTGTTTTTTTAACATTTCTCCTAGACCAAATATTATATAGTAGTGAGTGGTGTATTCTAACTTTCTTAAATGTACTTTGTAGGTGTAACATCTGGTGACGGGGCCAGCGCGGAGGTGGCTGATGTGTTGGACTTGGACTCGGAGGCCTCTGGGGAGGATGCGGCGGTAGAAGAGCTGGTGGCCGTTCCTGTGGGGGATCAAACGGTGGTGGCGGAAACAGGTAAGCTATATATTCCTTACTTATTGAGATTGAAGACTGCATAGTGTGCTTTCTGCACGGGTGTATTACAATTACAAATCAACCAGGTAGTAGCCTCCTCGAAATGTACTTCGACTTAGCTGTGAAGTTTTTGGTGAGAAGAATCCCAATAAGTTCTTAGACGAACGTGATGGATGGGATGAACGAAAAGCGAAAGAAGGGTGTAAGTAAGTGGGACGCGAACTTGTATGATGGCTGGCAAAGAAGAACGATATGTGTTTGCTTGGACCCAGAGGTGGCTGGGAAGGAAAGAATATGGTATGGTGCATGGCTGGGTCAATGATGAAGCAAGGATGGGTGGAAGGACAGCAGCCTGGGTGGGTGAAACAGAAACTGTATGTGTGCGTATACTTTGAATGAATGGATGCCTGGAGCATGGTATT
This sequence comes from Lissotriton helveticus, assembly GCF_964261635.1. Classification (NCBI taxonomy): domain Eukaryota; kingdom Metazoa; phylum Chordata; class Amphibia; order Caudata; family Salamandridae; genus Lissotriton; species Lissotriton helveticus. The sequence goes on from NC_136073.1 coordinate 286,129,440, forward strand.
CTCTGACTCTTACATAGCAAATGTGTATCTAGAGAGAGTAGATGGTCGCCAGGTGAAGTAAGTGTTACCTTGAAGAGCATGTACCACCGCACCCGCACGTCCGTCCCAGTGCAGGGAAGGCAAGGAAAAGAAATTGTAAATGTGTCCAATACTACCATGAATAGTAGCAGTACTTTGTATTGCGTTTGCATTCACAGCATATATCTGGTTATTACGGTGGACACTCCGTACCTCTCTTAATAACTTTAGTTTACTTGTAGTACGTCATTCATGTGTGGGTGTATCACTGTGTTCACTCAATATTAAGCAAAGCACCTAAAGTCATCTCATCTGTCATTAAATACGTCCCATGTGAAGTGATAGATAATCAAATTAGTTAGCTTCTTCAGTTTCCTTTTCTAGTACTCATTTGCACTGTAGGGTGAAAGGTAAATTAATTAAGCAGTAGCCCTTGTAACAGAGTATTCTCAGTGCCACCCGTAATAGAAAAGTAATAGCTTCACCACCTGCATGTACTGGACCGGTACAGTAACGCAAGTCTGTCTCCATCATCATGGTGTGCAACTTTTTTTCTCGGGTGCAACTTCACTGTGCTGTGTCCATGTCATTCTGCCGGCTTGCATAAGATAACGTACCCATTTCCCTAAACAAGAGAGAAGAAGAAGAATAAGACTGGTGTACTGTCATAGTCGACTGTAATGGAAGTCCATAGTGGTCGTAGAATTAGTTCATTAAACTACCACTACTGTTAGAGCAAGGATGCAGAAGTGGGAGGGTTACATAGATACTGTCCTCAATAGTTATGTACTGTGCTTTCAATTTGCTACTTGTACTCTGTGACCCAACTTTCGGCTCAATCACTTTGTGTTATTAATAAGGAGCATTGGTTACAGACTATGTCTTTCTTTCTTCATATAGTTGCTCCTTCCAAATCAACAACAAGGAGGGAGCAGGCTAGATTGGCCCGGCAACGGAGGCTGGAGGCCACAGTCGCCGAGTATCGGCGGCTGGTGGCCCTGGAGGAGGAGGAGGACACGCAGTCGAGCGGGGCAACATCTTCGACTGTGACCACTGCATCCTCCTCCGTGACTAAACCAGCGGGACCGAGCCGGGCTAAGAAAGCCGACCGCCACCGCCAAGCACCCGAAACACCAGCTGCCCCCCACAGGAGCTGCAAGGAACGCCAACACCGCCTACGAGTCCGCATGTCCAACCTGGAGCAGGAGGTCCTGAGGTATAAGACCTTGGTTAAGGGCCTCCGCTCCGAGCTTGCCACCCTCCGCAAGGAGTATGATGCCCATGCCGCATCATGCACCAGCACCAGCACCCTCCAGTAGTGGAGTGTCCCTTGCCCTTTTTTTATAGACTTTTGGGGGGTGGGATTTGGGAGTTGGGATCGTTTTGGGACGTTTCAGAGACAATCGTTGGGGTTAGGGTGGGTGAGGGAGATTATTTTGTTAGGGATAAATAAATATATTTTTCAACTACTTTATCTGACCATACCTGTTTTTTACTGCTTTTCAGTCTGGTGGGTGGGGGGCGGGGGTGTAACAGTAACTTTGTTTTCCTGAACAGTCGTAGGACTTTAGTAGTACAACCGTCAAACTCTTGTCTACTCCGAAATAATACTCCATTATACTACCTCCCACCAAACGCTTATCTTACCTGTAATTTGTGTTAGAAATTAGGGCTAGGCCCAGGGCTGGCTCCAGGTGAAATGGGGATTAACGTTGTCATTCCTGGGCGGGTGACATTTCCTCATTGCGGTGTTACTAGTGGTGTGACACAGTGGCAGTTGCATGCCTATGGAAAAAAAGAAAACGAAACCTTGTTTGTACTCCTTACTGTAGCATTACAACGGTTACGGTACGATCGAGAAAATAGCAGGTGACAGTACACTAGAACAGTGCCATAATGTAGCCTAACAAATGGTAAAGTATTGCAAGTATAACTAGTACTTGCGTTGAATTTATTTGACATTGGCTACTACTACTAGAAGATATAGTACTGAAGCTGAGTAAGTCTAGAAGATATCCTCGTATTCCTTCACCAGCCTGTTGCTGCTATCACCTTATCCTCCCCAGCAAGTGTGTGGAATTATTGATGTCATTTTAGTCAGACATCAAGCAAAACAACACAGCCCGGGGGAAGAGGGTTAGGGTTTGTAAAATGGATGGGAATGGGGGTTTCTTTTTGGGTAGGTTTTGTTGAGAGAAGAAAAAAAAAGCAGAGCATGGACAAACAATAATTGAAGATACAGAGTTTACAGACAATCTTTGGTTACAAAGTAAAGGTAAGCACATGCAGTCACACTCATAGAATAAAAGACAACAATGGATACTGTATCTGTATTGCGTATGTTGTTGGAGTTGTCCTGTTGAAATTGGTAAGTAAGTTGCATGCAGCAAACAATTCCTCTTATTGGCGGCACTCCTCCATTCCAGCTGACGCTTCGTCCATCAATGTGGTGGTGACCACTGACAGAAGAGACACCCTGTCCACTGCCTGCCTGGCGGATGTTGACTGAAACCCGGCCTGTAATTATTGAACGGAAAACAGGAAGTGCTATTACAATACCACTGATAAATAAATAAAAGGTATGTACGCTGTGTGGTTCAAAAAGTCACACTTTGATTTCCCTAATAGACAGTACAATATTTTTGAAATTGCGTGCTCTGTCTGAGTCACCTTTTTAAGGATCAATAAGTATGGCCAAAATATTATAGCGGATCTTTCCCCTCAAGGTGGGTGTACTACTGTGTTTTAGAACAAAATTTGACCTTCCCAGCAATGCTCCCACCAAGACCCTTACTAAAGCCAGTCGCAAAAATGTAGAAGAACCCAATCATATCTCCAAAAACGATGCCTAGCAGAAAAATGGTTACAAAACGTACTTTGAAAGTAACAGTAGACCCAAATACAGACCGTGGATTGTATTCAAACCACTTGCCTGCAAGCAAAAGTATCCATAGCCAGCATCGCTCCAACAGTGCTCTACAACAACAGAACCGCGTTGCAATAGAACCCCCCTAAACACATGCAATCCTGCTGCTAGGGCTAACCCTAACGAACCCTAACTTACAAAAAGTGCCAAAACTGGTGTTTCCTTATGGATTTTGTCCAACTAACTTCTAGCCGGTATTAGACCTTCCCAGGAATGCCCCAGGCAAGACCCGCCAACCCACCCGCAAAAAAACACCCGACACAACACCACCAAACAGCGAAAAAGCTAAATCTCATACTTACAATGTCTCTCGGCCTTCGGTCCAAACGCGGCGCTGTGCAGCTAGGTCGTCATCATCATCATCAATCATCATAACTCCTGTTTTCCACCACGGATTTCCTGAAAAGCAAATGCAATCAAGATTAGACTGTCGCAGCAGTGCTTCGACAGAGACCCCGGCCGCAACCCACCCACGAACAGCAGGAAGCCCCCCAAAACGCTACATTGAGCAAGATGTCTGAAGAAATGGCAAAAAAAAGGCTGTTCCTTATGGATTTTGTCCAAAACACTTGTATCCGGTATTAGACCTTCCCAGGAATGCCCCAGGCAAGACCCGCCGGCGCCAACCCACCCGCAAAAAAACACGCGACACAACACCACCAAACAGCGAAAAAGCTAAATCTCATACTTACAATGTCTCTCGGCCTTCGGTCCAAACGCGGCGCTGTGCAGCTAGGTCGTCATCATCATCAATCATCATAACTCCTGTTTTCCACCACGGATTTCCTGAAAAGCAAATGCAATCAAGATTAGACTGTCGCAGCAGTGCTTCGACAGAGACCCCGGCCGCAACCCACCCACGAACAGCAGGAAGCCCCCCAAAAGGCTACATTGAGCAAGATGTCTGAAGAAATGGCAAAAAAAAGGCTGTTCCTTATGGATTTTGTCCAAAACACTTGTATCCGGTATTAGACCTTCCCAGGAATGCCCCAGGCAAGACCCGCCGGCGCCAACCCACCCGCAAAAAAACACCCGACAACACCCCCAAACAGCGAAAAAGCTAAATCTCATACTTACAATATCTCTCGGCCTTCGGTCCAAAGTAACGCGCTGTGCAGCTAGGTCATCATCAATCATCATAACTCCTGTTTTCCACCACGGATTTCCTGAAAAGCAAATGCAATCAAGATTAGACTGTCGCAGCAGTGCTTCGACAGACACCAAAAATTACACACAAACCCCCGGAACCCCGCCAAAGAGCACCTCAAAGGCAAGCAAGTCAGCAAAAACGGCAAGAAATTTCCACCTCATATTTGGTCCAAAACACTTTTGTCCATTATTAGAGCTTCACAGCAATGGGCCCAAAACCGTCAACTCACCCGCAAAGAAGTACAACACCCCCACAAGTGCTGAGTCTTTCTTCATTGTGCGTAATCCACCACTCTGCTTGGAGGGAAATCGCAGTCTGGAGGAGGAGGATAGAGGAGCATGTTCTTCAGAACTTGTGAACCTGAGGAATGTAGACTGCGGCACCTTCAAATCAATAAGCAAACAAGTGAAGACAGTTCTGATGATGGTCTTGTTTTTGGGATTAGGTGATTAAAGTTTGAATTAAATTAACTGTGCAAAACAAAGAAAGAGAGACACAAAGCACACAGGAATAAAAGTGAATAAGGACGAAAAAGAAAGTTCTTGATTGATTGTCTCATTTTCAGGGCTCGGTGTCAGGGAATAAGAACAAGATTTCGTCATCATACTCTGCGAATTCAGGCTGGATGAGGTCAGTGGCACCGAACAGAGAAAAAATCCCCTCATCTACGTTGCTGTCCTCATCGTCTTCATGTGGCGTGCTTTCTCGCACTTTGTAATCTGGTGGTATGAGGTGCTGATTCATCTTGATCATTGTCAGCCGCTCCACATTTTTGGGCGATAGGCGGCTCCGTTTGGCAGTTACAATGCCACCAGCAGCACTGAAAACACGTTCAGAAGACACACTTGCGAGTGGGCAAGACAAATAGTTTATAGCCAGGTTGTAGAGCTGTGGCCACAATTGTTTTTTGCCATGCCAATACTGCAATGGCTCCTCATTAAGAAAGACCACTGTTGAGTCATTCAGATAGTCCTGCACCATCGACTCAAGGTCATCAACTGTTCCTCCACTTTGCTTACTTTTTGCTGTGCCTGTGACATTTTTTAGAGAACCATACCCCATCAAACTTAGCCAATCCTCCTCCCCAGCCACTGTTAGTGTTGTCATTGTGTGTGGTGCAGATGATCCAGTTGCCGGTGTCTTTAACGGCTGAGAGGTCACTTGTGCCCCAGCCACAGGTGCAGAAGTGGATTCTTGTGACTGCGGATGGCCTGCTGATGCTGATGCTGATGTACTGGCTTCTCCTTCAATAACCTGCCGTTCTTTTTCAAACCTCTTGGCTGACCAGGCTAACCAATGTTTGTACTTTTGAACATCTGCATCAGCGAAAGGAAAGAATGCGTTGTCTGCCAGCGCCTTTTTGTAGCGTGGATCCAGAATAGTAGCACAAATGTAATGCTGATCTGAGTTGATGTTTTTAAGACGTTCATCACCACGTAGGCGATGTAATAATTTCTCAGACAAAATGAAATGGTTTTTTTTTTTTTCATCTTTTTCAAACTCAGAAGAAACCGCCATCAGTTGGTGCTCCAGTATGCACAACAATGGGATAGCTTTTCCCAAATTACAGTCCTCCTGGCTGACTGCACGCGTGAAGAACTCAAAAGGACGAAGCATGTCTGTCAGGCTTTTAACTATGGCCCATTGCGCCTTACTCATCCGCAGGTCCTCCTTCTGAGATGTAGCCTCTGTCAAGAAATAGTGATCGAGTACCGTATACTGCTCATGCAGACGCTCAAGCATGTAGAAGGTTGAGTTCCAACGTGTTGCCACCTCCTGGATGAGTGCTTTCACTGGCATACCACGTTGAAGTAGCAGTCTCCGCAGATGCTTCCGGGCCTTAAAAGAATGGCTGAAATGGTTGCACATTTTGCGGCAGGTGGCCATTACCTCGAACGCTGGACTCTCTTTATCACTCAAGAATTTTTGAACTACCAGGTTGATACAGTGCGCCAAACACGGCACTCTAACATGGTGACCCTGTGACATGGCCTTAACTACATTGGCGCCATTATCCGTGGAAACATAACCAATCTTGCGTTTTAGGGGGGATAGCATTGACAACACCTTTTTGTCAAACTCTTCCAAAAGGTTTTCTGCTGTGTGACTTTTCTCCAAGGCAAACATGGCTAGTGTTGCATGTTTCCGAGCAGCTTTGAAAACTTGGTCCGGGTCAACACCTGCGTTTAGCTTTGCTATAACACCTGAAAAAGAGACCCAGTGTGCAGTGATGCACATGTAATCATCGCCTGGGCCACTGGTCCACATGTCTGTTGTCAGATGTATTGTGTGAACAGCACTCTTCTGCAAAGCTGCCCCAATCGCCTGCAGCACATCTTCATGTAGTGCTGGAACCGCAACTCTGGCAAAATAGAACCGGCTCGGAACCTTCCATTTAGGGCAGAGCGTTGCAACTAATTCAAGAAAACCTACCGCTTCTACAAAAGAAAAAGGTAGAAGGTCCACAGCTAGCATTTTAGCCAGCTTAGTGTTATACAGACGCGTCAGTGGGTGGTTGCGTTCATATGGCACGTCTGAAGTAAGCATTGTTCTAATGTTGGCCTGGACCAAGCATTTACGGGCTGATAATGACTTCGTTGACCCAATTTTGCTCGCTGGTGAACTTTTGTGCGTTGGTGTCTCACTCGCTCCAACACTCTTAGTGTGCCTCACATTGGGTGTGCTGCTGAGAGGGGTACTGGGTGTAAGGGAAGTGTTTGACACGTCTTCTTCCTGCTCGTCAACATCAGATGAAACATCAACGTTTCCTTGATTTTGGCCTTTCTTGATCGCAGCTAGGTGCGCAAACCATTGGACACCGTGCTTTCTGTCAAGATGACCACTCTGGCCGCCGGTACCATAGTTGCTACCTGGCTTACCACGACTAACTGCAAGCTTACAAAGGGTACAAATGGCAAACCTTGGATTTTTGGGACAAACAGTAAAGAAGTCTCAAACTGGGGACTTGAAGTGTCTGTGGGACCTGGAGGAGGCGGCGATACTGGTGGTGGTGGTGGTCATGAAGCTAATGCCAGATGAAGTGGAGGATCTGGATTGGCCAACTTTTGTACGTTTTCCACTTTCACCGCCACTAATTAAGGTCGAGGTTGACGCAGGTCTCTTCTTGCCAGAAAGAAATATGGAAGCGGGACGAGTTGGTGTACTACTTAACTCCAATGATTGTGGTGTTTCCACTGCCTCCTCATCGACAACATCATCATCATCATCATCACGCGCAGCAGCTCTTCGGGCTAGGGTCAAAATGTCTGTTTGCTGCATGCCCGCTGGGGCTGCAGTGACCTTTATGATGACTGGGTCGTCGTTGGCAGAGTCTTCATCAGCAGCAGTATCCGCCACTTCTTGTTGAGCCTCATCACACTCCATAAGTCTGAGACTTTGGACGAGCTTCCTTTTACGCTTAAGTACCTTTGTTGGATCATGGTGTGCCTCACTCTCAGACGGCTGTGGTGCTGGTTCCCAAGTTTGATCCGTATCATCAGAAGGAGGTGTGCTTGAAGAGGATGTAGACACCACCCTTGATCTCTTCCTTGCTAGGGTTGTGGAAGACAATGAAGGATCATCAGGAGGAGTGGCTTCCTCAAATGATACCTCGCCTTGATTGTCGATTTCCTGATGTGCCCCTACTTCGGGAGGAACAACTATTGTGGGCACTTGTTGTGACCCTCCATGCACCTCTGCATGCGCATCTCCTTGCGCTGCCTCTCCTTCCACATGTACTTGGGCTTGTACTTGCACATGTGATTGTTGTTGCCGCTGTGGTTGTTCAACACTCGTCAGATGAGCTACAACAACCTGTGTTAATTGAGGGACATTGCTGCTGCTTTCTTGCGATGAGCCAACATCACTGGTCGATGGTGATTGAAGAAGTATACTGGCTGCCTCTGCAGCACTCAAGGGCTTGGACTTAAGTTGGCGTGGTGGTGGTGGTGGCACTGAGCCCAATGGAGCGGGGGTGCTGCTGCCAGCTTGGTCCCCAGCAGATCCCGCTGCAGCTGCTGCAGGCATACTTTTTTTTTTACTCACAAAAAAAGGGGCGGGCGGCACACCAGTGTCCTTGGTAACTTGCTTCTTCTGCTCCTTACTGGCACCTTTCTTGCTAGAGGAGCTACGGGTTACTTTTTTTGGGGCCATCTTCTTCAGAGCAGGTCAGCAGGCAGCAGTTGCACGAGTTGCAGAGGGTTCTGTGTCCAGACGTGACGTCGCGTGACGTTATGCTGCACACACCGCTGCAGGACTTCTTCCTGGCACTGGTGGTTCTATTGAGTCTTCTTGTGCACCTAAAAGCAATGGAAGACAGAGGAACATCAGTTCAGTTATACACCCCAAAAAATCGACAAAACACAGAAAAATGAGCACAATCCCATGCCATCCATGATGTTTACATTGAAGACACCCCACAGAAAGACTAGGGACATGCAAGTATGCAACACTCACTACCCCTGGGCATAAGGGATGAAAAGTAGGCAAAATAAGTGCAGGCCTCAGACACTGCCTCTCCTCAAAATGGCCCCCTTACACCCCAAGCACATGTTGCCTGTACCAGCCAGCACTCAAGATGGCCACCACCACCACCCACATGGCCAGTCCACATCAACAGTACACCCCCAAAAAACAGAAAAACAGCCAGAAATCACCACAATCCAATGCCATCCATGATGTTTACATCAAAGAGAGTGAGACAACACCACAGGCACACTCAGTCCATGCACCACCACCACCCCTGGGCAAGCAAAAGGCCACACCAGCAGCCCCCCAAAAACGACAAAAAACAATAAAATAAGCACAATCCCAGCCCATCCATGGCCTCAATTATGTTTAAATTCAAGAAGACACCCCACAGAAAGACTAGGCCCATGCAACACTCACCACCCCTGGGCAAAGGGCCACACCAGCAGGCCCAAAAAAACGACAAAAAACAATAAAATCTGCACAATCCCAGCCCATCCATGGCCTCAATGGTGTTTAAATTCAAGAAGACACCCCTCAGAAACACTAGGCCCATGCAACACTCACTACCCCTGGGCATAAGGGATGAAAAGTAGGCAAAATAAGTGCAGGCCTCAGACACTGCCTCTCCTCAAAATGGCCCCCTTACACCCCAAGCACATGTTGCCTGTACCAGCCAGCACTCAAGATGGCCACCACCACCACCCACATGGCCAGACCACATCAACAGTACACCCCCAAAAAACTGAAAAACAGCCAGAAATCACCACAATCCAATGCCATCCATGATGTTTACATCAAAGAGAGTGAGACAACACCACAGGCACACTCAGTCCATGCACCACCACCACCCCTGGGCAAGCAAAAGGCCACACCAGCAGCCCCCCAAAAACGACAAAAAACAATAAAATAAGCACAATCCCAGCCCATCCATGGCCTCAATTATGTTTAAATTCAAGAAGACACCCCACAGAAAGACTAGGCCCATGCAACACTCACCACCCCTGGGCAAAGGGCCACACCAGCAGGCCCAAAAAAACGACAAAAAACAATAAAATCTGCACAATCCCAGCCCATCCATGGCCTCAATGGTGTTTAAATTCAACAAAACAGTTGTATCATGCACCCATAACCAACCCTGGTCCTACTGGATACTGTGGCTACCCACAATATAATTTATTTAATTTTCTGAAAAAGTTCCAAAATTGTACTTGCAGCAACTGTAATGCCCCAAACAAACTTACTTGTGAAAGTTGATTTCTAATCCAAAAGTGATCCAAAGACAGTCAAAAAGGCCTCAAATCCAAATATCCAGCAGCACCCACAAAAAGTAATCCTTCCAGCTCCAGATCCAAATGAAAGTGACCAGGAGATGGACAAAGCACTGGGAGGAGCCTGCTGGACAGGAACAGGAAGTTGGAGACTGTGGGGCACTTCCTTCCTCCCCCCCCCCCCAAAATGGACTCCTTGCAAAAAAAAAGGCCATGCAAATGTCAACCTGAGGAGTGATTCTGATAAAAATCATAATTTTCTGAAGGTTTATCCTGTTTGCTGGTGATTTTCTTGTGCGAAATTGCAAAATCTCTATTTCGCAAGTGCGAGATTGTTCCTTTCCGCCGCAACTACATGTTCGCAATTGCGAACTCTCGCGAGGTGTGCTGTGCAAGGTGGCAAGCCGCGAGTACGTATTCGCGGGCGACAAACTCCCGCGGGAACACGCAGCAAGATCTAAAATGGCGCGTCACTCGCAAAGAAAAACAACTCGGCAAACGCTAAAATGACGGAAAGTGAACGCCGTGCACCACGCCGCGCGCCGCAACCAAGCAAAAAATCCGCCGCGAGCGGATTCACGGATTTTCGACAAATTCGCGAGCGTTCGCGGATTGCGGATTTGCCGAAAATCCGAAAAATCCGCGAGCGGAGCGGATTTTACGCCCATGCTTATTCTCAACCTTACAACGGCTTTATAAGCTGCCAGGGGAAATGCTATACAAATATATACAAGTTAGGGACTACTTAATACGAAAGATGAAACTAAGTAAAATTACTAGCTCAGAGCTGTGGGACCTCTTGTACAGCACAAAAAAGAAATCTCTAATTAGTTCTGGATATAAACTCTTAAGTCAACATAATGGAGATGACTGTCCGAGATTGGCACAAAAATGGACTATAGAATTGGGAACAAATGTGACACCACAGAACATATCTAGTGCTTTAATTAATATTAACAAAATAGTCCACTCTTCGAGTCTAAAGCTTCAATTATATAGGACGGTCAGCCAACTTTATTATACCCCGCAGAAAATTTCTAAATGGTCACAAAATAGTGATCGTATTAAATGCCCCAAATGCGATCTGGTGGCAGCAGATCTTACTCACATGATCTATTTGTGCCCTATGTTGGCTTCATTCTGGCAAGAAATAGAAAATTTTCTAATTCAAAAACAATTAATTTACCAACCACTCACGGCACCTACGGTATTACTTGCTTTAAATACGAGTAGTAACAATCATACCGGCTGGCTAAACATAGCACTGTCTTGCGCTAGATTGGTGGTTGCTAGAGCATGGATTTCACCAAACCCACCATGTAGGACAGAATGGTTAACTTTAATCCATGAAATATACTCTATGGAAAAAGCTCTTGCTAAGAATAACAGCCAAAAGGCAGCAGAAAGAATGGAAAGGATATGGACTAATTTTGTATAACTCTTTTTTAGGAAATAAGATGAATGGCTAGGGTCTTTGTACTTTGCAGATTGAATGCTTTTGGTTTATTTCTACTGATTTCTTATATATTGTATATATTCTGCTATTCTGTATTAGTATTCTTTTATGTTACGCTGTTGTGATATCATGTGTAGGAATATTATGTTTTACTTTGCATAATCGGTATATTGAACTTCTCCCTGAAATCACTCCAAAATTTGTATTGATATAATGCTGTTTTTTCTGGTATGACATGCTTGCCAAAATAAAAAAAAAAAAAAAAAAAAAAAAAAAAAGGAAATGTGCAAGCAAAGTCTCAGGTAACTATTTGCTTTAGCGAGAACAGAAAACACATGTGCTTTAAAAATGCATTACCATGTTATGCTTCAATGATTTTTGCTAAATAACATAGTTATTTTGCAGCTAATGTTATGTATTTTGGTAAAAAAAAATGTTTCTTTAAAGGGAGGTTAGGAGATGAAGTTATATTAAGTAAGACGCAGAGTATGTTTTGGGAAGGATTTTGACTGTCTGATGGATGATGTATGCAGACTGCAGAGAGGTGGAGATGAGAGCGCTGGATTCCAATTGGATACAGATGAAGCTCAGGCCACATGCTTTGCAACACTTTTCTGGCTTATAAACGCATTCCAAGTTTAGGAGGTTCAGAACCTTTGCTGAGAGGCAGACTCAGACAGATTTAGAGACTGAGGCCTGCAGATGAGTTTCAGACTTCGATGCAGAACTGAAGGGAGCAGAGCAGATGTGATTTGCAGATGCAGAGGAGGAGAGGTAAGACTTTGATGGAGAACAGAAAAGATACACATGAATGCAGACTAGATGCAGGCTTTGTTCCATTCTGAATTTTATTAAAATCCCCAAGCTTCATGCTTTGACTAACTGGCTTTGCCTAAGCTTATTTGTTCTATGCTTTATTTCACTTTATGTGATATTAATGATGGATTTAGCTTCATGCTAATCTCACTCTTGCTTTATTTTTTAACTCTTCATGAGTTCTGACTGATATCATTTGTACCTCACTTTCTTAGAATATGAATTATTTCCTTTATGGAACGCATTTTTTGCAAGTTATGATATGCCCTGTACTAACTTTATTTTTCTATTATCAATTCTGTAACCTTATTGATGCCTGACTAATGAATGAAGAGTTAGAGAATTTTAAACTTTAATTAGAAAATAAACCCCTTTAAAACTACTCACAACTCTCACCATTGACTAAAAATGTATTTGCATTTGATTACTTGCCTCTGTTAATGAGCTTTCTTGGTCAAAATATGGTGGCAAATATTCATCACCTTTAGAATAGATAATGGTGTGGAAAAAGGGTGAAGTAATTAAAGTTTAATTATGCCACATGTACTACATTTTCCAAAGAGATATGACTGCGAGATTTCCGTGCTATCACTATGCATCAAGGTGACATATTTTACGAGATGTTCAGATTTTAATGAAAGTTTGTATTGGCTGTAATGTATCTCCTTCTCTCCAGTGTGATTGCTTATGAAATATAATCAGCCTAAATTCTTAAAAAAAATAACTAGCCCTAATCTGAGACTCTTCACACATTCAGCCGTATTTGGGTCAGCCATATTTGGGTCTTATGTGTAAGCATCTTTTAATACTTCCAAATAATATTATGCAATGAAATAAGAGAACTAAATTATGTATTTGGTGCATCTGGAAAAGAAAAGCCATTTCAAGATTAAAGATCAGGTTAGGTAAACATCTTACATTTTGACTTGATGGGCAAATTCAAGCAGTCATTTATAGATTCCATGGGCCGAAGATTGAACTATCTCTTACAACAGTGAAATATAGATTATTGGTCCTTATCCTTAATTTTCATTATTGCAGATTTCTTCCAAAGGACAATATGCAATGAAAAGAAGAGAATTAAATTATGTATCAAATGCATCTGGAAAAGAAAAGTCATTTAAAGATTTGAAGATCAGGTTGGGTAAACATCTGACATTTTGACTTTACGGGCAAATTCAAGCAGTAATGTACAGAATCCATGGGCTGAAGCTTTGAACTATAGCCTTACAGAAGTGAAATATAGATTATTATTCTGCATAACACATGACAACTATATGACAGCCCTTATGATCAATGAAATACTCAAGCAGAACAACAGCCAATCTACTAGTTTTGGGTCAAAAACATTTGTACATTGTCCTAGAGTACAAACATTTGGTTTGAAATTAAACAATTCATTAAACATAAAATAGATAAACGCATGGCCATAGACATCCAGGCTCGCATGTTTGAATTTAATGTTGCAGTTGAATGTTACCCTCTTGTCTCACGCATGTTTGTTATGCTAATAAATAAGGTGCTGAAGCTCATCACAGCCAGAAAATGTTCCACTTTAATGCATTGCATGAATTCAGTTAAATATGTATTATGAAAGGAATTAGGAAAGTTTTACAGCAACTTGGAGAAATCACTTCATGGCAGTAGTTAAAAACAGAATGAGTTTGGGAGCATGGGCGGAGCATTGAAAACTAGACAAATCATAAATACTGCTCTATAGTAAATAGAGATTACTGAAGGAAAACAAATTCAAAACCTGAGGACATTGAGAGATACTTTTATTAGCAGTGCAAGGGTTGACTCAAACATCGTGGTCAAGGTATTCCGAACAACATTAACAACAATGTCATCATCTGAAATTAGACATTGGTTGAAGGAAGGATCTGTAGATAGGTGAAGCGGGTTAGGTTAATAAGGGAAACCGTGTCTCTTAACAATGTACAAATATAGAACACAGGTAAATATGTAAAAAAATGGGAACCAATCCCAGATTTTAAAAAAAACATCATAAATGTGATGAACAGTACCTCTTTTGGTGGTAGTTCACTTGCTTTAATGTAATCAAAAAATGTGTTGGTTCAGTCAATTAACATCCCTTTCAATAATTAGCCCTTTTCAATATTCCACCTAGTGATAATGTATTTGGTTGTGATACACCTACAAGACCAACACCCTTTATCCTTTTTTCAAAGAATGGAAGCATCATATCTCAATACGTTGACTAGCAGTGAGTCTGTAGTACTATGGTATAAAAGTGACACAATTGACCACTCATTTATGGTTAATTTGTGATTAAGGAGCAACAGTCTTCCAAATTGTTTTCACTCACAGGATTTCCATCATGTATGTTATAATGCAAGAGGTGTTTACTGCTGTGCAACAAAAATTCAACAGATTACAAACAAGGTATGCAATTTCTGTGCCATGCAATGTTGAGCATGCATGTTGATCTACTGCAGCCTCCGTCCATCCTTTAGACTGTCTCCCAAATTCTGTTAGATCCATTCCTTGTGTACTGAATTATCCTTGACACTCTGTTCTAGTGGTTGTTATTCCCAGCTGCTGCCAACAATGCGGCAAAAGCAGAGTCAGGCTTCTTGGCAAGCTCGGCAGGACTGCCAAACTCTGCCACCTGAAAGAGAAAATAAATGATATTTAAGAACTGAAAAATGGCTCCATAAATGAATAAAGAAATTATTTGATTCAACCGCTCTGCTCCATTATTTTCTGCTGCCTATGAAAGTACTAGAACTGGCTGGACTGGGGGACATTTTGCTCAAAGAGAATGCTTTGCAAAGATATTCAATCCTGTGCTACCATGAACATTTTATGCAAAACCCCATCACAGAGCTAGATGAATAAGCATTTGCAATGCACTAGGTCTCACATCTAAAGTAGTTTAAGCTTTTGGCATTGTAAATGATGATGCTTTTTTATTAACACATAAATAAAAGGTATTGGCATTTACAATGCCAAAAGGTAAAACTCCTGTAAATGCTAGACCTATTTTATTTTAAAGAAGCGGCCGCCATTGTTCTGGGCTGCTTGGAAAGTGAAAGTGCGAATGGCGCGCTGAATGTTACAGGAAAGCATGTCGTGCCTCCCGTAGGAGAAATGTATTACAGAAAATAGTGCTTACAGAGTAAGTATTATGTACTGTGTAACAACCGAAGTAAAAGGGCAAGTCCTCATGGGAGGTTAAAAATGACAACAAGGCAGGACTAACAAGCCTATTAACGAATCAGAAGCCAGCATTTATGAAGGTCAATGACAAATATGGGCAAAGAGTGGGTGGGCTTTAAGTACATACTCTAATACAGCATGCCTCACAGAGCAGCACATGCGCTTCATAGGTTCGACCTAAAAAGGCATCCCTATCCAGCTCTCAAGTCAAGCTCATTGTACATCTCTATTGAATTTTCAGGCAAGGTATAAAGTAGGCATTATGAGGATCTAAGATAATGATTAGCTTAATATCTTCATTTACCCATCTCAATAATTAGTAGGGCTTTCGGCCCCTTTAAAAAAGAAATGCTTATTCGATGTGTGGCGAAGCAGGGGCTGACCTCCCACATATGTCATAGGAACACCTGTACCACTCGAGAGACAACTGCGAAAGCTTATAATTAAGGAAGTGATAGTGAAGAATGTTCTCACTTCTTCACTGATAGAACCTCCAAAACAGAATTCCTTCTCATCTATCCTCCAAATCACACCCCTAAGCTGGACCTCTGGTTAAATCACCTCACCGCCTTCAACTGCTCCCCCCTCATTATCGAATCAGCTAAATCCCTCAGAATCACTCTGGACAAGCACTTGAACATGAAGACTTATATTAGCAAAGTTTGCAAGGGAGCTAACCACCTGTTGAGGATACTCAAACCTTTCCTGACTTCAAACAAGTGGTCCAAGCGCTTGCTTTGCCAAGACTTGATTATGGCAGTGCTATGCTCTGTGCTGTACCCAAATATACCTTGGCCCCGCTAAGGGCCTCATTGAATGCGGCGGCCTTACTGGTCACGGGTACCAAAAGAAATGCGCACCTCTCTCCAGTCTTAAAATCCCTAAATTGGCTGCAATATGAAGCGAGAATACAGCTAAATATTGCTTGCCTATCTCACAAAGCCCTCCATTTCAAAACCCCCAGTTATCAAGCACAAACACTGGAAATATCAGGAGGGGCTAGACCCTCTAGGAGTACTAACTCTCTCCTTCTCAAAGCTCAGATCTTTCGCAGAAAGAGAACATGCCATTGAGCCTTCTCCGGCTCAGATCCATAGATCTGGAACTCCCTCCCACCGGAAATACATCGAATCTCTTCCAAGGATGCCTTCAAATTGGAAGTAAAAAGATTCCTTATGAACAAGTTCTTACCTACATAGGTTGTTGGATCGGCTGCTCTAATGCATTGGCTTTGATCTTTAAGCCCTTGCGCTAGTTGCTATTCCATCTTGACATTTACCAGTTATGTTTTTATTATTCTGCTGATCCGTGTACATGTAATTGTTCTTGTACTGTGAGTTCTATTTTGATATGTGATTTTGTCTGGATTGCCATTTGACACATGAACTGCAACTGTTACATTCCTTTCCCCATAACTGTAAAGCGCTCTGATATCCCCCGTAATCATGTTCACCCTATATAAAACGTTATAAATAAAATAAATAATTAAATAGCTTGGGTCCGCAAATACTCAAAGTGTACTACATGTGAAAATACCTTAAGAAGCTTGGGAATGGGAGCTGTGCACGGTGCCCCCTCGCCTTGCATGCTGCCTGCTTTGAACGCCTAATAGCTGACCCTTCATGCTCTGAGGTGCTGCCCCCACTCTGGGCTCATCTGCCTGTCGCAACCTCCCCTGGCCACATGTGAATCACTCAATTACTCGCTCCCAATGCACAAAATAAATGACTGAGGAAACGGCAGAGACAAACGTGCAGCCTGGATCACCATTCCCCATTCTAAAAACTGACAGGACTGCTGTGGGAGAGACTGAGTGAGTAAGACCACTGGCAAAAATTGTGATGGGCCCAAAAGCTAAAAGTGTTCGGCCAAAAGAACAGAAGAGCTATGCAAGCATAACAAAACAGTACTTGGCTGGTGCTCCTGTGAGGAAGAACAGAAATGACGTATCATTGTCTGAACGAGTTAGGTAACAGCAAATAAGAGCCACACTGGACTGGACCAGTCAGGGGCGGGAGTAAAGCGGTATTAAAGTCCTTTATTGACCACAGCAGGTCTTGCAGACAACGCATGCGCTGTAGGACTCAACATAAAAACATGTGGACAAGCTCAGCTCATAAAAATGAGATTATTCGAATAGCAAGCTGGTAGACATACTGTGTGTGTGTAATTAAAGTGATTTCCTGAAAACTAAATGACTCACTTTAAAAAAATAAGTAGCTAATGGCAACTGAGTCATATAATTATACCAGTGTAACCTCTCAAAGGCAGCATGGGATGCACAGCAGTAGGGCTGAGCGAAGCAAAAGATACACAATCATAAGCACAGCATTTAGTTTAAATCTGTAGTAATTCAACACAAAATGCCGTATGTGTCCAGACCATTATACTTTACTTTGAATGCTTTCTAAAAACATAATAATAATAATAGAACTTACTTTTCCCCATATTGTGTATTCACCTGCCCGCTTCAGTGTGCGGGGCATTCCACAGAGGACCTCAGGTGTCGTCTGACATAAATGCTTTCTGAAGCCTATTATACAAAGAGCCTGGTAAAACAGTCTGAAGTTTGCTCCCACAGATTGTGTCTGTGTAACTCGAACATTTTTCTGATACAGGATTCCTAAAGTATGAATCATTGTAGCACACATGCATTAGGAGATGTTAGTTTCTTATTCTCACATGAAATATGTGGATACTCCTTTACCATTTTCAGCCTGGAATTGAACTTGCTCCTGGTATTGACAATAGCAAATGTATGTGTTTTCAGAATGAGAAACTAGATGGAAGGGTTATGTAAATCAGCGCTTAATTTGAGCCGGTGGTTTCCTGTGCTCAGCACCACACTTAATCATCAGGCCCGGATTGGCCGTTGCGGGCACCGGGCAATCCCCCGGCAAGGGTGGGGGCCGGTTTTGCTGCAAAATTGGCCCTGTTACAAAATCGGCTGAAAACCGGCTCCGGCAAAGAGCTCGGTCGCACCCCCAGGGGGCCAAGCCGAGCACTTTGTCAGGGCGGTTTTGGTTCTCAGTCCGGCCCTGTTAATCATCAACACTAGCTACCTTTCATTAGCACCAGTGAAGGACACGCTCATTTATTGGGAGATCATGGGATTTGCTCAGAATCACAGGATGTTGAGCCAACACCGAGACTCCAACCTGGTTCCCTTGCTATTGAAGTCGGTAGCTCTGGCCATTAGGCCACATCCTCTCCTCACTTTCATGGTTAGTCGTTTGGTTCTGTTTTAGTCAGCGCTAATTCGAGAAATGGGCTGGTGCAAGCTACCTCCTGACGAGAGCCCCAACATTCATATTTTTTACAAATTAACTTCTTATGTGAATACCCCTAAACATACACGTTTGTGGGTGTTCACCTACTTTTTCAGATTCCCCATCCCTGGGATGACCAGAAGCCTATCCTAACCCTAAACTTCAGCCGGACTCGTGTAATTTCTGCATTCATAATGTGTACCTTGCAAACATAAAATGTCACCACTCCTGATTTGAGAATGGCATTTTACATTTGTTAAGTGTCTATTCTGTGCTCCTAGTTCAGCAGATTTCTTTTAAAACATACCAAAAGAGCACATTATCTTCAAAGATTCCACAACCTGACGATGCTTGGAACAAGCTATGCAATTATATCCATAGGTCTGCTCCTTGCCATGCTATAGACATCCTCCAGTACACACTTTTCTGCTTTTTTATGTCTATCAGCCTGCAACTGTTACACACTCTCAGGGTAACAGTGAGTTGCCATTTCCTGAATGCTGCTTTTAGATAGTTCTGACCTGTGTGTGTAAACAGGGAACACTGGGTTTGCATGGTCCATCTGCGGGAGGGGTAATGCCCATGTACTTGCAATACACAACTAGCTATTTCACTGCAGGACTTGTATGGGGAGCGACACAGCATTTCAGGACCTAAAAAAGGAGTCATGCAAAAGATACCACCACTTTCTCCAGCCCTCACCCCCGCATCCACCATAGCAGATCCTGCGGTCTCTCATTCTTCTTCCTAGCAGTGAAGAAATGGCACAAGCTACCCTACAGACCTCCCCATCTGCTCCAGAGTTCCAAAAGTCCCTGAAAATCTGGCTATTCGGCTAATCACCTGGACCCTTTTGGCACCTAAGTACCCTCATGGGTGACAAGTAGCACTCTACAAATCTATTAATTAATTGATTTATTACAATTAATTCAAGTTCAGGAAATGTCTAAATAAAATTAGTGTGCAAACTGTGGCTTCTATGAATAGCAGTAGACCTCAACAGATCTGGTGTTTGTTGGGGGAGTCTACCAGTCCACTATTAGGTCTAGGCTCACCAGGTGTATGGGCAGAAGCAAGCAGTGCTATATATGAGCCGGTAGCTGCCAGTGGGGCCCACCTGCACTCATTCATGGGGACCTGCACCTATTTTTTCCCATCAAACTTTGATCCAGAGCAAGAGAGCGAAATAAACAAAAGAGGGAAAAATAGTGGCAGGGGTTTAGCTTCAAGGGGGTATTTGGGGTGTTACACCCCACCTAATGCATGTATTTCAGATGGATACTTTAGTATAGGCTTTTTCACCCGGGATTTTTGCAAGCACTAGCTGACAAAACACAAACACAGTCTCTCTCATTGGTTTTGAAAGCCCTAACAATATTGATTATTTTACACAAAATATTGTGTTTCTCTCCCTTAGTACTCTTACCAATCTGGATTCCTCTCCCTTTCCACTGCCTCTTGAGCCCTTCTCCTGCTCCCTGCTTGTTGTATAATGTATTTTAACAATATATGACAGTGTGATTGTCATGAAATCTGAAGCTCGCCCCCCATGTTACTGACCAAGATATGCCCCTGGATAGTTTTAGAAAAAAGACAGAAAAACAGTGACAAAGAAAAAAAGCCAGGATGAAAAACAATAGGCAAAAGTGAGGTAAAGAGGTAGGGAGCCTTTCGTGGTGCATAAAAGAAGAAGTAGGTGGAATCAAGAAGACTGTGCAGCCTTGGTATTTTGATCACCAACATTAGATAGCACTGGCCACAAGCTTCTGACCAAAAAGTTGAGCAACAGCACATATTGTTATACAGATTAAGGATTGCAAACAAGTTTACCATCCAGCCCTGAAAGAAATACGTAGTCTCTTATTAGGGAGACCGATTGGAGGACTTTTACTCAAGTTGCAAAAGTCGACTACTAGTATACCAAGTTGTGGATGATAGAGGTGCTTAGGATAGCCCTTTAAAACATCATGTAGGCTGGCCATCTCACATATATTCAAGAACACAGATTAGATGACTTGGTGGGGCATCATTAATCTACTTGCCTTCAAGACTAAGATAGTTTTGTTTAAAGTTGTAGTATAGGGCCAATCACTGTCGAATGTGAATTAATAAAAAGTCAAACCTGAGAGAATCCATTTTGGAACACTATTCCTCAAGCTATGCGATTGCTCGTCAGAAAGTGCAGTGCATACATTTATCTCAGGATAGGGCTGTGGTCTTATGGCAAGCTGCACATAACTATAACGCACTAGTGACAGAAGCCAATATCAATATTCTTCAATTACATGTCATTTCAGTCTATTAGTCATCTGTGAAACCAAAAAACCTCAAACAAAAGTACAGAAACACACAACTGATTAGTAGAAATACTCTCTCATGATCAAACAGTGTCACAAATCAAAGATGAGTTTATTAACACGAGGATAAGAGTTGAGGCTGATGGTATGACGATACCAGACTCAAGATAGACTGAGGCTTCAAGAATAAACCCACTATAAATGCTAGCCTGCCCAAAAGGGCTACCTGGTCCAAACGGCCCCTCACCAACCTCTCAACTGGCCTTTCCCCCAACACAGACTCTTGGTTTGAGATATCAGGCTGCAGTTTATTAATTTCTCCATGGTCATAAATCACAAAATAGGTCATAAATCTTATTGAAAAGTCATAATTCACTGAAAGGGAACCATAAATCATGTTGACAAGCACCATAATTAATTGACTGCTTACAATCTATGCCTGGAATGGGAAGGCCTGCCAGGCTGAGCAGCAGCTTCTAGGCTTTCCTTGTAACTGATGTGGGACATCTGAAGCTGTCTGGGCTTCAACTGTTTTATATGCTATCCACCATCGCTTTTGACTTTCTCACCTGCCCTCCCAATGTCTCTGCCATTAGCCATCACGAGGACCACCGTTCTGACAAATTTTTACTTTCCTTTGGCCTGCCAGCCATCCTGCCTGCCAGCCATCCTTAAGTGCTCATGCTAGTGATAATGTTGCTATTACCCCTCTGACCTGTGCATTTGTGGCTGTGATTCCTGCTTGCCCTTTTGAGAATGCTTGGGAAACCGTTGGCACCCAATGCTAGAATGTGCCCATTGCTTCAGGCTCCTAGCCTTTTAGCCTTTGGCTCGGTCGCCCTGCTTTGTGGCTAATGGCGCCAACCAATTCCAAGTGAGGGATTTCATGGTTTTACTAACTGAAACATGGAAGGTGGAAGAAGACCTCCCCTTCCTTTGGTGCGAACCTAGAGGACAGAAGGGGGACAAAAGGAGGTTTCCATCTTGATTAGCCCCCAAGCTCCAAATTCCTTTGTTACCCCAACGTTCGTTCTACGTTGGCTCCAAGCCTTTATGGCACTTTAGCCAAAGCCTTTGAGGTCTGGCTGCACCACCACAGCCTGCTCTTTGACTTCGGTATGGCCAGCCAACATGAGGCAGTAAACTCTAAAGAGCCCCAATCTGTCTCAGCCTTCTGGATACATGCTGTTGATACATTTGAGCTGTGCTTGATCAAACCCTTAGTAAGCCCCCTGTATTGGAATTATTGCCCGTTGTCCCCATCTAATTCAACCTAATTTCTGAAATCAACAATTACTTTTTGTGCTTTGACTGTTTCTAATTAATTGCTTTTGAGAAACCGGAAAAGCTCAGTAGCTACTACAATAGACAACAGTGTCAATACCTGTGTTGTCTGGATATGAGAAAGTTATGTATTTACAACAAGACAGATTAGTCATTATGATCTGATCACTTACAAAAGGGTATCTCTAGGTAACATGCTACTAGGATTTTGGCAAAAAAGAAACCTGCTCAGATTAACAGCCCCATAACACGTACTAACAGTGTGCAGTGGAAACTAATGTCCAAATCACATGAAAACACGTGAGGAACGGCTTTGTAAATGCGTGCACTAATGAGAAATAATGCATGAATGAACTGAACCGTATTTACATTGCTCTTTGAAAGACACAAGAAACAATGCATGAATAGGCCGCATTTTGCATTTTGCATGTTGCATATTGCTTTAAAATAATAAATATTGCTGCTTTCGCCTAAAACTTGCTAGGAAAAACACTAACATGGGATAGTGCAAAGGGGGGTGGTAAACAGTGAAATGTGCATTTCTATGTAATCAATGAATGCTTATGTTTTATTTGTCATTAGTGAGCAGAATGGGCCTAAACTGTTTAAGTTGACACAATAGTTGAGCTGGAGAGAAAACCAGAAATAATAAAGAAAATAGACAGCAAAGGCTGAGCACCGCCGAAGAGCCACAGAGGTCCAAGGTCAATATGCTGAGAAAGACAATGTTTACCTGCCAAAAGGATGAGACTGGTCGTGGGACCCAGGAATTCTTCAGCTAATGTAGCTGAGAGTCATGAGAAAAATAATGAAAAAGCTACATGTAATAAATGTATGAACGCGTCAAAACATGGTGTCATGAGAGAGTATATAGAACAATGAGTATACAGAATTGTGAATGGGACCCTGATGGTGTGACAGACCACCTCCCAGACCAACCAATGAACAGTCAAATTTCATGAATAGTTACAACTAATGTGGGACGGAAATGTAGGTTTTAGGGTATAACTGGGGTGCTTTTGAGGGTGTGGTTAGCTCAATAGGAGAGAGGTGATTGCAAGGAAAGAGGGGTGATGCGTCGCTGTCTGTCGGTTTGCAGAGAGGCCTAGCTGTTCCTGTCCCTGTCAAGTTCCTGGGTCCTGAAGTCTTTGTTCCTTGACTCTATTTCAGGGGACCCCCACTACCTCCTTGGCCAGGGGGGTGGTATTTCACTAATCTTTGGCTTAGTAAATCCGTCTGACTCGTACTTCGCATAATCCTTTGCAAACGTGTTTTTGTCTCTGAAACGTATTTCTCTTCATCCATCCCCTCCATCACATGTATATTGTTTCACATTATTTGCTGAACTTATGTCTCTTAATCTAGCCACTCCTTCCTGTGCATTTCGTATATTGATCATGAGACTGAGACTATTTCCATTTGCTGATGTTTTTCTCTCCCTCTTGTGAATTGTATTGTTTGCATTTGTGACCTGTATGTGATGAGCATTATTAATTCACAAATATTTGAGATACATTTTATTAATCTTACTGAGAGTCTATGATTATTTATTTAACTGGATAGTTAGATAGATAGTACTATAATTACCATCAACTACTCAACCAATTGGTCCATCGACCAGAGGAAAGAGAGTTGAAATACAGTTTAAGTTATTTATTTAGAAATGTTAGACATGAACCTGTGAAGAAAACGAGATCAATCACATCATTAAAACTTGACCTCCTGCGCATCAGGGATTTGGGTGAATGTGTATGGGCCAATGGTATGTGATGTTATTGAGTATTGATCCCTTATTAGGTGTCGCGCTGGATCACTACACTAGCCCTTCATTTGTTGTTGTATGTAAACGTCTAAACACACAGCGAGGCAAAGTGCTGTTTTTATATCACCAGTACTGACATTTGAATTATTTTGCTGATCTTACTTTGATGTAAAAAAGAATTCAATTTAGTTTCCAAGACAAGCCCTCGTACTGCGCTGTATACAACCTTCC
Organism: Lissotriton helveticus; assembly: GCF_964261635.1. Lineage (NCBI taxonomy): Eukaryota > Metazoa > Chordata > Amphibia > Caudata > Salamandridae > Lissotriton > Lissotriton helveticus. The sequence continues at coordinate 286,153,570 of NC_136073.1, forward strand.
TTATAACATCAACGAATATATGATTATTCAACGATTTCAAGTTCCACGCATGCCTTTACCACGCGAATTTTACTTCGCATGTGTCTTTTGCACGCAGCATTTGACAACGCATGTTTTTACTCCGCAATCATAACGTTACGAAACATCTGACGTCCCATTTACATTTACATAATGATACTGATAGGCTACATGCAGTATGAAGGAAAAGATCGATGTTTTAAACAATAATAAACAGATTCCCTTACATTATATTTTTATTTTTTTCATAATGCGCTTAATTAATACCCTAATTTACAAAGTTTTGATTCATATCTTACCCCTGTACGTCTTTCACCATCAGCCCTTTCTTCCACCGACCACGGAAACAAGCGTCAAAACACGTCTATCAAAACTGATAACGGACTTCTATTATGACGTGCTCTTTTCCTTCAGCGTTTTGAGGCATTGTAGAGCGTTTTTTTTTACGTTTTTGAAATTTTCTTCTTATTTATTTATTAATATCCGCTTGGATATTTTATTTTGGGGGGGAGACCCCCCCAACCCCCCCTAGCCTCCCCCCAGTGCCCCCCCCAGCCCCCCAGCCCCTTAATCCCCCCCTCCCCCCAGCCCCCCAAAGCCAACGCAGATCGTACTTGCAGAACGACGACAGGAAGGAATACCACTCGCGTGGTAAAGACGGTCGTTGAAGGCTTACGCGTGGGAAAGACCTTTGCGTGGTGAGTGACGCGTGGTAAACGTTATGCGTGTTATTTGCTTCGTAGTAAATGATGTTTCCCAACATCAACATCTCAAATAAGTAGTTCATTCTTTTGAAAACATTCTATGCAGACATGCACTGCTGTCACTGGTTGGACAGCGTGATACAGCACTGTGGCGTTTACTTTCACCACACAACTGGCTTAGCGTAAGAGCAGCTTTAGGTCACAGGCGATCTGCTGAGTAAAACTCTCTCAATAAGAGTAAGCGCAAAAGTAAACGCGTTGGCCGTTTTTGTTTTAAAAGAAAAGCTTCTGAAATTATTAACCTCACACCACATTTTTATCAGCAATATGGTTTCTGACGCAGGTAGGCACATGGCAGGGAATTCAATCTTAGCGCCACTGACTTACACACAATATTTTCAGTCTCTGATGCAAACAAAGGTAACAAGCATTCATTGCTGGACTGCACTCCCAGATCAGATTGCATAGAGGAACTGCATGCGAGTCCCTGCTGGCTCCGGCAGCAACACTCCATGGGAGTGAACTTTGCAAAAAAGGCAGGACATGTATCCACCGTTAGCAGGGCACAAGTCATAAAAAAAGAAGTGGGGGGACGCTGTCACCGGTAGTGACGTCACAACAGGAAGTGATGTCACGAAAGGTGCTGAGCTTCTCGTCCCAGAGAGCCCAAAAAGTGAAGTCCAGAAGTTGGGGGACGCCGTCCACCCGCGTGGTACCCCGACTCGAGCACTGACTGTTAGGCATTTGCAGGCTGTGATTTTTAAAGGAAAGTAAATATTATGTGTGGGAGGAGCCAGGCCCCACAAAGTAAAGATAACAGATCACCTACAGCGCACGCTGTTTAGGGTCGACCTAAAAAGGACCCAATACACACACCGGCATGCACAAAGCAGCCTCCCACCTCAAAGATTATCTGTGTGGGCACTGCTTTTCATCTATTTACAAAGTTGAAGGAACATTTGAGATCCTATTGTACCAAGGTTCCTTCTAATGAAAGTTTTCTTTTGTGAAAGCCCTGTGCTGATGAACTGAATCTTCGCTGTTACACAGCATTGTAGCTGCCATCATGTTTATGAGAGGGACGACTTGAGAACCATTGGTTCCTTTTGTTTTGTTCAAAACAATTAGAATCCAAAGGACTAAAAAAGAGAGTATTACAATATATATCTCTTGAACTGTAGTAGTTCGCTCAATGTGAAATGTGGAAATAAAGAAAAGGCAACACAAGAAATGATAGTACTCAGGATCGCCTCAGGATAGCTGGTATCCCATCAATACACATTCATGTGCCCAGTGTCATCATCTGGGAATCCAAACAGTTTTCTTCCTGTCTCTCTTCTTAATCAGAGAGAAAAAAGAAGGAAAACCGTATTCCTTCTATGCGATATTTCTCTCAAGAAGGAAAGAACAAATCGAATGTGTTTGTCAAAGAGATAAAAAATAAAGGTAATCTCTGTGGTGCAGTGCAAACGTTCATTTAGTGTAGAAAAATGTGCATGTTAAAAAGGATGAGCTAATGAGATAGTATATCTTTCCTACTGCAGATTATTATATCAATCTCTCATAGTGAAAAGTGTAAGGCAAATTTATAAATGGTGCAGCTTGAAACTAATTACTGCATTAACGGTCGACATGTTTCAGCCTTAGGGGACAGCTATCCCCAGCTTTCTTCAGGACCAAGATTTTTCTGTTGTAGATGCCTTCAAAACAAATATATAGAAGATCGTACATACAATCTTGTTGTCATGATCGTCGAGTTCAATCCCTTGTGAAAGTATGAAGGGTAAACTCCATCTATAGAAAATAAATAACATGTCTTTGTGTACCATTTCTCATCATAATTCACATTTCAAATATTGATTTACATTGTCATATGAACTTAGTTTCGATGGGCTTACCATTACTTAGTCATGGGTAAGCCTCACCTCACTCGGCACCAGCTCAAGTAAAATTCCTATGAGGCCCCGCTCTGCAAAATAAATGACCAAATACTGATGGTTTGTCTGCAAAAATGTTGATGTTATACAATCATCAACCCTTTCAAATTCATCTAAAAATCCAAGAAAACATCACATGTAGCAGACTGTAAAAAACCCACAGTTATGAAGAAAAAATCTCGACTGGATCACGTGTTTAACTCTTTTTTATTTATGCTTTCAAGAGGGAGATGACTCATTACCGCATGTGTCTCTCGAATTCACGTTCGTTTCTACCGAGAGAACGGCTATAATCAATGTACAAGATCTTGATTTATCATTTTTAACAGAGACTCACACCCATGTATATAGATTTTAAAATGATATTAGGGCTCCGCTGTAATTAATAGTGGATGTCTCTATCAGCTATTATTAGGGACAAGTCATCTGCCCCATCATTTCATAGGTTGTACTGCAGTCGACCTACTAGGATTCTTCACATTATTGGACTATTTTTATCAGTCCTGTGTGCACAAACAGGGCGCGAAAGAATAACCGTTTGCTCTCAACGAATGCTAACGTTTGTGCAAGAAACAGTCCTAGCATATTGTGTAATAACTGTGCAAGAGCACTCACCTGTCCGTTGGTACCGCTTCACAAAGAGTTGAACTCATTTTGTTTTGTGCCAGGGCTTCATGCTGCCTTTTGTATGGAAAATAGCACCATCGCAAGCATGGCAGTAGTGTGTATTGGTTACTTCCATGCCTTAAATTCAAAGCATTGGATATCCTTTCAGCAAGTTAAAATGCAGGTTCATTTCACAGTATTCAACTGCATTAGAAATTATTAATCAGTGGAAGGGAGTTACATTTACTAATATTTTACGCTGGGTTAGCATCACAAATGTTATGCTAAACAGCACAAAATGTTTTTTTCCTCATTTACTTCCCAGTGCAAAACTTGTTTTGTGCTGGAAAATACCCAGAAAGTAACACAAAGATGCGCACGGTACTGCTTTGTGCTACCAGCCATGTCTTTTGATGCAAAACCCTATCTACAAACAATAGCAGACCGGGTTAAGCACCAATAGTTAGCACCATTTCAAAGCAGGCGTTAAGAGGAGAAATGTTTGTTTCTCCTTTCTTTTCCTACTTTAGATTTGTTTCTGCACTGTGCAGCACACATACAAAGTAGTAAAAGTATTAAAGTGTGTCTAGCCATAGTATTTTGTACAGGAAGGTTACCTACCCTCTACAAAACCTATGGTTGACTCAAGCATGCAACCTAGCACTATGGCGCTGAGGTGTGTGCCTGGCGCACGTCAGCTGAATTCAGCGCCAGCATTAGGAAGAGGGGAGGAGAGAGCCATATCGGTGAAGCTCCTGTTCTCTCCCTTTCACACACTGCAGTGCAGCATTTTGGGCTCCTGGCCTCTGTTCCGTGAATTTTTTGAAAATCTGTTCCCTAGTTTGATTATTTAGGCACAATGGTGGAGCTGCCTCATGCACTCAAGTGGATGGACTGGACAACGCTGGCCAAGGTGGCTGATGCTAGAACCAAAACAATGAGTCATTTATGTGTGGTGGAGGATAACCGTGGGCGGAGAACTCCGCTCTACCCACGGAGTGTGCAGAGATTTGCCTACTCCGCGTTCCGCGGAGAACACGGAGTAGGCAAATCTCCGCACACTACCCTGGGGAGCGGAGTTGGCCAGCCCCCGCCTCCCACCCCCCTATTAACAATTGATTTAAAATGAAATAAAAACACTTTAAAGTAAATTCAAAGCACTTACCTGAGCTGCGGTGTCCCCAGGCTGCCCTCTGCCTCTTTCATTTTAAATCAATTGTTATTAGGGGGGTGGGAGGCGGGTGGCGTAGCGGAGTTACGCGGAGTTTCCAAGAATTTCTTCTCTACTTCGTGGCACTCCGCGTAGCCCCCCTACGCCCAATACACCCAGGCTTAGTGGAAGAGTGTCCCATCACACAACTACAGTTTAAGCCTGTTGTTGAATGAGAACACTACAGGCTCTGTCAGACACAAGTGTGTGGCACCATTGTACTGAGCTATCTGACAGCCCATTGTGCTCCCACAACCAAATGCCAGCAGGCAAATCATTCTCCTAAATGTGTCAGACTAGCCAGAGTCCACATTCACACAGTGTAAGTGATGGTATAGGACTTGAAAAACATCTGTATTCATCATACTGCATTCCAAGGTATGACGAATGACTGCGGATCAGACCCTACATTGCCAAATTATGTTTTTACATTTGAGTGTGATGCCAAAATGTTTGTATATCTATGAGTGCATCTGCATGTGTGTGTATGATTGTGTGAGTGTGTGCATCAGTATGCCTATCTGTGTGCTAGTGACTGTGTATGAATGTGTTGCCTACGGAGACCCTTCATGAATGTTATTCCATTACATTGAGTCTTGGTATCTGTTGATTAGACCCAAGTACATGCTTGATGAGACTTCTAGCATCTGCTAGATAAAAAAACAGATATCTCATTGCCCACTATCATTGGTTTGGAACCCTTAACAAAAGATGTCATTTTGCATAAAGATTAGGTTTTATAAAAATGGCCACTCTCTGTCTGAGGGCGGACAACCAGGGCTATGTGGTGGCCACCCCAACATCTAGTCAGCGTAGCAGCAGAGTGTTAGCAGCCCTGAAACACAAGCAACACTCTTAACATCCCTGAACTATGGTGGCATCCATGTCATGTTATGTTATGTTAATTTAACTTTAAAAGCACACAAATTCCCGGAGGTGTCTTGGCGCTGAACCTGATAGTAAGCCCTGTGGGAAAGCGAGGGGAAATAGATTATTTAAAAATAACCATGCTTTCAGGTCTTTCCTAAAAGAGGCCAGAGAGTTGGCAGCTCTCAAGTCCACAGGTAGCATATTCCATTGTTTAGCCGTGCCATGGCTTACGCTCCGACCTCCCCAGCTTGAGGTTCGAATCCTTGGTACCAACATCAAACTGGCACTGGTGGACCTTACCTGACTGCCAGGTTGGTACCAGGAGAAAAAACTTTTCAGAGATACCGGTCCTATATTATTCAAGGCTTTATAGGCTAGGCAAATTGCCTTGAACTTAATACGTTGTGCCACTCTCAGCCAATGAAGTTTCTAAATGTCTTCAGCAACTGATTGATACTTTGGTAAGTTCAGGAAAAACCTGGCAGCTGCATTTTGCACCATCTGAAGTTTTTTCAGATGTTGTTTCTGTATCTCAAGATAGAGGCCGTTACAATAGTCTAATTTAGATATTACTAATGTAGTTAAAACTGTCCTCCTGGAGTCAGGGGGAATGTAGGGCAGGACTTTCTTTAGGTTCCCTAACAGGTAAAAGGTAGCAGAAATTGTGGCAATGGTTTGTTGGGATAGGGTGAGTTTACTATCAATCAGGACCCAAGGTTCTTTGCCTTTGAGAATGGGTGGGAGTCCTTCTCTTCTGAGGTAGAAACATGTCATAGGTTTTGAAGCCCTTGCATAAAGTTCATTTCCTAGGCTTCTGATGGACACTCTTTACTCCTCCTACTGGTCACACCTAACATCTAGGGGTCTTCCGTGACATACATTGAACAATCTGGAATCATGCTTTGTATACTTGACTGAAAGTGAGTGCTGCTGGACTCTGAAGGGCTTCCCTGTACCTGGTGGTTGTACCTAGCATACAGTAGCTAAATAGGCATGTGTGGTAATACGTGCCTTTTGCAGCAGATGTGTAATGACGAATGCTGTATTGGTTTTTGTTGGCCTTAGGACTCTGTGCACTTTACTATGGTTAACCATAGGGTAACATTGGGGATTCCTTATTACACTGAATAAGCTGCAATTCGTAATTGAGAGAGGGTAGCTCTATCATGTTTGGTACCTATCAAAATGTAATGATAATGGTAACGTTGGATTTATTGTTGTCATTTTGAAAATGCCACTTTTAGAAAGTTGGCATTTTCCTGCTCTTAGCCCTGTCTGCCTGCAGCTTCTCTCCGATTGCTTGTCTGGAGTGGGTGACAGCTGTATTTCCTCTAGACCACACATAATGGGAGCTTCGATGTGACTTGATAGGCTATCCTGGGAGGGAGGGAGGGAGGGAGGGAGAGGGAGAGAGGAAGGAAGTGAGGAGCTAGGCACAGCCTCACACGTACATCTGAATAGACTGTGCCCTTTTCCCACACAAAGGGCTGCACACCCTCCTGTAGTGAGTCTGGAGTAAAAGTAGGATAGGAGGACAAATGTGCACTTTAAATAACCTTACTTAATGTCTACCCCACTACAAAGTCACCATTGGGTATAAGATCTGGACCTCAGATCCCACCACTACAGTACACCTCTGGACCCTTGAATACCCTGCCAAGAAGAAGGACTGCTGTGCTGCTGAAGGACTACCACTCTGTTGGACTGCTGCTCTGGAGCAACTGTTTTCTTGGTGTGCTGACCTACTGCCTGCTGCCCTCTTTGCCTGGCTGAGAAGGACTGGAACTGCTTCACGTGTCCCCAGAATCCAGAGTGACTCCAAGGACTCATAGTCTGGCCTTCTGATCTAAAGTCTCAGAGACATAAAAAGTCTTTCAACCACCGACTCCTTTGTCCAGCAGAACTAACAGATGCTCTGCTGTGGAAGCAGAAATGATGCAATGCCACTGTTGTAGGAACAGAACTGGCAAATCACATTCAGAACTGACTGTTACAGGAGCAGAATCAATGTATCGCTTTCAGAGCCAGAGCTTTGCCCATGGAACAAATGCAACGCAGCTGTTGTGTGGAGAAAATGAATGCATCACCTCTGCTGCGCAGATCAAATCGATGTATCCCCCTCCCTGTTGCGGTATCAACACTGATGAATCACTTCTGCTGCTTCCAGCATCTTCGTTGACGTAACCAGGATTAAGGTACTTTCGATCAGCTGGCCTCATTGGACATCTGTATCCGACCTGCGCTGCATCACGGTCGATCTGATCTTTTGACTTTGTCCCAGTCCGGTGCAACCGGATATACCAAGTAAGCTCACATTGCTTGGATTTTAGTTGTTTTTCACTTGCTTTATTTATTAAATTAAGTGCTTTTTTCTAACCTAGTGTGGAGTCTTTTTGTGTTATGTTTTCACAGTTTTACTGTTTGAAGTGTTGCATAAATTCTTTAGACATTGCCTCTTAAGATAAGCCTGACTGCTCGGTGCCAAGCAACGAGAGGAAGAGCCCAGGATGATTTAGATTGCGTTTTTGACTTACTTGACAAGGATTGTGGTTACTGCTTGACCAAGTCTTTTCCCCGGTCATCAGGGACCCGTTTTTTAACAAAGAAAAGTACAAGCTGTTATGTTTACTAAACATGAAAGGAACGTATAATGGGACCAAACAATAAGCTATCAAATCATGTCTGTGGTTTATTTGGGTGGATGTATTACGTTTCCCCCAAAAAAAGAAGCTTGCATACGTTCCTCCAAGAAAATAACAAGCGTGGCTACCTCAATTTTTCTACTCTTTTAGCATTGTAGGGTAAATATGCATACCTTTTATTTTGAAATGTAAAAAATAGCATCTGAACTAAGTCACTCTATACGAGGCCTTTCAATTATAAAAAAAATCATGTTTCTAACTGGCAAACCTTTAACCAAATGCTGTTTGACAGTCTATGGCTACACTGGCAGGTGATTGTTGCAGGACATTTAATTTTGCTCCAAAGGTCAACTTGTAAAATACTGCATAAACATGGATGCACTTTGCACAAAGAGGTTCCATGCACTGCTTACCACCTACTCCTCTTTTTAATTGGTTTGTTCAACAATGGTAAGCAATGTCAGGGGATTCATTCAGTGAGAAACAATAGAACCTGAAGCAGATAAAATGTCTGCTTGAGATTTAGGTGGTATGCAAGACAGGTAATATCCCATTGTCAAAGGTACAAAGTTGAAGGAGGTTACAGGAGACTGCATTGTAATAGAACAATTACTTACTTCTCTGTCGATGTCACAGTGGGAAACATCGTTTACAAAGCGTGTCATTATAACACATTTTTTACATTGCAAAATCCATTACAACACATGTCATTACATCGCATAATCCATTACAACGCATTCCCCAAAGTAATGCCCCAGTGGAGTTAGAATAGTAATTGTGTTGTAATGGATTATGCGTTCTAACGACATGCATTGTAACAACATGCGTTGTAATGGATCTTGCGATGTAAAAAATGTATTGTAATGACACGTGTTGTAACCCGTGCATTGTAAAGTGTCATATTCTGTCACAGTTATTAAACCATCCATCCTAGATCCTGCTTCTACATCAGCAAACAGGTTTAACATTAAGCACAACTTAACTCTTACCCTCCATCTCAATAAGTGGTAAACATTCCTGACACTTCTTTCCCTGCTTTGATGATTCAAAACTAGAATATTGCCCATGATTTTGTGGCCAAAAAAGACTCTGACCATCAAAAATCCAAGGAAAGGGTAGAAAGAGAACTGCAAAAAGGAGAAAATTGTATTACAAAAGGGATACTGGAACCAGCATCCAGTCACAATGAGAATATATACCCTTCCTGTTGTTTAAAATGTAGGAAATTATGTTACCCTTTCACCATAGTGTACAGCTTTATAGAAGTGAAGGGACATCTTACTCAGCAATTGCCACAGTTATATATTTGGGTACCTAATAGTTCAATCTCCACTCTTGCAATTCAACACCAACTCAAACTAGAGGATAAATAAGCAATCGTCAAAAGAGTAGGCATTGGCAACCATTTGTCACCACAGTTCAAATCCTCATGGGTATCTCTAATTCTCATTCCAAAGAATGGGAAGTATGCTCCATAAGACTGAGGATTTGCATTTCTAAGAATCCTAAAAAGAAATGCAAGGTCCTGACCTAATGAACATAGAAAACCTGAACCTACGTCCCAAGTCAAGAGATTTAAAATAGCATGTACAAATGTGTAGAAGATGTTAAGGAAAGAAAAACTTCAATGTACAGCTGAACTCGTCATGCACAGTCCGGCCCAGAAACCATCATTCACTTTGATGGCTTTGCTAATGAAGGAGAACAATTCAATTTACTCACAGAAACATCAAAGTGTAAGAATGATCAAAGATGGCATGAAGATTCAATAGAGGAGGCAACCTCACAGGTAGACTCCATAACTAAATTCAACTGCAATGCCTTGTACTGGGACTATACGGCAGGCCATTTATTTCACCCTAGATTCCATAGTCCAAAATATCATTTTCTGCCAGGCAGAGACCCGCAGATACATCTCTTAAATTATTAGACATGTCTGCCACTAAGGTGGTCACATTGACTGTTTCTTGTATTGCAGCGTGTGCTGCTGTGTGTAGCACACTCCGCAAGACAAAAAATGGTCACCACACATATCCCTGCCCTATGTAGCAGGCGCAAAAACAACAACTGATGGACAGAATGCAGAACAAATTCAAACATTCACCCCAGTACAGAGATCTGGGCCTAAATCCATCATTATTTAGCTCACCATGCCATTCCAATTTGAACCCAGTTTGAACCCAGCCATATGCAAATCAGTCTTGACCCTGTGCCCAATGGGAACAGTCCAGCCCGAACTGCCAGGCCAGGTCCTCCCTGGACTGGAAACAAGCATCCTAGGACCGGTTTCGGGGTTTCACCTCTCATCAGCCAGGATAGCTTGACTCCAGTTGCACTGAGAGCACAGGACAGGACCCACGTCTGGACATGCTCGTCCCACTCAGGGTGACAAATGCAAAAAGAACAATTGATGGACAGAATTCAGAACATGTGGGGCCTGCCACATCATGCAGGGACATGTATGGGGAGCCATAGGTGCTCCCCAGTGCCCACAGCCTAGGACCAGGGGGGAAAGGTGGCCCACTACAGGCCCCCAATGTCCCTTTCCGCCAGCTTTTCATGGAGGTGGTGAACCAACATGGAAAGGCTGGCAGGGACAAACATTTTAATGCCTACGGCACTGCCACAAATGGAAGATTGAAAGGCTCTCCGCTACACCGGTGGGCTCAAGGAGCTCAAGGAGCCCGTCGGATGCATGATGGTTGGTGTTTCCGACTGCCAACACACTGCCCACCATCCTAATGTGGCAGGCTGTGAAGGTGATCGTGATGGTGGTGAGACCACCACCGACGGCTTGTCATTGTTGGTCTTGCTGCCAACATAATGACCCCCATAGTTATAATATAATATCTAGCTGTCTGTAGGAAACTGGTTCCTGCTTTGGCTTACCATGGAAAACCAATTTATAGCTGCCATGAGCAACAAACATTTTGCATATATATCATCATGTAGATTAACTAAAAGTTTAGCATGCCCATGAGAAACAAAAGAGAGGTCAACCATATGTGCCACAAAATTATCAAACATAAAAAGCCAACATTTTGGAACTCTCAGAGCTTGACATAGAGAGTTGCCAGAACATAGGAACCACTAGGTGATAATTATTCCAAAGCAAGGCAGAAGAAATATATGTGTGGTGTGTTTTCAAAGGCCAGGAGTCGGTCTTTAACAACTGAGGTGCAATAAGTTCATCTGTAGTGTGGTTTATGGGCCTCTTTTTGCATGCATGTAAGTTAGCATGGCTTATTAGGAGTTTAAATGCCATTTTACCTTGTGCTGCTTTTTGCACACAACACTGCTTAGCTGTTTTTGCAGAGTTAGCTTTCATGAGGGTCTACACAAGGGAAAAGGTTAGTTTTTCGACATCTCTAGACGTACATTATGCCCCCACTCTGTACAGTTAGTGCTGAGCCACCAAGGTTATCATAACTTGCGAGCCTGGTTATCGGCGTGTCCGTGTAACACATTCTAGACACAACATTTTGGCAGCTGCAAGCTGAGTAGGATTCTGGCGCCTTTATCATAGCACACTTGCCATCATTTACACACACTTGGAAGATTCCAGGCATGCAGAGAGACTAATCGGTCCTGATGTAATTTACACTTACTGAGCGGACAGGTAAATGGGGTCCCCCTAACAAAGCTCAAGAGACCTTCTATAGTTTTATAATACATAGTTCCTAAATAGGAAGGGTGTATAAACTAGGCATTTTTATCACCTGTTTGCACTACCATTGTAATATGATTCCTCCTTTTGTATTTTATGGAATTGTAGCCATGCTGACCATATTATAGTTAATCATATGTATGCTTATGTTTGATAAAATACTGCGTTTGAGATCACGTCGTTAAAATAAATATTTTAACCTTATTGTGTCGCTTTTTGTGTCGCTTTTTTACTGAGATTGTCCTAAGTCGCATGTTCTAGGTTGTTTAATCATTGGTTTCCTTGCTATAGGACGAGGAGCTAATGTGACACTGATTGCTAGTCTGGTAGGGGATTTTGGGTACTAATGTGAGTTTTTGGCACACCCTTATTCACTGAGGTCCTGAGTCTCTGTGCACAGTTCTGTGTCTGAGCAGAATCCCTGCAACATGGCGCCACCAACAAGTGTGGTCTTATTGTGAGACACTTGAATAGTGCTTATATCGGTCTACAACCCCCTCACTATTGTTTCTGGTTGACAGTAGTGACGGATTAAACCTACCTATAGTTACATAGGTTTCTTCAAGCTTGATAAAATTTAAAACGATTTATTGTTTGAATTACAACCCAGTTGTGCCTTTTTGTATTGCATTGTACTTCACTATTACTGTTTCGATATGGCTGTGGTTGATATCCCAGTACACAGTTGTGTTGCTGTACGTAATCATTTGCAGGAATACCTTGTTGACGTGACGTACCCATTTGAGTTGTATTACTCATGGGTCATGTTTCCCTGCGGTTGATGCTAATTCTGGTAGTTTCACACTTACACCCCTGCTGATGCTCCTGCAGCGTACGCTCCATATCGGACAGTGGAAATTCCGATTTCTGCTTGGTAGCATGCCGTTTGGTTTTATGGCACCCTACCACATGTTATTACGGCAGTTAGACAAGGATCGTTGTCCATTCTAGGCGCTACTTGGCCTGTTTTAGCTGCTTACACGCCGCATACTCTGGCGGGGCAGTTAACAGCTCAACAACTAAGGCCCCTATATGCCTCGGAGATTACAGTTATTAGGGGTCTGGTTCATTACGTTATACGCAACCCCCCCGGGTGGGGCCCCGGGCGGTGCAGCGCATTCAGTTGGGGGTGGCGGACTCAAACTTAGTCAAACTTAGTCCTGTCATGGTTAATGCGGTCATGGGCAAGCGTCACCAAGATAAGGAGGAAATGCCTTTTTGGCTTGCCGAGAAATTCGACAACTGCAAGCAGTGTTCACTAATACTAGTTTTTCACGGTTAGTTTGCAGAAAGACTTAGTGCCTGACGTAAATGAGTGTACAACTTGGGGGTGGATTTTTGCAGCAGTCTACACTAGGTGCTTTGGCACCCCATCTATGACTGTACTGCCCTCTGTGATCAAGCGTGTTCAGGATGAACACGGACCAAAGGCGGCTGTGGAGTTAGGAATGCGGTCCGTGGGAACGTTTGAAATGGTACGCAATCTCGTCCTTGCTAATGTCAAGGGGGATGCAGTAAGTTTCCAAGTCTTTAATGCTCTGTGAGATATCCCGGAGGCCGACAAACCCCGCCAGTCACCGAAAATTATTACAGAGGCTTATAAGACCGTTGGCCGTAATAGTTTAGGTGTTAAGCCTTTCGCTAAGAAAGAAAAACAGCAGCAAACACAACAAGGGTCATCTGATAAGGATGATCGCCCGAAAGTTCAGAAACAAAATTGGAGTAGGAACAAAAAACAGGGTAAGCAGCAGCAACAGAAACAGGGTTCCCGTCCGGCTTCACTTACACCTGACCCTGTTGCGCGACCGCAGTACAATTAAGTCACCTGATAGGTTTCAACGTTCTACTCGTTTTTTGCAGGAAACATCGGTAAGAGCCATCGGTGGAGGAGGTGGCGGCAGAGGTCAAGGTGCCCAACAGAGCCGTGAGCAGCCTCGTAAGGCTGACGAAAATGGCAAGTAGGACGAGTCACCGTATCAAAGATCCCAGTTTCAGAAGAAAAAAGTTGCTGCTGACAGCGAGCTACGCACAGATAGTGAGAAAGCAGCTTCGGAATCTGACATGGGCGCTGATGCTGCTGGACAGTGTGGCGGAGATTACCATTATTCGAGAGGCGCTGCGTCCACTACTGAGGGTGACAGCGACTGACATCTTCGTTGTAGTGGAAAACAGCTGACACTAGAGTGGCTCCCCCTGAAAGACTTTATGAAATAGTCCTTGTGATTGAAGGAGACATAGAACATACTATAAAAGGTTTTTTGGGGAAAATCTAACAACTACCTATGATATTTTGTTGGAGGAGGTCGACTGGCCCCCACCTTTTGTCTTGGCTGCTCCACAAGGGGAGGAGGTGATCCGCCCCGCGTTCGAGCACACCGTGCCGAAGGAGCAGGCACTGCAGTTTGCAGAAGATTGGGCTAAGGCGCTTCCGCCGGCGTTGTACTGTACTCATTGTGGTTGGGGCAAATTATCCCCTCGACATGAGATTCCATTGCAGTCGATGCCTCAGTCTCAAACCCAAAAACCCATCATGCGAGAGGTGAAAGTCCCTGTTGCCGAAATCCTTGAACAATTGGAATATCAAGGTTTAATTGAAACATCTGTGTCTCCGATGAATAACCCACTTTTTACTGTGACCAAGCCGGATGGTTCGTACCGTTTGGTATTGGATTACTGCCACTTAAACTCACATTGTCGTACGTGTGCGGTGCAGAATACTCAGAGTTCTGCTCTGATGGATAGTCTTGTGCGTAAAAGGTTCAAAACCACACTTGACATATCCAATGACTTTTTTGCCCATAATTTGTCCTCCCGTAGTAGTCAGTGGACGAGTTTTACCAGTGGTGGCAAACAACGCCAATTCCTTCGAGTGGCTATGGGCTACAAGAATAGTCCAGGCGTTTTTGCCGCCCGAATAGTCTCTCTCCTTGAGAGGCTCAACGCAGATGCATGTTCGTATGTGGATGACATTTATCTCACAGACGACAAGTTATGGCCGCATCTGTGCTGTGTAGACCACATAATTTGCCGTTTTGTGGACTTTGGCTACAAATTTAACTTTGCAAAATCACACATTGCAGAGTACACAGTGTTGTTCCTGGGCAATGAAGGTCGAGGTTTGGCTCCTCACTTCTTTGAGAAATGCGCACTTTTGCGGGCTCCCACAACACTGAAAAAGCTACAATCTCTACTGGGCTTTTTGAATTTCGGATGTACGTACATTCAGGAATGTGCCCAGCGTATCAAGCCGCTTTAGGCGTTGATATAACCTACTTTTTCCAAATCGTGCTGGTCGCCAGAACATTCAGTCATCTTGCAAACTTTGCAGGCTGATCTAACTGAATCTAAATTATTGTTGACTCGTGATAATCACACCAACCTGGTTATAAGAATCATACGGGGCGGTGGGTTTCACGTACCTCACTTTTAATGAGGGAGACACAGTCCCTATCGCTTACAAGTCACACCTGTACACTTTGACCGAGTTGCGGTTTTCCACTGTGGAAAAGGTTTTGACAGCAGTGCAAATGGCGATTCTTAAGGAACATACACTGTCGCAGGGAAAGCGCATTGTTGTTGTTACTCCGTATCCTGCCTTGGAGGCAGTGACAAAGGTCATTGTACCAAATTCCAAGGCCTTGTACCCTCAGTGGATACAATGGGCTACATCCTTGACATCCCCGCATGTAACGTCCATTTTTGATTCCTCTTTGCAGACTCAAGAGTTCCTGCTGTATGATTTTGTTCATCCTGCTCCTCTGACTATGCGCCCACTTGAGGATTTTCGTTGTATCATTTACACTGACGGAAGTGCTCAAGCGGCTATGGGTTGTAGACACCCGAATTCCGCGGACTGCCCAATTGTGGTTGGTACTATGGTGGATGGTGAATTCAAGTCCGATGTCGTGCATACACAGACATTAGGGGACTGTACCTCTCAGTTGGCAGAACTACGGGCTCTAATGCTTGCATTGGAGTACGCTGACACCAGTGTGACTACTCTTATTGTGAGCAATTCTTTCTACTGTATACAGTCTTTCAATGACAATCTACCCTTTTGGACTCAAAATGATTATCGTGACTCCTAGGGTCGCACAATAAAACATAAAATGATCTGGGTTTAAGTGGCTGAGCTCAAAGAACGACTCCCACTCGTTTTTGTAATTTATACTTTGGGTCATCAGCCCATTGAGGTTCACGCTGTTGGCAACTGTCTCGCGTACGAGGCTGCGAAGACAGCAGCAGCAACATTTACAGTGGCAGCGGTTACACGTTCCAAAAGTAAGATTGATGACGAAATCTTGGCAGCTATTGCCGCAACTGAGAAGGGAGGTAATTATCCTAAGGGATTCCCTTTGAAGTACTCTTATCATTTAAGTCCTGATAAAGTTCCTTATGTGAGAATTAACGACATTGGTGACAGGTTGATTCCCAACGCGGACCGCAGACAGGCTTTGATTACAGCAGCCCATGCCGGGATGGCTTTGGCACACGCCGGCGTGTCAGCTACTGTATCTCTCCTCCAGCAACGAAATAAGTTGCGGGGTTTAGACAAAAACACTCGTGATTTTGTCCTTCAATATGGCATTTGTCAGCAAATTAAGCCTTCTTTTGCTGCAGGCCCGCCCCAAACTCAGTTGTACATATCTAATAAACCACTTGGGTGTGTTTATTTGGATCACTGCAGTCCTTTCTCCTCTGATACTGCGTATAAGTACATCTTAGCAGCAGTTGACTCTTGCACGCGCTTTGTCTGGGTGTGGCCTCAAAGGAGCACTGATGCTAGAACTCTCGTAAGGGATTTGCGTGTCTTTGTGGGAATTTTTGCGTTTGATACCTTCCATTTGGACCAGGGTCCAGCATTCGCTCTAAGGCGTACAAGAATGCCATGGCTTCATAGGGTGTCCAGGTCAAATTTTTGTCTCCATACTGGCCTGAGGGTATTAGTGTTATGGAGCGAATGAACCGTGATTTAAAGCAACCATTGACAGCGAAGGTTTTAGGTGCTGGAAGTGACTGGCTCACCCATCTCAATAGCGTACAACATGCACTAAATATTCTCCCTAGAAGGTCTCTGGGTGGGCGGACCCCATACAAAATGCTCTTTGGCATCAAGATGTTTGTACCGGACCTTGATGGTCTAGACATGGCGGCAGGAGCCGCGTCCTTTGACGTAGATGAAAATTCTAATGTTTTGCAGAACCTTCAAAAGACCAGAGACAGTCTTGCAAAGGAACACTTGCCCTCCACATCTGAAGCTGCATTGAAGATTCCGGTAGGCGGCTGGCTACCTCAAGTTGGCGACCTGGTCCAAGAGAAGATCGACAACAAAAAATAATTTGGTCCTTCCTTTCGAGCTCCAGCTGCCGTGCTTGGCGTGCAGGGTACAAGAACAGTCATTTTACCTCCTCTTCCTGGGCGAAAGGGGAACAGGTACATTTCCATTGACAATGTCAAACCACACAGGGTGGCCGATCCGCCTGCGGTTTTGTGCCAGCAATGGTGCAACACTCTGTTTTGGCCCCGGATTCTGCCGTCAGGCCTGATGTTGCTGTTGAAATGAGTCCACTTACAAATCCTTTATTGAATCAACTTGCTGGTGATTCTCTTAATGACACTGAATATACTTACCCCACTGACTTGTCTATGCCTGATTTGGAGACCTGTGTGGCTAATCAATCCCGTTTTTCATTTGACACTGGCTCATCCACATCTAAGTCCCCTTCGAAAGTTTCGATTTTTGCTACCTGGTTTAAAAAACATTTTTTGATTCCTCCTTGGATTTACATTTGGCTCGTGCTGATTGCTATTTTTTTTGTTCATGTCCATAGGATTTGTGGTATATTTTTTCTAATTTATTAATGGTCATTATGTGGAGGAAAGAACTTCAATTCGAGTGATTGACGGAACTTTGGCTCCGCACTCCTCTTCGCACATCATGAAGAGGGACCAGACATTTGTGAATATAACTGCTTGGCCCGTTTTAGATGGGATCGTATGTGATGCTGTAAAGTTCCAGATACATGGTACCCCAGAGGTTAATGTTCCCAATGTACTCCGTGTTTCTCTGGGGGATGTGGTTAAACAAAATATTCGCTCTGATGATCAGGATGTTAAAGCTGTTGAGGCGTTATTTACTGATTTGAAATATTATGCTGCTTTCAATGCTGAAGATTTATATTTGGAATCTGCAAATTATGGTGATTTGTACTGTTACCAGCATTTTGGCAATCACTTTTTGCATAAAACTAATTCATTTAGAAATATGGTTAATTACACACAGTGGGAGCACTGTCCTGCGCCAGTGGAAGGCAGCTCAAAAGCATTTTTGAAAAAGTTTTCCTATTTTACTGCTTTTGATCAATCAAACCCTAAGGCATTTTATTTTAAATTGCCTGAAAAGTCCTCTTCCAAGGTTAGACTTACCCACACTAAATTACTGTATTCAAAGTCCTTTATTGACCAGTAGGTTGTTGGGCGCTATGAGCTGTGGAAAGATACTATTGATCTTAAATCTGTTTGGGGTTCTAAAACTTGGCAAGTGCAAGCCACTGAGGCTTTGCATCATGCATGTCTCATCCCAAACCATATGTTGTTTCTGAATGACACTATTTCACAAACCACATGCTTTGGATTGGCTACTTCTAAAAAATTAAATGAGTTTCCCCATTGGAACAATTTTACCAGTTCTTCCCTGAGTGACATACAAGCTCTGTTTAAAAATTTCTCTTTTAATGTTTCCAGCATTTATTCCGAAGGCTGGTTGCTATGGCAAAAAAGTGCAGATTCCTGCCAGCACCGTTTTCTGGGTCTGACTCCTGGCTATACAGAGGTTAGAGTTGATCCCCGTTTTCAGACTCAACATTCAGTCACCACCTATTCTGTAGGCAAATTGTGCCAGACTTGGCTCAGATATTCTTCCTTAGCGTCTGTTAAGCTATATTTGTCCAAACTCACTGACAATGTCAATTTAAATGATTTTGTGAAAGGCACTGCAGGTGGCAGATCTAAAAGATGTATATATGCTGCTTACATTGCGGTTTGGGAAACTGTCACAGATTGAAGATGCTTCTAGGCTTAGAGCCCTTGATGAAGCCAATTTATAAAAAGTGCTTGCAGTTGTAGATAATAGCATTAACACCCTTTCTTCCCGAATTCACACTCTGGATAATATTGTGTCATCTGTGGTTGATATAGTGCAAGAAGATGTTGCAGTATTGTATCATGGGCAAAATCAATTTTGTTCTGTCATGCAGTTTGCTTAGATTCTGCAAACGTTAAAAAATGGCCGAGTTCCATGGGATTACATGAACAGGAGTTTGTTATTCATGCCTTTCAATTTGACTGTTAAACAGCAATTTATGTCGATGAAAGATGCCATGTTTTCTCTTTTGCATATTGAAAAGCTAGAACCTTTGCCTTTCTCTGTAGCAGAAGCCAATTCGGCAGCTTGGCTCATCCATGGGTTAATACCTTTACTGTTTTCACTTTTCAAATTCGAGAATTGCATGAAACATTATGCCATAGGCAGATTTGAGCCGCTGGGTGGAGCTTTTCTTCATGAAGTTTGGAATCTCCAATTCGCATATAGGTGTTTGAGGGATGGTAAAGAAGTTTTCTTAAATGGAGAAGATTGCACCACAACACCAGATCATTCATTAGCATGCAGAAATCTTCAGTTACACGGCTCTTGTAATGTGCTTGCACCAAATTTAGCATGTGTCCTGAAGGGTACTCCAGTTCGGGCCATTACACCTACATTTACATTGCTTGCCAATGGTAGTTATTTATTATTAAATATTGAAAAGTGTTGTGGGATGCACGCTGGTATTGCTTATATCTTTACCGTTTCCCAGCGTGTAACTTGCTGCAAGAATGTGTTGTTCCCTCCTCCGCATGGCATGCTTGATGTTTCCATCTGGCCCTCTATTCTGACCTTAAAAGCAGAGTTCAACAAGATGAGCAGAACAGGAGCTCTTTTGTCCCAGAAGGAAGTCCCCCTTACATCTGTGCGTGAGACATTCGGCCTTCACTTTGCAAATACTCGTACTGAGGTAAATGCTTTATTAAACACGGACCTGCCCCTGCATTTTGATTCACACTATCTTGAATGCCTTGTCGACTACTGGCCTGGTGCACTTTTTTAAAGTAGTATGCTCTGGCCTTGTGACCTAATTTCAGATTATTTTCGGTGTGATCCCTGCATTTTTTCATTTGATTTTTTTGAGTGCCTTTGGAGGGTTCCCCTTGCTACTGGCATTAGGCGCCGGCATTGTGCTGCTGTTTTGTTTGCTGCAAAATGGATGCGCAGTTTGTGCCTCATGACGTTCTGTCCAGGCTGCTCCATCTTCGTAACCGGATGCTAGAATACTATGGATCGCTGCCTTTAGCAACACTAAGTTTGGCGTATAGGTTAACACTCCGGTTCTCTTCACTTGCATGCAGCCAGTTTTCCATTGCCTGGATTGTGATTTTGAATGGGCCCTGGATTTGTGTCTCTGCAACACGGTGTCTCCTGACCTGCATTTTGATCTACTAATGAGTCCCGTAGTTGCTCATGAAATAGATTGTTCTAGTACCAGGATTATGGCCTGCGCAGCGGCACATGGAGTTCTAGGCAATTGGAGCATTTGGACTGTGGCCAATGACTTTCTGGATCGCAGTTATCTTGAAATAAGCCCGAGTTGTCCTCTGATGGTGCTAGAGGCTCCAGCAATTGAGGACCATGTATGTTCTTTCCCTTTGCTTAATCGGATTGCTGAAATGTTCATGGATGAAAACAACAACTTCCTATTGGAGGCAGTTGCGACATATGGTGCTTAGATGCTGTTGGACTGAAGTACAGGTTTATTGCTTCATAGACACATGCTGAACTCGTGAATATTTTTAATCTCTGAGTCTTAATTTTTCCTGGCATGTTTGAGGTTTATTTTATACATATGTATATATATATATATATATATATATATATATATATATATATATATATATATATATATATATATATATATATAGAACGAACAAGCTCCTTCACAGAAAGAGGAAAGGCCACACTTGAGGAGATTCATGGAAGCGCTTTAATATACTGCCCACACAGAGTAAAACTCTGACACCCATGGTGGCGGATGCATTTCGGCGGTGTCTGCCTCCTCAGCGTCGGGTGAAAGTGTTTTGGAAGAAGGGGTGTGAGCGAAGGTTTAAAATGTCCAGCCTTCCCCTCATTCGCGGACAGCAGCCACTCCCACCTCGAAAATGTCATACATATATATTGTCTCGTCTATAGGAAGTCTTTTAGAAGCAACTTCCAGATTCATTGATAACTATCTATCCCCTTATGTCAAAGATCTTCCATCTTTCGTAAGAGACACTCAGGACTTCCTTAGGATTATTGACGACATACAATGGGATAATGACATGCTTCTCATTACTCTAGATGTCGCCAATTTGTACACCTGCATTGGGCATCAAGATGGACTCCAAGCTATTGAATGGGTTTTAAAAAAGAAAAGCATGCATTTTCATCAACATAATCGCATGCTTTTAAAAATGACTGAGTTCTGTCTTTTCAATAACATCTTTCTTTTCTCAGGCACAATGTATCGTCAGATCAGGGGGACCGCCATGGGCACGTGCTTCGCCCCCAGCTACGCGAAGTTGTTCGTGGGCTGGTGGGAGAAGCACGTGGCCTGGGGGGGGGACCAATGAACAATGGCTGGACCATATTATGGTTTGGACTAGATACATTGACGATTTGTTTGTCGTCTGGCGGGGAGACAGACCCTCGGCTGAGAGGTTTGTGGCGACGCTAAGCGACAACAATCTCAATTTAAGATTCACCAGTGAGATTAGTGATAAAGCAGTCCACTATCTTGATCTTGAGGTTTTTGCGGAAGATGGCATTATTCAAACTAAGCTCTACCGCAAGCCGACGGCAGGAAATGCCGTCTTGCACGCTGCCAGTCACCATCCCAGATCCATGGTAAAAAACATTCCTTATGGTGAATTTTTGCGCCTGAAACGGAATTGCTCAGAACACAGCGATTTCCTACAGGCACAGAAAGCAGCATTCTCTAGATTTCTGGAACGAGGCTCTTCGAGAAAATCACTTTCAGAGGCCTAAAAAAAAGTGGAAGTTGTAAACAGAAAAGATCTGCTGGTGAACAAAAACCTGAGAAAACCAGAGAAAACAAAACCTGTAACCAGAATGATAACGACCTATAATATGAGATCAAAGGAGGTGGTCCAGATTTTTAACAACAACTGGCATATTCTAAAAACAGACAATGTTCTGAAGAATAGAATATCGCCTAGACCAACAATTACATACAGACGTTGTCAATCCTTAGGTGACCATCTAACAAGGAGCCATTACAGGGACCCACCGAAACCATCCAGATCCAAACCAATCCAGGGTTTCTACCCCTGCATGCACTGCAAAGCATGTAAATACAGTCAGAAGAAGACTAAATATGAGGGTAGACCCAATGACCCCCGACCTACAAGAAATATTAACAAATTCCTGAACTGCAATTCGGAATTTGTGGTATATTGTCTTGTTTGCCCGTGCTCCAAGAGGTACGTTGGAAGTACGATCAATCCAGCAAAAAAGCGCATCTTGGAGCACATGCGTGCCATCACTAATAAGGACAAAAATTATCCGGTGGCGCGCCATTTCGAAACCCACCATAACAGCAACAGAGACCTACTGTCCTTCTATCTAATAGATCAATTGGAGAGACAGGAAAGAGGTGGGGATAAAATCAGAACTCTCAGGGCAATGGAGTCGAGATATATTATCGACCTCCAAACTATAAAGCCGGTGGGTCTAAATAATGATGAAGAACTCTGGGTACACTTGGACTGAAACCATAGTGAGGTTAACTGTAAATAAATGAATAGGAAACATCTAAAAATGAAACCAGGACACTAATCTTCTGCTACCTCTCCCAAAAGCTTTTGTGTATATATGATTATGAAATCAATACAATTGAATTAGGGAGGCCTATGCCCATACAGGGCTAGATTTTGGAAAAAAACATGAAAATATGCCCATTATGGGCTTAAGAAAAAAGTGACTTGCCCGTAATAAGTATAACTACACAGAGAGAGACATCTAAAACACACGGTGTATATAAATAGATTGTTGATGGACACTTATTACATATAAATGTCGAAATATGTGACGATCAATATAAAGAGTTATATAAAATATTTGCATTATATTTGCACTCTATATTAACTCCTGATATTTTTATAATTCTTATTTATATAAAAAGAATGTAATTTTTTCTATGCACTAGGAAAAACAATGTGTATATATATATGAACTAATTGCTTTTATTATATGCATAATTTTTCTCTCTTCGAGCAAGTCAAGTATTCAACAATCAATCCACATGGGGGGTTTTTCCTCTGTTTTTAAATGCACGAGCACTTTATGAATCGCCACTCTCCGTGTATTAATGTTAAAAATAATATACTTGCATATTACAAGATGTCTGCCACAATTCCTACCAATGTTTTGGCTTAGTCCTCTTTCGATGGAAATGAAGAGGTGGAGATAAAATGGCGTACATGTTTATTCACTTTGACACTGAGGAAGCCGTTTTACGGCGAAACGCGTTTGTCTTCTTATGGGGTAGGGGGTCTGCCAATAAATCCACCGAAATACCACCAGCTTGGAGTGCCGTCTGCTTTCTTTTGAAAAAGCGAGCGTGTATCGATATATATATATATATACATATATACCCACCATGAACTCGTGTAAGTTCACTATCTTGAATTTTTGTATTTTGCGTTCATTATTTTCAAGTTTGTCTAAATTTCTGAACTTGGTTCTGTCTCGTTCGCACTTGAACTCTGCGTTCTATGAAGTTTGCCCTGAGTGCTGTATGTTCTCCGAACATGGGGGGGTGTAGTGTGGTTTATGGGCCTCTATTTGCGTGCATGTAAGTTAGCATGGCTTATTAGGAGTTTAAACGCCATTTTACCTTTTGCTGCTTTTTGCACACAACACTGCTTAGCTGTTTTTGCAGAGTTAGCTTTCACAAATGTCTACACATGAGAAAAGGTTTGTTTTTTGACATCTCTAGACATACATCGTGCCCCCAGTATGTACACTGAGTGCTGAGACGCCAAGGTTATCATAACTTGCAAGCCTGTTTATCGGCGTGTCCGTGTAACACATTCATTTTTTTTTTTGAAAGTATGTTTTTATTGCAGAGTTACAGATAAAACATCGAGAATGTCAACCACCAGCCCCGTCCCCATATAAGATACCACATTTAACCCCAGCAGTACACAGCCCATCAGCCCACATCCCGGAGGCAGGGCGGCGTAAATTCAGCGTGCAAGAGAAGCCTCCCCGCTTGGTACATAGGGACGGTAGGTCAACAACACAATCCTGTTTCCGCAGTTTCTGTAACCTCAACCACAACTCCCCCCCCCCCCCCAAAAGCCCCCTAGAGGGTTCGTACCCATCACAGGAACAACCCCCCAGCTCAGTAGATCCACAGAGCCTAACCCGCCCCTACTGCAACAGGTCAATCCACTCAGTGAAAACACTGCGCCATCTACCTCACTGCTCTACCAGGGTAGTCTACGTACTCCTCTATTCCCCCCCCTCCCTCTAACTGCTGCTGATGTGGGTGGCGATGATGTGCATCGGAAATATCTGTGCGTCGGCAATACCTATCAAATGTTCGTGTTACCCGGGAACTCAGCCTCCGAGAGTCTCTCTTCTGTGTCTGCCGTTAAGTGATCTCCCAAAGCCTGCACTATCGTTTCCCAAGCCCTAGCTGCCTCTAAGCCCTTCTCCGTCCCCCGTCTCGTGGCCTGCCGCAGTCTCAATACACTCTCGCACCTTGACCACTTCAACAACTCATTCGTCCAACGTCCCACAGCCGGGCCTTCCTTGGTTTTCCAACGCCAAGTGATCTCCCTCTGCGCTAACATAAGCCCCAAATCAATGAACTTGCTCGTGATTTTCGTTTTCGCCGTGTGGGGAAACCACAACAGGAGGCAAGCCGCCATGTCAAATTCCACTTCCCTATCCGTAACCGCATTCAGAAGGGCGCCCACCTCGGGCCAATACGTACCCAACCTCGGGCAACCCCACATCATGTGGTCCAGTTCAACCTCCTCAGCCAGGCATCTCGGGCATGCCGCGTCTCGCACCTTAAAGTGCCGGTGGAGCTTCCCCGGGGTCAGATACGCTCTGTGCAAAAGGAAGAAATGTATTTGTTGGAACCTGGCGTTCCTGCTACCTTTCCATGTCCGAGCCAGAATGTGGCCCCACTCGGTATCCGGAATAGGCTTGCCCACATCGTCCTCCCATTTAGCTTTCAACACCGCAAGTGGTTCCAGCCCTTCGTTCAACATCCGGGACTGGAGACAGGTCACTGCCTTGATTGTACCCGCAGCCATCACCACATACTGGCAGGCCATGGTCGTGCTCGGCTCCATCAGTCCCCCCCTCCAATGCTGCCGTATTGCCGTAGTAACCGCCGCGTGTAGGAGAAAATCCCCATCTGGGAGACCAAACTGCTCCCGGATCCCCGCAAACGGGGCCAACATCCCCTCCACAAACAGATCACCCACCACCTGTAGCCCCAGCTCTTCCCACACCGCCAGCGGAGACCAATCACCCCCATGTGGCAGAGCCGTCAGCATCCCAATGGGAATCTCCGGGGCATACGGCCGCACCGCCCGTGCCCGCCTCAGGCTCCTATTCCAACAGAGTCGGAGGGTTTTTTCCTCCAAGGTAAGCCCCCGCAATGCCAACCGCTGTTGCATAACAATATAAGAGAGGACGTGTCTCTGGATACCCATCCCCCGGACCCTATCAGGACCCCTAAACTCCCTAGCCACATTCTGCGTCAAAATCTGGAGTTGGGCTGCCAGATAATATAATTCAAAATCCGGCACTGCCATCCCCCCCTCAAGTTTGGGCCGAGTCATGGTGTGCAACGCCACCCTGCGCCTACCCCGTCCCCATAGGAACTCAATAACCAATGAGCGCAGTTCCTGAAAAACCCGCTGCGGGATCCAGATAGGCAATGTCCTGAAGTAATACAGCAGTCGAGGGAGTGCCACCATTTTCAACAGCGCTACCCGTCCCTGCACCGACAAAGGGAGAGTAGCCCAAAAGGACATGCAGCCGCGCAATCCCCTGATACACCGCCCCACATTCCCCTCCAGTAGGCTCTCCGCATCATGGTAGATCCGGACTCCCAGGTACGTAAAGCACCTACCCTCCCATACCACGTTCTCCGCAAGAGCAGGGCGCTGAGCCTCCGCTCGCAGCGGGAAAACACAGGTCTTACCCCAATTCACTTTGAGCCCTGACAATCCGCCAAAGGAAGAGAGCAGTCTCATGGCCCCACGCAGGGCCACCTCCGTGTCCTCCAAGTAAAGTAACAGGTCGTCGGCATATAAGGAAATATAGTGAGTACTCTCGCCGCAGCGGATGCCAAGAAAGGAGTCCCCGGTTCTGGCCTGTGCCGCCAACGGTTCCATCGCAAGAGCGAACAGAAGGGGAGAGAGCGAACAGCCTTGTCTAGTCCCTCTACGCACCGGATAAGCAGACGATATAAGTGGCCCCACTCGCACCCTGGCCGTGGCCGACGAGTACAGTACCTTCGTCCAGCCCACAAACCCCTCACCGAGTCCGAACCTCTCCAGCACCGCATCCAGGTAACACCACTCAAGGCTGTCGAAGGCTTTCTCAATATCCACTGACAGAACAGCCGACGCGCCGTCCGAGCCCAGGGCATCCTGCAGTATATCGATCAGCCTGCGAGTGTTAATGGCGGTGTTCCTAGTAGGGATAAACCCTGCTTGGTCACCGTGCACCAACATGGTCATATGCGGGAGCAGTCGGGTAGCCAATATACGACTCAAGATTTTGTAGTCAACCGTCAGCATGGACAGTGGCCTGTAGGACGTCACCTCCAGTGCATCCTTACCCGGTTTCAGAAGCGGGATCACTAGCGCCTCTCTCATGGAAACGGGGAGGCGCCCCAGTGCCATCGCCTCCGAGTACACCGCCACCAATTTGGGCGCCAGTACATCCACGTATTGTGCATAAAACTCAACAGGTAGCCCATCCACCCCAGGTGTCTTGTTCCTGGCCATCTGTTTAATAGCCCCTCGGATTTCCATAAGAGTGATCGGACCCCCCAGATCCTTCGCCGGCTCCTCGTCTAACCTTGGGAGCTGTATCTCGTGTAAATAATCACTGACAGCCGAGGGACCCGCCTCCAACCGAGTATCATATAGGCCCGTGTAATACCGCTGAAAACGCTGTAAAATGGCCTTCGGTGAATGTACCACCTCCCCCGTTTCGGTTCTGATGCACATAATCGGGCCACTCCTCGGCACTGGGTCAGCAAGCTTTGCCAACAACGTGCCCACCTTATCCCGCTCCGCATGGACCTTTATGAGGTATAGCTTATAGTCATAACATCGCAATCTTTCCGTTTCCCTCGCCACCACTTCCTTCGCCTCCAACAGTCGGTCCTGCAAATCAGGTCGTTCCGGCCTATCCCTCTCAATGTCTCTCAACACACATTCCGCTTTCCCCAAATCCGCCAGAACGGACGTCCTTACATTCGAGAAGCTGCCCATACACACACCTCGCACCACCACCTTCATTGCATCCCATTCCAGCGATCTCGTAGCAGTCGAGCCCTCATTCTCATCAAAATACAGCGTTAAGCCCTGTCTAACCGTTTCACCAAACACCAGGTCCTCTAAAGTGTCCGGTCGTAATCTCCAGGTAGGGATCTCAGACCTCGCTCTCTGCCATCTGATCGCTATCAGCAGAGGATTATGGTCCGAGATGGTTCTTGCCAAATACTCAGTATGGGTGACCATGGCCGCCATGCGGGCGTCACACAATATAGAATCAATTCTGACATGCAGATCGTGCAGCCCCGAATGGAAGGAATAGTCCCTATCAGTAGGATGTTGCATCCTCCACACATCCAGCAATCCCCACCTGTTCTGCCAGTCCCTTCTGCGTTCCGACAGCTTACGCACCGGGGATTCCGCTAGCGGCGGGTGGGACCTATCCCACTCTATATCTGTGATGGAGTTAAAGTCCCCCCCCAGAACAATGGGGCACGTCAGAAATTGGGCCAAGGAGCCCGAGAGGACATCAAAATAACGGGCCTGTTCAACATTAGGGGCATAAACACTACATAACACCACCTCAGAACCATACAGCCTCCCTCTCACCGCCACATAACGACCTCCGGGATCCACCACCCGATCTGTGACCTGGAATGGGACCCCCGCCCTGACCCATATTAGCACCCCCCTCGCAAACGCCGAATAAGAGGTTCCAAACACTTGGCCCCGCCACCTTTTCTGCAAAGCATCACATTCAAGGTTGGTTAAGTGAGTCTCCTGTAACATT
Organism: Lissotriton helveticus; assembly: GCF_964261635.1. NCBI lineage: Eukaryota > Metazoa > Chordata > Amphibia > Caudata > Salamandridae > Lissotriton > Lissotriton helveticus. Next base: position 286,181,644 of record NC_136073.1, read on the forward strand.
GCAATTTGAACACCCCGCCTCACTAAATAAGCATGCACTTTGTATCTCTTAGACATTGTCCTGAGTCCCCGAACATTCCATGTTAAGCACTTCACATCAGGTAACGACCCCATCGCTGCTGTCTCTCCTCCCCTCCACCCGCATCAACCAACCCAGCACATCATTGCAGCCACACCCACCCCCCCCAACACCCCAACAAACTACCCCAACCCCACTCCCCAGGACAGGACCTAACAACGGCGCTTCAGCCCCCATCCAAACCCACAACAATACACACAGTTCACTAATCTGTGGCAGCCGCCACAGAAGCCGTAAGGGCATAAGGGGGGTAACTCAACACCAACCCGCGGCAGGCCAACCCACCCTCCACGCCCACGACCCCATGCAAAAATTACAACAGAGTACCTGCTAAACGCTGACCAATTGGACAAATGTTCACCACCGAAGAGCCTTCAGCGCACCCCCACACTTATGCATTAAACAGCCCATCCGCCGTTTGCGGCGTGACCGATGGTCCCACAGAGCTGTCCGCCTCGGAAAGTTCTCCACCTGATTTACGGCCTCCGCTTTCCGACTCCGAGTCCTCCTCCAACTCCCGGTGCAGCGAGCCCGTCATCGTCGCCGTGGCAGCCAACGCTCCCCTCCGTTCCGCTGCCAGCGCTTCCTCCTTCAGCGCCTGCTTTAGCCTGTCGCGTTTGCGGATCCTTTGAGACTTACGGACCTGCGTCGGCTTCTTCCTCTCCGTCCCAACCTTGTGTTGGCGGTCAGTCCCCATCCTATACCTTTCCAGCCATGACCAAGCCTCATCAGGGGTGTGGAAAAATTGAGTCTGACCATCCAGTATCACTCTCAACCGGGCCGGAAACAGCAGCGAGTATTGAATACCCTCCTCCCGAAGCTCTTTCTTGACCGCAAGGAAGGTCGCTCTATTCCTTTGAACTTCCTGGGTGTAATCCGGGAAGATAGTCACTCGGCTATTGTCCACCTGGAAGGGTCCCGCCGACCTCGCCCTCTGTATCAACAGGTCCCTGTCCCTGAAGTGCAGAAGCCTGGCTATCAGTGGTCGGGGGGGACAGCCCTGCGTGGGAGGACGAGACGGGACCCTATGCGCCCTCTCAACAGAAAAGAACGGGGACAAGCCTTCAGGAGCAACCGTGGATCTGAACCAGTCCTCCACGTACCGCACCGCATCGTCCCCTTCAATCTTTTCCGGCAGGCCCACCACCCTTACGTTGTTCCGGCGGTTGCGTCCTTCGGAGTCCTCCGCCCGTTTCTCCAGCGTCGCCAGTCGGGCCAGGACATCAGAAAGTTTATGTTCCACGGTGACCACCGCAGGCTTAAGCTCCTGAAGAAGCGATTCATTGTCTTTCACCCTATCAGACAGTTTGGCGTGATCCGCCCTCAGGAGACCCAGCCCCGTAGCCACCTGGCCTATGTCCTGGTGCAATGATTCTTTGGTCGCAGTAATCGCCTCCAATATGCCATCCAGGCGAGCATTCAACCTGCGTTCCTGCGCTGAGGTATCCGGGCATTCCTGCCGGGCGTCCGCCCCGTCCTGCCCAGCCGTCGCGCCCTGGCTCCTTCCAGCCGCCATATTGCCATCCACATCCGCCATCTGATAGAACCCCCAAATGTCCGACACAGCACTCGATGGGGAGCTGGACCGCTACAGTCCTCAATCCGCAGGTCAGACTATCGCCCTAGGGAAGCACAGCACCTATATCCTGGGCAGGTTCGCTGCACGCCACCGAGGGCCATCCGGCGTAAGGAAGCACCACTGGTGACAAATAAGGAGCAGTGTCCATGAGTGTTCCCAGGATCAGCACAGCCCTGCGCTTCCCGCAGACCTCAGCGATACAGCCATGTGGGGTCGCAACCCACTGTGCCCCTGCGCAAGCGGGCCGCCCTCCACCACTCGGCGTCTCATTGCCAGCCCACACCAGGGGCCCAAAATTGTAGAAAAGGAGTGGGCCCCCAAGCTCGCCACCTCTGCGGACCCCTCAAAGCAATCCACCGGGTCAGGCCCTGGGAGAGCCCCCAGCGTCCCGATGCAGCGGCCTCCGTCGTTCTCTCCGGTCGTGTTCCCAATCCCTATTAGGGCCGCCCCACTGCTTGTCCGCAGCTCTGCCCGCAGCTTCCCAGGCCCAGCCAAAGGTCAGGCGCAGCCCGGGGTCTCCCACCAGGCAGCCGGGCCACCTCAGCAATTGTAGTCCCCTGGATGCACACTGGTCACCTGGATTCGGAAAATGTCAGACGGCACACTCCGGTCTGCCGTGACGCTCATGCACCGACACACAATGGAGGAGGGCTGGTCGCGGCACGCTACATTGGAGGCTGGGCAGAGGCAGCGGCCGTCCGAAACCCGCACATATGGCTCCTGGCAGCAATCCTTGTCTACACAGCTGTGACCACCATGGACTCCGACACAGTTCTGCCCATCAGTGCACTGATGGGCATAGGGGTTCACTGCAGCGCACCAACATTCGGCAGCCCCCGGGCTGGCCGCCCCCTCCCCCTCTCGGTAATCGCCAGCAATGGCCCCGACCTTGAAGGGCAGCCCACTTCTCGGACCTGCGCAGCAGTGGGGGAAGGGCCACCCGGCGAGCGCTCCCCTCAGCGCGGATGTCGCCTGCCTCCCCTGTGCCGGCAGGTCGCTGTCCCGTTGGGCGTCCGCCGGCAGCCGCTCCTCCCGCAGCACCTCCAGGCAGCTTCGCCGACCTCCGTCACCGCAGCCTCGGGGTCGCCGCCGCCATCTTAGGCGCTGAGTCGCGATCTCGCAGGGGCTCCGCGCCGGCTTTCCCCCGTCACCTCAGGATCTCCGCCGGTCCCGCAGCATTCGCCTCCGCGAGTCCGGTGCGGGGGGCGAACTCTCCGGTCGTTGCGCCTGCTCCGGTGCAGGGATCATCAGGAGAATTACGGGATCCTGGACGGAGCTCCGGGCTCACGCCGCCATCAGAGTCGGCGCCCAAGCCACGCCCCCCCGTGTAACACATTCATGACACAACATTTTGGCAGCTGCAAGGCGAGGAGGATTCTGGCGCCTTTATCATAGCACACTTGCCATCATTTACACACACTTGGAAGATTGCAGGCATGCAGAGAGACTAACCGGTCCTGATATAATTTACACTTACTGAGCGGACAGGTAAATGGGGTCCCCCTAACAAAGCTCAAGAGACCTTCTATAGTTTTATAATACATAGTTCCTAAATAGGGAAGGTGTTTAAACTAGGCGCTTTTAACACCTGTTTGCACTAGCATTGTAATATGATTCCTCCTTTTGTATTTTATGGAATTGTAACCATGCAGACCATATTATTGTTAATCATATGTATGCTTATGTTTGCTAAAATACTGCGCTTGAGATCACGTCGTTAAAATAAATATTTTAACCTTATTGTGTCTCTTTTTCACTCCTGTTGCAGACTGTTATGAGAGTATAACAAAAGAGTGTTCTCACTTCCCACCATACCTGAGATTGTCCTAAATCTCATGTTCTAGATGGTCTAATCATTGGTTTCCTTGCTAAAGGACGAGGAGCTAATGTGACACTGATTGCTAGTCTGGTAGGGAATTTTGGTTACTAATGTGAGTTTTTGGCACACCCTAATATATTGAGATCCTGAGTCTCTGTGCACAGTTCTGTGTCTGAGCAGAATCCCTGCAACACATCGGTATCTGTACTGACAATCAAATGACAAATCAAATTCTAGAGCATTAATGGCCAACTGCCTGGAGTGTGCTTTAAGAGAGCAAGTGAATAGGCTGGATAACCAGAAAGATCTGAAGACTAATCGAAAGCTGCAATTGCATAGTGAGGATGGATTGATGAAATTATTAATTATTTAAGGACATACATTTCTTAATCTATATATATAAAAACGAAAGTATGTCTGTTTGTCCTTTATGCATTACTACACCATTCATCCGATCGCCATGAAACTTTGGGAAGTTGTTGAGTACACTCCCACAAAGGTTTCTGGCAAAAAAAAAAAATGTTAAAAGTTGTTGAGTACACTCCCGCAAAAGGTTCTGGCAAAAAAAAAAAGAAAAGAAAAATATGTTAAATATCGCCCTACCGGCCCCCAGGGCCCTCATAATTTTTCCCTTACTGAACGCTTACAGTTTACGTTGCAACTTGCTTTTGCAATGACCATCACCAAAGCACAAGGACAATCGCTGCAAGTGTGTGGATTGGATTTGGAAAATCCATGCTTCTCACATTGACAACTGTATGTGGCCAGCTCAACGGCGGAAAACCTTCTGAATTATTCATGTACGCACCAGACGGAAAAACAAAAAATACTGTGTATCCATAAGCACTTGAATAAATAAACAGAATTAAAACAACACTTTAAAATGTTTTCCATATTAAAATGAATACGTTTCAATAAAAATGACACAATGTAAATTGAATGTTATTGTTAGACCTGTCTGGCTTCTTGCGTAGTCCCTCCAATTTATTATTTATTTTGTCCCCTTTTTGCCTTCATACCTTTAATAATTTTTGTCCACTAACTTTTTCTAGGTGTTGGTTAAGGGGATAGGTGTTCTTTTCTCCCTCATAGTTTTTCACCTCAGGCCTAGAGGCCTGTTCTGTCAGGAAAATGTAGTAGTTCACAAAATGGAGGGCCCTAACTGTTTCCAACTGCCACATCTTAGACTGCCCCATAGGATAACCTTAGGCCTTCCAGAACTTTCTGGACCCTACTGGACTCTGTGTGGGTTATCTATAAAAGGGCAGGGGTCAGGGAGCCATTTTGTGTAGTCCAGAGTGTGAGAGGAGAGAGGCAGTAGTGTGAGGAGGAGGACGCGCTAGAAGAAGTTAGTTGGTCTACTGGATTGACAACATCTTTCAGAAGACGTTTCCCCCTTGTGCTCCTGACCAAACCCTTTCATTGGTCAGACATTAATCTGGGTCAGTCAAGCAATCAAGAACTTTAGACACTTTCCCGTTTTGGGCCGTGTCCTACATCCACCTACAAACCCCCCATTGGTTTAGTAATTGGCTCCCCGCCTTCATTCTGAAGGGAGTGGGCTTCAGCCCCTTTGAGCTTCTGTATGGGTACCCTGTACGCGGTCCTCTCAGCCTGGTGAAGGATGGTTGGGAGAAGTCTCCCAGGAAACCTCCCCAGGATGTGGTGAGCTACATGCTGGCCTTCAGGAGCCAAATGGCGAAGTTGTGGAAGCAGGCTTCTGACAACTTGGAGGCCAGCCAGGCAGTTATGAAAGAGTGGTATGACCACAATGCTCACCCGGTGGAACTGGAGCCTGGCCAGAAAGTGTGGGTGATGGAGCCTGGAGAGCTTAGTGCCCTTCAGGATCGCTGGACAGGCCCCTTTGAAGTGTTGGAGAAGAAGGGTAAGGCCACATACCTGGTGGACCTTAAGACCCCTCGACAGCCCCTACGGGTGCTGCATGCCAACCGTCTCAAACCCCACCATGAGAGGCCCGAGGTCATGTTGTTGATGGTGACTGATGGGGAAGAGGAAGCGGAAAGCGAACCTCTCCCAGATCTATTCTCGTCTCAAGAGAAGGATGGGTCAGTGGAGGGAGTGATTCTCTCTCCCACTCTAACTCCTGAGCAACGGGAGGACTGCCGCCAGATCCTGGGGCAGTACTCTACGTTGTTCTCCCTTGTCCCGGGAAGGACTCACCTGTGTACCCATGATGTGGACACAGGGGACAGCCCACCAGTGAAGTCGAAGACCTACCGGCTGTCTGACAAGGTGAAGGCTAGCATCCATGGAGAGGTTGCCAAGATGCTAGGGCTGGGGGTTATTGAACCTTCTAACAGCCCTTGGTCCAGTCCGGTGGTGCTCGTGCCAAAAGCCGCGCCACCAGGCACCACACCCGAACTGAGGTTCTGTGTGGATTACCGAGGACTGAACTCAGTCACAAAGACTGATGCTCATCCGATCCCTAGGGCGGATGAATTAATTGACCGGCTAGGAGCTGCCCAATATCTGAGTACCTTTTACCTCACTTCGGGGTACTGGCAGATCTCCTTGACAGATGGAGCAAAGGAAAGGTCAGCCTTCTCCACGCCTGAGGGACACTTCCAGTTTTGCGTGATGCCCTTTGGGCTCAAAAATACCCCTGCCACATTTCAGCGGCTGGTGAACCAGGTCCTCTCTGGAATGGAGAGTTTCTCTGCTGCTTACCTGGATGACATTGCTGTCTTCAGTAGCAGTTGGGAGGACCAATTGCAGCATTTGCAAGCAGTTCTCCAGGCCCTGAAACAAGCTGGATTGACAATCAAGGCCAGCAAATGCCAGATTGGGCAGGGGTCGGTTGTGTACCTTGGACACTTGGTGGGTAGGGGGACTGTGCAGCCCCTACAGGCGAAGATTGAGGCAATCATGGCCTGGGAACCCCCCAAGACACAGACTGAGGTCCGAGCTTTCCTGGGCCTCACAGGTTACTACCGTCGCTTTGTGAAGGGGTATGGCACTATTGTAGCGCCCCTCACAGAGCTCACCTCAAAGAAACAACCTCGACGGGTAGTTTGGACAGGAGCTTGTCAGCAAGCTTTTGAGAAATTGAAGCAGGCAATGTGTGCAGCACCGGTCCTGAAGGCCCCAGACTTCTCCAAGGAGTTCATTGTCCAGACAGATGCATCAGAACATGGCATTGGGGCAGTGTTATCGCAACTAAATGAAGAGGGCCTGGATCAGCCTGTGGTCTTCTTATCCAGGAGACTGCTTCCCCGGGAACAGAAGTGGAGTGCAATTGAGAGGGAAGCTTTTGCGGTGGTGTGGGCTCTGAAGAAGCTGCGGCCATACCTGTTTGGCTCGCACTTCCTGGTTCAGACTGACCACCGACCCCTAATGCAGATGAAGGGGGAGAATCCCAAGCTGTTGAGGTGGTCCATCTCCCTACAGGGAATGGACTTCCGGGTGGAACATCGGCCTGGAGTGGACCACGCCAATGCAGACGGTCTCCCCAGGTATTTCCGCCTTAGTGATGAGGACTCCCAAGGGGTTGGGTAGTTCTCTCCACTTTCAGCTGGGGGGGGACGCGTGTTAGACCTGTCTGGCTTCTTGCGTAGTCCCTCCAATTTATTATTTATTTTGTCCCCTTTTTGCCCTCATACCTTTAATAATTTTTGTCCACTAACTTTTTCTAGGTGTTTGTTATGGGGATAGGTGTTCTTTTCTCCCTCATAGTTTTTCACCTCAGGCCTAGAGGCCTGTTCTGTCAGAAAAATGTAGTAGTTCACAAAATGGAGGGCCCTAACTGTTTCCAACTGCCACATCTTAGACTGCCCCATAGGATAACCTTAGGCCTTCCAGAACTTTCTGGACCCTACTGGACTCTGTGTGGGTTATCTATAAAAGGGCAGGGGTCAGGGAGCCATTTTGTGTAGTCCAGAGTGTGAGAGGAGAGAGGCAGTAGTGTGAGGAGGAGGACGCGCTAGAAGAAGTTAGTTGGTCTACTGGATTGACAACATCTTTCAGAAGACGTTCCCCCTTGTGCTCCTGACCAAACCCTTTCATTGGTCTGACATTAATCTAGGTCAGTCAAGCAATCAAGAACTTTAGACACTTTCCCGTTTTGGGCCGTGTCCTACATCCACCTACAAACCCCCCATTGGTTTAGTAATTGGCTCCCCGCCTTCATTCTGAAGTTCCAGCCTACCCGGACTGGAAGAACTGTGCCCGGTGTGTTCTGGCATCTCGTGCTGCTGAGGCGTCTCTACTGGGAGGTGCGAGGGGGCATTGAGGTGTACAGTCCGCGGAGAGTGGCGCTGCCAGCTGACAAAGCCCCGCGGTGAAATTGAAGGTGAGGCGGGCAGAACAGCAGCGAGACACTGCTCCTCCGCGCAAGGGCAGAGGCGTGTACTTCCCGGGTGAAGGAGGCGGCGTCAGCTGTGTCACTGATTCCCCCGCGCCTGCGCGGCTGAGGCCTACGTCTGGAAGGAGCGAGGGGCTCCCAAGCGGCAACGCGTCTCCGGTCTCCTCAGCGTTTCCGATTCCGGTGAGGACAGGGGCGAAGGTGCAGCCTACATCCCCAGAGAAGCGGGGAACTTGGGCCATAGCCGGACCAGAGGCAGCTCGTCTGGCGCCTGCCCTCAGACAGCGAGTGAGGGAACGAAGGGCCGCCGTCATCAATCCTTACCACACCAGCACCAAGGTTGAGAGGCTGGCTGGGCGGGGATAGGCGGCCGTTACCGCTGCCGGTGGCATTTACAGCGGAGCCGTGTGTCAGCCCCCACTCCTAGGGACTGGGGCAGGACAGACACACAGACAGTAAGGAGAGTGGGGGTGAGGAGGGAAAGTGCTGAGCCCTCTCTGGGGATATTCATATCACGAATCCTAGTGCCTAGAAAGGTGCCCCGACATTCTGATCATCTTTACTCCTGAGCTGTGCCCTAGTAGGTGGGGGAAATAGTTACATAACTCCAACTTCCTTGAGACAGGTCTGAGAAAGACATCTACCAAGCCAGAAGTCAGGGGGGGCTGAATCTATAGTCAGAAGAGCGCTGACAGTTCCTACCAACTGAGGAACCCCCTTCAGACACTTATAGAGGTAGCTGAAGCTTACTGAGAACTTGTGAGTTTCCTACATTTCACTGGGTGTGCATTCACTTTATATATAAAGGTGCAGATACGGGAGGAAAAGAGTTTAACACTGTAGTAAAGACAAAGCCAGTGGATTTGGCAGGTTAATGTAATGAGATGAATTGTTGTTGTTGATCATTAATGCAAGGTAATACTGCTGAAAGTAATCCTACTGAGATAATTTCACATTTCTAAAAGTAAGCATTTCTGAATTCATGACATCTGAATGTTTAGACTGTAATTTCTTTTTCCCCACGGACAGAAAAGTGTTATTAACTTCTCCTGATCAAAGGTGTAATTTCCAATTGTGAATACTGAGAACTAAAACAAAGAGAATATTATTTTTATAAACCAGTACATATTTTCCTAACAAATTGGTGTAGTGTCCTTTTTAAGTGTTATTGCGTGGATTTACTGCTGGGTGGTTTGCAACCTTCACACTTGTGCCTCTAGAATTGCATGTCTTACCCTAGGCCAGGCTACCCTAGGTGACCTGTCATCCCAGGTTCCAACAGTTATCATAACAAGTTTCCTTAAATTTCCTTTCTTCTGAGATCGCAGCAACGCGTGACGGGTAAGCTAGTCTTGAGATAGAAATTATATAGGATTTAAAACTTAGAGCTTAATTTAGAGTCTGGACAGGGTACTCAGTCACAAATCTGCTGGAGTACCCTGTTCATCAAACCACTGGCCCACCTGTTCTTTTTAAAGTTGGGTGGTCTTTCATCTTTCCGGCAGTGAGGCTCCCATTGGCTCTGCCAACAGAACACCTCTGAAGCAAGCAAGGACTTCCTGAGTAAGGACATCAGATCGCCCACCCAATTTTTCTCATACAGCCAAAAAAAAACTGACAGTTAAAAAAAAAGAAATAAAACCTTCACACCCTGGGTGAAGATTTTCAGGATATGGGGGTACTTTGTTTTTGTTGTTTTGCAGTAACAAACTCCTGCTTTGACAGTAGGTTTTTGAAAAGCAACAAAGTATGGTGTGTGGCAGGTGAAGGAAAGACAGGGGGCACACACTAACCTTGAAGTGCCTCCAGGGAATTGCTGAGATGGTGATTCCTCTGAAGTAATAGACATCACCTCTGGGCCAGAAGAGATCTCTTGATAGGGTGGGCTTGAGTTCATCAGGTTGGTGGACATAATATCCTCCACCACCTTGATGGATGGCAGGTCACGCACCAGACTTTAGATCAAGCCCAGTTTTGTCAGTTCACAGACAATGTCAAATAATTGGTACATTTTCAGGTAGTTTTGGAAATGACTGAGTTTTGAAATACTCTACTACTTAAAGGATTGACAAATTAAGAGAATGACAGACTGGGAACATCAGTTCTGTAGCTCAAAATAACTGATTTGTGATTCCCCTAAAAGCTGTGAGAAGTGTATTTAAAATAGCTGCCAAATGTGATTGTCCCTAGGAAGGAGAAGAAGAAAGGGTACGATGGAGGATTACATTCACAGAATAATGGTGTGATGGTAGGCTGGCATGATGGAAGGAAGGTGCAGAAGGGAATTAAAAAAAGAGGGACTAGAGTTGGTTTAGAGCTATTGGATTGAGAGCCTGAGATAGAAGCCATACCTGAAGCTACACATATCTTATACATAGAGCCTGATGTATGTATTTTTGGGCCAATTCAGAATGTTAAACAACAAAATATTTTATATCTATGTTTCAATCACATTTCAAACTTTTTCCAACTCCTAAAGTGGGATTACAACCCCATACTGATTCACTATTTCAAGGGTAAATTATTTAGGCATCCCTTACACCTTGAATTGGGGTGGTAAACTATTTGTAAAACGAAAGGAGAACCCTTGGTACTCTTTCACCTTTCTGAATGTAAAAAAATGCTTGTGAATAGGCAATGGTCTGAAGGACCACTGCCAACTCCCAAATAACCTTTTCAAACAAACAACACTTTTTAAAAAATGCCAGCCCATTTTGTTTAAGAAAAACAGGATGCATAAAAAAAAGGTTATTTTATTTCAAAGTGATCACAGACATACTGATCACTGACCATAGCAGGCTATCATTCCTATGATGGGATCTCAGTGGGTCACACTTTGTTACCTATCTCATTGCTATTCGTGTGGTAGGTGGGATTGCTACCCACTCTGAATTGTAATTTTACCAACTGACTTATAAGTAAATAGGTTGGTTCATAAAATGAAAATTATTTACTGGTTGCAAAACTACAGAAATTGCCACTAATTTATGCAACTTTTGTTTCATACATCATGCCCTAAATGTCTCACTCAAAAGTTAATCTCAGAAGCCAGTGGTTGATTTTTTAGATTATGAGTTAAATTTGGAGTTTCACATCACATCCCACTCTTTAGATGGGCTTACATCAGACATTTTGTAAAGATTTGCCTATTCCAACGTTCAAAATGTTCTAGCCCTGGATTTTTTTCTTCAAGGGCAAGATGGCTGCCGACAGGCCGTAGTGAGTAGTCGCAGCTGAAGCTCTCCCCCTCCTGCAAAAAAGGTTGGAAATGGGGTGGTGATATGCCACATTGCTCGTATCTGCTGGACAGATTGATTGGTTGGGTGATAGGCTGCAGATTTCAACAGAGGAATTGAGATTTAACGGCGTCCAAGAGAATATTGACACTGGAAATCAGCTGTACAATTCAAGTTCTGCTTCACTATATGTACGCTGTTACCAAGATGGCACCAAGAACGAACAAGCTGCTAAAGGAATCAAAAGACTCAAAGAAGGAATCAGCCACCTCCGCATCTCTGGCCGTGGCTGGGTGAGGCTCAGTGCAGTCCCGGCGAGCACCACTGAAGAAAACAGAGGTGCGATGGCGGTGGCGATGGCAGCAATGGCGAGAAGCCGAGGGATGGTATCGAAGGAAGGAGTAAGGCTCGGGAGAACACCTTTCGACAGCCCACTCTGCAGAGACATTCCTGGCAGCAATACCGGCTATCTCTGGGTAGTTATGAAGTGGTTTGGGATCAGGAGGGGCTATGTCAGAGCAATTCAGGCTTTATATAAAGATCCAACAGCCCTACTTATGATATACGGCATCTCTTCGCGATATATATTGACCCCCTGATTCGAAAGCTGGAGGCAAATAGAGGCATTATCCCTATTAGATATCATGGGCTACAATATAAAACCTTGGCATAAGCAAATGACATTGCACTGGTTACTCCAAAACCGGAAGACACCCTAGCTGCACTTGAGGCAGAAGCTCAAACATTAGGCCCAGTATCATGTAAGCTTTAAACAGGTCCAAAAACAGATATTCAAGAATATGGGGCTGTGTTTGATGATACACGGGCAACTGACTCAGATGTCTATCTGGGGATAAATATATCAGCAGATCTGGGGAAGACTGTAGAAAGAAACATTGAGCCAATAATAGTCAAAGCGAAAAAGGATTTTGATAGAATGCACAATCTTCATCTGTCACTAGTTGGGCGGTGTAATGTGGTGAAAATGTTTTTTCTGCCAAAAATGTTTTCAGGGCTATTCCGCTTGAATTTGAGAAAAAATGGTTTACTACACTGGAGCACATGGTTATAGGTTTATTTGGGCACATGGGAAAACTAGGAGGGCCATGCGATTTATGTCCTTGCCAAGGGAAAGAGGAGGGTGGACAGTTCCTGATTTTAAAATGTATCACTGGGCGGCGGCCTTTCAGTATAAGAGTGGGCTAATTGGGGGAGACGTGACTGATCCCTGGGTCAAGTATGAATCAATCGAAATGTATACAATTTTGGTGGGAGATGATGCTGAGAACTGCTTCTTGAAATTTACTGAGCCCAGTTATTTAAAAAAAACTAGATCAGTTATTTAAAAATAAAACTAGATTTGAGACCCTGATGGCTGCATATAAAATCTGGACAGCATTCCACAAAACAATTGGTCTTGGTAGACTAAACAGCTATAATCAACTCTTTAGAAACCCCACTTTTCCAGGGGACAGATTCCATAATGGCGGAATGGGAAGTGCGCGGGATCCGGAGATTGGGGGACTTAAAGGGGCCCCATGGAATTCGGAAGCTTGTAGACATACAAACTAGTTATGTTATTAGCAACAGAAATTTCTTTAAGTATCTTCAAATTTGTAGTTTATAGGTGGGGAAAAGGGGGTGCTGTGGATTTAGTGAAAATAAAATTATAGATGTTATTACAGAAGGGGAAGATTGTACTATCCGGAGGATATACGCTGAACTCTCTTTACTTAAATATGATGATCTGGAAAAATATGAGAAGAAATGGGCAGATAAACTTGGCGTAGGTCAGTATAGCTTTAAAGCTTCTTTAAAATTAGTCCAAACCATTCTACTGCTCTGCAGTACTCCTAGATCAACAGTGTAAAACAATTTTTTCCCTATATTATACACCTGCAAGCAATGCACAATGGGGGGGCAGATGGGAACCAGGTGCCCTCGGAGTGACAGCATGGACGCTGAAATAATACATATGTTTGCGTCATGTCCTCACCTGCTAACTTTGAGGAATGCGATCAAACTATTTTTGGATAAAACACTGGAAATTAAAGTTTTTCATACTCCATCTATAATTCTGCTAGGGATAAATAATGAGGACAGGCAAGATCCATTTTCATGCTTTCATTTTTTGGCTATGTCAGTATTGCGTCTATGTATTGCAACAGCCTGGCTGGATAAAGCAACCCCAACGTTTCAGTAATGGCTTGCCAGGTTATTGTCTACATATAATCTCAAGAAGGGGATTCATGAGAGAAAGAGGAAAACGGGGAGATTGCTCAGTAAACGTATTTGGGGCCCATTAATAGCTGGAAGGAAAATCAGCAGTGCTGACAGTCTTAACGGATAGCCTTGGTCTTTCTACCGTTCTCTCTTTCTTTGAACAAGGTATTTGAATAAGGATGGTTAATGATGCATTAGCAATGTTTTTTTTCGTAGATGCTCTTTTCTGGTTTTCGTTTTTTTTCTCCATCGGACATTGTATTGTGAAGTTTGCTTTTGTCTCGGATAATATCTGTACATTTTTGGATAAGTTGCTGTGATAAATAAAATATTCTAGCCCTGCAATTCTGTGTGGCCATTTTAACTGTGGTCTTTGTTCTGTTTCACATTCAATGGGGGATAATAGAAAGTGAAAAGCTTGTGTACTTGTCAAACTAACTTTCGGGTATGTTCTCCACAATCTGAAAGGCGTTAGGTGTTTGGAGTATGGTTAGTGTTGCATCATGACCTCTTTTTTGGGTGGTTATCATAATTTAAAAAAATATTTTTGGGGGAACCAAATGCTGGTAATCTTGAACTTTAACAGTGGGACACTGCTACAGCACCCGGTTTATGCACTCTGACTCAAAGACAGCACAGCCTTGAGGCAGAAGGGTTCTGCCATATTGAAACAAGGGCTCTTGGAAAAGTTTCCAGTAAGGCAAAGAGGTAGTAGTGCAACAGTAGATGGGGGACTGCAAGAAATACAATATGATCGGGCACCTTAACCACTAGCTCCTGAAAAAAGTCCTGGACCCAGGAAGTCTCCATGTATATAAGAAGGCCCTGCTGGAAGTAGATTCCTGACTCCTGCTGGGTGAAGGCCAAGTATGCCTGACCCGACACTTGCTGACTGCCAGGGACTTTAATTGTTTTCCAAAGGTCTATTGGTTTGCTTCATGTGTGCTTGGTTCAGGGACACAAAATGGAGAAGCACTTCTTACTCCAAGAGAGCCAAGCTCATCACAGAGGACTGGTCCCTGAATAAGACCAGACTGTAGAGAAGAGATGGTGACTAGACACCTGCTCTGAGGAAACACAATAGCGGTAACTCTAAAATCTCTGAAACACAAAACTGCTGGGCCAAGCTTTTATCCCTTACTACTGTGCTAAGAGCTGCAAGAATAATCTTTAGCCTACCAAATTATGCCTCTCCCGCGCAAATCAGGCTGGAGCTTGGCCTACAGTCACAAAAAATACCTTGCAAAGCAGCTTATGTGAAATGTTGGTTTAGGATCAGAAGCTCCGATAACTGCTCCCTGAATTTCCACCTATGGAAAGAGATAAACTCAAGCAGAGCTTGTATCCCAAGCGATTACCTGACCACATTGATAAACCATCTAGGCCTGAAGGAACTGTGGGCTACTACGGGAACGCAGAATAGTTTTAAGACTTTGGTAAACAAGACAGTTAAAAATCTATCAGTACTTGAAGATAAGGAAACACTCAGAAGACGATCACACGGCTGGTGCGTGCTACAGAGCTACACAACACCTGGTCCTCAAGACTACCTGCATGCGGGCTTCAGCCGGAAGCTAAAAGAGAAATACCTCAGGTATCGATTGGGAATTCTTCCTGTCCTCCCGCATCTACCACCATGGAAGCGAACCACAGAAACAACTGAGTGCCGCCTCTGCTCAGAAGCTGAAGAGAGCATCATGCATCTACTATGCATTTGCCACGGTCTGGACCTAGAACGACGCTTGTTATTGAAATCTATCTTTAACACCAAGAGGATAAGAACCTGCAGGCAAGCAGTGAAGGCTTGCTTTGATGGAGGAGACATACAGCTGGCATGCCGGTTTGTACAATTTATGGGGCGGCAGAAGAGAAATTGAAAGGGCCTGGATTACCATAAAACAGGTCTAAATTAGGGAGTTACTCTGTCCGGTCCTTAAATGGCCAACCTAAAGGATAAAAGAGACATCCTACTTTGACTAATAATCAAGCATAACGGTCCAGGAACTGCAGGCAGACTGTAAAACTGTGCTTCAATCCGGCCGAAACACAGCAAAACGGCAGGCTTACAAACATTTTTGACACAGTGGCAGAGAGACTCAAACACACACTGCAAGTGGACATTGGATAAATAAAAACAGCCTAGCCAGGCTGTTACTGTTGCTTAACTTGGCAAAGCTTCGGCTAGCCCACCTTATCTGGCAAGTAGGCACTTTAGATCTGATGAAGCGCGTAAGCCCTAAAATGTGAATTTTAACAAGATGCACAATAATGGCTGCTTAACTTGGCAAAGCTTTCGCTAGCTCAGTTTTTATTGATGCACAGGCACTTTAGATCTGATGAAGCGCATTAGGACCAAAATGTTAACTTTAACATGAAGCATAATAATGGTTTTTAACAGTGTTTTATCCATTGAATTACGTATATTAAATTGTTAATGTTATGTGTATGCAACGGTTTTAATTAATTATGCATAGTAAATAAACTACTACTACTACTACTACCTGCTCTGAGGAGCTGGGTCCTATAGAAATGACTCAAAGGATATATGCCAACAGTGGGAGAAAAGTGGGATTTTATAATTATTCTACCTCTTCAAATTGATAACTCAGTTTCAGACAAATATGATTTTGCATACGAAAACTGTTGAAAAGGCTAAAATCCATCCTTTTCAGACAAAAAGGCTAGAACAGCAACTACCAAACTGGACATCAATAAATATTCAGGGGCCGCTCTAGATAGAATCCACAAAACACTGTGGATTTTTAGTCTCTTATTGTGGTCTCATCAGTGTGACACCCCAAGTACTACTTGTATGCTCAGGCATGCATTGCATGCACACTGTGGTTAAGCAGGCCAGTGCTGTTCTGAGACTAATTATGTTCCTTTTAGGAGAGGACGCGGATTGGCAGTTCAGGCTGGACTGTCCTATATCAAAGCCGATTTGCATATATCTAGAGTCTCTGTGACATGGCCTTGTAGGATAAGGAATGATGGGCTAGAATACAGCCCCAGGTGATTGCCAGGGACTGAAACTATTTGCAAGCATTCCACCATAGTTTTTATGTTTTCCTATTATTCACAAGTGCCAGAACAGGAAACAATGCAGGGAGAGCCCTCAGTCTTTATAGGAGCTTCCCTTATAAGATTTTCCTTGGATTGTTGTAAGTCCCTTTGCAGACACATTTAAAACCAAGGCAGTCCAGCTAAAATCAAGCACTTACCACAAGTCAAGTCAAAAGAGGGGGATGGAAACTAATGTAATATGTAAATAACTATGGGGAATCACACCTTTCCTTCTTAACTTCTTAACACATTTAGGAATATTATGAACAGCATCCTTATCAGTAGAGTGAGTGATATGTGTAGAATGTATACCCAATATTTGTGTTAAATTGTGAGGCACAATATTTAGTACATAAGCTGGCTCCAAATATTGATAAACAAGTTACTCAATGGCAGCATGGATTCATCCCAGATCATAAACTGTATTAGATTTGTACAGATGAATTTAAAACTATCAATTGGACTAGATGTTAAAATATATTTGAGAGAGTGTCATAGAGATGACCATAGGAACTTTTAATCAAGCATATGAAAAGCCTTGACTGGTACCCTTTTTGCTTTGTCAAATCTTGCTTTGTTTAAACATGGTGTTTGCAACACCTTTGTAGGAAGGTGGAGTATAATGTAGTGATGCTGGTTAGACTTCACCATGCAATACTATCAAAACCCCCAAATATGGTCCTTGGATTCAAACCCATAAATCTTTACCTCAGTCCTGGTGGAGTGGAAAAGATCATTCAGGCTTTACTAGAGGACCATGTTTTAAGCATTTCAGATGACCAACATGGACGATAAGAAATATAAAACTGTTATCAATTTGTAATTTAGATACCAAAACAAGCAAAATAGCAAACATTTAACCAGAGTTATGGATTTTAGAGGAAAACATAAACCACAGCAATTTGAAACTGCTGAACATTTGCATTTCAGTCAATGTGAAAAAGCGATATGGATTATCCCTCACTTGCAGGACAAGTTGCATGGAATCCACGGAGGGTAAAGGTGATGGGGGTCCCAGGACCAGACTACGATAGTCAGTTCAATTCTACCTGGCCCATGAAGCCCGGGTACAGAGTTATCCGGCTGCCCCTAGTGCTGAACATGAGCCACTAGAGAAATGCCTTTACTGCTTACACAGCGCTGCAGGGAACAAGATGCAAAAACACAACCCCGGGGTTTTTGCTGATGGCGGTTGAAGGTCGGCTGGAGTTTCCTCTAGGTTCAGTGTTGAGGGCAGGGGTTGGTTACCGGACTGGCGACCAGCAAGCCTTGGCAGTGGTAAACTTAGGAAAAAGGTACTTCGACGTACGATTGTCCCGGTAAACATCGTAACTGTCTGTAACTTCGTGGAAGTTAGGATAACTGTTCCCACAATGCACTAGACCATTTGGATTTGTAAGTGGCCAATGGGCTACTAGCCCCAGTGGATCATCCCCCCTTTAGGTGACCACGTTTGGGGGTGTAGGTCACCTTTTCTACCCAGAACCCACTATTTCTACCATTTTTAAAAATGGCAGAAGTCTTCTTTAGCTGGGGAGGGCTGTTTTCTCCTTTGATCGTCTGCTGTGAATCAAATCAGAGGTGGTGCAGCCTTTGAAGCTCATCACCTTGATATGCTACTTGCCTAGCCTTCCTGAGAGGGAGGAGGTGGGATTTCCTTCCTGCCCAGGCCTTTGTTCTTGACTCCTGGGAGAGTCCACGCTGCCAGAAAGGAGTTCAGAATCCTGTCTTGGTGGCAGCAAGTGCAGGCTTCCAGCCAGAGCAAAGAGAAGCTGGGGCAACCAGGTGGACAACGTCTAAGGTAGTTACTTGGTGCCCTGGGTAGCACAGATATCATATGCTAGGGACTTATAAGGGGGTACAGTCCTTGTCAATTGGGATTGTCAATGTACACATAACATGTTTAGGGAGAGAGCACTGGCACTGGGGGCTGAGCACATGGCTCCAGTGCATTATCAGAGTCATAAACATCAGCATTGGAGGAAACAGTGGGGGGTGACCAAACACAAAGGGCACTTTCCTACAACCTTAATTTTAGGGAAGCTGCAGGGAAGCTGGTGAAGCACACAATGTCCTAACAGAACTGAAGGGAACTACCTTGTGTGGATGTGCTCCTTGTGAAGCAGAAGAATGTGTCACTTACAGTGAAGTTTGCCGATGGCTGAAGTGGGCTGGCCCACTTCTACACACTGTATTCTCTAGTGGGTGGAAGAACATCTAAATGACAACAGTACAGCAATTGACAAGGGGCTGGCTGAAAGCCCTTGTGAGTAAGCATACTAAAATTAAAAGGTCTTGGGCAATAACTAAAAATGGCTTCTTAGATAGTTGAAAGATCTTTACCAAATCACCATAGCTAAAAATAACATTTTTCAGCCATTTTTTATTTATTTATTTATCTTGAGTTTTATATAGTGCTGGCTAAACCCAGAGGTATCAGAGCGCTTTACATAAGGAACAACAACATAGCAACATAGCGAGTTACAAGGTATAATAATTAAAAAAAATTGTTGCATATAAATTACTCAGTAAAATGGAAAATCATAAGAGGCAGAGAAGGAAAAGGGGGACAAGAATAGAAGTCAGAGAATAGGCGAGATCAGAGAAGGGAACCTGAGGGGGAGGGAGTAAAGGCAGTCCAGCGAAAAATAGAAAAGCATTCAAGGGTCGCCAGGGGGAGTCAGGAGGGAAGAAGGGACGGGCAAAGGTCAGAATAGATGGCGGGTCCGGAACAAGGAAATCGACAATGACCATCTAAAAAATGGCGTGACGCACAAAAGTCATAGAAATCATAAATCCAGAAGTAAAAAACCCAGAGAGCATGATTACATAGAGCATAGTCGGAGGGGGGAAGCAGCCACAAAACCCAAGGCGACCGGAAGGCTGTAAGATGCATGCCCATGCTCTGGACCACGGGGGCATCGGTGTAGACGATCAGCAGACGAAGGTCCGGGGAAGCCAGCTGAAAGTTAGGGAGGCAGCAGCAAAGTCCAGGAGGGGGGGGAGGGGGTGCACCTCCCAGGTTCAGGATGGTACCGAAAAGCCCACGAGCATCGCACTGCAGCCCTGAGTAGGTGTACTACCACTGCACTCACGTGTCCCTGATGTCCCATCAGAGGCAAAGCTGGAGGTCGGGCAGAAAGGGAAGACACTGTGGTCGCACACAGGAGAGGCCGGGGGATGATCAGGAGGGGTGAGCCTTGTCCCCGCTCTTCACCAGCCATCCAGGGAGCTCCGTGAGGGGAAATCACCATCGAGACTGGCTCATTCGTCAGCTGAACCATCTTCGATTTATCAGAGTACAGGGGGGAGGGAGACAAGCAGTGGAGGAACAATGGGACATGTATGCTGTCCGACTGGGTAGGTAACAGCCATGGCAGTGTGCTGGGCCAGTCTCCGCTTTAGCTATCGATGCAGCTCCACCGGGCAATGGCTATGTTGCTCGGCTCCGCCGGGTTCGAGTAAAGATCCTGAAATCGTCTGACTTCCAGAGACGGGAGACAAAGGAGAAATGGAGACCGCTGCAGATGAGCGACCACCAGGTGAGTTGGAGGGACCAAGAGGGGGTGGAAAATATGGGGATTTGAGCCAAAAAGGCTATCCCTGGCCGGGAGTTCCCGACCGGAGCTCCTCACCTGTCGGCCATTTTCTTATTTTGTTTTGTGTCGTGTATTTTACTCTTTGGTGTCTTTAATAGAATAGCAAGCCATTATTTAGTTATTTAGCATGAGGACTAAGAACGTATTTGGTATTTTCAGACGATTGCAAAGTGATATTTGAGCAAGGGTTCTGTTATGTTATGTTATCTTACCAGATTTGTAGAGTGCATAGCTGCTCTAGCAATGGGGTGTCACAGCGCTAATCCCAGGACCAACAGGAAACAGTAGACTGCAGAATTGGGCAAGGAACTTAATTAGGAAAAAGATAGGTTTATATAGCCTTCCGAAAGGACACATGATCTTTGATACATCTGATGCTGGCAGAGTCTTGGAGCGAGGGCACAAAAGGAATGCCCTCCAGCCCATGCTTTTTTGACACGAGGAACACAGGCTAGGTGTTGGTCAGAGGAGCGCAGCTGGCGGTTTGGTATGTAGGGGGTGATGAGACTGGCTAGGATATCGGGGTTTGAGCATTCAGAATTCTGTGAGAGATGCACAGGACTTTGAAACAGATTTTCTTCTCCACCGGGAGCCAGTGAAGCCTATGCAGGAAACTGGAGATATAACAAGATTTGGGAAGGCCAAAGAGCATCTGAGCGGTGGTGTTTTGTGCCCTTTGAAGGCAATGTATCCCTGCATTGTTCGCACCCAGATGCAGGGAGCTGGAATAGTCCAGTCTCGAAAGTATGGTGGATTGGAGATGACCTGGCGGATGTTGGCATCGAAGTATCCAAGCAGTGGTTTGTCTCCATGTAGGAGTGAAATGAAATTACTCATGTTTCAAAGTATATGATTTAGTGATAATCCAAGCAGTGGTTTGAGCCCATGTAGGAGTGAAATTAAATCACACATGTTTCAAAGTGTATGATTTAGTGATAAGTCATTCTGAAAACTACAGTTTTTTACTTAGTTTTGGATGGCACTTTGGCTATTTTGTGAAGGCATCTCAGCTCTTATTGATGACATTATCATCACTAGTGCTGCCTAAATTACCTGTTCGTTACATGAGCCTGTAACATCTGTGGGATATTATATGACCGATAATCTACAATGAGTTATTTCATGATGGTCAACTTACTTGGGGAAGCAGTATACAATTAAATGAAGTATGGCAGAGAGATGAGGGGAGAACCAGTTCACAGTTCAACTGAAGCCCATATCAAATTACAATCACTCATGATATATGTTGGCTGTTAGATCAGAAGATACTGTTGTGCACCAAATTGACAAATGTTTACAATATTTTCTTGGGGAAGATAATCATTAAAAGAGCTAGGGATCAGGTTAACCATGCTCAGCAGACCATTTATTTTTTGATTATTCGTGCAATACCCATTCATGATTCATGTAAAGTCTGTGGCTTTTTAGACAATTTCTGTAGAAATGTGTGCCCTAAAATTATTTTCTTCTTTCGTCACAGTAGAATCTTGCATACTAACTCATAGGGGGTTTAAAACTCATCTGCTTTAAACACTACCTCAGTACAATTAGGACAGCCTATTTAATACCCACCTGTTTCAAAATTCATAAAAGATAATAATGTGAAGTCATATTGAAAATATTGTCAAAACAGACTCATTCACCAAGTTGTTGGTTTCTGCTGCATCTACTCCATTATTTGTCAGAAGAGTTTAAATATTTTATGCCCTTTGTATGGCTGACCTGTCCATCGTCCATGACCAGGATGCGGTCACACTCCAGAACAGTGTTTATCCGATGAGCAATGGTTAACACTGTGCATTCCTTGAATACCTCACGGATTGTCAATTGCATCAGGTGGTCTGTTTCTGAATCAATGGATGCTGTGGCTTCATCTAATAGGATGATCTGTAAAAAAGTAGACTGCCATTAAATAACGCAGCTCTCAAGTACAGAGCAAGACCAAAATTCACTTTATCACAGAAGTGATAAAACACTAGGCAACATCATTGTTATATTGAGATCCATCACAACTTTTATACTGGTCCGCAGTATAAAAATAAATAAATCCATAATGTGCTTCAAGTTATACGATTATTTCCTGTAGAAACAATAAATCCTACCAGAAGATGTCACTTTCAAGCACAAGCTAATTACATTTGATTAGGGGAGACACAAAAGACTTATTTGACTTTCTCTGAATCCCGTCTGGGGTTAAATGAGAAAATGAGCCTTCAAACCATGACACTCAGACTTTACAATGAGTGGCTGTAAGCAGGGGCACAAAAGTATATATCCATAGAACATGGAGCTGGCCTGATAGCAATTGTCTAGATGAAAGGCAGAGGCTTGTTTGGTCAGTATGGTGATTCTAAATGGGTGTAAAGGGAGACCCATCCAGATAGAGGTATTTTAGCGAAGTAAACTAGGTTGCAATCCTAAAATAGCATGAAGGATAGAGAAATGGAGACGAAGGGAGGAAGCCAGAATAACTGGCACTCCCCCCAGATAACACCGCAAACTCTATTGTGATGGAAAATGTGGAGCCTAGTGGTGCAGGAACCAACTTGAACAGGAGGGAAGAGACAAGATGAGGAACAGGGATTGAGGCACCAGGGGCTACCTGGAGAAAGGAGGAGTGGAAGAAGGAAGGAGGGGCCAATTCGCATAAAAGCCAGGGCGGAATCCGTCAGGTGAGAATGCTGAATGTGACTAGTACCTATCCTTAGCTGGGTAATCTCTGTGTTTCAGGCAAGTGGGGGGTGGAGCAGTAGGAAGAGGGATGCAGAATAGGAACAGTACCAATCCTTACCTGGGCAAAAGGTTTCATCTGAGTCTAAACAATTCATCAAATTGATCATTTGGAATATCAATGGGCTAGCCTTAGTCCTACAAAATCAAGTCGCCCAAGAGTTTTTAACCAGAGACGATCTCTGTTTACAGGAAACATGGGAAACAAAGCCATCTACAATTCCTGAGTTTTATGCAGTTCATAATGCGGTGAATAGAAAAACATCTATGGAAAGTGTGCGGTGGTCTTGATCTTTACAAATCTCAACTTACACTTCAAAATAAAGGAGATACAAACTGGCTGTAGTAACATGCAGGCAATTGAACTCTTCATCCTTACGCTAAGATGCCTTCATATCTCCATAATCCTTTTAAATACATATGTAAATCCATGTAATGCAGGCAGGAAGAAGCCTATCAACAGTTTCTGAGAGCATGTTTGCAGGAAAGTAGGATCTGCTTTTATGGTTACTCCCACTTTTTACTTGATGTTAGTATGTGTTTTACCTAGTCTGACTGGGATCCTGCTAATCAGGACCCCAGTCACAGTGCTTTCTACCTAAATTGACCATGGTAAGTACTGTGTACATCCACAATTGGCTACTGGTGTACCCTTGTAAGCCCCTAGTATATGGTACTAAGGTACCTACGGCGTAGGTACTCCAGGGGTCTCCTATGGGTTGCTGCCTATATTGTGCCACCCATGGGAGTCCACTTAAATTGTGACTACAGGCCTGCCCTTGCATCCTGTGAGTTGGTCCAAGCACCCCTCATAAGAGATATAATTTTCCTTATATCTGATGTCACTACACTTAAAACCTATAAGTCATCCCTATGGCAGGCTTTTCAGTCCTTAGGGCAGGGTGCTCGGTTATAACTGTGAGTGTGCCCCTGCATGAGCAGGATACCCCTACAAACCCCAGAAGCAATCTCCAGGTTTCTGTAAGTGCAGTCTGCCATTTTAATATATAATATTTTCATAAAGTGGACACCAGTCATTATGATATGTCTACCTATATAGTGACTGCATTGAACCAGGTCATGTTTGGTAACAAACATGTTGGAATCATACCCCGACAGTGATTCCAGTGTTGGAAGTATGATCACATGTACTGGGATGTTCCCTTGGGGTACCCCCCTGTATTACCAGTATCAGCCTTTCAGGGTGTTACAGCAAGCTAGTGCTACTGCCGACCACAGACACGATTCTGTCTTCCTGATTCTGAGCTAAGCTCAAGCAGAGGAAGGTAGAATAAAAGGTTTCCTGTCGCAGGGAGGTATGACCACCTCCCAGACAGGACTTTCCCAGTGTCACCAGACTCCTTTCAAGGGCACAGTTGGTGCCCTCCTTGCATACTCCAGTTTTAGCCAGTGCAGGGAGCCTTTGGCTCCTCCTCCGGTGCAAAACTGGATTAAGGACATGGGAGTACCCTCCCCTCTGTCCAGCCCCTTCTGTGGGAGAGACCCTTGACATGTTCCAACCCTAGCCTTAGGATACTTAAGGACTTACCTGTGGGTAGGTCCTCAGATTTGTCATGGGACAAGACTCAAGCCTGAAACCAAAGCACTCTTCGACTGTCTGGACACGTGGACTTCGCTGGACTTCACCTGGAAGAGAGACTGCATCAAAAAAGATTGCTGCTGCTCCTGGTTTGGGTGTTCTGCAAGTCTTCTTCATTGTCTGTGCCTGTGCTAATATCAGGATCTTCACCAGACCTGTGGGCATCAAGGACACTCAAAGCAATCTCCCATGGAGGGAAGGAGTTACTCCCTTGTATCTGCAGGCACCACAACCATGCTGACCGATCTGCTACTCCTGACTTCCCATGGACCGAACCGCTGTGCACTGCGTTGACTTGCCATTGCCAAAGTTTTTTGGTCTGCACTCCAGAGACATTCAGGCTACAAGAAACTCTAGCCTTTACGACAGTGGCGGTGCGTCCATTAAGGGCGCTGGGGCATTGCCCCACAAGCCGCCCGCACCCGCAGCTCCCTCAGAGTCTCTGAACATAAGTAAACTCCCAGTTCAGAGACGCCGAGGGAGAACTGACACTCATGTCAGTCAGCATGACGTCGGACCGCCCACCCCCTTCAGAGTCTGAAGGGGTTGGGTGGACCGACGTCATGTTGACTGACATGATTGTCAGACATGGGGCAGGCAGCAGCACAAGTGCGCATGAGTGAGGACGGAGGCCGAATTTTCGCACCGTGCCCACTCATGCGCACTTGTGTCTGGTTAGTCTGGGGCATGGCCATTAGGGGAGCGAGGGTTGAGCAAAGGCTCAAACCTCGATCCACTAATGGGCAGGCGGGCAGAGAGTAACCATGCCCCAAGTCAATCCTGGCGCTGCAGGCAGCGCCAGGATTGGCTGAGAGGGGCTGCCACTTGCCAGCAGTGATGCGTCTGCTGTTCCTGTGTGTAGGCGCCAACGGACTCGTGGCGGCGCGGACCTGGTCAGGTAGGATTTGTTATTTTTTTCATTTTAAAGCTTCCCCAACCCCCTGCGACTCCCCCCGCAACCCCTCTTCCCGCGACTCATCCCTTCCCGCGACACCCCCCTCCCCCGAGCCGCGACTGTTAACCAGGCGATATTTACGTGAAAAACCCCCATCAAGGTAAGTATGGTAATGGCGCAAAGGATGGACTCTTCATTGGGCCGCAAACTCCCGTTTACATCAGAACCGAGATGACCGGCCAGACTGGGTAGCAAACCTAGCCTTGACAGAATAGTTTAAACTAAAGCTACGCTAATACTTGTTAGTGGACACATCCATCTTTAAGGGTGCAGGGGTTCTCTGCCCAAAGTAATATTTAAGAGAAATAAATCCAAACCGCTTAAATTAAAGCATACTTTTAAAAGATGTTGGTCGGAATATTTCACACCTTGTTTTTCAGCACTGGGTTGGCTGCATACCCTTATTATTGTGCCGTATTTTACCTTAGTGTATGATTTATTACATACTAACCCTTTTGCTAAAATGCTAAATAAAACCGCAGCAAATATGGCACCCAGTTGAGTTAATAAATCTAAGCTGCAAGGCCATACAGGTGAGAAAGCGGAATATTAGTGTGCAGTGTAATTGGAAGTACTGCAGGTGCATGGATATACTCTTGAAAACATTTTAAGCGCCAATCGCCTTAAAATCTACAGCCTCTTCTGCATAACAAACTGCACCTCCTGCCTATGTCCATGTGCAATGAACATGCAAAAGCCAAGGGCAGAGTCATCTAATATGTCATGCCACATGCGCATCGTCATACGAACTGTGCTGATGTGTACTTCCAAGACCCAGTAATAGCATAATCCGCAAAGAAGGCCATGTATTGCTAGTAAATGCTATACACGTGCAATTTACAATAAATATTGGCAGTGCTCGTTCTGAGCAAAAACAACCAGGTGCTGACATTAACACGAGCTTACGCCTATAGACATACACTCTTACACTGCTAGCATAAATGTGCGAAACGTGCAGTTCTATCCCTACTGTGTCGTGGTGCATACTATCTGATTTTTACACAGCCCTATCAGGGCCGGTCCTAGAACTCCTGGGGCCCCGGGCGAAAGAGAAGATGTGAGGCCCCTCTAATTTGCATGTATCTTCCAGTCGCAGCCGGCATGAATCGCGGGTGGAGGATTACGCGGGAGTTCGGAAGGGGGGCGGGGAACAGGAAGCAGGCAGCCTCCCTCCCCTCCCCTAAGCCAATCATAATGCTGCAATGGCAGCGTTGTGATTGATCAGGACACCGACCAGCCAGGCGCCTAGGAGGCCATTTTTCCCATGTAGGCTGCATTGCAGCCTACATAGAGAAAGGCCAGAGTGCGCAAGACTGGTTTGGCCGAACAGTCAGCGCCCTTAGCAGTTGGCAAGTCAATCCTCCCCTGCCCTAAAACAGACCCGCCCGGCCCCAACAAAACACTTCTGCTTTCTCGCAGTGCTAGAAGCAGAAACATAAAATGGTCGTTTTAGCATTTTGTGTTTCTGCTTTTGCGAGAAAGTAGTGGGGCGTCGCTCCTCCGCCCTAGTGAAGGAGCCGCCCTTGGTAA
Organism: Lissotriton helveticus; assembly: GCF_964261635.1. Taxonomy (NCBI): domain Eukaryota; kingdom Metazoa; phylum Chordata; class Amphibia; order Caudata; family Salamandridae; genus Lissotriton; species Lissotriton helveticus. The sequence continues at coordinate 286,208,377 of NC_136073.1, forward strand.
TATCACAAGAAGTGTTATCATGGAAGGTGACATCGCAGGACTATTGATCTTATTTGGCATCCCTGAAGAGACCTAACGTGGATATCAGTAACATGGACAAAAAGATAAATATACAAATGAAATAAGTCCATATATTTTAAAACTGTTAAATGGATTACATTTGTCTCATTAGATGGAAAAGCTAGGTGCAGGTCTCACAAAGATGTACATTATTTACTCCTTGTTAACAGATTGTTTGCAGATGAGTGCATGATACAATTTCCAGTTCTGCCTCATAAAGGGGGGGGATCATGTTGAGGTAATGAGGGGCGGGATCATTCAAAATATAAAATTACACAAGAGAAAACCTCTCACACCATGGATATAATTGCACATTTCAAAAGGCTCCCTTATCTTTCTGTGCCATTATTGTGCTACCTTAGGATGACATTACGTAATTTGTTTTAACGTAAGTCCTCTCACCAGAATCCCACACTCCCATGCTAAGAGACGTAGGACAATCTTTTTTGTTTGTGTGCTCTTTACTCACCAGAATTATGTTAAGTGCAAAAACACAACACATATAGTACAAAATTACAAGACACCATTGCAAACAAATAAAGATTTTACATGAACAAAAACAGTCTTAGAACAACCGAGACCACTGCTAAATCATACATTGACTTGAAGGTATGCTACAGATTCAAGGGGTTGTCAAATCAACGCTTTTGATTTGGTGTTAGAACTGTAGGAAGTAGATGTGGCCAGATTTAGCACTGGTGGAGCCCTGTGCGACAATGTTGGTGCCCCCAATGACTTGCTCTGCCACGGATTCACTCACTACTACCCTTTAACAGTTCCCCTCAAGTCTCCATAACTACACTCTCGATCAGATGCATTTAATTTGATAAACAGCACCACTGATACCAGTTTAAAGTGTCAGAGAACTTTATATCACACATTACACAGAGATAATCAATAATACGTGTGGAAATCACAATAGGTAATTTTACATAAGACAAAGGACTAGGAGTCACATGACAATCGTACTAATAGGCAGTATAGTTTAATAGTGATTGATCTGGAGAAACACAAACTCTGAATTTAGAACGTAATACCATGGTTGGAAGTTCTCTTTAATAACCAGAATTGATTTCTGTTCAAGTGAACCCTTTTCGCAACATTATGTTAATCAAAGACTGGGGAAAAAACCATAACGATGTAAATTATACCTTGCAGTTGGCATGCAGCTCTTAGATGACAGTTAATAGCTCATTGTTCTATGTTAGGATTTTGACTTATAAACTACAAGTACCAATAGGATCTCTCTGACAAAAGCAGTAATCCACTGGCCTATTTACATTATGTGGACTTAGTCATCTGTATGGGACATGTTCTTTGCAGCGAGCACATTAACCCTCTGCGCTACCTTTCTATGAGTCAAAACTTCCACTTGACAAACCTCCATCTCTCTCTAGGAAGAACATTGATCACCGGAGTTTCATGACATTTTTATTGTTGCCGAAAATTCCTGGAGGCCAGGAAGGAGGCAGCAAGTGCTTTTAGAAACATAATATACTCGCAAACATGACCCAAAGTCAGCGCTCAATGCGATCTCACAGTTTGCACCGCCCTAGAGCCTCCCTGCTCAAGGGTCCTGTGACCTCAATGACAGAGTCACTGTTGCTCTAGGGTGTGCTGCTTCGCAGGCCTGTCCAAAAGACTTGCGGTGGGCTTCAATAGGGATTGTGGTAGACAGGCCTTCAAGGTTAACCCACACTTGCCACTGCTATGGTTAACCTGCTGGTGCTAAGACACCAGGGCTTCTACTGTCTTGCGGGTCCTTCCAAGGTCTAGCATGGAAATATGCTCCCTCAGGGAGATTGGTCTGGTGGACTGGTCATGAAGGCTGAACACCTGGGCCTTCGAAGCAGTAACAAGGCCTTTCTTAAAACACTTCCCCAGCACCAGTTGATCTGGCTGCTCCCTCCTCCCCTCACCCACTGCTCCTTACCTGTGTCCGGCTGCCTTCTGTCACCTAGCAACAAAATGCATACAGGGAATGGCCGGTACTTAAGAAAGGTGTTGCCTCGCCCCTGACACTCTGAGCCTTAATTGCTGTCCCTGCCGCTTTGACTTCCCCACTCTGTTTGTCCCTCCCCCCACCCCTGCACCCCCAGGAATGCCAGCACGGTCGACACCAGACATCTCTGATGTGTATTGTAATTGTGTGGGGAGGGGGCCCTGGTGGAGCAGGGGGGCAATCTTTGAAAGTAATTCATTTCACAATGAAGGGGGAGGCCCCCTGCCTCTCACCTGAGCGCGAGGCCCTGGGCGAGTGCCCATACTGCCCATGCCTAGCGCCGGCCCTGAGCCCTATGCTGGCTGTCCTTGAAATGCACGTCACAGCAGTCCTCAGTCAGGACCTGTGACATTGTCCTAACCTACATCTCCGTACTTCGCCTTTCGGTTAGGGGTGTGCACTTATTTTCCTGTGTAAACGTATTGAAATTCTCTTCAAAATGTTGAATCCTTTGTGAAGATGTAAAACTTACAATTGCAAAAAAATCTGTAAAAGTAGGTTTTGCTGGAAAAAATAACCTTTCATTGGGAAAGTTCTGTTTGAAAATGAAAAATCTCTCGTGTGTTATAAAATGTCACACCTTTTGCAAGGTTTGCTTCTTATAGAAGTATGAAAGCAACATTTATGTTTTACTCACCTCTACTGCAGTTTGTCCCTGCTTACAAGGCATAATAAGTTGGAAAGACAGATTCATTGCCTGCAACTTAGGTATCAGACTGCCATCCATCTTTTTAAAAATGTCACTGCTAATTAAGAGCAGACTGTTTTTAGAACCAGTGCCAGTACATACCTTGGGAGAATCACATGCATTTCAAACAGCCTAATATGGGCAGCCTTATGCATACTTCCATTCTAGCCCTGAATACAGACAGTAGAAAGTCTGGCTGGTACACCTGCAGCACCATCCTAATGGAGATTCCTTTGCCTGAAGGCCATGGGCATACCGAATCTAAAGAACTGGAGGTTGTCCTCCATTTGCAACCTAATACACATCTGGCAGATGCATCAAAGTAAATACCGGGAGCAAATGGGCCGATTCTCAGAATCTGCAACTTTGCTCGGGGTATTTTTGCATTCGGGATGCATCATCCCAAATGCAAACATCGCAATTTAAGAAATCTCTAAATTGAGATTCCTTAAATTGCTCTTGCATTTAAGGAATCCCAAATTGAGATTCCTTAAATGCAATGCATAAAAGTAAAAAAAATAGCAAATTCGCTAATAGGGGGAGCAAATTACCATGAAGTTGGACTTCATGGTAATTTGCTAAAACTTTGAAAAAAGCACTTTTGTGCATTTTTCAAAGCTTCATGTTGCGCACACACATGCCCTAAGGGCCTGTGTGTGTGCAACATATGTGCATAGATCAATTTCAGGGGTGCAACAGGGTGTCATTTTGACACCCTTGCACCCTTGAAATTGCATGAGCAATTTGCGAGTCCCTACTGGTACTCGCTTATTGCTCATGCAATCTCCAATACATTCCTATGGGCCTGTAGGCCCATAGGAATGAATGGGACAGCATTCCTTAATTGCGACTAGCAATTTGCGAGTAGCAATTAAGGAATGTTAAGGAATCACTATTTTAATAGCGATTCCTACATGCATAGGCTTTTGCTATTCCTAAATAGCGATTCCTTAAAAATCGCTATTTAGGAATAGCAAAAGGCTACGTGATGCATCTGCCAGATAGGCTGGCACACACTCGCAAAGCTGTCTTGTGCAAACAGATTGTAAACATAACTTGCCTGGTATACCACGCCATCACTTCTTACAAAGCTGATCGTGTTGAACGTCAATAAACCTTATAGAGACTTCATTTTGTAACATTTTAGTGTTTCTACGGTAGCGTCACTTCAGCCTGCTGCATCTGCCTTATAAATCGTTGCCTGGTGTCTTCAACCACAGCATGGAAGGTGAGACACCTTCACCTAGGCCTGGGTTTTTATACAGTACTTGCAGCCTGCATTTTGTGGTTCTGTTTAGTGTTTTCCATTCATTACCTGTCTGAGCCCCCTAAGTCCTTTATTGAAAGGCAAAAGGGAAATATAAAAATGTAAAATAGGTAATCAAGTTTTTATAAAGTGTAAATTTCGCTCCAACCCAGCACAGCGATGTACAGTGCAAACCTTCAAAACACCAAGCATTCAATGATAAAAGTAAAAAAAAAAATACAAAACAATGTACTGACTGCCCCACATTCCACCAGATATATATTGTGAAGGCCTGAACACAATGTCACTTGTTTCTGTTTTCGGCACTTACATGCATCTCTGAATGTTGAGTCTTAGTTTCCAATATGATTTGTCGGATTGAACAAGTTGTGCTCTGTTGTGTTCCGAACAGCTAGGTTTCATTTAAAAGGATACTTGATGTATGTTCATGACAAATGCAGTTCAGCTGAATAGTCCTAAAGCTGTACATGCTGAGCAGAAGGGGTTAGTTAACTGTGCAGTCAGATGAGATCTTGCTGCTCAGACGTGTAATAGGCATGTTTAAAGAGGGTTGTTCTAAACAGCACTTGTGTGCCCTTGATGGAAGACTTGCACAGTAATAAAACTTTAAAAGTACAAATAATGAAAAGACAGGTTTTCGTTATAAGAAAATAGTAGCAAGAGACACGAACTAAATAAGGTTGCTTTGTGGTACTGTGGGCTCCAAGGAAGTATGGTCATATCATTGTTTTTGGGCTATAAGGTGTTCAACCCAAAGCCATGAGGAAGGGAGCAGGTAGAGGAGAGAAATACAGGTCTCATGGAAGCCCTTCAGCTTTCAACCCACAAAACAAATCTGACATTCTGTATTTTTTGAATACTTGCATGGCATCGACTATTACTTTTCTGTCTTTCATTACATTCATTCATAAAAAAATCAATGCATACTGTGACAATGAAAGTAAAGAGCCCTTATATGTTACACTAGGCCATCATTCGAATATAGGACTGATCTGCATGTGTCTCATGGTGTACACACATGAACCGGACACCATAGACACTTTAGAACACAGTAATAAGGTGCTTCATTGTGATGAGCTTCCCTGGTGTGGTGAACAGAGTTGATGCATTGTTGAGGTGATTTAGCGGGCCTGCTCCACAGCTAGCACGTGCTCGGCTACGCCTGAACAGTGAAGCTACTCAGTACACAGTTTGTGTCGTTGGTTTCGGAAGGGGACCGGACCGTTGCTTACTCTAGAAGGTAGAACCGGTGAGATCTAGACTATTAATAGCAAGCAAATTAGGAGCATTTGACTATTTCCCTCTGATGGGGATGGTTAAAAAATATCATTACTCTCTCTGATTCAGTGTCTCCTCTGTAAAGGTTCTGAATCGTGAACACACTTTGTGCACACCGCCTAGTACATTATCAGCCTATTAATATAGGATGAATTAATCCAGAAATGCAGCCCTCTTTGAAAGCAAACCCTATGCTGTCTGACTGCTCTCATGCTTATTCTGCACATCGCATTAGAAATTTAAATTACACATCTTATTATTTATTTGCAGCTTAAAACAGGCTCCTTTTTATTATGCTCACTTTGAAGTGCTAACAGCCTGTTCATCGCCAAATAGTGCCTTACGGGCCTTTCTTTGTTTAGGTTTGTTAAAGTCTGAGATCGGAGCCAAAATAGACATCAGCTCCCATTGACTACTCGAGCTAAAGTTTCATTTCAGATCTGAATCAAATGGTGGCTAGGGGTGCCACTCACTGGCTGAACGGACATGTGTTTATGACCATGGTGTGTGAAAAGTCAACATCCTCAGTGACTAACTACAAACACACATGAGCCTGAACAGCTTCGATACGTGTATGTTAAAAGTAACACCAGAGTGGTTGCATATTAAAGTCCTACTTTTCTGGCCTATGGATATGAAATAGTTTTTTCTTATGTATATGAGGGAATGTCTACAGGCCGTTTTGTGTTTTTCAACTAATGCTTACAGAGCAATAAACAATTCATAAAGGCTTCATCAGTCGCAGTACAAATGCACGTGATTTGGCCTGTGGGATATCTTGTTTTTCTAGGAATAGCTGGTTGTCTTGAAAACAGGAGGCACATCCAGATACCTCAAGAGAAGCTAAGTGTCAGGTAGTTAACTTTCAGAGTTTACTCAAACCCTCTGATCAGCAATGCATTTGGTATGTTCTATATATCAGTGTTGATTAGGAATGCACAGAGGTGGCATTTAAGCAGTGCTGCCGCAAGTGGAAGAGCACTGACTGGGAGTGGTGTGCTTGAGCTCCAGGTGAAATCAAGCCAATGCTTCTGGTGTAGGGGGTATTCTTGCAATATGCATAAACTCGAGGTTGCTTCCCTTTTTTTTTATCTAGCGAAATCAACCCCAACGTCACTGCCTGAAAATTTGCACATCCCAGTAATGTCAGGCATATCTATGATTTGATTTCTTATACGAGACAAAAGCATTAATACTGGGCTTGGAAAATGAATTGATGCCAAATGACCACCATCGATTTATATGCAAGGGGGAGTGAGTTGCTGGCTACTCTACTTTCTATTACCTTCTGTGTGGGGACAAAGCTCGACTTCCTCATCACAATGGCTTTGCTTTTCCTTTGTCACTTTATTTTACACTTTTTACAAAGAGAGAAACAGAGAGAGATGGAGCTAAACAGAGCCAGAATAAGAGAGTGTGGTGGAAAGAGAGAGGGGTATAACGAGTATGTTGAGCTAGAGAGAGAAAAAGAGGGACTTAGGAAGTAAGACAGATATAGGTATAGCATACGTACACAGTTATCTCTACTATAATCAGACACCGGAACAGACCATTGAATGTTGGAATGCAAAATCTTGTCCCGCTTTGGGGTAACTTGAAATGTTGTCTGCTACAGGAAATTTTAAATATGAGAGAATGTTAATTTGCTTTGGTAAGTCATGCATTGTAGACTGCACTTAGCCCACGTGAAATGACACATGGGAGGCCTGCTTTGGCAGTGAATTGGATCTGGAACTTCTGAGTTTGAGTCGCATAGTCAATATTTGTGTCACTTTCATAGTTATTTAGACTGTGTTTCTGTTTTATACTGTTTCTGCCAATCTGTAACGTTGAGTCACAGTTTTGGTTGATTTTGATTGCAGTGGCTCAGTTTATTTGGCGATTCACAATTCCAATCATGGGTAAAGCATGGCTTGTTGAACATAGATGAGATGTACTTGCAAATTGTTGGATTGCGTATTGAATTTCAGGTTTTCAATTTGATCAATCTTTTGACTTCTTACCAACGAAATATGAGTGTCTTCCTGGTCGAGGACCACATTGCTTTTTCTCTTAACTGTCTTGTATCAAGACCATGCTGGACTGTGGGGTGAAAGAAAGCTTGAATAAGCAGCAACCTATGTTATATGAAATCTCTTTATTCATGTAATAACTGCACTTTCACAATTGCTTTACTAACTTTCCAGCTTTCTCAAATTTGCTTGAAAATGCACCATTTGTCCACCCTTTTTTTAAAATTTTCGCGGTGGGAGAACCCCCTCAAGGTGGTTCGGGTTCGCTCGCTGCGCTCGCTCGCTGTGGTGCAGTATGGCAATCATTTTATGCCCCACCTCTTTGAAATCTCACCAGTTTTTTTGCTCTGCACTCCAGAGACATTCAGGCTACAAGAAACTCTAGCTTTCACGATCACTTTCTGCTAAGTACAGCATCCTCACCATATCCTATGCACTGTGGGCCTTCCTTTTTGGAGAGCTGCTCAAGGTCCTCTTGTGATTTCTGTGCCTTTGTCCTGTGGGTCCTCCTGAGTGGGCTCCTCTACTTGCTCAGGGCCTGCTATGATTCTCTTGCTTCTGGTGAGTTTCTTGGACATAGTTGGTCCCAACTTTGCTCCTTCTTCTTTCTCCATGCCAGTTGTGGCTACCAATATGTAAAACAAGGGAATGGGCCTGAACCTGTTTAATTTCAAAAAGGCGTCTTTTAATTCACGCTTGGACAAACGGTTGGTTTTCGCTTGAACCAGTACTTTATTTATACCTTTTCTTTGAATTTCTTTAGTTTTTTAGTGTACCCTCAAACACAAAAAAGAGACAAAATAGTCTACATACAAAAAGTACATGTGTAGTGTTAAATCACAAAACGTTAAACAACAATGTATATTAAATATACAGTGTGAAGAAAAAAATTTACTAAACAAACAAACATCCAATATAATAATGATTTTTTGCTACCTTGGTGGCAAAGTCTAAATATCGATTCAGAACTTTCTCAAGATATTTTATACATCAGGGTTTCAATTAAGAAAGCATGGAGAAACACATGGGACAATATAATGTCTAATACATGGGACTTTTCCTCTATATGCAGACAAACATGAATTTGTAGGTCCTCAGTGTTTCTGTCATGTATCGTCATAAGCCAACGCATTTCCAGTCTCAGATATTCAATATGGGGACTCTCATCAGGGCTCTTGAGTTTGGCAGCACAGTTGGTTTTCTTGACAGCATTAAGCTTCTTTTCAGCTCAGTGGATTATATCTTGAGCTGCAGCTGGGAATATCTTATTACATTCTTCTCAGTTCCTTTTTTTTGATGCACGTAGAAAAGTGGTGGTTGCATTAATACTGTCCAGATTAAACTATTGCAACGCCCTTCATTTAGGCATCAATAAAGGTCAGCTGCGTCGTCTGCAGCTAGCGCAAAATGCTGCTGCAAGGCTGGTGATGGATCTACCTAAACATCATTCAGTCTCGTCTTCTCTTCTTTCGTTGCACTGGCTCCCGGTGGATAGCGGAATTATGTTTAAGACCCCCTGCTTCACTCATAATGCCTACTATGGCCTGGGCCCATCGGGCATCAAGACCATATTCCAACAGTATGTGCCCTCGAGGAACCTTAGGTCAGCAAAATAGAATCTCCTTGTAGTTCCGAGGTTCAAAAGAATGAGATGGGGCAGGAGAGCTTTTTCATTTGCTGCTGCCATCGTCTAGAATTCTCTACTGGATAATCTTTCGGGGCAACGAGTACACTCAATCTTTTAAAAGACTTTAAAGACCTGGTTGTTTTCTGAGAGACGGGTTTGAGCAGGGATTCGGTTTGCGTGCATATCAGTCTGTATTTCAGTGCCTTGATGCCCTTGGGCTAAGTCTGCGCTTAAAAAATCCGCCATTCATTCATTCATTCATTCATTCTCTGCTTTTTAATTATTTCTTGGGACGCTCTGAACACCGTTCGTGATTCTTTTTACGGGCAGTTCTACTTCAAGATTAAGTGTTCAAATGCATTTAACGTGCTAAAACGTTGTGTGTGCACGATATTCTCCCCACAGGCTACTATTCAGTTTCCTAACTCGAAAGAATGAGATGGGAGCAAGTATATGAATAATGAGGAGACACGCATATTCTTCTGAATAGCAGCCTGTGGGGAGAATATCGTGCACACACAACGTATGACGACGTTAAAAGCATTAGAACACTTAATCTAGAAGTAGAACTGCCCGTAAAAAGAATCACGAACAAAGTTCAGAGCGTCCCATGAGATAATTAATAAGCAGAGAAGAATGTGATAAGAAACTCCCGGCTGCAGCTCAAGATATAATCCACTGAGCTGAAAAGAAATTTAATGCTGTCAAGAAAACCAACTGTGCTGCCAAACTCAATAGCCCTGATGAGAGTTCCCATATTGAATATCTGAGAATCGAAACGTGTTGGCTTATGACGATACATGATAGAAACACTGAGGAAATACAAATTCATTTTTCTCTGCATATAGAGGAAAAGCCCCATGTATTAGACATTATATTGTCCCATGTGTTTCTCCATGCTTTCTTAATTGAAACTCTGATGTATAAAACTAAGTATTGGCGAATTTTGCTAATTCGCAATTCGCAAATTTGCATATTTACGAATTCGCAATCCGCAAAATTCGCGAACTTTCGCGAATTTGCCTTTTTTTTGTGTGTTCGCAAGGGTTTCTGCCAGTTCGCGAGGGTTTTTTACCAGTTCGCAAACGCGAACTTACTTGTCAGGTCGCAACGGTCGCGACCATGTTGTTTCTACGTCTAGTTCATCACAGCACCCTCTGTTTCACCACTGCCTCCCTCTGGTTCACCCATGCCACCCTCTGGTTCATCACTGCCACCCTCTGGTTCATCACTGTAGATTATGGGGGGAAATGCACACCTGCCCTGCCTCAACTGACATGAATTAATTTGGGGCTGATTAATGTGTCACTGAATTTGAGCTGGCACCTGCTTCCTTAGCTGTAAGTGCTTCCTGATTAATGATGAGCTTGAACTTTTGCACCTGCTAAGTGCTTTCAGTTTTGCAAAATTCGTTAGCACACCTGCCCTGCCTCAACTGACATGAATGAATTAGGGGCTGATTAATGTGCCACTGAATTTGAACTTCCAGTCTGGCACCTGCTTCCTTATCTGTAATTGCTTTCTGTTGCAGTGTAATTTTTTTTAACAGGACCTTTGTGACATACTTGTAGCTATTCTCTGAGCCTGCTGTGAGGGTCAGAGCAGGGTCATAGAATAGTTGCAAGTAGGCAACTGAACTCTGGAGGGGCCCCTCAGGAAGCACTACAGGGAATGGTTACTAATGATGAGCTTGAACTTTTGCACCTGCTGAGTGCTTTCAGTTTTGCAAAAATCGTTTTTCTGCAATTTCGCGCGATTCTTGGAGCGCAAATTTGCGCAAGATCGAATTCGGAAGTCGCGAATTCGTGCGAATATGCATTTTGCGGCGTGTTAGTTCCCGTGGTTTTTTGCGTTTTCGCGAGCCGCTTGTAGCGCAACGACACGAAGTTACCCTAGCAGTCGTACATGGGCGCGGCTATCTTGTTTGCGTGACATATTTCCGTTTCCAGGCGCTATGTGTAATCTCGCAAAGTGTGCGGCTCGCTAGTACAGGTTCGCGTGTGATCGCGGGGGAAATCTCGCGCAAACTTACCCACGCGGTCGTGAACGGGCGCGGCCATCTTGTTTTTCATTCATTGCTATGGTTCTGGGCATCCTTTCTGTATCCTCTCTCAATCTCTGCCATCCTTTGCTTGTTTGAAGTTTTTTTTAATCTATTTTACTTATTATCTATCCCTCTATTTTTCTAGCTCTATATTTTTGTGTTTTCTGCTACTTTTGGTTAATTTTACACTACTTTTTTAAACTCTTTTCTTTTCTTCTTCCCTATTCTATTTCTTATTTATTATTTGCCTTTCTTTCTGCCCAGACCATGGTAAAGGGAGCCGGGAAGCAGCCCGAGAAGGGGAAGGGTCCCACACCCCGTGCCCGGCTCCCGTGCGGCTTTCGAGGGGGGAGCTAGTGATGTCACGGGAGATCTTTAGCGCGGAGGAGGTGGTTGCACTAGTGTACTATGTACAGCGCCGCCTCCCCAGGACAATCGCGGCAGGCGGCAGGATCGCAAGCGGCTACGGGCTCCGGGAGCGCCGGAAGCGGTGGGAGAAAGTGTGCCGGGCCAAGTATGAACACTCTCGGGTCTGGCGCACCTACAACCAGGCCACCCACCGTTGGACGGATCTCCTGGACCGGGAACGCGACCTGCTTGGCGTCGAGATCCCCGGGCTTGGTGAGTAGTAGTAGTTATTTCATCACTACTCTGTTTTCTCCTGCTCTGTGTGTTATTATATTGCAAATTTTTGCTTTTTACCAAGAGCAATATTGCTTCCGATTATATTGTAGGTAAATTATATTTCAAAATCTTCTGTGCATTTCAGGTGCACATAATACAAGTACTTACTTGCACCGATTGAGGTGAAATACTTTGGAAATTTGAACTTTGAACTGTTCTTGAAAATACTTGAACTGCACAGACCATGATGCAGTGGGGCGATACGGCGGAAGAGGTCAGCGGTGTGCTCCCAACTCCGGAATCCCCTTTTTCTTGGCTCCCGGTAGCCATGTAAGCTGACGAGCTTGTTGGAGATGCACCTGCACGCCAGAGGGGCAACGAGGCCCGTGACGGATGTTTGGCGACCTGTTCTGCAACCCCAAAACTATCTCTACTGATGAGGGAATCAATCCCGAAACACGAGCTAGGCTCGTGTCTAGAGATGATCATAATACAAGTACTTACTTGCACCGATTGAGGTGAAATACTTTGGAAATTTTAACTTTGAACTGTTCTTGAAAATACTTGAACTGCACAGACCATGATGCAGTGGGGCGATACGGCGGAAGAGGTCAGCGGTGTGCTCCCAACTCCGGAATTCACTTTTAGGATGCGTTCCTGCGCAGGAACGCCCTCCCTTGCGCCGGAACGCCCCCTGATGGCGCAGGGCTTTACAACGTGATGCATCTCCCATATGCGCCACGTTGTTAATATACGCCGCACCATGGCGCCTCTTTTGTTCTGCCGTTGCATCACAAAAGTCGCACAACAACGGAGCGAAAGAGCCGCAAGGGGCTTGTAAATCTGCCCCTACAGACTCAAGTCCAGTCCTTCCTTTGTACACCTGGCAATAAGAAGAAATAGTGGTGGTGGATTGATAGTTTGAGTATTTTAATGACTGGTTAATGTAGTAGGAAACTTTTTAGTGTTGTCACTGATCTGCAATCACGATGGAGTTTTTCTGTCACTTCCCGTGCTGCGGACTGCTGCCTGCCAGTCCTAGGCGAACCTTTTTAGTAGTTTGTTTAGTGAGTTACATAACTTTCCAAGTCGACGGTCCGAAAATCAAGCAATACTAGTATTGTAGTAGACCACATGAGATAGGTCAATATATCCCGTGGATTAGTTGTCCATTTGCTATTTTGCTAAAATATTTTTTTATTGTTCTTTTGAAATGTTTCATTTGGTTGACAACAATCATCCATGTTTTCGGGTCTTTCTTTCTTTCATGTTGTACATCAGCTCCCCCCAGGGGCAAGAGGACAGAGGAGGAGGTGGTATCGGCTGCTGCTGCTGTAGAAGGCCAGGATCGGTCAGGCGAGGGCTCCTTTGCTGGCCCCGGTAAGTTTTCATTTTAATATAGAGTACCTATTTTTTCCTAGCGTTCCTCATTCGATTTTTTCTAAATCGTCTTTCATCTTCTTGTAGACTGTATCTAAATTCTTATCCTGCCTCTACTATGACTCCCTGTGGTATTACTAGATTATTCTTATTAGTCTGTCTGTGTAGCTAACTAAGATTGCACGGTTGGCAAAAGGTGTTAAACGACACTCCCATTCTAGTCAGCAATAGCTCTATGCACTGAGTGCAGTCCTCTGGGATTGTCCATAATGTCTTTTCAAGTCTTCAAAATGTTTATGCTTTGACAATTCCCAACAATAAAATGTGAATGACCACCAAGAAAGAATAAGATACTACTTTACTTTTGGTTTGGATAGGAGGACAATACATACTACTACTGTTGCAGGGACAAATCTGCACAAACAGAACTTTGGACACTAAATAGTGCATTGTTTATCAATTATAATAGGCGCAGGTAGACTTTCCACATACCTCAGTGATAACAGACTTTGAAGAACCCCCTATATCCTTATTGACTAGATAGTGTGGCAGAGTCATTTAGCTCCCGAATTCATCGATGATTGATCCCCAATGATGATTATCCAACGCAGGGCAAGAGTACGGAGTCAGAGTCCAGAAGTGTCAGAGGCACGAACTCATGCTTGCAAATTGCAAAACCTTTTGCTCAGTCACTCTTGACCAAAAACCACAGAGTCTATTTAAGTTTTAAAGCTTTATTAAAAGTAAAAACATTTATTAAAATCAAGTTTGTCATAAAACATAAACGGTTGATTAAAAATGGAAAAGTGCTTAGTGATTTATTTCACACATTTATTGTTGGCGAGCCGAGCCCTCACCTGGTTTGAACTTTAATTTTTCTTTTTGGTGCTGAATCGTTGGTCACTCCGTCCTAGTGATGATGATCTGATCTTGCTCTTGTTCTTAGAAGTGAAGCTTCTGTCTGTTATGAGAAAAATGGTGCGTGTTAAAAAGCAAGCATTCATCAGTTGTGCCAAAAAGTGCAGCAGGACAACACCCTTCCCTGGAAAAAGGGACATTTTTAGTTTAGAGTAGACAGTCACAAATTATTAGATTGGTTTCTGTATTCGCATTTCTTCATTCCTAGACGAAATACTAGTGAGTGGTGTATGTCTATGACATCTAACATTCTTAAATGTACTTTGTAGGTGGAACATCTGGTGCCGGGGCCAGCGCGGAGGTGGAGGAGGACACTTCTGGGGAGGAGGCGGTGCAAGTGCCGGAGGAAACTGCTGTGAGGGTTGCCACGGTAGTGGCGGGCAGTGGTAAGCTCTTATATTCCTTACTTATTGAGATTGTAGACTGAAGAGTGTGCTCTCTGCACGAGTGTAGTATATATGTTGTACAGTTAAGTTACTATACTATTAGGAAGACTTTCAAATTTAGAACAAAGTTTTTATCAACCAGGTATTAGCCTCCTCTAAATTTACTTCAACTCAGCGGTGAATATTTTTTCGAGAATCCAAATCAGATCTGAGATTAACTTGATTGATGGGATGAACGAAAAGCGAAAGAAGGGTGTAAGTAAGTGTGGAAGGACGAGCAAGTTAAAAGTAATGATGACTGACAAAGAAGAATGATACGTGTTTGATTGGTGCCCGAGGTGGCTGAGAAGGAATATGATGCATGGCTGGGTAAAGGATGAAGCAAGGATGGGTGGAAGGAGAACAGCCTGGGTGGGTGAAACAGAAACTGTATGTGTGCGCAATATATCCTTTGGTTGAAATTCAAATGCAAGTCAAGCACGGATGTATGGCTTGCGGTTTCCCAAATAAAATGAAAAGGTTGTTTTCCCATGAGAAAACGTAATGTTTGTCCAGATGAGAGACATAAAGAAGAATGATTGACATATAGTTTGAATGGATGGATGCCTGGATCATGGTACTATCTGACTCTTAGATAGCATATGTGTATCTAGAGAGAGTAGACGGTCACTGGATGAACTAAGTGTGACTTTGAAGAGGTTGTAACACCGCACCCGCAAGTCCGTTCCAGTGTAGGAAAGGCAAGGAAAAGAAGTTCTAATTTTGTCCGAAAACTACCATGAATAGTAGCAGTAGTTTGTATTGCAAGCACAGCATATATCCGTCTATTACGATGGCCACTCACTACCTCTGTTAATAAGTTTAGTAGAACTCAGTCATTCATGTGTGGATGTATAACTGTTCACTCAATAAAAAGCAAAGCACCTAAAGTCATCCCATATGTAAGCAAATACATACCATGTGCAGTGATAGATAATCAGATTATTTATCTTCTTCATTTTCCTTTTCTAGTATTCATTGGCACTGTAGGGTGAAAGTTAAATTAATTAAGCAGTAGCCCTTGTAACAGAGTATTCTCAGTGCCACCCGTAATAGAAAAATAAGAGCATCACCACCTGCATGTACTGGACCAGTACAGTAACGCAAGTCTGTCTCACTCATCATGGCGGGCGTCTGTTTTTCTCGGGTGCAAGTTGACTGCGCTGGCATTATGCCGGCTTGCAGAAGTTAACGTACCAATTTTGCTAAACAAGAGAGAAGAAGAAGAAGAAGACTGGTGTACTGTCATAGTCGACTCTAATGGAGTGAGTCCATAGTGCTCGTAGAATTGATTCCTTAAACTCCCACTAATGTTAGAGCAAGGATGAAGAAGTGGGAGGTTACATAGATACTGGCCACAATAGTTATGTACCGTGCTTGCAAGTTGCTAGTTCTACTGTGACACAACTTTCTGCTGAATCATTTTGTGCTAATCTTAAAGAGCATTGGTTACAGACTATGTCTTTCTTTCTTCATATAGATGCTCCTTCCAAACCAACACGGAAGGAGCTGGCTAAAAGAGCCCGGCAACGGAGGCTGGAGGCGACTGTGTCGAATATCGGCGGCTGGTGGCCCAGGAGGAGGGGGACACGCAGTCGACCACAACATCGACCGGGACAGCTGCATCCTCCTCCGCGCTCCCTGGGTCAGCCAGTCAGCGCAGCAGGTCTCCAGCGGTACGGAGCCGGGGTACCGCAGCCACCCGCCACCGCGAGCAGCAAAAAAATCAGCTGCCCCCCACAGCAGTACCAAAAAAAGGTTGCACCGCCTTTCACTCAGGGTGTCCTACCTCGAGCAGGAGCTGTTGAACACCAAAACCCTGCTCGAGACCCTCCGCAAGGTCATGCCGACCTGGCCCGAAAAGTGAACAGCAGCCAGCAGTAGGAGGAGACTGTCACTTGCCCCTTTTTTAAAGACTTCTGGGGGGTGGGAATTGGGAGTTGGATTTGTTGGACTTTTCACGGACATTCGTTGGGGTTCGGGAGGGGGGGTGGGTTGGGTCTTGCGGGAGATTATTTATGTTAGGGATATAAATATACTTTAAAGTTTATCTTAGCATATGTGTTTTTTACTGCTTTTGAGGCTAGTGGGTGGGAGTTTAACAGTAAGTTTGTTTTCCTGAAACTTAAGTGGCATCTTGATTCAAGTTGTGTAATTAATTGCCCAAATGTTTTCAAAACTAAGTGCCTCTCACAGAGTAAGTGAATTCAATAGTCCTAGGACTTTACTAGTACTACGGTCAGTCTCTCGTCTCTCCTAATACTCCATTATACTACCTCCCCCCAAACGCTTATCTTACCTGTAATTTGTGTTTGGAAATAGGCCTAGGCACAGGGATGGCTGCACGGTATATGGCGATTAAGGTTGGCAATCCTGGGCAGATGAAATGTCATCATTGCGGTGGTACTAGTGGTGTTACACAGTGGCAGTTGTGGCATATCAAAAAAAAGAAAATGAAACCTTGTTTGTCCTTACCGTAGCATTAGAACGGTACGATAGAGAATGTAGCAGGTGAGAGTACACTAGAACAGTGCCACAATGTAGCCTAACAAATGGTAAAGTATTGAAAGTATAACTACTACTTGCGTTGAATTTCTTTGACATTGGCTACTACTACAAGAAATAGTACTGAAGGTGAAGGACACAGCAGCGTAATCATTTGCCACGTCTAGGAGGAGGATGTTCTTTATGATCAATCAAGTTGATGGCGCACATGAAAATCTGCTTTCATTTGCCAATAGTCATGGGTCTGTGTCAAGCTGAGTAAGAATATATCCTCGGATTCCTTCACCAGCCTGTTGCTAAGACCTTATCCTCCCCAGCAAGTGTGTGGAATTATTGCTGTCATTTAGTCACACATCAATCAAAACCACACAGCCCGGGGGAAGAGGGTTAGGGTTTGGAAAAATGGATGGGAATGGGGTTTTTTGGTAAAGTTTTGTTGAGAGAAGAAAAGAAAATCACAGCATGGACAAACAATAATTGAAGATAAACAAATCTTTGGGTACAAAGCTATCTATGAATCTTTTAAGTCACATAAAGGAAGTGCATGCACCACTGCATGCATGGTTACTGAAAAGTAAGTAGTACATTCGACAACCATGAATGAAAGAATGCGACAGTACAGGGCTGCAGTAATTATGCGTTTTCACTTGCCTATCTCTGCACTCAGAGAAACACTTTGTACATTAAATTAGGTTTGAAAAATAGCAGAAGTAAAACCTATACAATGGGTGTAGGGATGAATTTAGAAGCAGAGATCAAAGAAATGCAGAGTCACACTCATAGAAGTTCACAGCAATAACATTACTTAAAAGATAATTAGAAAAGAATGGATACTGTATCTGTATGTTGTTGTTGTAGTTGTCCTGTTGAATTTGGGAAGTTGCATGCATCCAACCATTCCTATTATTAGCGGGACTCCTCCATTCCATCCCATCTGAGGCATCAATGTTGGTGACCAGAAGACACCCTGGGCCAGATGTAGGAGCCCTAATACCGGTCGGAAACGGCCGATTTCGGCCGTTTCCGACCGGTATTAGGGTTTTCTAATGTAGGAGCATGCTTTACAGAATCGGTATTTTACCGAATCTGTATTTACAGATTCGGTAAAATTACCGAATCGGTAAATACAGTCTCGGTAAAAATACAGATTCTGTAAAAGCACATGTAGGTAGCACATCTTTGAGTGCCGCAGGCCTTTCAGATTCGGTATTTTACCACCCAATCCAATTGGTGGTAAAATACCGAATCCAGGTGTGCATGCACATGTGTGCATGCACACCTAGCGATGTGACAGACAGACATGCCCTTAGGGCATGTCTGTGTGCCACATGGCTCACATGCCCGTCTTTGGGGTGCTAGAGGGTGTCAAAGTGACACCCCCTGCACCCTTGCTAAAATCGGAATTTACCGAATCTGTAATGACAGAATCGGTATTTCCCATTGATTCCTATGGGCTTCAAAGCCCATAGGAATCAATGGGCAATACCGATTCGGTATTTACAGAATCGGTAAATACCGAATCTTAACGATTCGGTATTTACAGATTCTGAAATACCTACATCTCCCCCCTTCATATTTACCACTTCTTAAATGCCGAATCGGTAAAATTCGGTATTTAAGAAGTGGTAAATAAGAATTACCTACATCGGGCCCATAGTCCACTGCCTGCCTGGCGGATGCTGAATTGTGGCTCGCTAATGTGAAGCCTGACTTCATCCTTTTTTCCCATTGCACAGGCTGAAACCCAGCCTGTAATTATTGATGGAAAAACAGGAAGTGATATTAGAACACCACTGACAAATAAATATAAGGTATGTATGCTGTGTAGTGCAAAAAGTCACACTTTGAGTTTCCCAATATTTTTGAAAGTGCGTACTCTGAGTCTCCTTTTGAAGGATAAATAAGTATGGGCGAATTAATTTAGCGGATTTTTCCCCTCCAGCTAGGTGTACTGTAAACTGTGTTTTAGAACAAAATTAGACCTTCCCAGCAGTGCTCCCATACCCTTTCTAAACCCAGTTGCAAAAATGTAGAAGAGCCCCAATCAGATCTCAAAAACCGTGCGATACTGCTACCTGTCAGAGGCCTAGTAGAAAATGGTGACAAAACGTACTTTGAAAGTAGAGTAGGCCCAAATCCCACCTTACCCACCATGGATTGTATTCAAACCACTTGCAAGCAAGCAAAAGTATCCACACCCAGCATTGCTCCAAGACTCGCAAACCCCCCCACAAACACCAGGAACCCCCACAAACAGCCCCCCGAAAACGGTAGAGTGAGCGAAATCTCAGAAAATGCAAAAAAAAATTCCCCGGGGATTGTCTCCAAAACACTTTCTTTCGGGTAATAGACGTTCCCAGCAATGGTCCCAGAACTGTCAACCCGGGCGAAAACAAGTTTAACACCCCCAACAAGCCAAAAGGCAAAACCCGGGAAAAGCCACACTTAGAAAACTTTGGGCCTACCTGGAATTGAGTCCAAATGCGCTCTGCAGCTCGGCCCCAACTCCCCTTTTCCACCCTGGATTTCCTGTAAAACAAATGCAATCAACATTAGAATGTGCCAGCAGTGCTCACAGACCCCAAAACCCACCCCAACAACCTAAAGGCCCCCCAAACAGCACCCCAAAGACAGGCAAGTGATCAAAAGCGCAAAAACTTTTTCTGCTCCGATTTTCTCCAAACCACTTTTATCCGGTATTAGACCTTCACAGCAATGCCCCAGACCTGCCAACTCACCCGCAAAGAAGTAGAACACCCCCACAAGTGCAGAGTCTTTCTTCATTGGGCCATCTGCTTTGAGGGAAATAGGAGTCTGGAGGAGGAGGATAGAGGAGCATGTTCTTGTGAACTTGTGAACCTGAGGAATGCAGACTGCGGCCCCTTCAAATCAATAAGCAAATAAGTGAAGACAGTTCTGCTGATGGGCTTGTTTTTGTGATTAGGTGATTAAAGTTTTTTTTATATAGATTTTGCAAAAAAAAGAAAGACAGACACACAGGAATAAAAGTGAATAAGGACGAAAAAGAAAGTTAGTGATTCATTGACTTATTTTCAGGGCTCGGTGTCAGGGAAGAAGAGCTCGTCCTCAAACTCTGCGAATTCAGACGGGAGTAGGTCAGTTAACAGAGAAGAACTTCCCTCATCTAAGTTGGTGTCCTCCTCGTCTTCTTCCTGCGTGCAATCTCGTATTTTGTAATCTGGTGGTATGAAGTGCTGATTCATCTTGATCATTGTTAACCTCTCCACATTTTTGGGCAAGAGGCGGGTCCTTTTGGAAGTTACAATGCCGCCAGCAGCACTGAAAACACATTCAGAAGACACGCTTGCGAGTGGCCAAGACAAGTAATTTATAGCCAGGTTGGTGATCTCTGGCCCACATCTCTTTTCCCATAACAATACGCCAATGGGTCATGATGAACATAGACCTCTGTTGAGTCATTCAGATAGGCCTGAACCATCGACTCAAGGTTCTCCAGGGTTCCTCCACTTTGCTTACTTTTTTCTGGGACCTTTTGAGAAGCAAACCCAAGCTGAGTTAGCCAATCCTCTTCTTCACACAATATTACTGTTGTGTGTGGTGCAGATAATACGGTTGCTGGTGTCGTTAACGGCTGAGAGGGAAAATCACTCACTTCTGCCACAGCCACAGATGCAGAAGTGGATTTTTTTGACTCCGGATGGCCTGCTGATGCTGATGTACTGCCTTTTCCTTCAATTTCCTGCCGTTCTCTTTCAAACCGAGTGGCTGACACAGCTAGCCAATGTTTGTACTTTGTAACATCTGCGTCATCAAAAGGAAAGAATACTCTGCCTGCCACTGCCTTTTTGTACCGTGGATCCAGAATAGTAGCAGAAATGTAATGCTGTTCTGTATGGATCTTTTCAAGACGTTCATCGCGAAGTAGGCGCTGTAATAACTTCTCCGCCAACTCAAATGCTTCTTGCTTTCCATCTTTTTGAAACGTTGAAGACACCGCCTTCAGTTGGTGCTCTAGCATGCGCAACAATGGGATAGCTTTTCCCAAATTACAGTCCTCCCTGCTGACTGCACGCGTGAAGACCTCAAAAGGACGAAGCATGTCTGTCAGGCTTTTAACTAGCTCCCATTACTCCACCTGTATCCTCAGGTCTATCATAGGTGTACCCAGTTTAAAGAAATACTGATCGACTACCGCATACTGCTCGTACAGACGCTCAAGCATGTAGAAGTTTGAGTTCCAACGTGTTACCACCTCCTGGATGAGTGCTTTCACTGGCACGTTACGTTCATGTTGCAGGCACCTCAGCTGCTTCCGGGCCTTAAAAGAATGGTTGAAATGTGTGCACATTCTTCGGCAGGTGGTCAGTAACTCGTAGACTGGACTTTCTTCAAGCAAGAATTTTTTAACAACCAGGTTTATACAGTGCGCCAAACACGGCACTCTGAAATAGTTACCCATATCCATGGCCTTAACTACATTGGCGCCATTATCCGTGGAAACATAACCAATCATGCGTTTTCTTGGGGACAGCCATTGCAAGACCTTTGTGTTAAACTCATGCAAAATGTTTTCTCCTGTATGAGTTTTCTCCATGGCAAACATGGCTACTGTTGCATGTTTCCAAGCAGCTTTATAAACTTTGTCCGTGTCAACACCTGCGTTTAGCTTTGCTTTAACACCTGAAAAAGAGACCCAGTGTGCAGTGATGCACATGTAATCAGTGGCTTGGCAACAGGTCCACATGTCTGTTGTCAGATGTATAGTGTGAACAGCACTCTTCTGCAAAGCTGCCCCAATCACCTCCAGCACATCTCTTCATGTAGTGCTGGAACCGCAACTCTGGCAAAATAGAACCGGCTAGGAACCTTCCATTTAGGGCAGAGGGTTGCCACCATTTCAAGAAAACCCACTCCTTCCACAAAAGAAAAAGGGAGAAGGTCCAGCGCTAGCATTTTGAGGCAAAAGGCCCCAACAACGGCCAAACAATCGAAAAACACACAAAAATCACCACAATCCAATGCCATCCATGCCCTAAATGATGTTGAAATTCAACAAAACAGTTGTATCATGCACCCATAACTAACCCTGGTCCTACTGGATACTGTGGCTACCCACAATATATTTTATTTATTGTTCTGAAAAAGTTCCAAAATTGTAGTTGCAGCAATTGTAATGCCCCAAACAAACTTACTTGTGAAATTTCTAATCCAAAAGTGATCCAAAGAAAGTCAAAAAGGCCTCAAATCCAAATATCCAGCAGCATCCACAAAAAGTAATCCTTCCAGGTCAAGATCCAAATCAAAGTGACCAGGACATGAACAAAGCACTGGGAGGAGCCTGCTGGACAGGAACAGGAAGTTGGAGACTGTGGGGCACTTCCTTCCTCCCACCCCCCCCCCAAAATGGACTCCTTGCAATAAAAGGTGGAGGCAAATGTCAACGTGAGGAGTTATTCTGATAAAAATCATAATTTTCAGAAGGTTTATGCTGCCTGCTGGTGGATTTCTTGTGCAGAATTGCAAGTTTTGCAATTTTGCGAGCGCGAGATTGTTGCTGCCCGCCGCTTCTACGTGTTTGCAATTGTTTGCTCCCGCGATGCGTGATCACGGGCCTTTATGACGTACTCGCGTTGACAAACTCTTGCTGTGCAAGGTGGCGGGGAGCGATGACGTAATCGCGGTCGACAAACTCCCACGGGATCACGCAGCAAGATCCAAAATGGCGCAGCACACGCAAACATGGAGAAAAACAACTCTTCAAACGCTGAATGACTGTAAGTGAACTCTACGCGCCGCAATATTGTATTTGTCAAGCGCGACCAAGCAAAAAAATCCGCTGCGTGCGAATTTGTGAATTTTTGGCAAATTCGCGAGAATTCGCGGATCGCGAATTTGCCGAAAATCCGCAAATTCCGCGAGCGGAACGGATTTTACACCCATGCTTATATAAAACATATGGAGAATGTTTTGAATCGATATTTAGACTTTGCCACCAAAGGTAGCAAAAAATCATTATTATATTGGATGTTTTCTTTGTTTAGTAATGCTTTTTCTTCATTTATGTTTTTTTACACTGTGTATTTAACACCTTCAATGCTAAGGCAATTCCCGCTGGGTGCTGAGGTTTGAGTTTTCCCATTGTTCATGACAAGGTCAGCTCGTCATAAGCACAGCTCCAGTAAACTGTATGACGAGCTGGCCTTGTCATTAGCATGGAAGTGGTTAATATACATTGTTGTTTAATGTTTTGTGATTTAACACTACACATGAACTGTTTGTATGAAGACTATTTTGTCTCTTTTTTGTGTTTGAGGATACACTAAAAAACTAGAGAAATTCAAAGAAAAGGTATAAATAAAGTACCGGTTCAAGCGAAAACCAACCGCTTGCCCAAGCGTGAATTAAAAGACGCCTTTTTGAAATTAAACAGGTTGAGGCCATTCCCTTGTTTTACATATATATACGGCCCTGGCAGAACCTGCCCTTTTGGGCACAACTCCTCTTGTTGTAAAAGTTTTGGCTACCAAGGCATGTTGGTGCTCCCGCCGAGCACCGACCCCCCTGGTCACAGACATCTGACATGGAACAGCTTGTGCATGGCACCTGGTGTTCTTCAGCATCACCTGGTCCTCACAGCTGCAGTGACAAGGTCACTATCAATACGTCTGAATCATCTGACATTGATGGGCATTGTGCTTCTGTGCCTTCTGGTCACTCCTGCGTTGCATAGACTCTGTCCCCCCTGCTTGCAGGTTCTTCCCTTCCAGAATCTATCCTTGGATTCCACTTGACTTCTTCACCATCGTCTACAGAGGGACTTATCTCCAAGTCTTCCATTGTCGTCTACGGAGGTTTCCAACATAACCTTGGGTGGGGTGGCTTTCCACCCTTACATCCTCCAAGGAAATTATTCGGGGTTCTCTGGAAAGGGTCCTTCTCCTGCAAAACTGCAATTGCGACTTCTCCATTGACTTCCATTGGTCACGCAGCTGTGTTCCCACTCTGCACATAGCCTCCGTTGGGTTTCTGTGTACTTACCTTGGGTGGTTCCTTGTGTCCCGGCTCTTCTGGGTTTTTTGGTCCAAGTCCTTTCCTCCTTTGTCATTTGCATTCCACTTTCTTAATTTATGGTTTGTCCTCTCCTGGGAGACAACTGTATTTTGTGCTACCTACCTTATTTTGATTAAAGTATTGTTGTGTATTTGTGTTGATATCTCTGGGTTGGAGATATACCAATGTGCTAGTGAGTGTTGTGTAATAAATAGAAATATTTTCACATAAACAGTGTGTGGTTCTTTTTTATTTAACCTACACTACATGATCAAACTGGTAAAACAAGCTGCTTAACACTCCTTCAAGATACGCCTAAAGGCTGCTCTCCACAGCTACTACATTGAGAGCTTTCTCTGGCTATCAAAGACCACTAAAGTAACCATAGGGGTTGCCTCGATTAGTGCAAGGTCCAACACTTAAATAAGTGTGCACCATATACTAAGCCAGCCTTCTACAATGTTTGAACGCTCCTCTATCAGTAACCCAATCATGACATCATCCTGGCTGTGGACCTTAACACAAGACACTTGGGCCAGTCCATTAGGCACCAGAAGGCTGCCCATCAGATGACCATAGAAGCCAGGTTTAATGAATTTAAACTCTAAACATACAACCAACAGACTGAACTAACCAGTGGAATGCCACTCACATTGAGCAATATCTCCACCTTGGACTACCTCTTCATGAGTACACAATTGTGTGGTAGTTCAACAAACTTTCAAGTACAAAGTCGTTCAGAAAGTGACTCTCACCCTTTGAGGCCACTCCCTCCCCGATGTGTATACCCGTCCCTAGTATATGGTACTAAGGTACCTAGGGCGTAGGTACTCCAGGGGTACTCCAGGGGTCTCCTATGGGCTGCAGCATGTATTGTGTCACCCATGGGAGTCCACTTAAATTGTGACTACAGGCCTGCCCTTGCAGCCTGTGAGTTGGTCCAAGCACCCCTCATAAGAGGTATAATTTTCCTTATATCTGAGGGCACTACACTTAAAACCTATAAGTCATCCCTATGGCAGGCTTTTCAGTCCTTAGGGCAGGGTGCTCGGTTATAAGTGTGAGTGTGCCCCTGCATGAGCAGGATACCCCTACAAACCCCAGAGTCGATCTCCAGTTGATCTCCAGTCGATCTCCAGGTTTCTGTAAGTGCAGTCTGCCATTTTAATATATAATATTTTCATAAAGTGGACACCAGTCATTATGATATGTCTACCTATATAGTGACTGCATTGAACCAGGTCATGTTTGGTATCAAACATGTTGAAATCATACCCCAACAGTGATTCCAGTGTTGGAAGTATGATCACATGTACTGGGATGTTCCCTTGGGGTAACCCCCTGTATTACCAGTATCAGCCTTTCAGGGTGTTACAGCAAGCTAGTTCTACTGCCGACCACAGACACGATTCTGTCCTCCTGATGCTGAGCTAAGCTCAAGCAGAGGAAGGTAGAATCAAAGGTTTCCTGTCGCAGGGATGTATGACCACCTCCCAGACAGGACTTTCCCAGTGTCACCAGACTCCTTTCAAGGGCACAGTTGGTGCCCTCCTTGCATACTCCAGTTTTAGCCAGCGCAGGGAGCCTTTGGCTCCTGCTCTGGTGCAAAACTGGATTTAGGACATGGGAGTACCCTCCCCTCTGTCCAGCCCCTTCTGTGCTAGAGACCCTTGACTTGTTCCAACCCTAGCCTTAGGATACTTAAGGACTTACCTGTGGGTAGGTCCTCAGATTTGACATGGGACAAGACTCAAGCCTGAAACCAAAGCACTCTTCGACTGTCTGGACACTTGGACTTCGCTGGACTTCACCTGGAACAGAGACATCATCAAAAAAGATTGCTGCTGCTCCTGGTTTGGGTGTTCTGCAAGTCTTCTTCATTGTCTGTGCCTGTGCTAATTTCAGGATCTTCATCAGACCTGTGGGCATCAAGGACACTCGAAGCAATCTCCCGTGGAGCGAAGGAGTTACTCCCTTGTATCTGCAGGCACCACAACGATGCTGACCGGTCTGCTACTCCTTACTTCCCATGGACCGAACCGCTGTGCACTGCGTTGACTTGCCGTTGCCAAAGTTTTTTGGCTCTGCACTCCAGAGACATTCAGGCTACAAGAAACTCTAGCTTTCACGATCACTTTCTGCTAAGAACAGCATCCTCACCATATCCTATGCACTGTGGGCCTTCTTGGAGAGCTGCTCAAGGTCTTCTTGTGACTCGTGTGCCTTTGTCCTGTGGGTCCTCCTGAGTGGGCTCCTCTACTTGCTCAGGGCCTGCTATGATTCTCTTGTTTCTGTTGAGTTTCTTGGACATAGTTGGTCCCAACTTTGCTCCTGCTTCTTTCTCCATGCCAGTTTTGGCTACCAATATGTAAAACAAGGGAATGGGCCTGAACCTGTTTAATTTCAAAAAGGCGTCTTTTAATTCACGCTTGGACAAACGGTTGGTTTTCGCTTGAACCGGTACTTTATTAATACCTTTTCTTTGAATTTCTTTAGTTTTTTAGTGTACCCTCAAACACAAAAAGAGACAAAATAGTCTACATACAAAAAGTTAATGTGTAGTTTTGAATCACAAAACGTTAAACAACAATGTATATTGAATATACAGTGTGAAAAAAACATAAATGAAGAAAAAACATTACTAAACAAACAAACATCAAATATAATAATGATTTTTTGCTACCTTTGGTGGCAAAGTCTAAATATCGATTCAGAACTCTCATAACCTATTGAAATGCACCAGATCCGCAAAAGAGTTCAAAGGAGTAAAGAAGGGACATGATCAGCATGCTAAAAGCCCAGCCAAGCGGGACTCTATCAGTATCCAAAAGCACTGGGAATCCCTGCAGGATAACCTACAAGCTATAGTCAAAGTAATTAATTTTCTCTCCTCAAAACTTGAGATACAGGTTGATCTGTTAAACACAGTGGCTGCCTTTATCTCAGGTATAGATTCCAAATTAGATGTGTTAAATGACCTTATCTCCAGAATACAGAAAGAACCAGAGACCAAATTCAGCATGGGTGATTGTTCCCCGATTCTGGAGGAGTTGGGTACACTTCCACAATTTCTCAACATCTTGATAAAAGAACTAAAATCTATTCACAAAAAGCTCATCACACTGGGAATCTGTAAAAGCTACAAATGGCTGCCCCGAAACAGTATCACCAAAAAGTAAACAAGCATTTGCAATGCAATCGGTCTCACATTTAAGCGAGTTAGAGCTATTCCGTTGTAAATGACAATGCCATTTATTTATGTGTTTTGAAAACCCGCAAGCGGTCTGTAAACACACAATTTGTACTGATAGTACTTGCTTACGAGAATCAAGGTTGGCAGTAACTGCAGCTCTTTTACTGCCAGCCTTTGCTTCTCTTTTTTATTTTTTTATTTTATTTTTTTACTTTTTTTATTGTTTTGCATCGACGGGGTAAATTAAACACATTATACAACAAGATATAGACAATAAACAAAAAGCAAAGGCAATTACAAAAGAAAAAAAGATAAAAAGGAAAAACAATTTTATGACATAATTAGACCCCATATTCTGTCCACTTTTTGCTTAGCCTGTACACCCCTAGTATTTGCCAGAGCATATTCCATGTTATATATTTCTTTAACAAGGCTCCACCACTCAAAAACCTTTGGTGGATTTTGTTGAATCCATGCTCTAGCAATAGTCAATCGAGCACAGGCAACTAAAATATTCAATAAATCACAAAGTACAGTATTTGCCCCTGAGGTACCTATAAATATATCTCTTAGTGAGAATGTAATAGGAATACCAAGTTTAGTAGAGATGATTTTAGTTACTTCATTCCAAAATTCGCCAAGATTTGGGCACCCAAAAAACATATGGATAATATCAGCTCCTTGCAAGTCACATTTAGGACAGTTTGTACGATCGCTGAAATTATTGTTATTCGATGCCCATTTAAGAATCCGATCTGGTGTGTGATATAGATGACATATGGTTTTAAATAGCTGTAACTTAAGATTTGAGGATTGAACCGCAAGATTGAAACTGTTTAAAGAAGAAGTAATACAATCTGGTGTTATTTCCGTTGTAAGCTTATTAGTCCATTTTTCAGCCAGTTTATGTATATCATTGATATTATATCCAGAAAATAATTTATACCCTCTACTAATCATTGCTTTATCCTCTTCCTTATATATACAGTTCCATACTTCAGATTCTGCCAGACAAGTAAGTTCCATCTTCTTCAGAAGATAATCCCTAATTTGATAGTATTTAAATCTTGCCCCTTCTTGTAATTTATAGCAAACTTTCAATCTTTCAAACGAAAGTAATCCCCTATGATCATACAAATCTCCAAGTAAATTAATGCCAGAATTAGAAAATACACCGCCTATCATATCTTGAAATATTTCTGGAAGACCAGGGTTAGACCATAATGGAGTTTTATCATGAAACATAGATATCTTGCTCTTGGTAAGAATGGAGCGCCAGATATAAGTGGTATCCCGTACCGTCTTGAACTTAACACGTTTGAAATAATTGGGGTCGTTCAGTCTATAAAAAAACATAGTTGCATCTGTTCCCAACAGAAATTTATGAAAATACAAACATTTATCAGGGATCAACAGGCTACGAAAACGAATTATAAAGGAGGACCAATAATAATATTTAATATCTGGAAGGCCCAATCCACCTTGATCATAAGGAGCTTTAAGGAGAGAAATAGCTTGTCGTGCTTTTTTATAGCCCCAAATAAAACTACTAATAATACCCTCTAATCTACTATAATAAGAATTATTTACCCTTAAGGGAATAGAACGAAAAAGATAAAGGTATTTAGGTAATATTTTCATTTTAACTAAATTAATCCGGCCAATAATACTAAGTGGGAGCTTATGCCATTTCTTAAATACTACAGCAGTTTCCTTCAATAGTGGTTCATAATTTATTGCCACAATTTCATCTATATTTGACGAAATTTTTACCCCTAGGTAAGTTGCTACCGCACATATACCTATCATCGGTGATGGTAATTGATGATTCAGGATAACTTGAGTCTTACTAGTATTCAAGCGATACCCGGATACTAAGCCATATTTCCCCGCTTCCACCAAGATGCCTGTCATAGTTTCAGGTATATTCGTAGAAAAAACAGCAATGTCATCCGCATATACTGTTATATCTAAAGAGTTCAAACCATTTACAAAAGGCTTAATCAAAGCTTGTTTTTGAAGAGCAATTAAAAAAGGTTCCATACCTAAAGCAAATAGTAAGGGTGAGAGAGGACATCCCTGTCGTGTCCCTCTTCCAATCATAAAAGTAGCAGAGTATTTGCCCATATAAGAAACTTTTCCCAGCGGCAAATCATATAGTGATTGGATCCATTTCAAAAATTGACCCTTTAT
Organism: Lissotriton helveticus; assembly: GCF_964261635.1. Taxonomy (NCBI): domain Eukaryota; kingdom Metazoa; phylum Chordata; class Amphibia; order Caudata; family Salamandridae; genus Lissotriton; species Lissotriton helveticus. Next base: position 286,237,625 of record NC_136073.1, read on the forward strand.
GCCAAATTCTTGTAACACTGCCCAAATAAAATCCCACCCCACTCGATCAAATGCTTTTTCAGCATCTAGTAAAATCATACCGAGTGGGGTGGATTCAGTCTTTGCCAGGTCAAATGCAGAGATGGCCATATTGATATGCGCCGTAGTATCTCTTTTGGATATAAACCCGTGCTGTTGAGGTGAAACCATATAGGACATTATGGTGCCAGTCGAGTCGCCAATATTTTTGCATATATTTTTGCATCGCTGTTAATAAGCGAAATTGGGCGATAGGAACCTCTTTCCTGAGGTGGTTTACCCTTCTTCAGAAAAAAGATAATTTGGGTGAGGTTCCAGGACTTTGGGGCTTGCTCTCCATTACCGATTGCATGAATAACTTTAATTAGCAATGGAATTAGCTCTTCCATACAGTTTTTATGTAGCTCTAGAGGGATACAATCCTCCCCTACAGCTTTGCCATTTGCAAGTGAGTTAATTGCATTTCTAATTTCTATTGCTGTAATATCCATCCCTAGCTGATCAGATTGTTCCGTCTCCAGTGATTTAACTTTATTTATTATTATATAATTTTTAATATTGTCTTCCTTAACTACAGCTTCTGGTGTATAAAGCTCTTGATAGTAAGATGCGAATTGCTGTAATATTAGCTTAGGATCCTGAAAAATCTGATTATTATCCCCTTTAATCTCTTTAATAGCATTTTGAGCACGATCTTCAGCCACTCTATAAGCTAATATTTTGCCAATTTTTTCCCCGTTTTCATATTGGTTAAGTTGGTATTTTTTTAATTTAATAATGCTTTTTTCCCTAAAGTTATTTTTCATCACTGCCTTTAGTTCGATTAATTTAAAATTTAAAGTCTCTAAATTTTCTGCCCCTGTTAGTAAGGTTTCAGAGAGTTGTTGTTCAAGATTAAGTATTTCGGCAATCAATTGCTCATTTCGAGATTGAAGTTCTTTATTTTGTCGCCAGATATATTGCTGTGTAAATCCACGTATGCTAGCCTTGCATGCATCCCAGACTATTGAGGGCGAAGCTGAACAAATATTTATATCTATAAACTCCTTAATTTGATCCTTTACTTGCTTAATAAAATTAGCGTTTGTACATAAGTATCTAGGAAAAGAAAAAGAGCGGGTGGTGGTGGCTCTGTAGCCATTTTAAAAGTCAAAATAATTGGATTATGGTCCGAGGTGACTCTTGGACCTATAGTGATAGTGCTGGTTTCCAAAATAGAGTCTGTAACCCATATCATATCTATCCTTGAGCATAGTTTATGTGCTGCAGAGTAGTACGTATAGCCCGGCACCCTAGGATGTAAGCATCTCCACGCATCCTTCAGTAAATGAATTGCAGCTAGATCTCGAATTGCCGCCCTAGTTTTTTTCATTCTCTGAGATGAATTTTTTCTCGTTGTGTCTAAATTATAGTTCATAATACAATTAAAATCACCAAGTACAATATATTCCCCATCCCATGACAGTAATTCTAGGTTCATCTGATCTATAACATATGGCTCGTCTTGATTTGATGCATACACCCCACATATAGTAAATTTGTGACCTTCCCATGTTATTTGTACTATTGCCCACCTACCAGCCCTATCAGTTAATGTCTTATTTATCTCAACTTTAAAGTGTCTATGCTTTAATATTGCCACCCCCCGAATAGTAGCATTAAATTCCGTATTGACCATAGTGTCATAACCAAGTTGTTTTAGTATTTTTCTATCTTTATAGGCTATATGAGTTTCCGTAATAACCACAATCTGCGGGTTATACATCCTAAGCTCTTCATATACTAGATCTCTTTTATTTCTACTATTTAGGCCCCCCACATTCCATACTAAACATTTTAATATATGCATTGAAAAAAGTATATATCTCTATTCTTAACACATGCAAAAAAAATCATATCCATCTTGTTGTACCTCCAAGTAATATAGTCTTTTAACCCCATGATGCAATTTTTCCCCCAAAATGACCCCCCCCACCCAAACCTTACCAGGCCGCAGCCTGTCCCAACCCAGCCCCCCCCTACTTACAGGTCCCCCCAGTTGATCTGCTGCCGTTCTGTTGGCAGCTTTAGTGCGAAGCTAGCCGCCTCGAGGCCTGAGCATTCGAATAATCAATAGAACTTTTTTAAACACCATGTCTACTTTTGCCTAGATAAAAAGAGAAATTAAGAAATATAGAAAAGTTATTCAGTAACTGCTTTCTTTTCCATTTTCCACTCCGCCAATGCTCTTTCTATTTCATTTTCTTCCATGAAATAATATGTTCGACCATTTTTAAGCACTTTCAATTTGGCTGGTTCTTGTAAATAGGCCTGGCCACCTAGCTCCTTTATAGGGTCTATATATTGCTTCAATTTCCATCTTCGCTCCATAGAAAGTTTACTTAAATCTGATCTTACAAAAAAAGTAGTTGAATCAATAGTGACTGGAGTATTTGGTCTTGCTTTTAGTGAAATAGCCTGGCGTAGCAGAAAGTTACCAATGTATATCAAAATTGGGCGAGGATATTTACTATTTTTATTTCTTTGAAAGAGAGGGAGTCGATGGGCACGCTGAATTTGTGCATCTCAATCCCAATCAGATAATTCAGGAAAAGCTTTCTGAAGCAAATGGACAATGTATGCCCTAGCATCAGCTCCCTCGGCCCCTTCCACAATTCCAAATATGCGTAAATTCTGTCGACGTTGACGATTTTCCAAATCTTCAAGTTTGGCCTGCATTTGGTATAGCTGAGACTCATGTCTATTTACCGCTATTTCGGAACGGGTTGATTTTTCTTCCGTCAGCACAACTCTTTGCTGTAGCTCTTCCATCTCTTGAGAAATCGTGCCAAGTTTGCGTGACATTTCCTGTAGGGAGGATTGAGTCCTATTACTATCTTCCCTCATCTGTTGATAGTGAGATTGAGCCTCTTGTTTTTGCTCACTTAGTAGTTTCAGTATCATCTGAAATGAAGAGGACACCTCCCCTTGGGGTATCCAGTCTGTTGAGGATGCATTATTATGAGGCTCATTAGTTGAGTGTCGGTCATTGTTACTCTGTGAATCATTAGCTTCAGTACTTATTGCTTCATTTGGTAATCCTATACTAGATGCTGTGCTGGACGCTGTCTCAAATAATACTACTGTTTTTGAGGCAGGTACATTAGGATTCTCTGAAATCTTTTCATTAGAAATAGAAGAAAGAGGGAATGAAGATTCCCTTAGTGGATTTAACTCAATATTCCTTTCCGAAGCAACAGTAGAGGCACAGGAAGGAGTAGTTGATATGATTTGTAACATCTGACTTTGAGTATCACCATCCGTTATCTCTACTGCTATCTCTACTGCTGAATCCTTATTAATAGTCAAATCCATCATAGTATTGGAATCATCAGTATCAGCTACAGTGTTGTTTAGCTCAGCTGGGCTGTTTCCAGATAAACGTAGTGCCATTGATTTCACTCCACCCTTAGACTGTACCCATTGTCTTATCGGGCTATTTTCCGCAATTGATTTCATGGTAACGGTTTTAGATTTATTTGTTACCTTTTAAATTTGTTCTTAATTTTATCTCTCCCTTTCTTAACGCTGGTAATTTTATCTTTGATAGAAGGTGATGTTTTGTTATTTCCCATGTCACAGATATCATAATACTCCTCATCAGTTTCTACTCCATCCATATGTTCCAACTGCTCCAGACGTTCAAAATGCTCTGCTCCTATACTCCCCTTACAACCCCCTAGGTCAGAGCTTAATACCACTTCCTCTCTTGATGTCAGAGTAGTGCTAGACTGTGTAATTGATGTAACCTGTGTAATACTTGTGCTCAAGTCATTCTCAGTCACAGTTTGTAAAGAGGTCTCATCAGGGGCAGTAATTCTTACAAAAGCAGGAGTGGAAGTATTTATATCATTGCCATCACCATGATGTATTTCTTGATTATTTATAATATTACAGCCATTTTCAGGGCAGCTGTTTAGTTGTGGAGTCAAACGACTACTTTGTATCCCTGAAAGCGATGAATCTGGAGCTGATGCAGAGGCAGGGTCACTTTTAGCATTAGCATTAATGTTAGCAATGTGAGGCATATGGTTAGTTTATCAATTATCTCAGTCGCATCATATTTCTCCATTCTCTCCTGTCTACCAGATTTTCCTGATGTGTTTCCTGGTAGAACCCCAACATGAACAGGAATAGCACCGCTGATAGTCGCTGTCACCTTAGTAGCTGTAGCTGTAGTTAGACGAGTACTCCGCCCCGGTGGTTTTGGTGCCATTTCCCTGCACTCCGCTGCTGCCTCCAAAGAAAATAGCAAAACAGAACGCCAGGTAACTTTGGAGCTAAGCCAGTCAATTGCACGCCGACCCCTCGCTGCCTCCAGGAGAAAGCGCCGCTGCAACTGTGTGAGACGAAGGAACCCCTTCAGCCTGGTCTCAATCAGCTGTAATCTCAGCATCCGTTTCGTTTAGTCCGCAGCTTCTGGTTCCCAGACACCACCGCTCAAGCATCACGCCGTGCACCGCCCTCAGGATTCAGCTGACCTGTATTTTCGAGGTCGTAGCCAGCAGATCTCCGCTTGACCGGTACAGCAAGCCTCTCCTTCGCCGTCCTCGGCTCCAGCTGATCTGCGCTGTCAGCCCACACGCTGCCGTATCGTCCAAAACTTAACCACGGTAAAAGATTTTGGGTTTGGCTCTCTCAAATAGCTAAATCATCCACTTTCCCATTTTTCCCATTCGTTTTCGCGGGAGTTAGACACGGCGCCTTTCAATCAGCTCTGCTCCGCTCTCGAGCAGCGTTCCTCCGCACGGCGGTGTCAATCCGCCATCTTGGACCACCTCGCCAGCCTTTGCTTCTCATATAAAAAAACGACTACAAGTACAAAGTGCGTATTTAAGCACTGCTTGCAAGTTTTCAAAACACATAAATAAAATGCATTGTCATTTACAATGCCATTAGCTCAAACTCTTGATAATGCAAGACATATTGCATTGCAAATGCTTGTTTTGTTTTTACGAGTGGAATGAAGAAGAGACTGTATCTGCAAGACCTCTGCCATTAGTGCTTAACCCAGTATTTGTGGAGCCAGCAAACAATCTGCTATCTTCACTTTTATATTTACAACAAGGGGTGGTGATGGACAGACAGAGTCTCTGAATTAAGCAGAATACTGGGTGAGAGTATTCTGCTTAATTCAGAGACTCTGTCCCTCACCACCCCTTGTTGTAAATAATCTTCACTTTTATGCATAATTTATGGGTCTCAGTAACGGTGTGTGGGCTAGGGACGGGGTCAATGGAGCATGCTTAAGCGTAAAAAAATGACATTTATGTTGCCCCCTTCATTTCTCTTACAGTGCAAAATATTCTGTAGAAATTTAATGCAGAACAATCATTGATCACAGCAGAAATTCATCCTACGGGTCCTTTTTTGGTCGAGCATTCGAGCCCTCTTGTATATACTTTTGTATATACTTTAGTATATATACTTTAGAATATACTTATATGTGTATGCATTCTGTGGGCTCTGGAGATCAGCCCTATGACTTGTCTGCTTCCTCTTAGGGGCTTTTTTTCTGTTAAACTGCCTCTTTTTAACTGTCTTGATAGAAAACCACCAGCAGAGGTCAGTAAAATACCAGAATCACTTTAGCATTCTCTAGATTCCAGTCTTCCACGAGCCCCCATAGACAATAATATTTTTTTCAAATGTTGTATTTTCAGTGATATGACCACCGAAGGCCCGGCTTTAATATTAAAAACATAACCTTTGCCTTGTTACCTGGTTTGGGCCATGAAGTGATAGGGCAGCTGCATTGCATCCACTCCTGGCATGGGGAGGCTTAGGGGGGGGGGGTAGTTGCTGTGCTTGGGCAGCTGCTGGATGGTATTGTATTGTAATTGCACTGACAATGCGTCAAAGCACTTTTTTGGCGAGTAGCACGCTACTCTGGAACCCATAAAGGATTCATGGTAAATAAGTATAGTGAAATATGAAAGTAATTTGAGTGTTGGATATGTTAGTCAGTCATTTGGATTGAGAAGGATTGTGGATGGATAGAAGAGGGAAACCGCTTAGAGACCGGCGGTGATAGGCGCTATACAAATAATCTATAACATAACATAACATAACAAAAGGATTGCATTATATAGCACTTGCTACCCCTGATGAGCTCTTGAAGTGTCTCTTTGGTGAGTAGCTCGCTACTCTGCCACCCATAAAGGGTTATTGGTGAATGAGTATAGTGAAATATGAAAGTAATTTGAGTGGTGGCTATGAAAGTCAGTTATTTGCATTGAGAAGGTCATTATCAGGTGTGTTGGTCCGATTCTCTCAATGAAAATTATTGTTCGACCTGGCATCATTGGCGTGGGTCCCCCTTTCTCTTTGCCCTTCCTCTCTTTTATGTTGGCTGGATTTAGACGCTCTGGCCCAGTGCCACAGCGCAAATGCTCCCTGTGTAAAGATGACTGTATGAATTAGGATAACCATAATGCCTAGATCTGTGTAGCATATTATGATAGTGAGTTACCCTCTCTTTCACTGTCGCTACTGTAAAACGATCCGTTCTCATAGGCCAGAATGGGCTGGTTGAGGATTACCTTCTATCATCCTATCTGACCCCAGGAACCTGATAGGGACTTCGAGTTTGATATGTTTATGCTCAGGACATTGAGAGACACCTTTCAGTAAGGACCGTTTAAATATCCCATGTTTGGAAATGCCTCTTCTGAAAATGCGGTAGTTTCTTGCCTAAACGTTACTGTAGGCTTGGCGAGTATGTCTCTTGGCCGTCAGCGCATGGGGAGGGGTGACTCTTTGATCCGAGCAAGGCCGTTCCTGGCAAGGTGAATGATGGCTCCACTTGGTGTCTGATAGCATACCCCCTCATTCTGAAAGGGCAGGATGTCACCTCATAAACCAAGTGCTCTCCGACGCCACTGAACTGGTTATGACTGGAGTCAGTGATTTGTGACCTTAGAGACAAAGACGTTTCAGGTAGAAAACGCTGCACCATCTGCAGAAGTCTCAGGGACATCAGACTTCATCCTGCAGCCGTCGGAATTCCTGTGCGAGGAATTATGCTTGCAGGTGAGGCCTCCGTCGAGTAATCCGGAGACTCTAGTTCTACTGTGAGGACTATGGACTGAACCTTTGATGTTTTCGCTGAATCTGTGTGGGCCACTGCAGCTAAGAGAGAGCTGCCGCAGCTGAGAGCCCGCCTGAATCTGAACCTTTGCAACATTCACTGAATCTGTGTGGGCTGCTGCAGCTAAGAGAGAGCTGCCGCCAATGAGAGCCCGTCTGAATTTGAACCTTTGAAACTTTTGCTGAATCTGTGTGGGCCGCTGCAGCTAAGAGAGAGCCGCCGCCGCTGAGAGCCCGCCTGACTCTAAACCTTTGAAACCTTCGCTGAATCTATGTTGGCCACTGCAGCTAAGAGAGAGCTGCCGCCGCTGAGAGCCTGCCTGAATCTGATCCTTTGCAACCTTCGCTGAATCTGTGTGGGCCACTGCAGCTAAGTCAGAGCTGCCGCCGCTGAGAGCCCGCCTGAATCTGAACCTTTGCAACCTTCGCTGAATCTGTGTGGGCCGCTGCAGCTAAGAGAGAGCTGCCGCCGCTGAGAACCCACCTGAATTTGAACCCTTGAAACTTTTGCTGAATCTATGTGGGGTGCTGCAGCTAAGAGAGAGCTGCCACCGCTGAGAGCCCGCCTGAATATAAACCTTTGAGACCTTCACTGAACCTGAGTGGGCCGCCGCAGCTAAGAGAGAGCTGCTGCCGCTGAGTGCTCGCACCTTTGCCAAATTTGCATCATCGTGATTCGTGGATGGGTTCTCATAGGTTCCTTATCAGCGCACTGAGTGTTGCGTGCCCCAGAGATCTGGACGCATGTTTGTGCTGTGTAAGATCCTACTGCGCACAAAGTTGTACAGCACACACATTACACCATACAGAGTCTTTGTAACCCGCTATGTAGTGTATGATGTAATTCGCACAACTGTCCATATGTGTCACTATTTGTATGTCCAAACAGGATCTCGATTTACATTTGTCTTGTATCAATATATGTGTATGCTTAGACAGACAGACATACAGAGTCTTTGTAACCCGCTATGCAATGTATGATGTCGTTCGCACAACCGTCTATATGCGCCAAAATCTGTGTGTTTAAACAGGATCTCGATTTCATTTGTCTGATATCAACATATGTGTACACTTAGATAGTACATGAATATTCAGACTACATGAGGCTGTAAGTAAGGGGAGGTTGTGGCACACAGAACTCATCCCCGTTCGATCCTCCCCGGTTGCCCAGCAACCAGGATTCATCTGACATGAGACAGCGTGCACGTTGTCCGACATGACGTTTTAGGACCATTCGCTTGCATGAACCCGATTGGATTAATTTGCAGCAACCAGCCAGGACAGATGCCTGCTGTTACTCCGCCAACTGTCTGATCCATTCGTGGAGACCGCAGGTGAGCAGCAGCCTCCAGTCGCTGCCACTTGGGTCGTTCCCTGTGAGCGGGGCAAAGCCATTACTTGCTTTCGTCCGGCACGGGTATGGTATAGTGAGCACTATGAGTGATGAACCATTGTTTAGTAGTACACATGATTTGCCGTTTTCATTTGACCGCTCGGCACCAGTGGTTCCTCGTGTATTCCAGAGACCACCAAGGTTAAATGCACTATTTTTTAGCTGTTTTCTGAATGTACATGTCCAGCTAGGATTGTAACATTTCACATCGAGCTCCCAGCACCTTTACTCGGCACAAGCATAATACAGTGAGCACTACGATTGATTAGCCGCTGTAGTTTTGCACAAGATTTGCCAGCTACGATTGATTAGCCTCTGTTGTTTTGCACATAATTTGCCACTATCATAACTTCCTTTTGATTGCCCGTCACAAGCGCCTTCGTGTATATCTCGGAAAGCACTATAGTTACATGCACATTTTAAAGCACGGCACTAGCGCCACCATGTGTACTCCAGATAGTACCACGGTTTTACGCACACTATTAGCAAGTACATGTCTCGCCATTTTACCCGGCACCGGCGTATCCCTGTGAGCAACGCAACCTCGCTGTGGCGTGTCTAGAATTTCTTGATCGGGGAGTGCCATCTGTAGTTTACTCATGCATCAGTTTCGGACCGATCTGACTGTGGTTACCATAATTCATATAACAGGCCCTGCACAATGTGAGCACTGCGCCTCCCCCACTTTTGCTTAACCAGCTCTACACTTTAAAATACGAGGAGACTTTACATAATTCACAAACCGCGCTTCCCACACCATAGGTAACCACACACCATTCTACCTTTCAGCAAATTATATGCCCGGGTCCTTCCAGATTCTATCGGCAAATGTTCACTACTGCGAAGGGAGCAAAGCACTGTCCAAATGAAGACAACGAACATAGCCCCAACTCAGAAAACAGTAACCTCAACCAAGGTAGTACAGAAAGAACAAGAAACGATCCTCCAAGTTTGCGACAATACTCAAGCTCATAACCTGTCGTTTTGCAAAGCAGGCTCAATACAAAAGGAGAATGGCAAACATCCAGAGCCGTTTGACTCAAAACTAACCTTTATCCCCGAATATCCAACAAGGGGGACCCAGGATATCCTTAACCGAGGTAATCTGCTGAAATTGTTTAAGGAAATATCGGCTCTAAAAGAAATCACTACCCAGGACCTTTATTCCGTTGAGTTCCAACAAAACGTGAATAATGCGGCTATTGAAGACACATTTACAACTTGGGCATCAAAGGACCTGGTAGAAAGGATATACCTTGCAAGATCCCAGTTTGAATCATGGGGGATATCCATAATGCGACACAAACGTCCAAAGTACCCCTATCCCCTACAATTTAACATACATGATCAAACCAAGGGGCAAGAGAGCAGAGGGCAACTTACCTCCTGACTACGCGGCGCCCGGGCCGCCACGCCAGAGCCATTTAGCGCAAGTCGCAAACCACAATCAATCAGCCTTCATCATGCCGATAGAACGGATTGGTCCTGGATACCTAACATCCTGAGTAACAAAGCTACCTAACCCAGACCCAAACTCCCTCTTCACACCACGAAACGAGATGATCCTGCCTAACTTAAGAAAGAAATCTATTGTTTCAATCTGCTCGTGGAATGTGCACGGCTTTCGAGAAATGGCCCAAGATCAAGAAACCCAAGCCTTTTTCCGTCAACAGGACATCATTTTGATCCAGGAGTCATGGAAATTACAACCGAGCTTGATTCCAGGGTTTAAAGAATACAACATTTATGCAGAAAGCCTATCCAAGTATGGCCATCCCCGCGGTGGATTATCAACATACGTAACCCATAAATACAACTGGGCATCTGAGGAGATAGACGTGGGCCTGAAGTGGGTCCAAGTGTCCAGAATTACTGAAGCACCCTTACCGGGAATTGAACCTTGGAAGATATTGATATTCAATGTTTATATCCACCCTGACAGAAAGTCACAAAAAGAAAAACACGCGACCTTGCTGTCACTTAATAAGGTCATGCAAAAGACCTATTTGCAATACCCACTGGTTATCTCCGGGGATTTTAACAATGCCCATATAGACCAAAACAAGGCGAAGGTGAAGACGAACGCAAACGGCGATGGAAAAAAGTTAGCATCCAGCCTAAAAGAATATGGACTGTCAATCTTTAAAGGGAACACAAAGGGGGATAGGCCGGCAGCCATCACATATTTGAGCAGCAGGATCCATTCAATAATCAACTACTCCATAGTAAGTGACGAGTTAATTCCCAGTATCGAATCATTTGCTATAGAACATCGAGTAGAAAGTGACCACTTTCCCCAAATAATAAGCCTGAACTTTGCACCAAGCACGGCACCCACAATGACCTCCCTGTTGCATCACGCATCAAACTTTAACTTGAGGAAACTAAAATGGCGTGGAGAAGGGTTGGAAAAAATCACGGACGCAGTCAAAGCCCATATGGACAACCTAAGAACACAAAAGGAGGAAGACCGAGTATCCAACTGGGAGCAAATGATTCAGGTCCTGCAGCAAAAGTTTCCAGCAAGGCCAGGGATTCATAGAAATCTCAACAACAAGAAGGAGCCTTGGTTCAACATGGACCTAAGAGCAAAAAAAAGAAGGGCCGCAAAGGAGGCCAGCACTGTCGCAAGACAAAAAACATCGGGGTCAGTGGCAAACAAATCCAATTTGAGAGAAGCCAGGTGCATCTACAGGAAGGCACTGAGGGCTGCAAAGCATCTATATAAAGAAACTATCTGGAACAAACTTCTAACTGCAGGCAAACACCCTAACAGCCGGGACTTCTGGGGCATCATAAATGAGCTTACCCAAGGGGCAAAACTCGATCAAGAAGCCGGGGTTGATGCAGAAACCTGGACCAGACACGTGCAAACTCTATACAGCAGCACAGTGTCAGGCCACGTCAACGGCTCAGGGGCAGTCAAGGACAACACGGTGGAACTAAAAGGCGGGAACTACAAGAAACATGTGGAACCCAAGTGGGAAAAACTCCAGAAGGGGCCAACAGAGCCAGACGACCTAACCACCAAAAATGAACTTATGATGATAATTTTAAGATTAACATCAGAGGGTGCAGCGTGGACCAAATGGGCTGCCAAACGCGATTTTTAAACATGACCCGGACTTGTGGTCAGAGACCCTAACGCCCATGTTCAACCGAATATACAGACAAGCAGAGTTACCCGCCTCCTGGAAAGGCAGCATTATCCATCCCATATTTAAGCATGGCGATCACTGCAACCCTACAAATTTCAGACTGATATCCTTAATTGACGTAGAGGCCAAACTCTACGCCTCCTGCATCTTAAGGGAATTACAAGCCTGGATATCAGAAACAAAGATCATGCCAAAATTTCAAACTGGATTCAGTCAAGGAATGGGAACAATAACGAACCTCACTTGCCTGTCCATCCTAACGGACATAGCGGTAGCAAAGGGCATCCGCTTATATGCCTGTTTTATAGACATTAAGTCTGCCTTCGATCGGGTGAATATAGAGCGTTTGTGGAGAAAATTAGAGAGCTGGGGGTTGCCACACCAACTCTTAACAGCTATCAAAGCCCTACACCACCACACCTGGGCAAGAGTGAAACTGGGAAATGGAGGCAATACTACTAGGAACATCCAAACGCACCAAGGCCTAAAACAAGGCTGCGTTTTAGCCCCCACCCTCTTTAATCCTTTTCTCTCTGACCTCACAAGCGCGATCGAATCAGCAGACAGCCACCCTCCATCTTTGGCAAATAATCCAATATACTATCTACAATACGCCGATGATATCGTACTGTTGAGTAAAACACCAATCGGACTACAAACAGCCATCAATAAATTAACATCGTACTTAGAAAGGCAAAGCCTGGAATTAAACAAAGAAAAAACTAAAGTGGTCCGTCTAGTAGACCCGCAAAAGTTAAAGTATAAATGGATGGCCCAAGGGTCAACAGTGAAAGAACAAGAGTACTACAAGTACTTGGGAATAACAATATCGAAAGGTGCGAAATACAAGGATCATAAAACAGCATTAAAAGCAAAAGCACAATCTTTAATTTTTGCGCACCGATCGTTAAAAGAAAAAATGGATTGCCCTAACCACAACCATCTATTAAAAGTATTGGCAGCGCAGATTATGCCCACTCTATCTTATGGCCTAGCTACATGGTGTGGCAAGAAGGCGGATCTCCTAAACGAGCTACAGATTAGAATTAACAAAGCGGTCTTCAACCTGCCAAAATCCCCCGACGCCTCACGAGTCAGGCTGGAATTTGGTCTACAAAATCAGAAGTTCCAGAGCATGGGCGGCTTCGTGAAACTCTGTAATAAACTTCGCTCTGCAGACCCAGAGACACTGGACTGGCTAAGCTGGGAGGAAATTAAAAAACGGGGGGAAACTGACACCCCGAACACCTGGGGAAAGTATCTTAAACTCTGTGTGGTAAAGTTGGAGATGGAATCAGTCTGGAAATCTGGGACAGACAAAGCAAGCCTAAGCAAATTAGCCAACTCAGCAGCAAAAAGGAAATCCTTTTCGGAGGATAAAGAGTCATTGGCAAAACATCGGCATGGCTGGACTGTTATGAACTCGTTTACAACTCCAAAACCACTAGCATATCTAGTAGCCCATTTCAGTGGCCATCTCAAAAAGGCTTTTACAGCCTATCGGATGGGTATGCACGTCTCAAAGGACCTATTACCGTCCTGGAAACAGTCCCACCAGACGAAAGAATGTCGCCTCTGCGGGTACAAAAACAAAAACCTCGTCCACCTTTTCTGTATATGTCCGGCCCTGATAATTCAGAGACGACTTCTATTGAAACCCATTCTTAACGCATTAAACATCCGTTCTTGCAGACAGGCAGTTACAAGCTGGCTCGGAGGCTCCTCCACATTTCTGGCTTTCTGCGGAGTTAAATTCATGGCAGAAGCAAGAAAACGCTTAGAACTACCTGCACAGGAGGTTCACCCAGTTGGCGGACTTTTAGGGACACCCGAACTTTTAGATCTTCACGCATCTGTCCCCAACAAAACAGAGGCTGAGAGACAATAATTTTAGTATTTTAATACATTTTGCACTGTCATTTTATTAGGAGAATTTTGTAACAATTTTAATTAATTATGCAAATAAAACTCTTTGAATTTGACTATCGTCAAGGGGCCACTAAGAACCACATGCAGCCTGAACCCCATCTGGTCTGCACTCGGTGAGTTTCCACCTCCGTCTTTAGTTATACATCGCTCACACAGGCGATCCACACACCTGACATCCTTGTGTCCTTTTAATCCCTAGGCTGGTACCACCTTCCCCCCCCCCCGCTACCATGTCCTGATGAAGACCCTAAGTGACTAGCGAAGGGAGCACAACGTGGGTTGAAACTAGGGGTGGGCGGAAGTCGCGGAAGGGACCATCGCAGAGAGGCACGGAGATTGAAGCAATCTCCGTGCCTCTCCGCGATATTTCCGTTTTTCGAGGCCGCCCGCCGCCCGCCCGCCTCCTGCTTCCCACCCACCTGCCTCCCGCCTGCCGTCCGCCTCCCGCCAGCATTATTAAATTAAATTAAAAGGCTAAATAGAACTTTAAAGCAAACTTACCTTATTGCTCCGCATCATCCCAATCCCGGCTTCATTTTTGGAAACTGCGCATGCGCTGCAGCCTGCGCATATCTATCATTGATTCACAGCATCTCAGCATCAATAAAAAAGGCAATGGCAATGCGGTTTCCACTTTGGCCTTGCAGGACACAAACGCCCGCTCAATTCAAACTTTCAAAGAAGCTTTCAGCCCCAATTTAATTAAAACACTTTGCCATGGCTTCTGCTGAATCCAGTAACATACTAGGCGATGAAATACATCACTCTTCACAAAGCAATGAAGGCCCACTGCCAAACGTGCAGCAGCATAAAAAGTTGATTGACAATAAATTACTATTAATTCCACAATCCAGATTAAAAGGCAGTCACAAATTGTTGAATCCAGTATACGTGCTAGACTATTAAAGATCAGCAAAGACTCTGGAAAACATCAATTCAACCAGTCTGCCGCATTTTTAAACCAATGGGAATGCAATTAACAGAGACAAATCTGATAACATTTGAAACTTTAGAACTTGCATAACAAGTGCTCTAGGATAAAGCCAATTGCAACCACTAGGAGGGCTGCCCAGCATACACTGGAAAAATACAAAGAACAATACTGCACATTTCTAAACTATCAAAGAAGGCTTCCCCCACTAGAGTTTTCTCAGTACTACGAAATGCATGTGGGCCTGAAGGTCAGCTTAGTAAGGATAAAGTTAGCCCTGGCTCGTCATTGGGTGAGCCATTGGCAACAAGAGGGCCACATCTGATCATGTCTCTGGTAAAACATGATTGGTCCTGGCTTCCCCAGGCTTACAAGTAGCAGACTTAAGATCAGGGGACCTAACTCCATATCATGGGGCACCAGGACCCAGACCTGAGCCTAGCTCATCACCTACGCCAACATAAATTTATACTTGTAATACAGTGGGTGTTCTAAAAAAAAGCTACTGATTCCGCTGTTGTTCAGTACCTGTATAATTTTCAAATGATCCTCTTTCAGGAAACAAGGGCAGAGCAGATGGTACCTATAGGGGTCCTGGAATTCTACAAGCAGAGAGAGAGAGAGACCCACGGGCCAGCCCATAGGCCGTCTAGCGATATACAGCTCAGTCCTGCTCAAAATGAAGGTGGGGCAAATCGATATTGCACAGGACTCGCTCCAGGCTGTTAAAATTGGGAACTTAATGCAGGAGCTAAAACAACCAGTCACTCCTCTTACGTAATGTGCACATTAATCCGTGCTCCAGAGCCAAGACATCTGCAATAAAGCTGGTGACATCGAATGGCACAGAATGACACAGATCACATAATTATATGAGGAGATGTTAGCTCTAATTTTTTGACTCTGAAACGCAGGATGAGAACTCAGTTGTAAAAAATGTAGTCAGGAATATTCCTAAACAGACAAAACCTGACTCAAAGTGAAAGGATGCATAGAGCCTGCAACTTGCACGTGTGTTTAACCGTCACAGTTTTTGCACCTTCAATGGAAGATGCACAGAGGCCCAGCCCCTCTCTTGGACACACATTTCACACAGGTCTGCATCGATAATGGAGTTTTCAGGCGCAACCCTGCATTTCATCAAACACATCAGCAACTTCCATATTGGGGAATGCGGGGAGAGGCCTAACAGCTAGAGCAGTCTAGCTCGAAGCTAGGGGAACCAGGTGCGAGTCTCGGCAGGGGTGACCAACATCCTGCGATTCTGGGCAAATCGTTTAATCTCCCATACTGAACAAAAAAATGCATTTATACGTCTGTAACACAACTAATGCTCGTGTAAAGCATTCTGATACATTCGGGTATAGTTTGCACTATACTGAACTCCATAAAGATAAAATATAAATAACATCCAGATCATAACACTAGAACACGGCCTCGGCATTCACCACCCTGCTAAGATCTTTATTGCCGACTTTACTGTACAAAATCTGAGCTAGCAGGGTAATCTGCATGAGCTGTTTAATAAACTGCAGAGCACAATACATAATCATAAGATTGTAGGAACATTATTGTGAAACACTGCGTAAGAAGTACTGCAAAAGCAATGTTATGGGGAATAGGATGACTATCAAAGGGAATCTTCACCCTTGGATAACCAAACATCTAATCTGACTTTCATCTAAAGTTAGCATACATGGTATGCATTTTGGTGACCAGCCCTTTAAAGTTAGCATTCATGGTATGCATTTTGGTGACCAGCCCTTTAAAGTTAGCATTCATGGTATGCATTTTGGTGACCAGCCCTTTAAAGTTAGCATTCATGGTATGCATTTTGGTGACCAGCCCAAACAGGATCAGATCCCTGTCTGGTCCAGGACCAACGAAGGGGACGAGTGCGGGATGTGTGGAGCGAGCAAAGAGTGGAAGCAGGTATGGTTTTGGCTGGTGTTGAGTGCATGGAGAGTGCTGGTGTTGTAGTGGAGTCTGTTGGCATGGTGGTTGCCGGGTCCAGGGGTTCTGGCATTGGGTAAGGTCCAGGCGCGGACGGACACAGACGGGCTTGCCTTTGGTGCGCCAGCTGTGCGGCCGCAGAGCGGCCACCATTTATGGCGGGGAGGCAGGGAGGGAGGAGCAGCTGGGAGGCAGGAGCGGGGTGGCGAGTGGACGGCGAGGGGGCGGGGTCGCGGGGGAGCAGCGGCGGAAAGGAGTGAGTAGTGCAGAAGGAAAAGAAAGGGGGAGGGGAAAATGTGGCGAGAACGGGGGGAACAGGAACAGAAGAGCAGAGAGAGAAGAGTACAGTACTTACAATAACAAAATCACAAAATACAGGCAAAAAAGCGGCACAAAGCGGAGACACTTATAACACTGAGGCAGGAGCAGGGTTGAACTCACGGCGGAGTGGCAGCACAGGGGGGAGAGGCACAGGCACACAGGTGTGGCTGTGCGGCAGGAAGGGAGTGACCTGGCCTGCAAGCAGGGTCAGGGGTTGCTCTCACGACCGTGCATCGGCTGCCATTTAAGGCGGGGAGGGAGGGAGGAGCAGCTGGGAGACAGAAGCGGGGCGGCGAGTGGACTGCGAGGGGGCTGGCCGCAGGGGAGCAGCGGCGAGAAGGAGCAAGGGGTGCAGAAGGAAAAGAAGGGGGTGGGGGGAAATGCAGCAAGAACGGGGGAAAAGGAAAGGGAGAGCAGAGAGAGAAGAGTACAGTACTTACAATAACACAATCACAAAATACAGGCAAAAAAGCGGCACAAAGCGGAGACACTTATCTCACTGGGCAGCAGCAGGGTTGAACTCACGGCGGAGCGGCAGCACAGGGGGGAGAGGCACAGGCACACAGGTGGAGGTATGCGGCAGGAGGGGAGCGACCTGGCCTGCAATCATTAGATAAACTAAAACATTTAATGAAGGCCAAAAGTAAGAGGAAAAGAGTAATTAACAAAACAATTTTTTGTGATATTTTTTTAGGACAATGGAAACACAGTTCAAGTTCTGAGCCTTTTTTTAATGAAGAGAGTTATTTACAGAGCAATAATTTGTTGCATGCAGTTGACTCCAGTGGTCAGGCTTGTGAGGTTGGAGATGGTTGTCCAATTCAGAAAGAGCAAGTGGTTCCTTGAAATGCAGAAGAAGTGATAGCTGATGAAGTTCTATGCAGACGTCGTAAAGCCCTAGTGTACACTTGGGATTGTAGTAGTATTTGTAGAGTACGACAAGAATCTATTGATAAATTACGCAATTTCTTACATGCATATTGCAAAAATACAATTTGGCCTCGAGGAAATGTATTTCTTTGAATTATGGACTTTTTTTTGCATATTGTCTCGGTGTATAATTTCAACTAGCGTTATTTATAGTGTTTATAAATTTAAGTTATAACATTTTCTTAGCAGTAATCATTTTATATACGTGTGATTTGTATTATCTAGTATTTTACTATAGATGGTTTATTGTTTTTTTTAAACAATCTAATTGATTGGTGTTGTTTTTGCCCGCTGTTATGTGATGAGTACAATTGAAATCACTGTTTCTAATGAAATTCAATATATTCTGAGAACAGCAAAAAAGACAAAGAAATTACTTTGTAAAATGTTAAAATTATGCTGTGCCGTTAAAAATGTATTATTATATGGTATAACAATTTTTTCTTTTTTTTACAGATCTTAATTTTAAAATATCAAATTTACCACCATTTAGATTATTAAAAACAAGTGAATACAATGGGTACTGTCTTTTACATGTATTACTGTTGAGGTAAGTTTTAGTAAGTCTTAAAATGAGAATGAACAGTGTTTCCACACAGTGGAAGAAAAGGAACATGGATGTACTAGATTTCTGTCAGAAAATTGCAATGCAAAAAGGTATAAAATAGGGGACAGCTTCAGAACACCTGTCTGCAAGACATATGGTATACTACAGAATAGACTAATATGGTTCTTTTGCAGGTCTTGATAATTTCAGAATTAAAAGAAATGAAACTGTTTAATTTAAGCAACATCAGTCAGTGTTTTTGCAAATGTCATATTAGGTTGCATCTCTTCCCTTCAATAATATATAAACATGCCCTATCAGTTCCCTAAAAAGTAAGTAGTTGTAAATGTATCTTGTTCTCTGCGATCAGTACCAAAATTCACTCCTATAATAACAATTGGCCTAGCCATTAACTCTCTTTCTTATTTATGAGGTGAGGAAAAGGCATTCTGTATACCTTTTCTTTTCCATGTCAATATAATCTCATTATACACAGTATTTTGGTTGAAAAGGTGTTCTATAGGTTTTGTTGTGCGTGTTTGCACAGAACACTCATAAAACAAGACACATTTCCAGATTTATCATAAATCATAAATCTGGACATGTTTGTGAATGCTACACCATCCTTCTATTGGTATAGCTAAGCACAACGAGGAAAATTGTTTTCACTTCTTCTCATTTTTTCACTTTCAATATATGCTTGAATGCACAGCATATATTGAAGGAGAAAAATACCTTTACTGATTGTTTTTGTGCAGGAAGGTGTCCATTCTTGCACATAAACAATCTCCACATGACACGGACATCCTTGCACCATGGTGCAAGGGTGCATGTCACCACATGCCTGCAGTTTCTGCAGCTGTGCAGAGAGAAGCACAGAGTTGCAACATATTTATGTACATATGTTACATGCTTGTGTTTCGGAAGTACCACAGCACGCTGTAGTTAAACAGTTGACAGTGTCATGCTGCAGCACTTTCTTATAATTCTGCACTTATGCATTCACCACACATCAGAAATGTATTTTTAAAGTCAATTATGCACTACACGTACATTCATCTCAACTTTCACACACTAGCATACTAGTTTAGATCTTTCTTTAACCAGAGTAGGTAGTTCTTTTTGTTGTTTTTTGGGGATGGGCGATTTTTTTTAACGATTTTATATTTTTTTATTTTTTTAAAACAGGGGAAACCATGAGAACTGGGAAAAGAGAACTAAAAACTGGGAAAAGAGGAGAAATGAAATCTAACAATGGTGGTGGTCAACAGCTCGACATACCAGATCCACCGACTGCTTTCCATATGCTGTCAGCCATCCACATTTTACACAGCTCATTCTAAGTTTCCCAAATTGAGGATGAATATCAGGGTGTGCGGTAGAGGTTGATGGTGTTGGTCCACTCGTACTCGGGCCTTCTGCTGAAGCAGGAAGAGCCTCTCTCAAGCTCCTTAACTCCTCCTTTGCAAAGTTGACCGGATGCTTAGATTGCAAGTCCTTCCGCATACTTGAAGTTCCGCACGAGTACTTTTTGTTGTGGTCTCCCCTTGAAAGCACTTCATTGCATATTCGGCAAGTAATTTTGTTGCAGTCACCTTTTTTAAGCCTGTTGGAAAGGTGAAAACACTTCCAGACAATGCTGGTATATTTTTGCTTGAGTGGAGGTTCAGAAACAAATTATTGCTGTGATGAGTTCTCTGAATCAGAGGATGATGGTGGATTGGCAGCCATGGTATCTTTAAATGAATCTCTTCTCCAAAAAAGAAAGAGAAGCAGCTCTTCTCAGGAGGTCTTTTTTTCAGAAAAGTTTTAATAAGAATGGTTGAAATGGGTGGGGTCCTAGAATAGTTTCAATAGGAAGTGTAATGAACCAATCAAATCTCTTTTTTTAAAGTCACATGGGGTGCGCGTAGGATGCTCGTAGGATGTGGAGACTCAATACGCACCCTGCTTGCATCGTGCTCGCGTCCAGCACGAGTCCAGCACGAGTTCGCAAAATTGCATGAAAAAGTTATGTACTTTTTAAGAAAGTTAAAGAATATTATTTTTATAATAACCTCAGAAAATCTCTGTTGTACTTTGTATATGAAGACACTGGTAGCCAGGTTGTAAGTTCTTTAATTCTTCTTTATTAATCCATGTCAAGTGGTATCAAACAAGGATCAGCCATTTAACAGCTCTTAACCCAGCTCCCATATCTCCTACGCCAGCCCCACCAGGAGCAGCTTGCCTAGCTGCTCAGCCCATCTCCAACTGTCACCACTCATCCACACAGGCACCCAGGCATTCCATTCATCACAGTCACACCAACATTCCGTCACCATCTCCCACTATAACATGTTCCAAAAGAAGACATATAAGTTAAAAATGTACCCCAAACTATACTGAAAACACCTGCAATATTCAATATGTAAATCTGTAATACTGAAATGACATTTTGACTTGAACGCTGCATACTGTTCTGTTATTAAAACATCCAAAACAAATGTGAATGGTAGACACTAGATGGCAGCCTTGCACAGTAATGAATGAAGAGAAACACGAAGAACAATATTCCTGTATTTTGAACAATACCACGCTGCAGTTGTGCTCGAGTTAAGAAGTATTCCGATGAGTCTTCCAAGAATTTTTTTCCATTGATACGGAAATATCTTGCTGTTAGAGTTTCCTCTACAATGAAGATTAAACTTGCTCTCTATGCTGGACATGCGCTCCATTGTACACAAAATTCAACTAAGTTAAATACCTGTTCGTGATGTGATACACCAACCTTCTTTTCTTGTCACGACGTCTGTAATAAAGCTCAATAAACCTTTTGCTTTCTTCGAGTATGAGCGTGAACTGGGCAAAGCTTAACGAAGGTGGCAACCACAATATGACGGCACGTTGGATGACGCCGTGCAGGGTGGTTGGAAGCTAAAGCATGCGCCCAAAATCTCTGCAGAGTGAGCCTGAGACGGAGAAAGAATGCAATGTGTCACTGGCACTCACAGAATCCGTCAGCAGGTAGGAGCGTGTGCTGATCATGGCGCACATTAATATTGGTATCAAAGAAGGATCAGCCATGTAACAGCTCTTAACCCAGCTCCCATATTCCTACGCCAGCCCCACCAGGAGCAGCCTGCCTAGCTGATCAGCCCATCTCCAACTGTTACCACTCATCCACACAGGCACCCAGGCATTCCATTCATCACAGTCACACCAACATTCCGTCACCATCTCTTGCTCTGGCTGAGCAGCTAGGAGGACCTAGGCTGATTCACATATACATGTAAACCTTAGGATATAACAATCTCTTCTCTTAATATATATATTAAATATATAGAAATAAGTTTTCCAACATTAAAGAAATAGCGGAAGCAGCACACCCGCCGCGTCCGATATGACGTCACGTGCTTCCACGCGTCCGTCACGTCACGTTATACGTACATGTAGCGTATGTGCCAGGCATCGCGCACAGGTCGCATAGCAACCGCGTTGGAGAAGTCGTACCCATTGCGCACCATACTCGGATCCTACACAATGACCGTAAAATGGTAAACGCGTTTTGCGCAATAAACGAGTAGGGTGTTCATATGGTGCGCAACTCCCCAAAAAAATAAAAAAAGGATTTAAGTATATTATGAACAATATATAATATTGAAAAGAAATATATTTTTATGTAAAATAAAGTGATAAAAAAATGTGTAAGTAATTCAAAAAATAACATCTAAAAATAAAATGATTGAAAAATATAGTTGGAAAATATCAAAAATACAATAAATATTTTTCAAAATTATGATTTAAAAAAATCTTTGAAAATCACTAAAAACATAGGTTTTCCATACGTTATAGTTACGAATTAGCATTTACAAAACCTTTGAAATTCACTGAAAAAACCATAGGTTTCACACACGTTATAGTTAGGAATTAGCATTTAAAAAACCTTTGACATTCACTGAAAAAAACCCAAAGGTTTCAGACAAGTTATAGTTAGGAATTAGCATTTAAAAAAACCTTAGAAATTCACTGAAAAACCAGAGGTTTCAGGGGTGTTATAGTTAGCTGGACATTTCACTTGTATAAAACCATTGAAATTCCCCTGTTATAGTTAGTTGTACTAACTATAACTCGCGCGCCCGCAATCCACTGCTGATGATGTCACATATTACATCATTCATGACATGATCAGTGACATCACTGATGACATCTCAAATGACATGCTCTCCACACCACTGGAGTCAAGCTATCCTGGCTGAAGACAGCTGATAGCCAGAAAAAGGTCCTAGGATGCTTGATTCCGGTCCAGTAAAGACATGGCTTGGCAGTTCCGGCTGGACTGTTCCCATGAGGCACAGGGTCAAGGCTGATTTGCCTATGGCCATGTCTGAACTGGGGTGGTGTGGGGTGCAAAAAAACGAGGGATTAAGGCCCAGATCTCTGTACTGGGGTGAATGTATGCCATTGTTCTGCATTCTGTCCATCAACTGTTGTTTTTGCATTTGTCTCCCCGAGTGGGATGGGTATGCTCAGACGTGAGTCCCATGCTCTCCACACCACTGGAGTCAAGCTATCCTGGCTGAAGACGGCTGATAGACAGAAACTGGTCCTAGGAGGCTTGATTCTGGTCCAGTAAAGACATGGCTTGGCAGTTCGGGCTGGACTGTTCCCATGAAGCATAGGGTCAAGGCTGATTTGCATATGGCCATGTCTGAACTGGGGTGGTGTGAAGTTCAAAAAACGATGGATTTAGGCCCAGATCTTTGTACTGGGTGAATGTATGATATAGTTCTACATTCTGTCCATCAACTGTTGTTTTTGCATTTGTCACCCCGAGTGGGTTGGGTATGCTCAGACGTGAGTCCCATGCTCTCCACACCACTGGAGTCAAGCTATCCTGGCTGAAGACGGCTGATAGCCAGAAACCGGTCCTAGGATGCTTGATTCCGGTCCAGTAAAGATATGGCTTGGCAGTTCGGGCTGGACTGTTCCCATGAGGCACAGGGTCAGGGCTGATTTGCATATGGCCATGTCTGAACTGGGGTGGTGTGGAGTGCAAAGAAACGATGGATTTAGGCCCGGATCTCTATACTGGTGTGAATGTGTGACATTGTTTTGCATTCTGTCCATCAACTGTTGTTTTTGCATTTGTCACCCCGAGTGGGATGGGTATGCTCAGACGTGATTCCCATGCTCTCCACACCACTGGAGTCAAGCTATCCTGGATGAAGACGGCTGATAGCCAGAAACCGGTCCTAGGATGCTTGATTCCGGTCCAGTAAAGTGATGGCTTGGCAGTTCGGGCTGGACAGTTCCCATGAGGCACAGGGTCAAGGCTGATTTGCATATGGCCATGTCTGAACTGGGGTGGTTTGGAGTGCAAAAAAACAAAGTATTTAGGCCCAGATCTATGTACTGGGGTGAATGTATGACATTGTTCTGCATTCTGTCCATCAAGTGTTGTTTTTGCATTTGTCACCCCGAGTGGGATGGGTATGCTCAGATGTGAGTCCCATGCTCTCCACACCACTGGAGTCAAGCTATCCTGGCTGAAGATGGCTGATAGCCAGAAACCGGTCCTAGGATGCTTGATTCCGGTCCAGTAAAGACATGGCTTGGCAGTTCGGGCTGGACTGTTCCCATGAGGCACAGGGTCAAGGCTGATTTGCATAAGGCCATGTCTGAACTGGGGTGGTGTGGAGTGCAAAAAAATGATGGATTTAGGCCCAGATCTCTGTACTGGGGTGAATGTATGAGATTGTTCTGCATTCTGTCCATCAACTGTTGTTTTTGCATTTGTCACCCCGAGTGGGAAGGTATGCTCAGACGTGAGTCCCATGCTCTCCACACCACTGGAGTCAAGCAATCCTGGCTGAAGATGGCTGATAGCCAGAAACCGGTCCTAGGATGCTTGATTCCGGTCCAGCAAAGACATGGCTTGGCAGTTCGGGCTGGACTGTTCCCATGAAGCACAGGGTCAGGGCTGATTTGCATATGGCCATGTCTGAACTGGGGTGGTGTGGAGTGCAAAAAAATTATGGATTTAGGCCCGGATCTCTGTACTGGGGTGAATGTATGACATTGTTTTGCATTCTGTCCATCAACTGTTGTTTTTGCATTTGTCACCCCGAGTGGGATGGGTATGCTCAGACGTGATTCCCATGCTCTCCACACCACTGGAGTCAAGCTATCCTGGATGAAGACGGCTGATAGCCAGAAACCGGTCCTAGGATGCTTGATTCCGGTCCAGTAAAGTGATGGCTTGGCAGTTCGGGCTGGACTGTTCCCATGAGGCACAGGGTCAAGGCTGAATTGCATGTGGCCATGTCTGAACTGGGTGTTGGTGTGGAGTGCAAAAAAACAAAGTATTTAGGCCCAGATCTATGTACTGGGGTGAATGTATGACATTGTTCTGCATTCTGTCCATCAAGTGTTGTTTTTGCATTTGTCACCCCGAGTGGGATGGGTATGCTCAGATGTGAGTCCCATGCTCTCCACACCACTGGAGTCAAGCTATCCTGGCTGAAGATGGCTGATAGCCAGAAACCGGTCCTAGGATGCTTGATTCCGGTCCAGTAAAGACATGGCTTGGCAGTTCGGGCTGGACTGTTCCCATGAGGCACAGGGTCAAGGCTGATTTGCATAAGGCCATGTCTGAACTGGGGTGGTCTGGAGTGCAAAAAAACGATGGATTTAGACCCAGATCTCTGTACTGGGGTGAATGTATGAGATTGTTCTGCATTCTGTCCATCAACTGTTGTTTTTGCATTTGTCATCCCGAGTGGGAAGGTATGCTCAGACGTGAGTCCCATGCTCTCCACACCACTGGAGTCAAGCAATCCTGGCTGAAGATGGCTGATAGCCAGAAACCGGTCCTAGGATGCTTGATTCCGGTCCAGCAAAGACATGGCTTTCGCAGTTTGGGCTGGACTGTTCCCATGAGGCACAGGGTCAAGGCTGATTTGCCTATGGCCATGTCTGAACTGGGGTGGTGTGGAGTGCAAAAAAAC
This sequence comes from Lissotriton helveticus, assembly GCF_964261635.1. Lineage (NCBI taxonomy): Eukaryota > Metazoa > Chordata > Amphibia > Caudata > Salamandridae > Lissotriton > Lissotriton helveticus. The sequence continues at coordinate 286,262,922 of NC_136073.1, forward strand.
AAAGGATTTAGGCCCAGATCTATGTACTGGGGTGAATGTATGACATTGTTCTGCATTCTGTCCATCAACTGTTGTTTTTGCATTTGTCACCCCGAGTGGGATGGGTATGCTCAGACGTGAGTCCCATGCTCTCCACACTACTGGAGTCAAGCTATCTTGGCTGAAGATGGCTGATAGCCAGACACCGGTCCTAGGATGCTTGATTCCGGTCCAGTAAAGACATGGCTTGGCAGTTCGGGCTGGACTGTTCCCATGAGGCACAGGGTCAAGGCTGATTTGCATGTGGCCATGTCTGAACTGGGGTGGTGTGGAGTGCAAAAAACGATTTATTTAGGCCCAGATCTCTGTACTGGGGTGAATGTATGGCATTGTTCTGCATTCTGTCCATCAACTGTTATTTTTGCTTTGGTCACCCCGAGTGGGATGGGTATTCTCAGATGTGAGTCCCATGCTCTCTACACCACTGGAGTCAATCTATCCTGGCTGAAGACGGCTGATAGCCAGAAACCGGTCCTAGGATGCTCGATTCCGGTCCAGTAAAGATATGGCTTGGCAGTTCGGGCTGGACTGTTCCCATGAGGCTCAGGGTCAAGGCTGATTTGCATATGGCCATGTCTGAACTGGGGTGGTGTGGAGTGCAAAAAAACGATGGATTTAGGCCCAGATCTCTGTACTGGGGTGAATGTATGACATTGTTCTGCATTCTGTCCGTCAACTGTTGTTTTTGCATTTGTCACCCCGAGTGGGATGGGTATCCTCAGACGTGAATCCCATGCTCTCCACACCACTGGAGTCAAGCTATCCTGGCTGAAGACGGCTGATAGCCAGAAACCGGTCCTAGGATGGTTGATTCTGGTCCAGTAAAGACATGGCTTGGCAGTTCGGGCTGGACTGTTCACATGAGGCTCAGGGTCAAGGTTGATTTGCATATGGTCATGTCTGAACTGGGGTGGTGTGGAGTGCAAAAAACGATTTATTTCGGCCCAGATCTCTGTACTGGGGTGAATGTATGACATTGTTCTTCATTCTGTCCATCAACTGTTGTTTTTTTGCATTTGTCACCCCGAGTGGGATGGGTATGCTCAGACGTGAGTCCCATGCTCTCCACACCACTGGACTCAAGCTATCCTGGCTGAAGACGGCTGATAGCCAGAAACCGTTCCTAGGATGCTTGATTCCGGTCCAGTAAAGACATGGCTTGGCAGTTCGAGCTGGACTGTTCCCATAAGGCACAGGGTCAGGGCTGATTTGCATATGGCCATGTCTGAACTGGGGTGGTGTGGAGTGCAAAAAAACGATGGATTTAGGCCCGGATCTCTGTACTGGGGTGAATGTATGACATTGTTCTGCATTCTGTCCATCAACTGTTGTTTTTGCATTTGTCACCCCGAGTGGGATGGGTATGCTCAGACGTGATTCCAATGCCCTCCACACCACTGGAGTAAAGCTATCCTGGATGAAGACGGCTGATAGCCAAAAACCGGTCCTAGGATGCTTGATTCCGGTCCAGTAAAGTGATGGCTTGGCAGTTCGGGCTGGACTGTTCCCATGAGGCACAGGGTCAAGGCAGATTTGCATATGGCTATGTCTGAACTGGGGTGGTGTGGAGTGCAAAAAAAAGATGGATTTAGGCCCAAATCTATGTACAGGGGTGAATGTATGACATTGTTCTGCATTCTGTCCATCAACTGTTGTTTTTGCATTTGTCACCCCGAGTGGGATGGGTATGCTCAGATGTGAGTCCCATGCTCTCCACACCACTGGAGTCAAGCTATCCTGGCTGAAGATGGCTGATAGCCAGAAACCGGTCCTAGTATGCTTGATTCCGGTCCAGCAAAGACATGGCTTGGCAGTTTGGGCTGGACTGTTCCCATGAGGCACAGGGTCAAGGCTGATTTGCATGTGGCCATGTCTGAACTGGGGTGGTGTGGAGTGCAAAAAAACAAAGGATTTAGGCCCAGATCTATGTACTGGGGTGAATGTATGACATTGTTCTGCATTCTGTCCATCAACTGTTGTTTTTGCATTTGTCAGCCCGAGTGGGATGGGTATGCTCAGACGTGAGTCCCATGCTCTCCACACTACTGGAGTCAAGCTATCTTGGCTGAAGATGGCTGATAGCCAGAAACCGGTCCTAGGATGCTTGATTCCGGTCCACTAAAGACATGGCTTGGCAGTTCAGGCTGCACTTTTCCCATGAGGCACAGGGTCAAGGCTGATTTGCATATGGCCATGTCTGAACAGGGGTGGTGTGGAATGCAAAAAAACAAAGGATTTAGGCCCATATTTATGTACTGGGGTGAATGTATGACATTGTTCTGCATTCTGTCCATCAACTGTTGTTTTTGCATTTGTCACCCCGAGTGGGATGGGTATGCTCAGACGTGAGTCCCATACTCTCCACACTACTGGAGTCAAGCTATCTTGGCTGAAGATGGCTGATAGCCAGAAACCGGTCCTAGTATGCTTGATTCCGGTCCAGTAAAGACATGGCTTGGCAGTTCGGGCTGGACTGTTCCCATGAGGCACAGGGTCAAGGCTGATTTGCATGTGGCCATGTCTGAACTGGGGTCGTGTGCAGTGCAAAAAACTATTTATTTAGGCCCAGATCTCTGTACTGGGGTGAATGTATGACATTGTTCTGCATTCTGTCCATCAAATGTTATTTTTGCATTGGTCACCCCGAGTGGGATGGGTATTCTCAGATGTGAGTCCCATGCTCTCCACACCACTGGAGTCAAGCTATCCTGGCTGAAGACAGCTGATAGCCAGAAACCGGTCCTAGGATGGTTGATTCTGGTCCAGTAAAGACATGGCTTGGCAGTTCAGGCTGGACAGTTCACATGAGGCTCAGGGTCAAGGTTGATTTGCATATGGTCATGTGTGAACTGGGGTGGTGTGGAGTGCAAAAAAAGATTTATTTAGGCCCAGATCTCTGTACTGGGGTGAATGTATGAAATTGTTCTTCATTCTGTCCATCAACTGTTGTTTTTGCATTTGTCACCCCGAGTGGGTTGGGTATGCTCAGACGTGAGTCCCATGCTCTCCACACCACTGAAGTCAAGCTATCCTGGCTGAAGATGGTTGATAGCCAGAAACCGGCCCTAGGATGCTTGATTCCGGTCCAGTAAAGATATGGCTTGGCAGTTCGGGCTGGACTGTTCCCATGAGGCACAGGGTCAAGGCTGATTTGCATGTGGCCATGTCTGAACTGGGGTCGTGTGCAGTGCAAAAAACTATTTATTTAGGCCCAGATCTCTGTACTGGGGTGAATGTATGACATTGTTCTGCATTCTGTCCATCAAATGTTATTTTTGCATTGGTCACCCCGAGTGGGATGGGTATTCTCAGATGTGAGTCCCATGCTCTCCACACCACTGGAGTCAAGCTATCCTGGCTGAAGACAGCTGATAGCCAGAAACCGGTCCTAGGATGGTTGATTCTGGTCCAGTAAAGACATGGCTTGGCAGTTCAGGCTGGACAGTTCACATGAGGCTCAGGGTCAAGGTTGATTTGCATATGGTCATGTGTGAACTGGGGTGGTGTGGAGTGCAAAAAAAGATTTATTTAGGCCCAGATCTCTGTACTGGGGTGAATGTATGAAATTGTTCTTCATTCTGTCCATCAACTGTTGTTTTTGCATTTGTCACCCCGAGTGGGTTGGGTATGCTCAGACGTGAGTCCCATGCTCTCCACACCACTGAAGTCAAGCTATCCTGGCTGAAGATGGTTGATAGCCAGAAACCGGCCCTAGGATGCTTGATTCCGGTCCAGTAAAGATATGGCTTGGCAGTTCGGGCTGGACTGTTCCCATGAGGCACAGGGTCAGGGCTGATTTGCATATGGCCATGTCTGAACTGGGGTGGTGTGGAGTGCAAAAAAACGATGAATTTAGGCCCGGATCTCTGTACTGGGGTGAATGTATGACATTGTTCTGCATTCTGTCCATCAACTGTTGTTTTTGCATTTGTCACCCAGAGTGGGATGGGTATGCTCAGACGTGATTCCCATGCCCTCCACACCACTGGAGTCAAGCTATCCTGGATGAAGACGGCTGATAGCCAAAAACCGGTCCTAGGATGCTTGATTCCGGTTCAGTAAAGTGATGGCTTGGCAGTTCGGGCTGGACTGTTCCCATGAGGCACAGGGTCAAGGCAGATTTGCATATGGCTATGTCTGAACTGGGGTGGTGTGTAGTGCAAAAAAAAGATGGATTTAGGCCCAGATCTATGTACTGGGGTGAATGTATGACATTGTTCTGCATTCTGTCCATAAACTGTTGTTTTTGCATTTGTCACCCCGAGTGGGATGGGTATGCTCAGACGTGAGTCCCATGCTCTCCACACCACTGGAGTCAAGCTATCCTAGCTGAAGATGGCTGATAGCCAGGAACCGGTCCTAGGATGCTTGATTCCGGTCCAGTAAAGACATGGCTTGGCAGTTCGGGCTAGACTGTTCCCATGAGGCACAGGGTCAAGTATTATTTGCATATGGCCATGTCTGAACTGGGGTGGTGTGGAGTGCAAAAAAACAAAGGATTTAGGCCCAGATCTATGTACTGGGGTGAATGTATGACATTGTTCTGCTTTCTGTCCATAAAGTGTTGTTTTTGCATTTGTCACCCCGGGTGGGATGGGTATGCTCAGATGTGAGTCCCATGCTCTCCACACCACTGGAGTCAAGCTATCCTGGCTGAAGATGGCTGATAGCCAGATACCGGTCCTAGGATGCTTGATTCCGGTCCAGTAAAGACATGGCTTGGCAGTTCGGGCTGGACTGTTCCCATGAGGCACAGGGTCAAGGCTGATTTGCATAAGGCCATGTTTGAACTGGGGTGGTGTGGAGTGCAGAAAACAATTTATTTAGGCCCAGATCTCTGTACTGGGGTGAATGTATGACATTGTTCTGCATTCTGTCCATCAACTGTTGTTTTTGCATTCGTCACCCCGAGTGGGATGGGTATCCTCAGACGTGAGTCCCATGCTCTCCACACCACTGGAGTCAAGCTATCCTGGCTGAGGATGGCTGATTGCCAGAAACCGGTCCTAGGATGCTTGATTCCGGTCCAGCAAAGACATGGCTTGGCAGTTCGGGCTGGACTGTTCCCATGAGGCACAGGGTCAGGGCTGATTTGCATATGGCCATGTCTGAACTGGGGTGGTGTGGATTGCAAAAAAACGATGGATTTGGGCCCCGATCTCTGTACTGGGGTGAATGTATGACATTGTTCTGCATTCTGTCCATCAACTGTTGTTTTTGCATTTGTCACCCCGAATGGGAAGGTATGCTCAGACGTGAGTCCCATGCTCTCCACACCACTGGAGTCAAGCCATCCTGACTGAACCTGGCTGATAGCCAGAAACCGGTCCTAGGATGCTTGATTCCGGTCCAGCAAAGACATGGCTTGGCAGTTTGGGCTGGACTGTTGCCATGAGGCACAGGGTCAAGGCAGATTTGCATATGGCTATGTCTGAACTGGGGTGGTGTGTAGTACAAAAAAAAGATGGATTTAGGCCCAAATCTATGTACGGGGGTGAATGTATGACATTGTTCTGCATTCTGTCCATCAACTGTTGTTTTTGCATTTGTCACCCCGAGTGGGATGGGTATGCTCAGACGTGAGTCCCATGCTCTCCACACCACTGGAGTCAAGCTATCCTGGCTGAAGATGGCTGATAGCCAGGAACCGGTCCTAGGATGCTTGATTCCGGTCCAGTAAAGACATGGCTTGGCAGTTCGGGCTAGACTGTTCCCATGAGGCACAGGGTCAAGTATTATTTGCATATGGCCATGTCTGAACTGGGGTGGTGTGGAGTGCAAAAAAACAAAGGATTTAGGCCCAGATCTATGTACTGGGGTGAATGTATGACATTGTTCTGCATTCTGTCCATCAACGGTTGTTTTTGCATTTGTCAGCCCGAGTGGGATGGGTATGCTCAGACGTGAGTCCCATGCTCTCCACACTACTGGAGTCAAGCTATCTTGGCTGAAGATGGCTGATAGCCAGAACCCGGTCCTAGGATGCTTGATTCCGGTCCAGTAAAGACATGGCTTGGCAGTTCGGGCTGGACTGTTATTATTATTATTATTGCAGGTTTGTATAGCGCTATGAATAGACTCCCGAAGGAGTATCTCCGCGCTTCTGACATCTAATCTGATGGAACAACAGCAATGGCAGTAGAATTAGGACTGTGATTCCAGAGAACAAAACTAATTTAGCTAGTTAGACTAAACAGGAATGTTTTCAGGTTTTTCCTAAAAAACAAATGATCCGAACATTGCCTTAATGATAGAGGGAGCGTGTTCCAGTATGTGGGACCCACTATCGACAAGGCCCTGTCGCCAAGTCTGGTCTTATTAATTTTAGGTACTTTTAACAGCAGCTGTTGGCTGGATCTAAGGGTACGAGTGGGGTTATATGGAGCAAATTTGGTGGACAGATATACAGGTCCCAAATCGTGAAGACTTTTGTGAATGATACAGCACGTCTTAAACTTGACTCGTAAACGTACGGGCAGCCAATGGAGTTTGCGTAATAAAGGCTTAGATGGAGATCTGGGGGGTGCATTTAGTACCAATCTGGCCGCTGTATTCTGTATTACCTGCAAACGGTCAAGGACCTCTTCATTAGCTCCTGCTAGGAGACCGTTGCAGTAATCCAGACGGCTGATCACCAAAGCCTGGACTAAGGTTCTTCTGTAAGAGTCAGGCAGAAAAGGAAATATCCTGCGAAGAAGACCAATCACGTGGAAACAGGATCCCACTGTTACATTAACATTCTGTTTCATGGTCAGCTCAGGTTCCAGCCGTACTCCCAAGTTCTTAATTATAGATTTGGGTTCAGGGACTGGGCCGAGGTCCGAAGGCCACCAATCAGGAGACCATTGGATTTTAGCTTTCCCAAAAAGCATCACTTCTGTTTTCCCAACATTACATTGTAAAAAATTACGGGACATCCATCGCGCTACTGCCTTCATCCCGTCAGAGAAGGATTGTATAATCTCCGGGGTAAGGTGTTTAAAAGGAAAGAGTAGCTGCGTATCATCAGCGTATGATACTGGGCTGAAACCAAAAGCTCTAGTTATTTCTGCCAAGGGGGCCACATAGGTGTTGAATAGGGTCGGACTTAAGCACGATCCTTGTGGAACCCCCTTGGTGATTTTAACCTCTTCAGATCTAAAGTCACCCATGGTGACATGTTGGGTGCGATTCGAGAGGAAGCTTTTGATCCAGTCCAGTGCCCTACCACCGATTCCACTCACAGACAGGCGTTCGAGCAAGATGTTATGAGATATGGTATCGAACGCTGCCGATAAATCAAGTAGCACCAGGACAACTGAAAAACCGTTGTCCTGGTACATACGTAGATCGTCTGTTATCGACAGCAAGGCCGTTTCAGTGCTGTGTTTTGGCCTAAAACCTGACTGTGATGGATCGAGGCTGTTAGAATGTTACAGATATGTTGAGAGATGTTTGTTGGTATGTTTCTCAATAATTTTCCCCAAGAAAGGTAACAGGGAAATTGGTCTCAAATTGGACATATTGGTCCAAGGAAGTGATGTGTTTTTCCGAATAGGTCTGACCAAGGCCATTTTCCATTCCTGAGGGACTTTAGCAGTGTTAAGTGAAAGATTTACAAGTTGCTGGATATCAAAACCAAGGGTTGCCCCCAGAGGCCCCATGTTCCCATGAGGCACAGGGTCAAGGCTGATTTGCATGTGGCCATGTCTGAACTGGGGTGGTGTGGAGTGCAAAAAACGATTTATTTAGGCCCAGATCTCTGTACTGGGGTGAATGTATGACATTGTTCTGCATTCTGTCCATCAACTGTTATTTTTGCATTTGTCACCCCGAGTGGGATGGGTATTCTCAGACGTGAGTCCCATGCTCTCCACATCACTGGAGTCAAGCTATCCTGGCTGAAGACGGCTGATAGCCAGAAACCGTTCCTAGGATGCTTGATTCCGGTCCAGTAAAGACATGGCTTGGCAGTTCGGGCTGGACTGTTCCCATAAGGCACAGGGTCAAGGCTGATTTGCATATGGCCATGTCTGAACTGGGGTGGTGTGGAGTGCAAAAAAACGATGGATTTAGGCCCGGATCTCTGTACTGGGATGAATGTATGACATTGTTCTGCATTCTGTCCATCAGCTGTTGTTTTTGCATTTGTCACCCCGAGTGGGATGGGTATGCTCAGACGTGATTCCCATGTTCTCCACACCACTGGAGTCAAGCTATCCTGGATGAAGACGGCTGATAGCCAAAAACCGGCCCTAGGATGCTTGATTCCGGTCCAGTAAAGTGATGGCTTGGCAGTTCGGGCTGGACTGTTCCCATGAGGCACAGGGTCAAGGCAGATTTGCATATGGCTATGTCTGAACTGGGGTGGTGTGGAGTGCAAAAAAAAGATGGATTTAGGCCCAAATCTATGTACTGGGGTGAATGTATGACATTGTTCTGCATTCTGTCCATCAACTGTTGTTTTTGCATTTGTCACCCCGAGTGGGATGGGAATGCTCAGATGTGAGTCCCATGCTCTCCACACCACTGGAGTCAAGCTATCCTGGCTGAAGATGGCTGATAGCCAGAAACCGGTCCTAGGATGCTTGATTCCGGTCCAGTAAAGACATGGCTTGGCAGTTCAGGCTGGACTGTTCCCATGAGGCACAGGGTCAAGGCTGATTTGCATAAGGCCATGTTTGAACTGGGGTGGTGTGGAGTGCAGAAAACAATTTATTTAGGCCCAGATCTCTGTACTGGGTTGAATGTATGACATTGTTCTGCATTCTGTCCATCAACTGTTGTTTTTGCATTTGTCACCCCGAGTGGGATGGGTATCCTCAGACGTGAGTCCCATGCTCTCCACACCACTGGAGTCAAGCTATCCTGGCTGAAGATGGCTGATAGCCAGGAACCGGTCCTAGGATGCTTGATTCCGGTCCAGTAAAGACATGGCTTGGCAGTTCGGGCTGGACTGTTCCCATGAGGCACAGGGTCAAGGATTATTTGCATATGGCCATGTCTGAACTGGGGTGGTGTGGAGTGCAAAAAAACAAAGGATTTAGGCCCAGATCTATGTACTGGGGTGAATGTATGACCTTGTTCTGTATTCTGTCCATCAGGTGTTGTTTTTGCATTTGTCACGCCGAGTGGGACGGGTATGCTCAGATGTGAGTCCCATGCTCTCCACACCACTGGAGTCAAGCTATCCTGGCTGAAGATGGCTGATAGCCAGAAACCGGTCCTAGGATGTTTGATTCCGGTCCAGTAAAGACATGGCTTGGCAGTTCGGGCTGGGCTGTTCCCATGAGGCACAGGGTCAAGGCTGATTTGCATAAGGCCATGTTTGAACTGGGGTAGTGTGGAGTGCAGAAAACAATTTATTTAGGCCCAGATCTCTGTACTGGGTGAATTTATGACATTGTTCTGCATTCTGTCCATCAACTGTTGTTTTTGCATTTGTCACCCCGAGTGGGATGGGTATCCTCAGACGTGAGTCCCATGCTCTCCACACCACTGGAGTCAAGCTATCCTGGCTGAGGACAGCTGAAAGCCATAAACCGGTCCTAGGATGCTTGATTCCGGTCCAGCAAAGACATGGCTTGGCAGTTCGGGCTGGACTGTTCCCATGAGGCACAGGGTCAGGGCTGATTTGCATATGGCCATGTCTGAACTGGGTTGGTGTGGAGTGCAAAAAAACGATGGATTTAGGCCCAGATCTATGTACTGGGGTGAATGTATGACATTGTTCTGCATTCTGTCCATCAACTGTTGTTTTTGCATTTGTCACCCCGAGTGGGATGGGTATGCTCAGACGTGAGTCCCATGCTCTCCACACTACTGGAGTCAAGCTATCCTGGCTGAAGATGGCTGATAGCCAGAAACCGGTCCTAGGATGCTTGATTCCGGTCCAGTAAAGCCATGGCTTGGCAGTTCGGGCTGGACTGTTCCCATGAGGCACAGGGTCAAGGCTGATTTGCATGTGGCCATGTCTGAACTGGGGTGGTGTGGAGTGCAAAAAACGATTTATTTAGGCCCAGATCTCTGTACTGGGGTGAATGTATGACATTGTTCTGCATTCTGTCCATCAACTGTTATTTTTGCGTTGGTCACCCCGAGTGGGATATGTATTCTCAGATATGAGTCCCATGCTCTCCACACCACTGGAATCAATCTATCCTGGCTGAAGACGGCTGATAGCCAGAAACCGGTCCTAGGATGCTTGATTCCGGTCCAGCAAAGACCTGGCTTGGCAGTTCAGGCTGGACTGTTCCCATGAGGCACAGGGTCAGGGCTGATTTGCATATCGCCATGTCTGAACTGGGGTGGTGTGGGGTGCAAAAAACAATGGATTTAGGCCCAGATCTCTGTACTGGGGTGAATGTATGACATTGTTCTGCATTCTGTCCATCAACTGTTGTTTTTGCATTTGTCACCCCGAATGGAACAGGTATGCTCAGACGTGAGTCCCATGCTCTCCACACCACTGGAGTCAAGCTATCCTGGCTGAAGACGGCTGATAGCCAGAAACCGGCCCTAGGATGCTTGATTCTGGTACAGTAAAGATATGGCTTGGCAGTTCGGGCTGGACTGTTCCCATGAGGCACAGGGTCAGGGCTGATTTGCATATGGCCATGTCTGAACTGGGGTGGTGTGGAGTGCAAAAAAACGATGGATTTAGGCCCGGATCTCTGTACTGGGGTGAATGTATGACATTGTTCTGCATTCTGTCCATCAGCTGTTGTTTTTGCATTTGTCACCCCGAGTGGGATGGGTATGCTCAGACGTGATTCCCATGTTCTCCACACCACTGGAGTCAAGCTATCCTGGATGAAGACGGCTGATAGCCAAAAACCAGCCCTAGGATGCTTGATTCCGGTCCAGTAAAGTGATGGCTTGGCAGTTCGGGCTGGACTGTTCCCATGAGGCACAGGGTCAAGGCAGATTTGCATATGGCTATGTCTGAACTGGGGTGGTGTGGAGTGCAAAAAAAAGATGGATTTAGGCCCAAATCTATGTACTGGGGTGAATGTATGACATTGTTCTGCATTCTGTCCATCAACTGTTGTTTTTGCATTTGTCACCCCGAGTGGGATGGGTATGCTCAGATGTGAGTCCCATGCTCTCCACACCACTGGAGTCAAGCTATCCTGGCTGAAGATGGCTGATAGCCAGAAACCGGTCCTAGGATGCTTGATTCCGGTCCGGTAAAGACATGGCTTGGCAGTTCGGGCTGGACTGTTCCCATGAGGCACAGGGTCAAGGCTGATTTGCATAAGGCCATGTTTGAACTGGGGTGGTGTGGAGAGCAGAAAACAATTTATTTAGGCCCAGATCTCTGTACTGGGGTGAATGTATGACATTGTTCTGCATTCTGAACATCAACTGTTGTTTTTGCATTTGTCACCCCGAGTGGGATGGGTATCCTCAGACGTGAGTCCCATGCTCTCCACACCACTGGAGTCAAGCTATCCTGGCTGAAGATGGCTGATAGCCAGGAACCGGTCCTAGGATGCTTGATTCCGGTCCAATAAAGACATGGCTTGGCAGTTCGGGCTGGACTGTTCCCATGAGGCACAGGGTCAAGGATTATTTGCATATGGCCATGTCTGAACTGGGGTGGTGTGGAGTGCAAAAAAACAAAGGATTTAGGCCCAGATCTATGTACTGGGGTGAATGTATGACATTGTTCTGCATTCTGTCCATCAACTGTTGTTTTTGCATTTGTCACCCCGAGTGGGATGGGTATCCTCAGACGTGAGTCCCATGCTCTCCACACCACTGGAGTCAAGCTATCCTGGCTGAAGATGGCTGATAGCCAGAAACCGGTCCTAGGATGCTTGATTCCGGTCCAGTAAAGCCATGGCTTGGCAGTTCGGGCTGGACTGTTCCCATGAGGCACAGGGTCAAGGCTGATTTGCATGTGGCCAGGTCTGAACTGGGGTGGTGTGGAGTGCAAAAAACGATTTATTTAGGCCCAGATCTCTGTACTGGGGTGAATGTATGACATTGTTCTGCATTCTGTCCATCAATTGTTATTTTTGCGTTGGTCACCCCGAGTGGGATATGTATTCTCAGATATGAGTCCCATGCTCTCCACACCACTGGAGTCAATCTATCCTGGCTGAAGACGGCTGATAGCCAGAAACCGGTCCTAGGATGCTTGATTCCGGTCCAGCAAAGACATGGCTTGGCAGTTCAGGCTGGACTGTTCCCATGAGGCACAGGGTCAGGGCTGATTTGCATATCGCCATGTCTGAACTGGGGTGGTGTGGGGTGCAAAAAAACAATGGATTTAGGCCCAGATCTCTGTACTGGGGTGAATGTATGACATTGTTCTGCATTCTGTCCATCAACTGTTGTTTTTGCATTTGTCACCCCGAATGGAACAGGTATGCTCAGACGTGGGTCCCATGCTCTCCACACCACTGGAGTCAAGCTATCCTGGCTGAAGACGGCTGATAGCCAGAAACCGGTCCTAGGATGGTTCATTCTGGTCCAGTAAAGACATGGCTTGGCAGTTCGGGCTGGACTGTTCACATGAGGCTCAGGCTCAAGGTTGATTTGCATATGGTCATGACTGAACTGGGGTGGTGTGGAGTGCAAAAAACGATTTATTTAGGCCCAGATCTCTGTACTGGGGTGAATGTATAACATTGTTCTGCATTCTGTCCATCAACTGTTGTTTTTGCATTTGTCACCCCGAATGGGAAGGGACGCTCAGACGTGAGTCCCATGCTCTCCACACCACTGGAGTCAAGCTATCCTGGCTGAAGACGGCTGATAGCCAGAAACCAGCCCTAGGATGCTTGATTCCGGTACAGTAAAGATATGGCTTGGCAGTTCGGGCTGGACTGTTCCCATGAGGCACAGGGTCAGGGCTGATTTGCATATGGCCATGTCTGAACTGGGGTGGTGTGGAGTGCAAAAAAACGATGGATTTAGGCCCGGATCTCTGTACTGGGGTGAATGTATGACATTGTTCTGCATTCTGTCCATCAGCTGTTGTTTTTGCATTTGTCACCCCGAGTGGGATGGGTATGCTCAGACGTGATTCCCATGTTCTCCACACCACTGGAGTCAAGCTATCCTGGATGAAGACGGCTGATAGCCAAAAACCGGCCCTAGGATGCTTGATTCCGGTCCAGTAAAGTGATGGCTTGGCAGTTCGGGCTGGACTGTTCCCATGAGGCACAGGGTCAAGGCAGATTTGCATATGGCTATGTCTGAACTGGGGTGGTGTGGAGTGCAAAAAAAAGATGGATTTATGCCCAAATCTATGTACTGGGGTGAATGTATGAATTTGTTCTGCATTCTGTCCATCAACTGTTGTTTTTGCATTTGTCACCCCGAGTGGGATGGGTATGCTCAGATGTGAGTCCCATGCTCTCCACACCACTGGAGTCAAGCTATCCTGGCTGAAGATGGCTGATAGCCAGAAACCGGTCCTAGGATGCTTGATTCCGGTCCAGTAAAGACATGGCTTGGCAGTTCGGGCTGGACTGTTCCCATGAGGCACAGGGTCAAGGCTGATTTGCATAAGGCCATGTTTGAACTGGGGTGGTGTGGAGAGCAGAAAACAATTTATTTAGGCCCAGATCTCGGTACTGGGGTGAATGTATGACATTGTTCTGCATTCTGTCCATCAACTGTTGTTTTTGCATTTGTCACCCCGAGTGGGATGGGTATGCTCAGATGTGAGTCCCATGCTCTCCACACCACTGGAGTCAAGCTATCCTGGCTGAAGATGGCTGATAGCCAGGAACCGGTCCTAGGATGCTTGATTCCGGTCCAGTAAAGACATGGCTTGGCAGTTCGGGCTGGACTGTTCCCATGAGGCACAGGGTCAAGGATTATTTGCATATGGCCATGTCTGAACTGGGGTGGTGTGGAGTGCAAAAAAACAAAGGATTTAGGCCCAGATCTATGTACTGGGGTGAATGTATCACATTGTTCTGCATTCTGTCCATCAACTGTTGTTTTTGCATTTGTCACCCCGAGTGGGATGGGTATCCTCAGACGTGAGTCCCATGCTCTCCACACCACTGGAGTCAAGCTATCCTGGCTGAAGATGGCTGATAGCCAGAAACCGGTCCTAGGATGCTTGATTCCGGTCCAGTAAAGCCATGGCTTGGCAGTTCGGGCTGGACTGTTCCCATGAGGCACAGGGTCAAGGCTGATTTGCATGTGGCCATGTCTGAACTGGGGTGGTGTGGAGTGCAAAAAACGATTTATTTAGGCCCAGATCTCTGTACTGGGGTGAATATATGACATTGTTCTGCATTCTGTCCATCAATTGTTATTTTTGCGTTGGTCACCCCGAGTGGGATATGTATTCTCAGATATGAGTCCCATGCTCTCCACACCACTGGAGTCAATCTATCCTGGCTGAAGACGGCTGATAGCCAGAAACCGGTCCTAGGATGCTTGATTCCGGTCCAGCAAAGACATGGCTTGGCAGTTCAGGCTGGACTGTTCCCATGAGGCACAGGGTCAGGGCTGATTTGCATATCGCCATGTCTGAACTGGGGTGGTGTGGGGTGCAAAAAAACAATGGATTTAGGCCCAGATCTCTGTACTGGGGTGAATGTATGACATTGTTCTGCATTCTGTCCATCAACTGTTGTTTTTGCATTTGTCACCCCGAATGGAACAGGTATGCTCAGACGTGAGTCCCATGCTCTCCACACCACTGGAGTCAAGCTATCCTGGCTGAAGACGGCTGATAGCCAGAAACCGGTCCTAGGATGGTTCATTCTGGTCCAGTAAAGACATGGCTTGGCAGTTCGGGCTGGACTGTTCACATGAGGCTCAGGCTAAAGGTTGATTTGCATATGGTCATGTCTGAACTGGGGTGGTGTGGAGTGCAAAAAACGATTTATTTAGGCCCAGATCTCTGTACTGGGGTGAATGTATGACATTGTTCTGCATTCTGTCCATCAACTGTTGTTTTTGCATTTGTCACCCCGAATGGGAAGGTATGCTCAGACGTGAGTCCCATGCTCTCCACACCACTGGAGTCAAGCTATCCTGGCTGAAGACGGCTGATAGCCAGAAACCGTTCCTAGGATGCTTAATTCCGGTCCACTAAAGACATGGCTTGGCAGTTCGGGCTGGACTGTTCCCATAAGGCACAGGGTCAAGGCTTATTTGCATATGGCCATGTCTGAACTGGGGTGGTGTGAAGTTAAAAAAACCGATGGATTTAGGCCCAGATCTTTGTACTGGGTGAATGTATGATACAGTTCTACATTCTGTCCATCAACTGTTGTTTTTGCATTTGACACCCCGAGTGGGATGGGTATGCTCAGACGTGATTCCCATGCTCTCCACACCACTGGAGTCAAGCTATCCTGGCTGAAGACGGCTGATAGCCAGAAACCGTTCCTAGGATGCTTGATTCCGGTCCACTAAAGACATGGCTTGGCAGTTCGGGCTGGACTGTTCCCATAAGGCACAGGGTCAAGGCTGATTTGCATATGGCCATGTCTGAACTGGGGTGGTGTGAAGTTAAAAAAAACGATGGATTTAGGCCCAGATCTTTGTACTGGGTGAATGTATGATACAGTTCTACATTCTGTCCATCAACAGTTGTTTTTGCATTTGTCACCCCGAGTGGGTAGGGTATGCTCAGACGTGAGTCCCATGCTCTCCACACCGCTGGAGTCAAGCTATCCTGGCTGAAGACGGTTGATAGCCAGAAACAGGCCCTAGGATGCTTGATTCTGGTCCAGTAAAGATATGGCTTGGCAGTTCGGGCTGGACTGTTCCCATGAGGCACAGGGTCAGGGCTGATTTGCATATGGCCATGTCTGAACTGGGGTGGTGTGGAGTGCAAAATAACGATGGATTTAGGCCCGGATCTCTGTACTGGGGTGAATGTATGACATTGTTCTGCATTCTGTCCATCAACTGTTGTTTTTGCATTTGTCACCCCGAGTGGGATGGGTATGCTCAGACGTGATTCCCATGCCCTCCACACCACTGGAGTCAAGCTATCCTGGATGAAGACGGCTGATAGCCAAAAACCGGTCCTAGGATGCTTGATTCCGGTCCAGTAAAGTGATGGCTTGGCAGTTCGGGCTGGACTGTTCCCATGAGGCACAGGGTCAAGGCAGATTTGCATATGGCTATGTCTGAACTGGGGTGGTGTGGAGTGCAAAAAAAAAGATGGAATTAGGCCCAAATCTATGTACGGGGGGGAATGTATGACATTGTTCTGCATTCTGTCCATCAACTGTTGTTTTTGCATTTGTCACCCCGAGTGGGATGGGTATGCTCAGACGTGAGTCCCATGCTCTCCACACCACTGGAGTCAAGCTATCCTGGCTGAAGACGGCTGATAGCCAGAAACCGGTCCTAGGATGGTTGATTCTGGTCCAGTAAAGACATGGCTTGGCAGTTGGGGCAGGACTGATCACATGAGGCTCAGGGTCAAGGTTGATTTGCATATGGTCATGTCTGAACTGGGGTGGTGTGGAGTGCAAAAAACGATTTATTTAGGCCCAGATCTCTGTACTGGGGTGAATGTATTACATTGTTCTGCATTCTGTCCATCAACTGTTGTTTTTGCATTTGTCACCCCGAGTGGGATGGGTATGCTCAGACGTGAGTCCCATGCTCTCCACAGCACTGGAGTCAAGCTATCCTGGCTGAAGACGGCTGATAGCCAGAAACCGTTCCTAGGATGCTTGATTCCGGTCCAGTAAAGACATGGCTTGGCAGTTCGGGCTGGACTGTTCCCATAAGGCACAGGATCAAGGCTGATTTGCATATGGCCATGTCTGAACTGGGGTGGTGTGGAGTGCAAAAAAACGATGGATTTAGGCCCAGATCTTTGTACTGGGTGAATGTATGATATAGTTCTACATTCTGTCCATCAACTGTTGTTTTTGCATTTGTCACCCGAGTGGGTTGGGTATGCTTAGACGTGAGTCCCATGCTCTCAACACCACTGGAGTCAATCTATCCTGGCTGAAGACGGCTGATAGCCAGAAACCGGTCCTAGGATGCTTGATTCCGGTCCAGCAAAGACATGGCTTGGCAGTTCAGGCTGGACTGTTCCCATGAGGCACAGGGTCAGGGCTGATTTGCATATCGCCATGTCTGAACTGGGGTGGTGTGGGGTGCAAAAAAACAATGGATTTAGGCCCAGATCTCTGTACTGGGGTGAATGTATGACATTGTTCTGCATTCTGTCCATCAACTGTTGTTTTTGCATTTGTCACCCCGAATGGAACAGGTATGCTCAGACGTGAGTCCCATGCTCTCCACACCACTGGAGTCAAGCTATCCTGGCTGAAGACGGCTGATAGCCAGAAACCGGTCCTAGGATGGTTCATTCTGGTCCAGTAAAGACATGGCTTGGCAGTTCGGGCTGGACTGTTCACATGAGGCTCAGGCTCAAGGTTGATTTGCATATGGTCATGTCTGAACTGGGGTGGTGTGGAGTGCAAAAAACGATTTATTTAGGCCCAGATCTCTGTACTGGGGTGAATGTATGACATTGTTCTGCATTCTGTCCATCAACTGTTGTTTTTGCATTTGTCACCCCGAATGGGAAGGTATGCTCAGACGTGAGTCCCATGCTCTCCACACCACTGGTGTCAAGCTATCCTGGCTGAAGACGGCTGATAGCCAGAAACCGTTCCTAGGATGCTTGATTCCGGTCCACTAAAGACATGGCTTGGCAGTTCGGGCTGGACTGTTCCCATAAGGCACAGGGTCAAGGCTGATTTGCATATGGCCATGTCTGAACTGGGGTGGTGTGAAGTTAAAAAAAAACGATGGATTTAGGCCCAGATCTTTGTACTGGGTGAATGTATGATACAGTTCTACATTCTGTCCATCAACTGTTGTTTTTGCATTTGTCACCCCGAGTGGGATGGGTATGCTCAGACGTGATTCCCATGCTCTCCACACCACTGGAGTCAAGCTATCCTGGCTGAAGACGGCTGATAGCCAGAAACCGTTCCTAGGATGCTTGATTCCGGTCCACTAAAGACATGGCTTGGCAGTTCGGGCTGGACTGTTCCCATAAGGCACAGGGTCAAGGCTGATTTGCATATGGCCATGTCTGAACTGGGGTGGTGTGAAGTTAAAAAAAACGATGGATTTAGGCCCAGATCTTTGTACTGGGTGAATGTATGATACAGTTCTACATTTTGTCCATCAACTGTTGTTTTTGCATTTGTCACCCCGAGTGGGTAGGGTATGCTCAGACGTGAGTCCCATGCTCTCCACACCGCTGGAGTCAAGCTATCCTGGCTGAAGACGGTTGATAGCCAGAAACAGGCCCTAGGATGCTTGATTCTGGTCCAGTAAAGATATGGCTTGGCAGTTCGGGCTGGACTGTTCCCATGAGGCACAGGGTCAGGGCTGATTTGCATATGGCCATGTCTGAACTGGGGTGGTGTGGAGTGCAAAATAACGATGGATTTAGGCCCGGATCTCTGTACTGGGGTGAATGTATGACATTGTTCTGCATTCTGTCCATCAACTGTTGTTTTTGCATTTGTCACCCCGAGTGGGATGGGTATGCTCAGACGTGATTCCCATGCCCTCCACACCACTGGAGTCAAGCTATCCTGGATGAAGACGGCTGATAGCCAAAAACCGGTCCTAGGATGCTTGATTCCGGTCCAGTAAAGTGATGGCTTGGCAGTTCGGGCTGGACTGTTCCCATGAGGCACAGGGTCAAGGCAGATTTGCATATGGCTATGTCTGAACTGGGGTGGTGTGGAGTGCAAAAAAAAAGATGGAATTAGGCCCAAATCTATGTACGGGGGTGAATGTATGACATTGTTCTGCATTCTGTCCATCAACTGTTGTTTTTGCATTTGTTACCCCGAGTGGGATGGGTATGCTCAGACGTGAGTCCCATGCTCTCCACACCACTGGAGTCAAGCTATCCTGGCTGAAGATGGCTGATAGCCAGAAACCGGTCCTAGGATGCTTGATTCCGGTCCAGTAAAGACATGGCTTGGCAGTTTGGGCTGGACTGTTCCCATGAGGCACAGGGTCAAGTATTATTTGCATATGGCCATGTCTGAACTGGGGTGGTGTGGAGTGCAGAAAACAATTTATTTAGGTCCAGATCTCTGTACTGGGGTGAATGTATGACATTGTTCTGCATTCTGTCCATCAACTGTTGTTTTTGCATTTGTCACCCCGAGTGGGATGGGTATCCTCAGACGTGAGTCCCATGCTCTCCACACCACTGGAGTCAAGCTATCCTGGCTGAGGACGGCTGATTGCCAGAAACCGGTCCTAGGATGCTTGATTCCGGTCCAGCAAAGACATGGCTTGGCAGTTCGGGCTGGACTGTTCCCATGAGGCACAGGGTCAGGGCTGATTTGCATATGGCCATGTCTGAACTGGGGTGGTGTGGAGTGCAAAAAAACGATGGATTTAGGCCCAGATCTCTGTACTGGGGTGAATGTATGACATTGTGCTGCATTCTGTCCATCAACTGTTGTTTTTGCATTCGTCACCCCGAATGGGAAGGTATGCTCAGACGTGAGTCCCATGCTCTCCACACCACTGGAGTCAAGCCATCCTGGCTGAAGATGGCTGATAGCCAGAAACCGGTCCTAGGATGCTTGATTCCGGTCCAGCAAAGACATGGCTTGGCAGTTTGGGCTGGACTGTTCCCATGAGGCACAGGGTCAAGGCTGATTTGCATATGGCCATGTCTGAACTGGGGTGGTGTGGAGTGCAAAAAAACAAAGGATTTAGGCCCAGATCTCCGTACTGGGGTGAATGTATGACATTGTTCTGCATTCTGTCCATCAACTGTTATTTTTGCATTGGTCACCCCGAGTGGGATGGGTATTCTCAGATGCGAGTCCCATGTTCTCCACACCACTGGAGTCAATCTATCCTGGCTGAAGACGGCTGATAGCCAGAAACCGGTCCTAGGATGGTTGATTCCGGTCCAGTAAAGATATGGCTTGGCAGTTCGGGCTGGACTGTTCCCATGAGGCTCAGGGTCAAGGCTGATTTGCATATGGCCATGTCTGAACTGGGGTGGTGTGGAGTGCAAAAAAACGATGGATTTAGGCCCAGATCTCTGTACTGGGGTGAATGTATGACATTGTTCTACATTCTGTCCATCAACTGTTGTTTTTGCATTTGTCACCCCGAGTGGGATGGGTATCCTCAGACGTGAATCCCATGCTCTCCACACCGCTGGAGTCAAGCTATCCTGGCTGAAGACGGCTGATAGCCAGAAACCGGTCCTAGGATGGTTGATTCTGGTCCAGTAAAGACATGGCTTGGCAGTTCGGGCAGGACTGATCACATGAGGCTCAGGGTCAAGGTTGATTTGCATATGGTCATGTCTGAACTGGGGTGGTGTGGAGTGCAAAAAACGATTTATTTAGGCCCAGATCTCTGTACTGGGGTGAATGTATTACATTGTTCTGCATTCTGTCCATCAACTGTTGTTTTTGCATTTGTCACCCCGAGTGGGATGGGTATGCTCAGACGTGAGTCCCATGCTCTCCACAGCACTGGAGTCAAGCTATCCTGGCTGAAGACGGCTGATAGCCAGAAACCGTTCCTAGGATGCTTGATTCCGGTCCAGTAAAGACATGGCTTGGCAGTTCGGGCTGGACTGTTCCCATAAGGCACAGGGTCAAGGCTGATTTGCATATGGCCATGTCTGAACTGGGGTGGTGTGGAGTGCAAAAAAACGATGGATTTAGGCCCAGATCTTTGTACTGGGTGAATGTATGATATAGTTCTACATTCTGTCCATCAACTGTTGTTTTTGCATTTGTCACCCCGAGTGGGTTGGGTATGCTTAGACGTGAGTCCCATGCTCTCAACACCACTGGAGTCAAGCTATCCTGGCTGAAGACGGCTGATAGCTAGAAACCGGCCCTAGGATGCTTGATTCCGGTCCAGTAAAGATATGGCTTGGCAGTTCGGGCTGGACTGTTCCCATGAGGCACAGGGTCAGGGCTGATTTGCATATGGCCATGTCTGAACTGGGGTGGTGTGGAGTGCAAAAAAACGATGGATTTAGGCCCGGATCTCTGTACTGGGGTGAATGTATGACATTGTTCTGCATTCTGTCCATCAGCTGTTGTTTTTGCATTTGTCACCCCGAGTGGGATGGGTATGCTCAGACGTGATTCCCATGTTCTCCACACCACTGTAGTCAAGCTATCCTGGATGAAGACGGCTGATAGCCAAAAACCGGCCCTAGGATGCTTGATTCCGGTCCAGTAAAGTGATGGCTTGGCAGTTCGGGCTGGACTGTTCCCATGAGGCACAGGGTCAAGGCAGATTTGCATATGGCTATGTCTGAACTGGGGTGGTGTGGAGTGCAAAAAAAAGATGGATTTAGGCCCAAATCTATGTACTGGGGTGAATGTATGACATTGTTCTGCATTCTGTCCATCAACTGTTGTTTTTGAATTTGTCACCCCGAGTGGGATGGGTATGCTCAGAAGTGAGTCCCATGCTCTCCACACCACTGGAGTCAAGCTATCCTGGCTGAAGATGGCTGATAGCCAGGAACCGGTCCTAGGATGCTTGATTCCGGTCCAGTAAAGACATGGCTTGGCAGTTCGGGCTGGACTGTTCCCATGAGGCACAGGGTCAAGGATTATTTGCATATGGCCATGTCTGAACTGGGGTGGTGTGGAGTGCAAAAAAACAAAGGATTTATGCCCAGATCTATGTACTGGGGTGAATGTATGACATTGTTCTGCATTCTGTCCATCAGGTGTTGTTTTTGCATTTGTCACCCCGAGTGGGATGGGTATGCTCAGATGTGAGTCCCATGCTCTCCACACCACTGGAGTCAAGCTATCCTGGCTGAAGATGGCTGATAGCCAGAAACCGGTCCTAGGATGCTTGATTCCGGTCCAGTAAAGACATGGCTTGGCAGTTCGGGCTGGACTGTTCCCATGAGGCACAGGGTCAAGGCTGATTTGCATAAGGCCATGTTTGAACTGGGGTGGTGTGGAGTGCAGAAAACAATTTATTTAGGCCCAGATCTCTGTACTGGGGTGAATCTATGACATTGTTCTGCATTCTGTCCATCAACTGTTGTTTTTGCATTTGTCACCCCGAGTGGGATGGGTATCCTCAGACGTGAGTCCCATGCTCTCCACACCACTGGAGTCAAGCTATCCTGGCTGAGGACGGCTGATAGCCAGAAACCGGTCCTAGGATGCTTGATTCCGGTCCAGCAAAGACATGGCTTGGCATTTCGGGCTGGACTGTTCCCATGAGGCACAGGGTCAGGGCTGATTTGCATATGGCCATGTCTGAACTGGGTTGGTGTGGAGTGCAAAAAACCGATGGATTTAGGCCCAGATCTCTGTACTGGGGTGAATGTATGACATTGTTCTGCATTCTGTCCATCAACTGTTGGTTTTGCATTTGCCACCCCGAGTGGGAAGGTATGCTCAGACGTGAGTCCCATGCTCTCCACACCACTGGAGTCAAGCAATCCTGGCTGAAGATGGCTGATAGCCAGAAACCGGTCCTAGGATGCTTGATTCCGGTCAAGTAAAGACATGGCTTGGCATTTTGGGCTGGACTGTTCCCATGAGGCACAGGGTCAAGGCTGATTTGCATATGGCCATGTCTGAACTGGGGTGGTGTGGAGTGCAAAAAAACAAAGGATTTAGGCCCAGATCTATGTACTGGGGTGAATGTATGACATTGTTCTGCATTCGGTCCATCAACTGTTGTTTTTGCATTTGTCACCCCGAGTGGGATGGGTATGCTCAGACGCGAGTCCCATGCTCTCCACACTACTGGAGTCAAGCTATCCTGGCTGAAGATGGCTGATAGCCAGAAACCGGTCCTAGGATGCTTGATTCCGGTCCAGTAAAGACATGGCTTTGCAGTTCGGGCTGGACTGTTCCCATGAGGCACAGGGTCAAGGCTGATTTGCATGTGGCCATGTCTGAACTGGGGTGGTGTGGAGTGCAAAAAACGATTTATTTAGGCCCAGATCTCTGTACTGGGGTGAATGTATGACATTGTTCTGCATTCTGTCCATCAACTATTATTTTTGCATTGGTCACCCCGAGTGGGATATGTATTCTCAGATGTGAGTCCCATGCTCTCCACACCACTGGAGTCAATCTATCCTGGCTGAAGACGGCTGATAGCCAGAAACCGGTCCTAGGATGCTTGATTCCGGTCCAGCAAAGACATGGCTTGGCAGTTCAGGCTGGACTGTTCCCATGAGGCACAGGGTCAGGGCTGATTTGCATATCGCCATGTCTGAGCTGGGGTGGTGTGGGGTGCAAAAAACAATGGATTTAGGCCCAGATCTCTGTACTGGGGTGAATGTATGACATTGTTCTGCATTCTGTCCATCAACTGTTGTTTTTGCATTTGTCACCCCTAGTGGGATGGGTATTCTCAGACGTAAGCCCCATGCTCTCCACACCACTGGAGTCAAGCTATCCTGGCTGAAGACGGCTGATAGCCAGAAACCGGTCCTAGGATGCTTGCTTCCAGTCCAGTAAAGACATGGCTTGGCAGTTCGGGCTGGACTGTTCCCATGAGGCACAGGGTCAAGGCTGATTTGCATATGATCATGTCTGAACTGGGGTGGTGTGGAGTGCAAAGAAATGATGGATTTAAGCCAAGATCTCTGTACTGGGGTGAATGTATTACATTGTTCTGCATTCTGTCCATCAACTGTTGTTTTTGCATTTGTCACCCCGAGTGGGATGGGTATACTCAGACGTGCGTCCCATGCTCTCCACACCACTGGAGTCAAGCTATCCTGGCTGAAGACGGCTGAAAGCCAGAAACCGGTCGTAGGATGCTTGATTCCGGTCCAGTAAAGACATGGCTTGGTAGTTCGGGCTGGACTGTTCCCATGAGGTACAGGGTTAAGGCCGATTTGCATATGGCCATGTCTGAACTGGGCTGGTGTGGAGTGCAAAAAACGGTGGATTTAGGCCCAGATCTCTATACTGGGGTGGATGTATGACATTGTTCTGCATTCTGTCCATCAACTGTTGTTTTTGCATTCGTCACCCCGAGTGGGATGGGTATGCTCAGACGTGAGTTCCATGCTCTCCACACCACTGGAGTCAAGCTATCCTGGTTGAAGACGGCTGAAAGCCAGAAACCGGTCCTAGGATGCTTGATTATGGTCCAGTAAAGACATGGCTTGGCAGTTCAGGCTGGACTGCTCCCATGAGGCACAAGGTCAAGGCTGATTTGCATATGGCCATGTCTGAACTGAGGTGGTGTGGAGTGCAAAAAAACAATGGATTTAGGCCCAGATCTCTGTACTGGGGTGCATGTATGACATTGTTCTGCATTCTGTCCATCAACTGTTGTTTTTGCAGACATCTCAAATGACATCACTGATGACTTCACTGATGACATCCTCCATGTGACAAACTGATACACCTCATCATACAGTAGCATAGCCTTTCAACACTCATTATAAAATATGAAGTACCATATTTGAAACCATTGACACACCAGTACAAGTTTCTAAATACCCACTCAGTGATTCCTACATCTATACACATCTAAACACCTACCTATAGATTCACTAATACATGCTAACAAAGATCAATAGGACACTATTAAATATGCTTATACACCTACATCAACATTACACACCAGCACACATCCTACTCACTTATGCAAACAATTGATCATACTTATATTTACTAAGCTACACACTTACACAAACACTACTTTATGTATTCATATAGATAGTAACTCATACTTAGTGTGTTATAAAATCAGTATTACCAGTATACAGTTATCCATACATCAATCATACAATCACTGAGTCCTATGTATACTTATTTATACACAATAGCGGTCACATACACTGCCTTTTATATTTTTAGTTTTTTGGACATATATCATTGAGAAATATATTTACTCATCACCACACCCATAAAGAGATTCACTCACCCAAAAAATTGTTTCCAAATACAGTCTTAATCTCATATACCTACTAAATCAACTATTTACACATCTTTTGACAGTCCCACACATCCTACCCAACCACACACACATTCATTCACTATCCCATACAAATACTCTCTTAACTAATTCATAACTAATGTAGACTTTCACATAGCTAGTAACCAACTTATGTAGTAAGTTTACACAACAAGATATAGAGTGATACAGGTATTCATACAGTTTAATCACTATCCCATATATTTAGTGAGACACTTTAAATTCCTCACTTAGACAGTCAATCACATTGCTACTAAATCCTCCATTCACACACTTATACATCCACTCAGTCTTCAAGACTGATTGCTATATATATATAAAACATTTTAAAATAACGAACTAAACCACTTTCACTGGATGATGTCATCAGTGATGTCATTTGAGATGTCATCAGTGATGTCACTGACCGTTGTCATGAATGATGTAATAAGTGAGATCATCAGCAGTGGATTGTGGGAGCGTGAGTTATAATTAGTACAACTAACTATAACGGGGAATTTCAATGGTTTTATACGAGTGAAATGTCCAGCTAAATATAACACCCCTGAAACCTACGTTTTTTCAGTGAATATATATATATATATTCACTGAAAAAACCATAGGTTTCACACCAGTTATAGTTAGCTGGAAATTTTACTTGCATAAAGCCATTGAAATTCCCACGTTATAGTTAGTTGGACTCACTATAACTTGCGCGTGCAATGCACTGCTGATGACGTCACATATTACATTACTCATGACATGGTCAGTGACATCACTCATGACATCACTGATGACACCATCCAGTGAATGTGTGTCTTTCTGAAAAATAAATATTAGTGAGTAATGTTTAAATATTTAAATATATGTATTAGTGTTTCACTTTGTGTATAAGTGGCTGCATGGGTTGGTGAGTAGCTACATGTGTATGTATATGGGTTATTAAATGTTTTTCTTAGTATCAGTATGAGTGTTTCTATGGTTTTGTGAGGGTATTACTTAGCACATAGATGCATGAATGACTGACTCTCTCTTTGTATGTGTTTTGAAGACAGCATATGTGCAGGACTGTATGGGTGGATGAGTGTGTATATGTGTGTGTTAGTGAGTGAATGTCTGTCTCACTAGTGCCTTTATCAGTAACTACATATGTTTTAATCTAGTATATGTGAATATTGATGTATATAAGTGAGTATATGTGAGAGTGAGGGATTGTAAGAGTTCCTATTTAAATTAGTATGTGTTTCTATAAGTGATTGTTTAAGAGAGTAAGTATGTGTAACTTTCCTTAGAAGTAAAGTGGTAGTGTGTGTATAGCTGTATATGCAAATAAATGGATGTTCAATAGTTTATTTGCATGTGTGAGTATGTGTGTGAGTAACTTTTGGATGACTGTCGGTGTGTAACAGGATGTATAGGTGTATCACTACATATGATGAGTGAGTATATGTATGAGTGACTATATTGAACTGTTCGTGAATGAGTGCATGTGTATATAGATGGTGGAATTATTGAATTGGTTGTTGTAAGTGGTATGGCTACCTCAATTTTTTTGTAAATTTTAGTTTCTATTTTTGAATATTTGTTTCAAGGGTTACATTACAGTGAAAGGAGGTCTGTCACTCTGTCACAAGTATGGTGTCATCACTGATGTCATGAGTGATGTCACTGACCATGTCATGAGTGATGTAATATGTGACGTCATCAGCAGTGCATTGCACGCGCAAGTTATAGTGAGTCCAACTAACTATAACGTGGGAATTTCAATGGTTTTATGCGAGTAAAATTTCCAGCTAACTATAACTGGTGTGAAACCTATGGTTTTTTCAGTGAATTTAATAGGTTTTTTAAATGCTAATTCCTAACTATAACTGGTGTGAAACCTATGGTTTTTTCAGTGAATTTCAAAGGTTTTTTAATAGCAAATCTCTATAGGTATGAAATGTAATATTTTTTATAATGAATTTTATATTGTATATTTATGTAATACTATTTTTTTTATGTATATCTTTTTTTATATTTTTTTGCCTCGGAGCGCTCCCGGGGCGCGTACCGATGCGCTTACCGGTAAGCGCAGTTTGCCACGCCACGGTTCGCGTACCAGTGAGTGTCCCGTTAGCACTATTGCCGCGAACGAAAACATCATCGTGACGTATAGCGTAGCCGCGTGATGCGTCTTATGACGTATGGCGTAAACGCACCCGGAAGCGCCCCAGCGAATACGATCGTGCTACGTAAACGCCCCCGGGCGCGACCTGACGCGCTTACGCTACGCGCCCCCGGGCGCGCCCCTGGGCACGTAGCGTAAGCGCGTCGGGACATGTGACCTTAAAATAACACTTTTTATTGGTTCAGATCAGTTTTGGTTTCCAAATGAAGAAGGCCCGAGTCATGTGACCTGAAAATAACACTTTTCATTGGTTCAGGACAGTTTTGTTTTCCAAATGATGAAAGCCCCCACCTATTTTCCTCATTCTCACTTTGTACTTTGAGTGAGGAAGAACTGTTGAAAGACCTCTCTGTACCTATTTGTCTGAAAAATGGCTACAGTAGCAGCAGCAGCAGGAGCATCTGCACCACCACCACCACCACCACCTCCACAAGGACCACCACAACACCACAGTGGTGGAGAACAAGAAGAGGAGGAGGAGGAGGGGAGGTTCCTACCAGAAGATACTACCCCATATAAGCCAAAGGAGCACATTATCTGGGAGTTTTTTTCCATCCCAAAGGACCAGAAGAAAGTTAATGCGCCAAAGGTGACTTGTTTAATCTGTGGCATTCAACTTTCAAGGGGGAACCCTAACAAAAAATACTCTTTTGGCAACAAAACCATGATTCGCCACATGCAACGCCGGCACCCTAACAACTATGCTAGGGCAGAGGTCAGGGAACTGGCCAGAAACCCTCTCCAATCTTCTCCAAGCACCTCCCAAAGTAAACAACCCACTCCATCGGGTCCAGAGGTAAGGGAGATGATCCCAAGCATTCAACCCAAGTTTGCCGAATTTAAAATCGTTTGCATATTTTGTGGAGGGACAATTTGCTATGGTGAGCAAAGCATTAAACTTATCAACCGTGCTGGTGACAACCACAAGTGCCCGAAAAAACCCTAATTTTTTCCTGATTTTTTTTTGCTCCAGTTAAGCCGTTTACAATTCCCTGGTTTTTGTTTCTCCACAGAAAAAATACAAAAAAAATATAAAACTGTTCAGACAAGCCAAAAAAAGTTAAAAATGTTCAAAAAAACAATAAAAAAATATAAAACAACAAAAAGAATTAAAAAAACTGTTCTTTTTAGAAGTACCTCCAATTTATAAAAAAATGCTACGTTTTTTAAAAACTGTCATTCTTTTTTCTCCTGGGTACGCGTACCGGTATGCTCCCCGGTGCGCGTACCGGGCCCTCCCCCCGCAAAAATTGAAAAAAAAAAAAATGTTGAACCGCGAAGCCCTTTTATGGCCCCCACATCAAACCTATGGGGTCAGGGGGGTCTACCCTGCCCCCTTTTGGTCATTTCCCCCTTTGTTTTTGCCACCTCTTGTATCTCGATCCTACCGAGACACAAGATGGCGGCCGCTCCGGACTGTTTGGAATGTTGACAGACACCCGAGAGCCAATCAGCTTTCCGCTCGCTTACTCGCGTAGCGCGCTGGTACGCACCCCGGTGCGCGTACCGGGGCGCGCATATAAATATATATTTTTTTTAACCTAAATTACTCAAAATCCACTGGAGCACATATCTTGAGACATAGCAAAGGCACATCGGGCTACCAGTCGCTACAATTTTGCCAAGTTTGGTGGAAATCCATTCAGCCGTTCGGGCTAAAAATGAGTCCAACCGCCCTATGGAAATTAACATGGGGAAAACATGTTTTGGGACCCCATTTTTATCTCGGCCCCCGCTTGACGAATCCCCCCAAACTTTCAGGGAAGGAGCGGGCCATCTTCTTTGAGAAATTCGCGAAGATTCGTCCACCGGCGCCAAAGTTATTCCCAATAGAATGTTGCGGATTTCCTATGGAAAGTAGATCCTAACTATAACTACCTACTGGCGACCGCCAGTAGGTAATATATATATATATATATAATATATATATATATATATATATATATATATATATATATATATATATATATATATATATATATATATATATATATATATATATATATATATATATATATAACCTACTGGCGGTAGGTAATATATATATATATATATAAATATATATATATATATATATATATATATATATATATATATATATATATATATATATATATATATATATATATATATATATATATATATATATATATATATATATATATATATATATAACCTACTGGCGGTCGCCAGTAGGTATATATAGTTAGGATTTTTTCTCTATGGGATTTTTGAAAATTCTATGTCTAATAACTTTGGCGTTTGTGGACGGAATTGGCTGAAATTTTCAGGAAAATGGAACATTTTGTTTCTGAGCAGCCCCTGAAAATTTGGGGGGGAGGTTCGTCAAGGGGGGGCCGAGAAAAAAGGGGGGTCCCAAAACGTGTTTTTCCAATGTTAATTTCCATAGGGCGGTTGGCCTCACTTTTAGCCCGAACGGCTGAATGGATTTGCACCAAACTTGGCAAAATTGTAGGGACTGTTAGCCCGATGTGCCTTTGCTAGGTCTCAATATATGTGCTCCAGTGGATTTTGAGAAATTAACGTTCAAAAAAAGATATATATCTGTAAGCGCGCTCTGGGCAGCGCTCCGGTTCGCGTACTTGACGCGTAACGGAACTTCGCGAAGCGAAGCTGATTGGCTCTCCGGTGTCTGTCAACATTCTAAACAGTCCGGAGCGGCCGCCATCTTGTCTCTCGGTAGGATCGAGAGACAAGAGGAGGCCAAAACAAAGGGGGAAATGACCATAAGGGGGCATAGTAGATCCTCCCTGACCCCCTAGGTTTGATGTGGAGGCTTTAAAAGGGACCCGCAGGGCAAAAAAAATAAAAAATTTTTTTTTTTTTGCGTGGGGAGCGCACGGTTCGGGAACCGGGAAGCGTTCTGGGGAGCATACTATAAGGAAAAAAGAATGATAGACTTTTTAAATACTGTATGTTAATTGATTGTTGGTTTTGTTGATTATTTTTTAATTTCTTTATTTTTTAAGCAATTATTTATTATTGTGATTGTGTTTCAAAATTTTATAAACTTTCTAACATTTCACTGTCTGAAATGTCATTATTTTCATTGAACATAGTTTGTAATCTCTGAGGGTGTAAAATGTCCTCATTTTGAAGGAGGTCATCTACTGCTTGCACACATTGCAGTAGTTCTTGGTCCCAAGTTTCATCCATAAATTCTATATAATTTGGATCAATTATTTCTTGGCTGCTCTCTTGCAGGACAATTTGAAATGAAACTTTGTGTTCGCCTTCCATTTTGCCTGAAATTTGGATAAAAAAAATATATATTAGTAGAGATAGGGCACTGTTGGGATTAATTTTAGATAGGCAGTTTTTATCAGTGAATTTATCTTTGGGCAGTGTATAGTATCAGAGTGGAAGTAGGAATATAAAAAAGTGTATGTGATTTAACGTAAGTAATTTCATAATTATACAAGAGAAGCCTAACTCCATCCATAACTATAACAGAGAAGTCTATCTAAATCTATAACTACTACAGAGGGATAGTATATAACTATCAGAAAAAGTTTACCATATTAACTTATAGTGCACAATATACTTCAGTTTTAAAAATAACAACTTACCTTTACAAAGAAGTTGAAGTGATTAGTGAAAATCCAATTGAAATGTACAACAAGAGGTAGTAGTCAAAATGGCTGTGTTTCCTTCTCTTCCTTTATATATATTCAGGTATATAACCAATCAAATGTCAGGTAATAAAAGTAGAAAATGAAAGTAACATTTTCATTGGTTGTCAATTCCAACACTTCAGATGTGTTTTGTGAAGTAATTTACCTCACGGTATTTAGAGAGGTCTACAGGCTAAATGGCTAAATGGAATTTCAATCAAATTTGTGAAAATGATAGGGATTGGTATGTAGTATGAGCTAATCTATATTTGGTGAGAGTGTCTCCAGTCGTTTTTCTGTAAATTACTTTCCCACCTTTTTTGATGGTGCGCTTCCCAGGGAGCGACCCGGTACGCGAACTGGCGAGCGCCCCGGTACGCGAACCTGAAGCGTTACGGGAGTCCACCATTTTGTGTTTCGGTCGACTTAAGATACAAGATGGAGGACAAATAATGTTCAGAATGGGTAGAAGGGGGCACGGTAGACTTATCTTGACCCCCTAGGTTTTCTGAGGGTGGCTGAGGAGGCTTATATGTGCGAAAAAAAACATTTTTTTAAAAAATTTCGCGAGGTTAGCTTCCGGTTCGCGTACCGGGTAGCGCCCTGGGGAGCGTACTTTGTTGAAAATTAGTGAAAAAAGTTAGAGAAAAATAATAATTGTGAGTGATCAGATGTAGGGTAGCTCTGAGAAGAGCTTTTGGGTTTATGGTACATTTAGGTACTTATAAGTAGGTACCAATGCACAGTCTTAAATTCAGAAAGAAAATTATGTTGCCCTCATCTGAGAAGTGAACTCCATCTCCTCTGTAGATATCTTGCATGTAGTAACGCAAGTTATTGTTGTACATGGAGCCCATTCCATGGTCTCTCATGTAAGCTGAAACAGATTTGTTTACATGCTTCCTCGACGGTTTGACCACCTCCATTTCTGTCTTTGGCATATATTTGAATATACCAAGACAGTTTGAGGAAAAAGTGCCATCAATTGCTCAAAGGTGTCCTTTAAAAGCATTTCCAGACCTACCCCAGTCAAAGTGCCCAAATCATTACCTCCACAGTGCACAATTAACAGGTCAGGTTTTGGCAAATGCATAAAGGTTTTCACCAATGGTATCAATTGGTGACATTTTAATCCTCTGTGGCCAAACCACTTAATTTCCACATCTTGTAAATTGAGGTTAGGTAAATTTCTGTTCTCAGCATACCTCTGAGCCCAATAGATGTAACTATGTCCAACAATCCAGACAGAAAACATGGTGAGAGAAGGTTCTGCTGCAGTCAGATGAAGTGTGGCAATGAAATGGCAGTTGAAAAAATAAGAGTTTAAAATGAAAAAAATTGTGGAGTTTCTGTGTTAATGAAGCAGTAACAGTGATTGGTTGATTTTGATTGCTGAAAACAGAAAGTTAGGGTGCATGGATGAGTTCTTTGAAAGATGTATTTTGAATGGTCAATAAAAAATCATTAAATGAAAGATTGCACTGGATATGCAGGTGCACTGAGAGTTCAGAGTTCAATTGAAACATTGTTGTGTGAACTTGCAAACACCAGAGGTCTTCCAAGAGGTGGTTGCTATGCAAAAAAGGCAGAGGGGGGAAGGGTTTTGATTTGAAAAAAGTGAGTGAAGAGTTTTGATTGGGTGACATGAGAGATATGTGTGAAGAATTACAGCATTTCTGTGCTTTTGATAGCTGCAGACTCTGGAGTGCATACCTTTTGCTCTGCTGAAGACAAATTGGTGTGTTTCTGAGACTGTTTTGAAACTCATAAAGTATTTGCTAAGGTGAGAAAAGATTTCTTTAATTTAGATAGAGAATAGTGTGCTTTAAGGAGAAAATTATGAAGAAAGTTGTGTTTTTAAAATGTTGCTTTGTCTCAAGTGTTTTACAAATAGATTTTGTTTCTTTGAGAAATTGTAATTGGAGAAAATGTGAAGTATTAGTACTGACAGGGTGTTTTTGTGCATAGGAGCTGTGGAGTGTTTTCAAATTATGACTTGAAAATCGTTTTTGAGGAAAAGGAATGGTTTTAAAATTTATGACAAGGACATAATGGTGTATGCTTCTTTATAAGGCATTTGAGTGTCTCTGATGTTATTTTTCCCATTTTAATGTAAGACCTTTCCCTGTGGAGCAAATTCCTTGTAAATATGCTCCCACCTGTGCATGGCAAATTTAGATTTTGATTGTTTGCGTTACATAGCCATGTTAAAAGTGACCCAAACATGCTGCAAAGGCAATCAAAAAACGCTTTCATGTGTCTTAAGGACATTTTAAGTCATTTCCCCATGTGGAGTGTTTTCAAATTATGACTTGAAAATCGTTTTTGAGGAAAAGGAATGGTTTTAAAATTTATGACAAGGACATAATGGTGTATGCTTCTTTATAAGGCATTTCAGTGTCTCTGATGTTATTTTTCCCATATTAAATTAAAAGACCTTTCCCCGTGGAGCAAATTCCTTGTAAATATGCTCCCACCTGTGCATGGTAAATTTAGATTTTGATTGTTTGAGTTACATAGCCATGTTAAAAGTGACCCAAAAATGCTGCAAAGGCTTTAAAAAAACGCTTTCATGTGTCTTAAGGACATTTTAAGTCATTTCCCCATGTGCAGTGTTTTGAAATTATGACTTGAAGATCGTTTTTGAGGTAAAGGAATGCTTTTAAAATTTATGACAAGGACATAATGGTGTATGCTTCTTTATAAGGCATTTTAGTGTCTCTGATGTTATTTTTCCCATATTAAATTAAAAGACCTTTCCCCGTGGTGCAAATTCCTTGTAAATATGCTCCCACCTGTGCTTGGCAAATTTAGATTTTGATTGTTTGAGTTACATAGCCATGTTAAAAGTGACCCAAAAAGTTGCAAAGGCTTTAAAAAAACACTTTCATGTGTCTTAAGGACATTTTAAGTCATTTCCCCGTGGGCAGTGTTTTCAAATTATGACTTGAAAATCGTTTTTGAGGTAAAGGAATGTTTTTAAAATTTATGTGCGCCATATGCCCCCAAATTTCTTTTTCAGGGGTGCAGCAGGGTGTTCTTGAGATGTGGAAAAGTAAATTTTGCCATGTTCTGTGTCCCTACGAGTCCTCCATCTTATGTTATGTGTGCATGATTAAATATGCATATGTATCCCCCATGTTTGATTAAAGACGCAATTACAGTTGTGTCCATCACTAGTATGCCAGTTTCCAGTTCTCGTGAAAGCTACGAGTATCAGGCCTATGTAAAGTTACGTTGCCACGTTTCTCAGTGTGCACGTTATTTCATTGTAAAGTTCCCGTTTCTAGGCCTCAAAAGGGCCCGGACACCAGATTCAGCTCCTGTCTTCTGAGTCCTCGCTGAGGAGCGATACAGCCCCCACCTGTATCCTCGACCCTTCACTTACTTCCTGCCTCACAGTGCCCGGCTCAGCCTGGCTCTGCCTACGAGTCTGCCAAGAGTATGTTATGATTCTAGTTATCAGTCCAGCCCTCCTTCTCTGCATTCCTAAGCTACTGAATCGCATCAATAGTTTCCGTCATTGTCTAGCCTTTACGTCTCCATGTAAGAGAAATACTGCATTTAATGGTCATTTAATATTCTTCATCACGCACTACATGTAGAATAATGCATGCTCCAGTCTTAGAGTCCGTTAGCCTCTCCCCTCCTGACTCTTAGTTTATATCAACATGTTCTCTAAACATCAGATACTAGATACTGTTTAGGTACATGTCGCCCTGACTCTCCAGACTTCAGTCTCTGCTCCTAGCACAGAGTTCATAGCCCCCAGCTTCTCCTAGTAACACGTCATTGTCAGTTTGCGCGCACCATTAGGTTAGAGGTCCCGGCTCCTTAGGTAGCCCCCTCCATGTTTCCGCCCCATTTATGACATATTCTGTTACGTTTACATCACATGTCTATGTATACGCCCCTGTTACACCCATTTTCACCCTTATCTTTCGCGACTGCTATTGACCACACCCACTGCTCCGCCTACTGTAATTCATTGTAATGTAACTGTTTTAGTATATATATTTGTGGACTGTTATTAAATGCCGCGCCGATTCTGATCCTGCCCCCGGCAGCGCTGCCATCCTGTTCCCGTGCAGGTTGTCCTGTTCCTGTCCTTTATGCTGTATTAAACCTGCAAACTCCTACTACCTCGAATCTTGACTCTTATTTATTGAGCTATCTGTTATTGCTATGTCCAGTAAAACCTAGATCCGGTATTATTTATTTATATACCACATAATGGCGCCCGAACAGGGACTTGCCCTTTCCCCACGCGCCGGTGAAGCCACGCCGGCCCCCTGACCCTCTGCAGCCGTGACGGAACCATACCGTGCACGTGCAGATATTTCTGCTTCAAGTATCCCTCAGGCCCACGGAGGAGACGGAGGTGGCGGTCCAGCATCCAGACGAGGCGGTGGAGGAACGCGGCGAGTCCCGACCAGAGCCCAAGCCGAGAGTCCAAGGTCCGAGGTATCCGGAGGCCCACCCGTAACAGAAGTCCGAAGTTCGTCCGTCCGGCGTCGAAGCAGTCCATTCCAGTCCGAGGCCTTCCGTTCTTGCTGCCCGGTGAGTACCATTGCTGGGGTAGTATCTAGACAGGGTCAATCTAATTGACTCTGGTCCGTGGGTTGGTGGTACACAGACCCAAAACGAAGTGTCCACTTCGGTGGATGCGGGTCCTGACGTGTCTCTTTATGAGACCGGTAAGTTTCGTACTGTTTCAGCAGTGCATCTAGTTTCTGTTCTAGTCAGTTCTGTTCTCGAGAAAATTCATGTATTCTGTTTTCAGTATTCCAGGTAGTATTCTGTTCGAACTGTTATTTTAAATGTTATTCATGTATTTTTAATGTCGTGGTATGAATGTGGAGTAATTATCGTGTTCATTGTGTATTGTATTGTGTCTAGATTACAGTTCAGTCATGCCCTTATTCTCAAAATTACGTCAGTTAAAAACTAGAAAAGGTCTGCTAGAAGCAGCAGTTCCTGTCCCGCCTAGGGACAGTCCAGGTCATTTTATGTATCAGAAGCATGGCATAAGTGCCATATTATATCTAGATTTATGGGTAGAGTATACCAAAGAGTTAGAGGAAAAGTATAGATGGCCCGTATCAGGTACGTGGGATGCCGAGTGCATCATGAGAGTAGAAGAAGCATTATGGAAAAAGAAAGCCAGACAGTCACAGAAAGATGCCATCGAGTTATGGCGCAAAGAATCTCATAAAAGAACCGAAAAAGAAATCAGAAAGTCAGAACTAAGTAGAGAATCCTTAGAACGAGCCCAGGAAAGGGAACTAATCGAGATAGGTGAACGAGTTAAAACAGAACAGTCAGACAGACAGAGGCATGCCCTCATCAAGGGTATGTATCCTCTTCTTGCCGAGGGCTTGCCAAAAGCAACCCCGGAGGCATCCAGTAATTTTCCGCCACCACTAGTTCCGACCAAGCTACGTCACAAACCGACCGCAGCTGATATTTTCATCTCGTCCTATTTGGACGACACAGTCCCAGAATATGCAAATCCTGTTCCGCCAGTCCCTGTAAATCAGGCAATTCCTGCTCCCCCAGACACCGGGGCACCTCTTGCAGTACCTGCTACGGTACCCCCGGTCCAGCCTACATTACAATTTCCCGCCGCGCTGGTACGAAGAGTATCAGTCGACGATTTCAGTTTAGGGGCCGCAGGAGGAGGTCCT
This sequence comes from Lissotriton helveticus, assembly GCF_964261635.1. Classification (NCBI taxonomy): domain Eukaryota; kingdom Metazoa; phylum Chordata; class Amphibia; order Caudata; family Salamandridae; genus Lissotriton; species Lissotriton helveticus. The sequence continues at coordinate 286,299,368 of NC_136073.1, forward strand.
CCTGGTACCCCGCCACCGCACCAACGTAGAACGTTGGCCGAGTTACATGAATGTGCGTTACAGCGTACGCCCAAATTTAAGTCCGTTGCAGAAATCCGACGAGCTCTCACTGAATGCCGCTATGATCCAGTTGCAGGTGATGATAGTACAGTAATATATTCCATCCGTGTAAGACGGGTGACCGGGTATTTAGACACCCTACCAGATATGAAAGGAGATCTAGACAGAATATATCGTTTCATCCGTACAGGGGATGATCCAGAAAGTATTGGCGAAGCCATGTCTCAAAGGAAAGCTGAGATCCAGCTCATGATATTAAAGTTTCTGATTAATTGTCTAATAAGAGAACAAGATTCCCGACTAAAGATCAGGCCGAAATGAAAATCCTGACAAGGTGGAGTGATAGTATAGCCGAGGGTAAACACAAGACTATCAGTAGTATAGAGAGTATGTACAAGAAAATTCGTAAGGAAATACTAAAGTTACACGAACAACGTAAAGCAGCACAAGTAAGCGAGAAAGAAAATGACTCTACTGAAGAGGTAGAGGACGAGAATCCCACTAGAATAGCGTATGTAGGAAAATCTAGATTTCCAGATCGCCATTTGCGCCTAGAACACAAGTCAGTTTTACATCATCCAGCACCAGAACAAGGTTCTCTGGAACAAGTATTTCAAGCTACCGATCACATTCTGAAATCACGAATCGGTTACAGTGAGTTAAGTACTATGCATGAACAAGAACTAGCCCGATCAGCAGTCCGATGGATTACTGATTCTACCACTTTTCCAGACGAAATAGTGGCACAAATGTTCCTGAAATTGCCCCCAGCCGAGCAGCGACTGGTGGGTATGTATATGATCCAGCACCTCATCACATTGTATGAGGGTCAACATTCTGATCCAGGTCCGTTACACGATGTCCTGAACGAGTTACTCCAGTATAGATGGAAAGGTTTAGGTACCGATTTAATTAGTGTCATTCTAGAACAGCGCCACAAATATAGAACGTTTTTGAACCCGCATTTTGTTCATGTCTCACCTCCAGAAAGTAAACCATTTTACATAGACAGACAGAATCCGTTACGAGAAGTACACCCAGTTAGGACAACAGATGGTGAAATGCAACGAGTGTTTGTTTACACTCCGATTACAAAGATGGAACTCTTAGAGATGAAAAAGTTAATTCCCTGTCATGATAAAGATCCAGCAGGGTTCCACCGAGAATTAAAGGACATGCTCCGTATGGGAGAATACACGTATCCAGATATAATTAAAATGTTAAAAGTCCTGTTGCCCGCAGGGGTATATGAAAAACTCAAGGAAAAAGATTGGGAGGTGGGAGAGAAAAAGATCGATTGGGCAGTTCTCGAAGCTGAAGATAAGGCACGAGTACCAGGTACCGGTCTAGGAGAGAAATGTAAAGAATTACCAGAACTGTTAATACAAGTTTTGCCAAGATTATTAGCCACTAAAAAGGAAGACTGGGATGCAATCTCAGCCTGTAAACAGAAACAAGACGAAGACACTAGTGATTTTTATTCTAGATTCGAGAAATGTTTTAGTATAAACAGTGGCCTCAAGACAAGTAGCGAGTCATACCCTCATCTTTTTGTTACTAAATTAGTCGAGAATTCAAGTCCACAAGTTAAGAATCGAGTTTTGAAAGTCGAAAGTACCTGGCAAGCTAATACCCCGTCCCAGATGTTACAGATGCTCCAATACCACCAGAATAGAATCAGAGAAGAGCAAGATCATGAAAGAAAACGTATGAAAGACACGAAAATGAAAGTACTAGTTGCACAATCTATTCCTCAAGACAGTCAGAAGAGGGGTCCGAATCAAGCCAGTCATCCTACAGCTCCCGTTAAAGGGACATGCAATTATTGTAAACAGCCAGGTCATTTCATAAACGAGTGTGCAGTTCTGAAACATAATATAGCTACCGGTAAAACTAAAGAAAGACCACGTCCGCCTAGACAAGAACAAGTTTCACAGACTTCTCAGCCACAGAATGCACAACAGACAGTTCCAGTACCGCAGCCTATTGCTGCAACACAGCATGTTACACAGCAGATGTACCAGTATGCGCAGTCTGAGTATCCAGAGTATCAGCCATATTCATGAAACAGCCTAGAGAGGGAGGTAGGCTTGCCTCTCATCGAGATTCCTGTAGATCAAGAGGGTCCCTATGTTCATAGTCAAGTATTAGGGAAAGACAGAAAGTTTTTGATTGATACAGGGGCAAGTAGGACCACCATCAGTCACGCCGAAGTTCCAGGGGCTCCGCTCTCAGGCTCAAGAAATGTTTCCCTTGGATTTTCAGGAAAGCCTATTGTAAATGAGATATCTCAGCCAGTTACTCTAGAAGTAGGTCCATTGTCCCGCACTACTGATCTGTTACTTACGAAGTCATGTCCAGAAAATCTGTTAGGCATTAAGACACTGAAAGAATTAGGTGCAGTCATATGCTGCTCCCCCGAGGGAATACGATTGTTCCTACGTGACTTCAAGGGTCACTATGTATTACGAGATTTTGATCCGAGATTGTCTAATGTTCCGCAGCATCTATGGGCACAAGGTCCAACTGATGTTGGTTATATGCAAATCACACCCCATCGTGTGACTCTCAAGCCAGGTGTAGTGTTACCACGAATCAGGCAGTACAGATTGCCACCTGGGGCTGTAGCAGCCTTATCCAAAATTACTGACGAGCTCATCGCTCAAGGAGTAGTTGTAGAAACTGACTCCAATGTATGTAATTCTCCGATCATTCCAGTCATGAAACGTACTGATCCAAATGCACCCCCAGTATATCGATTAGTGATTGATCTCCGAGAGCTTAATAAATGTATTATTCCCCAGTACCCAGTTGTCCCAGATATCTCTTCCCTATTGACAGCCATTGATTCTGAAGCCTCATTTTTTACAGTCATAGACCTCAAGAACGCATTTTTTAGTGTCCCCATTCATCCAGACAGCCAGTTTCTTTTCGGATTTTGTTTAAATGGAAGGAGCTATATGTTCACACGAGCTCCTCAAGGTTTCACAGAAAGTCCAAGTATTTACAGTCAAGCACTTAAGAGACAACTAGACAATATTCACATGCCAACTGACACTGCCCTGCTCCAGTATGTCGATGATCTACTGATCACAGCCCGTTCTGAACGTGCTTGCGAGCGAGCATCCCTTACAGTCTTGTATTTCCTTGCCGAGATGGGGCACAAGGTGTCCCCTTCTAAGCTTCAATTCTGTGTCCAGCAAGTGATCTATTTAGGCCACTTACTGTCCAAGAGGGGTAGGCAGTTGACACCCGACCGTATCCAGTTAATAGCGAGTCTTCCTCAGCCCAAGACCCAGAAGGAGGTACGTGCTTTTATCGGCCTCACTTCTTACTGCAGACAATGGATTCCTCAGTATGCATTTCTAGCTAAACCACTGATACAGTTAACGACACAGGAGGCAGCCGTATCGACATCCTCCCTTGGACATCTGAACATACACTTAGTTTTAATGAGTTAAAGAAAGCTCTATGCCAAGCTCCAGTTCTAGCAACACCGAACTACAGTAAGCCTTTTACACTTTTGGTCACTGAACGCGAAGGTACAGCATTATCTGTTCTCACACAAGATCAAGCAGGACAATACAAGCCCTGTGCTTATTTTTCGAGCACATTAGATCCTGTAGCCCAGGCTCTGCCTGCGTGCCTCAAGTCAGTTGCAGCCACAGCACTAGCTATCAGACAAAGTGATTCCATAGTATTAGGACATTCCTTGACAGTACAAGTCCCACACTCCGTGGAAGTTCTTTTAAACCGAACACAGACTCAGCACTTGACAATTGCACGTTTAACAGGTTATGAATTGACACTGTTCCAGCCACACATAGAAATCAGACGCTGCAACGTTTTAAATCCTGCTACACTGTTACCGTCAGTTACTTCAAATCCTGCCACACACGACTGTGTGGAAGTAGTTAATATTATGACTAAGCCAAGACAAGATCTGACAGATATTCCATTACCAGATCCCGACCTGACACTTTATGTGGATGGTTCATGTATGAGAACAAGTACAGGAATTCTAGTAGCCGCGTATGCAGTGACTACTGACACTGAAGTTATTGAAACACACCGTATTGACACCCTGTCTGCTCAAGCAGCAGAGCTAGTTGCTCTGACTCAAGCCTGCATACACGCCAAGAACCTGAAAGTTAATGTTTACACAGATTCACGTTACGCATTTGGAGTCGTACACGACTTCGGAGTGCTCTGGCAGGAGAGAGGTTTCATGACTTCTCATGGAACCAAGATTCAGCATGGTCTCCTTATTCAAGCTCTGTTAGATGCCATACACTTACCGACATCCATTGCTATCATGAAATGCAAAGCACATACGAAAGTTACTGACACTATTTCTCAAGGTAATGATCTAGCAGATCGCACAGCCAAGCTTACAGCACAGACACCAGACATTCCAGTTAATAAGACACCGACATACACTCCAGATCCGACTACCTGTATGACAGTTAAGGACCCCACTCAAGATGTCATAGATATCCAGTTACATGCTACTCCCGAGGAAATCAAGAAATGGTCCGAACAAGGAGGGGTCCAGACAGATCAGGGATGGGTAACGAAGGGTAAAGCCACATGGTTTCTCCCCGACTCCATGGTTCAAGTCATTATCAATACCGCACATAGTCCAGCACATTTAGGAGAAAAAGCTATGTTAGATAGTATCCAGAACATTTGGTTCAACAAGCATTTACGAGCTGCAGCCAAGCAGAAGGTCCGTACTTGTATGATATGTTGTCAGTTTAATCCAGGTAAAAGTGTCCCGGTGGAACAAGGTGGATTCCAGCCCCCTGACCACCCTTTTGAAGTCCTCCAGATGGATTATATTCAGATGGAGCGATGTCGAGGTTTCAAGTATGTCCTTGTAGTTGTATGCGCTTTGTCCAGGTGGACAGAGGCATATCCAGTCCCAGATTACACAGCCGCGACCACTGCCAAGCAGTTGGTTCGTGAATTCTTCCCCCGCTACGGACTCCCTAGAGTCGTATATTCTGACAACGGCCAGCCATTCTCATCCGAGTTGATGAAACATGTTTCCCTTTTGTTAGGGTACCAGTGGAAGTTCCATTGTGTACGCCATCCAGAAGCAGCCGGTCTCGTAGAGAGACATAATCAGACCCTGAAAATCCGAATCGCAAAAGTATGTAAAGAGAAAGGTGTGGACTGGCTAGTAGCTCTGCCAGTTGCCTTATTTTATATGCGCATGGTCGCACATTCTAGATCAGGTCTGTCCCCTTATGAGGTCGTATTCGGCCGCCCCCCTAACATGTGGGGTACACCTAGACCTCGAAGTATTACCGATGTTTCAAGTAATATGCTGACAGATTACCTAGCTTCCTTGATGTCTGCCCTCAACTCTTGTCGTTCACAGGTTGCTGCCGCATTTCCAGACAATACCGAGGTGGCACCGCATGAAATCGTTCCCGGATGCATGGTTTTGGTCAGGAACTTTGATCGTTCAAGTCCGCTGGAGCCTCGCTGGAAGGAACCCCGACAGGTCCTCCTGGCCACCCGTACTGCCGTCAAGCTGGAAGGCAGGAAGGGCTGGGTCCATTTGTCACATGTGAAAAGATTTTTTGGATTGAAACCTGTTTCAAAGAACATTTCCGAGGATCTTAAAGACTGCCAAAGTACTATTCTTAAGGACTGTCCCGCAAAAGACATTGCTACGAACCCTTCCCTGTTAGAGAAAACTCCGCAACAGGAGTATAAGCTTAAACTAAGGTCTAGTAAAATAAGTCAGCCAGTTTGATTGTCTAAGTCCTCCCCTAGGTGAAACGGTTAGACCGGTTTCTGACATGTATATAATAGACCCCCACAGAGAGAGAGTTAGTGAGAACTCTAGAAGTTGCACTATTATTTTATGTTTTCTGCTATATTTCAGCATTATGATTTCCTGCACCAGTTATGCATTTTATTTGTGTTTTTCAGTTTCTCATGTAAATAAGTCTGCTAATGTTACAGTAGAGCACACGTTTAGTGATCTGCCTCCTCATGAACTTTCTTATCGTCTTGCTATGCGTAATAACTCATTTATCCGCATGTTACATTATTCACACCAGACCAACAATGCCACAAATTGTTGGGCGTGTGGTCGACTCCCCCCTTTCCAGACACCGAAGGGAGTTCTGCCACTCTTTCCTTATCCATTTTCACATAATGGTTCGTGTGGAGCATGGTCCACGTTAACGTCATCCTCAACAGATATGTCTTTTCTGAACAATACATGTTTCCCAGACAAGCAAGGTCTTCCCCACAGAACAGGGTTAGATCTAGAGAATGAAGTTTATAATCTAGGTAATTATTCTTCGAATTTCATGGTCCTGAATGTTCAGTCTGATTCTACTCCAGACTTACCTGCTATTTCAGTACTACCAGTCAAAGGTGAATTATGTGTCCGAAATAATGGTTCCGCACATGTAGGACATAGTGATTGTACTACTATTGTCAAGTATAGTGACAGTAGGAAATCTATTTTCAAAGCTTCACGTCATTCTTATTTTGTTTGTGGTCAGACCGCATATGTTCGTCTGCCCCTCGATTGGGAGGGTACATGTTACATTGCCTTCCTACTGCCACCAGTTTTCCTAGCCCCACCTGACTATCATAGGAATTCCCACCTAGTACATACTAGACACAAGAGAAATTTCCCGATTGTCGATTATACTGAAACTGCTCTAGAACAATACATAGATATCAATAAAGGTGTCTTCCCCTACTTAGGTACTGTTGTAAATAGTAAACTGATACGTAGATTAACCAGAACACTTGAAGCAGTAGTGATTGAGACTACTTCTGCTCTAGGTAACTTAACCGAAGAACAATCCTTTATGAGAATTGTCGTGCTCCAGAATCGTCTCGTCCTTGACGTCATACTGGCCGATAGGGGCGGGGCCTGTAGAGTCATCGGATCTAGTTGCTGCATTTTCATTCCTAATAACGCACCGTCTGTTTATTCAGCTATTACCAGACTCCATAAAATTGCCCATATGTTACACCAAGATCCAGGCACCTGGACATGGTCCGGTTGGTTCTGGAATATAATTTCCGCCTGGGGATGGAAAGTATTGTCATTTCTGGGTATTGCAGTAGCGATCATATTCAGTTGCTGCCTCTGTTTACAATGTGGCCCTGCGATTTGCGGCATTTGTGCTACATCATGTGTTCCTAGTCCCAAGTCCCGTCCTAAATCCAGTTCCAAGAAAACTCGAGACAAGCAAATGATACTGTATGAAATGATAGATGGTATCATGAATATTGATGTTTCCTGATGGAAACGTAGTGACAAGGAGGGAATGTGGAAAAGTAAATTTTGCCATGTTCTGTGTCCCTACGAGTCCTCCATCTTATGTTATGTGTGCATGATTAAATATGCATATGTATCCCCCATGTTTGATTAAAGACGCAATTACAGTTGTGTCCATCACTAGTATGCCAGTTTCCAGTTCTCGTGAAAGCTACGAGTATCAGGCCTATGTAAAGTTACGTTGCCACGTTTCTCAGTGTGCACGTTATTTCATTGTAAAGTTCCCGTTTCTAGGCCTCAAAAGGGCCCGGACACCAGATTCAGCTCCTGTCTTCTGAGTCCTCGCTGAGGAGCGATACAGCCCCCACCTGTATCCTCGACCCTTCACTTACTTCCTGCCTCACAGTGCCCGGCTCAGCCTGGCTCTGCCAACGAGTCTGCCAAGAGTATGTTATGATTCTAGTTATCAGTCCAGCCCTCCTTCTCTGCATTCCTAAGCTACTGAATCGCATCAATAGTTTCCGTCATTGTCTAGCCTTTACGTCTCCATGTAAGAGAAATACTGCATTTAATGGTCATTTAATATTCTTCATCACGCACTACATGTAGAATAATGCATGCTCCAGTCTTAGAGTCCGTTAGCCTCTCCCCTCCTGACTCTTAGTTTATATCAACATGTTCTCTAAACATCAGATACTAGATACTGTTTAGGTACATGTCGCCCTGACTCTCCAGACTTCAGTCTCTGCTCCTAGCACAGAGTTCATAGCCCCCAGCTTCTCCTAGTAACACGTCATTGTCAGTTTGCGCGCACCATTAGGTTAGAGGTCCCGGCTCCTTAGGTAGCCCCCTCCATGTTTCCGCCCCATTTATGACATATTCTGTTACGTTTACATCACATGTCTATGAATACGCCCCTGTTACACCCATTTTCACCCTTATCTTTCGCGACTGCTATTGACCACACCCACTGCTCCGCCTACTGTAATTCATTGTAATGTAACTGTTTTAGTATATATATTTGTGGACTGTTATTAAATGCCGCGCCGATTCTGATCCTGCCCCCGGCAGCGCTGCCATCCTGTTCCCGTGCAGGTTGTCCTGTTCCTGTCCTTTATGCTGTATTAAACCTGCAAACTCCTACTACCTCGAATCTTGACTCTTATTTATTGAGCTATCTGTTATTGCTATGTCCAGTAAAACCTAGATCCGGTATTATTTATTTATATACCACAGAGACACCCCTGCACCCTTGGAAAAATTCCTAATTTGCGATTAGCTAATTGCTAATCGCAAATTGCACCTTCATTCCTATGGGCCTCCTAGCCAATGGAAATGAATGGGTAATTTGCAATTAGCAATTTGCTCATCGCAAATTAGGAATGGTAAAGAATCGCTATTTATTCCTTAAAATTCGCTATTTAGGAAATGCAAAATAGTTTGATGATACATATGGCGGTTCATCTCTAACAAGATAAGAAGCTTAGGGATAGATTTATGATGACTGGCGCAATGAAGTGAACATCACTTACTTCATTGGTAGGCCTTTACATGTATTATCTCCTCTGTATTCTTCAACAAGCGTAACTTTGATCTGCAACCCTGAGTAGGCCTCACCTTAAACAAACCTCTGGATAGGCCACACCTTATCGTCATCCTGAATTAATCATTTAAAATGCTAGGGACAGATTTATGATAGGTGTATGCCTCTTTTGTGCCACTGTGCGTCACTTTTGTGATGCAGCGGCGGTGCAAAAGATTTGCTATGAGGCGACAAAATTACAAATTGATGCATTTAGGCAGATGTGTCATGCTGTAAAAAAAACGTGCCACATGAAACCGATGCAGCAGTGATGCAAAAGATGCACCATGTTGCAAGACAGGCCTCACTTGGGGCCATATGTATCAAGCTAATGCTAATTAGACAAATGGTATGTATCAAACAAGTTTGATGCAAAATAGCAAAATTTGCTATTCCTTATTTTGCGATTGCACTTAAGGATTTGCAAATTTTGCGATTCCTTAAATGCAATGTATCAAACAAAAAATATGCAAAAAATGCCATTAAGGATTTGCAAATTACCACCAACTTCTAGTTGGTGGTAATTTGCAAATTCTTTTCAAAAAGCTTTTTTTCCAAAAAACAAAAGGTGCCATATGACGCCCATACATGCCCTTAGGGCATGTATGTGCGCCATATGCCCCCAAATTTCTTTTTCAGGGGTGCAGCAGGGTGTTCTTGAGACACCCCTGCACCCTTGGAAAAATTCCTAATTTGCGATTAGCTAATTGCTAATCGCAAATTGCACCTTCATTCCTATGGGCCTCCTGGCCCATGGAAATGAATGGGTAATTTGCAATTAGCAATTTGCTCATCGCAAATTAGGAATGGTAAAGAATCGCTATTTAATACCAATTTTGTACATACATACCGTTTTGCATTTCCTAAATAGCGATTCCTTAAAATTCGCTATTTAGGAAATGCAAAATAGTTTGATGATACATATGGCGGTTCATCTCCAACAAGATAAAAAGCTTAGGGATAGATTTATGATGACTGGCGCATCACCAGGGATGTGCCAGTCATCTTGCGCCGCTGTTCCGCCACCCATGGTGTGCTGTATTTACAATGCGGCGCACCATGGGGCAAAAACGGCACAGATGCGTGACGCATCTGTGCCGTAAAGGTGGCGCATTGCTGGAGTTGTATCGCAAGTGCGATGCAGCTCCAGCAAGGCTCAGGGGTGCCCCATCTCCACAATGCTGCGTCAAGACCTATGCCTGCTTCAAGCAGGCGCAGGGTTTTGACGCAGCTTTGTCCTATCTGATTGTAAATGCGGCACACCATGGGTGGCAGAGCAGCGGTGCACGTTAACTGGTGCATCCCTGGGGATGTGCCAGTTAACATAAATCTGCCCCTTTACATTTAAGTATGTGCAGGGGACACAGAGTCGGTGAGGCTTATCCAAGGTTAAGAAGAGATGAGTCCTGTTCACTGAAAAATTGGACATAGGCTTCACCTCCTCAGCATCGCTGCACATGGCTAAATAATAGCTGCAAAATGTTACTCTTGTTAAACAATTTTACTATTATAATCTCTGAGATTTGTCTCTTACTCTGCAACATCTCATTGTTGTTATCTTTCTTTAAAGATAAAGACAACATCAACATGAGCGACAATCAGCAATCAGTTGATTTCGACCTCATCATTGAACTCGTAATTGAAACATCAGTGGATGTTGATCCCTTGGATGATTTCAATCCTGAGGATGAAGAAGAACGTGATGAGGATGCAGATTTGTCAGAATTGTATGACATAGGATGGGAAGCTGACGTGCTTGAGCCTATGGAACTATAAACATTTATTTTAAAAATTTATAATAAATGAAAAGTAAAAATGTAAACCGTTTCATTTAAAAATAAAGACACCTTCAAAAACAGGTTATGTGTAGTGTCTTCAATAAAATATTAAAATATGCTCATAAAATTAGATCAGATTCACATATAAAACAGCACAGGTAAAATGAATATAAATTCCATTTCTTTTCTGCTATTTCTGTATTCTAAATTTGCCAAGCACTAAAAAATCTTCTATGTAAAAATGTCAAGTAGTGTGTTAAGTTTTTGATGACTGTTATTGATTTACTGTTTGGTAATAGTGGTTAATAACATTTTTTATTATATTTTACCACAGATTCAACTGCAGATCATTTCAAGATTTCAGCATGCCAACCAAAGAAAGACTGAGAAAGGCTGCAAAACGTCAAAGACAGCAGGTCAATGAAAAAAAGCAGCAGTCCTCTAACAAAAAGATTTGTCAAGTCACCAAGAAAGCACCGGGTAAGAGTACAAAAACATTCATAAGAAATATCTGTAGTAAAACAAATATTACTACAGAAAATGTTTCAGTCCAGAAAAAGAGAAGCAATTTAAACGGAAAGGAAAGGCCATTGAAAAATGTTACTGCTAGAGCAAGAGATAACTCTGTGCATGATAGTAGAAGGAAACAACAGTTTAGGGACATTCGTAAACGAATGTTCCGCAACAGGATAATTGGCAATTTGTTAAAAAATATTAAGAAAGGTCAACAGAAAGTGGTTTTTTATAAGAGAAAAAAAATAGTTGAGAAAGTTATTGATCAGGCATTTGAAATTAAACGTAAGTTATTTATTTTGATAATCAATAGAATTAGGAAGCTAAACAAGGCAATTTATGATTTCAAAAGAAATAGTAGATGGAAGAGAATAGTTAATCGTAGTAATTTTTGTGAAGTATTTTCTGGAGAATGGATGCATAGTTCAAGCTGTGAGGCATTTTTTAATGAGGAGAGTTATTTCCAGGATAATGATTTGGTGCATGCAGTTGACACCAGTGGTCGAGCTTATGAAGTGAAAGATGGTTGTCCAGTTGAAAAAGAAAAACTTGTGACAACAGAGACAGAAGAGGTGTTAGGTAATGAGGTTTTAGGAAGACGTCCTAAGGGTCCTGTGTACACCTGGAAGTGTAGTAGTATTTGCAGTGTGCGACAGGATTCCATCAATTTGCTTTGTGATTTTGTACGGTCATTTAATAAGAAAAGTTTGAAGCAGAAAATGAAGTTGTTGCAAGAATTAGATCCTTGCAGAGTGAGAGAAGTGACAGGTTTGCATGGTCATTCACTGGCTTGTCTTTCCAGGAGAGTATGCCAGAGTGTTTTTCATCATTTCAGGATGCTAGCAGTGCATCATAATAAAGTGAGGAAATTAGTTAGAATGTTGTATTATGGTAATAGTCCAGCAATTATGCTTAAACAATTATGCGCTGCTCTTTTGCATGGTTCTGAAATAGATGTGAAGAATATATGTGAAGAAATTGAGTTTTGTTACTTTGGAAGTAAAGAGGAGAATGTTGAAATTGACCAAGAAGAAGAGGGTAATGTGGAAGATAGTGTACAGGTTTCCAGTACAGATAATTTCCAGAGGGAAATTGCGACGTTTGAGGTGAAATCAAGTGAGAGGCCAAATTTCACTTGTGTGTGTTGTCGACGTACTTATTATAAGAATCAGACTAAGTTAGTGGATTTATATGCAAAAAGTGAAAGGGAAAATAATAGTGAATGGAAGGATTTCACAACATACTTGATGGTAGAAAATTGTTTTGATTTGGGATTGGATCAACGTGTGTGTACTTATTGTTGTAACAAATTAAATCAAAACCAGATGCCTGCTAGAGCAGTTCATAATAATCTGGAATTGGTTGAGATTCCTTCTGAATTGAAGGATTTAAATACTTATGAATCTATTTTGATTCAAAGTATACATCCCTTTCAGGCTATTGTAAGAATGGAGCCAAAGACAGGGAAATTGCCTCCATCAGATTTATAGAGAGGATTAAAGGGAAGAGTTGTTTATTTGCCTCTAGATTTGAAGAAAAACATTAACACAATTGGAGTAGAAAAAGTGGAAGAGGAACCTCTGGTTAGCTTAGTTAATGGGGTTCCAACAAAGAATAAGAAAATATGGCAAGATTTAGTGGATGTTAGGAAAGTTAAAAAGGCAACATTGTATTTGAAAAAAAATAATAAATACTATAAGAATGTATATGTTGCAGAAGAGGAAGTAAGTGAGGAAGAGGATAGCGATTTGTGTGCTGGTCAAATTGAGAAAGTAGAACCCTGTACTAGTGAAGAAATATATGAACATTATAGTGTTCATCCTTTGCATTCCAAGGAAGTCATGGGGAATGCTATTGAGTTGTTTCAAATGAAACAAGCCAAAGGGAGTCCCATTAGTGTTTGGGAGGAAAGTTTGGAAGCTCGGTGTTTCCCACAGCTTTTTCCAACAGGTCAGGGAGGAAGATATGATGAGCGACCTCATCAAATTCCTGCTTCTGAATACCGGACTTTGCGATTGTATGCAGGAGATGCTAGGTTTCGACAATGCATTCCCTATTTGTTTCATCTCCTGTTTGAAAGCGATCTGTCTGGACTGTCATATGCAGTGAACCACATCTTGAAAAGTGGTATACACATGCAAAACATCTCGGCAAGTGACTTTATGGATAAAGTCAATGTCCAAGACAGTATTTTGGATTCTCACCTGATTAATCTCATGGCGTGTCAGCGTGGTACTAATGAGTACTGGTACCGTCGTCATGGTGATTTAAAATGTATGCTAAGGAACTTAGGAACTCCCACATGGTTCCTCACTCTGAGCTGTGCCGAGTATGGCTGGGAAGACTTACTTGAATTTCTACGAGAGGCAAATGGAAACATCGAAAACATCGAATTCAAGACACCCGGAGAACTGGCCATGTCTGAACTGGGGTGGTGTGGAGTGCAAAAAAACGATGGATTTAGGCCCAGATCTCTGTACTGGGGTGAATGTATGACATTGTTCTGCATTCTGTCCATCAACTGTTGTTTTTGCATTTGTCACCCCGAGTGGGATGGGTATCCTCAGACGTGAATCCCATGCTCTCCACACCGCTGGAGTCAAGCTATCCTGGCTGAAGACGGCTGATAGCCAGAAACCGGTCCTAGGATGGTTGATTCTGGTCCAGTAAAGACATGGCTTGGCAGTTCGGGCAGGACTGATCACATGAGGCTCAGGGTCAAGGTTGATTTGCATATGGTCATGTCTGAACTGGGGTGGTGTGGAGTGCAAAAAACGATTTATTTAGGCCCAGATCTCTGTACTGGGGTGAATGTATTACATTGTTCTGCATTCTGTCCATCAACTGTTGTTTTTGCATTTGTCACCCCGAGTGGGATGGGTATGCTCAGACGTGAGTCCCATGCTCTCCACAGCACTGGAGTCAAGCTATCCTGGCTGAAGACGGCTGATAGCCAGAAACCGTTCCTAGGATGCTTGATTCCGGTCCAGTAAAGACATGGCTTGGCAGTTCGGGCTGGACTGTTCCCATAAGGCACAGGGTCAAGGCTGATTTGCATATGGCCATGTCTGAACTGGGTGGTGTGGAGTGCAAAAAAACGATGGATTTAGGCCCAGATCTTTGTACTGGGTGAATGTATGATATAGTTCTACATTCTGTCCATCAACTGTTGTTTTTGCATTTGTCACCCCGAGTGGGTTGGGTATGCTTAGACGTGAGTCCCATGCTCTCAACACCACTGGAGTCAAGCTATCCTGGCTGAAGACGGCTGATAGCTAGAAACCGGCCCTAGGATGCTTGATTCCGGTCCAGTAAAGATATGGCTTGGCAGTTCGGGCTGGACTGTTCCCATGAGGCACAGGGTCAGGGCTGATTTGCATATGGCCATGTCTGAACTGGGGTGGTGTGGAGTGCAAAAAAACGATGGATTTAGGCCCGGATCTCTGTACTGGGGTGAATGTGTGACATTGTTCATCATTCTGTCCATCAGCTGTTGTTTTTGCATTTGTCACCCGAGTGGGATGGGTATGCTCAGACGTGATTCCCATGTTCTCCACACCACTGTAGTCAAGCTATCCTGGATGAAGACGGCTGATAGCCAAAAACCGGCCCTAGGATGCTTGATTCCGGTCCAGTAAAGTGATGGCTTGGCAGTTCGGGCTGGACTGTTCCCATGAGGCACAGGGTCAAGGCAGATTTGCATATGGCTATGTCTGAACTGGGGTGGTGTGGAGTGCAAAAAAAAGATGGATTTAGGCCCAAATCTATGTACTGGGGTGAATGTATGACATTGTTCTGCATTCTGTCCATCAACTGTTGTTTTTGAATTTGTCACCCCGAGTGGGATGGGTATGCTCAGAAGTGAGTCCCATGCTCTCCACACCACTGGAGTCAAGCTATCCTGGCTGAAGATGGCTGATAGCCAGGAACCGGTCCTAGGATGCTTGATTCCGGTCCAGTAAAGACATGGCTTGGCAGTTCGGGCTGGACTGTTCCCATGAGGCACAGGGTCAAGGATTATTTGCATATGGCCATGTCTGAACTGGGGTGGTGTGGAGTGCAAAAAAACAAAGGATTTAGGCCCAGATCTATGTACTGGGGTGAATGTATGACATTGTTCTGCATTCTGTCCATCAGGTGTTGTTTTTGCATTTGTCACCCCGAGTGGGATGGGTATGCTCAGATGTGAGTCCCATGCTCTCCACACCACTGGAGTCAAGCTATCCTGGCTGAAGATGGCTGAAGCCAGAAACCGGTCCTAGGATGCTTGATTCCGGTCCAGTAAAGACATGGCTTGGCAGTTCGGGCTGGACTGTTCCCATGAGGCACAGGGTCAAGGCTGATTTGCATAAGGCCATGTTTGAACTGGGGTGGTGTGGAGTGCAGAAAACAATTTATTTAGGCCCAGATCTCTGTACTGGGGTGAATCTATGACATTGTTCTGCATTCTGTCCATCAACTGTTGTTTTTGCATTTGTCACCCCGAGTGGGATGGGTATCCTCAGACGTGAGTCCCATGCTCTCCACACCACTGGAGTCAAGCTATCCTGGCTGAGGACGGCTGATAGCCAGAAACCGGTCCTAGGATGCTTGATTCCGGTCCAGCAAAGACATGGCTTGGCAGTTCGGGCTGGACTGTTCCCATGAGGCACAGGGTCAGGGCTGATTTGCATATGGCCATGTCTGAACTGGGTTGGTGTGGAGTGCAAAAAACCGATGGATTTAGGCCCAGATCTCTGTACTGGGGTGAATGTATGACATTGTTCTGCATTCTGTCCATCAACTGTTGGTTTTGCATTTGCCACCCCGAGTGGGAAGGTATGCTCAGACGTGAGTCCCATGCTCTCCACACCACTGGAGTCAAGCAATCCTGGCTGAAGATGGCTGATAGCCAGAAACCGGTCCTAGGATGCTTGATTCCGGTGAAGTAAAGACATGGCTTGGCAGTTTGGGCTGGACTGTTCCCATGAGGCACAGGGTCAAGGCTGATTTGCATATGGCCATGTCTGAACTGGGGTGGTGTGGAGTGCAAAAAAACAAAGGATTTAGGCCCAGATCTATGTACTGGGGTGAATGTATGACATTGTTCTGCATTCGGTCCTTCAACTGTTGTTTTTGCATTTGTCACCCCGAGTGGGATGGGTATGCTCAGACGCGAGTCCCATGCTCTCCACACTACTGGAGTCAAGCTATCCTGGCTGAAGATGGCTGATAGCCAGAAACCGGTCCTAGGATGCTTGATTCCGGTCCAGTAAAGACATGGCTTTGCAGTTCGGGCTGGACTGTTCCCATGAGGCACAGGGTCAAGGCTGATTTGCATGTGGCCATGTCTGAACTGGGGTGGTGTGGAGTGCAAAAAACGATTTATTTAGGCCCAGATCTCTGTACTGGGGTGAATGTATGACATTGTTCTGCATTCTGTCCATCAACTATTATTTTTGCATTGGTCACCCCGAGTGGGATATGTATTCTCAGATGTGAGTCCCATGCTCTCCACACCACTGGAGTCAATCTATCCTGGCTGAAGACGGCTGATAGCCAGAAACCGGTCCTAGGATGCTTGATTCCGGTCCAGCAAAGACATGGCTTGGCAGTTCAGGCTGGACTGTTCCCATGAGGCACAGGGTCAGGGCTGATTTGCATATCGCCATGTCTGAACTGGGGTGGTGTGGGGTGCAAAAAAACAATGGATTTAGGCCCAGATCTCTGTACTGGGGTGAATGTATGACATTGTTCTGCATTCTGTCCATCAACTGTTGTTTTTGCATTTGTCACCCCGAATGGGACAGGTATGCTCAGACGTGAGTCCCATGCTCTCCACACCACTGGAGTCAAGCAATCCTGGCTGAAGACGGCTGATAGCCAGAAACCGGTCCTAGGATGCTTGATTCCGGTCCAGTACAGATATGGCTTGGCAGTTCGGGCTGGACTGTTCCCATGAGGCTCAGGGTCAAGGCTGATTTGCATATGGCCATGTCTGAACTGGGGTGGTGTGGAGTGCAAAAAAACGATGGATTTAGGCCCAGATCTCTGTACTGGGGTGAATGTATGACATTGTTCTGCATTCTGTCCATCAACTGTTGTTTTTGCATTTGTCACCCCGAGTGGGATGGGTATCCTTAGACGTGAATCCCATGCTCTCCACACCACTGGAGTCAAGCTATCCTGGCTGAAGACGGCTGATAGCCGGAAACCGGTCCTAGGATGGTTCATTCTGGTCCAGTAAAGACATGGCTTGGCAGTTCGGGCTGGACTGTTCACATGAGGCTCAGCCTCAAGGTTGATTTGCATATGGTCATGTCTGAACTGGGGTGGTGTGGAGTGCAAAAAACGATTTATTTAGGCCCAGATCTCTGTACTGGGGTGAATGTATGACATTGTTCTGCATTCTGTCCATCAACTGTTGTTTTTGCATTTGTCACCCTGAGTGGGATGGGTATGCTCAGACGTGAGTCCCATGCTCTCCACACCACTGGAGTCAAGCTATCGTGGCTGAAGACGGCTGATAGCCAGAAACCGGTCCTAGGATGCTTGATTCCGGTCCAGTAAAGACATGGCTTGGCAGTTCGGGCTGGACTGTTCCCATGAGGCACAGGGTCAAGGCTGATTTGCATATGGCCATGTCTGAACTGGGGTGGTGTGGAGTGCAAAAAACAATGGATTTAGGCCTAGATCTCTGTACTGGGGTGAATGTATGACATTGTTCTGCATTCTGTCCATCAACTGTTGTTTTTGCATTTGTCACCCCGAGTGGGAAGGTATGCTCAGACGTGAGTCCCATGCTCTCCACACCACTGGAGTCAAGCTATCCTGGCTGAAGATGGCTGATAGCCAGAAACCGGTCCTAGGATACTTGATTCCGGTCCAGTAAAGACATGGCTTGGCAGTTCGGGCTGGACTGTTCCCATGAGGCACAGGGTCAAGGCTGATTTGCATATGGCCATGTCTGAACTGGGGTGGTGTGGAGTGCAAAAAAAACGATGGATTTAGGCCCAGAACTCTGTACTGTGGTGAATGTATGACATTGTTCTGCATTCTGTCCATCAACTGTTGTTTTTGCATTTGTCACCCCTAGTGGGATGGGTATTCTCAGACGTAAGCCCCATGCTCTCCACACCACTGGAGTCAAGCTATCCTGGCTGAAGACGGCTGATAGCCAGAAACCGGTCCTAGGATGCTTGCTTCCAGTCCAGTAAAGACATGGCTTGGCAGTTCGGGCTGGACTGTTCCCATGAGGCACAGGGTCAAGGCTGATTTGCATATGATCATGTCTGAACTGGGGTGGTGTGGAGTGCAAAGAAATGATGGATTTAAGCCAAGATCTCTGTACTGGGGTGAATGTATTACATTGTTCTGCATTCTGTCCATCAACTGTTGTTTTTGCATTTGTCACCCCGAGTGGGATGGGTATGCTCAGACGTGCGTCCCATGCTCTCCACACCACTGGAGTCAAGCTATCCTGGCTGAAGACGGCTGAAAGCTAGAAACCGGTCGTAGGATGCTTGATTCCGGTCCAGTAAAGACATGGCTTGGTAGTTCGGGCTGGACTGTTCCCATGAGGTACAGGGTTAAGGCCGATTTGCATATGGCCATGTCTGAACTGGGCTGGTGTGGAGTGCAAAAAAACGGTGGATTTAGGCCCAGATCTCTATACTGGGGTGGATGTATGACATTGTTCTGCATTCTGTCCATCAACTGTTGTTTTTGCATTCGTCACCCCGAGTGGGATGGGTATGCTCAGAGGTGAGTTCCATGCTCTCCACACCACTGGAGTCAAGCTATCCTGGTTGAAGACGGCTGAAAGCCAGAAACCGGTCCTAGGATGCTTGATTCCGGTCCAGTAAAGACATGGCTTGGCAGTTCAGGCTGGACTGCTCCCATGAGGCACAAGGTCAAGGCTGATTTGCATATGGCCATGTCTGAACTGAGGTGGTGTGGAGTGCAAAAAAACAATGGATTTAGGCCCAGATCTCTGTACTGGGGTGCATGTATGACATTGTTCTGCATTCTGTCCATCAACTGTTGTTTTTGCAGACATCTCAAATGACATCACTGATGACTTCACTGATGACATCCTCCATGTGACAAACTGATACACCTCATCATACAGTAGCATAGCCTTTCAACACTCATTATAAAATATGAAGTACCATATTTGAAACCATTGACACACCAGTACAAGTTTCTAAATACCCACTCAGTGATTCCTACATCTATACACATCTAAACACCTACCTATAGATTCACTAATACATGCTAACAAAGATCAATAGGACACTATTAAATATGCTTATACACCTACATCAACATTACACACCAGCACACATCCTACTCACTTATGCAAACAATTGATCATACTTATATTTACTAAGCTACACACTTACACAAACACTACGTTATGTATTCATATAGATAGTAACTCATACTTAGTGTGTTATAAAATCATTATTACCAGTAGACAGTTATCCATACATCAATCATACAATCACTGAGTCCTATGTATACTTATTTATACACAATAGCGGTCACATACACTGCCTTTTATATTTTTAGTTTTTTGGACATATATCATTGAGAAATATATTTACTCATCACCACACCCATAAAGAGATTCACTCACCCAAAAAATTGTTTCCAAATACAGTCTTAATCTCATGTACCTACTAAATCAACTATTTACACATCTTTTGACAGTCCCACACATCCTACCCAACCACACACACATTCATTCACTATCCCATACAAATACTCTCTTAACTAATTCATAACTAATGTAGACTTTCACATAGCTAGTAACCAACTTATGTAGTAAGTTTACACAACAAGATATAGAGTGATACAGGTATTCATACAGTTTAATCACTATCCCATATATTTAGTGAGACACTTTAAATTCCTCACTTAGACAGTCAATCACATTGCTACTAAATCCTCCATTCACACACTTATACATCCACTCAGTCTTCAAGACTGATTGCTATATATATATAAAACATTTTAAAATAACGAACTAAACCACTTTCACTGGATGATGTCATCAGTGATGTCATTTGAGATGTCATCAGTGATGTCACTGACCGTTGTCATGAATGATGTAATAAGTGAGATCATCAGCAGTGGATTGTGGGAGCGTGAGTTATAATTAGTACAACTAACTATAACGGGGAATTTCAATGGTTTTATACGAGTGAAATGTCCAGCTAAATATAACACCCCTGAAACCTACGTTTTTTCAGTGAATATATATATATATATATATATATATTCACTGAAAAAACCATAGGTTTCACACCAGTTATAGTTAGCTGGAAATTTTACTTGCATAAAGCCATTGAAATTCCCACGTTATAGTTAGTTGGACTCACTATAACTTGCGCGTGCAATGCACTGCTGATGACGTCACATATTACATTACTCATGACATGGTCAGTGACATCACTCATGACATCACTGATGACACCATCCAGTGAATGTGTGTCTTTCTGAAAAATAAATATTAGTGAGTAATGTTTAAATATTTAAATATATGTATTAGTGTTTCACTTTGTGTATAAGTGGCTGCATGGGTTGGTGAGTAGCTACATGTGTATGTATATGGGTTATTAAATGTTTTTCTTAGTATCAGTATGAGTGTTTCTATGGTTTGGTGAGGGTATTACTTAGCACATAGATGCATGAATGACTGACTCTCTCTTTGTATGTGTTTTGAAGACAGCATATGTGCAGGACTGTATGGGTGGATGAGTGTGTATATGTGTGTGTTAGTGAGTGAATGTCTGTCTCACTAGTGCCTTTATCAGTAACTACATATGTTTTAATCTAGTATATGTGAATATTGATGTATATAAGTGAGTATATGTGAGAGTGAGGGATTGTAAGAGTTCCTGTTTAAATTAGTATGTGTTTCTATAAGTGATTGTTTAAGAGAGTAAGTATGTGTAACTTTCCTTAGAAGTAAAGTGGTAGTGTGTGTATAGCTGTATATGCAAATAAATGGATGTTCAATAGTTTATTTGCATGTGTGAGTATGTGTGTGAGTAACTTTTGGATGACTGTCGGTGTGTAACAGGATGTATAGGTGTATCACTACATATGATGAGTGAGTATATGTATGAGTGACTATATTGAACTGTTCGTGAATGAGTGCATGTGTATATAGATGGTGGAATTATTGAATTGGTTGTTGTAAGTGGTATGGCTACCTCAATTTTTTTGTAAATTTTAGTTTCTATTTTTGAATATTTGTTTCAAGGGTTACATTACAGTGAAAGGAGGTCTGTCACTCTGTCACAAGTATGGTGTCATCACTGATGTCATGAGTGATGTCACTGACCATGTCATGAGTGATGTAATATGTGACGTCATCAGCAGTGCATTGCACGCGCAAGTTATAGTGAGTCCAACTAACTATAACGTGGGAATTTCAATGGTTTTATGCGAGTAAAATTTCCAGCTAACTATAACTGGTGTGAAACCTATGGTTTTTTCAGTGAATTTAATAGGTTTTTTAAATGCTAATTCCTAACTATAACTGGTGTGAAACCTATGGTTTTTTCAGTGAATTTCAAAGGTTTTTTAATAGCAAATCTCTATAGGTATGAAATGTAATATTTTGTATAATGAATTTTATATTGTATATTTATGTAATACTATTTTTTTTATGTATATCTTTTTTTATATTTTTTTGCCTCGGAGCGCTCCCGGGGCGCGTACCGATGCGCTTACCGGTAAGCGCAGTTTGCCACGCCACGGTTCGCGTACCAGTGAGTGTCCCGTTAGCACTATTGCCGCGAACGAAAACATCATCGTGACGTATAGCGTAGCCGCGTGATGCGTCTTATGACGTATGGCGTAAACGCACCCGGAAGCGCCCCAGCGAATACGATCGTGCTACGTAAACGCCCCCGGGCGCGACCTGACGCGCTTACGCTACGCGCCCCCGGGCGCGCCCCTGGGCACGTAGCGTAAGCGCGTCGGGACATGTGACCTTAAAATAACACTTTTTATTGGTTCAGATCAGTTTTGGTTTCCAAATGAAGAAGGCCCGAGTCATGTGACCTGAAAATAACACTTTTCATTGGTTCAGGACAGTTTTGTTTTCCAAATGATGAAAGCCCCCACCTATTTTCCTCATTCTCACTTTGTACTTTGAGTGAGGAAGAACTGTTGAAAGACCTCTCTGTACCTATTTGTCTGAAAAATGGCTACAGTAGCAGCAGCAGCAGGAGCATCTGCACCACCACCACCACCACCACCTCCACAAGGACCACCACAACACCACAGTGGTGGAGAACAAGAAGAGGAGGAGGAGGAGGGGAGGTTCCTACCAGAAGATACTACCCCATATAAGCCAAAGGAGCACATTATCTGGGAGTTTTTTTCCATCCCAAAGGACCAGAAGAAAGTTAATGCGCCAAAGGTGACTTGTTTAATCTGTGGCATTCAACTTTCAAGGGGGAACCCTAACAAAAAATACTCTTTTGGCAACAAAACCATGATTCGCCACATGCAACGCCGGCACCCTAACAACTATGCTAGGGCAGAGGTCAGGGAACTGGCCAGAAACCCTCTCCAATCTTCTCCAAGCACCTCCCAAAGTAAACAACCCACTCCATCGGGTCCAGAGGTAAGGGAGATGATCCCAAGCATTCAACCCAAGTTTGCCGAATTTAAAATCGTTTGCATATTTTGTGGAGGGACAATTTGCTATGGTGAGCAAAGCATTAAACTTATCAACCGTGCTGGTGACAACCACAAGTGCCCGAAAAAACCCTAATTTTTTCCTGATTTTTTTTTGCTCCAGTTAAGCCGTTTACAATTCCCTGTTTTTTGTTTCTCCACAGAAAAAATACAAAAAAATATATAAAACTGTTCAGACAAGCCAAAAAAAGTTAAAAATGTTCAAAAAAACAATAAAAAAATATAAAACAACAAAAAGAATTTAAAAAACTGTTCTTTTTAGAAGTACCTCCAATTTATAAAAAAATGCTACGTTTTTTAAAAACTGTCATTCTTTTTTCTCCTGGGTACGCGTACCGGTATGCTCCCCGGTGCGCGTACCGGGCCCTCCCCCCGCAAAAATTGAAAAAAAAAAAAATGTTGACCCGCGAAGCCCTTTTATGGCCCCCACATCAAACCTATGGGGTCAGGGGGGTCTACCCTGCCCCCTTTTGGTCATTTCCCCCTTTGTTTTTGCCACCGCTTGTATCTCGATCCTACCGAGACACAAGATGGCGGCCGCTCCGGACTGTTTGGAATGTTGACAGACACCCGAGAGCCAATCAGCTTTCCGCTCGCGTACTCGCGTAGCGCGCTGGTACGCGCCCCGGTGCGCGTACCGGGGCGCGCATATAAATATATATATTTTTTTAACCTAAATTACTCAAAATCCACTGGAGCACATATCTTGAGACATAGCAAAGGCACATCGGGCTACCAGTCGCTACAATTTTGCCAAGTTTGGTGGAAATCCATTCAGCCGTTCGGGCTAAAATTGAGTCCAACCGCCCTATGGAAATTAACATGGGGAAAACATGTTTTGGGACCCCATTTTTATCTCGGCCCCCGCTTGACGAATCCCCCCAAACTTTCAGGGAAGGAGCGGGCCATCTTCTTTGAGAAATTCGCGAAGATTCGTCCACCGGCGCCAAAGTTATTCCCAATAGAATGTTGCGGATTTCCTATGGAAAGTAGATCCTAACTATAACTACCTACTGGCGACCGCCAGTAGGTAATATATATATATATATATAAATATAAATATAAATATATATATATATATATATATATATATATATATATATATATATATATATATATATATATATATATATATATATATATATATATATATATATATATATATATAACCTACTGGCGGTCGCCAGTAGGTATATATAGTTAGGATTTTTTCTCTATGGGATTTTTGAAAATTCTATGTCTAATAACTTTGGCGTTTGTGGACGGAATTGGCTGAAATTTTCAGGAAAATGGAACATTTTGTTTCTGAGCAGCCCCTGAAAATTTGGGGGGGAGGTTCGTCAAGGGGGGGACGAGAAAAAAGGGGGGTCCCAAAACGTGTTTTTCCAATGTTAATTTCCATAGGGCGGTTGGCCTCACTTTTAGCCCGAACGGCTGAATGGATTTGCACCAAACTTGGCAAAATTGTAGGGACTGTTAGCCCGATGTGCCTTTGCTAGGTCTCAATATATGTGCTCCAGTGGATTTTGAGAAATTAACGTTCAAAAAAAGATATATATCTGTAAGCGCGCTCTGGGCAGCGCTCCGGTTCGCGTACTTGACGCGTAACGGAACTTCGCGAAGCGAAGCTGATTGGCTCTCCGGTGTCTGTCAACATTCTAAACAGTCCGGAGCGGCCGCCATCTTGTCTCTCGGTAGGATCGAGAGACAAGAGGAGGCCAAAACAAAGGGGGAAATGACCATAAGGGGGCATAGTAGATCCTCCCTGACCCCCTAGGTTTGATGTGGAGGCTTTAAAAGGGCCCCGCAGGGCAAAAAAAAAAAACTTTTTTATTTTTTTTGCGTGGGGAGCGCACGGTTCGGGAACCGGGAAGCGTTCTGGGGAGCATACTATAAGGAAAAAAGAATGATAGACTTTTTAAATACTGTATGTTAATTGATTGTTGGTTTTGTTGATTATTTTTTAATTTCTTTATTTTTTAAGCAATTATTTATTATTGTGATTGTGTTTCAAAATTTAATAAACTTTCTAACATTTCACTGTCTGAAATGTCATTATTTTCATTGAACATAGTTTGTAATCTCTGAGGGTGTAAAATGTCCTCATTTTGAAGGAGGTCATCTACTGCTTGCACACATTGCAGTAGTTCTTGGTCCCAAGTTTCATCCATAAATTCTATATATTTTGGATCAATTATTTCTTGGCTGCTCTCTTGCAGGACAATTTGAAATGAAACTTTGTGTTCGCCTTCCATTTTGCCTGAAATTTGCATAAAAAAAATATATATTAGTAGAGATAGGGCACTGTTGGGATTAATTTTAGATAGGCAGTTTTTATCAGTGAATTTATCTTTGGGCAGTGTATAGTATCAGAGTGGAAGTAGGAATATAAAAAAGTGTATGTGATTTAACGTAAGTAATTTCATAATTATACAAGAGAAGCCTAACTCCATCCATAACTATAACAGAGAAGTCTATCTAAATCTATAACTACTACAGAGGGATAGTATATAACTATCAGAAAAAGTTTACCATATTAACTTATAGTGCACAATATACTTCAGTTTTAAAAATAACAACTTACCTTTACAAAGAAGTTGAAGTGATTAGTGAAAATCCAATTGAAATGTACAACAAGAGGTAGTAGTCAAAATGGCTGTGTTTCCTTCTCTTCCTTTATATATATTCAGGTATATAACCAATCAAATGTCAGGTAATAAAAGTAGAAAATGAAAGTAACATTTTCATTGGTTGTCAATTCCAACACTTCAGATGTGTTTTGTGAAGTAATTTACCTCACGGTATTTAGAGAGGTCTACAGGCTAAATGGCTAAATGGAATTTCAATCAAATTTGTGAAAATGATAGGGATTGGTATGTAGTATGAGCTAATCTATATTTGGTGAGAGTGTCTCCAGTCGTTTTTCTGTAAATTACTTTCCCACCTTTTTTGATGGTGCGCTTCCCAGGGAGCGACCCGGTACGCGAACTGGCGAGCGCCCCGGTACGCGAACCTGAAGCGTTACGGGAGTCCACCATTTTGTGTTTCGGTCGACTTAAGATACAAGATGGAGGACAAATAATGTTCAGAATGGGTAGAAGGGGGCACGGTAGACTTATCTTGACCCGTAGGTTTTCTGAGGGTGGCTGAGGAGGCTTATATGTGCGAAAAAAAACATTTTTTTTAAAAATTTCGCGAGGTTAGCTTCCGGTTCGCGTACCGGGTAGCGCCCTGGGGAGCGTACTTTGTTGAAAATTAGTGAAAAAAGTTAGAGAAAAATAATAATTGTGAGTGATCAGATGTAGGGTAGCTCTGAGAAGAGCTTTTGGGTTTATGGTACATTTAGGTACTTATAAGTAGGTACCAATGCACAGTCTTAAATTCAGAAAGAAAATTATGTTGCCCTCATCTGAGAAGTGAACTCCATCTCCTCTGTAGATATCTTGCATGTAGTAACGCAAGTTATTGTTGTACATGGAGCCCATTCCATGGTCTCTCATGTAAGCTGAAACAGATTTGTTTACATGCTTCCTCGACGGTTTGACCACCTCCATTTCTGTCTTTGGCATATATTTGAATATACCAAGGCAGTTTGAGGAAAAAGTGCCATCAATTGCTCAAAGGTGTCCTTTAAAAGCATTTCCAGACCTACCCCAGTCAAAGTGCCCAAATCATTACCTCCACAGTGCACAATTAACAGGTCAGGTTTTGGCAAATGCATAAAGGTTTTCACCAATGGTATCAATTGGTGACATTTTAATCCTCTGTGGCCAAACCACTTAATTTCCACATCTTGTAAATTGAGGTTAGGTAAATTTCTGTTCTCAGCATACCTCTGAGCCCAATAGATGTAACTATGTCCAACAATCCAGACAGAAAACATGGTGAGAGAAGGTTCTGCTGCAGTCAGATGAAGTGTGGCAATGAAATGGCAGTTGAAAAAATAAGAGTTTAAAATGAAAAAAATTGTGGAGTTTCTGTGTTAATGAAGCAGTAACAGTGATTGGTTGATTTTGATTGCTGAAAACAGAAAGTTAGGGTGCATGGATGAGTTCTTTGAAAGATGTATTTTGAATGGTCAATAAAAAATCATTAAATGAAAGATTGCACTGGATATGCAGGTGCACTGAGAGTTCAGAGTTCAATTGAAACATTGTTGTGTGAACTTGCAAACACCAGAGGTCTTCCAAGAGGTGGTTGCTATGCAAAAAAGGCAGAGGGGGGAAGGGTTTTGATTTGAAAAAAGTGAGTGAAGAGTTTTGATTGGGTGACATGAGAGATATGTGTGAAGAATTACAGCATTTCTGTGCTTTTGATAGCTGCAGACTCTGGAGTGCATACCTTTTGCTCTGCTGAAGACAAATTGGTGTGTTTCTGAGACTGTTTTGAAACTCATAAAGTATTTGCTAAGGTGAGAAAAGATTTCTTTAATTTAGATAGAGAATAGTGTGCTTTAAGGAGAAAATTATGAAGAAAGTTGTGTTTTTAAAATGTTGCTTTGTCTCAAGTGTTTTACAAATAGATTTTGTTTCTTTGAGAAATTGTAATTGGAGAAAATGTGAAGTATTAGTACTGACAGGGTGTTTTTGTGCATAGGAGCTGTGGAGTGTTTTCAAATTATGACTTGAAAATCGTTTTTGAGGAAAAGGAATGGTTTTAAAATTTATGACAAGGACATAATGGTGTATGCTTCTTTATAAGGCATTTGAGTGTCTCTGATGTTATTTTTCCCATTTTAATGTAAGACCTTTCCCTGTGGAGCAAATTCCTTGTAAATATGCTCCCACCTGTGCATGGCAAATTTAGATTTTGATTGTTTGCGTTACATAGCCATGTTAAAAGTGACCCAAACATGCTGCAAAGGCAATCAAAAAACGCTTTCATGTGTCTTAAGGACATTTTAAGTCATTTCCCCATGTGGAGTGTTTTCAAATTATGACTTGAAAAAACGTTTTTGAGGAAAAGGAATGGTTTTAAAATTTATGACAAGGACATAATGGTGTATGCTTCTTTATAAGGCATTTCAGTGTCTCTGATGTTATTTTTCCCATATTAAATTAAAAGACCTTTCCCCGTGGAGCAAATTCCTTGTAAATATGCTCCCACCTGTGCATGGTAAATTTAGATTTTGATTGTTTGAGTTACATAGCCATGTTAAAAGTAACCCAAAAATGCTGCAAAGGCTTTAAAAAAACGCTTTCATGTGTCTTAAGGACATTTTAAGTCATTTCCCCATGTGCAGTGTTTTGAAATTATGACTTGAAGATCGTTTTTGAGGTAAAGGAATGCTTTTAAAATTTATGACAAGGACATAATGGTGTATGCTTCTTTATAAGGCATTTTAGTGTCTCTGATGTTATTTTTCCCATATTAAATTAAAAGACCTTTCCCCGTGGTGCAAATTCCTTGTAAATATGCTCCCACCTGTGCTTGGCAAATTTAGATTTTGATTGTTTGAGTTACATAGCCATGTTAAAAGTGACCCAAAAAGTTGCAAAGGCTTTAAAAAAACACTTTCATGTGTCTTAAGGACATTTTAAGTCATTTCCCCGTGGGCAGTGTTTTCAAATTATGACTTGAAAATCATTTTTGAGGTAAAGGAATGTTTTTAAAATTTATGTGCGCCATATGCCCCCAAATTTCTTTTTCAGGGGTGCAGCAGGGTGTTCTTGAGACACCCCTGCACCCTTGGAAAAATTCCTAATTTGCGATTAGCTAATTGCTAATCGCAAATTGCACCTTCATTCCTATGGGCCTCCTAGCCAATGGAAATGAATGGGTAATTTGCAATTAGCAATTTGCTCATCGCAAATTAGGAATGGTAAAGAATCGCTATTTATTCCTTAAAATTCGCTATTTAGGAAATGCAAAATAGTTTGATGATACATATGGCGGTTCATCTCTAACAAGATAAGAAGCTTAGGGATAGATTTATGATGACTGGCGCAATGAAGTGAACATCACTTACTTCATTGGTAGGCCTTTACATGTATTATCTCCTCTGTATTCTTCAACAAGCGTAACTTTGATCTGCAACCCTGAGTAGGCCTCACCTTGAACAAACCTCTGGATAGGCCACACCTTATCGTCATCCTGAATTAATCATTTAAAACGCTAGGGACAGATTTATGATAGGTGTATGCCTCTTTTGTGCCACTGTGCGTCACTTTTGTGATGCAGCGGCGGTGCAAAAGATATGCTATGAGGCGACAAAATTACAAATTGATGCATTTAGGCAGATGTGTCATGCTGTAAAAAAACCGTGCCACATGAAACCGATGCAGCAGTGATGCAAAAGATGCACCATGTTGCAAGACAGGCCTCACTTGGGGCCATATGTATCAAGCTAATGCTAATTAGACAAATGGTATGTATCAAACAAGTTTGATGCAAAATAGCAAAATTTGCTATTCCTTATTTTGCGATTGCACTTAAGGATTTGCAAATTTTGCGATTCCTTAAATGCAATGTATCAAACAAAAAATATGCAAAAAATGCCATTAAGGATTTGCAAATTACCACCAACTTCTAGTTGGTGGTAATTTGCAAATTCTTTTCAAAAAGCTTTTTTTCCAAAAAACAAAAGGTGCCATATGACGCCCATACATGCCCTTAGGGCATGTATGTGCGCCATATGCCCCCAAATTTCTTTTTCAGGGGTGCAGCAGGGTGTTCTTGAGACACCCCTGCACCCTTGGAAAAATTCCTAATTTGCGATTAGCTAATTGCTAATCGCAAATTGCACCTTCATTCCTATGGGCCTCCTGGCCCATGGAAATGAATGGGTAATTTGCAATTAGCAATTTGCTCATCGCAAATTAGGAATGGTAAAGAATCGCTATTTAATACCAATTTTGTACATACATACCGTTTTGCATTTCCTAAATAGCGATTCCTTAAAATTCGCTATTTAGGAAATGCAAAATAGTTTGATGATACATATGGCGGTTCATCTCCAACAAGATAAGAAGCTTAGGGATAGATTTATGATGACTGGCGCATCACCAGGGATGTGCCAGTCATCCTGCGCCGCTGTTCCGCCACCCATGGTGTGCTGTATTTACAATGCGGCACACCATGGGGCAAAAACGGCACAGATGCGTGACGCATCTGTGCCGTAAAGGTGGCGCATTGCTGGAGTTGTATCGCAAGTGCGATGCAGCTCCAGCAAGGCTCAGGGGTGCCTCATCTCCACAATGCTGCGTCAAGACCTATGCCTGCTTCAAGCAGGCGCAGGGTTTTGACGCAGCTTTGTCCTATCTGATTGTAAATGCGGCACACCATGGGTGGCAGAGCAGCGGTGCACGTTAACTGGTGCATCCCTGGGGATGTGCCAGTTAACATAAATCTGCCCCTTTACATTTAAGTATGTGCAGGGGACACAGAGTCGGTGAGGCTTATCCAAGGTTAAGAAGAGATGAGTCCTGTTCACTGAAAAATTGGAGATAGGCTTCACCTCCTCAGCATCGCTGCACATGGCTAAATAATAGCTGCAAAATGTTACTCTTGTTAAACAATTTTACTATTATAATCTCTGAGATTTGTCTCTTACTCTGCAACATCTCATTGTTGTTATCTTTCTTTAAAGATAAAGACAACATCAACATGAGCGACAATCAGCAATCAGTTGATTTCGACCTCATCATTGAACTCGTAATTGAAACATCAGTGGATGTTGATCCCTTGGATGATTTAAATCCTGAGGATGAAGAAGAACGTGATGAGGATGCAGATTTGTCAGAATTGTATGACATAGGATGGGAAGCTGACGTGCTTAAGCCTATGGAACTATAAACATTTATTTTAAAAATTTATAATAAATGAAAAGTAAAAATGTAAACCGTTTCATTTAAAAATAAAGACACCTTCAAAAACAGGTTATGTGTAGTGTCTTCAATAAAATATTAAAATATGCTCATAAAATTAGATCAGATTCACATATAAAACAGCACAGGTAAAATGAATATAAATTCCATTTCTTTTCTGCTATTTCTGTATTCTAAATTTGCCAAGCACTAAAAAATCTTCTATGTAAAAATGTCAAGTAGTGTGTTAAGTTTTTGATGACTGTTATTGATTTACTGTTTGGTAATAGTGGTTAATAACATTTTTTATTATATTTTACCACAGATTCAACTGCAGATCATTTCAAGATTTCAGCATGCCAACCAAAGAAAGACTGAGAAAGGCTGCAAAACGTCAAAGACAGCAGGTCAATGAAAAAAAGCAGCAGTCCTCTAACAAAAAGATTTGTCAAGTCACCAAGAAAGCACCGGGTAAGAGTACAAAAACATTCATAAGAAATATCTGTAGTAAAACAAATATTACTACAGAAAATGTTTCAGTCCAGAAAAAGAGAAGCAATTTAAACGGAAAGGAAAGGCCAATGAAAAATGTTACTGCTAGAGCAAGAGATAACTCTGTGCATGATAGTAGAAGGAAACAACAGTTTAGGGACATTCGTAAACGAATGTTCCGCAACAGGATAATTGGCAATGTGTTAAAAAATATTAAGAAAGGTCAACAGAAAGTGGTTTTTTATAAGAGAAAAAAAATAGTTGAGAAAGTTATTGATCAGGCATTTGAAATTAAACGTAAGTTATTTATTTTGATAATCAATAGAATTAGGAAGCTAAACAAGGCAATTTATGATTTCAAAAGAAATAGTAGATGGAAGAGAATAGTTAATCGTAGTAATTTTTGTGAAGTTTTTTCTGGAGAATGGATGCATAGTTCAAGCTGTGAGGCATTTTTTAATGAGGAGAGTCATTTCCAGGATAATGATTTGGTGCATGCAGTTGACACCAGTGGTCGAGCTTATGAAGTGAAAGATGGTTGTCCAGATGAAAAAGAAAAACTTGTGACAACAGAGACAGAAGAGGTGTTAGGTAATGAGGTTTTAGGAAGACGTCCTAAGGGTCCTGTGTACACCTGGAAGTGTAGTAGTATTTGCAGTGTGCGACAGGATTCCATCAATTTGCTTTGTGATTTTGTACGGTCATTTAATAAGAAAAGTTTGAAGCAGAAAATGAAGTTGTTGCAAGAATTAGATCCTTGCAGAGTGAGAGAAGTGACAGGTTTGCATGGTCATTCACTGGCTTGTCTTTCCAGGAGAGTATGCCAGAGTGTTTTTCATCATTTCAGGATGCTAGCAGTGCATCATAATAAAGTGAGGAAATTAGTTAGAATGTTGTATTATGCTAAGAGTCCAGCAATTATGCTTAAACAATTATGCGCTGCTCTTTTGCATGGTTCTGAAATAGATGTGAAGAATATATGTGAAGAAATTGAGTTTTGTTACTTTGGAAGTAAAGAGGAGAATGTTGAAATTGACCAAGAAGAAGAGGGTAATGTGGAAGATAGTGTACAGGTTTCCAGTACAGATAATTTCCAGAGGGAAATTGCGACGTTTGAGGTGAAATCAAGTGAGAGGCCAAATTTCACTTGTGTGTGTTGTCGACGTACTTATTATAAGAATCAGACTAAGTTAGTGGATTTATATGCAAAAAGTGAAAGGGAAAATAATAGTGAATAGAAGGATTTCACAACATACTTGATGGTAGAAAATTGTTTTGATTTGGGATTGGATCAACGTGTGTGTACTTATTGTTGTAACAAATTAAATCAAAACCAGATGCCTGCTAGAGCAGTTCATAATAATCTGGAATTGGTTGAGATTCCTTCTGAATTGAAGGATTTAAATACTTATGAATCTATTTTGATTCAAAGTATACATCCCTTTCAGGCTATTGTAAGAATGGAGCCAAAGACAGGGAAATTGCCTCCATCAGATTTATAGAGAGGATTAAAGGGAAGAGTTGTTTATTTGCCTCTAGATTTGAAGAAAAACATTAACACAATTGGAGTAGAAAAAGTGGAAGAGGAACCTCTGGTTAGCTTAGTTAATGGGGTTCCGACAAAGAATAAGAAAATATGGCAAGATTTAGTGGATGTTAGGAAAGTTAAAAAGGCAACATTGTATTTGAAAAAAAATAATAAATACTATAAGAATGTATATGTTGCAGAAGAGGAAGTAAGTGAGGAAGAGGATAGCGATTTGTGTGCTGGTCAAATTGAGAAAGTAGAACCCTGTACTAGTGAAGAAATATATGAACATTATAGTGTTCATCCTTTGCATTCCAAGGAAGTCATGGGGAATGCTATTGAGTTGTTTCAAATGAAACAAGCCAAAGGGAGTCCCATTAGTGTTTGGGAGGAAAGTTTGGAAGCTCGGTGTTTTCCACAGCTTTTTCCAACAGGTCAGGGAGGAAGATATGATGAGCGACCTCATCAAATTCCTGCTTCTGAATACCGGACTTTGCGATTGTATGCAGGAGATGCTAGGTTTCGACAATGCATTCCCTATTTGTTTCATCTCCTGTTTGAAAGCGATCTGTCTGGACTGTCATATGCAGTGAACCACATCTTGAAAAGTGGTATACACATGCAAAACATCTCGGCAAGTGACTTTATGGATAAAGTCAATGTCCAAGACAGTATTTTGGATTCTCACCTGATTAATCTCATGGCGTGTCAGCGTGGTAC
This sequence comes from Lissotriton helveticus, assembly GCF_964261635.1. NCBI lineage: Eukaryota > Metazoa > Chordata > Amphibia > Caudata > Salamandridae > Lissotriton > Lissotriton helveticus. The sequence continues at coordinate 286,332,807 of NC_136073.1, forward strand.
TAATGAGTACTGGTACCGTCGTCATGGTGATTTAAAATGTATGCTAAGGAACTTAGGAACTCCCACATGGTTCCTCACTCTGAGCTGTGCCGAGTATGGCTGGGAAGACTTACTTGAATTTCTACGAGAGGCAAATGGAAACATCGAAAACATCGAATTCAAGACACCCGGAGAACTGGCCATGTCTGAACTGGGGTGGTGTGGAGTGCAAAAAAACGATGGATTTAGGCCCAGATCTCTGTACTGGGGTGAATGTATGACATTGTTCTGCATTCTGTCCATCAACTGTTGTTTTTGCATTTGTCACCCCGAGTGGGATGGGTATCCTCAGACGTGAATCCCATGCTCTCCACACCGCTGGAGTCAAGCTATCCTGGCTGAAGACGGCTGATAGCCAGAAACCGATCCTAGGATGGTTGATTCTGGTCCAGTAAAGACATGGCTTGGCAGTTCGGGCAGGACTGATCACATGAGGCTCAGGGTCAAGGTTGATTTGCATATGGTCATGTCTGAACTGGGGTGGTGTGGAGTGCAAAAAACGATTTATTTAGGCCCAGATCTCTGTACTGGGGTGAATGTATTACATTGTTCTGCATTCTGTCCATCAACTGTTGTTTTTGCATTTGTCACCCCGAGTGGGATGTGTATGCTCAGACGTGAGTCCCATGCTCTCCACAGCACTGGAGTCAAGCTATCCTGGCTGAAGACGGCTGATAGCCAGAAACCGTTCCTAGGATGCTTGATTCCGGTCCAGTAAAGACATGGCTTGGCAGTTCGGGCTGGACTGTTCCCATAAGGCACAGGGTCAAGGCTGATTTGCATATGGCCATGTCTGAACTGGGGTGGTGTGGAGTGCAAAAAAACGATGGATTTAGGCCCAGATCTTTGTACTGGGTGAATGTATGATATAGTTCTACATTCTGTCCATCAACTGTTGTTTTTGCATTTGTCACCCCGAGTGGGTTGGGTATGCTTAGACGTGAGTCCCATGCTCTCAACACCACTGGAGTCAAGCTATCCTGGCTGAAGACGGCTGATAGCTAGAAACCGGCCCTAGGATGCTTGATTCCGGTCCAGTAAAGATATGGCTTGGCAGTTCGGGCTGGACTGTTCCCATGAGGCACAGGGTCAGGGCTGATTTGCATATGGCCATGTCTGAACTGGGGTGGTGTGGAGTGCAAAAAAACGATGGATTTAGGCCCGGATCTCTGTACTGGGGTGAATGTGTGACATTGTTCTGCATTCTGTCCATCAGCTGTTGTTTTTGCATTTGTCACCCCGAGTGGGATGGGTATGCTCAGACGTGATTCCCATGTTCACCACACCACTGTAGTCAAGCTATCCTGGATGAAGACGGCTGATAGCCAAAAACCGGCCCTAGGATGCTTGATTCCGGTCCAGTAAAGTGATGGCTTGGCAGTTCGGGCTGGACTGTTCCCATGAGGCACAGGGTCAAGGCAGATTTGCATATGGCTATGTCTGAACTGGGGTGGTGTGGAGTGCAAAAAAAAGATGGATTTAGGCCCAAATCTATGTACTGAGGTGAATGTATGACATTGTTCTGCATTCTGTCCATCAACTGTTGTTTTTGAATTTGTCACCCCGAGTGGGATGGGTATGCTCAGAAGTGAGTCCCATGCTCTCCACACCACTGGAGTCAAGCTATCCTGGCTGAAGATGGCTGATAGCCAGAAACCGGTCCTAGGATGCTTGATTCCGGTCAAGTAAAGACATGGCTTGGCAGTTTGGGCTGGACTGTTCCCATGAGGCACAGGGTCAAGGCTGATTTGCATATGGCCATGTCTGAACTGGGGTGGTGTGGAGTGCAAAAAAACAAAGGATTTAGGCCCAGATCTATGTACTGGGGTGAATGTATGACATTGTTCTGCATTCTGTCCATCAGGTGTTGTTTTTGCATTTGTCACCCCGAGTGGGATGGGTATGCTCAGATGTGAGTCCCATGCTCTCCACACCACTGGAGTCAAGCTATCCTGGCTGAAGATGGCTGATAGCCAGAAACCGGTCCTAGGATGCTTGATTCCGGTCCAGTAAAGACATGGCTTGGCAGTTCGGGCTGGACTGTTCCCATGAGGCACAGGGTCAAGGCTGATTTGCATAAGGCCATGTTTGAACTGGGGTGGTGTGGAGTGCAGAAAACAATTTATTTAGGCCCAGATCTCTGTACTGGGGTGAATCTATGACATTGTTCTGCATTCTGTCCATCAACTGTTGTTTTTGCATTTGTCACCCCGAGTGGGATGGGTATCCTCAGACGTGAGTCCCATGCTCTCCACACCACTGGAGTCAAGCTATCCTGGCTGAGGACGGCTGATAGCCAGAAACCGGTCCTAGGATGCTTGATTCCGGTCCAGCAAAGACATGGCTTGGCAGTTCGGGCTGGACTGTTCCCATGAGGCACAGGGTCAGGGCTGATTTGCATATGGCCATGTCTGAACTGGGTTGGTGTGGAGTGCAAAAAACCGATGGATTTAGGCCCAGATCTCTGTACTGGGGTGAATGTATGACATTGTTCTGCATTCTGTCCATCAACTGTTGGTTTTGCATTTGCCACCCCGAGTGGGAAGGTATGCTCAGACGTGAGTCCCATGCTCTCCACACCACTGGAGTCAAGCAATCCTGGCTGAAGATGGCTGATAGCCAGAAACCGGTCCTAGGATGCTTGATTCCGGTCAAGTAAAGACATGGCTTGGCAGTTTGGGCTGGACTGTTCCCATGAGGCACAGGGTCAAGGCTGATTTGCATATGGCCATGTCTGAACTGGGGTGGTGTGGAGTGCAAAAAAACAAAGGATTTAGGCCCAGATCTATGTACTGGGGTGAATGTATGACATTGTTCTGCATTCGGTCCTTCAACTGTTGTTTTTGCATTTTTCACCCCGAGTGGGATGGGTATGCTCAGACGCGAGTCCCATGCTCTCCACACTACTGGAGTCAAGCTATCCTGGCTGAAGATGGCTGATAGCCAGAAACTGGTCCTAGGATGCTTGATTCCGGTCCAGTAAAGACATGGCTTTGCAGTTCGGGCTGGACTGTTCCCATGAGGCACAGGGTCAAGGCTGATTTGCATGTGGCCATGTCTGAACTGGGGTGGTGTGGAGTGCAAAAAACGATTTATTTAGGCCCAGATCTCTGTACTGGGGTGAATGTATGACATTGTTCTGCATTCTGTCCATCAACTATTATTTTTGCATTGGTCACCCCGAGTGGGATATGTATTCTCAGATGTGAGTCCCATGCTCTCCACACCACTGGAGTCAATCTATCCTGGCTGAAGACGGCTGATAGCCAGAAACCGGTCCTAGGATGCTTGATTCCGGTCCAGCAAAGACATGGCTTGGCAGTTCAGGATGGACTGTTCCCATGAGGCACAGGGTCTGGGCTGATTTGCATATCGCCATGTCTGAACTGGGGTGGAGTGGGGTGCAAAAAAACAATGGATTTAGGCCCAGATCTCTGTACTGGGGTGAATGTATGACATTGTTCTGCATTCTGTCCATCAACTGTTGTTTTTGCATTTGTCACCCCGAATGGGACAGGTATGCTCAGACGTGAGTCCCATGCTCTCCACACCACTGGAGTCAAGCAATCCTGGCTGAAGACGGCTGATAGCCAGAAACCGGTCCTAGGATGCTTGATTCCGGTCCAGTACAGATATGGCTTGGCAGTTCGGGCTGGACTGTTCCCATGAGGCTCAGGGTCAAGGCTGATTTGCATATGGCCATGTCTGAACTGGGGTGGTGTGGAGTGCAAAAAAACGATGGATTTAGGCCCAGATCTCTGTACTGGGGTGAATGTATGACATTGTTCTGCATTCTGTCCATCAACTGTTGTTTTTGCATTTGTCACCCCGAGTGGGATGGGTATCCTTAGACGTGAATCCCATGCTCTCCACACCACTGGAGTCAAGCTATCCTGGCTGAAGACGGCTGATAGCCGGAAACCGGTCCTAGGATGGTTCATTCTGGTCCAGTAAAGACATGGCTTGGCAGTTCGGGCTGGACTGTTCACATGAGGCTCAGCCTCAAGGTTGATTTGCATATGGTCATGTCTAAACTGGGGTGGTGTGGAGTGCAAAAAACGATTTATTTAGGCCCAGATCTCTGTACTGGGGTGAATGTATGACATTGTTCTGCATTCTGTCCATCAACTGTTGTTTTTGCATTTGTCACCCTGAGTGGGATGGGTATGCTGAGACGTGAGTCCCATGCTCTCCACACCACTGGAGTCAAGCTATCGTGGCTGAAGACGGCTGATAGCCAGAAACCGGTCCTAGCATGCTTGATTCCGGTCCAGTAAAGACATGGCTTGGCAGTTCGGGCTGGACTGTTCCCATGAGGCACAGGGTCAAGGCTGATTTGCATATGGCCATGTCTGAACTGGGGTGGTGTGGAGTGCAAAAAAACAATGGATTTAGGCCTAGATCTCTGTACTGGGGTGAATGTATGACATTGTTCTGCATTCTGTCCATCAACTGTTGTTTTTGCATTTGTCACCCCGAGTGGGAAGGTATGCTCAGACGTGAGTCCCATGCTCTCCACACCACTGGAGTCAAGCTATCCTGGCTGAAGATGGCTGATAGCCAGAAACCGGTCCTAGGATACTTGATTCCGGTCCAGTAAAGACATGGCTTGGCAGTTCGGGCTGGACTGTTCCCATGAGGCACAGGGTCAAGGCTGATTTGCATATGGCCATGTCTGAACTGGGGTGGTGTGGAGTGCAAAAAAACGATGGATTTAGGCCCAGAACTCTGTACTGTGGTGAATGTATGACATTGTTCTGCATTCTGTCCATCAACTGTTGTTTTTGCATTTGTCACCCCTAGTGGGATGGGTATTCTCAGACGTAAGCCCCATGCTCTCCACACCACTGGAGTCAAGCTATCCTGGCTGAAGATGGCTGATAGCCAGAAACCGGTCCTAGGATGCTTGCTTCCAGTCCAGTAAAGACATGGCTTGGCAGTTCGGGCTGGACTGTTCCCATGAGGCACAGGGTCAAGGCTGATTTGCATATGATCATGTCTGAACTGGGGTGGTGTGGAGTGCAAAGAAATGATGGATTTAAGCCAAGATCTCTGTACTGGGGTGAATGTATTACATTGTTCTGCATTCTGTCCATCAACTGTTGTTTTTGCATTTGTCACCCCGAGTGGGATGGGTATGCTCAGACGTGCGTCCCATGCTCTCCACACCACTGGAGTCAAGCTATCCTGGCTGAAGACGGCTGAAAGCCAGAAACCGGTCGTAGGATGCTTGATTCCGGTCCAGTAAAGACATGGCTTGGTAGTTCGGGCTGGACTGTTCCCATGAGGTACAGGGTTAAGGCCGATTTGCATATGGCCATGTCTGAACTGGGCTGGTGTGGAGTGCAAAAAAACGGTGGATTTAGGCCCAGATCTCTATACTGGGGTGGATGTAAGACATTGTTCTGCATTCTGTCCATCAACTGTTGTTTTTGCATTCGTCACCCCGAGTGGGATGGGTATGCTCAGACGTGAGTTCCATGCTCTCCACACCACTGGAGTCAAGCTATCCTGGTTGAAGACGGCTGAAAGCCAGAAACCGGTCCTAGGATGCTTGATTATGGTCCAGTAAAGACATGGCTTGGCAGTTCAGGCTGGACTGCTCCCATGAGGCACAAGGTCAAGGCTGATTTGCATATGGCCATGTCTGAACTGAGGTGGTGTGGAGTGCAAAAAAACAATGGATTTAGGCCCAGATCTCTGTACTGGGGTGCATGTATGACATTGTTCTGCATTCTGTCCATCAACTGTTGTTTTTGCAGACATCTCAAATGACATCACTGATGACTTCACTGATGACATCCTCCATGTGACAAACTGATACACCTCATCATACAGTAGCATAGCCTTTCAACACTCATTATAAAATATGAAGTACCATATTTGAAACCATTGACACACCAGTACAAGTTTCTAAATACCCACTCAGTGATTCCTACATCTATACACATCTAAACACCTACCTATAGATTCACTAATACATGCTAACAAAGATCAATAGGACACTATTAAATATGCTTATACACCTACATCAACATTACACACCAGCACACATCCTACTCACTTATGCAAACAATTGATCATACTTATATTTACTAAGCTACACACTTACACAAACACTACTTTATGTATTCATATAGATAGTAACTCATACTTAGTGTGTTATAAAATCAGTATTACCAGTATACAGTTATCCATACATCAATCATACAATCACTGAGTCCTATGTATACTTATTTATACACAATAGCGGTCACATACACTGCCTTTTATATTTTTAGTTTTTTGGACATATATCATTGAGAAATATATTTACTCATCACCACACCCATAAAGAGATTCACTCACCCAAAAAATTGTTTCCAAATACAGTCTTAATCTCATGTACCTACTAAATCAACTATTTACACATCTTTTGACAGTCCCACACATCCTACCCAACCACACACACATTCATTCACTATCCCATACAAATACTCTCTTAACTAATTCATAACTAATGTAGACTTTCACATAGCTAGTAACCAACTTATGTAGTAAGTTTACACAACAAGATATAGAGTGATACAGGTATTCATACAGTTTAATCACTATCCCATATATTTAGTGAGACACTTTAAATTCCTCACTTAGACAGTCAATCACATTGCTACTAAATCCTCCATTCACACACTTATACATCCACTCAGTCTTCAAGACTGATTGCTATATATATATAAAACATTTTAAAATAACGAACTAAACCACTTTCACTGGATGATGTCATCAGTGATGTCATTTGAGATGTCATCAGTGATGTCACTGACCGTTGTCATGAATGATGTAATAAGTGAGATCATCAGCAGTGGATTGTGGGAGCGTGAGTTATAATTAGTACAACTAACTATAACGGGGAATTTCAATGGTTTTATACGAGTGAAATGTCCAGCTAAATATAACACCCCTGAAACCTACGTTTTTTCAGTGAATATATATATATATATATATATATATATTCACTGAAAAAACCATAGGTTTCACACCAGTTATAGTTAGCTGGAAATTTTACTTGCATAAAGCCATTGAAATTCCCACGTTATAGTTAGTTGGACTCACTATAACTTGCGCGTGCAATGCACTGCTGATGACGTCACATATTACATTACTCATGACATGGTCAGTGACATCACTCATGACATCACTGATGACACCATCCAGTGAATGTGTGTCTTTCTGAAAAATAAATATTAGTGAGTAATGTTTAAATATTTAAATATATGTATTAGTGTTTCACTTTGTGTATAAGTGGCTGCATGGGTTGGTGAGTAGCTACATGTGTATGTATATGGGTTATTAAATGTTTTTCTTAGTATCAGTATGAGTGTTTCTATGGTTTGGTGAGGGTATTACATAGCACATAGATGCATGAATGACTGACTCTCTCTTTGTATGTGTTTTGAAGACAGCATATGTGCAGGACTGTATGGGTGGATGAGTGTGTATATGTGTGTGTTAGTGAGTGAATGTCTGTCTCACTAGTGCCTTTATCAGTAACTACATATGTTTTAATCTAGTATATGTGAATATTGATGTATATAAGTGAGTATATGTGAGAGTGAGGGATTGTAAGAGTTCCTGTTTAAATTAGTATGTGTTTCTATAAGTGATTGTTTAAGAGAGTAAGTATGTGTAACTTTCCTTAGAAGTAAAGTGGTAGTGTGTGTATAGCTGTATATGCAAATAAATGGATGTTCAATAGTTTATTTGCATGTGTGAGTATGTGTGTGAGTAACTTTTGGATGACTGTCGGTGTGTAACAGGATGTATAGGTGTATCACTACATATGATGAGTGAGTATATGTATGAGTGACTATATTGAACTGTTCGTGAATGAGTGCATGTGTATATAGATGGTGGAATTATTGAATTGGTTGTTGTAAGTGGTATGGTTACCTCAATTTTTTTGTAAATTTTAGTTTCTATTTTTGAATATTTGTTTCAAGGGTTACATTACAGTGAAAGGAGGTCTGTCACTCTGTCACAAGTATGGTGTCATCACTGATGTCATGAGTGATGTCACTGACCATGTCATGAGTGATGTAATATGTGACGTCATCAGCAGTGCATTGCACGCGCAAGTTATAGTGAGTCCAACTAACTATAACGTGGGAATTTCAATGGTTTTATGCGAGTAAAATTTCCAGCTAACTATAACTGGTGTGAAACCTATGGTTTTTTCAGTGAATTTAATAGGTTTTTTAAATGCTAATTCCTAACTATAACTGGTGTGAAACCTATGTTTTTTTCAGTGAATTTCAAAGGTTTTTTAATAGCAAATCTCTATAGGTATGAAATGTAATATTTTGTATAATGAATTTTATATTGTATATTTATGTAATACTATTTTTTTTATGTATATCTTTTTTTATATTTTTTTGCCTCGGAGCGCTCCCGGGGCGCGTACCGATGCGCTTACCGGTAAGCGCAGTTTGCCACGCCACGGTTCGCGTACCAGTGAGTGTCCCGTTAGCACTATTGCCGCGAACGAAAACATCATCGTGACGTATAACGTAGCCGCGTGATGCGTCTTATGACGTATGGCGTAAACGCACCCGGAAGCGCCCCAGCGAATACGATCGTGCTACGTAAACGCCCCCGGGCGCGACCTGACGCGCTTACGCTACGCGCCCCCGGGCGCGCCCCTGGGCACGTAGCGTAAGCGCGTCGGGACATGTGACCTTAAAATAACACTTTTTATTGGTTCAGATCAGTTTTGTTTTCCAAATGAAGAAGGCCCGAGTCATGTGACCTGAAAATAACACTTTTCATTGGTTCAGGACAGTTTTGTTTTCCAAATGATGAAAGCCCCCACCTATTTTCCTCATTCTCACTTTGTACTTTGAGTGAGGAAGAACTGTTGAAAGACCTCTCTGTACCTATTTGTCTGAAAAATGGCTACAGTAGCAGCAGCAGCAGGAGCATCTGCACCACCACCACCACCACCACCTCCACAAGGACCACCACAACACCACAGTGGTGGAGAACAAGAAGAGGAGGAGGAGGAGGGGAGGTTCCTACCAGAAGATACTACCCCATATAAGCCAAAGGAGCACATTATCTGGGAGTTTTTTTCCATCCCAAAGGACCAGAAGAAAGTTAATGCGCCAAAGGTGACTTGTTTAATCTGTGGCATTCAACTTTCAAGGGGGAACCCTAACAAAAAATACTCTTTTGGCAACAAAACCATGATTCGCCACATGCAACGCCGGCACCCTAACAACTATGCTAGGGCAGAGGTCAGGGAACTGGCCAGAAACCCTCTCCAATCTTCTCCAAGCACCTCCCAAAGTAAACAACCCACTCCATCGGGTCCAGAGGTAAGGGAGATGATCCCAAGCATTCAACCCAAGTTTGCCGAATTTAAAATCGTTTGCATATTTTGTGGAGGGACAATTTGCTATGGTGAGCAAAGCATTAAACTTATCAACCGTGCTGGTGACAACCACAAGTGCCCGAAAAAACCCTAATTTTTTCCTGATTTTTTTTTGCTCCAGTTAAGCCGTTTACAATTCCCTGTTTTTTGTTTCTCCACAGAAAAAATACAAAAAAAATATAAAACTGTTCAGACAAGCCAAAAAAAGTTACAAATGTTCAAAAAAACAATAAAAAAATATAAAACAACAAAAAGAATTAAAAAACTGTTCTTTTTAGAAGTACCTCCAATTTATAAAAAAATGCTACGTTTTTTAAAAACTGTCATTCTTTTTTCTCCTGGGTACGCGTACCGGTATGCTCCCCGGTGCGCGTACCGGGCCCTCCCCCCGCAAAAATTGAAAAAAAAAAAAATGTTGACCCGCGAAGCCCTTTTATGGCCCCCACATCAAACCTATGGGGTCAGGGGGGTCTACCCTGCCCCCTTTTGGTCATTTCCCCCTTTGTTTTTGCCACCGCTTGTATCTCGATCCTACCGAGACACAAGATGGCGGCCGCTCCGGACTGTTTGGAATGTTGACAGACACCCGAGAGCCAATCAGCTTTCCGCTCGCGTACTCGCGTAGCGCGCTGGTACGCGCCCCGGTGCGCGTACCGGGGCGCGCATATAAATATATATATTTTTTTAACCTAAATTACTCAAAATCCACTGGAGCACATATCTTGAGACATAGCAAAGGCACATCGGGCTACCAGTCGCTACAATTTTGCCAAGTTTGGTGGAAATCCATTCAGCCGTTCGGGCTAAAAGTGAGTCCAACCGCCCTATGGAAATTAACATGGGGAAAACATGTTTTGGGACCCCATTTTTATCTCGGCCCCCGCTTGACGAATCCCCCCAAACTTTCAGGGAAGGAGCGGGCCTTCTTCTTTGAGAAATTCGCGAAGATTCGTCCACCGGCGCCAAAGTTATTCCCAATAGAATGTTGCGGATTTCCTATGGAAAGTAGATCCTAACTATAACTACCTACTGGCGACCGCCAGTAGGTAATATATATATATATATATATAATATATATATATATATATATATATATATATATATATATATATATATATATATATATATATATATATATATATATATATATATATATATATATATAACCTACTGGCGGTCGCCAGTAGGTATATATAGTTAGGATTTTTTCTCTATGGGATTTTTGAAAATTCTATGTCTAATAACTTTGGCGTTTGTGGACGGAATTGGCTGAAATTTTCAGGAAAATGGAACATTTTGTTTCTGAGCAGCCCCTGAAAATTTGGGGGGGAGGTTCGTCAAGGGGGGGCCGAGAAAAAAGGGGGGTCCCAAAACGTGTTTTTCCAATGTTAATTTCCATAGGGCGGTTGGCCTCACTTTTAGCCCGAACGGCTGAATGGATTTGCACCAAACTTGGCAAAATTGTAGGGACTGTTAGCCCGATGTGCCTTTGCTAGGTCTCAATATATGTGCTCCAGTGGATTTTGAGAAATTAACGTTCAAAAAAAGATATATATCTATAAGCGCGCTCTGGGCAGCGCTCCGGTTCGCGTACTTGACGCGTAACGGAACTTCGCGAAGCGAAGCTGATTGGCTCTCCGGTGTCTGTCAACATTCTAAACAGTCCGGAGCGGCCGCCATCTTGTCTCTCGGTAGGATCGAGAGACAAGAGGAGGCCAAAACAAAGGGGGAAATGACCATAAGGGGGCATAGTAGATCCTCCCTGACCCCCTAGGTTTGATGTGGAGGCTTTAAAAGGGCCCCGCAGGGCAAAAAAAAAAAAATGTTTTTTTTTTTTGCGTGGGGAGCGCACGGTTCGGGAACCGGGAAGCGTTCTGGGGAGCATACTATAAGGAAAAAAGAATGATAGACTTTTTAAATACTGTATGTTAATTGATTGTTGGTTTTGTTGATTATTTTTTAATTTCTTTATTTTTTAAGCAATTATTTATTATTGTGATTGTGTTTCAAAATTTAATAAACTTTCTAACATTTCACTGTCTGAAATGTCATTATTTTCATTGAACATAGTTTGTAATCTCTGAGGGTGTAAAATGTCCTCATTTTGAAGGAGGTCATCTACTGCTTGCACACATTGCAGTAGTTCTTGGTCCCAAGTTTCATCCATAAATTCTATATAATTTGGATCAATTATTTCTTGGCTGCTCTCTTGCAGGACAATTTGAAATGAAACTTTGTGTTCGCCTTCCATTTTGCCTGAAATTTGGATAAAAAAAATATATATTAGTAGAGATAGGGCACTGTTGGGATTAATTTTAGATAGGCAGTTTTTATCAGTGAATTTATCTTTGGGCAGTGTATAGTATCAGAGTGGAAGTAGGAATATAAAAAAGTGTATGTGATTTAACGTAAGTAATTTCATAATTATACAAGAGAAGCCTAACTCCATCCATAACTATAACAGAGAAGTCTATCTAAATCTATAACTACTACAGAGGGATAGTATATAACTATCAGAAAAAGTTTACCATATTAACTTATAGTGCACAATATACTTCAGTTTTAAAAATAACAACTTACCTTTACAAAGAAGTTGAAGTGATTAGTGAAAATCCAATTGAAATGTACAACAAGAGGTAGTAGTCAAAATGGCTGTGTTTCCTTCTCTTCCTTTATATATATTCAGGTATATAACCAATCAAATGTCAGGTAATAAAAGTAGAAAATGAAAGTAACATTTTCATTGGTTGTCAATTCCAACACTTCAGATGTGTTTTGTGAAGTAATTTACCTCACGGTATTTAGAGAGGTCTACAGGCTAAATGGCTAAATGGAATTTCAATCAAATTTGTGAAAATGATAGGGATTGGTATGTAGTATGAGCTAATCTATATTTGGTGAGAGTGTCTCCAGTCGTTTTTCTGTAAATTACTTTCCCACCTTTTTTGATGGTGCGCTTCCCAGGGAGCGACCCGGTACGCGAACTGGCGAGCGCCCCGGTACGCGAACCTGAAGCGTTACGGGAGTCCACCATTTTGTGTTTCGGTCGACTTAAGATACAAGATAGAGGACAAATAATGTTCAGAATGGGTAGAAGGGGGCACGGTAGACTTATCTTGACCCCCTAGGTTTTCTGAGGGTGGCTGAGGAGGCTTATATGTGCGAAAAAAAACATTTTTTTTAAAAATTTCGCGAGGTTAGCTTCCGGTTCGCGTACCGGGTAGCGCCCTGGGGAGCGTACTTTGTTGAAAATTAGTGAAAAAAGTTAGAGAAAAATAATAATTGTGAGTGATCAGATGTAGGGTAGCTCTGAGAAGAGCTTTTGGGTTTATGGTACATTTAGGTACTTATAAGTAGGTACCAATGCACAGTCTTAAATTCAGAAAGAAAATTATGTTGCCCTCATCTGAGAAGTGAACTCCATCTCCTCTGTAGATATCTTGCATGTAGTAACGCAAGTTATTGTTGTACATGGAGCCCATTCCATGGTCTCTCATGTAAGCTGAAACAGATTTGTTTACATGCTTCCTCGACGGTTTGACCACCTCCATTTCTGTCTTTGGCATATATTTGAATATACCAAGGCAGTTTGAGGAAAAAGTGCCATCAATTGCTCAAAGGTGTCCTTTAAAAGCATTTCCAGACCTACCCCAGTCAAAGTGCCCAAATCATTACCTCCACAGTGCACAATTAACAGGTCAGGTTTTGGCAAATGCATAAAGGTTTTCACCAATGGTATCAATTGGTGACATTTTAATCCTCTGTGGCCAAACCACTTAATTTCCACATCTTGTAAATTGAGGTTAGGTAAATTTCTGTTCTCAGCATACCTCTGAGCCCAATAGATGTAACTATGTCCAACAATCCGGACAGAAAACATGGTGAGAGAAGGTTCTGCTGCAGTCAGATGAAGTGTGGCAATGAAATGGCAGTTGAAAAAATAAGAGTTTAAAATGAAAAAAATTGTGGAGTTTCTGTGTTAATGAAGCAGTAACAGTGATTGGTTGATTTTGATTGCTGAAAACAGAAAGTTAGGGTGCATGGATGAGTTCTTTGAAAGATGTATTTTGAATGGTCAATAAAAAATCATTAAATGAAAGATTGCACTGGATATGCAGGTGCACTGAGAGTTCAGAGTTCAATTGAAACATTGTTGTGTGAACTTGCAAACACCAGAGGTCTTCCAAGAGGTGGTTGCTATGCAAAAAAGGCAGAGAGGGCAGAGGGGGGAAGGGTTTTGATTTGAAAAAAGTGAGTGAAGAGTTTTGATTGGGTGACATGAGAGATATGTGTGAAGAATTACAGCATTTCTGTGCTTTTGATAGCTGCAGACTCTGGAGTGCATACCTTTTGCTCTGCTGAAGACAAATTGGTGTGTTTCTGAGACTGTTTTGAAACTCATAAAGTATTTGCTAAGGTGAGAAAAGATTTCTTTAATTTAGATAGAGAATAGTGTGCTTTAAGGAGAAAATTATGAAGAAAGTTGTGTTTTTAAAATGTTGCTTTGTCTCAAGTGTTTTACAAATAGATTTTGTTTCTTTGAGAAATTGTAATTGGAGAAAATGTGAAGTATTAGTACTGAAAGGGTGTTTTTGTGCATAGGAGCTGTGGAGTGTTTTCAAATTATGACTTGAAAATCGTTTTTGAGGAAAAGGAATGGTTTTAAAATTTATGACAAGGACATAATGGTGTATGCTTCTTTATAAGGCATTTGAGTGTCTCTGATGTTATTTTTCCCATTTTAATGTAAGACCTTTCCCTGTGGAGCAAATTCCTTGTAAATATGCTCCCACCTGTGCATGGCAAATTTAGATTTTGATTGTTTGCGTTACATAGCCATGTTAAAAGTGACCCAAACATGCTGCAAAGGCAATCAAAAAACGCTTTCATGTGTCTTAAGGACATTTTAAGTCATTTCCCCATGTGGAGTGTTTTCAAATTATGACTTGAAAATCGTTTTTGAGGAAAAGGAATGGTTTTAAAATTTATGACAAGGACATAATGGTGTATGCTTCTTTATAAGGCATTTCAGTGTCTCTGATGTTATTTTTCCCATATTAAATTAAAAGACCTTTCCCCGTGGAGCAAATTCCTTGTAAATATGCTCCCACCTGTGCATGGTAAATTTAGATTTTGATTGTTTGAGTTACATAGCCATGTTAAAAGTGACCCAAAAATGCTGCAAAGGCTTTAAAAAAACGCTTTCATGTGTCTTAAGGACATTTTAAGTCATTTCCCCATGTGCAGTGTTTTGAAATTATGACTTGAAGATCGTTTTTGAGGTAAAGGAATGCTTTTAAAATTTATGACAAGGACATAATGGTGTATGCTTCTTTATAAGGCATTTTAGTGTCTCTGATGTTATTTTTCCCATATTAAATTAAAAGACCTTTCCCTGTGGTGCAAATTCCTTGTAAATATGCTCCCACCTGTGCTTGGCAAATTTAGATTTTGATTGTTTGAGTTACATAGCCATGTTAAAAGTGACCCAAAAAGTTGCAAAGGCTTTAAAAAAACACTTTCATGTGTCTTAAGGACATTTTAAGTCATTTCCCCGTGGGCAGTGTTTTCAAATTATGACTTGAAAATCGTTTTTGAGGTAAAGGAATGTTTTTAAAATTTATGTGCGCCATATGCCCCCAAATTTCTTTTTCAGGGGTGCAGCAGGGTGTTCTTGAGACACCCCTGCACCCTTGGAAAAATTCCTAATTTGCGATTAGCTAATTGCTAATCGCAAATTGCACCTTCATTCCTATGGGCCTCCTAGCCAATGGAAATGAATGGGTAATTTGCAATTAGCAATTTGCTCATCGCAAATTAGGAATGGTAAAGAATCGCTATTTATTCCTTAAAATTCGCTATTTAGGAAATGCAAAATAGTTTGATGATACATATGGCGGTTCATCTCTAACAAGATAAGAAGCTTAGGGATAGATTTATGATGACTGGCGCAATGAAGTGGACATCACTTACTTCATTGGTAGGCCTTTACATGTATTATCTCCTCTGTATTCTTCAACAAGCGTAACTTTGATCTGCAACCCTGAGTAGGCCTCACCTTAAACAAACCTCTGGATAGGCCACACCTTATCGTCATCCTGAATTAATCATTTAAAATGCTAGGGACAGATTTATGATAGGTGTATGCCTCTTTTGTGCCACTGTGCGTCACTTTTGTGATGCAGCGGCGGTGCAAAAGATTTGCTATGAGGCGACAAAATTACAAATTGATGCATTTAGGCAGATGTGTCATGCTGTAAAAAAACCGTGCCACATGAAACCGATGCAGCAGTGATGCAAAAGATGCACCATGTTGCAAGACAGGCCTCACTTGGGGCCATATGTATCAAGCTAATGCTAATTAGACAAATGGTATGTATCAAACAAGTTTGATGCAAAATAGCAAAATTTGCTATTCCTTATTTTGCGATTGCACTTAAGGATTTGCAAATTTTGCGATTCCTTAAATGCAATGTATCAAACAAAAAATATGCAAAAAATGCCATTAAGGATTTGCAAATTACCACCAACTTATAGTTGGTGGTAATTTGCAAATTCTTTTCAAAAAGCTTTTTTTCCAAAAAACAAAAGGTGCCATATGACGCCCATACATGCCCTTAGGGCATGTATGTGTGCCATATGCCCCCAAATTTCTTTTTCAGGGGTGCAGCAGGGTGTTCTTGAGACACCCCTGCACCCTTGGAAAAATTCCTAATTTGCGATTAGCTAATTGCTAATCGCAAATTGCACCTTCATTCCTATGGGCCTCCTGGCCCATGGAAATGAATGGGTAATTTGCAATTAGCAATTTGCTCATCGCAAATTAGGAATGGTAAAGAATCGCTATTTAATACCAATTTTGTACATACATACCGTTTTGCATTTCCTAAATAGCGATTCCTTAAAATTCGCTATTTAGGAAATGCAAAATAGTTTGATGATACATATGGCGGTTCATCTCCAACAAGATAAGAAGCTTAGGGATAGATTTATGATGACTGGCGCATCACCAGGGATGTGCCAGTCATCCTGCGCCGCTGTTCCGCCACCCATGGTGTGCTGCATTTACAATGCGGCGCACCATGGGGCAAAAACGGCACAGATGCGTGACGCATCTGTGCCGTAAAGGTGGCGCATTGCTGGAGTTGTATCGCAAGTGCGATGCAGCTCCAGCAAGGCTCAGGGGTGCCCCATCTCCACAATGCTGCGTCAAGACCTATCCCTGCTTCAAGCAGGCGCAGGGTTTTGACGCAGCTTTGTCCTATCTGATTGTAAATGCGGCACACCATGGGTGGCAGAGCAGCGGTGCACGTTAACTGGTGCATCCCTGGGGATGTGCCAGTTAACATAAATCTGCCCCTTTACATTTAAGTATGTGCAGGGGAAACAGAGTCGGTGAGGCTTATCCAAGGTTAAGAAGAGATGAGTCCTGTTCACTGAAAAATTGGACATAGGCTTCACCTCCTCAGCATCGCTGCACATGGCTAAATAATAGCTGCAAAATGTTACTCTTGTTAAACAATTTTACTATTATAATCTCTGAGATTTGTCTCTTACTCTGCAACATCTCATTGTTGTTATCTTTCTTTAAAGATAAAGACAACATCAACATGAGCGACAATCAGCAATCAGTTGATTTCGACCTCATCATTGAACTCGTAATTGAAACATCAGTGGATGTTGATCCCTTGGATGATTTAAATCCTGAGGATGAAGAAGAACGTGATGAGGATGCAGATTTGTCAGAATTGTATGACATAGGATGGGAAGCTGACGTGCTTGAGCCTATGGAACTATAAACATTTATTTTAAAAATTTATAATAAATGAAAAGTAAAAATGTAAACCGTTTCATTTAAAAATAAAGACACCTTCAAAAACAGGTTATGTGTAGTGTCTTCAATAAAATATTAAAATATGCTCATAAAATTAGATCAGATTCACATATAAAACAGCACAGGTAAAATGAATATAAATTCCATTTCTTTTCTGCTATTTCTGTATTCTAAATTTGCCAAGCACTAAAAAATCTTCTATGTAAAAAATGTCAAGTAGTGTGTTAAGTTTTTGATGACTGTTATTGATTTACTGTTTGGTAATAGTGGTTAATAACATTTTTTATTATATTTTACCACAGATTCAACTGCAGATCATTTCAAGATTTCAGCATGCCAACCAAAGAAAGACTGAGAAAGGCTGCAAAACGTCAAAGACAGCAGGTCAATGAAAAAAAGCAGCAGTCCTCTAACAAAAAGATTTGTCAAGTCACCAAGAAAGCACCGGGTAAGAGTACAAAAACATTCATAAGAAATATCTGTAGTAAAACAAATATTACTACAGAAAATGTTTCAGTCCAGAAAAAGAGAAGCAATTTAAACGGAAAGGAAAGGCCATTGAAAAATGTTACTGCTAGAGCAAGAGATAACTCTGTGCATGATAGTAGAAGGAAACAACAGTTTAGGGACATTCGTAAACGAATGTTCCGCAACAGGATAATTGGCAATTTGTTAAAAAATATTAAGAAAGGTCAACAGAAAGTGGTTTTTTATAAGAGAAAAAAAATAGTTGAGAAAGTTATTGATCAGGCATTTGAAATTAAACGTAAGTTATTTATTTTGATAATCAATAGAATTAGGAAGCTAAACAAGGCAATTTATGATTTCAAAAGAAATAGTAGATGGAAGAGAATAGTTAATCGTAGTAATTTTTGTGAAGTTTTTTCTGGAGAATGGATGCATAGTTCAAGCTGTGAGGCATTTTTTAATGAGGAGAGTTATTTCCAGGATAATGATTTGGTGCATGCAGTTGACACCAGTGGTCGAGCTTATGAAGTGAAAGATGGTTGTCCAGTTGAAAAAGAAAAACTTGTGACAACAGAGACAGAAGAGGTGTTAGGTAATGAGGTTTTAGGAAGACGTCCTAAGGGTCCTGTGTACACCTGGAAGTGTAGTAGTATTTGCAGTGTGCGACAGGATTCCATCAATTTGCTTTGTGATTTTGTACGGTCATTTAATAAGAAAAGTTTGAAGCAGAAAATGAAGTTGTTGCAAGAATTAGATCCTGCAGAGTGAGAGAAGTGACAGGTTTGCATGGTCATTCACTGGCTTGTCTTTCCAGGAGAGTATGCCAGAGTGTTTTTCATCATTTCAGGATGCTAGCAGTGCATCATAATAAAGTGAGGAAATTAGTTAGAATGTTGTATTATGCTAAGAGTCCAGCAATTATGCTTAAACAATTATGCGCTGCTCTTTTGCATGGTTCTGAAATAGATGTGAAGAATATATGTGAAGAAATTGAGTTTTGTTACTTTGGAAGTAAAGAGGAGAATGTTGAAATTGACCAAGAAGAAGAGGGTAATGTGGAAGATAGTGTACAGGTTTCCAGTACAGATAATTTCCAGAGGGAAATTGCGACGTTTGAGGTGAAATCAAGTGAGAGGCCAAATTTCACTTGTGTGTGTTGTCGACGTACTTATTATAAGAATCAGACTAAGTTAGTGGATTTATATGCAAAAAGTGAAACGGAAAATAATAGTGAATGGAAGGATTTCACAACATACTTGATGGTAGAAAATTGTTTTGATTTGGGATTGGATCAACGTGTGTGTACTTATTGTTGTAACAAATTAAATCAAAACCAGATGCCTGCTAGAGCAGTTCATAATAATCTGGAATTGGTTGAGATTCCTTCTGAATTGAAGGATTTAAATACTTATGAATCTATTTTGATTCAAAGTATACATCCCTTTCAGGCTATTGTAAGAATGGAGCCAAAGACAGGGAAATTGCCTCCATCAGATTTATAGAGAGGATTAAAGGGAAGAGTTGTTTATTTGCCTCTAGATTTGAAGAAAAACATTAACACAATTGGAGTAGAAAAAGTGGAAGAGGAACCTCTGGTTAGCTTAGTTAATGGGGTTCCGACAAAGAATAAGAAAATATGGCAAGATTTAGTGGATGTTAGGAAAGTTAAAAAGGCAACATTGTATTTGAAAAAAAATAATAAATACTATAAGAATGTATATGTTGCAGAAGAGGAAGTAAGTGAGGAAGAGGATAGCGATTTGTGTGCTGGTCAAATTGAGAAAGTAGAACCCTGTACTAGTGAAGAAATATATGAACATTATAGTGTTCATCCTTTGCATTCCAAGGAAGTCATGGGGAATGCTATTGAGTTGTTTCAAATGAAACAAGCCAAAGGGAGTCCCATTAGTGTTTGGGAGGAAAGTTTGGAAGCTCGGTGTTTCCCACAGCTTTTTCCAACAGGTCAGGGAGGAAGATATGATGAGCGACCTCATCAAATTCCTGCTTCTGAATACCGGACTTTGCGATTGTATGCAGGAGATGCTAGGTTTCGACAATGCATTCCCTATTTGTTTCATCTCCTGTTTGAAAGCGATCTGTCTGGACTGTCATATGCAGTGAACCACATCTTGAAAAGTGGTATACACATGCAAAACATCTCGGCAAGTGACTTTATGGATAAAGTCAATGTCCAAGACAGTATTTTGGATTCTCACCTGATTAATCTCATGGCGTGTCAGCGTGGTACTAATGAGTACTGGTACCGTCGTCATGGTGATTTAAAATGTATGCTAAGGAACTTAGGAACTCCCACATGGTTCCTCACTCTGAGCTGTGCCGAGTATGGCTGGGAAGACTTACTTGAATTTCTACGAGAGGCAAATGGAAACATCGAAAACATCGAATTCAAGACACCCGGAGAACTGTGCTCTTTGGATCCAGTCAATGTATGCAGGTACTTCAATCATAGATTTGAAGCTATGATGTCTTTCATCATGAATAAGAAGAATCCACCTCTTGGAGAGGTGTTGGATTTCTTCTGGAGAAAGGAGTACCAAGCAAGAGGTGCTCCTCATATACATATGCTGCTGTGGATCAAGGATGCACCTAAATTTGGAACGGATCCAGAAGACTCAGTGATGAGTTTCATACAACAGTATTCTACGTGTGCTGTTCCAAACGCAAAGGAGAAGAAAAGCCTAAGAGAAAAAGTTCTACGTTTCCAAAGCCATCGATGTGGAAAGTACTGTCGTCGTAAATTCCGAAACAAGGACAAGTTCTACACCAAATGTCGTTTCGGCTTTCCACGACCGGTGATTTCTAAAGGAAGAGTAAACAGTTTGATGTCTTCGCTGCGACATAATGTGATGAAGAAATCACCTAAAAACACATACAATTTGAAGAGGAACGAAGAGTCCAAGTACATCAACGACTACAACCCGGTGATTTTGTCCATGTGGAATGCTAACATGGATATACAGTTTGTGGCTGATAACTGTATGGCTGTGGCTCGGTATGTGACATCTTACATCACCAAAAAAGAGAAGACAGAATTGAAGGATATGTGGGAGGACATTTCCCATGAAAAGTGCCTCAGTAAGAAGTTGTACAGTTTCAGTCTGAAGATGTTGTCGCATCGAGAAATCGGAGCTTACGAATGTTCTGACCGGTTGTCTTCAGCAAGTCTCTATGCCAAATCCAGGAGTATCGTTTGGGCGAGTCTTGGTCTTGCTGCAACGCGTAATCGAGTTCTGAAACCTGTGCGGGAAATTGAGTATTTGGCGGAAAAGGAGCCAAACAGTACCGACATTTTGAAGACCAACATGTTGGATACATATTATCCAAATCGAAGCAGTCACCTCGAGAATGTTTGTCTGTATGAGGTTCTTCAAAATTACATATTCAAGAGGAACATCAAAGAAGATACTGAGAAAGGAGTGTATGCTGTAATAGGAAGTGAGGGATTTCTGGTCAAGCAAAGAAAATGCCACTTGGTAAACCATCGAAAATTGAGTGGCGAATCTCCTGAAAAAAAGGAGTTTTTCTATTTAGCACTTTTGCAACTTTTCAAGCCTTGGCGTGCAGAAGAGGAACTACTTGGAGATTTCCTCTGTTACGAAGACTCTTTCAATGCTGCCAAGGAGACCATAGAATGTCCTGCTTTTCCCAAATATGTAGAAATGTTGAATGCGGAAATTGAGCAGGAAGCAACGATTGCAGCCGAGATTGCCAGAGACAGTTCTCAGGACAGTCAGAGTTCTGCTTCATTGAGTCAGGATCCACTAGGAGGACCTGTTATCGAAAATGAAGCTGCCACTGCTATGAATGAAGTGGAAAGAGCCATGGCACATGCTCAGGAGGATGCGGTTAACTTAGAAGAGTTGGAAAGACAACTCAACGTTGAGCAGAGGAAAATATATGACGAAGTTACCATGCAAATTGATCATGGATTAAGTCATGAGAGGAAAGAGTGCTCATGTACGTCGTTGAAGCCTGTCCGACTGTACGTGAGTGGAGAAGCGGGAACTGGAAAAAGTTTCCTTATTAAAGCAATTTCATGTTATTTGCAGGAAAGGACAGAGTCATCGCTGTCTTGTGTTGTCACCGCTCCAACTGGACTGGCAGCACATAACATTAAAGGGATTACTTTACATCGTTTACTGATGCTGCCAGTGGAGCATGACAACAAATTACAATATCACAAGCTATCTGGAGATGCTTGTTGTGAAGTTTCAAGAATCTTGAGGAAAATGAAACTTCTTATCATTGACGAAGTAATTATGGTTTCCAATGTCATGCTTGCCTTTGTGCATTTGAGAATGCAAGAAGTTCTCAAAACAGAGTATGATGTGTTATTTGGTGGCAAACACATCATTGTTTTCGGAGATCTTCTGCAGCTGACACCAGTGAAAGGGCAACCTGTGTTCAAAATGCTCACGCATGAAGATACCAGGAAGTGCCTAGGGAGCATTGGCAACGTCAATATATGGTTAAACTTCAATTATGCTGAACTGCATGAAAATATGCGTCAGGCGAAGGATGAAGTTTACAAGACTATTCTACAAGATGTTAGAATTGGAAAAGTGACCGAGCGTGGGAAAGAAGCTTTACATGCACGATTACTGTCAAATTTATATCCAGAACAAGATGTTGTGCCTGAGAATATTTTTCAGAAAATTACTGAGAAGAAATCTGGAATATGTTTGATGCCAACTCTTGCAGAATGTGCCAAATTCAACAACAAAAAGTTGCATTTAGAAAAGCAAGAGATTGTGAAACTGGAAGCTATTGACAGAGTAGAGCATATGGGATCAACAATTATTTTGTCTGAGAATTTGAAAACAAAATTGGATTCATTAGAGAAGACTATATCTAAAACTGCAGGTTTTGAAAAGACTCTGAATGTGTGCTTGAACTGCCGTATAATTTTAAGAAGGAATTTACATGTTGAAAGAGGTCTGGTAAATGGATCAATGGGTAATGTTGTTGATTTTGTAAAATACAGAAATAGAGATGGAATTGAATTTTTAAAAATTTAATTTGATGGCATTGAGGAAGTACAGCTAATTGGTCGTTGTTCTGCTAGATTTTTGCTTGTAAAAGACTTATATGTTCGCCGTAAGCAGTTTCCTGTTTGCTTGGCATATGCGGTGACAATCCATAAATCGCAAGGTTTAAGTGTAGACAGTGCATTGGTGAATATTGGCAGTTCTGTGTTCGAGGAGGGTATGGCATATGTGGCATTGTCACGAGTTAGAACTTTATCGGGATTGTACTTGATTGAGTGTGATGTCACAAACATTTGTGCGGATCTAGATTGTGTTAAGGAATACAATAGGTTAAGAAGAGAGTATGCGCCACATTTGCCTCAATATCCTTTGTTTGAGAAACGTGTGGTAGGCCGGAAACGAAGAAATGTGACCAATACTGGGGAGGTTGTAGCAAAAAGACGAAAAGTCGATGAACCTGAAATTATAAGCAGAAACAAAAAGGATTCTGTTGAAGATGTTGTTGGTTTTCAATTTGAAAACAGTTCTGGTGTCAACTGCTATGCTAATGTAGTGGTTAATGTTTTGTTTTCTCTAGAAAATGTAAAAGAAGAGATTGTGGTCAATTCTGATCAAAGATTTTGCAGTTTGTTAAATTCTGTGTTAGAGAAATGTAGCACTGATAGAACAAAAATAGAAAGTGTGTCTGAAATTCGAAATCTGTTAGACAGATGTTCAGGCCAAACACAATTCTCTCAAAATATTCAGCAAGATTGTCAGGAGTTTTTAATGTATATGCTTGATGTATTGCATGCTGAAGGTGTAGATGTAGATCACCTGTTTGGGCTTTCTTATCAATGGCAGCATGACTGCGAGAACTGTAGGGTATCAAGTACTACTAGTGTAGATTCAGAAAGATTTATATATTTAACTTTGCCAGACAGTAAATCAGTCTCTTTTAATAAACTAGTAAAAGCAGCTGATCACAACATGGAGTGTAGCCAATGTAAATCTGAAATGATGTCCACATTATTTATACAAACATATGGCCAGTATGTTATTTTAATGTTCCAACGATGTAGGCCTGATGGAACAAAATTGACAACTTTAATTAAAAATGTTGTGGCTTCACAGTTGTCAATATCAGGAAGGACTTTTGTAACTGCAGCAATTATATATCATGACGGTCCTTCAATAACGTCAGGACATTACACAGCTTATTTAAAGTCTAGAAATGGCTGGTCATTCTGCAATGATTCTGTTTTAATTTTCCAAAAAAAATTGCCGTATGACCTTATAAACTCTTACCTGGTGTTTTTAAAACCAAAATTGTAGGGAAAGAATCTCGGGATGTGCTCTGAGGAATTTCAAGAAGTTCTAATGGCTCCTACACGATTTGGCCTTGAGGATAAGTGTAGTACAGAGACATAACTTCTTACCATAACACTGGACGTCATGGAGAAATAACTGCACTTTGAATGAATTCAGAAAAACTGTTTCTTTTTATAAGCAAATTGAAGCAGCCAATCAAAACATGGAGTAGAGGGAATGTAAGTCTGCAATGCTGTCTACTGTTTTATATTGCTTTGTGATTAAAAGTGATGTAGAGAATTAAATAATTGTAGTAGTCATAGAGATAGTGTAAGTCTGCTTCATAGTAAGCAGTATCAGTGTCATAGGAAATGTAGAACATGACTGAGCAAGAAGGGGAAGATATTACTAGTCCAGGATTGTGAAAATGATCTTCAACATTTTAATTGTGAAAGTTGCGGAAATACAACATGACGGGATTGGCTTACAAGAATTCTAAGAGTTATAAATGGCTCTGACATGATTTGGCCTTGTGGAAACGTGTGGTAGAGAGCAAGAAGTCATTTATTGTATGTAACATGTTTTTCAAAACGATGGAGGTTTTCTTTCAGAAAGTGGCGGTCTGAAAGTAATAACAGCACAACAGAGTGTAAGCTGTTCATAGGACATCCTTCGACGTCATGGAAAGTAAGTTAACTTTAAGGAGTTCTGAATTCTGATTTGTTATGTTGTATGGGTTTTTTAAACACAATCATTTTGATTGTGTTTTTTTCCCCGCTGTTATATGATGAATACCTTCAAGTCACTGTTTTTAGTGAAATTTGATACATTCTGAGAACAGCAAAAATAAACCATTTAACATGTATAATTAATTCTGTACTGTTTGCATTTATGATGTACATTTAGAACTGTGTAGGAGGCATGGAGAAGGAGAGGCTTCTGTAAGTGTCAAAGTTGTTGCATACAGTGCTCATATTATATGTAGTCTTTCATATGATAGACTACATTTCCACAATGAGATACCTAAGCAAAGGAAACACAGGTGATATGATTGTGGAATGAGCAAAAAAAATTGCACGTTTTTCAATTATATTACCTGTGTTTCCTAACATTACACATCACATTGTGTAGATGAGGTTTAGGCCTGTTCCTGGAGACAGAGGAGGTCTGACATTTGTTCAAGAGTGCAGTGGACATGACTCACTTCGTTGGTAGGCCTACACATGTATTATCTCCTCTGTATTCTTCAACAAACCTAAATTCCATCTGCAACCCTGAGTAGGACTTACCTGAAACAAATCTGTGGATAGGTTACACCTTATTGGCATCTTGAAACAATCATTTAAAATGTTAGGGTCAGATTTATGGTGGCCGTGCGCCTCTTTTGCTCCATTGTGGGTCACTTTTGTGTAAAAGATGCACCATGTTGCAAGATAGGTTTCAGTTCATCTCCAGCAAGATACCATCAGTTTAAAATGTATATAATTAGCACTGTGTAGGGGGCATGCAGAAGCTGAAGCTTTTGTAAGTGTCAAAGTTGTTGCATGCAGTGCTGCACTTCTGGGTACTGTTTAATATGCTGCACTACATCTGCACTATGAGATACCTAAGCAAAGGCAACACAGGTGATGTGATTGTGAAATGAGGAAAAGAAACTCCACATTTTTCAATTACATCACCTGTGTTTCCTAAGTTTACGAATGACATTGTGCAGATGAAGTTTAGGTCTGTCCACGGACACAGAAGAGGTCTGGCCTTTGTTCAAGAGTGAAGTGGACATGACTTACTTCATTGGTAGGCCTTCACATGTATTATCTCCTCTGCATTCTTCAACAAGCATAAATTTGATATGCAATCCTGAGTAGGCCTCACCTTAAACAAACCTCTGGAGAGGCCACACCTTATCGTCATCCTGAATCAATCATTTCAAATGTTAGGGACAGATTTATGATAGGTGTATGCCTCTTTTGCGCCACTGTGCGTCACTTTTGTGATGCAGCGGCGGTGCAAAAGATTTGCTATGAGGCGACAAAATTACAAATTGATGCATCTAGGCAGATGTGTCATGCTATAAAAAACCCGTGCCACATGAAACCGATGCAGCAGTGATGCAAAAGATGCACCATGTTGCAAGACAGGCCTGACTTCATCTCCAACAAGATAAGAAGCTAAGTCTTCTGTAAATGTCAAAATTGTTGTATATACTGCTCAACTTCTATGTACTCTTTGATATGCTAGACTCCATCTGCACTATGAGATACCTAACCAAAGGCAACACAGGTGATGTGATTGTGAAATGAGGAAAAGAAACTCCACATTTTTCAATTACATCACCTGTGTTTCCTAAGTTTACGAATGACATTGTGCAGATGAAGTTTAGGTCTGTCCACGGACACAGAAGAGGTCTGGCCTTTGTTCAAGAGTGAAGTGGACATGACTTACTTCATTGGTAGGCCTTCACATGTATTATGTCCTCTGTTCTCTTCAACAACTCGAAATTTCATTTGGAACCCTGAGTAGGCCTCACCTCAAACAAACCTCTGGATAGGACACATCTTATTGACATCCTGAAACAATCATTTAAAATGTTAGTGTCTTGCGACACTTTTGTGAGACAACAGCAGTGCAAAAGATGCACCATGTTTTAAGATAGGCCTCACTTCATCTGCATCAAGATACTGTTAGTTTAAAATGTATATCTTTAGGACTGTGTAGGGGGCCTGGAGAAGCAGAAGCTTCTGTAAGTGTCAAAGTTGTTGAAAAACTGTTTGTCCTTCAATCTTTTCCCTTGTCTTTTCTAATTTTTAAATACATGTTTTAATATTTTTCAAATGTTTGTTCTCTCTTTCACAGATTGAAAGTATAAAAACAAAAAGTGAGTAAGTTAACGACAATTATAAGGTAAATGTTTTGTACTCTTTTCGTTACATTTCTATCACATTCACCTACTAGTAGTTCGACAGCTTCATTTCTTTAACCCTCAGTTTCCTGCCTTTGCTACTTCCCTCATTCCTTTCTCTATTACCTACTTACTCTACTCCTTCCACTCCTTTTCTCAGTCCCTCTCTTCTCATAGTTCCTCTTGTTCACTCACTCCGTCTCTATTACTCTTAGTGTCTTTGACTGATCACTCTTTCACTACTTGTTCATTATGCTTTTTCTGTGTAGTTGAAGCACACTAAGGGGCATATTATGAACACAGCCAATAAAATTATTGCTGTTTTTATTGGCAGAAAACTGTTGCAAAAGTGGTTTTAGCTGCAGTTTTCCGCCGCAAAAGCGGCTTTAGCGACACATTTCTGCCGATAAAAGCTGCAAAACTTTTATTGCCTATGTTGATGATATGGCTCTATGTTACTTACATTTCTTTGCTGTTTCAATTAATCTTTTTCTGTTATTTTTTGTTTTCTGTTTTCTATTTTTTCTCTCTGTTATTCCCCATGTTTTAATCTTATTTTGAACATTCACTCACATTCTCCAAGAAACTCTTCTTTGTTATTGTTCTACTCTCTTTTTTTTTCTTTCACTTCCTTATCTATTTTGTTTTTCACAATTATACCCTCTTCCGTCTTTTCTTCGGTAAATAGATCTATTAAACAGTATCTCTGGTTTACTCCCTATAGCTGTCTTTCCTTTAACATTACTCTCTGTTTACTTCCCTTATACTTACTCTTCTTTTTTTTTTTTTTTTTTTTTTTTGGTTCGCTCCCGGTTCGCGAACCGGGAAGCGAACGGGGAAGCGAACTAAAAGAAATAGAGCTTGCCAGAGTGCTAAACATTCTAGCAATTTTTTTTTGAAAGGGGAGGTAGTTCTGAAAAGAACTTTTTTTTTAATGTTTTTGTTGTTTTATATTTTTTTTTATTTTTCTGAACATTTTTAGTTTTTTTGTATTTTTTGAACAGTTTTATGTATTTTTTTTGTTTTTGATGGAGGGGAAACAACAAAAAACAGGCATTGAAAAGGGCTCAACAGGAGCAAAAAAAAAATTACTGTCTGGGGCGGTTAGGGCAATTGTGATTTTCATAAGCTAGGTTGATTAAGGTAATGCTCATGTTACCACATGACAGCAATGCACCGCAATACAAACAGGTAAATTTGATATGAGCAAAGTTCTCCTGAATGTTTGGCACAGTTTCCCGTGCCTCTGCTCCTGTCAACGATATCTGTGATGTTGACCTGGCCACAGGAGTTGTTGTTGGGTTATCCTGCATGTCACGCATCTCTGCCTGGCTGTAGTTCAATGGATGCCACCTGTTCATGTGACGATGCATGGTATAGTTACCGAAGCTATACTTTTTATCAGTGCCTCTAGATAACTGGTCTTTACAAATGAGGCAGGTGACATACCTAGCATTTACTTTCTTCTGCCCTCGAGGGAGTGAAAAAAACTGCCAAATAAAACTGGCTTTCCGATGGGAAACCCGGGGCACCTCTTGTAAGAACTGTGGTCCTTCTGTCTCCTCTTCCTCTAGTTCATCCTCTTCCTCCTCTGTGTTGCTGATGAACTGGGGAGGTGGTCCTCTCTTCCCATGAGGAGATGGAGGTGGTGGTGGGGGTGCACCAGCTGAAGCAACTAATGAAGCCATTGCTCAACTATCAAAAAAGGTCTTCCTCTCACAAAGATGAAAGTCAGAGTGAGGAAAGAAGGAGGGGTTTTCATCATTTGGGAAAAACAATAGTTCTAAACCAATGAAAAGTGTTATTTTTAGGTCACCTGACCTAGCCTTACATCATTATGAAACCAAAAGTGAAATGAACCAATGAAAAGTTTTATTAACAAGTCACATGACCTCTTACGCTTAAGTTACACGCTGCGGAACGCGCCCCGGATCGCTTCCGGGTCGCTGCGCTTCGCGCCTCGGTTCGCGCTCCGGAGCACCTCCGGGTGCGCTAACGCGGCGCGTCATAAGACGCAATACGCGGCAACGCGATACGTCGCGCTTTCGCGACGCGCCGCGGATCGCTTCCGGGGAGCTGCGCTTCGCGTCTCAGTTCGCGTACCGGAGCACTTCCGGGTGCGCTAACGCGGCGCGTCATAAGACGCATTACGCGACAACGTGATACGTCGCGCTTCCGCGACGCGTCACGATGTTGATTTCTAACGCGGCAGTTGCGCAAACGGAACGTTTACCGGTTCGCGGACTGGGTCGCGGCATCAAGATGAGCTAACGGGAAGCTTCCCGGTTCGCGAACCGGGAGCGAAGAAAAAAAAATATTAATTTTTTTTTTTATTAATAAACATATAAAATATATTTTTGGATTTAAAGAAGAATACATTTTACAGCTACAGATATTAGCTTTTAAAAAACCAATGAAATTCACTGAAAAAACCATAGGTTATAGACCATATATAGTTAGGAATTAGCATTTACAAAACCTTGAAAATTCACTGAAAAAACCATAGGTTATAGACCATATATAGTTAGGAATTAGCATTTAAAAAACCTTATTTTACTCACACAAAACCATTGAAATTCCATATATAGTTAGTTGTACTAACTATATATCGCGCACCCGCAATCCACTGCTGATCATGTCACATATGACATCATTCATGACATGGTCAATGACATCACTGATGACATCACTGATGACATCTCAAATGACATCACTGATGACATCACTGATGACATCTCAAATGACATCACTGATGACATCACTGATGACAACATCCAGTGACTGTATGTTTCTGTAAAGTTAAAATATGTCTTACATATTGAAGAATGAGTGGATGTATAAGTGTCTGAACAAAGGATTTAGTAGGTGCATGACTGACTGTATGAGTGAGTGATTAAATGTGTCTCACTGAGTGCATGGGTTAGTGACTAAACTGTCTTAATTTGTGCATCATTATGTCTGTTGTTCTGTAAACTGCTGCATGTGTTGATCAGTAGCTATATGATTAACTATATGGGTTATTGATTGGTTGCCCAAGTATTTGTATGTGAGACTGAGAGTGTTTATGGGTGGCTGGGAGGTGTATGACTCTCTGCATAGATGTGTGAGCAGTTGATTCACTAGGTGTATGGGTTCAAAAGTGCATGTGGAAACATCTGTATGGGCGGTTGACTGTGTGCATGAGTGCATTGGTGAGTGAATGGATATCTCAGTGCTACATGTCAAAGTAAGTACATATGTAAAACACAGTACATGTGAGAGTTGACATATATAAATAACTGTGCATAAGAGCCAGTGAATGTGTGAGTGGCTGTATGGATCATTGTGAACTTGTATCCAGGATTGTATAAGTGAGTAAATATGTGTTAGTATATGTTTCAATAAGTAAGGTGTGTATAACTGTATAGTTGAGGAAATGGAGGTGTGATTGATTCTTTGCATGACTGACTAGGTGTGTGAGTAACTCCATGGATGAGTGACAGTCTGTGAGTGTCTGTTTTCACTGAGTGTATCTAAGGTTATATTAGAGTCTGAAGAGGTTCATCGTATTATCACATGAATGATGTCATCAGTGATGTGATCAGTAATGTCAAATGAGATGTCATCAGTGATGTCATCAGTGATGTCATTTGAGATGTCATCAGTGATGTCATTTGAGATGTCATCAGTGATGTCATCAGTGATGTCATCAGTGATGTCATTTGAGATGTCATCAGTGATGTCATCAGTGATGTCATTTGAGATGTCATCAGTCATCAGTGATGTCACTGACCATGTCATGAATGATGTAATATGTGACATGATCAGCAGTGGATTGCGGGTGCGCGATATATAGTTAGTACAACTAACTATATATGGAATTTCAATGGTTTTGTGTGAGTAAAATAAGGTTTTTTAAATGCTAATTCCTAACTATATATGGTCTATAACCTATGGTTTTTTCAGTGAATTTTCAAGGTTTTGTAAATGCTAATTCCTAACTATATATGGTCTATAACCTATGGTTTTTTCAGTGAATATATATATATATAAGAAAATCTTTTCCGAAGAGAAGAACAGAGGCCACAAGGGGAGTTCAGGACAGGAAACAGCTTTATTTCAAAGGGCCCCAGCGTCGGCGGATGCATTTCGGCAAAAGTAGGCTTCCTCAGCGCCATGAGCTGTTAAGATCACATCCCTCATTAGCTCCTCCTGATTGAATGTCTGCTGGTACCTATTCTCCTCCCCCTTAAGCAATCAGCACACCAATAGAAGTCCGCGTTGAGTATAACAAACTTCAAGTCCCAGCATGCTTTGTGTTGGCATTCCCGAGATGGTGGCGTGGGGGAGTGAGGGACATCGTTGGATGGGTACGGGCTTCAGGTGAGTAGGGTGGGTCAGGGCAGAGTCGAAATGGCAGAGTCCGTACTGAGTCCCCTCAGACTGCAGCTGCCAGCCGCTCCAGGAAGTATGTCAAGTGGGGGCAGCCAAATGCGAGGCTACACGCCCCATAGAGATGAATTATCTCAGTCCACTATCGTGCTCCTGTAGAGAATGGCGGACACCGGAGATACCAGTTCCCTGGTTGAAGAAATGCTGCGAGCAGCTGGGTGCCAAATTGCCTGCGGGTCTCTTGATGCTGCAGGGCCATCTGAATTGTGCGTCTGGCAAGCACAAAAAATATAGAAGAAAATCTTTTCCAAAGAGAAGAACACAGGCCACAAGGGGAGTTCAGGACAGGAAACAGCTTTATTTCAAAGGGCCCCAGCGTCGGCGGATGCATTTTGGCAAAAGTAGCCTTCCTCAGCGCCATGAGCTGTTAAGATCACATCCCTCATTAGCTCCTCCTGATTGAATGTCTGCTGGTACCTATTCTCCTCCCCCTTAAGCAATCAGCACACATTAATAGAAGTCCGCGTTGAGTATAACGAACTTCAAGTCCCAGCATGCTTTGTGTTGGCATTCCCGAGATGGTGGTGTGGGGGAGTGAGTGACGTCGTTGGATGGGTACGGGCTTCAGGTGAGTAGGGTGGGTCAGGGCACAGTCGAAATGGCGGAGTCCGTACTGAGTCCCCTCAGACTGCAGCTGCCAGCCGCTCCAGGAAGTATGTCAAGTGGGGGCAGCCAAATGCGAGGCTACACGCCCCATAGAGATGAATTATCTCAGTCCACTATCGTGCTCCTGTAGAGAATGGCGGACACCGGAGATACCAGTTCCCTGGTTGAAGAAATGCTGCGAGCAGCTGGGTGCCAAATTGCCTCCGGGTCTCTTGATGCTGCAGGGCCATCTGAATTGCGCGTCTGGCAAGCACAAAAAATATAGAAGAAAATCTTTTCCGAAGAGAAGAACAGAGGCCACAAGGGGAGTTCAGGACAGGAAACAGCTTTATTTCAAAGGGCCCCAGTGTCGGCGGATGCATTTCGGCAAAAGTAGCCTTCCTCAGCGCCATGAGCTGTTAAGATCACATCCCTCATTAGCTCCTCCTGATTGAATGTCCGCTGGTACCTATTCTCCTCCCCCTTAAGCAATCAGCACACCAATAGAAGTCCGCGTTGAGTATAACGAACTTCAAGTCCCAGCATGCTTTGTGTTGGCATTCCCAAGATGGTGGCGTGGGGGAGTGAGTGACATCATTGGATGGGTACGGGCTTCAGGTGAGTAGGGTGGGTCAGGGCACAGTCGAAATGGCGGAGTCCGTACTGAGTCCCCTCAGACTGCAGCTGCCAGCCTCTCCAGGAAGTATGTCAAGTGGGGGCAGCCAAATGCGAGGCTACACGCCCCATAGAGATGAATTATCTCAGTCCACTATCGTGCTCCTGTAGAGAATGGCGGACACCGGAGATACCAGTTCCCTGGTTGAAGAAATGCTGCGAGCAGCTGGGTGCCAAATTGCCTCCGGGTCTCTTGATGCTGCAGGGCCATCTGAATTGTGCGTCTGGCAAGCACAAAAAATATAGAAGAAAATCTTTTCCGAAGAGAAGAACAGAGGCCTCAAGGGGAGTTCTGGACAGGAAACAGCTTTATTTCAAAGGGCCTCAGCGTCGGCAGATGCATTTCGGCAAAAGTAGCCTTCCTCAGCGCCATGAGCTGTTAAGATCACATCCCTCATTAGCTCCTCCTGATTGAATGTCTGCTGGTACCTATTCTCCTCCCCCTTAAGCAATCAGCACACCAATAGAAGACCGCGTTGAGTATAACAAACTTCAAGTCCCAGCATGCTTTGTGTTGGCATTCCCGAGATGGTGGCGTGGGGGAGTGAGTAACATCGTTGGATGGGTACGGGCTTCAGGTGAGTAGGGTGGGTCAGGGCACAGTCGAAATGGCGGAGTCCGTACTGAGTCCCCTCAGACTGCAGCTGCCAGCCGCTCCAGGAAGTATATCAAGTGGGGGCAGCCAAATGCGAGGCTACACGCCCCATAGAGATGAATTATCTCAGTCCACTATCGTGCTCCTGTAGAGAATGGCGGACACCGGAGATACCAGTTCCCTGGTTGAAGAAATGCTGCGAGCAGCAGGGTGCCAAATTGCCTCCGGGTCTCTTGATGCTGCAGGGCCATCTGAATTGTGCGTCTGGCAAGCACAAAAAATATAGCAGAAAATATTTTCCAAAGAGAAGAACAGAGGCCACAAGGGGAGTTCAGGACAGGAAACAGCTTTATTTCAAAGGGCCCCAGCGTCGGCGGATGCATTTCGGCAAAAGTAGCCTTCCTCAGCGCCATGAGCTGTTAAGATCACATCCCTCATTAGCTCCTCCTGATTGAATGTCTGCTGGTACCTATTCTCCTCCCCCTTAAGCAATCAGCACACCAATAGAAGTCCGCGTTGAGTATAACGAACTTCAAGTCCCAGCATGCTTTGTGTTGGCATTCCCAAGATGGTGGCGTGGGGGAGTGAGTGACATCGTTGGATGGGTACAGGCTTCAGGTGAGTAGGGTGGGTCAGGGCACAGTCGAAATGGCGGAGTCCGTACTGAGTCCCCTCAGACTGCAGCTGCCAGCCGCTCCAGGAAGTATGTCAAGTGGGGGCAGCCAAATGGGAGGCTTCACGCCCCATAGAGATGAATTATCTCAGTCCACTATCGTGCTCCTGTAGAGAATGGCGGACACCGGAGATACCAGTTCCCTGGTTGAAGAAATGCTGCGAGCAGCAGGGTGCCAAATTGCCTCCGGGTCTCTTGATGCTGCATATGTATATATATATATATATATATATATATATATATATATATATATATATATATATATATATATATATATATATATATATTTTACCTACTGCCAGTAGCATTTTTTCTTTTTCCAATAACTTTACCGCCGGATGACGAATCTTGCTGAATTTTTGAAATATAGCAGGGCGCTCTAGTCAGCTCTCATCTTAAAAGTTTCGGGGTGATTCGGCAAGCGGGGGCCGAGGAAAAAAAGAGGGGACCCAAAACGTGTTTTCTCCATGTTAATATTCATAGGAAACTTTAGACACGGCTACAGCCCGAACTGCCAAACGGAATTACACCAATGTGGCAAAAAGGTAGCCCTTGGTTCAGAAAGATACCTTTTTTTTAATATGTAAATCCGTTCAGTAGTTCCTGAGAAATTCAAAAAACAAAGGTCGGAAAATCAATTTCCCATAGGAAACTATAGACATGGTTACAGCCAAAACTGCTGAACGGAATTACATCAAATTTTTTACAAAAATCAGCTGAATTCACGCTGGATGTGTAAACTTGGCTGATAAAATAAAAAAAATGCTCCATTGGATTGAAGCCCCTGGGGCTAATTGTAAATGCATGGGGGGCCTCTAAGGCCCCCCAGCCCAGGGGACCGTCACCCCCGGAGTTTTCATTTATTATTTGCAGGGGGCACAAGGCCCCCCGCAGCCCCGGGGACTGCCACCCACCAGGGCTTGTTTTTTTTATAAACATTATACCTGTGTGGGGGGGGCTCGAGTACCCCCCACATGCCCAGGGGACCGCCACCTCCCCGGTGCACTAAAATGCTAATATGGGGGTCCGTTATGGACCGCAAACCCTGAGGACCACCACCTCCCCAGGGCTTTGAAATTGAAGGGAGGGGGGCTAGGCAGCACCCCTCCTGGAGCCCATGATGGCCCTGGGGACCGCCACCCCCCAGGGCCGGCTCCTGCAGTGTCCCGGGGTGCCCACCCCAGGACACTGCTGTTTGCAATGACAGGGCAGGAGCTGCATGGTTCCCACCCTGTCATTGCATACTTTTTTGCTTCATTGAAGCGAGGGCAGGGAAACCTGCTCTCACTTCAATGAAGCAATGCAGATTGCTTTTCCTCACGGGGAGCTGCATGTCAGCAGCTCCCCATGTGGAAAAGCAATGCTGGCTCCCCCCACGGTCCCCAAAGTAGAGGGCCAGCCCCAGGGGATAGAGTCCCTGGGACTAGAAGTGGCCCGGGAGGGGGGCCATGTGGCCCCCCTCCACAAAATTAAAACATAAAAAAATGGCCCCGGTAGATGGGGATCCCTGGGCCAATAGACAGTTCAGGAGGGGGGCCACGCAGCCACCCATTCCAAAAAAATAAATACTGTGATCAGGCCCCTGGGGATGGGGTCCCAGCGCTGGAATTGGCCACGGTAGGGGACCCGCGCGGCCCCCTTCCCGTTCATATACTTTTTTTTAAAGGGCCAGGCACTGGGGGATGGGATCCCAAGGGCCCAAAAACAGAAAAAACAAGGGGGCCAAACTGCCCCCTTCTAAAAAAAAAGGGGAAAAAAGATGCAATTGTGGCACAGGCCCCGGCCCCTCCCTGCAACACTCGTTTTAAATTAGGGGATTAATTCCCCTTCAGTACTGGGGTTCCCTGGGGGCCAACTAGCCCACCAGATACTCCCAGTAAGCGCCACAGGGCAGTGTTGCAGATGGGTGGTCCAGGCTACGGCCCTTTTAACACCTCTCTGCAACGCAGCTCTGTGGCGCTTACTGGAAGTACCTGGTGGGATAGTTTGACCCTAGGGACCCTCAGGATTCAAGGGGAATTAATCCCCCAACTTAAAACACACCACAGTGCGTTTGCACAGTGGTGAAGGGAGAGGGCGGGGTCTAAGGTGACATATGTGCAAACATGCCCTGTGGTACGTTTTAAGTTAGGTCAATAATTCCCCGTCAATCCTGAGGGCCCCTGGGGACCAACTAGCTCACCCGGTACCTCCAGTAGCGCTACAGGCCTGTTTGCAGACCGGTGGTACAGGCCATGCCCCTTTTTAACACCTCTATGCGATGCAGCTCTGTGGTGTTTACTGGAAGTTCCTAGTGGGCTTGTTGGACCCCAGGGACCCTCAGGACACTAAGGGGACTTAATCCCCCAACTTACAAAGCGCCTGGAGGCATTTTTGCAGAGTGGTGGAGAAAGGGGGCATGGCCTTTGTCTGCCTCTTACCAATCCCACTGTGTGGAGCTTACTGGAGGTCAAAAGTAAGCTAGTTGGCCCCTAAAGGACCCCCAGCAGTGAAGGGGACTTCATTCCCCATCCAAGAGCTTGCCAGGGAGTGCGTTTGTAGAGTGGTGGGTGTGCAAAGTGGGCATGGCCTGGTACAAGTACTTACCAATGCTGCTGTGTGGGACTGACTGGAGGTAATAGTTTGGGAAGTTGGCCCCCAAGGATGTCCTTGAGGGCCAACTACCCCTCTTGTTACCTCCAGTAAGTCCCACACAGTGGTATTGCTAAGTCGTCTTCGGAGGCCATGGCCACCTTTCTCTACCACTCTGCAAATGTGCCTCATGGCAGACTACGGGATAATATCCAATTTAGTCCTGAGGGAGTTTGGGGGCCAAGAATCCCTGCTGGTACCGCCTGTAAGTCCTATGCAGCGGAATTCCTGAGCGTTGGTTGAATGCCCAGCACCCTTTCTCCACCACTCTGCAAACGCGACTAATAGGTAAAGTAGCATTTTTCTGCACCTCTGACTTAGAGGTAGCTTTCATCCCCCACCCTATTATGTACTAGGGCCTTACAGAGGAGGTCATACTAGTCACTGGGGTACCCCATGCATAGTGTTCCCTAATGTATGTAGGTGTTTTCACTGTATTCTAAGTGTCTTTTAACATTGCACTGGCTCTAGGCCTGTTTAGTCAGAGTCAGTTACCACCAGTTCCCGTCTGAAAAAGTTGTGGGCACAGGATACTTTTGCAACAAGGCCTCTTTCTGACCCTCTGTTTGTTCTTTCTGCACATGTCTTGCTTCTTCCTGTACTTTTCTTCATCTTTGTGGACTTCTGTTGGTTATTTCTGCATTTCTTTTGCTTCTTTCCGTGCATTTTTCTTCTTTCTTTAAATGTCCTACCTCTGTAGGCATAGTTAGAAACCAGCATTTAAAAACCTTTGAAATTCACATAAAAAACCTTAGGTTTCAGGCACGCTATTGTTAAAATTGGCATTTAAAAAACCTTTGAAATTCACTGAAAAAACCATAGGGATCAGGCACGTTATAGTTAGAAATTAGCATTTTAAAAACCTTAGAAATTCACTGAAAAAAACATAGGTTATAGGCAAAGTTATAGTTAGTTGGACATTTCACTCGTACAAAACCAGAGAAATTCCCCGTTACAGTTAGTTCAGCTAACTCTAACTCACGCCCCCGCAATGCACTGCTGATGATGTCACATATTACATCACTCATGACATGGTCAGTGATATCACTGATTACATCACTGATGACATCTCAAATGACATCACTGATGACATCATCCATGTGATAAATTGATGCATCTTCTCACACCCTAATATAACCTTTGATACACCCACTCTAAATTACAGACTGCCATTCTCAAAACCATAGATACTCCAACACCAATAACTACATACCCACTCATGGATTCTTAGGTTTACACACACATCCACTCACTCACCCGTACAGTCACCCATACTTATGGTCACTCAGTACAGGACTATCATATGCACTCATACACCTATATAAAAACTCACACGCCGCCACTCATCCATAGAAGTACTCACACACCTAGTCAGTCATGTAAATAATTAATCACACTGCCAATTACTCACCTATACAGTTAAACACACAGCAGCTCAATTACTCATACAGATACTAGCACATTCCTACGCTCTTATACAATCACTTATACAAGAACAGACTCAGCCATACAGCCACTCTCACAATCAGACAATCTCACGTATACCCATTTATGTACTCCAACACACATATATACTGCTTTTCACATATGTAGTTACTCACACATGTACCATTGACATATACATTCACTCACTAACACACCAACAAACACTCACCCACCCATACAGTCCATCACAGATACACTCTTGAAACCATGCACCCAGTGAATCACCCACTCACAAATCTAGGTACCGAGTCACACACACCCCACCCACACAAATACTCAGGTACCCATACAGATACTCAGACAACCAATCAATAACACATATAGACACTCCTGCAGCTATTCGCAAACCCATGCAGCCGCTTACACACCAACAGACAGACGGATACAGACATTCACACAGTTTAGTCACTAACCCATGCATTCAGTAAGGTATGTTTAATCACTCGCTTATTGAGTCAGTCACGCACCTACTAAATCATCCATTCAGACACTTATACATCCACTCATTTTTCAATACGCCTTTCTTTATATATATTAAACATATTTAAACATTACAGAAACACACAGTCACTGGATGATGTCATCAGTGATGTCATTTGAGATGTCATCAGTGATGTCATAAGTGATGTCACTGACCATGTCAAGAGTGTTGTAATATGTGATGTCACCAGCAGTGCATTGCTAGGGCGCAAGTTATAGTTAGCTGAACTAACTATAATGGGGACATTTCTCTGGTTTTGTACGAATGGAATGTCCAACTAACTATAACTTTCCTAAAACCTATGTTTTTTTTAGTGAATTTCTAAGGTTTTTTAAATGCTAATTTCTAACTATAACGTGCATGAAACCTATGGTTCTTTCAGTGAATTCCAAAGGATTTTTAAATGCTAATTTCTAACTATAACATGCCTGAAACCTATGGTTTTTAAGTGAATATATATATATATATATATATATATATATATATATATATATATATATATATATATATATATATATATATATTACCTACTGTTGGTTGCCATTAGGTAGTTATAGTTAGGACCTTGTTTTTTATTTTGCTAATATCTTTGGCACCGTTTGACTAATTTTCGTGAAATTTTCAAAACGAATGATTCGCTCAGGTCAGCTCCCGTAATAAAGTTTCAGGGTGATTTCTCAAGCGGCGGCCGAGGAAAAAGGGGGGTCCAAAAACATCTTTTCCCCATGTTAATTTCCATTAGAATTTTTGGAACAGGCTACAGCCCGAACTGTTGAACGGAATTATACCAAATTTGGCAAAAAGGTATCTCTTGGTTCAGAAAGCGCCCTTTTTTAAATAGTGTAAATCCGTTCAGTAGTTGCAGAGAAATAAAAAAAATATATTGATATCTGAGCACCGAGGAGGATTCACAAGCTTCGTTCTGATAGGCTGCCAACACTCCAAACCAGAATGTGTTGGCAGCCATATTGTGACTAACAGTTAAAAAAAAATGATAACAAACAAGAAAAGGGGGCAGGGTAGAAATACCCTGAGCCCCTAGGCCAGGTCAGGGGGTCCCAAAAGCATCCCCAGGGCCAAAAAAAGCATTTTTGTGAAAATTAAATATTGGCTGAATTCACGCTGGGTACCCAAATCTGGCCAATCCTTAATCCCCCGGTTGGGATAGCAAACACTGCTTTGCTTCATTGAAGCAAAGAAGAATTGCTTTTGGACAAGAGGAGCTGCATTTTAGGAGCTCCCCTTGTCCAAAAGCAATGCTGGCACCTGATGGAGCTGGGGAGCCGGCAGGGACCGTAGGGGCATTGGGGTTCCACTAACAGTCCCCATCAAAATAGCCAGGCCACAAGGGAAGGGGTCACTGGGGCCTGAAGTGGCCCGGGAGGGGGTCTACGCCGACCCCTTTCTGAATAAAAAAAGAGGCAATGCCCAGGGATAGATAACAGCCTCAGGAGGGGCCATATGGCCCCCCTCCATTAAAAATAAAAAAAATGTATATGTGGCCATGCCCCGGGGATGGGGTCCCTGGGGCAGAAATTTGCCTTGGGAGGGGGCCTGCACCTCTCTTCCATCTTTCTGCAGCTCACTTGCTTCTTTCTGCATCCCTTTTGTTTGTTTCTGTACCCCTCTTTCCTCTCTGTACAACTCTCTTGCCTCTTTCTACACCTCTCTTCCCTCTTTCTGTACCACTCTTGCCTCTTTCTGTACCTCTGCTGTTTCTTTCTGCACTTCTCCTAACACTTTCTTCACCTCTCTTGACTTTTTTTGCACCACTGTTGCACCTATTTTGCTTTCTTCTGCATTTCACTTGGCTCTTGCTGTATCCCTCTTGCCTCTTTCTGCACCTCTGTTGGTTCTTTCTGGACTGTTCTAGCTTCTTTCTGCACTTCTGTTCCCAATTTCTGCATCCCTCTTGCCTTTTTCCTCACCTCTCTTGCCTAAGTCTGCCCACCTGTTCCCTCTTTCTGCACCCCTTTTGCCTGTTTCTGCAACTCTCTTGCCTCTTTCTGTAGTTCTCTTGCCTACTTCTGCATCTCACTACCATCTGTATGCACCTCTGTTGGTTCCTTTGCACTACTCTTGCTTCTTTCTGTACTCCTCTTGCAAATTTATGCACCCTCTTGCCTTTTTCTGCACCTCTTTTACCTGTTTCTGCACCTCTCTTGCCTGTTTCTGCAACTCTCGTGCCTTTTTCTTCAGTTCTCTTGCCTCCTTCTGCACCTCTGTTGCTTCTTTCTACACTTCTCTTGCCTCTTTCTCCACCCCTGTTGCTTCATTCTGCACTTCCCATGCTTCTTTCTGCCCCTGTCTTACTTCTTTTTGCACCGCTGTGGTCTCATTCTGCACTCATTTTCCCTCTTTCTGTACCTCTTTTGCCTGTTTCTGCAACTCTCTTGCCTCTTTCTGCACTTCTCTTGCTTGTTTTTATACCTCTGTTGCTTCTTTTAGCAAATGTCTTGCCTCTTTCTGCACTTCTCTTGCCTGTTTCTGCACCTCTCTTGCCTTTCTCTTTCTGCACCTTGCTTGCTTCTTTCTGAACCCCTGTTGCCTCTTTCTGCACCCCTCTTTGTACAACTCTCCTACCTCTTTTTACACTTCTCTTCCCGCACCACTCTTGCCTCTTTCTGCACCTCTGTTGCTTCTTTCTGCACTTCTCTTGCCCCTTTCTGCACCCTTTGTGCCTCTTTCAGCACCTCTTTTGCTTTTTTCTGCACTCCTCTTCCTTCTTACTGCACAACTTGTACCTCTTGCCTCTTTGTGCACATCTCCTTCCTCGTTCTGCATTCCTCTTGCCTCTGGCAGCACCTCTGTTGCTTCTTACTGCACTTCTCTTCCTTCTTTCCGTACCTCTGGTGCTTTTTTATGCACTTCTTTTGCTCTTTCTGCACCCTTTGTATCTCTTTCAGCACCTCTGCTGCTTCTTTCTACACTTTTCTTCCTTCTTTCTGCACCCCTCCTGCCTCCTTCTGTACCTCTCTTGCCGCTTTGTGCACCTCTCCTACCTTTTTCTGCACCCCTCTTGCCTCTTTTTGCACCTCTGTTGGTTCTTTCTGCACTGCTCTTGCTTCTTTCTGCACCTCACTTGCCTCTTTCTGTATTTCTATTGCTTCATGTACACCTCTGATGCTTCTTTCAGCAATTCTCTTGCCTTTCTGTGCACTTCTCTTCCTTCTTTTTGCACCCCTCATGCCTCTTTCTGTACCTCTCTTGCTTCTTTGTGCACCTCTCCTACGTTTTTCTGCACCCCTCCTGCTTCTTTCTGTACCTTTGTTGCTTCTTTGTGCACCTGTTCTACCTCTTACTGCACACTTCGTGCCTCTTTTGCTTCTTTCAGCAATTCTATTTCCTCTTTCTGTACCTCACTTGCTTCTTTCTTCACTTCTACTGCCTCTTTCTGTGCTTTTCTTGCTTCTTTCTATACCCCTCTTGCCTCTTTCCGCGCCTCTCTTGCCTCTTTGTGCATTTCTCTTGCCTGTCTCTGCATTTCCCATGCCTCATTCTGAACCTCTCTTTCTACATCTCTTCTGCCTCTTTCTGCACTTCTCCTGCTTCTTTCTGTAACTCTCCTCTTCTTTCTGTACCCTTCTCAATACCCCTTGCTTCCTTCTGTTGTGCTGTTGCCATTTTCTTCACCCCTCTTGCCTCTTTCTGCACCGCACTTGCCTCTTTCAACACTTCTCTTGCTTCTTTCCACATCTCTATTGCTTCTTTCAGCAGTTCTCTTGCCTCTTTCTGTACTTATTTTGCTTGTTTCTGCACCTATCTTGCGTCTTTATGCTCTCTGTTGCCTCTTTCTACACCTAACTTGCTTCCTTCTGCACCCCTCTTGCCTCTTTCTGCACCCTTCGTTTCTTTTTCTGCACCTCTCCTGCCTCTTTCTGCACCCATGTTCCCTCTTTCTGCACCTTTCCTGCCTGTTTCTGCATCTTTTTTGCCTTTTGCTGTACCTCAGTTGTTTCTTTCTGCACTTCTCTTGTTCTTTCTGCACCATTCATGCTTCTTTCACCACCTCTGTTGCTTATTTCTGTACTTCTCTTCCTTCTTTCTGCACCCCTCCTGTCTCTTTCTGGACCTTTCTTTCTCTTTGTGCAACTCTTCTACCTTTTTCAGTACCGCTCTTGCTTCTTTATGTACCTCTGTTTGTTTTTTCGGCACTGCTCTTGCTTCTTTCTGCCGCTCACTTGTCTCTTTCTGCAGTTTTCTTCCTTCGTTCTGCACCCCTTCTGCCTGTTTCTGTACCCCTCTTTCCTCTTTGAGCACTTTTCCTCTCTTTTTGCACTCATCTTGCCTCTTTCGGCACCTTTGTTGCTTCTTTCTGTATTTCTCTTCCTTCTTTCTGTAACCCTCTTCCATCTTTCTGCACCTCACTTGCTTCTTTCTGCACATCTCTTGCCTCTTTATACACACCTGTTGCATCTTTCTGGATCTTTCCTGCAACTCTTTTGCTTCTTTCTGTACCTGTCTTGCTTCTTTGTGCACCTCTCCTACCTCTTCCTGCACTCCTCTTGCTTCTTTTTACACCTCTGTCGGTTCATTCTGTACTGCTCTTACTTCTTTCTGCACCTCATTTGCCTCTTTCTGTACTTCTCTTGCTTCTTTCTACACCTCTGTTGCTTATTTCAGCAATTCTCTTGCCTCTTTCTGCACTTCTTTTCCTTCTTTCTGCACCCCTCCTGCCTCTTTCTGTCCATCTCTTGCCTCTTTGTGTACCTCTCCTACCTCTTTCTGGATTCACCTTGCCTCTTTTTGTTCCTCTGTTGGTTCATTCTGCACTGCTCTTGTTTCTTCCTGCACACTTCTTACCTCTTTCTACACTCCTCTTTTCTCTTTCTGCATCTCTCTTACCTCTTTCTGTACCACTGCTCCCTCTTTTTGCATATTTTCTGCCTGTTTCTGCATCTCTCTTGCCTCTTTCTGTACCTTTGTTGGTTCTTTCTGCACCCCTCCTGCCTCTTTCCGAACCTCTCTTTCCTCTTTCTGCAGCTCTGCTACCTTTTTCTGCATCCCTCTTGCCTCTTTCTGTACCCCACTCTCTTCCTTCTGCACCTCTCTTGCCTTTTACTCTACTTCCCTTGCCTCTTTCTGCATGTCTCGAACCTCTTTCTGTACCTTTGTTGCATCTTTCTGCACTTCTCTTTCTTCTCTCTCCACATCTCAAGCCTCTTTCCGTACCTCTCTTGCCTCTTTCTGTACTTCTATTGCTTCTTTATACACCTCTGTTACTTCTTTTAGCAATTCATTTGCCTCCTTCTGCACTCCTCTTCCTTCTTTCTGCACCCCTCCTGCCTTTTTCAGCACATCTGTTGCTTCTTTCTACACTTCTCTTCCTTCTTTCTGTACCCTTCTTCCGTCTTTCTGCACCTTACCTGCTTCTTTCAGCACACCTCTCCCCTCTTTCTGCACCTCTATTGCCTCTTTCTTCACTGTTGTTCCCTCTTTCTGCACCTTTCCTACCTGTTTCTGCAACTCCCTTGCCTCTTTCTGCACATATGTTGCTTTTTTATGCACTTCTCTAGCTCTTTAGCTCCCTTTGTGCCTCTTTCAGCACCTCTAATGCTTCTTTCTGCACTTTTGTTCCTTCTTTCTGCACCCCTCCTGCTTCTTTCTGTATCTCTCTTACCTCTTTGTGCACCTCTAGTACCTTTTTCTGCACCCCTCCATCCTCTTTTTGCACCTCTGTAGATTCTTTCTACACTGCTCTTGCTGCTTTCTCTTCCCCCCTTGCCTCTTTCTGTACTTCTATTGCTTCTTTGTACACCTCTGTGGCTTCTTTCAGCAATTCTCTTGCCTCTTTGTGCACTTCTCTTCCTTCTTTCTGTACCCCTCCTGCCTCTTTCTATACCTCTCTTGCTTCTTTGCGCACCTTTTCTACCTCTTTCTGCACCTCTCTTTCCTCTTTCTGTACCTCACTTGCTTCTTTCTTCACCCCTCCTGCCTCTTTCTACACTTCCCTTGCTTCTTTCTATATCCCTCTTGCCTCTTTCTGCTCCTCTCTTGCCTCTTTGTGCATTTCTCTTGCCTGTATCTGCACTTACCTTGCCTCATTCTGAACTTCTCCTGCCTCATTCTGAACTTCTCCTGCCTCTTTCTGCACTTCTCTTGCTTCTTTCTGTACCCCTATTGCATCTTTCTGTACTTTTCTTCCTCTTATTGCACCTCTTGTTCTTCTTTTTGCACCTCTCTGGATTCTTTTTGCACTTTCTTGCTTCTTTCTTCACCTTTCTTGCCTCTTTCTGCTCCCTTTG
This sequence comes from Lissotriton helveticus, assembly GCF_964261635.1. Classification (NCBI taxonomy): domain Eukaryota; kingdom Metazoa; phylum Chordata; class Amphibia; order Caudata; family Salamandridae; genus Lissotriton; species Lissotriton helveticus. Next base: position 286,377,559 of record NC_136073.1, read on the forward strand.
TATCTCTTTCAGCACCTCTGCTGCTTCTTTCTACACTTTTCTTCCTTCTTTCTGCAACCCTCCTGCCTCCTTCTGTACCTCTCTTGCCGCTTTGTGCACCTCTCCTACCTTTTTCTGCACCCCTCTTGCCTCTTTTTGCACCTCTGTTGGTTCTTTCTGCACTGCTCTTGCTTCTTTCTGCACCTCACTTGCCTCTTTCTTTATTTCTATTGCTTCATGTACACCTCTGATGCTTCTTTCAGCAATTCTCTTGCCTTTCTGTGAACTTCTCTTCCTTCTTTTTGCACCCCTCCTGCCTCTTTCTGTACCTCTCTTGCTTCTTTGTGCACCTCTCCTACGTTTTTCTGCACCCCTCCTGCTTCTTTCTGTACCTTTGTTGCTTCTTTGTGCACCTGTTCTACCTCTTACTGCACACGTTGTGCCTCTTTTGCTTCTTTCAGCAATTCTATTTCCTCTTTCTGTACCTCACTTGCTTCTTTCTTCACTTCTACTGCCTCTTTCTGTGCTTTTCTTGCTTCTTTCTATACCCCTCTTGCCTCTTTCCGTGCCTCTCTTGCCTCTTTGTGCATTTCTCTTGCCTGTCTCTGCATTTCCCATGCCTCATTCTGAACCTCTCTTGCCTCTTTCTACATCTCTCCTGCCTCTTTCTGCACTTCTCCTGCTTCTTTCTGTAACTCTCCTCTTCTTTCTGTACCCTTCTCAATACCCCTTGCTTCCTTCTGTTGTGCTGTTGCCATTTTCTTCACCCCTCTTGCCTCTTTCTGCACCGCACTTGCCTTTTTCAACACTTCTCTTGCTTCTTTCCACATCTCTATTGCTTCTTTCAGCAGTTCTCTTGCCTCTTTCTGTACTTATTTTGCTTGTTTCGGCACCTATCTTGCGTCTTTATGCTCTCTGTTGCCTCTTTCTACACCTAACTTGCTTCCTTCTGCACCCCTCTTGCCTCTTTCTGCACCCTTCGTTTCTTTTTCTGCACCTCTCCTGCCTCTTTCTGCACCCATGTTCCTTCTTTCTGCACCTTTCCTGTCTGTTTCTGCATCTTTTTTGCCTTTTGCTGTACCTCAGTTGTTTCTTTCTGCACTTCTCTTGTTCTTTCTGCACCATTCATGCTTCTTTCACCACCTCTGTTGCTTCTTTCTGTACTTCTCTTCCTTCTTTCTGCACCCCTCCTGTCTCTTTCTGGACCTTTCTTTCTCTTTGTGCAACTCTTCTACCTTTTTCAGTACCGCTCTTGCTTCTTTATGTACCTCTGTTTGTTTTTTCGGCACTGCTCTTGCTTCTTTCTGCCGCTCACTTGTCTCTTTCTGCAGTTTTCTTCCTTTGTTCTGCACCCCTTCTGCCTGTTTCTGTACCCCTCTTTCCTCTTTGAGCACTTTTCCTCTCTTTTTGCACTCATCTTGCCTCTTTCGGCACCTTTGTTGCTTCTTTCTGTATTTCTCTTCCTTCTTTCTGTAACCCTCTTCCATCTTTCTGCACCTCACTTGCTTCTTTCTGCACATCTCTTGCCTCTTTATACACACCTGTTGCATCTTTCTGAATCTTTCCTGCAACTCTTTTGCTTCTTTCTGTACCTGTCTTGCTTCTTTGTGCACCTCTCCTACCTCTTCCTGCACTCCTCTTGCTTCTTTTTACACCTCTGTCGGTTCATTCTGTACTGCTCTTACTTCTTTTTGCACCTCATTTGCCTCTTTCTGTACTTCTCTTGCTTCTTTCTACACCTCTGTTGCTTATTTCAGCAATTCTCTTGCCTCTTTCTGCACTTCTTTTCCTTCTTTCTGCACCCCTCCTGCCTCTTTCTGTCCATCTATTGCCTCTTTGTGTACCTCTCCTACCTCTTTCTGGATTCACCTTGCCTCTTTTTGTTCCTCTGTTGGTTCATTCTGCACTGCTCTTGTTTCTTCCTGCACACTTCTTACCTCTTTCTACACTCCTCGTTTCTCTTTCTGCATCTCTCTTACCTCTTTCTGTACCACTGCTCCCTCTTCTTGCATATTTTCTGCCTGTTTCTGCATCTCTCTTGCCTCTTTCTGTACCTTTGTTGGTTCTTTCTGCACCCCTCCTGCCTCTTTCCGAACCTCTCTTTCCTCTTTCTGCAGCTCTGCTACCTTTTTCTGCATCCCTCTTGCCTCTTTCTGTACCCCACTCTCTTCCTTCTGCACCTCTCTTGCCTTTTACTCTACTTCCCTTGCCTCTTTCTGCATGTCTCGAACCTCTTTCTGTACCTTTGTTGCATCTTTCTGCACTTCTCTTTCTTCTCTCTGCACATCTCAAGCCTCTTTCCGTACCTCTCTTGCCTCTTTCTGTACTTCTATTGCTTCTTTATACACCTCTGTTACTTCTTTTAGCAATTCATTTGCCTCCTTCTGCACTTCTCTTCCTTCTTTCTGCACCCCTCCTGCCTTTTTCAGCACATCTGTTGCTTCTTTCTACACTTCTCTTCCTTCTTTCTGTACCCCTCTTCCGTCTTTCTGCACCTTACCTGCTTCTTTCAGCACACCTCTCCCCTCTTTCTGCACCTCTATTGCCTCTTTCTTCACTGTTGTTCCCTCTTTCTGCACCTTTCCTACCTGTTTCTGCAACTCCCTTGCCTCTTTCTGCACATATGTTGCTTTTTTATGCACTTCTCTAGCTCTTTAGCTCCCTTTGTGCCTCTTTCAGCACCTCTAATGCTTCTTTCTGCACTTTTGTTCCTTCTTTCTGCACCCCTCCTGCTTCTTTCTGTATCTCTCTTACCTCTTTGTGCACCTCTAGTACCTTTTTCTGCACCCCTCCATCCTCTTTTTGCACCTCTGTAGATTCTTTCTACACTGCTCTTGCTGCTTTCTCTTCCCCCCTTGCCTCTTTCTGTACTTCTATTGCTTCTTTGTACACCTCTGTGGCTTCTTTCAGCAATTCTCTTGCCTCTTTGTGCACTTCTCTTCCTTCTTTCTGTACCCCTCCTGCCTCTTTCTATACCTCTCTTGCTTCTTTGCGCACCTTTTCTACCTCTTTCTGCACCTCTCTTTCCTCTTTCTGTACCTCACTTGCTTCTTTCTTCACCTCTCCTGCCTCTTTCTACACTTCCCTTGCTTCTTTCTATATCCCTCTTGCCTCTTTCTGCTCCTCTCTTGCCTCTTTGTGCATTTCTCTTGCCTGTATCTGCACTTACCTTGCCTCATTCTGAACTTCTCCTGCCTCTTTCTGCACTTCTCTTGCTTCTTTCTGTACCCCTATTGCATCTTTCTGTACTTTTCTTCCTCTTATTGCACCTCTTGTTCTTCTTTTTGCACCTCTCTGGATTCTTTTTGCACTTTCTTGCTTCTTTCTTCACCTTTCTTGCCTCTTTCTGTGCCTCTTTTCACTCTTTGTGCACTTCTCTTCCTTCTTTCCTGACCTCTCTTGCCTCTTTCCCTTCTATTGCCTCGTTCTGTACCTCTTTTGCTTTTCTCCACCCCTCTTACCTCTTTCTGTACCTTGCTTGCCTCTTTCTGTACCTTTCTTGCTTTTTTCTGTAATCTCTTGTCTCTTTCTGCACTTCTCTTGCTTCCTCATATACCTCTATTTTTTCCCTCTGCACCTTGATGGTAGGAGTGGGTGGCAAATTCCGTTCGCTCGCAGAACTTGCAAAATGTCTGCAATTTTTTTGCGTTCTGTGCGGAACGTGGAAATGTTGAAACTTCTGCAATCCGCAGCAGAACAGAATTCGGGGGCATGAGGGCAGTAGAAAGTACTTCAGTTGATTAGAGGTATTGCACAAAATGTTGGCATCTTCCTCGACAAATGTGCAGGGCAAGATTCATTCTGGCACAGTGCTCCTGTCCCCATATCTGCCATCGAAAATTAGCTGTAATCCTTGATGGAGGTCTTTGCATCAGTTTCTTGAGCGCAATCCCTGTGTAGTTCCTGTGACCAGGAGGCTGCTTTCCCCTCATCTGCTGCTCTGATCAGTCTCTGACCCTTTATAAATAATAGGCATGTGAACTCGCATAGAAGCCCTGCCTTTCTGGCCCCAACCCACACTTACTAACGGTATGCAACGTCTTCCTGCCCTTTCCCCACTATGGTGGACAGCTCACTCAAGGGACCTCAGCGCCTTTTGGCACCGTGGCAAAGTTACAGACACACATGGTCACTGGAAACAACTCTTCTGGCCCTTTACGCAGCTGTAGGGTAGGAAAAGCACTTTACATTTACCCATCGAGGTAGCACTTATTGATTAGCCAGTAGAAAGTACTCCAGTCGAATAGAGGTATTGCACAAAATGGTGGCATCTTCCTGGATAAATGTGCAGGGCAGGATACATTCTGGCACGGTGCTGCTGTCACAAAAATTAAAACTCAACAGGAAGCACTTACCGACATAATAATAAATAAAGCAGGTGCAGCTCAAATTCAGTAACATATTAATCAGCCCAAAAAATTAGTGAGCATGGTCGAGGCTAGGCAGGTGTGCCTTCTCCCCATATTTGCCATAGAAAATTAGCTGTAATCCTTGATGGAGGTCTTTGCATCCAAGAGTTTCTCAAGCGCAATCCCCGTCTAGTTCTATGACCAGGAGGCTGCATTCCCCTCATCTGCTGCTCTGATCTGTCTCTGACCCTATCAAGAGGCATGTGAACTCACAAAGAAGCCCCGCCCCCGAAATCTTTGCAAGCACGTGAAATTCCACGTGTTCACAGAGATTTTTGGCCATTGTGCAGAATTTTGCGAAAAGCAACTTCGCAAATTCCGCCCAACCCTACTTGATGGCTTCTTTTATCACTTCTCTTGCCTCCTTTTGTACTGCTCTTCCCTCTTTCTTAAACTCTCTTGTTTTTTTCTGTATCTCTCTAACTTCTTTATGCACCTCTCTTGTAATGTTTTGCATCTCTTTTGCCTCTTTCTGCACTTCTCTTACCTATTATTGCACCTCTCTTGCTTCTTTATGCACTTCTCTTGCGTCTTCATGTACCTCTATTGTTTCCTTGTGCACCCCCTTGACTCTTTCTGGACCTTTTGTTCCTCTTTCTCCACTTCCCCTGCCTCTTTTTGCACCTCTCCCCTGCTTTTTCTGCACCCCTCTTGCCTCTTTCTGCACCTCTCGCTTCCTTCTGCACCTCTCTTGCCACTTTCTGCACTTCCCTTGCCTCTTTCTGCTCTTCTCTTCCTTCTTTCTGGACCTCTCGTGCGTCTCTCTGCATGTATCTTGCTTCTTTTATCACTTCTCTGGACAATTTTTGCACCGCTCTGGCTTCTTTCTGCAATTCTCTTGCTTCTTTCTGTGCCTTTCTTTCCTCTTTCTGTACCTATCTTGCTTCTTTCTGCACTCTCTTGCTTCTTTCCATACCTTTCTTGCCTCTTTCTGTGCCTCTCTTGACTCTTTCTGCACTTCTCTTCCTTCTTTCTGGACCACTCTCGCTTCTCTCTGCGCCTATCTAGCTTCTTTTATCACTTCTCTTGACTCTTTTTGCACCATTCTTGCTTCTTTCTGCAATTCTCTTTATTCTTATGCATCTTTCTTCCTCTTTATGCACCCTTCTTCTTCTTTCTGCACCTTTCTTGCTTCTTTCTGTACATCGCTTGCTTCTTTTTGCACTTTTCTTTTCTCTTCCTACACTTTTCTTGCCGTTTCTGCACCTCTGCAGCCGCGTTCTGCACATTTCTTCCTTCTTCTGCACTTATCTTGCTTCATTCTACACTTTTCTTGCATTTTTCTGTACCTCTCTTGTCTTTTTCTGTGCTTCTCTTACCTCTTTCTACACTTCTCTTGCTTTTTAATGTACCTCTTGCTCCTTTTTGCACCTATCTTGCTTCTTTTACCACCACTCTTGCCTCTTTTTGCGCAGCTCTTGCCTCTTTCTGCACCTCTCTTGCTTCTTTCTGCACATCTCCTGCATCTTTCTGCTCCCCACTCTCTTCTTTCTGTACCTTTGTTGCTACTTTCTGCCCCCTTTTGCTTCTTTATGTACTTCTCTTGCCTCTTTTTGAACTTCTCTAGCCTCTTTCTACACTACTCTTGCCTATTTACGCACCTCTTTTGCCTCTTTCTGCACATTTTTCATCTTTCTGCACCTCTCTTGCTTTTTCCTGCACCTCTCTTTTTCTTTCTGCAATTCTCTTGCTTCTTTCTGCATCTTTCTTCATTCTTTCTGCAACTTTCTTTGTCTTGTGGCACATTTCCTCTTCTTTCTGCATTCCTTTTGACTGTTTCTGCCCTTTTCTTGCATCTTTCTGCACCTCTCCTGCCTCATTCTGCTCTACACCTGCCTCCTTCCACACCTCTGTTGCTTCTTTCTGCACATTTCTTCCTCTTTAAGCACCTCTCTTGCCTCTTTTCAGCACCTCTCTTGCTTTTTTTGGAGCCTCTTGTGGCTCTTTCTGTACTTCTCTTGCCTCTTTCTACCCCTCTCTTGCCTCTTTCTGTCCCTCTCTTGCCTCTTTCTGCACTTCTATTGCTTCTTTCTGTACCTCTCTTGACTCTTTCTGCACCTATCTTGATTCTTTTATCACTTATCATGCCATATTGTGCACTTCCCTTACCTCTTTCTGCACCTTTCTTGCTTCTTTCTACACCTTGCTTGCATCTTTCTTCACCTCACTCTCTTCTTTTTGTACCTCTCTGGTTTCTTTCTGCACTCTCTTGATTGTTTTGCACCTCTCTTCCCTCTTTCTGAACCTCTCTTGCCTCTTTCTGTACTTCTCTTGCTTCTTTCTACACCTCTCGCCTCTTTCTGCTCCTCTCCTGCTTCTTTCTGGACCTGTCATGCTTCTCCCTGCACCTAGCATGCTTATTTTATCACTTCTCTTGCGTCTTTTTGCACTGCTCTTTCCTCTTTCTGTACCTTTCTTGCTACTTTCTACTCCTCTCTTGCTTCTTTCTGCACCTCTTTCTGAATCTTTCGTGCCTCTTTCTGCACTTCTCTTGCCTCTTTCTGCACTACTCTTGTTGCTTTTTGTACATCTATTGCTTTTCTCTGCACCTATCTTGCTTCTTTTATCACTTCTCTTGCCTCTTTCTACACTTCTCTTGCTTCTTTCTGTACCTCTCTTGCTTCTTTCTGCACGTATCTTGCCACATTGTGCTCTGCCCTTACCTCTTTCTGCATCTCTCTTGCTTCTTTTTACACCTTTCTTGCACCTTTCTGCATCCCTTGGCTTCTTTCTGTACCTCTTGCCTCTTTCTTGACCTTACTTGCCTCTTTCTGCACTTATCTAAACTCTTTTTGCACCTCTCTTGCTTATTTCTGCACATTTCTTCATGTTTTTGCATCTCTCTTTCCTCTTTCTGCACCACTCTTGCTTCTTTCTGTACCTCTTATGCTTCTTTCTGCACCTCTCTTGCCTCTTTCTGCACATTTTTTCTTCTTTTTGCATATCTCTTGCTTGCCTTCTGCACTTCTCTTTCTTCTTTCTGCACCTGTTGTGCTTCTTTATGCATACCTCCAGCCTCTTTCTGCACCTCTCTTGCCTCTTGCTGCTCTTATCATGCCTCTTTTTGCACCTCTCTGCTACTTACTGCACCATCTTGCCTCTTTCTGCATCTCTTCTGCTTCTTTCTGCACTTCCCTTGCTTCTTTCTGCACCTCTCTTGCTTCCTTGTCCACCCCTCTTGCCAGGGGAGATTTTTGCAGACTCAGTCAAGGCTGAATGGGCAGAAAAGGGGATTCAGAAAATAGGAGACATTACTGACCCTGGTGGGGTGTTGCAGTTTACGGAACTACAGTCTGCATTCTTCATCGATAGAAAATGCTACTTCAAATATTTGCAGGTACGGAGCTTTATCTGTAACAAGCATGGGGGTCCGCAGAGTTTAGTAACAACAGCATTTTGGATAATATCGAAAAGGGAGGGCACTGTACAATTCGTGGATTCTATGCGGAGCTAGTAGCAACTAAGCCTGATGGCTTAGAGAAGTTTGGAATGAAGTGGTCAGAGAAACTAGGTTTTGAGCAGAACTGTTTTCAGGACTCATTGGAACTGGGCCAGATGGTCTTATGCTTGGCTGCGCTCCAGGCCCAGCACTACAAGACGTTATATTCCTTATACTTTACGCCTGCGAGAATAGCTCAGTGGGGGGGTACTTCTGGAATTACGTGTCCACGCTGCGACTCCGCGGAGTCGGATATAATCCACATATTTGCTACTTGTCCGCTGCTTTACACACTTAATAGAATTTTTGAATCATTTAATGATATATTTCTCAGGATTAAAACCACTCTTTCACCAGTATTGATACTACTTGGAGTTAATCCAGAGTCTGATGGATCTCATGAGGAGTATTTATTTTTAGCTATGGCGGTCCTCCGACTCTGTATAGCTAGGCCATGGTTAGACAAAGATCCCCCTACGCTACAGCAATGGCTCGCAAGGCTACTGGCTGTTTATAATCTGGAAAAGGGAATATACGCTAGAAAAGGAAAAAGGCGTAGATTGCTTGGGAGAAGAATCTGGAAACCTATTAAGAGTTGGAAAGAGGGTTTGTGAATGGATTGAATGTATATGTTTTGTTTGGGTTCCAATTTCGAGTTACTTATGCTGTGCCGGTTGGGTGAGGGGAATGCCCACAAGGGACTGAATTTTCTTTTTTTCCATTATTTTCATTGTTAATATTCTTTTTGCTGTGCTGTATCACAAAAAAGTGTGCTTGTTTGTGCATACTTTCAGCCTCTTTCTGTACATCTCTTGACTCTTGCTGCTCTTATCTTTCCTCTTTTTGCACCTCTATGCTTCTTACAGCACCATCTTGCCTCTTTCTGCATCTCTATTGCTTCTTTCTGCACTTCCCTTGCTTCTTTATGCACCTCTCTTGCTTCTTTGTCCACCCCTCTTGCCTCTTTCTGACCCTCTCTTGCCTCTTACTGTACTTATCTTTCTTTCTTTCTGCACTGTCTTGCCTCTTTGTCCACCGCTCCTGTCTCTTTCTGCACCTCTATTGCCTCTTTCTGCACTTCTCTTGCCTCATTCTGGACCTCTCCTGCTTCTTTCTGCATCCCTTTTGCCTCTTTATGCACCTCTCTTTCCTCCTTCTGCACCTCTCTGTCTCTTTCTGAACTTCTCTTGCATCTTTCTACACCTCTCTTGCCTCTTTCTGCACTTTCTTCCTCTTTCTGCATATCTCTTACAACGTTCTGCACAATCTTGCTTCTTTTGCAACTTTCTTGCCTCTTTCTGTACCTCTCTTAGCACTTTTCCTGCTTCTTTCTGGACCTCTCTTGCTTATCCCTGCACCTAGCGTGCTTCTTTTACCACTTCCTTTGCCTCTTTTTGCACTGCTCTTACCTCTTTCTGTATCTCTCTTGCTACTTTCTGCACCTGTCTTGCTTCTTTCTGTACCTCTTTTTGAACTTTTCATGTCTCTTTCTGCACGTCTCTTACCTTTTTCTGTACTTATCTTGCTGCTTTCTGTACCTCTATTGCTT